>NC_080594.1:87266962-89666962 GCF_027887145.1 Ammospiza caudacuta | reverse complement strand
AGAAACATAACATACACAAGACTGGCATGATAAGCAAATCACCAGCACTGAGAATGGGAGCTAGATGCAAGCCTGACATCCAGTTGCCAAGTGCATTAATCCAAAAGAAAAAAAGCTGGACTTCAAAACCTGGAGCCACAAGCATGTAACTATTCAAAGTAACAGTGATTTAGGGAAAGCAAAAATAAACATCACCTTATCAAATTAAAAAACATGGACTATATAAACTCCTAGTGTTCACTGCTAGAAATTAAGGACAGCTTTGCAGTGACATGGAAGAGTTATTTTAGTGGCAACTAGCAAACACATACACGATGGCATCCTAAAAGTTAAAGGCAGTTTATGCACAGGAATTTTAGAATATTATAAAATATATTAGGACTCTTGTCTAGTTTGCTGCTAAGAAGGATTTTTGTATTTTTAGGAAAAAGACATAGTAAGGAAGAGATTAGTATTCTCTCTTCTTTGTAAAGTCTAATTAACAAATACAGCACATATAAAATTATCCAAGCAAACTACACTTATGAGCTGACAAACATTACTCTGTCAAAGTATTAAAACCAAACTAAAATTCAATTAAAACCAAATTCAGCCTATACAATTCTAGCACATATACAGAAGAAAACCACATAAGTACTCACTCAGCACTTTTAAGTAATGCAGTGTTAGTGATGACACAAAATTTCCTAAGTAACAGAAATTTTCCTCTTACTTTGGAAAATGCAATTTCCTCACTAAACACTGCATTACTTAGCAAAGTGCTGAAGAGTCAAAAAAGAAAATGAAGTGGGTTGTAACTTTATCTTCTCTATTTTTTTGTCAATCCCTACAATGAAAGACAGCCTAAGTGAACATTCACAAAATGGAAGGGCCAGTAACTTACTGTGGGGAAAAAAAAGGAATATGACATGTATGTGATAATGCTTTGGATTTGCAGCATACAGAAAGACCACTTTTTCTGCACAGGCATCTACAGCACCAATACATTTCACACTAAGATATAAAAACTCCTACTGATAAGTTTCCATGCTAGGGTTTTCTCTGCACAAAAGCAGTGGGGTAAAGTGTTTCACATCCAAGAGCTGAGCAGGGACACAAGGTTTATAACTCTTGATTTCAAATAAAGATAGGTACAGGTTAGACTGTGAAAATGATGGCATTTTCAACTCATATTTCAACAAAGTATAATTAGCACATGTCTGTTTGCTGAGGAAAAACGTGCATTAATATCCTACTATGTAACCTGTGAGTGTGCAGTGTTGCAAACAATGTCCTTCAGGTTCTCAGAAATCCCATTATTAGTATCACCAGTTGTCTGTCACATTACAAATGGCAGCAAAGTTAAATTCATCCAAGGCATCTGCTAAGCTTATTACAGTCACTGCCTTATATCTCTCTAAAGCACAATACTCCAGAGAAGGATGCTTACATTTCTACAGGAATTCACTGCTATCAGTGCTTTAATACCTAAATATGTCTCAAGTTTGGCTTACTTATCAAAACTCCTACAGATTATCAGGGCTAAGAGGAGTACATATTTCACCCAAGGAAATAGGTTCAAACAAGAAGTGTATTATTTTATCCTTGGTTTGAAAGTCAGTACTCCTTTGCCTTAAACAGTTCACACTAAATCTATAGGAGTGTTTATGAATTTGATCTCCTTTTACCTTATTTTAGTGTACCACAATTAGAGCATGTGCTGAATACCCATGTGTTTCTGTGTAACCCATATTGGAGCAGTGGCAGCTTGTGCCCATACATCAGTAAGAACAAACACACACACAACCTCATTATTCCTGAGATGATTATGTACAGTGCCAGTTCCCAGTTGGGCCTGGGCAGTGCTTCAGCACATGTTGCCAACATGTGATATGGAAGCGATGCATTCAAGATAAATACAAATTCAGAGCCTCCCGCAGTGATGAATTTTAATTCACGTATAACTCTGGAAGCAGTGAAATCTGGTGTAAACCTGGAAACAACATAAAGCACATCAGAACTTTTCATAGGAACGGCACAAAAGTTTGAGGCAATTTTTACAACTCATAAATTATAAACTAAAAAACCTGTAATTCAGCTCCATTGATTAGCCTAAAAATACTTGTGTACCTTTCAAATACCTCAAGATGTGTTTGACTAGTTCATTAACACCTATGCTTAACACATCTGATTCTAGATTACTCCTGAGGTGCCATATGAAGTTATAATACCTGACAATAAGGTTTTACCACACCTGTTAATAAAAGCTATGAATGCAGTCAAAATGTAACAGCAGGTCTTAGTAAGTAATGGAGCCAACTACTGTGTGAGCTATAAATTCTTTAAACACTTCACCTCTGAGTCACAAATCTGACTTTTCAAAAACACTCTATCACCACTATATCACAGTCTCATCACAACCTAAGATTGTGCAGAAATACTAGTGAAATACTATTCCACTGCAGCAATATTTCATATATCCACTTGCAGACCAGAAGAAACTTCTGAACTTTTTAGATACCATTTTATGAATAATTACCTTTACAACAAAACACTGTTAAAAGATCAATGTTTGGTGCAGAGACTTTTTACAATTGAAAATGACAGAACTACACAATCATTGTCATTAAGGCAAGAGAAGAAATATTCAAGACTAAAATGCTGTGCATTACAATTAAAATCCTTGGACTGAAGGCTCCCTTCTACATACTGCAATGCACCAAATCCATATGTAGGTCTAGGTCCCATGTGGATTCACAAGTTAAATGAGGGAAATTTATATAACCTCAAATAATAACATCATTCCAACACAGCAAGTTATACTTAATGGACAGTAATAGAAGTAATACTAGTCAGCCACAAAAACATGGTGAAATGAAAAATCAAATAGTGTTTACAAGAAGAGAAAAAAAAGTCATAGTTGTATAACACTGCATAAAACCCATATACACTCAAAACTTCAGAAAAATGCCCTCAGAATTTAACCAAGAGAGTTTTCCTCTGAAACAAAATTAAAATTCCAAATGTAACGCTCCATTTAGATGTAAGAAAAACCACTTACAATATGACAATGTCTTTAGAGGCATTGGCACTTAGTGCAAATTCCTGACAGTTAACTACTTTAAATCCATATCCTTCACATGTGTAGCCACTGATTTCCATCGTTTTCACATTAATCTGCAGCTGCCCTGTATTTTCCACTTTAAATGTTCTTCTGAGTGTGAAATTCGGTTCTTTATATTTCATTTCTAGAAACAAACAGCAGTGGTTAGTGTTATGCTAAGCAGATATCCTTCACTATATTCATATTTTACAGCAGAAGAGAGACTAGCAAGGTCCATGGAAATTAACTTGTAGGAACATATCTCTGCAGCCAGATTCCCATCACTGTCAAGGTAGGGCACTTGTACAATTCCAGAGCCCTCTAACTCATCACAGAAAAAACACAAACCCCCTAACCTCTGACAGCACTGCTGTCCCACAAAGAAATCACCCCAGCTGCAAAGCTCTTTGATGTTCTGCCTAATGTTGTGGTATTCTGTGAACAGTCCCAGCAAGAGAAGAATTAAAATGGGTTTTTTTGTTTCTTTTTGGTGTGTCTTAAAAAAAAAAAATACACGGCTTAACTACATGTATCTTATTAGCAAAAAAAATCCCTAACCACAGCAGGCAAAGGGCAATGACTAAGCTTTACTTCAGGTTCTCTTACTCATGCCTCACAAAAAGCAGAATAATCTCAGATAATAATTAACATGGCACTTAGAAATGTCTGGAAAACTGCAAAGTAGCAAAGCAGATTTTAATACCAGATATAACTAAAACTCTTTTACCAGTTTCTTAGGTAATATAGGTACTCTTAGCTCTCCTCTCAGAAGCAAGCCTGAGGCTACAGAGCAGAAACCTCTCTCTGATCTCAGAGTAGAATCTGACTGGGATTTAATTTTCATCAAGGAACATGCCCAACCATTTTTTCCCAATGGTTATGTGCTTAAAGATTATGAAGGTATGAAGAAAAGAAGTACACAGGAAGTTACTCTCATGATCCAATTTGTATTGAATTTAGAGATTTTGCTAGTAAATACGCAAAGGTCTTTACCTTGAATTTAAGAGGACAAACAGCTTCTGTTTTATTTCCTAGTTCTCATGTTAAAACCAAAACCATAATATATTTTGTATTCTGCCTAAATGAAGTAGCAATTTTAATGAATTTAAATGAGTTAAATTTCTAGGTCACTAGAAGAGGGAAAAAATATTTCTACACATGTCAAGTTTTACAAATAAAATACGACTTCTTTTCTGTTCAGCATATTAGCTCAAGAAGTACTCACTTTCTGAACAGTCTTTTAATAATGCTTCTGTGATTTTAAAGCGTAAAGAACTTCCTGGACCAGGAGGTTTGCCTGCAACCTTCAAGCTCTCAGTTGTTCCTTGTCCTTGTACCATTATGGCATCTACTACAGTCAAATTATTTCTGTGGAAAAAGAAAATGGGTGAGGGGAAACATTCATAAAAGCTTCTCCATAGACTATGAGTCTATATCCCAAATCTGGAGAACAAATATCCTATTCAAATAGCTGCTCCACAGCTAATTCCCCACATTATGGAAGTAAACAGCAGGGGTCTCAGATGTAGTGTTTGCAAGACAAAACCCTATGAAATTACAGCATAACATACAAATACAAACCCCAGTGAAATACTAGTTAAAATCTGTATCTCTTAGTAAGGCATCATATCTGACACAAAAGTGAACTCAATGCTCTTTATTAGAAAGACTGAACTTGCACTGTAGCTTTATCTTGCAATGGGCATCTCTAACCAGAGACCCTTCTTTGAAGACAGTGTAGAATGTATTTCAGAAATGAAGTATCCATGTGTTGGTGGGTGAGAGGCTGAACATGACCCAGCAATGAGCACTCACAGCCCAGAAAGCCAATCACACCCTGGGCTGCATCCAAAGCAGCGTGGGCAGCAGGGTGAGAAAGGGGGTTCTGCCCCCCTATTCTCTGGTGAGACCCCACCAGGGGTGCTGTGTCCAGCTCTGGGGTCCCAGCACAGGAAGGACATGGACCTGTTGGAACAAGTCCAGACAAGAGGCACCAGGATGATCAGAGGGATGGAGCACTTCTGCTATGAGGAGAGGCTGAGAGAACTGGCATTATTCAGCCTGGAGAAGAGAAAGTTTCCTGGTGACCACACAGGAACTCCTGTACTTAAAGGGAGCCTGTGAGAAAGATGGGGACAACCTTTTTTAATAGGCCCTGTAGTGACAAGAAAAGGAGTGATGGTTTTAAAACTAAAACGGTAGATTCAGATTAGATATAGGGGGAAAAACTTTTTACAGTGAGGGTACTGAAACACTGGAACAGATTGCCCAGAGAGGTTGTAGATGCCCCATCTCTGGAAACATTCAAGATCAGACAGACCTTTGAGAGACCTGAAGATGTCCCTGGTATTGCAGGCGGGATTGGGTTAATGTCTTTCAAAGGTCCCTTCCAAACCAAGCCCTTATGTGATTCTGTGGTAAGTATAACAGTGGCTTATATATTTACATCACTGAATATATATGAATACAGTTAAAATACTCTAAGACATGTCACAACTACATTAAACCTCTCTGCAGATACATAGGATTCTACAATTATTCTTGTAAAAGCAATAGTTTCTTGTCAGCTGATTGCAAGTATGATACATATAAACAGAAAAACAGAGAAAAACTCACACTTATTTCTGAAATATCTCTTACCTGATTACAATCAATGATGAAACAGTTTTATTAAGAGCTGGAGTGAACTTTACTTTGACAGACTTTCTCTCACCAGGTTTTAATATTAGACTTAAAATGGAATGACGAGCCAAGCCCTTTGTAAGTCCCACAGTGGTCTGTAGTGGTTGGACCTTAAGGAAGGGGGGGGAGCAAACAAAGCAAGGCTTTAAAAAATAGGACATTTTTACATGTATTTGATAGAAATGGTATTATTTTAGCTAGAAAATTGGTCTTGTTCTAAAAAAGGATACTACTCTATGACATAGTCTGTTTTTTTAATCCAGAAACTCTGATAGCACAAGAATTTCCCTACTTATTAGTAAACTGCTTGCGTTAATGGAGAAGCAGAACAATACAAAAAAACAGAACTGAGCTAAACTTCACCCATGTAGATTCATAAAGTTCTAGTGGAAGAAAAAGATCAGAAGTTCTTACAATATATATTTTGAACACTAAATTAGTATCAAACCATTATGGAATATTTTTTCTCCTGGGAATTTTCAATTGTTAAGCAAACAAAATAGAAGAACTATTCAATGAAGTCTATTTTGGAGAAGTTTGCCATTTGTCTTGAGACACTGAATAAGCATCAAATGGTAATCTAAAACAAACTGCAAATGGAGGGGAAAAGTCAGATAAAAAAGGTAGTGCTTAGGATGTGGGTGGCATGTTCTATATGAAAATGCACACACTTAAAAGTAGACCACAATACTCAAATCACTTAAAAGAATCAACAAAGCAATGGAATAATCAATTCTTTGCTCATTGCTCATTCTAGAACTAGTAATCACTATGCTGAAGAAAATAATCCTGCCAGAAAGAGAAAATGCAGTTTTCCTGTAACTTCCACAGTTGTATTATAATGTAAGCATATAGAAAAAGTGACACTTTATTAGTTACATTTGAAGGAATATTTCTTTTCCAGATTTCCTGATATCCAACAGATATTATATTTACATTAGATTTTCCACACTAATACCTGAAGACATGTCTGACTGAACTCTTATTAAAACAATAACAAACCTGAATTTAAAATTACCAAGAATATATTGAAATACTTACACAATTTCTGAAGACCTGGAACTCTAGAGTCCTCTGATTGAAATTAGCTGGCTTACTCAAATTAAACCTGAAATGAAATTGCAATTTTTTCTTTCTCACAGATCAGGGAAGGTAATGACATACTTGCATTTATGGATTTTAGCACAAATCAAGTATCTATGGTAGCCCAACATGCATCTGAAAGAATAATTTGATTTTATTTTTTCTTATTTCCCCCCTGTTGTACGTCAAGTTAAGGAAGAAATGTAAACACCTTTCAGCTCAGTAAAAAATACAGATGTGTGTTCAATGGCAATAGATTCAGCTCTCAACTGGTCTAATGATTCAAATTCTAGAGGTGGCCAATATGAATTACCAACACAACTGCCATATCATGCATTCATTCCTTGTAAAATGCATTTTCTCTGCCCAGTGAGTACACCCCAAGGGTTGCACAACAACACTTACCGTTCCAACAGCTTATCAACAAAAGTGGATGGGTTAGAATACAGAGCTACTGGAAGAAACTGAACATACACAGGAGCATCAGCTGGATTTTCTAGAAAAATTTCTTCTTCCTGTTCAGAAAGAATTTTAAATAAGTTTACATTACCATTAATGCAATTAGAAATAGCTGTTTAAATGATACTATCACTAAAATAACTTACTGATGAGCTGTTTGTGTTGGTAAGAGGGAAGTTTAGATGGCGTGGTGAACTAAGGATGGAGGGCCAGGACATTTCTGCTGTAATTTTCAACCTAACATTCTTCTGAAGATCTGTGTCCACTTCAAATACAGCATTCAGTCTGGAGAAACAGTTATAAAACTCACTTTTATGTTTTGCAGAAACAAATATCACTAAGATTCAGATCAGTAAGAAAAATAGCCTAAAAAATCTATTTGATGATTTGCAAAGGTACAAACAGTAGAAAGGAAAAGCTCCAATATAGCATCTACAATCCAGAAAATTAATTTTGCCTGCATAGGTACAGCAAATCAGTACATCTACTCTAAATGCAATGGATGCACAGACTGCATGCCTGCACCTCTGTCTAATAAACCTAAAGCAAATCTGAACAAGTCATACTTGGTGCTAGCTGTTACTTCCATCAGTGAATGAAGTTCTTTGCTATTAAACAACCTCCACAACAGACTTGGGTTCCCTTCTCCCACAAGTTCTCCAGCATGATTTGAAACTAAATTAAAAGTACTGAGCTCTCCAGTCAGCAAAAGAAACAAAATACTAGGCTTCAAACCCAGAGAAATATTTTGGAGAAATTCCAAATGTCCAAGTCACAATACCTCTCTTTTCAGTTCCCTTTCCTTTCCCTGAATGTTCCTTTGGACAGCTGGGTAACTTTAAATCTCTTTAAAAGTAATAAATACTTTAAAATATAATAAATAATAAAAAAATAAATAATATTAAATCATTGTATATTCAAGTTAGAACTACTCCTTATTCAGAACTAATCTTTAGCATTCTCCTTTACTGCTCTCTTCCTGAAGGGAATAGAACATTCTTGGAAGTTACTGGTGCAGCTAAATAGAGGATTCTGTTTAGATCAGATTTTCTCAGGATATCACCACTATAACACAGAAGTGATAAGGGAGGAATGCTTTTGTTATTCTATTTAGTTGCATACAGACATTTTGTTTCTTCACATGCCTTTTTTGAAAGGGTAATCTGGATGCTATCAACACAAAAGACACACACACTCTTGCTGTTTATGTTAACTCGTGTCCCTTTCACATTAAATCAACTTTACGTATGAGAAGGCAGATATTTAAAAGGTATGTAGCAGTCTACAGAGTTAAACTTTTCTAAATATTAATTAGCAACCATTAATCTTTCTCAAGGTAAAATAGCAGAAAATTTTGTAATTCACTGAAATGCAAAAATCCTGGTATGGTAATGACAGAAAACCTTATGAAATCTTAAAAGGGATACTGAGGATATTATTTTAAAACTGTTTAAGCAGGGATACTGAACAACCAGTATAATCTGGTTTTGGAAATTTTTGCAGAATAGAAACTGCCTTGATGTTACAATCTTGTAAAGAACCCCAGCAATTCAGTGAACAGTAACTGTCAATGCTTTCTTTAATTTGGGGAAAATTATTACTGTTTTCTAACTTTTTAAATGCTCTCTTTAAAGATTTTGCAGAGAAGGCCAAGCAATTCCTTTTTGGCACCTTCTCAAAGAGCACAGCAATATTAAGAAGCCTTTTATTCTATAAGAGCACACATATCACAGAATTAGTACTGACAAGGCCTGAGCAAATAACAGGAATATAACACTTACCTATGGCTTGAGTTCTCTTTTATTTCTGTCCATTCTTTGAATAAATTCTCATGCAAATCCCAGTCAGAATCCCATGCATCTTCTTGCATTGCTATGCTGTGCTGAACTTTAGATTCCGCTGCAGGAAATAATGTGGTTTTATAAATCTTCAAGTAAAATCATTACTTGAGGAGAAACTTATTTGAAATTATTTTCATTATAAAGTTGAACTTTACTTACATTTAGATAGAAAAGGCAATCCTACATAACAGTAATCTCCACACTGTAAACCAGGATCAAAATAAATATTTGCAATCTGCAAAACATGTAAGAGCTGATCAATTAAACAGCACAGTAAATCTAACGACCAAAGAAAAAAGAGGGAAGATTTCTGTTGAACACAGAAACTTAACATATGCTATATAGAAAAGAGAACTTATAAATGTTTAGAAATAAGACATAAACAAACCTTTGATTTTTTTCCTGGCTCTAAATCTTCTTTATTACTTCTTAGCCTCTTATAATAAAACCTTACATCTTCTGAGAGGGACCGTATGTGCTGTATTTTCACTTTCTGAGAAAAGGAGTTCATAATGTTCAGACTCTGGTGAACTACTTTCCCCTAAGGAAAATAAAAGGAAAGAAGTCTGTAGGATATGCATTTTTGCCTAGCATATGTATCTATTTATGCAGGCTGGCAAAGACCACAGCACTGCTGAAATGTTAAACTGCAATTTTAACTACACTACCTTAAAGAAATGCCATTTGCAACACTTCAAGATAGTAAGTTTCTATGAAGTTGTATTTTTTACTCCATCTGCTTCCAAGCACAGTTCACCCTTCTTGGAAAATTAAGAACACCTGAAGTATCTTGGAAGGGCACAGATAACAGCTCTCTTTAATCAAATCACAATAAAAAATATCAGAAGAGGAAAGGCAAGAGAAAACTTCAGTTTGCTGAGCCTCCTATTACTAAAGGGAAACAGGCTTTTTGTAAAAGATCACTGCTGGCAATTAGAAATAGTAATTAGTCATTAAGAATTAAAAATAATCTGAAAGGAAGAGTAAAGGGAAGATACAATCACAAAATCTACAGGTGACAGAGAGCTTTTAAAACCCTCTTCCTGCTCCCAAATGCAATTAAGACACAACACACCAAAACTACATTTAAGAAAAAAACCAGGAAGTTTTTTCCCCACACCTCTACAGCCTGCCTGCTTTTCTGAGTCAAACATTATTTCACCTTTTAAGCACAGAAAATTCAGTTTAATTGTCATTATCAAAATCCTTAGAATGCTCAAGCTCTACCCCGCCTCAGTTGTAAATCAATGATTCCATGGTCATATTTTACACCTTAACTCAACACTCAACCCTGGTATGTAGAGAGGAAACAATAACAGAAACAAAAGCAGATAGAAGTGCAACTCAGGACTACTGGGGAGACTCCAGATTTATGTTAAAAAAAAAAAATCAGTTTGAGCAAATATAAATACCCAAGGCTATCTTTTAATGAACATGTTTTTCTTGTTCCCCTTAAATCAATACTTCAAACTTTAAAAAAAAATAAATCTAAGTTTAAGTAGAGACATGGGAGAGGTCTTTTGCAGGTTCAAAATTTGCCTGTGGCCTCAGAAACAGTCACATATTGCAACAGTCTCAACAGAAGTAATTGCAGAGGTAAAGAAAGTACAAGAATAAATCCTTAAAAGTACAGTCCTGCTAAACTGAATTAGGAGGTATATCTGAGCTTCATCTGTGAATTCCTATGAGTAACAAACTGTCATCAATGGGACAAGATACAGGTTTGTTAAAGTGTCTAGAACAAATAAATAGTATTTTACTAAGACTTTTACACAGCATTTAGACATGAAACAACAGACAAGGGAAAACAATTGTTCAGCAGTAATAAGAAAAACAGAACAATGCCATTTAGCATAGAGGTCCTCAAAGATGAGCTTTGATCAGGGGAGAGTTGAGAGGTGGCACTGTGAGGCAAAGATGACTCTATGAAGCAGAAGTCAACAGAGCTAAGATTGGTTTAAATCAAGACACTGACCTTTACAAGACCTGTACACACTGCCAGTGTATTGCTGACAAACTTCAACAGAATACCAGAAATCACACCTAGGTACAAATACACTAAAACTATAAACAGACAGACAGCTCTGGGAACCAGGCAGCTGCAGGAGAATTACATCCTAAGTATGAACTGAAAAGCATGTGTTACTAAAATAGTAGCACCTAGTTATTCCTGGCTGGTGTAGCTGTCAAGTTTCTCCACCAAACACTGAAACAAAAAGATGCTATTTTAGGCTTATTTTCATAAGTAATAGAGGCATTACAGACGAACTAAATGTTAGAGTAGCATGAAGTAAGTGAGCATAAGTTTAGTTTGAAATTATTCCAAGAAAAGTAAAAGTAAAACTAAGTATTTTATGTTCTCAAATATAAAGAGCTAAGTGATCAACTAATGGAAGTAGAATGTGAAGCTGACTGCTCTGAAAAGCTTGGGGCTTGAATACAGTAAACAGTATATAATCTTGTCAAAAGTGATAATTATATCCGAATCTATACTCCCAAACAAAATGCAGGAGGCCAAAGATCCCCTGAAAGAATAATTGTCTGAAAACGTTACTAGAAAAGAAGTATGAAGACAATAAAAATCACAGTAATCTAGGGAAGAGAAAGAATAATGACAGCAACAAAGCTATGTCTGAGAAACACAGGTGCTATAAGAAGTATTATCTGCCAAAAGAAAATAAAGCAAAAGGAAATAAACAAAACAAACAAAACTCCCCCAAATAAAAACAAAGAACCCTCTCCCCCAAAAAATTGCACAGCCAAAGCAAAAAAGCTCACAAACAATAATCAAACAAAAAAACCAGAGGCCCTCCCCCAAAAATCAAACTGACAAGACTGTGAGCATATTAGTATAAAATACTGAGAAGCTCTTCAGCCATTTCAGCTAGAACAAACTCAAAGGAGACTAAAAAAATATTACTTCTTTATGGTCCAACATAGGACAAAATATTTTTATGTGGCACTCAAAAGGGATATTCTTCACATGAATTCTTCTTCATAATCATAACAATCATTTCAAGTAATTCTAGTAGATTCAGATAGAGAATATAGAAACTGCTTTATGTCCAGTGAATGAAAGGGAACTGAATCTTTAAGCAATTTTAACTTATCAAAAGCTTATGAAGTAGGTAAAAATGAAGTTTTAGATGTGGCACTCAGTGTAATAAGTACCCATATAATTGTGAGTCTATATAGTAAAAAACCAAAATAGATCTTAAAGATAAGAAACAACTAGTGATCTTTGCAACTGTAGGCATGACTGTTTGACCTCAAGAGTAGCAAAAGACTTCAGAAGAATTTGTGACACAGGAGATCAGAAGGAAGATGGGATATGTGGCAATTGCAGCAAACATTCAGTCCTGAAGTCCTGCTGACTGACCTATCTTCCTCTGATGAGATCTATCCCATTACATGTGTATTCCAAGATCCCATTCAAGTGGGCTGTTGAGGAGAACTCATGCTTGGAACACGTAGCAGAAAAATCCCAAACAACCCCCAAAATAATGACAAACTGATCCTAACAGTTCAGTAGCACAATCTCCCCAGCAATTTGTAGAATTCAGGACAGTGGTCTCCCTTGAAAAGGGCATACAAAGACAAACACAGAAGGTAAAAATTTAATCCTAACTCTCTTACCGGAAAAGAAGGTGGAAGAAAAACATGTTTTGGGGAGCAGGTCAATGAGCCTACAGCAATCACAGCCTTCACTGGTATAGTTAAAATCTGGACCAAAAAAAAACCCAAGAAAAAATTAGAAAAAAACTCCTTACATTTCCAGCTTTTAAATCCTCTTCCACTTTTAAATTGCATAGAATAACAAAACCCTGAAATTCTACAATTAATATAGTCTAGGATTATACAGACATTTAAAACATGAAGACATGAATTAAGATTTCAACCCATCATCATATTCTGAACAGTCACTGCATAGTGTCAGGAAGCACTCCTCACTTCCTTTCTACATGGAACAGAAAAGCATACTGAAAACATAAGCTGCCCAATAGGATATTATATAGGCCTCATTTGAATGGGGCTTACTTTGCTGGAAAACAGGAGAGCAACATCTTTAAAGCAACTGAGGGAAGAAAATACACCCAGCTTCTCAAAACATGGTGTTATTGTAATACCTTGAGACCACATTGAAAAAGTAGCTGGAAGGGATGGCAATGAGATTCAAGTACCAATACAAGTAGACTAACTTGTAACAAGCAAGAAAATAAAATGCTTCAGAATCTGTAGCTGAAAGGTCACATACATGCGTGGATATAATACAAGAAAGCTTAAAATCTCCAATAACTGGCAGAATTTGGGAATTTCTCATTTTCTGTAGCACCATCAGAACTACACAATCAGTGATATAATTTCCTGACCTCATAAGCACAGAGTCACATTTGGGGGTTTTTTCCATATGTCACAAAAAGATATTAAATACAGATTGCATTATTCATTAGACTCTGTCTCCTGCAAAAACAAGGCACATGAAGTTGAGGCAACCAGTTGTTCTCTTCCATAATAATCAGTGCAAGGATTCTGTTTTATCAACTGCCAGCAAACTGTGGCAAGCTGCAGTATGGTCTAGTGGGCATGGGGGTATCCAGTCTTTTTAAACCTTAATGATTCTATGACTCTCCAAAACAGTTTTCACATTGCATTTTGACAAAAAATGGTTGATATTACAGCTTTGTTTCAGTAACTGATAATGTGGAGAAGCACATTGTCAGTGCATGACATGCCCCAAGATCCATGCATTGATGCTTTGAGGATGTGTCATGTCACTGAAGAACCCAAATGCAAAGCATTAGGTCAGATTTAAATGTATATTTCTGAAAGCCAGACAAAAATCATAATAAAAGCATAAGTAACCCTTCTGTTGTATGATGCAGGGTTAACTTGCAAAGATAACCTGACCTCTGGAGTTCCCTTCCAACCTCAACTCATGCAACAGTCTGTCCACTAAAACAACACTTAAAGAACTAAACAGATCTTCTGGGCAATACCCATTTATTATACAGTAAATATACCTCATAATCTGTTGAGATTTGTACAGCTCCATCATGAATTCCTTCCAGTTCCTTCGCTATTAGATTTACTCTGAACACTGCATAATAGCCTGATGCAAGTATCACCTGTAAATGGTAGAAAAAGTCACCAATGTATTCCATTAAACAAAAAGAAAGTTCACTAAAACCAGACTCAAAATCCATTTAAAACTACTGTCAGTGATAAACAACGAGTTCATATACATAAATGACTAACACAAAAATTATATATTCCCTTGTGGTGATAAATTTCCACTTATCCCAGATTAACAACAAGCATCATAAGGGTATTGAGATTGATTAGGTTTGGAAAGGGTAAATATAATGCTGCTCCTTAAAATAAATTTAGGAAGCCAACATGCTTTATCATACTCAAGTTCAGACAAAAATTAAGAATTCTTATCTCTCCTCTGCTAAAATGAAACTGAAACAACTTGCAGAGGTTTGTCTCTTTTCTCCCCTCCTATATCTAGCTTTAAAGCAATGGATTCAAAGGTTTACTTACTGAAGACTGATCAGATGCAGTAGCATTTTGTAGTTCGTGGTGGTTTGCAATTATTGTTGTTCTGTTTCCCTTTTCAGTTGTTAGAAGTTCTACGGCCAAACCATCCCCTATAATATGCCAACTTTTTACAGCCAGCTTAAAAAGAACAAAAGGTATTGTTTTCAGTAACAACACTGATGTAAATTTTTTAAAAGATAAACTAAAAATAAATGCATCCTCACCTCTATTGGATTGCTGTTGATGACTGCAAATAAGATGCTGGTAGCTTCTGTTGCACTCAATATGCCAAAATCTATAAATCGCTCCTCATTTTTTGGTGACAGTACAAAGTACTAGAAAGATTGATAAAAGTATTTTAGCATAAGTGAAATATAAAGTGTGCTCAAACTGTAAGCTCATTAAAAATCACATTAATAATTTTAATACAACACTATCATGACAATCTCAAAATTCTAAATGAATAAACTCCCTATGTAAAACTAAAGACTTTAAGGGAACAAAAACGAATTTTTCAGCAGACACCGAAGTAGAATAAAGAATTAAAGAGTCTATGAAGTCTGCCTCTAATTACACAGAAGTTGCCAAAAAAAGGGAAAATACTTACATCAAGAAATCCCGTGTATGCTCGGACAGGTAGGTGAAATTTAGAAGCATTGGTGATAAGTAGGATATTATTATCAACGTGAACAGATGATGTGGAAGGCATAAAATTAAGTGTAAAAATATATCTGGATTCATTGGGTGGAATTAAGACTGGTTTACTGAAGTTCTGGACCTAGATCAGTGAACAATGAAGACCAAGGTTACAACTGAACATAGTGTACCACATTTAAGCATTTACTAACAGGTAAAAGCATTCACTTAAATGGGACTTACTTTAAACATTGGCTTTGCTTCTTCTGGTAACACAACATCATGTATAAGGATTGCAAAACTGAATGTGTTTGTTAAATAGATCAGTCTTTCCACAGAATCAGCAGCACTGTCACGGATGTGAAAGAGTGTGGCAGCATGATCAAATCCTAAATAACTACCCAAAGAAAACAGAGTAAAGAAAATAAAGATTTTCCTCAAAGTGTTTTCCTTACACAAAGAAAAGAATTCATTATTTCAAACAGCTAAAAAGGTACATACCCCACTGCATGGTGAAACTATATTATCACTAGCACTATATTAGCACTATGGGGACATCAATAACTAAGTAATTCAAATAAGATAAGAAAACATGTAACTGAGAATAATAGAGGGACTAAAAGGAAGTGTTGAAGTATTAAGAAAATTTGCAGATCATGTGTACTTTTTATTAGCTAAATCATGTGTCTGCAGCACAAAGTTGTGACAAGGTAAGGTTTAGTTTGTTGGCCATTAAAATAGTCTGCCAGTTCTGTTGATGAAATAGCACCTCATTCAAAATGTTTTTAAAGTCAACTTAGTCATACTTAGTAAATAAGTAACAAAACCCACGGAAACACAGCATTCTTCCAAAATTTTGCTTAAAATGAAAAGCACCTTCTCTACCCTTACTTCATATGGCAATAGAACAGTGAATGCAAAAGCAGAAGTTTTCAAGGCTGCATTTTTAAAATGTCTCATCTGCAGTCTTCAGCTGCTCTGAAAAACAACTCACTAAGATCAATTCTAACTCAAGCCTTGAAACCAACTTACTAATGGCTAAGACTACTTCATCCACTTGTTTACAAACAGGAATAATCCCCTCTAATTTAGAGCATTTATTTTTTGAACTATGTTCAGTTACTGGAAGCTTACCCATCCAACACTTCTGCTTGATACGGTATTTCAAGTTTGGAATAGCTCTTCTCTTTTGCTTTAACAGTTATTTTCCCAGAAGACTGTGATGCTCTTTTTGCTTTTGATGCTGCACACACAAGAATGTAAGTTTTTTAAAGCTGACAAAAATTGATCCATTAAGTTATACTAGAATGAGTGGAAGAATAAAACCACAGAGCTAGCCCAGAAATTAATAACCATGGAAGGAAAAAAGTGGAGCTTAAGGGAATTTCAATAACCAAACTGACATGGTGTAAAGTCTATGAAACAAGAGATCCCAATTCTGAAATCTTCCCATTTAACACCAGTTAGATGACCTGCCCAATTTACTAAGCTTTTCTACAATAGGGAAGCCTGATTGCTGCTGTCATATAAATAACCTGAACATGTCCAGAGGATCATTTGTATCCAGATGAATTGAAGTCTCCACTAAGAACACGCAATAAAACTATCCCTCTCCTAACAGAACAGAAGCTTGAGACTGCTGGGCCCCTCAATTAGAATCAGCAGTAGAGAGGATCTTAATAATGAAGAAATGAAAGACAAACTAAATGTTGCAAAAAGATAAGTAGAATCCATGTAAGAACTTAAACTACACAAGCACCAAGAGTGATGCTCACAGATCTGCTCCAAGATCACAGAACAAGTAATGGCAGCCTGGTAGAGGTAGTGCAAAAAAAAAAAAAAGTCAAGGTATTCAAATACTAATTAAGAGAAGGCACCAAGCCCCTAAAGCCCCTGCATGTAATTAGGACAGCTGAAATTGCATACATTTAGGGCTGGCTGCTTCACTGATAAGAATTCATCAAGTCAATTCCTTAAACACATTAAGCAGCTTAACTGGGTATTTTTCCCAGGAACCACCATTCCTTCTGAGATGCACCATATGTTAGCCAGTAGGCCCTCATATAACAATTCCCACCAGCTTCAAAATCTGAATGTATTATCACCTTAGGTTGACAGAATTCATCTCTTTCAGAAGTTATAAGCTAAAATGTACTTCACTTGTTTTAGAAACCATGAGCTATTAAATTTCTAAAGTGCTAATCCATAAATGGTAATAAAAATCAATTCTTTCCTCTTTTTCTATGCAACTTCTAAAATTATGTTTACCACAACTATTTCATGTGTAAGATTCCATTTTTAAGCAATCCAGGCAGAAAGACTTACAGCACCAACTAGTATCTTAAAGCAGTAACATCTGAGTAGTCACCACCATTTTAACAGTTGATTAAAATCTCTATAAAAACAGAGGTGCCTTTCTACAAAGTGTCAGCATAGTATTTAAAGTCACAGTATGTAGGAGAAAAATCACAGAATTCCAGGTTGAAGGAGACCTCAAGGACCCCTTGGTCCAACCTTTCCTGGCAGAAGTACAGTTTAAACAGGATGTCTCAGCACCCTGGCCAGATTGATTATAAGTGCCCAACACTGCAGAATCCACCCAATCTTGGGGAGATTATTTCAATGGCTGATTGTTTTCATTGTGAAAAATTTTCTTCTTGTGTCTAATTGAAATTTCCCCAGGAGTAACTTGTACTTGTTACCTTGTTTGTTAGGATTTCTCAAAAACAAATGTCTGCTTAAAACAAACATACATTTAGATAACAAGGGCCTTAACATAAGAATACAGTTATGTTTATTAGAAAAATTAAGAATATCTTCTCATCTGTATTTACCAGTTGATAAGATACTTGTTCATCATAAACAAAGACAATCCTTTCAGAAATAACTGAAGTTCAGAAGAACTGTAGGCCTTTTCCAGGTAGGAAAATTCCATTTTCTTCTCAAAATTATGAACGTTTTTTTGTTTAGATAGTGAAAATAATCGATGAAACTTCAGTAAGTTTTCAGAAGCACTTGACAAGTTCTAAGAAGAGAGGAGCAGTACTTACCATCAAAGCTAATGCTTGCAACTTTGGTATATTTACTTTCAGAGGCTTTTAACGTAACGGGCTTGAAATATACTGTTATCGCTTCGTTCTGTGGTGTAGGTCTAACACTCTGCAAACAAAATATGAAGCATCTGTAAATGATCATTGATAACACGCTGTGAAACCTTTCACAGTGATAAAACTGCAACTACTTTTGGTTAAGCTCTTGCAGGTCTGTCTTTCCTGTAAGAAAGCAGCATTACAAGTGGTTTTAGAATTTTTTTCAGGTCCTACAAATTACTCAGTCAATATACAGGAAAGTAGGAAACAGTGAGTTCTCCTTGGGGATGTTGAATTAAGTGGCAGTATGGTCAGAAGCATATTAATAAAACAGAAACCAAACCTTATTTAAATTAGGATTTAATTTTTTGTTCTTAATGCTGCAGGGCTGCAATAGCAAGGATATTTGTTTCTGGTGCACTCACTAACAAAGCTGTTAAATTACTTGTGCAACTACCAGAGAGGATACAGAACATCTCCCTTGTCTCTAATCCCATGCTAAGTCTGCAGAGAAAAAAAAAAAACTAACTGTACAGAGAAACATTTTGTAGATCTGTGATGACACTCGTTCTACACTAACACCTTACAAGGTCACCCTTTACATCTGAGGATTTACTGTTTTAAACTAAAGAGAAAAGGTAAATGGCCATCACTGGAAGAGCTATTGCGTCAGTCAATAGCCAGAGCTGATTTGTAGAGGTACTCATTGCTGTGCAGCAGGATAAGGGATTCCATGTCATCTGAAGACTCTACAGAGATTGCCAGCAAACCATCTAGATTCCATGGAGAAGCGGGGCATGAAGCATTTAAATGCTCTTATTCTTGTTTTGCTTAAAATTAGGATGGCTGCCATGATTCTTCCTCCCCAGCTGTCTCCTCCTGCTTTAAGAACAGATCAGCTGCTCACATAGCAGCTGTTAAGCCACAGCAAATCACAGGATGCTGCATTAAGAAAACTGAAATGAGCGCTGCCTTACCTTCTGCTGGGCTGCAGAGGTTTAGCACCTGTTTAATAAGCAGCTGAGCCTTTCTTGGTCAGGGAGGAAGGCAGACAGCTAGTGGCACGAACCAATTACAGCTCTTCCAAGCCAAGCTGTCCTTGATTGTAAATTAAAGCCATAAAAGTGTGCATAAATAACTTAGTTCTGCAGACCACATGATCTTTAGTGGGAACAAGCAGCACTACTCCTGCAGCTAATGAATAATCTCTGTTAACTCAAGCAGAGGTTTTGTATTTTGGATTTATAGCACTGACCTTTGTCCACCACCATATCTGCATACATGGGGTGCAGATATTTGGTATTTCTTTTCATAAGTCAATTAATAATTATCTCAATTTTCTTCTAACGAGATCCACACTACAAAACTAAAATCTTGGCAGATCTTTAAAAAAAAAAACCCTCCTAAAGTAGATGAAATCAAAGCTGTGATAAAGTTCACAACTTCTGGATGACAGAGACAATAAATATTTTCAGAAGCTCTTTTCATGCAAAATGCTTTCTTTAATAACTGGTTTGAAATAATGCTGATTTTCATCTAGTAAATCAAACTGGAAGTATTCAAAAGGACAGCCTGTTACAAAAAAAAAAGGCAGGTTTCAGAGGTGCATCTCTCAAACTACAAGTGAAACAAACCTAGATGTATTTACTCAGAATGTCTACAGCTGGTGAATTTAGTTAAGGAGGGAATTTACACTGTTTTGTTGAAAATTTCTGAACTACATAATGCACATTTCCCATTTGTTGCTTGATTAAATGTTATAAAAGGAAATACAAAATTAAGACAACTAGGGAAAAACAAACATCCTTTGGGTATCCTTTCAAATTTCCTCAAATTTCAACCTATTTCAAATAAAGCTCAAGTAGAGTCTGTCCTGAAATATGCATTAAAAGCCATCATCAAAACAAGTTCCATCAAGAATGTAATACCACCAATTTTCTCAGAAAAATTCCTAACAGCAACTTTTGTAGGGAAGAATAATTTTAAATAGACATACTTCAGTAACACATGGCTCTCCCACAGAATGACCCACTCAAGACTCCTGACCCTGCTCTGTGAAGACACATTCAATATTTAGCATAACTGCAGAAAATTAAGATCTTAAATGTGCTAAAGGACACAACAAGGGGCTAAAACTTTCTGCTTTTGCAGGAGTTCTTGAGAAAGACTTTGAAGGTTTAAGAACACTTGGGATACATGTATTCTAATAAACTGAAGAGTATGGGCTGGAAGACTGGCTCATGTTCATCTATAATGTTTACCAGTCAGAAGGCTCCTAAGCCTAGTTTTGTCTTGCCCACCTAGCATGGACAAAAAAGCCCTGTGGCTACAGGTAGCAGATTAAGGCTGGTTCCATTAGTGTCAGAACCATGTCTGAACTGTTTTATTCTCTTTTACAGACACAACTGTCAGAAATTTCTTGGCCTTGTGTTTAAACAGAGAAACACCTAACTAATTAAAGTTCACCTTCTCCATAAAGAATCATCCAGTACATGGAACAAGCTACTGTATTCCTTGATAATTTTGAGATGCATACACCTAAATGTGAAAACACAACACAGAAGCAAACTACTTCTTGCTGATTGCTAAGAGAAATTAACCCCTATTCTTAAGTTGGGACAGAACATAATACTTTCTTACACAAACACTTTTGTTTTCAAACTGATACAATTCAGCTTCACTAAGGCTGTCCTGAAGTTCCTGGCTCTCAGGCATCAAACATGATCAGGACTTCAAATTTTGAAGTATCCCTTTGCTTTCAGCAGTCAAACAGGCTTAAAGTGCCATAAGGAAACACCAAATTTACATTATAGAGAAGGGATAAAACAAGTGTTCAACAATCTACATTTACCAGATTTTTGACAGAATGGGTTAATTGTTGCAGCATGACTACTTTATCCAGTCATGAAATAAGCATTACTATCCTTAATAATGGAACAAATCCTACAAAATGAGGGAGGTATTATAAGTAGTTTTAAAACTTGAAAATTATTTGCTTGCTCTTATCATCCTCAACCAGTTTGCTGGACAACAGCATGAGTAAGTGCTTGAAGGCAGAACAACCACAAGTCTGGCAACAGTACTAGCAGTCTCTCACACACTGATGACCTGAAGATATTTAGCTCCTCCAGCACCCAGCTTAAATATATGCTAAATATAGCCTTGGCCTTTTCTTCTGACATTAAGATGAAATTTGTCACACAGTCTGTCTCACTACTTTTAAACTAGCTCTAAAGGGTCAGAAGTCTATTTGTCAAGCTTTCCTAGAAAAAAGTTATTCACCAAGCCCGTTCTTGGTGAAATTCTTTATTCTTGCTTTCCACTTTGAAATTCATTGATTGGCACAGCAGTAGAAATTCACCAAGTGTTTCAAAAGCTAGAAAGTTTACAAACTTCCCAACAAAGCTGTCCCTTAATGAAAAGAACAACTGACTTGTGATTGTCAGTTGATGTGTTTTTCAGTGTGCCATGTGATACACTGAAAAACACATGTCTGGACCTGTGTGGTAGCTTTCTCCTTGTAAAAGTGAGTCCCAAAGGCTTTAAAAATACCAAATCAACTGCTTTGACACACAGTAAAAAAATTATTTCTCTGGAAAAGTTTTGTCATTATATGTATAAAGGTTATCAAGTAATAGCCTTCCATTAGATTGGTATTTATGGTTTACAGCCCATAGTCCAAAGACACTAGCTTAAAAAAAAATGGATGGGCTTGGGTCTTTTTTTAAATGGAGGAGTATGAATTAGGCACCACACAACCAGGTAGGTATTAGAAATTATACTGATGGTCTGAAAATGTGGTTATTTGCATTGTACACAGCAAGCATATTACACGCTTTAAAAAAAATAATAAACCCAACCAACAAGTAAACTGTCAAATCTAAAACAAACTTGCAAATACAGCTGGAAAAATAATTTATTGGATTTACCAACCCTCTCAATGCAAAAATCATGTACCTACACAGGTCTTTTTGGTTTTTAAAACTCTCTATGGAAGTTGTGCCATAGCTTAGAAAGCCATGATTCTTATAGAATCACCTGACCTCATTGTTGTAATAAGCATCAGGACCTCAATGAAAAAGAATCTTTTTGCAGTATACTGTAAGAGTCTCTTGTCTTGAAAATTATTAGTGAATAACACCTTAGCAAGCACTGCAATGGTCTATTGTCACTATGAAAACTTATCTTCCAGTATCTTAAGATTTTGCTAGATCTCTACTATTAAAACACTCTTCCTCATAGTTGCAGCTTCAAGCTTTATAAACACAGAGATGCTCTCCAAAATCTGAGTAAGGAACCTTTGCCAATCCTTCAGTCATTCTTTTGGCTCCTCTGGTTCCTTTTCAACACTTCAAAACTTTTTGAAGTGCACTGGGACAAGGTATAGCTAGCTACACAACTAAATCTGGAAAAGAAGGAAGACAGGAAGGGAAGAAGGAGGAAGTGAGAAAAATAGTGGGCAATGAGAAAAATCACACAGGAAGAAGGTATGAATGAACAAAGGCGGACTACCAGACTAGGACTGAATTTCTGAAGTAAAAACAGGAAGTAGAAAATCCACATTTCTATAATTCTGAAGCTGGCTGCACTTCACTTTCAGCTCCAGTGGTCTGACTGTAAAGGGCCCTAGAGTCTTTGGCTTCTTTTGTTATTTCAAGCAACAAAGCAGATAAACTCAAGAAAAAAAGGGTAATTTTACAGGCAGCTCCTGAAAGCTACTCTTGGCTTATCTTAAAAAATTATGTTGGGGAACCACTTTATATACTGATGTGTAAATGTGATGAGGACAAAGAATCTTACAGAGACTGTATTAATCTCACCCACTGAACATGAATTACTGTTCTCAAGTTTCCAAAGGTTCAGATATTGCAGGTACAGCCTAAAACTGCTGTTCAGAGCATTCAAAGGAGACTATGATGCAAATTAATTTTAACATGCATAAAAATTATCCGCTCTGCTATTAAGTTACATTTTCAGTCACACATCACCTAGCTTCTAATTCTGACCACTACATGGTAAACCTGTGAATCATCAATTTTTATGAGAAAAAGTAAATCCATGTAGAAAGTTTCAAACTGAAAGAAATCATACTTACTGTAATTGGCACATCTTTTGTTCCTGAATTTAATAAATGCAGATTTAAAATTTTTGGCAGATCTGTTAAAGAACAAAAAACACACCTGTCTATTAGGCTATTTTAACATGTGAATCTTATATAAAGTCATTTACACTAGCTGGTTTCTTATATACCTCCACTGTTCAGTGTTAAAAAGTTATACTAACACGACAGAATAGCCAGTCAAAATCGCTAGTCCCAACAAAACCGCCTTTTTGTGCATTAGTAGGCATTACATACTTCAGCTTACCACTCATATTTCTAACACATTAAGAAGTGAACAGACTAAAAATACTATAATCAATGACTTTTTCAGATGCACCATGTTCAGAAGAAATTACTCTTACTTGAAAATCTTTACATGTTTCAGAAGTAGCATGGAAAAGTTCTTCAGAAGCTATCTTTTTTTAATTGAATAGAAGATAAATACTGCCTTTTGTCAGCAATAAATCCCTCTTACAGTTTCAAAAAATATCTCTAGTTTTACTACTTTCTGATCACTAGTATTTTTACTGCTTTTTAACACTAAACAACATTAATGTTAAATGTTAAGCCCAAATATGTTAGAGGCAATTAAAAAAAGATCCTATCATAAAACATTTGATCAAGTTTGCCCACCTTCACTTCTCCCCTGTCTGAAAATTATTAAGACTTAGAAGTGAAGCAGTTTTCACAAGTACACAAACTAATTCAACTGAAATGCTTTTCAGACTAACCCATGTGCAACTGTGTAACATTAACCTTACTACTGAACTTACAACCTGGTGTGCAAACTACTGCTTGCTTGTACACACCCCAAGTACTCTTGCATCTATGCACTATTGTGACCCACTGTTGTAATCTGTCTTTTTAAAAGCATCATTCCACAAGCAACCTGAACAGGACAAAGGTACTGGGCTTTCCCCTCCCCACCCTATTCCTGATCAATACTTTGAGAACTGAAGACTGGTTTACCTTGTGTTCGTAGTGTACCAAAATCTAGCATTTCTGTTGATGAATAGATTCCTGGTGCTTAAAAGAAAAAATAAAATTACAATTTTCTTATTATATTAAGAGTTAATTAATTTGAATAATTGAAAAAAAACCCCAACCAAAACACAAAACAAACCCAAAAATCAACCAAACCCCAACCACTCTTTCACGAACCTGTTGTAACTTCTACTTCAACAGGCAGAATAATAACTTCTGTGTTGTCTGAGGCATTTGTTTTTATTCTAATGAAGGCTGTATGATTATCTGCTTCTCTTGAAGAAAAGCTGGCTCTCATCACTCCTTTTGTTTCATAGGGAGGTATTTCCTGATAAATAACCAAAGCACATCTATGAGAGTGCAGTAATTACAAAAAAAGCTGTCACACCAAATAATTACAATAGAAGCATTGAATATAATTGTGTTAAGAGAAAAAGCTACAATAGCAGGAAGAGATAGGCTTCATATAACTAAAATTCCCATTAAATTTATAAAGGATAGTTGTAATCATCTAATATGACACTGATTAAAATTAGGTATATGCAAGAGAACTTTCATGTCCCATTTGATTAAGTTAACAATTCTAGGATTCTAAGTTTTATGTATTCAAATTGTGGTAAAAAAGACTACATTAGCAGAATCTGGCAATAAACAAAAGATAGTCAGAAAAAATGTTGACAGTAATATCAAATACTGAATTTGCACACTGCTTTTTCTCCAAAGCAGACACAGGCCATGCAGCTTCAGTGCTAAACACAAACTAAACCAGTGCACAACTCCATTCAGCTAGAAGCTTGTAGAGCTTCATGTTTATTAGTCACCATGTAATTTACAAGAGAAAGTAATAAACTAATTTCAGTTCCTGTACCATGCCTATTCTGCCAGTTCTAATCTGCATTCAGGGTTTGAAAGACATCTCTTTCTGTATTTTCTGAACACATTTGCAGCACAAGACTAACTTCAGCACTACAGCTGAAATACTAACATCAGATTGTCTTCCTCATCACATTACAGAAGGTCTGAGGATTGGATTTTTCATTTGTTGCTTGGCGTTTGTTTTTAAATAGAAGATGAAAACCTTGACTGGAAATTTTCTAAGGCACAATGATTGCAGATGTATATTTTGAAAGCTGTTGAATATCAAAGTAAGAAGATTTCAAGTTCTGTTTTTACAGACCCAACATAATGCAGCCATTCATTAATGTATCAAAGGATGTGATCTGACTCTTCCATATGTGTAACTAGGGATCCAAAGCTGGTCAGATCAAAAAATACTCCTGCATGTGCAGACTGCTCCATCCAATCATTCAAACATTTGGCATCAGAACAATTTTATACAATTATGTATATCCATATGTCAAAGTATCATCACCATATCTCAAGTAATTTCTGCTGCTTTGAAGCTTTTCTAACTGCAGTACTGCTCTTCACATAACCAATACAATGATGTATCTGTGTGTTTCCTCCTACTGGTTTGATTTCTTAAAGCTGCCTTATTGTTTTGAAATACCAATGGTTATGTGAAAATGCATACCAATGGGTATGAAAATGGATGGATAGAGGAAACAAGAGGATCAGTCCTTGCCAGACACTGGAAGCTTTCACATGTGAGTCATCACTGCTTTAACTGGCAACCTGGCCAAGGGAAGCCAAAAAGCTTCATGCTCTGAAAAACATCCCCCCTGAGTTCTCCTGACAACCAGTAAGGGGCTATCTTTAGAAGCAATGCAATTTAACCAAAGCAGTGTAAAAACATTAGGACAATAATGTTTTAAAATCCATTTTCATGTGAACATCTAACCCTCGGTATCTGTTTCCACTGCCTTTTTTAAAATGTTGTGATCTGTGTTAATACTTATTTCCTTGCAACTTTTGTACCTAAAACTAAAATACTGCCATTCTAATGGACTTTCTCCAGAAAATAGAAGAATTAAGAATTGTGATTGTCCTTTGTAACTCACTTGGAAATACTCTCCTAAAACAAATATAACTGTCACATTACTGTAATGATGCACTTGAACAAGAGACAAACTTAGGAGCCCAATGGCTCTGAAGTCTCTCCTAGACCAGAAACCAGTCATCAAAAAATCAAGTAATTCTAACTGAAAAGGAAAATAGGTTTTGTATCTAGCTGGACAATACCAATGGTGTGACATACAGCATTCAGCCAAAAACTGTACCTTCAGGATGCTTCTAAATTTTATTTCACTTAAAGATATCAGTATGTGTTACTTCAAACCAGATTTAATGAGCCAGACCACAAGTCCATCCAATCCACTATCTTGTCTCTAGCAGCAGACATGATGAGGAGGGAGTAGCTGCAGGGTATGCATGTAGGAGTATTTCCCAGAACAGTTTCTAGCCACTCTCAACACATGATCTAGGGATTTACTTCAGCTACACACACTGCTGTTTTATTTAGTAGTCCATAATAGATTTTTCTTCCTAAGTTTGTTTAGCTTAATTTTTGACCCATGTGTGCATTCATAGTAATTTGCAGGAAGGACTTTCTAAGTTAAAAAATCCCAGCGCCACCAAAAAAGCCAAGACAAATTAAAAAAAAAAACCTAACCAGCAAACCAAACAGAAAAAGATGTATATTATTTTACTGTGGGTTAGATCCAGCTCACAGGTCTCCAGGACAGAAAGCTCAGGTAGGTGTAATTCATTCTAATGGGAATCATTTTATTCTTCACATTTCAAAACAGCACAGCTCAATGCATATGGCTTATCTTAATTAAACCTTTCATTCAACTCCTACTACCATAATATTAACAGACCCTGCTACTGTTTCCATTTTTATGGGGTATTTTAAATGATTATATGACAAGACACAACATTAGTAAAAAAAAACCAAAACCCAAAGCCTAAGCTCACATCAAAATAAAACCTCCCAAACAAATACCATGAATGCTGCAAGACATGACTACTCACCCACAGCTTTCTTGTACCTCCCTGCTGACCCGTTGGAAGCTCTAAATGGAGATCACCTCCACTGGAATACATTTCTACCACCTGAGGCAGACAACAGGAAAATGTCAGCACTCAACCTTAAAGGGATCCTGTTTACTTATCAGGTATTATCATGGGCAATGGCATAGGTTAGTGACTACTTGATCACTGGAATAACTTACAAATTCACTTTAATGCTGATGTAGCCACTTGCTAGTGATACACGTTATGTGATTTCTAGAGCATTGCTTCAGTGTTTCTCCTAAATACTAGTGAAGTTTAAATCTTTATTTTTCAGTAATAACAAGCCTTTTAAAAATTGAAATTTCTCTGGAAAATCTCAATTTAGGAAATTAAGAGATCTGCAACTATAATCTAAAATGTCTAGAACTGATTTGCATTTGAGCAGAAAAAAAAAATCTTGTAATATGAAATACATGATCTCAAATAGCTCTAAAGTTCAAACAGAATTTTAAGTAGTACCAAAATAAACAAAATTTCAGTTTAATACCATAAACAAGCATTTAATGATTTTTCTCTTATGCTCACCTGCAAAGGTTCACTGTGAGGGTTATGGATATTTATTATAGGAGAGAAACTGCTATTTACAGGAACTCGTGCCCCAATAAATGGGCGCAATCGATAGGGGTTCGGAACTCCAATGCCAAACACCTGGTTCAGAAAAAGAAACACAAACTTAAATAGCTGTATGTAATTGTTACAGAGCCTAACATGCCCACCCATTTCAGCAATCCACCATAAAGTCTTTTTGATTATAGAATACTTATGATTAATTCTTTAAAACCAGTATCATACTAAAGCTCTGAAATAAAGAAACTGGTTTAGTTTGCAGCTAAAGGCTATTCCTCATTTCTGCTAATTACTCCTATATACACATACACTGAAAAACAGACAATCAAAAAGCCATCTTTTTTTCTGACCCTCTAGAATAGAGTGCCATAGATAGATACCAGCTAAAGGCTAAAGAAATAGGAAAGGTGCCTTTAATCATATCATTATTAAAACTATCTATACTGGGAAGCATTTTTGTTGGTTTTGTTTGCAAAACATTGTCATGGTAAGAGCTATATTCTTTCAACAAGAGGATTTCTCTCATTTTTCACTTATTGGTCTCTCTCACCTGTCTGAATTATCTTTCTGAATCTCCAGTGAGTAATTTTTTACCAGCTTAATGAATAACATTGTCTTGCCACCAGATCAGATAAGTAAAAGGCTAAAAGATGAGCTAGATCCCTACAATGAGCCACTAAAATAACACATGCAATAAAGGTATTGGAAGGATTTTAAATCCTATGTAATTTCATTGATCTGGCTTACAGTACTGCCTTACTGATCCTTACAATGGTGTATCTGCATTACAACAAACAACAGGGATGGAAACTTCTTCAACTGGGTTGATGGAAAAAAAATCCCTTAAAACCAACAACCCACTACTACAATGCAAGTATCCTTGGACGGTTATGCATCTCATAATAGACACACTTTCTCTGAGTCACACTTCACTTTTCTGAAAAGCCTATAATTCTCTTACCTGATAAGTAAATACCCCATGATTAGAAGTGTTAATAAATAAAGTGTTCTCTACATTTCCCACTACTCTTGCGAGGAAAACTACATCGAAGGACGTATTTCCTCCTGGAAGAATTTTCTGGAAAAAACAAAAGCAAGCAAGCAGAGGGATAAGTAAAACTGTTTACTGAATAAATTGCATCATGCAGATGAACAATAGTTTTTGTGATGCAGAAATCCTCATGTGTCCTTTGTGGAATACTGACATTAGAAAGCCAACAGCAGATTTGGAAAGAAGAAAGTAGAACTTCCAAATAAATGGAATGCATAAACTACTAAAAATAGCAATAATTTCGAACTGTTATCTATTGTAGGATCACATTTAATTGAGTTTTTGTACTGAATTCTGAATTTAGAGTTCAGCTTATCACAAAAATATTTTAGACTGACAGTTCAAAGGTCACTGGAGAAATGCAACTGCTACAAGACTTCCATAAATGCAACAGGTTGCTTATCGCAGACAGGATCTCTGAATTCTTTCACATTTACATGGCTCTTGCTAAGCCACAGGCCAGGCAAACAAAACTGAAACTAGAGGACTCTAGTTTCACAGCAGTGTGGTTAGCAGTTAACCCTGCTGACAACACGCTTTTGAACGTGCAAGTTCCTGTATCATAATTACTTACAGCTCTAAGTACACTGGAGTAACTACTGCACACTAACACTACTTCACATGACTCAGAATATTCAGAAAATTTATAGGAAGAGTCTGTTTCTGTAAGTGCTCTGAGGAAATGTACTCACTTCAGCAACAAAGGAGATCTGCTGTTAAATCATCAATTATATATTTCCAACATAGTCAGGACTCCTTGTGTTTCTGTGCTCAGTTCAAATTTGCTCTAATATGAGATGAAGAACTGCAGTATTTAATACTTCTAGATATGTAATTATTGCAGTAAGTCACTCTTTTAGAGAAGTTTCCATTCAGATTTGAGAGAAAGAAGAAAAGCTAATTTTGAGAAAGTAAAATAACTTACCCTATTTTGGAAAAATGATGCATGAAAATGTGATGTTGTAGCAGATATTGATACTAATGTAATTGTTTCTTCTGAGCTAGGGTTATGTAGGTAAACTTTTTCCATTTTTGGCATTCCAACTGGCCTGTCAAAAAAAGAGAGAGAAAATATTTACAAAGTGTCAGAAATCTAGACAATAAAGCATTGGACTTTTTTTGCATTACACCAGATAGGAGAAAAAGTGATGAGCACTGACAACAGAGCTTTGCATTTAATGCTTTTCTCAAGTAACATATCTATATTGGACCTGTAAGAATTACTTAGTTATCATACTTTCCATTATTTTCTTGCTTACTTTTCCTGAAGGTTAACCTAATGTTGTATCATGCTCATCAAATTCTATTGTCAGATTTTTACTTCAGAATGAAAAGAAGCAGAGTTTTCTATTCCTATGCTAGAACTTCTAAATAACTATCTTAAGACAGGGTGCACACAGCAACTGAAAATAAACAGAACACACATTAGCCAAAAGTCTAAATGCAAATTTTTTTTTGATGATAGATTATAAGTTGTCTTACCCAGAACTTTTCTGGTACTATATTTTATAATACATTCTACAGAATTAAGTATGCAGACATGTACAGCAACCACTATTTTATTTCTATATTTATTTGAATTAATACCTTAAGTAAAAAAAAAAAAAGGCTTAAGAAAAATTCTAGAATTTAGGAACCCTGAAAGATGGAAGTCCACAGTCAACCACCCAAGTTTTCAGTAACAAGACATGCTAACAAATTCATTTGACACAAGCTTTTGGCTAGTTTCATTTTGCTTACAACAGCTGAGGTGACAATAGATGTTCCTGTTTCAGCAATTATTTTTCAGACTTTACTGTCTCTTCAGAATTTTTTTCATGCCTTTTAACCCATACATCTTAAGTATCAGCACCAAAGCACTAATAAAGCATGCAGTTTACAGATTAAAAACTGCTGCATTTTGAATTCTGGAATTCAAAACAGCTAACTCTTAACCTTCAGGCTACATGTAGTCCCTGTAGCACTCTCTCCCATGTCACTTGCTCCAAACACTGCAAGGACACCCAAACTACTGATAAGAATTACTACCTGTAGTAGCTGCAGTGATGATGACCAGAAACAGGCAGCTGTTCAGCCATCCTCAATTAACCTTAGCAGACCACATTAATATGTGCTACTGCAGTTTTTCAGCTTAGAGTGGGGTGTGGAATATATCACAACAGATAAAGCAATGTAACTTTATTGTAAATTAAAGGCTCTATTGAATGGAGAATTCAGTGACAATAAACACACTATGCCACAATTTATGAAGTGATCGTGGTTACAGAACCTCCTATGCATGAAGCAGATGCTAAAAACCATGTTATTAATTCAAAAACACAATTAACCATCAATAAACGACATCATCACTAACAAAAATATATCTACAGTCTGCCACTCTAAAACTCTTTGCTTGCTGAGTTCACCTAATTTCATATTGCTGTCAGCAAACCCTTCTTTCACTGTCAAAAAATCACATTTTGACTCTTCTAACTTTACCAGTGACAGAGACCAGAATTCCTCTCATCTTTCAAAACCTGTACAAAACCAAATGTCCAGGTTAAGTCCTAACAGAAAATACTTCCATCTCTTGCTAGCATACATGGGGACATCAGAAAAGGAAATAGTTTATCAGCTCTGAGCTTTTGCATAAACTACTGTAACTGCTATACTGTTGATCAATGGAATTAAACAGCAAACCTATGCACCTGTTTTTTTGCTAGGAAAAAGCTTCCCAGATCAGAGGAATGCAAATGAAAGCCAGCCCTCCAAATTTCCTCATCTCTGCCCTCACTTCCACCAAAAATCCCACCATAAAAACAAACATGCAAATTCACAACCAAGAAAAGTGTCTGCTGATAGGGAGTTACCCAGTACTCCCTGAATTACAAACACACTGCTTCAAACACTCTTTTACTGACATCACTACAGATAGCCTTGAGTATTTTATCTGTTGGGTAACTAAGAAAAGCAGAAGCTTCTATACCAGTCAACATTTTTGCAGCAAATTCCTTGTTTAGACAAAGTGGTCAGCCTTAAAGCACTACCCAGATTCTACCAACACCAAAATTTTTTAAAAATACGGAAGAAATAAAACAGTCAATCTCCTCCAACACTGATCTCTTGTAGCCTGAAGATCAGCTGTCTGTTCTGTAGTTCCCACTACAATTTTTCACTCTCCTTAGTGGAAGACATGCTCCCAGTGCCTTAGTGCAACTCCTTTGCTTGCAACTGTGCAGTTGTTGGGTACTTCTCCCCACAAAACGTTTAGCAGCTTGTCAAGAAGGGGAAATAATCTTCCTACTCTATAACAAAGCACTCACTCTTCATATGAGGACTTGACACCAAAAACGAGACTCAAACTGAACAGTTCCTTCCAATCACAACAGCAAGAAGAAAGAGATGAGTAGATTTAATCAGTATATTACATATGAGTAAATGATGCAACTAGTGTATCATCTGTGGTCTCTAAAGAGAAACAGCTATGTACTGAAAACTGAACATCAGAGTTGCTTCAGTGACACTTATGATGCACACTTAAGTGTGTGAAACATCACAAAGCCAAGAAAATGATGTTGAATGAAGTCGCAACAGCAAACCACCAGTCTGCTTTTGTCAGAAAGGCAGTTTGCAAATAAAACTCGTTAGCCAGGAAATCTTTCAAATATTAACAACCTTTAAGACCTTCATGTTTTTCCAGTTGTGAAAAGAAGGGACTATACATCTGTTTGAGAGGCTCAAATCTATAAAAACAAACTGGTTGGGGAACAGCCATGACCACCACCATAGCTCACTAATTTCATATTCCAAACTCAACTACCACAGTATAATTATAGGTAATAAAGTCAGAAGGCACTAAAAAGGAATTCTGATGTTAGGACTTTGTTTTACTTTACTCTTTTGCTGATAATTCCGATTTTGAAACAGTGAGTCTGGTATTACAGTATTACATTTGGCTGAGATACAGCTTTCCTTATATTCTTTAAGTGTGATCTTACACAAATATAAAGAAATAGGACCTCATAAACCTCACCTGTTTTTTCTGCAATTAGACATGGTAAAATCCAGGTAGGGCAATGCGCACCAGACACCTCTAATGAGCCTGCATACCAAGCAATAATCTCATAAGGGATGCCCTCCAAACTGCAGATTATCAAACCACAATGATCAGCACAAGTGTGGTTGTAGCTGATGCCAAATTTTACAGCAGAATTTCCCAGAGCAGTCACAGCTAGTATTTTTCATTGTGAGAAGCTGGTATAGACACAGACCTTCAGGCAAACATGAACTATCAAAGCATGTAAGATTTTGCTCCTGATTCTTTGTCCCTGCATAAAAAGGTTAATCTACACTGATAAAAAAAACCCTGATACCACAACCTAGACAAGAAGATGCTAATTAACAAGGGTGAGGCACCTGGTCAAATGGATAAAGAAGCCTGTGTTAATGTTTTTACTGCTGCAACTCAACTCTTTTCAAAGTCTGAGTTAGCACCTGCAGTGTACTGTAAGCATGTCCTTGTACTGGAATTCACTGCTCTTCCAGTGATCAAAGGGTAGGTTATTTTGACAATGGAAATAAGCTCTTGCAAATTTTGGGGAGATGAGTCCTTGAGTTACTGGCCCAAAACTGACTGGCAAAAATATGTAGCTACTCATTGTGAAGCAAATACAAATTTTATAAATGCCCTTTTGAAAGAGCAATTAATTTTTTTTCTTACTGCACACAGCTTAAGCTCACTTGATTTATGAAAACTGATACAGATCTATTACTGAAAAGAAAAATATATGAATACAGCAGATATATTCTTCCTCTCCCATCCCTTACTCTTTCTAATGAGACTGGAGAGAGAGATGAAGTCAATCAAAAGCTTCCTAGATACATTTTTAAATGCTGGGAATATAGGTAAATATAGTCAATAGTCAATTCTGGTAAATTCCTCATACACTTGAGAATTTGACATGTTTTCCTCCATGGATTTTTTTCATTTAGCATCTTTGGCAAGTGCAGAGGCAATTGTAAAACTTGTTGTCACACAACATATCAGAAGTGTCACAAGGGTTAAATCAGTATCCTGTCACACAGTATCCTATCAGACAGGGGTGAATAACAGATGCCTAGAAGGCAGAAGAGTAATGTGGAAAGCCTACAAAGTCATGTGCCCTGGACACTCTCCCAGGCTCTGGAACTTCCTGAACCAATGAAGATCGTTCTCCAGCCAGAAGATCAGACTGAGCAAGATCCAACAATAAGAACTTGGGTGTTGACTTTGTAACGTATCCAACTACTTTTAATTAAAAGAAACAAACGAGCTGGTCTTACAAGGTTACCTCCAGAGACTGAAAGAGAATGCCTTTTGTGCCTCCTTCTGAAGAAAATGCTAGTTTCCTTACAGAAAGGAAGCCTGCATCACGTACAAAACCAGAGAAATAGTGAGTACAGCATTCTTCCTGCTTCACACAAAACCGGTTGAGTGACACAGGCAAGTGGCTTCTTTACCTGAAGTTAAGAGTAGCTGAAGCACATACATTTGCATTCTCAAACATGTCTCCAACTCAGAAAAGCAGAAGAAAACAGAAGGGTTTTGGTTTTGTATACCTACTAACCTATACATTGGTTGTTTCTTAGTTTCCAGATTTCACTGACTTTTAACATAGAAAGTTCTTTGACATAAGACTTGACAAGAAGTTGGTGTCAATGTAACATACTAAATAGAGCAAGTGCTCCATTTTAAGTTAGGAATCTAATGTAGATTCCATGCAACAAAATCACACCTTTTCCAAACAGTTATCAAAACCACATACACAAGTAGTAGAGTTTATCCAACCATGTCACCAAGTGTGATTGGAATGAATCAAGAGTGCAATGAACTTTCAGCAGCATTGTGCAGTCTAGCATGATATGTGAACAAAACCTGAGGCAGATCTGGATGAAATGTCAATTTACTGTCAACAATTTCTCACATTCAGCAAATTCCAAGGGAAATGAAATTTCCTTTAGCAACATTTCTTTAAAATTTCAACAATCTCAAACTCACACATTACAAGTGTATCAAATGTACTGTGTAAACATCTGGATGCACATTGTAGGCAACTTACTTAAAATGTAGGAAAAATAGTCATCTGAGTAAATTCTCTACTTGCTAAAATTCTTCACTATTTTTTATACAAGGGATTAGAGTTCATGAAGAAAACAGACCATTTTGCTAAACTTATATCAATCCTATGATACTTCAAGTAACTCCTGTGGCTTTAAGGATGTAAATATCTACTGTATATCCAGCAGATGCAAACATTTCATCCATAGCCCAGGAAAATTTCCAATAGCTAAATTGTTAACAATATTTCTCCATTCCCATGCTAGTCCTCCCCTAATTTTTACACCAATCAAGCCTTACAAGGATATAAATCCGTTTACACTGCAGTACAGCATTCATGATATGCCTTCACTTTCTAAATGCCCCCTTTTAATTTGTCTTCTTGTTCTTAGTTCATGTAATTAGAAGAATAACTGTAGGCAGTGCAGTCTAGATTCAAAGGGAGGTATATTAAGATAGGTTTAAGACAGGCTATATTGTCCAGATTTTTACCCATTCTGACACAATCCTGTCCTTAAAGTAAAGCATGTCTCTTATGTTTCTTAGAGAAATATAAGGTCTCCACACCTGCAAGGTCTCAGTATTTGAACATTGCCAAGCAATTGCTTTCAAGCCCAGCTTAAGCCTGCACAGAATATCTTGCCAAATACTAGAGTTCACAAACAAGAAATACAAAAACATTACAAAAATCCCCTAACCAAAATACTTCAAAGGAAATTCAGAATGAGATAATAATATAAAACTGAAATAAAGAACTTCGGAATAATGCCCTACCAATGAGAAAATTTTGTCTGAGAATGAGACCTCGCTCAAATTGAGTGAAGCAAGAACCTCCATTCACCACAGAAGAATATGTTAATCAAGGATTAAAATATTACTGCAACCAGAAGTGTAATTTCATATATTACCAATCATTTCTAGGAAACAGGGGCAGGATATCAACTTCTTCTAAAGTATCTCCAGATTTTTAAAAAAATTTGATAAGTTCTAGCTTGTATTGTGGTAGAATTCTAAAATACTCAATACACAAGTGCTCCAGTATCATAAGGTACCTCTATAAAAAAAATTAGTTAAAGAACTTAAACTTCACTTATGATACTGTCAGAGTTGAATTAACAAAGATGAAGGCAATGTATTGAGATCTGTGAAGATCCACATACTCCCACAAATGGGTGCAAGAACTGAATGGAAACTGCCCTGTAAAAGTATTCTTGAGCCTTCACCCCAGGTGGCAATCTATAAGATCTCTAATATGAAGACCTGTTTTAAACAGAGAATGTCATATAGATAATGACTGTTCTGTCAAAATAACTTCTGAGCAAGCAACTCCCAAAGCTACAGAGAACAACATGATGATTACTGTTTGTAGAACACCTCAGTTATTCCCATTTAACAACAGGGGAGAGTAAGAGTTTAGAAGAGAATACAAGGAACAGAATGCTGGTAAAAAAAGCCAGCTAGTTGTGGAGCTGCCTTTAGGTGTAAGGTTTTTTTCTTGTTTTCTTTAAAGCTCTAAATCTCCGACACTGAAAATGTTGCAGAATTTGTTTCAGAAAAATATTGGTGTTGCTTCAGAAACACAAGAAAGAGGCTTACACATTAAATACCCAAATGAGTATTCCACACTTAGATCAAGTAGTCCCCTGGCACAGTAATATGGGAGAACCTGCCTCAGTTCTATCCCATTCCCAGAGGCTTAATGTATACAGAGAACATTTGGGATCTCTTCAAGTGAGCTAAAGATTTGCATATCCTAACATACAGCATGCATTTCTTTTGATAAATGTGAGATTACCTGGACTACCTTCAAAGTAATAGAATATGGTTTGCTTTATATTAAAACAGCATTAAAAAAACTCCAACTGTTATAAACCAGAAGTAAAAGGCCATTATTGTAATCTCATCTCCAGGTGGAATACAGGAAGTGTGTCTACAACACATATTTATCAACTTAATGCTGGTTTTGATTTTCTGAGATAAAGTAACTTTTATTAACTATTCTTTCTGTTTAAGTTGACATGTTTTTGAAACAACTGATTAAACCCACACACTTGTAGCACACCAAAATGTCACAGGAAGAATGGTTTGACTTACAACTGAAAATAAATATTAGATCTTTCTTTAGCCTAGGTATGATACATGTTGACAGCTCAGCATAAACATGAACTTGGAACAAGTTTGCTCTACTATATGCTACATGCTACCTATTAACAAAACACCCCTTGGGTATAGTACTTATTCAGAAACTAAACACACATTTTATGCCTTTTATAAAATGCATTAATAACAAAGACAGAAAAAACAATTTGAATGTGAAAACCCTGTCTGATTTAAAAGGCAAAAACTCAAAAGCTTAAATCTGCATTATTTGACTTCGAGGTGCTTGGCACCTGCAGCTTGTTCCCACCATAAGGCTGAGTTACTCAGCATTTCTCAGAGTTGGTTCACAGATTTTAAAATAAACTTTGGGGCTCCACATCTAAACTTTTTTGAAAATTGCTTTTGGCAACTCCTTTAAGTTTTAATAAATCACAAGAGGATTGCTGCCTGAGACTATAAGCTAAATGACAAAAGATTATTAATTATATACCAAAAAATGAGCTACCAAAAAAAAGCCACCCAAACCAATGAAGGAACACACAGTGAATCAAGATCTAACACACAGGTTCCTTATTTTAACTGACAGAAGGCAGCAATCCCTCAGTGCAATTAGCATGTATCATACAGAGCCATTCCCAAGTTAGAGATCTGTGCTGCTTTTAACACTGTATTAGATTTATACTATTTCTTTAGTAGCTTTAGCTTTGACCAGAACAGCTTATGTAAAAGGCCAAAATATGATGTAGAAGGACTTAAAGTATTTATGGTACTGTCTTAGATCTACTTGTAGTAAGGGAGAAAAAAATCATCTTTGGAAGTCCACAAAACAAAAAAGCACGTGTAGCTTTCTTCAAAGCATAAGCGTGCAAATACTAGATAACCTTTAAAAGATATCTCAGAGAACATCAAATTTATTCATAGAAAAAGGTGTATAAAATACATTCCCAAAACCAAAGTCTAGAATTACTATTAACTGAAAATTTCTACAGTTTTTAAAATAAACTAACCTAAACTCAAATCAATTGGTGAGTTTACAATAGCTCTAACAAAAAGCACACTGCTCTGTAAGTTTGAATTCATACTGCACTCACTAAAATAATTTATTAACTATAGCCTACTTTTCTTGTAGCAGAGAAGCAGTAGAGTAGGGCTTACCACGAGATATTTTGCTATTCAGTTCAGAAACTGAATATTCTCCTACCTAGGACTGGTTACTGACATCAGGAAGAAAAACAACAAAATCACACATCAAAAGCTAAAAGAAATTTTGAAGGAAAATGAGGGGGCAGAGCAACTTACTCTATCTTTAATCGTAAGTAAAGCCACAATTTTGTTAGACTGAGTACAAGTAAGTTCTGTAAAAGGAGGCATTTTCATACAGCTTTGTTATTTAGTGACATTTACACTGGGTTTTTTTGTATAGAGGTGATTTCTGGAAAGCTACTCTGTGCAACCAGAACACAGTTATGGCTTCTCCTCTTTCAGATAGACACAAGTATGCACCATGTCAGTACCCAGGAGCTTCCTTGCACAAATCCATAGTCACCACACTGCACAACAGTCTTTCCAAAAGAAAGAGGTACTACATTTTTATTAATAATCTGCGGCTTATCTGTAAATGAAACAGCCTTTCATCCAGCAGCAGCACACTGGCTGAGGATGGAGGAGGGAATGCTGTGCTAAGGCACACCTGGGCTGTTGTCATTCTTCCAGGCTGAACTGGTAACAAATGTTTGAAATGCCTTCACTACAGTTTGCATTGCTCTAGCATCAATCATGCAGAGAAGCTCCATGAACATCTACTCCAGAACCACTTTTGACTGTTGGGAAGAAAAGGGATTGGAGCTACCTATAACCAGTAACCAGGTCATGGTAAGTAAAGTTAAGACTGAAGTAGTTCTCAGAACTAACAGGTACATCGGTGAAACATCTGGTTTCCTTCCTTCTTTTCTTTAATGGAAACAGCAACCCAGTCGCAAGGTAGAGAACACAGAGCTAAGTTCCTGGAGGCTATTTGCTCTGCTTGAGGCTGTATTTTCACAACTCAACATTAGTGTTCTAATAATTGCAGATCCACAGCCAGTTTTTTTGCCACCAAAGCCCTAGTAAAACTGATGTGCTAGAGTACATGCTCACTGACACAGGTTATATTCAAGCAGAGGGGTAATCTCACCTCAGAACATTACATTCAAGACTTAAAACTGTCCACTCTGCAGAGCAGCTGTACAAGTACCTAAATCATCAAAAACACAGCAGCTGACAGGTCACTTAATACTACGTGATAATGAGTACAGCAGCCCTGTGTAGGTCAATTACCCCTACAATCTAATAATGCAATCTTTGTATACAACCTTTTCCAGCTTTAGATGCTGTTCCTATTAATTTTCTGGGTTTTTGTTTGTTACTTGTTGTTTGCTTTTTGCAGTGGATGGAGGGTTTTTTGGGTTTGTTTGTTTGTTTGGGGGCTTTTTTGTTTGGTTGGTTTTTTATTTTGTTTTGATTTGCATAACCAAATAGATCAAAAGACTTTTCATCTTACTGTTCATGGAAGTCCAGCATTGGTGGCTCAAACCGGAGAGGTCGGCAATTTCCCCGATACAGGGATACACTGCAAAAAAAAAATTGAAATGCTGTAAAACATATTATTAAATGACACATTTTTGCTCCCTTCCCATCTCAAATAGCCCTCTCTTAGCAAAATTCATTAATTCTAATAAAGCAATTAATTCAAAAGAAGAAACAAACAAAAACTTGTCCAGTCAAAATATCGCAATTTTACAACATGATTATGCAGTGTCTCCAAGAAAGATTATGTGAGAGTACACATCTTGAAAATGGACATAATTGAAGTGTAAACCTCTCCTTTATATCATGATGGCTGAGTGAAACAACACACTAAAAAGGTTTACGTCATCTTTCATAGCAATGTCCAAACATTGCAATGAAAGATGTTTTGGATATTGTCCAATGTGTAACAATAATTTACATACACATCCTGAGTTTCTCCAGCTACTTCTGCACTAGTACATAAACAATCTTGAATGTACTCGAAGTTACTGAGGCCACATGTGAGAAAACACCCAATACGGTTCAAAACTTGCAATATCCAGAAGACAACGTCTCTGCTCTGGAAATACTCCTTAGCTTTGCTTACACTGACCTTCCCCTGGATACTATTTAGGAGAATTCTAGTAGATGAAGGCCAAAACTTAAACAGCACTCAAACAATCCAGCAGTGAAGTCAACATCATACCTGGAAGCATTCTCTACTACTGCTTATTTTATCAGTATAGTTATATAGAGCACAATAGTTAACCCACAACAAAAAGAAAAGTAAAATATACAAGGTGGTTTCATTGACCAAAACATTTTTTTATTATTCAGAATGATGTGACTGTGACCACAGTTAAGCATCTCTGTAACTGTAATTGAGCTGAGTAAAAACCCTATTCATACAAAAACCAAAACAGGGAGACAACAAAATAAAAAAAAAAAAAAATAAATAAAGGGGAAGACTAAAGAATAATATGAAGAAGATCAATGGCTCCTCAATGGCAAGACCAACAGCTTTTTTTTTTTCAAATGCTTTTTTTTCTGTTATCAAAACAGCCTTATTGGTTTAGATCCTTTTTTCCTGACTTTGTATCAATCCTAGATATCCAAAGGCAGAGCTGCAGCCACTTGTCTTGGGTAAGGAAAGCTACTTCCCAAACCCAGTTCTATGCAGAACTACACAGCCCTGCCTCAGCATGGAGGAGCAGTCAGGAAATGGAGCACACACATGTGGCTTGTCTTATGAAAGCTGAGGCCTTGAGCAAAGATCAATCCAATTCCATCCAGTGCAATTCCAGGAAAACTAATTATTGATCAAATTCCGATGCCTTACCATACTTCAGAACCACTTCAACAAGGAAGCTATTTACAGGAGTAAAAGTTTAAGAATAGGCTAGGAAATCTTAATTGTATCTTTTAATCAAAATCAAATCAAAAGCATTTAAATTAAAATTACATTATCTCAATGACTCACTCAAACTCAGACTGAATCTTCACACTCCAAGTATAATACACAGCATGCCAATCAATTTCCAGCGCTCTATGTCTGGATGTCAAAGCATCTCCAATGCTACAGAGCCTAGTCCCTAAAAACAGCTTTGTCCACATAAAAGTAATAAAACACTACCAGGACAAGAGTGGGCTTAGTACATCCAGTCAGCCTTAGTATATACTTAAATATGTGTGTGTGCACATATGCCATGTGTTTGCAGATCACAGTACAACAGAAGTGAAAATACAAGAAGACACAAATAGGAAAAACTGTATTCAGATCTAAAAAAAAAAAAAAAAAAAATTCTTGCTACTATTAAGTGGGGCTGTGAGACATTACAGTTGTCAAATAAGAGAGTGCTTGGGTACACCTTATAAGGCTAAAGTCAAATCTCAAACTGAAGAACAAATACTCAACAGAATGAGGTTTACAGAGACACTGGACGTAGGAGAATACAACTGGAAAACTATACTAGCAGTTAGGTTTCATAAGGATAAAACAAGTGACTAGTATGTCTTCAGAGTTTACAGTCTAATTTTAAAAACAATTTAGAGGACATTTCTGAATGAAAAAGGTCAAAAAGCTCCTGTACCTCCATTGTCAAGGTAATGCTAAACAGAAACCACTCATTTTAGAGCAATCCTAAAAATAATTCTGTCCATTTCTTCCAAAATTAAAACTTTGAACAGTTAGACAGCACCTCTTTTGTGTTGATAATTATTGGCAGAATAATATAACAATTCCTTTTATGGAAAAATATTAAAAATATTTACAATAGTGATAATTAATATAGTTATTTCAAATGTATTGAAAACGCTGTCAAGTGTTTGTAACTTGGCCTAACTTGAACAATAATTAATTCTTGTCCAGAATTAATTATTTAATTATTACATACTTAATTCTCCACATACACATAAAAGTTCAGGCAACATTTTCTCAGGACACAGCTATATTATCCTGGAAAGCCAGCTGGCCAACACAGATTTTTTAAATTTGTTACATTTGGTTAAAGTTTGGTAAAGGCAGCAACATCATAATGAATGCCAATTATTACAATATAAGTAAGAACTGTAATAAGATTCAAACAGGAGCAAGCAATATAGGGATCCACCAACTTTGTCTTCTGAAGGGCCCAACATGAGTCAACTTGCAGCAGACAAGGAAATGATGATAATGTCTCTGCTCTGCTGGGCACTTGCTCACCGAAAGCTGGATACACCCATGGGTAGGGCAACTTTACAGCATAATGACATGAAGTTAATTACTGCTGTATGCATGTAGAAATATGGCTCCCGGTCTTATATCACAATTTAAACATTTTTCCTTCCCTACGCCTCCAAGCTTTCTAACTTTTAAAGACAAGAAGAATAACATGAAAAAGAAAAGATGCATCTGGAAGAGAGGACTGCAGATATCTGCCAGCAGTCGAAGAACTGGCCAGGAATCATATGGACCCATAATTTAAATGTTCTCAACATCTTTTTCCTTCTGCAAGAATTTTGATTTTAAAACTGAGACTTGAGAGTGAGCTACACATAGTCCCCAGCAGGATCATTATCCTCCCTGTTCCATCCATGCTGTATCTGAGTGGATATTTACCTCAACTACTAACTAAGATGCTGCTGCTACCCACATGCAACTCACTGAAGTGCATCTTCATGTCTCAATAGTAATTGTCACACATGCTGTCATAAACATGGTCAAAATAGCAACGCCTGCAAACACTGTAGCTGATATGGGCGTCCATCTGTGCTGAGCCACAATATTCTTCTAGCTTAAGGACATTCTTCAGCACTTCCATAATGCTTTGCTGTTTATCAGAGTATTAGGCACTCAATTGGTAGATAATCAATGCACATCTTTGCATTTGGAGATGAAAAAAAATCTTGTCACATATAGTATTTAAAGATCTCTGCAAAGCTGGGCAGCAACTGTGTCTCTGTATCCTCACTTTACCTTTCTAGCTGTTCTGGGATTTCTGTAGGAGTTGTGTGCTCTGTGGAATCTTATCTGTAACATCTTTAATTGCTTCTGCAGAAAATTCAAATCTAAGCATACTCCACATGTAATTTTTCTCACATTACGTCAGCAGTTGTTTAAAAGGTTTTATTTCCTCTCTTGTGCCATAAATTGTAAAGAAATAAAGACAGAAGAATTAAGCTGTGAAACAACTTAATTCTCATGATTTTATTTAGCAACAAGAACTCTTAGAAAGCTGCTACTTTATTTCCATTACCACAAAATCAAATAAAAGCATCTCTAAAAATAACTCTGTGGACCTTAAAATGACAAATTGGCAAATGCTTCACAGTGGGTACTTTTTGTGCCAGAATCCTCGAAAGAGCCGTTGCAGACTTCTTGAGCTAAAAATGTTCTGTAAGTAACCTGAGTGCATCCACAACTTGTTAATATTTAAAAATAAGGCTGAGCTGCATATATCAGAAAAGATATTTCAATTTTTAAAACTAGATTTTTTTTAGAAATATGGGTATTAATCACAGGTTCAGTGAGAAAGTGAACTCCCACAAAACAATTGACCACTTCAGTATCTGGCAGAAGCTGCTGCTAAAAGATGAATAAAGAGATTAGCAAGAATTTTTTTTATAAACTATGCAGATAGTAGCTGGCTCAGATATATCAATATTAACCATGTATCAGGAAAACACACTCGTAACAGGCAAAGTTCAAAGCCAGCAATTCCCAAGGGGGAGTGTCTGGGGAAAGAACAGGGAGAAGCTTGAATAGATGCACTGTAACCTGACCATGGGCATGAACAAAACAAATTAAATTGCTAGCTCATTTCCCTCCTCCCACTTAGTCCTAAAAAGTATATCAGAGAACTGAATAAACTGCCTAAATAAGGAAAAAATATTGGCAAGCTATACAAGAAGAAGAAGAAATAATCTCTAATAAGGACAAGGGAAGACAAGTAATCTAGAGAAGTTATGTATTGTTTCTAGCAACGCCATTGAAAAAATCACCAAGAAAAAGACTTAAAGGAAAGATTCATGCAAAACCAGTAACAGCAGTGAGAGAGAAAAACAGAAAACAAATTTGGTATTTGCTATGTAACAGGTATCAGAGACCTTGCAATGCAAACCTTCATCATTGTGACTGAACTTCAAATAGGCTAGCACACTTAAGTGGAACAGACTATTTATTTTCAGGTATCTAAACCAGTGTTTTAACAGAATACAGTCTAGAACACTGAAGTCTGCCAATACAGAAAGCAATCTTCTTAACTGAGAAATTAAAATTAAAAAAATCCTGTAAGCAATCTAGTCCATGGCCTCAATCACAAGAACCACCAAATTCAGTTGTTTTCTGGGAAACAATACTGCACCAAATCTACCGATGCCAATATAGGCACTTTCTTTCTGCCACTGAGCTTTCATGATTTAAATAAGATACTATTCCATTTAAAGAATCTCCATAAGGACTGGCTATATCCAAAACACAGAAATACACTAATCATTGTTCTCTTTTGTTCAAATTCATGTTCTCATACTTACAATCAGACTGACATACTGCAGCACATAACTACAGCTGTTTGCATTCCTGTCCACAGCTGGAGATTTCACAGGTTTTTCAAAACTTGCAAAAAGAAGGCTCTTAAGCCCACAATTAAGCAACTATACACAGCGTAAAATAGGAACTCATTCAAAATGGAAAATTCTTTTACTAGATTTCCTGAAAAGGAACAGAAAACAGGCTGTGGAAAAAACATAACTCTATTTACTGAAAATGCACTATGACAGCTTGCTGAATGCTACTGTCCAAGAAACAAGCTTGATTATTACTGTTCAATGCACTCATTCAAAAAAAAAAATCTGATGATTCTTCAGAGAAAAATTAGAGACCAGAGAAAAAAGAGGCCACTTATTTTCCTTGTCAGGTATCATACATGGCAAACTCTTCAGTAATAAATTATGTCTTCAAGACAGGAGAGGACAGCACAGGGTCATGGGTTGTCTAGTCTGGAGAAAAGGAGGCTCAGAGGTGACCTCACTGCTCTCCACAACCACCTGACAGGAGATTGCAGCCATGTAGGGGTCAGACTCCTCCCAGGCAACCAGAGACAGAACAGGAGGAAATGGCCTCAAGCTGTGCCAGGGAGATTCAGGTTGGATATTCAGAAAAAAATCATCATGTGGTTAAGTACTGTAACAGCCTCCCTAGGGAAGTGGTGACATCACCATCACAAATTGAGTAGATGACAAACTCTGTGATATGGCTTAGTGGGCATGGTGGCACATGGCTGAAGGTAGGAGTTGGTGATCTTGGAGGTCTCTTCCAACCTTAATGACTTTATGATGGCACAAAGGAATGCAGGGAAGAATCTATCAAATAACATCAAGTTTTTCTCCAAAGAGTACATCAACAATTTCTGAAGTAGGCAAACTTTCTCATCAATAAAATAAACTGCAGAAAAATTATTTTAAAAAAATCTACAAGCAGACTTTCAGTTTAATTACACAGAATTACTCTGTGTAATTGTAATCCATTGCAAAGTGAATCAAAGAATTCTTCAGTTTTTAATTCCACACGTGAAGCTTCTTCCTCAAGAAGGGCCATAAAGATGATCAGAAGGACAAAGCACCTCTCCTACAAAGACAGTTGGGAGAGTTGGGGCTGCTCAGCCTGACAAAGAGAAGGCTCTGAGGTGACCTTAGAGCACCTTCCAGTACCCAAAACAGGCTACAATAGAGGTGGAGTAGGACTTTTTACAAGGTCATTTAGTACTAGGATGAGAAAGAAAGGGCTTTAAACTGAAACAGGGAATGTTTAGATAAGAAATTAGGAAGGAATTCTTTATTGATAGGATAGTGAGGGACAGGAACCCAGCTCATGGCAGAGGGATGGAACCACCTTATCTTCAAGGTCCCTGCCAATCCAAACCATTCTATGACTGAGCTGTTCAATATTAAAAACTATCTCATTTTAGTTTCATTTCCTCTGTATGAGAAAAATAATTGGAAAAAAATATCATGGTTTTTATTTGATCTTTTTTACATTAAAATGTTACTATTCTTATGAAAAGTACCACAAATCTTATTATTAAAGTCTGTATTAAACTTTTAGAAAGATGCTTACCTTTTCTGTTGATATGAACTGAGGCCTAAAGTTGTCTCAGTCTGTAAAAGAAAAAAAAAAATTAAGTTTAAGAGGCCAGCAGCATTATACCACCAGCAAGGAAAAAACCCCAACTTAACAACCTGGCAACTGCAACAAGTGAGTAAATCAGAGCTTGAAAACAAAAGGAGAAGCTCTGAACTGGAGTAGAAAATGTAAATTGGCTTTTTCCAGTTAGAGAAATTAAGTTTGGCCTTGGACAAGAATTGTAGTAGTAATGCCCAGAAACTACAAAACAAGCAGCAACTTAACAACCTAAAAACTGAGAGAAGAAAAAAGTCCAGGAAATGATAACACTGTGTGGAGCAAAAGAAAAACCTAGCATAGATAGATGTATGAAACAATCTACAAGGAAAAGCATATAAAACAAGAAATAGCCCGCCAATTACCTCATTGATGTAATTTAACACCTAGAAAACAAAGAAGGCTATAATCTCCATTTAACTAGGAAACCCCATCTCCTCCTTCTCTGCTAATGATCTTCTAGCCTCTGTTATTCATACCCTTCCTTCCACTCTGCTGGACATTTCAGTTAATTACCTGCAAACAAGGAGGTTAGGTTGTCTAGGGACTCCCATTAGTTTACTCTTGCCTAAGAAGCACCAACTGGATTAGAAGCCTGAGCATGCAGCGTCCTTCTGATACCGCTAATGTTAAAGCATACCAGACTTGGAAACTTCTGTCTTCCCACAGGATTTGGAGCTCAAACTGAGGATTTTAGTTGTCCTCTTAAAGACATTTCATGGCCAACCACAATACTTATCTCCTGAGAGTGGGGGAAAAAAGCTCACAGGTCTGATGAAGTCCACAGTGCACCTTGACCAGTTCGCCTCTAGTACAACGATGTCACTTGTTTGCAAGGGGAATGCAAACTTGTATCTCATTTCAGAACTAAAAATCAACTCCCTTTTGCTGGACAACTCCCTTTTGCTGTAATTTTCATCTAAAAATTACACTTTGTATCTTTCTTTTTTTCTAAGCTAAAAGTATTTTTAAAAATAGTTCCTTCAAAATTGTCTTTACTTAAAATACAGGTTCTTTTATTAGAGGAATTTGATTTTGCTATTTGGAGACACTTTTTGGAAATTTTATAATTACTCCTATTAAATCACTGAGTCTACAAACATTAATGTTTGATTTGTGTCAAGGATCAATTCTGGATTGTAAATTTAGGTAGTGTTCCAGATTTAAAATGAAGTTATTTTGTTTACTCACCCTCCAGTTCACATCAAACTAAAGAAAGCTGGAAGTGAATTATTTACCATTGTAAAACAAAGCTAATCTGTTTGTAACTTGAGGATTTATTTGCAATTTTGAAAGGCAATACAGAGCATTCTTTAGATTTTTTTTGTTTGTTCACAACCTCTGATATAGGGAGCCAGACTGCCTTGCTGAAGGAAAGGGTTCACATGAAATTACATTCTATAGTACACAATAATCAGTGCAGTTTCTCCTCAGTGAAGAAAAGACTAAAAAACAAGCAAAGTTGTTTTATGCTATGTTAGTGTAATTTGAAAGTCAGCAAGCTTTCCTTTAAATATACCTTCTATGTTAGTACTGTAATTAGGAAACCAGTCCATTTCTTAATCTTCATTTAAACCATTAATTTACTGAATAGAAAAAAAAGCTTACACATCTTTCCATGTTCTCCTAGCTAAGGTATACTACCCATATACTGATAAGCTTTTAGTTCAGCTTCTTAAGTTCTGATGCCACACTCCTTTTTCTATTTCCTGTAAGATATAGGTAAATACTTACTACTCTAAAACAATTTACAACAGGCTGTAAGTGAAATTAAATTAAAATGAAGAAGGAAGAAATTTAAAATCAGTTTTAGTTAAGTCATGAATGCAAAATACAAAATGTTTTCTATCTAACACTTTCTAGGAAGTACTGCTAATTAACAAGTTAATTAGCTATGAAATCTAAAGAACTTCAACACAAAAAGGCAGATCTTTTCCTTCCATACTTTATATTTTCCTCAGACTGGAAAGACAAAGGCAAACCTTCCAGTTTCAAACTGACACACATTATTTTCTAAATTCAACCATGAGAACACTCATGGCTTGAGATAGGATGGTGGGTATATGACTTCTGTGACAGCATGTGTCTGGGAAATTTAGGTTCAATATTAGGAAAAGGTTCTTCACCCAGAGGGTGGTTTAGCACAGAAATAGGCATTTAAGACGTGTTTGGACAATGCTCTCAAGCACATGGTGTGAATCTTGGGGATGTCCTGTGCAGAGCCAAGAGTTTGACTTGTTGATCCTTGTGGTCCCTTCCAACTCAGAATATTCTGAGATTATAATTCTGTGATTTCTTTATTTTGGTTTACCTCCTAAAGTGTCTTTATCTTATTCCACAAGTTTTCTCACTTTTACACCTCAGATTCCCTTCCCCCATCCCCTCCCATGGGGGAAACAGAGCAAGCAGCTGTGTGAGGCTGAGCTTCCAGCTGTAGTTAAACCACAACAACTGGACTTACTCTGTGAAATTAACAGATATACAAAACTGTATATAAAACCTTGTAATCCTTACCAATGTCCTTTAAAGCACATTAATCACAAAAATTAAATAAAACATTTCTTTCAACAAGGAAGGGTTTTCTCTTTCAAAACATAACTAAAGCACATAATTAAGTTACCAGCAGCTACCTGACAGTCAGATGATGGAACTAACAGATTCAGATCCTATGACAAGGCAAGTAAAATAGATATTACCAGCCCTGTCCTATCCTTGACAACTAGCTTTGGCTCTAACAAGACAGCACGTTCTATTAAGTATTTAATAATTACATACAGAAAGTTGTTAGTTATATGTACTCTTAAGCATCATAATTGGCTGTCAATACCACTAATATTAGACTCAGTCTAAGATTCCACCCAGGCCAACTTTTAGACAGAGGGCAGTGGAGATCAAATTTAATTCCAGAAAGCAATGGAAATACTCATAACTGAAAAAAGTGCAAGTACTACATTGCCATGGCTGTAGTTAACTGCTGGGAGTTGAATTATCTGACTGCACATGCAAGGTTTTCCCCTATGTTCTGCAATTAGTGATTTGCTATGAAAATATTAAGTCGAATATCTGTAGATCGGGTTTAAAATCATAAATCGCTCTGCTAAGATTGGTATTTCTGAGATATATTTAAGAGCAAAAATCCATCAAAGATTCATGCTTACAAGAAAAAGGCTGGTTTTAGCTCTCAGATGTCCATTAAACACAAGCAATATTATAAATTCATTTTAATTACACTTCTGTTTTTTTGAGCAGGAGCTGCTTGCTTTTTACTCTGTTTGATTGTTTTTGTGTGTATTTTGTTGTGTGGACTTGGCCGGGGTTTTTAAAGTTCATTTTTTGGATCAGTGTCAATCAAGAGCAAAGAAATAGCATACCAACTTCAGCAACTATAGCATCATGGAACTAAACCAAAAATAAATCTCATGTGGCAGTTTCTATAATTACCTCTCCTTTTATTACAGGTCAATCTTTCAAGTCATGCAGTAAACAAAAACATACAATATGTTCAGTTACAAGTCCTAAACACTTTTTTTAAAAAAAAATTTGATCTCCAGGTGTAATTGTGGACCTATTGTACTGCAGTCTGGCCTGCTATTTTTCCTCTGTGACTGCACAAAACTGTCAGGAACTAAAGCCATGTACCTGATCAATCCACTATTTAGTGTATAGGCTTTGCTTAATAACAGAGAAATATAACTATGCTTTTTAAAAAATACAGCTTCATCTTTTCTTCTAAAGGGTACATTCTGAAAGAGCAGAATGAGCAAAATATGATTTATATGAAACATTTATTAAATCTTATCTGTACTGAAGAAGCATTAGAAATAAAAATATTGACATGTACAGATCAGGAAGTACAATGCATGTGTACACCATTAATATTTCAAGACAGATAATAAGATAAGTTACAGGAAAAAAAACCCTTCAATTGGATTAATTTCCCAATCCAAATCCCTAACAACAAAACCTAACTTCAGCACAAAAGGAACAGCAGAAATATACAACTGAGCAGGGGAAAAGAGAGAAAAGGAAAAATCATCCCTTTTACCAGTACTGGGCATTTATGATCCTTTCACCCAAAAGGCTGTGTTCAAGACTTGAAGACAGACGATTCTTTTTTAATGTTTTTTTTTTTAATTTAAAGACAGCAGATAACATTTAGGCTGTTGCTCCTAACAGTATCATGCCTTAATTTAATTTCTTATATAACCCTAGTAGGATTAAACTATAAAACAAGGGACTTCAGTATAAAGATCTTGAGAAAACTTGCACACAATGAGCTAGAAAATTATAAGGCAGTCAGCCAACACCATGGTTTCAAGACTTAGGAATAGTTTCTCTCCACAGGGTTATATTCTCAAGACAGATTTCATGGAGAATCTGTACCTCAAAGTACACTTTAAAGACTCAGTATAATTGTGGAAGACACCATACAATAATCTTGCATACACGGAGAATCAAAATCCATATCTCACAGCCTGAAGGCCGTCTCGAATTAAATACTCATGGCTGTTAGCCCCAGCCAGAACATAAAAACAAAAGATCCCACTAAACAAACAAACAGTCACAACCACCAAGTTAATTTTAATGTCTCACTATTTGTTATAATAGCTATTCTTCACTTCTTGATAAGAGGTCATATTACCTAGCACTACATTCAGTCATCTAAACATAAGCATCTGCTGCCACTTGAGATAAACGTCCTAGGGCAGCCTGCCTGCTCCCAGACTGACATCCAGAAGGACACAGTTTCTCCTACACCCTGTGCCACATCTGCCAGGTCCATGTAGATGCCCAGGACATCTCAAATAGCACTGGTTATCTATGTTTAAGCAACTAAACTAGAGCTCAGAAGTCTTCAACAAGGACATTTGGGGCAATGCAAGGAGGCAGACCCTCTTGGGGTTCAAGACCAGGGACTTCCAACACCAAATATATTTCCTTAATATTAACAAAATTCTCAACAACCAAAGTTTTCTATATTCCTACACAAGAGATTAGCCACACCAATTTAAAGACTGTTGCAGTCCTAAAGACTCAGAACATTTTACATCCCACTACTAGTTCCTTCTTGTAGAGGAGGTATGTGCTGCTTGCAACTGTATGTTGAGAGATAGCTACAAAAGTGATACATAAATGGCAGCTTAAATCTTCATTGTTCTTAAATCTTCATGAGCTCTATGCTAATAATTATTATAATTAAAATAAACTTAATTAATGAGTTATATCTCGCTTAAGGTAATGAAAAAACTAATGCTGTAATCTGAAAGGTAGCTGAAAGTGGACTGAAGCCATTCTTGCCCTGGTTTTTCATGACACAAACTCACATAAGGAAATAAAACCTCATCACCTGACTGTAGCTGATGTAACACATGCTGTTGACACTGGCTTTACAACAGTCACTCCTGGGCACCAATTATTTTTAATCTAAAGCCTGGGGATGGCAGCTCTTCCAGTACAAGAAGCAGAAGAACTTCAGCTGCTCACAGGCCACAGCAATGAACTAGGATGGCTCTTACTCCGTTATAAAGTCACACACATGGGAAAGAAAGCTCCAGAGGCCATCTAATCAGCTGTTGCTGAGTGGAGGTCTCCTAAGTGCAGGTGAGCTTTAGGGCACCATGTTTTGGGGATCTCAAAAGACAGAAATTCAACTTCTTTTAATAAATTGGTCCAGTGTTTGAACATCCTCAAGTTTAAAAGTTTTTTTTTTCTTGCATGGGAGTCTGTGTCCAAAGCTTCTCATCCTTCCATGGCATACAGGAAAAATCTGGTTTGTGTTAATTCAAAAATCAGTTTTCCTCTTGGTCTTTTCTCCTAATAGCTGAAAAAACTATATCCTAACATGAGAAGCCTTCCAGGCCCTGACCATCCTGTATTACTCTGCTGTGTCTGCTGCAGTATGTCAGTGCCTTCGTCACACTGGGTAGCCCAGACTGGACACAATACTCAGCTGCAGTCCCACAGGAGGGGGCAAAATCACACCCTTTATCTTCTGGGTCCATGTTTGTTACAATTCAGAAGGCTGGCAGTTGTCTTCGCTACAACAGCACATGGACAACTTATGTTCAACCTGTTCTCTTCCAGAACCCCCCTATGTCTTTTCTGCAGTGCTGCTGCCACGGCCCAGCCCATCCTGTTGTTCCCTCTCAGGTGCAGGCCTTGCATTTGTCTGAGCTGAAGGTCACGAGGTTGCTGTCAGCCTGCTGAAAGCCCTCTGAACAGCAGCCTTGCCTTCCAGTGTAACAGCTCCCTTGGCCAATTGGGTATCATCTCTAAACTCCCTGAGAGTACTCTCCGTGCCACCAACCAGGCTGCTAAAGACAACACTGAGCAATGCTGTCCTCAGTTCCAAGCTCCATCACAGGTGACAAACTGCCAGCTGAACTCTGTCCTGTAGCATACACCCATCAAGGTCAATGGTCCAGCCATTTTACTGCACACCTACGAGCCTGTATTCTTAACACTTTGGCTACAGAAATAACAATGGAGATCACATCAAATCCCTTCAAAAAATGATTTTTATACAATATCAAAATTAATGAATGAATTAATGAATATAAAATATGAAAAAATGGATTTACATACAATATGAAAAATTTGAGTTAATTAAAAAATACACTTAGACTTCACTCCCTGAAAACACTATTGCTGATACACCAGAACTGAAAGCTTGCCACTTATGTTAAGAGAATTCTTTGCTGCACCACTGAGAATGAAGTAGAGATCATGCAGAAAATACTAAACTTCCACCAGTAAGAAACCAACACAGCTGAGTCCTACAAAGGTAATTCGGTTCCATGTCTTCAGAAGCCACTGCAAGTCATATTAAGATCCTGTCTCTTTGTCATGTAGGACCATTGCAATTCTCACTATCAGTCTCTGTAACAAGCAGTTTACAGCAATTTATGAACAAATATGTAATAAGTATATATAAGCACACAGGCTTTCTTTATTCCCAGTATTTCAGCTATTCTGCAAACCAGTAATTATCAGTAAAATAATTTCTAGGAATTTACCTGTAAAAAATGGTTGCAAACACTTATGATTATTGCGGCAGATTCACAGTAAGGTAATTTGAAAAGTCTTACCACTTTCCTTTCTCATTTTAGCAATACACTACTTTAAAAATACTACTACATAAAGAGAAGTACTTTCCAAACAGTTTGAATTAAAAAAAAAAAAAAATTTAATCACTCTAAAAAACAGTGGTCTCAACTACACTGTCCAGAAGAACATTAGATACCCAAGGCAAAAGCTCTAATGACAAATAGAAGGACCAGGGAAAGTCATTTATTACCTAAAAAAAAAAAAAAAAGAAAACTTTGCTCCGAAAAATAAATTTTCCTTTACCATTCATTTTTCAAAGTAAAGTCCTCAAAAAGTGAGCTAGTATGTTGGCTTAACATGAAAGGACAAATTATTAAAAGTAACAGTTGTAGTTTATTTCAGCTCTCCTAATAGCTGCAGATGACATCACTGTCAGAGACGTGAAGCATCTGTCAGGTCTGGACAAGGGTTCAAATAATCAGGACAACACATGGATGGGACGGCCTGACACTGACGTAGCTAAGTTCAGCTGAAGGAGACTTAAATGTAAAACTGGGAAGGGAATAACTGATAGCACACTAAAGAAAACAATGTGCTAGGAAAGCACAGTGAAATACAAACTATATGAGCAAACAAAATGCTCTCAAAAACTTACTACTCATTTTGGCATTACTAAAACAAGCGTTACTAGACAGGGAAAGAACTACTCGGTCCTCTCTCTCAGCACAATGTCTCAAATAAATGCTACACTTCCAGTAGTGACAAATAAAAACCCAGTAAATTGAGTGTTGTAAAAAACTTGCATGAAGAAGCTACAGGTAGATTTCAGCACAAAATTATCATGATGAAGAGGTAAAACAACCTAACAAAAAATCCAAGTACACATGCCCTTGAGAAAAAAGCATCAGTAAAACCAGCTTAGGCATGAAACTTACATATTTCTCTACATCTTTTAAGAACAGAAGAGTCAAGCACCTGCCAGGCATAGCCCATCTACACACAACACCACCTGAAAAATGAATACATGATCTCCCAAGGTCCTTTAAAATCAACCAAGTCTATGACTCTGAAGTGACAAACAACTATACAGACATCTGCAAACCACCTGCTATTGAAAAAAACCCAAACCCTACATTGCATTTACATTAATACTATTCTTACCCTATATTCAGAATCTAAATGAATTATTTGAAGAGTTCAAAAAGTTGAGCTCTTAAAGGGACCAATTCATGTGAATAGACAGAATTAAGAAATTCCCTCATTATTTTAATTTAATCCAAAGGCAGAACTAGCATAAATTTATTTAGATATAGACCTTTAATCTGAACACATATGCTAAAGAACAGAAGCTTTTCTCACTTTTCTCAGAAGGTTGAACTACACAGTATAGCACTTTCTAAACCACAAACTCTAAGTCCACACCCACAGTCTCTACTTTTGCTAGTTATCCAGTAGCATGAGCTCATGAAATTTCCATTGTCAGTTTATTTTTACCAATGAAAAGCTTTCTACTTAAATATTTAAAGATTTATTCTCTTTCAATAAATAGAGGTTTTCAGTAAGACTGGTCAAGCCAAACTTTTCAACACATTCATTTTTTACAATGGAATTCCTAAAGTGTGATTGAAAGACATAAGAAATATTTTACCAACAGTACATATTCCAAATTAGTACCAAAAACCAGTATCAAGAGGGTTCACACTAACTGGAAGGAAGTGGAGGAATCCCTAAAAATATAATTATTCAAGGCTTGGCATTTGATTTACTTAACTTGTAAAGCAACTTTATAACAAGAAAAAGCTTGTTTCTGCTCTAAAGATATCAGATTCTTGGGGGAAGTGGAGATAAACCAAGAGTGGAGATGGCTTTGATACCACAATGATTATTAATCACTTTGTGTACTGAATTGGTTATTTTTCATATTTTAAAAAGCCCAAACCATTTGTTTGAAGGTGACATAACATTAGACAATACTGATTAACCACTACATCATAGTATTTGTAACAAACAACAGCCATTTGTGAAAGCTTATGGAAAGGTGAAAAGAGAAACAGTCAGTGACGTCACAGTAGGTTTAAAACTTTAGTAGACTGCTGTTCACAAGACCTAAGTCTAGTTTCACAACAGTGTAATTGCCTTTTTTTTAATTCCAGGAAGGAGTCACAAGATGTCACCATATTAGTATCTACATGAAAATACCCAAATAATTTGTAAGCTAGAGAAAACAATATATGCTATCCTTTGCATTAAAAGGAAGTGGTTTCACTTATGTAGGTATGTTTGGCTTAAGAGCCACAATCATAACATAAAACATACAAACCACTTATCAGAAGTTTTGTCTCATTTTCTTTTAAATAAAACATTCAGCAGCATATTAAGTGGCAGCCCAATGCAGAATTGCTTGAATTTGTTCCACCATAATAATATTTCTACATCTTGCAATGGTTAGTATAATTAACAATTCTTTTACTTTCCCATCTTGATATGACTTATTGAGTGGCTCACAGCAGTACCATTACTTTGTAGTCTAAGAACTCGTGGTTAATATAGTGCTAAAATAAGTAAGATAATTACAGATGTTAATGATTAATTTGAACTAGCTTTAAAAAATAATCCTGGTGATAAAGGAACACTTAAACTACAGATGAGTGAATGCAACTACCCATCATCTATCATCTTTACCTTAATCACTGGGCCAATGATATACGTTGATTTTATTAAACGAAATGTGTTCTAGTAGAGTATGTAAAAGAAAATAAACGGAGTCTTGTGGGTTTTTTTCCTTCTATTTGTGGTCATATGTGGTATCTTCAAGCAAGTTAAAGAAATATTCACAGTTGAAAGCTTTAATAATTGAAACTGTAACCACTATATGGAAAACTTCTACCACTCTACTCTACACATCCAAATATAAACCTATACACAGATATCTACTATGAGAATATGTTTAGCACATGACAGCTGAACAACTGGCTAATGAAGAACCTGAGGCCTTTTTGTTTGCTTGTTTGGTAGGGTGTTTGGGTTTGGGAGGGTTTTTTGAGGGGTTTGTAGTGGGGGTTTCTTATTTGTTTTTAACGGCAATGTTTCCTGTAACCAGCTTACATAATTTTGGAGTATCTTACTTTTGGACATTACAGTCTTAACATCTACAGTAAGATATTCCTGAGTTACATTAAGGACCAAGGACTGAAGAAAGAAAAAAAACGAACCTAAACAACATAGTAGGCAGGGAAAAAACAAAAAAGGCAACATCATAAATCTGAAACGTGCAATATGTTGATGCATATACTGACTTTTCTCAACTACACAGGAGATAGAAATTATAAATCAAGAACTGCTCTGGTAACTCCTCTGCTCCCTTTCAAGTAGTAGACTATTACCATCAAGGAATTTTAAGAAAAATATTCTCATCATACATGCAATCCACAAAATAAATGCATATGAAATCCTAGTCAATAGAACTTCACACCTATGCAGCTCTAGTATCGAGCCATGTTGCTATGTATGTCATCCTAGCTACTAGCACCATCTCAAAATTTCAGCATATATTCTTTAAAATTAACTTTTTTCCTGTTTTGACTAAGACCAAAAGAGAACTGACACGAATGGCAACATCATACATGAAAAACAACTATTTTCAACAGTAATTGCTTCACTGCAGTAATTAGAATTTCTTTAAACCCAATGGTAACTTGGTCTGAAGAACTGCCTTTAGGTTTGGGAATCTTGCAACACTTGCAGCTCCGGCAGATGAGTTAGCCAATTGCATCTCAACTCTAGCTCAAGATGAGCCTTAAACACAAAGTATCCCCCAATTTTTCTGAGAAAGAAAGAACTACCTGTGAGAGAACCTGCGGTAAAACCCACGAGTTTTCCCAACACAAAACATCAAGGAACCAGAACCTCTGGCCACACTGAACCATACTGTTGAAAGCAACTAGAAAGTTCAAAGGTTCTGTGGACTTGAGCTTAATGCTTGCTTGTTTTCAGAACTCCACAAACCCATGAGTTCAAAAAGCAGTTATCAAAAAGATGCAACATTGCTGGATCAGATGATTTACTGTGACTACGTACCTGCAATAGGTCTCCTTCATCAAAACGTAGCATTTCTATTATGCCATCCGACTGGATGAAAGCTGCAAAGAAAAACAAAAAACTAAGTAATGTAACAAAAACCCATTTTGTTACTAAATCAGAAACAAAAAATTAAACATGTTATTTTTGTAGACAAACCAAAGCTATGACAAACCAAAATAATAATGCATAATCTACCAAAATAACAAGTCTGTGTCACTAACTTGCTTGAGAAGCACCACACTCAGCAAATTAGTCTTTTACCTTAAAAATGCTAAACTCCAAAGGGAACAACTTCTAAGGTCTCAAAAAAGAGTGACCGTACCAAGCCAACCCCATACTTGAATAAATATGACAGGCTGGGTACCTGAACAAATGAGTTTAATACATCTAAGCCCACAAAGAGTTCAGACACAAACAGAATTTCTGTTTTATTTACACACCAATAATCTTTACTGTACATCTGGAAAGCCTCCTTCACACTGCAGCCTAATCCTTGGCATGGCAACAATCCTCTCCAGCTTGACAGGAACATATTAAAATTTGAAACAGTTTAGAAGTGTTTGTACCATAAGACTAAACTCCATGACAAGTTCATGCCTCAGTCAAATATAGGATCCTCAAACACCCCACTCATTTCCTCTACATGTTTGGTCAGGCAATTGTTTTTCAATTCCTCTTAAAATGTAGGGAATGCAGCTTTCTTCTAAAGACAAAGAATAACAGCATTGCCCTTCCTGTAAAATATAATAAACTGTACAAGAATGAGTATGTTTTAAAGAGGAAAGAAAGGTTCAAAGAGTTCTACATTTTTCCCAAAAAATCTACTCACCTACACACACACACACACAAAGGAGGTCTTTAGAATGAAATGCAGCAGCAATCTCAAAGGAGAAAATTGTATTAAAAAAAGAAGTTCTGCAAATAACTCCTATGTCCTTTATGCATGACTGTCTTTACCATGTACCATTCATACTAGATGAAGTAGAGAGTGATAACATTCTTCTTTCCACAAAGAGGAGCAACTTCTACAGGAAGAAATTAAAGATTTCCCAGTACACAGAAGTACACTATTTGCTTCTGGAAGATGGATTTTGAATCCCAGTTTGAAAAAGGAGACTTAGACCTTTATCTCCCACTTTGAAGCTTTGTTTATTATGACATCACCAACAACGCCATTCTATGATGCTTTAAATAAAAAAAAAGTCAGTACTTTTAGAAAACAAAAAGCACTCTTGGTAAAGGCACCTACCACATGGAGAGACATTAGCTTTGACATTTATTTGTCCCAAACATTTCCTCACTGGCTGCTTTGGTGACACCTGACTCAGTATCCAAAACTCACTATGCAACTTAACACATCACTGTTTGCAAACCCCATTCTGCATCCCTGACTTCCCCACACATTTCAATACCTTCACCTTAAAAGCACAAACTCCACAACCTTGCTTTCATATGACCCAAAGTAAAAGTTAATATAAGACAAAGATTGCTGCTGTCATCTCCAAAAGTCTTTTAGCATGCAAAAACCCTGAAACAAATTTAAAAGATCCCCAAACAACCAAGTTTTCTACAATTACTTTTCAAGCTATCATACCACACAACTCTAATGTGCACAGGCTGAGAAAGCCCAGCTCAGGTGGAGTGTGAGAATCACCACAGAGAAGGGGGGAGCTCATAAACAACACGTCCTGCAATATTTACACTGACACTGCAATATGTACAGTGCCATGAGAACTCCTAGCAGTACTGTCAGCAATAAGTTAGTACTTTTTTGTGTGTGCTTATTGCTATTACCTTAATGTTACTCAAAACAAACAAAAATCGATCCTTGATCCAAGAATCAGAAGTTTGGTCAATCATTTATACAGAATCATTATACAGAACATAGGGCAAGAGATTAAAAAAAAAAAAAAACCCCAAAAAAAACCAAACAAACCAAAACACGATTTGAAGAACTGTTAGAAAATCAAGTCCTACAGTTTATGAAATTCTGGGCTTTTAAAAATTAAATTACTGGAATATGTCTGCCAGTTTAAAGTTTAATGCCAGACCAAAGAAAAAGTGAATTCTTCTTAATTTAACTGGCAATACATATGATGCAAGACATTCATTTAATGGTTGCATTTTGGTTTTAAAATCACTAAAATAAAGGCTAAGTGTATTGCAGTGCAAGATGTATGAAAATGAAACTTTGACACATTAGGTTAAAATGCAGAGTATGACAGTTAATTGTGATTTCACAGAAGTGTCATGCTTATCCTCTGCACAAGAACACCAAATTACAGATTACCTAGAACAGAGGGAAAATTCTCAGTTTTTAACTCGGGGAGAAATACAGAATGAAATTATGTTTTCTCATGTATTTGATAAATTGGAAGTTGAGCAATCACAATTTTAAAAATTATAGATACAAGCAAACCTTCCTATTAATCAAAAGGAGTTGCACCTCTGAAGTTGGACTTTGTGGCATTCTGTTGCTATCTAGATCTCTAGTTTGGAAACAGAGAGTACACAGCATTTGATTGTAGCATTAGGCACAAACAAAAAAAAGTCATTAGAAAACAACTTTTTATATAAATGATCTATTAACAACCCGCAAAGCATAAAAGGCTATTTCATCTAATCACAAATTCTTAGTATTTCTGAGGCTTTTTCCCCCCTATTTAAATGCAATGCACCATCAGTACAAAGAGCAGAAAGCAGCAACAATTCTTTCACAAGGATAATATGCACTGAAGCCCCTAGAAATTAGCCCAAGCTTTCTACCCAAGCATCTTGAAGTCAGGCAGACCTTCTGTAAACTACAAACACTTTTTCAGCCACTCTTTAATTATTCCATCTTTACAACAAGTTATGAACAAAGCAACAGATGTTACAGAACATTTTGAGTGGAAAACACTGTTAAATAGAAGTGTTATTCATCACTATATCATTTAAGAAGTGTTTTCAGAGAGGAGATGACAGTGCCAGGTGAAGTCAGATGCACTGCAAAGTCTGGCTGCTGTCCATTTTACAGCAGACACATCTCAACCGAGGTGGTGATGAAGTTGCTGTGGTTATACCTTTCATTTTGGTTTAGACTAACTATCAAGCCTTTCAAGCATTTCTCTTTATTGGTTATTTCATCAAAGCAAGGAAATGGCAAGTAAATACATATACCTTCATGAGATGAAAGCTTGTTTTTGCAACTGGCTTCTCAGACTCTCAATTCGGGATGAAACAACAAGCCACCTCATTCAAATGAGGCAAAACTAATTACATTTTAAAAAACCTCCACTGACGAGTCATAAAGAGTCACCTGAATCCCTTTAAGAGCAGCTCTCAAACCATCCAACATGGACCACAGAGAGGACAAAGTTTTCTTCAAAGTGAAATGCTGACAGCGCCCTTGTGGGTCCTTTTTTACCCGTTCCAGAATTAGAAGCAGTTGCTCATCTTTTGCATTTGTGCTACCTGACCTAAGCAAGTTCACAAACTTTGCAATGCAAGCCCAAAACCAGCTTTTAGTGTCCTTTTACACAAAATACCTATGTCACCAATAGACAATAGGTTATTATCAATGTGCAAAGTCACTGTAAGTAATTAAGCATGAGATCACTTGGGCATGCTTTATTAGGTGAACCATTCCCCATGCTACAGAGGAAAATGACAGTGTTCTGCTAAGTCCCTAACAATTTCCCTTGGGAAAACTTCTTCCCAAAGCTTAAGCTGATACCATCATGGTCCATTACCAGTCTAACACTGTAGCCAATACTTTAACACTCTGGAATAGTAAAATGCAGCAAATTACCAACTCTTGCCTGTGCTATTTCAGTCATCCCTGCCACATGACTGGCGACTGCTACAAGAGGGGCACAACATAATATCTGGGGTAGGAAGCATTTCAACTGTCACAGCATGATCTGCCACTGCACAAATCAGCAGCCAAGAAGCCACATTACACATATGGATAATAATTTCTTCCTGAGCCTATAGGCAACTGAAGCCCTGAGGGCTTATTATAATAGCTATTAGTCAAACTTTAAATGTTCATGGACCAAAGAAGGAAAAGGATACATATTCATATCCGCAGATTTCAAGGCCAGAAGAATCTTAGTCTCATTTCCTCTTCACCTATGCTGAAGAGAATACTTTCTTCTGAGAGGTATACACAAATTCCTCTCAAGAGAAGACCTCTATCCTTTCAAACTTCTGCAAAAAGCAAATATAACAGATTGATGAGAATCAGTAACAATTTCAGGCACTCTAGCTACTAGGATATTATATGATTTCAGGGTCAAATTTTTTCAGCTTCTGGCTTGTGTATTCTTGGTTTCCTCTTTTCAGACAGTAGGTCACTACTAACAGAATACATAGAAGCTTACACTAAGAATATTCTAAGTTTCATATTCTGTTTTCAATCTCTAACCTTTAAAATGCAACTTCTTTAAGTCAGCTTTACTGTGAAAAGCCCATAAAAGTTATCAGAAAAAGACCATGAACCTAGGCTTTCCACTTGCTCCAAACAGCTTGTTCCACTATCAGCACTTTCCAAGCATCCCAAACTCTTCAAAAAATGGCAAAAGCAAACCCACCACCACAACCATGGACCCCAGTCCCCAAAGCACGGCTTTCTGGAACAGTGAAAGCACTATCCAGTCATTATTACCAGAAGATTCCTAAATGCTTTCCCCTGCCCTTTCCAACAACATCACAGTGCTTGATAGAAAATTAAACCAACAGTAGCTGAATTAACTTAAGTAGCATATTTTCTAAAGTTTATACACCTAATATAGAGAAATCTTGCTCAAACACATCCCTATTTTGATTGTCTCTTGTCCAAGCCTTTGATATTTGGGGCTAAAACAAGAAAAATACAGACCTATAAACCATCAAATAACAAGAAAATTTTAAAATCCCACACATCTCCAAAGCAAACCAGAACTTAATATTAAAATCACTTTAGCCAACACCAGTCTTTAGCTGTGACTGAATTACACAAAACAGAATAAATTTGCATGTAATGTGAGCAGTGAATATGCCAAGGCTCTTGGTGCATAACAAAAAAAAAAAATAATCTCTGTGGGTCACAGTTTATGAGGCCAACTCTGACTGAGATCCAATTTTTAAGGTGGCTTTGCACACTTATCTTTCCTTTAGCCACTGTTAATTTCTTCATTTTAATAGCGAAGTACATTCTGACATATATACATTTATAAAAACACTATTCTGAAATATAACAGCTCTGGAACAGCTACTCAATAGCCCTGCATTGATTTATTTTTATGCTAATGATCTTTATGTATTCTCTTACATGCTTGCAAGAACTGTTTTCTTTCCGAAGTCTTGTCTAAACCAGTTTTCTTTCTTATAAACTGGATTTATACAAACCTCTATCATCTAGTCCACAAACTTTCTCCCAATTCTAAGAATAGTGTCCTATCTTACCAAAATAGGGAAAGGTCAATTATTTAAATAATTTCTAATTTACATTAAGTTTTTTTTTTTTAAAGTCCAGTTTCTAACCCTTTGTCTTAATGACTAAGCTCACTTCAAGGTAACTATAACCACATGAGCCAATTACAATGTGCTAAATGCCATTCACTTCTGTCTATGTAATTGTAATTGCTACATTTGTATCACTATTGGCTGAAGTGCAGAACTAAACTTAGACGAGTTATTTTTAAAGCTCCTACTATGAATTAACTGCTTATGCACAGTCACACAATTTCAATCATCCTGAACAGTGAAAAACTGAGCAGCATGGGGAATACAGGTAGGTGGATAAAGAATGAAAAAATAAAATTATTATGGATGGAAAATTCCATTGTAAAAAATAAAATCCCATACACATAAGGAAAAGCACTATTACACTGTAAAGCAACTGACCATTTTAATCAGCTTCAGGACTACAGAAGGCTGGTGAGCCGCAAGAAATACGTCCCAGTTCAGTGTCCAACACACCAAATCTCTTTAAAAAAGGCCTGTTCTCCAAGACAGACAAGTCAGTGTGGCTATCAGCCTGGATTTCTGCCTATGTCCCAACAGGTGACTGTTCACTGAAAATGTAAAAGGTCATTCTCTCATGAGACAGTGAATGCCAGGCAAGGGAGAATCACCAGCCAGCAGGCTTGCTTTCCAGCTAAATCCCCTTGCACTTACCTAGGCAATTTACTCATTTTCCAGTACTCCATAACACAAGGAAATCAGTAATTTTTCCAGCAGACCTCAGGAAGAGCCATCACAACAAAGAAAATACACACAATGCAGTAAAGATCACACATGTACAAACATCACACCTCAAAGTCTTTTTACACAGAAACGTATTTATTCTTTCTTCAGTATTAAAATCTCTAATGACCTTCCCTCAAAAAGCCAACTGGCCAAATTTTTATTTTCTGTTTATATATATATATATATATATATATATATATATATATATAAAAGATTTGAAATAGAACCATCCCTTGATAATGCACTTTAATCATCATGTGAAATGAGAAAGCAATATATTAAGCTAAATAACAAAAAGACAATCTTCATCAAAATCCTCATTTTATACTCCTCATTAAAAAAAAAATTCTGACTTGACACAGTACATACTCAAGTAAGAGTTCACATACACCAAACTATGCCCAAATTAATACAAGCTAAACAGAGACAGTGGATCACTTGCAATACCTGAGCATGCTACTCACTATTTCACAGAGAGGGGGAAAAAGTCAAATGATTTCTACTTTACTGCACACAACAGCACAAACTGAGCATATCACTGACAACCAAGTAAGTCTGCATGTAATCTTTCACTAACTCACTTTTCTGTCATTTCTGCCTTCAGATAAAAGACAAGTTTCTTTGCTCAGCAAGGCCCTTCCCTAGTAAGAAGAGTTGTCACATTGCGCTCATTCACTCATCTCTTTTCCCCTCAGTCAAGACTGATGCAGATTTTTAGCAATTCAGTCACCAATTCAGGTTTTAAAGCTAGCCATGAAACAGAAAGTGGCAGCATGATTCTGATTCAGAACACAGGCTCCAGACAGACAATGCAGCGACTGCTTGGACTGAGAAAGGAAGAAAGTGAGTCTCCACCCTGAAGCCACTGCTCACACATCTGGCTCACAACATGTGTTTCACGCTTCAGAAGACAGTGCAACTGCATCAAGGTTTCTTTTACAGCTAACACTAATTAGATGTGTTTTGTGATAGATATATTCTTGCAAAAAACTATACAAGCACACATAGAAACAGAAAAGCTCACTGAAAGTAACATGTACTCTACCTAAAAATCTGCTTTTATTTATATTCCTAACAAAATTACATTAGATGATTTCAGATTGACACACAAAAAGATTACATTTTATTTATACACCTTTTTTCTCAGATGCTTATTCTGTTTTCAGCCTGTATTTCTGCCTTACAGAAATGTGCATTTCCATCCACTTTGACTAAAGCAATTTTAATTTTCATCTAGTTTTTTTTAATGAGTGTAAAAAACTATCTGCTATTGGCCAAAATGGCAGATTTCAGGCGGCAGCAATAAAGGCCATAAAACTTCACTGGAAAAAAACTACCAAAATACTACTTTGAAAGCTGCCAGATGCTCAAAGTTGATGCTTTACTTTTAAACTTTTCAAAAATTTCATTAGCTCTGCCAAAGATATATATTTCCTGGCTCCAAAATGCTTCTCAAGAAACAATACTCAATTCCATTCATAGGGGGTATGAACAAGAAAATTCATTTTAAAATAATTTCTTTTTAAATTAAATAAAAAGGAGAAATAATTCTCTAAGCAGGAGAAAAACTTTCATGCATGCTATTTTTAAGCCAAAGAGAACAATACTCCTGACACTCATGGAAACTTCTCAGAAATCACTTAAAGAGAGTAAAAAAATTAAAAGGGAGCTAGAGAGAAAACAAACATCTGCAAATAGCATCCTTTTTTTTTTTGCTTTGAGCCATACCAAATGTGGCTATTCTTTCTAATGATGGCCATTTAAAAATTTCAATATTTAAATTAAATTATACTCCTATACACGTATTGTTATTGAATCTGTACAGACATAAAATTACTTGGAACTACCCTCAAAAACAAGGTAAGTAGTGCTGCAATGAGATGGGGGAAAACAACAGTCCCTCCAAACTACTCTTAAGGATTTATCTCAATTTCTGAAGTTTTAGATCAGAAACTTTTCACTGTGGCAGTTTTACTGCTCATGTAGCACTGAAACCTGTTGTGCAAAAAGATAACGTACACTTAATGGCATTCTAATCTTTTTAGCATATAGAAACAATTATAGCCTATAGCAACATCCAAAATGTAGCTTGCCAGAAACAGCAGTCAGTTCATGGCTTCTGGAGCCTCAGGAGAACAGTGCATTAAATGACAATAATTTCAGCTATTGCCATTAACATCAGTCTTCCAAACTCATACTTCTATAAAATGAACCAGTGAACAGACTCCCACTTAGTCAAAAAAAAGGATTGTATCGACACAATGGAAAGACCCACCTAAAAGATACATCCAGGATGATTAATGACCCTAATAAAAACCAACCAAGATCAAGCATTGTTCTCCACATCACAGAAAATAGGAAGGAAGATGCAATTTTTAGAGTTTCTAAAAAACCCTCCACAGAACAGGAAGGTGACAGAGCCAGGCAGACACCTCCTGACATCTCAATGTCTTGCTGGCAAGGTGAATGCAATCAGGTGAGAGCTAAGGCTTACGCTCTGTGGACGCTGCTCAGTTCTCCATCCTTACTCCTACCTTGCTACTACAGAGAACTCTTTCTGTCGCTCATCTTATGGCACAGAAACAGCAGTCTGCTAAGTGAGAGTTCTGCTCTTGCCTCCCTTTTTTCTTGGTCAGTTACCAATGTGGAGCTGCAAGAATTTTCAGAACAAGGGTACACCAACAACACAATTGTCTGGATTTTGTTGTGTAACAGTTGCGACTTGGTTAATACCAAGTTACTGAGAGAAGTATCATTGGCAGGGAGGAGCACAGATCTCCGCCCCTCCCACGCTCACTGGGCAACACTCGAGTGTCCACTGGAAACAGCTATTAAGGCTGACGACGAGTGAAAAGAGTGGCAAGATAATGCTGGTTCAGCTACCATATAAAGTTTATAAATACAACAATCAAAGGCCAGGGAAAGGTAGCAAAGGCCTGACGTTAAAGCCAGAGTGCTAATGATGTGGCAGTAACACTACTTATTGATTGCTGAGCACAGCACTCTGTTGACTTGCCATGAGGGAACACAGACCACCAGCAGGAAAAAGCTGGCTGCAAGGTCTGATAAAACCAGAGGAGAAAAGGGTGGAGAAGAACAACTGAAAGTTTTGAAAGAAGATAAAACACAGAGCAAAAACAATTAAACAAAACAGGTGAATTTCAGTTTGGGGGAACACTCCAAAAACATTTATAAGAAATTAAAGGTGCAAGTGGGCATAGAGAAATTAAATGCTTGCAGAAATGCAATTTAGCTACCTACAATACCCTGGAAGCAGTCACCCCTCAGAAGTAAATAAACAATGTCTTCTGGTCAGACTCTTTTACAAACAGCTGTGATGATCTAAGTTGACACCCGGTGCAACACAGATCATGATTTCACCCAATAATTTCAAACCCTTAGGCTTAGTGACAGAATATGTTATGGAGAGATGTCTTATTCACTCATCACTAAGCTGCCCTCTAAGATAAGCCTTCACTCAGAAATAGCTCTCATTTCTACTTCGATATGCCTAGCACTCATTCTCAACCTAAATAGGCACACCTTTGCTAAATTCAACATTAGAGGGGTTTTTTTTCACAAAACAGGTATTTTTAAACGATAATTAATTAAATAAAGCTAAATAAATAAATGTTTTATTCAATCTCTGAAGGCCTTAGTCTAGTCTTTTTCCCTAGAGAAATCTCATTTAATCAAAGGAAGAATTCACAGCACTCATCAAGTACTAAAACTCTGATCAAATTTCCCCTGATGAACTGGAAGTTCATTTCAATCTTTTTCTCCATCAGATAATGATATTCAGTAGTACTGATTGGCAGAGTGACTTCACCTGTGAAGATAGACTCTGTCAATGACAACCATCTCTCCTTCAATATCAAATGTTTGGGACGTTTCTCCCAAAACAAGGAATTTATTAATCTTTTGAATATTTTGGATTATGCAGGTCAGCCAAAGGTATATGGGCACATTATAACCTAGCTAAGCTACACAAAAGACAACTGACAAGGTATATGATAATATAAAAGTAGCTGTATCACAATATAAAAGTTACACACACACACACATCCCTTTCTTATCTTCTTATACTTAGGAGAGAATTCAGAGGGCAAGAGTGGCCTCAGTGCTTCCTAGTACACACTAAATAATGGTCATCTCTGGTATCTCTAAACTGCCTGTTGCTGGCTCCACACATTGAAGTTACAAACAGTTCAGAATACCAAAGCAAACAAGAAGGGAATGGTTTCTAGTAAGGACCAAGTACTCCATGTCCTCCACTGCAAGAAAGGAATAGTCAAAAACTTCACAACATTAACTGTCCAAATCTCTCAGTATTTCCTCAGACATATTAGCTGCACAGATTGTTAACTTTAATACATCTCATATATTAACATGTAAACCACAATTGAATGTATTGCTATATTGCCAGCAGCTGGCAAAAGCAAAAACTAATAGCTGTATTATGCATCACATGAAAGATAGGATACAAATACTCCTGTTGAATCAAATTTTAAAGAGAAAGAACAAAAGCATGGGGACAAAAAAGTGTGTGATTCACAATTACAGAAATAAGAAATGGTTGAAAAGGTCTTGTTTTTATCTTGATCACCCTTTTTTAGTGATGCAGCAACCCATGAAGCTTCCTGGCACAATTACAACTCTGCTTCTACCAAAATTGAATCTGTATTATTATTACCATAACACTGGCTTCACCACAGAGTTACATGAAAAGTCAGACTTCTGTCTTACAGATATTCCCATCAGCTGCAAAAAAGTATTGCAAGCTCCAACTAAGTTTTAAGATCACAGGGGAGACACGAAATACTGAGACAGGGAAACAGAGGGTGGAATGGACATTAAGACTGTCATCCAGCTCAACCTTCTGCAGAAGTACAGTGAATGCTGAATTTGGATGATGTTGCTTTAGGCTGTCATTTATCTGGGACTTGCAAACCTCCAAAGGCAGAGATCCCATAACCTCCCTAGAGAACCTGTTTCAATGCCTGACCAGCCTCATGGTGAAATACAGACTCATCATGTCACAGCAGAAGGTGCCAGCCATGCTGACCGGAAGCCCATGACAGATGGGAGTCAGTGATCCAAGCAGGAGCCAAGCCCAGCAGACCCACCCTGTGCCGGGCTGCGTGTCTGGGCTGGCCGGGCTGCACGTACTCCGTGGCTGCAGGGGGAGCCCAGAGAAGCTGCAGTCAACACCACCAGCAATTATGCCACCTGGGTGGCCTTGCTTTATCTGAAAGTGCAGATGGAAGTTCCCATGTGAACATCCTTTCTACCTGACAGCAAAAATTATGAATAGAGCTGTCTTCTTACAAGGAAGGAAATCCAGCAAAAGAGCAAAATAGGGTAATCTTTCTATGGATGGTGTCTGCACAGTGTGTTGCACATGGGGGTCCATTCAAAGGTCTGTTTGGTGCTACACAATTCAGGGCTCTCAGCATCAAAAGAGATCCAAGATTATCTGTACTACTCTCTCTTTATGTGGTTAGCTTTAATAAATGGAATTTTCAATGCTATTTCATAGTGCCCAAGTGCCTCTCTTACTCAGATCATCAGAGAGCATCATCTCCTGGCACAAAACAAACTTTCCTGTTTAACTTTATGGCCGATGTCTCAGGCTCCATCCATGAACCTCTGTGAGGAGTCGGGCTCCATTTTGCTCCATAAACTACTTTGATTTTGGCACACTGCCACAAGATCCCTCAGCCTCCATTCATAGGCCATGCACATATTGACCATCCTTGCAGATTTCCAGTGGGATGGCAGAGAACAGAAATAGACACAGTGGTTTAGGTGTGTTCTATTAAGTGCTGACTAAACAGGAATAATCACGTTGTTCAGCCCAGTGGCTACACTCCTATATGTTGCCAGGGTACATTGCTGACTCATGAGTAGCATTTCCAGGTTGTATTCCCTGCAGGTGGTTATTCTGTCCCATATAAAGGGCTTTCCATTTGTCCTTTTTCGATTTCATGAAGGTCCTGTCAGCTCATTGTTCTGTCCTGTTTAGGTCTCTCCCAAATGCAACTCGCCCTTGAGTATTGGTACATTCCAACTCCAGATCAGTGACAAAGATCTAAAGCAGGACAGGTTCCAGAATAGAGCCAGGAAGAGCTCCTTGTAGCCAGCCTCTGAGGCAGAACATGAACCACTGCTGGAAATAAACCAAAACCATACACCTTGCAGTTTATCTATCTGCCCAGATAGTTTTTATCATTATCTACATTATCTACAAAATCCACCTGTAAATATTTGTATAGTATTTTGGTGCAAATCACTGATCCACTTAGACGACTTCTGTGTTTCTAGATTATTTTCTATTTACTTACAAGCTTCAGATAACAGGTCTTTAAATTCATTCAACATATTTATTAGGAAATATTCCAAACTACTTAAATTGGTACCATGCTTGTTTACAACTTTGTCTCCTATCATCACTCCTTCAAGTGGTGATTTAATCTGTTTAACACCATACTAGCTGTGCTTCCTCACTTAAACAACTTTTTAAAAACCTAACCCTTTAACCAAGGGTTGGCCGGGATTTTTCTAGTTTAAGTAACTTTAGAATGTCCATGTACATCCTATTACACCAAATCCATACAGTCCAACACAGATCTAAGTGTTCAACTGAAAAAAACCCTCAGATAACGTTTAAGACATTGTGAAGACAAACTGCTTCATGAAGAACAGGTAATGGATCCATTTCTAAAATTACTTAAAAAAACTAAGTGCATTGCATTAGTCAGCCACACAGTTCTATTACATAACATTTTGTAGCTTCACAGAGTACACAGACAGAAGGAGTTGTAGTTTCATTTCCTGTACAGTTCCTTCCACTAAATTTCACTCAGATACCTCTAAAACCAGTTTGATAAGGACAGCAGAACTCCTGTTGTCAGATGATTCTCTGTTGCAAGCTATGCCAGGCAGTAGAAGAGGTACTAAAAACACATCTATGACAGTCTTAGTGAGATGACTAATCTGGTAACTGTAGCAGGAAAATCTCAAACTAGTGAAACACCTCAATTTTTTCCTCATTTTCAGGGACTGGAACTGCATGGCAATCCTTCAGCTCTCTGCTATTTCCCCATTACATCCAAAGTTTTCTAACAGACAGACAGACATGATCCTGGTTTAATCCCTTTCATATTCCAAAGCAAAAGTTATCCAAGGCTGCTTATGAGAAAATGTTAGAACTGTATTTCAAAAATGTTAAATGCAAATGCTGCACTATATCTTTGCTGCAGTCAGTAAATCACTAACTATTCTATAAGGATAGTTGTGAAAACAGAAATACACATCAATCTTGCATCCCATTAAAATTTTAACAGCTGCCTCTAACAAATCCATATCTGACACAAGTTTATTCTTTGATTGTATTTATGACTAGAAAGATAAACTGGAAGTATTTAGAGCTAATGGTCACTGGTTCCTTTGGTTTCCCCCAATGCAAGAAGAAATTCTGCAACCTCTGTCTTGGTATAAATAATTAAAATGCTGAAACACTAACATAAATTTTTTGAAAAACAGGAATTATTTTAAAAATAACTTTAGTTCAAACTCAAGTTTGCTAACACCCACAGTGTGAATGGACCAAATCAGCTGCTTCCATTGCAAGGACCTACTGTGCTCAACTTTTGGAACTACAGCATAATGCAGGCTGGATGTGACCTCAGAGGCTCCACCCAGTCACCTGATCAGAGAACATTAGAGTTCTAGTTAGAGGAGGCTGCTCAAGGAATTACTCAGTCCTGTTCCAAGTACCCCCACTTATTACTATGAAGAGTAGAAGTTTAATTCAACTGCTGTCTTTTAGAGGAAAAAAACAAAACACTTCTTGAATGCCTGTTGTACCCAGGTAATTTCATGCTGTAGACTGACAAAGTCAGGGGTGCTACACTGGACAGAAGGTACAAGCATGAGAAATAAAAGAGATTATAGACTTCTATTCTTGCCGAACCCACAAACACAGGAACAAACCAAACTGGTTCCACCCTGTGCTTCAGTCACATAACTTTTACTGCTCGTTATGCATGAACCACAGCATCCACCATTCACTGTCAGACTCTCAGGTAATTTACCAAGTTTACTGTTTGAAAGGATTATTTGAACTTCCAGGCTCAGTAAATCACACTGTGGAGGCATAACACATATCACTTTAAGCAGTGTAAAACTGGGTAGGCTTTGAAACAAAATGACTCACAGCAAATGTCCAAGCAAACAGCTGAAAATTTTAAAATGCACAAATACATCCAGATGACTCAGAGCAATCCATATTGCAATCATTCACAAAAAAATCACAACTGAAAGCTTTAAATAATGCAAAGCCTATTGACTTCCGCACACTCTGGTGGAATTTCATCATATTAGACACTACACAAATCCACAGCAAGTTCCTTCAAGAGATGACAATCCAAGGCCCTGTACTGAGCACACTATCCTTCAATGGACCTCTGCAGGTGAGGGGACCCCCGTCTGCTTCACACATGCAACATAACTGAACTCCAGTGAGGGAGAAAGAGGTGCAGGGAGAGAATAGCACCCACTTTGAGATGACATTGAAGGTCACAGAGAATATGGGCTCTCAACTTCCTGTCCACTGTAGTAAAACCTTTCCTTTATTTTAGTCCAAAGATTTCACTAGCAAGTAAGCACATTCAATCCAAGCACATGGTCAATATTTTTCATTCACAAGCGCACAGACACAGTGCAGACCTAATCAGCTGTCCCACACTTAAGTTTCAAAACCACAGTGAGATAGCATGGTCAATTTTTACCCACTTGGTTTTCCTCACACTCTTCATGATTCTAATGTGCTACTTCAACTGCTGGAGTGTTTTCAGTTTGATTGAGGCCATTCTTTCTGAATGAAATTTGATTTAGCCAGGGTCAAAACACCAGCATAAAAGTAAAAGCTGGCATGCTGTAGATTTGTTCTGACAGCAGGATATGACAAACAGGCAGTATATGTGAAGAGACTTTTTATAATATTAAACATATAAGCTTTCTCTCAATCATCTTCCAATATTAATCTCATTTTGATACTCCTGTGAAGTACCCTGGTTTGCTATTTTAGGTATCAGTAAAAAACTAAAAGCAAAAGTTATTTGTTTGAGATTAGAAAGAATGCCAAAAATAGAACCAGAATTCCAACATATCAGTGTACTGCTCTGATGACAATATCCCACTTACACTCAGTAACTAACTTGGTTCCTAGGAAGCTAGAAGAGAATACATCAAGCATTAAGAAAAAAAAACAGAGCTATTTTCATTGATCTGTCTGGTTTCATAATGTTGATGTTTAAATAGAATTTTTTCCCAGATCCAGCACCAAGATGTAACTTCAAAAATTACAGTCAGCGATTGAACATAGCCTAAATATCAACCTTGCTCTATCTGCATCTATGTTGTGAGCAGATGGGTAGGTAAGACAACTATCAAAGTAGTCTCAACAGGCTTTCAGTCAGCTGGCCAAATAAAATGGGATTTAAAAAAATTAGTTGTATAAAGCAAAGACTTTCTAAAAATATATAAATGTATATAAATAAGGGAACCAACACAAAACAGTTCAGGTAAAAAAGCATCCTCATGTCAGACCTTTATCTTCAAAACACTTAACTTACTATGGGGTTGTGGCATTACTATGGCTTCCAGCTAGCTAAAACCCAGAAAGCTATTCTGTGTATGTTGTGTGTCCTCCCTGACCAAAAAAAACAAAACAAAACAAATCTCAAAACAAAACAAACAAAACACCAAACAAAAAGCACAGCAATATAAACTGATAGCGGTCCTCAATCTATGTGGCAATATAGAATGTGATAGTTACAGCAGGAAAGGATAAACCTTACAAAAATCCTGAAAATCATACATATTTGCCAAAGAAACTATAAAGTTATTTTTCGCCCCTCCTAAATAGCAAGAGGCTCTTTGAGACTGAAATTTTTTCCTGCCATGTCATTCTTTTGCAACGGTTCACAGATTTCCTAACTGAAAAAAAAACAAACATAAAATTTTACAACCTTCTCAGTCTTACTCATTCCTCAGCAATACATGGGCACCCATGAGGACCCAGCTAGGCCCAAAAAAAGAAAAGCCACACATCAGTGTTTAGTCTGAAATTGATGTTTAAGGTTCTCTGCTGCTTCAATCACAGTTTACTCTGCTATCTGCTCAGATACGAGATAAATTCCAGAAGTTCTATTTTTCTAGCACAGAGAGAGTGTACAGCAATGTCACAGTTCCTCAAGACTTTGATTTACAGCTAGAACACACAATTTCAGTTTTGCTTCTTGCTTTTAGGCAAAGATGTTTACATTTGCCCCCTCAAACTCGTTAACTAAGACTGGGCACAAGAAATAGTCATGTCTATCTAGCATACTCCAGCATCAATCTTGTTTCTATGTGTGACAGCTCCATCCATAAAGAATTGCTTGCTGGTTCTACTCCACATGAAGCCAGCATAATTTTCTCTCCATCAGCTCCATCATTCCCCCAGTTTCTCCTCATGTATATGCAAGGTAAGAGGAAAAGAATGTCCCCCACATTCATTTTTCATTTTCTTTGGTCATATTCTGATCTATTCTTCTCACACTGTTCACTTGGCAGTTGCTTCTATCAAGTGTTTTCTGTACCAACTGCTCTGGAGCACATACTGCCCTGTGTCTTACTACAGCCACCTTCAGCTCAGCAGTGCTCAGGAACAACAATGCACAACCTCAGCCCTAATCCCCCTCCACAGCTTCCTTCCTGCAGCTGTAGTGAAAAATGTATGCCCACATTTGGGAGACGGAAAGGATATTCCTAGCTACTTCCCTGCTTCCTGACTATTATTTTTAAACTGTCTTACTACGTTTAAGTTGACACAACCTGGTAAAAACTAAGGTACTTAAGGACAGAGCCTGAACACCATCCCCTCCTTTCCTCTCAACTACTGTTTCCAGGTCTCACCTTGAGCTGTCTCAAGACCAAGTGTCCAAAGTGGTCCTTCCTCTCCTGAGGAAGTCACTACCTCTTGCAGATTGGCACTTACATTGTAGCTTAAAATCAGTGGGACTAGATCTCACAAGTTCCCTTAATCTTTGTTTTGCTTTAAAACTATTGTTTGGTTTATGTTTTGTTTTACTTTTTTTTTTTTTAAATCCAGGGTTTAAACAGTCATTGCACTCAGTAAATAGAAGCAAGACAACACTTCCTAACATGTGACCCACAAATGCAGATTGCCAGTGAATTCTGCTCAGGAGTTTATAAAAGATGAACAACAGAAAAAAACAAACAAACACCAAAGAAACACTTATTTTATGACCTTAGATGTACCACTCATAGACTACCCTAAGCAGCAGAACACTTGGCAGGAAATGTCAGAAATCTGAAGACTAAAAGAAATCCATGTTCTAGTTGAGAAACAAATTCACCCTCTGAAAATGACAGATGTGTTGCTGGGATAAGTTTTAAGTAATAGACTGTATAAACAGAAGTAAACGTTATCAGTACAACTATTGCATTGTCTTGAGGGGCTTCAATCGTATCTGTTCAAAGTGCGAATCTAAAACTGCCCTTGTTTATTTAGGAATGCCAAGAAAACCCATAGAGAAAAAAAAAAAACAGTATCTTCTTCACAAATGAACCAACCAGATCATGACCCTAGCTGTCACAACTTTTAGGGTATGAATCAATTCCGTCATACCACTATATGACATCACTGACAAAGCTTAGAAACACATATACCTTATTACCTGTGAAGGAATGCAATCACAATAAGAGTTAAAAACAGAAATTTCTCAAGCATTTGAACTCTTAGTACCTCAAGACACTACAGGTCACACTGACAAACTTACACATTCTAATCTCTCTAAGGATATGGGATAATACTCATGCTGTTTTCTGAATGTTTACATTTCCTGTAGACGAAGTCAAGTGAACAAGAGTGGTTGTGCAACAACTGATTTGGGTTTTCAATCACCTTAATATCAACATCCCCATATTTGTAAAAAGAAGCTACTAGGAAATTACTGGAATTAAGCCCTTCTTTAGAACGGTATACCTACTATTTTTTTAATAATACATGCCTTATTAGGATGCATTTCTTCCCTCAAGTCTGGTCTCGGCATACAACTAGACCCTCCTTGCTAAGCTCCTATTCCATACACTTCTTATTCTTACTCTTTTTTATTCTTACTCCCTTTCTTCCTGTCAGACCTCAATCTCCTCCCTACTCTGGTGCAGCAACTTGCCTGAAAAGCAAATTGTCCTGTCCAGCCAAAGTAAATCTGTTTCACCTACTTTAGTAATACATTACATTTACCTGCTGCTTTTTCATGCTGCCACACAGCCATGCTTTCAAGCAGACTAAGAGTCTGCACCTTGGAAATGCTTGAAAGCTGTTCTCAGCAATGCTACAGATTATGCTTAGGTGTTTCGCTCGGGGCTTTTCTTCCTTGCTAAACCACAATGAAAAGACTCCACGCCAAAATCACAGACACTACGAGTTAGGGAAAGTCAGACAGGGACTTCAAAAAGTTTGGAGAAAACACCATCGACTCCACAAAGGCTCCGGAAATCTGTCAAAAGTTTGGGGAGGAAGAGGGGTGTCCCACCGTCACTTGGTGAGGGATAAAAATCCAATCCATGCAAAAGCGTGCATTTCTGCCCTTTCTCATGCTGCTTCGCCAGTCTGTTTGGCTTGGCTTCGTCTCCTACTGAAAGCCTGCCGCAGGGAAACCAGCTCAACGCGAGCAAGCCTCCTATTTTATTTATTTATTAATTTATTTCCCTTTCCCTTATTTAAAGGACAGCTCCAGCTCCATCCCTGTCCCCGCCGCTGTCAGGGAGGAGAAACCCCCGCGAAACGTCAGCGACACAGGGACACAGCCACACAGGGACACAGCCACACACCCGCACTCCGGCAGCCGCGGCGGCGGGGCGGGGGAGGCAGCGCCGCGACTGCCCGCACAGCCGGGGCAGCGGAGCGGCGGGATGCGGAGCCGGCGGGAGAGCAGAGCCGGCGGGATGCGGGACAAGGGACGGCGACCCCGGGCTCCTCCCCAGCCGCCCCCCCACCCCGCCGCCGGGGAGCGGGCGCGGGCCGCGGCCGCCAACGGCCCCACCGCCGGCGGAGGAAGAAGAGGAGGAGCGGGGGGAAGGAGGACAAGAAAGGGAAGGGAAATCTGGGTCTCACCTTCCTTCTCGGCCCGGGCCGTGTGGAGGAGCAGCGCCAGCGCGAAGCGCAGCGCCGCGCCCCGCCAGGCGGCTGCCCAGCCGCCGGCGCGGGGGAAGGGGCAGCTGCCGGGGGAGCAGCGGGGGCAGCGGGGGGAGCAGCGGGGGCAGCCGGGCGCCGCCGTCATCGCGCTGCTGCTGCCGCCGCCGCCGCGGGTCCGCCGAGTGTCCGCGTCTGTCTCCGGCCGGGCCGCGGCGCGCGCGCGGAGGAGCTCGGGGAGGGGCGGGGCGGACACCCCCGCGAGCGCGCGCTGCGGCTCCTGACGCGCGTGTCACGGGCCGCCACGCCCCCTGGCCAGGCCACGCCCCTACCGGGCTGGGGCGGAGAGCAGGTGCCATTTTAACTGCGGGCAGCGCGCCCCTCCGCTGGCCCCGCCTGCTCTGGCCACAGGGTTGCCGACTAGGTCGCTTTGGTTTAATTGTTTTGGGGTTTTTTTTCTTTATTATTTATTTCTTTTTGGTTTTTTTTAGCTTTTTCAAATGCTATTTTAGATCTGCTGTAAGCGCCGGCTCTTCGCGGTGCGGTCACTCCGCCTCCGTAGCGCTCTCCTCTGCCGGTCTGTGGGCGGGCCGGGGGCGCTGTTGTTTCCCTGCCGAGGCCGCCGGGGCTTCTCCGAGCCGCCTCCAAGATGGCGGCGGGCGGGCAGCTCCTTCTATCCGCGGCCTCGCTGGAGAGGGGGGCGTTTCTCTCCGGGGCTGCTGTCCTTTTCCCGTGTCTTATATTCCCAGCTGGAGGTCCGGAGCGATGTGCAGCAGGGGTTTCGATAGCTTCACTCTGAGGGAATTCTCCCTGCCTCAGCTGCCGGGCTGGGCCGGTCCCACGGCACAGCAGCCTGGGCCGCAGCGGAAGCGGAGGGCTGCGAGGTTTGCATGCCTCAGAGGCGCTGTGAGAGCCCGTGCTGGACCTAGGGCGTGACACCACCCGTCAGCCACTCTGGAGGGAAGACGTGTACCTATCGCTGTCTGTTTGGGTGACACGCGGGGCTGTAAGGCCTTTGGGAAGGCATGTAGTGAATTTGCAGTGGGGGAATAGGCACATTGTTATACACGTGAGGTTGGGGACTGTCAAGTGGAGGTTACACTGGGAAATGGGTGCGTGGAACCAGTGCTGACAGAAGCTGTGGTACCAGAAGTGCCATGTGGCAATGCTCCCAGTAAGAGATGTGGTCTGGGTGTCATCTGTACACGACTGATAGTCTCAAAGTCATCTTGGATAAAGTGTCAGGAGCAAAAGTCTGTAGTATAGTTTGTTCAGAAGAACTGCCTTACCTTTTTAGAATAAAAACCTGTATGAACCCACGTGCCATCTCAACTGCTCATTTCATCACCTGATCAACACGTCACACTGGATTTAAAGTGGTTGAACACATCACTGAGTTTCATCTGTCACAACAGTATAACCGATCTTGGTAGTGTAATAGAGCCAGAGTCTCTAAGGGACTGACTAACAGCCTAACTAAAAATAGTAACGTTTGTTATGGCTCTTACACAGTCATAACATACACTGTTCTTTATTGTTAAAACTCCCTAAAGACACCTTGAAAGTCTGGAGGTGGTTGTTTTGCTGAACTATGGCTACAGCATCAACTAGGTTTATTTTCAAGGGAGAAATGGAATTTTAGAAGTACTGGGTTGAAACCTTTCCCAGCAATAGTGATTGTTTCCAGAAGACACGTAAGGAGGAACCTAAGGCTTCTGTGTAATTACTAATCCTTCAAACTTGCATAGACTTTTGACTAGTACATTGAAAATGGATTTATACAAATCAGTGATTTATGAGCATGAGTCTCTGTTCATATTTCTCAGAACCACCCAAACCACAGTAAATATAAAGCTTGATCCCTGCTGTGAGCAAAACCCACATGTTGACTTCTGTGGGGGTTAGGTATGTACATCAAAGAGCACAATCAAACCTAAGAACTCAGAAAGATAAACAGCAGTTAGTGATGCTCTCTTATTACGGTGGACCCTGTAGGATTTTGATTTTACCTTCCTTACTGGGCTTCTGTTGTACATGCATTACTCTTCTGGGAAAAAAAGTCAGCTAATTTCTATTTCTCGTATTTCAAATTCCCTATTGCACAACCAAGCAGAAAGACTTTCTCATAATTCATGCTCTAGAGTGTCCTACCCACTAAAATGAATGGGAACTCTAAAAAAGCTAATATGTAAGAATAGCAAAATCTGCCAGGATATAAATGAGAAAAGAACTATGAGTCCTACTGTTATGGTATCTATGAGTCTTCAACCTTTCAACATTAAAATATAGGCAGTTTTTATTTGTTCTAAATACAGAATGTCTTTTGAAAAAGATATTATGAGTAGAAAACAAACAGCTCACAGTACATATTCTCCCTTTCATCTTTGTCCAGAACTCCCACTGTTTTCTGTGCAGGAAAAACCAATACAATATGGTCCAATGTCTGTAAATGATAAAGCAAAAAAGCATTCCATTAATTTATTTCTGCTTTAATCTGGGTTATATTATTTCATACTCATTTGAGGTTCTTCAAGTAGTTTCATTTATACATGCAGTGCATATAAATACCAACATTTGGATACTGTAGTGTTGCTTGAGCATGCTGAACAGTTTAGAAAACAATTTCTATACTAGAAAAAAGCTTCTTATAATAAACTATGACAAGACCTAGAATATATTTCTTATGGAAGTGTATTTGTGTTAATAAACAGAAATGACAGAAATACTTAGGCACTAAAGTTCAACAGCTGACTCATCAGATGAAGGAATGCCCTGTTCTACAGGAGAACACATCAGAAAGACTTTGAGACAGAGAGCTGTACTCTGATTCCTGCAGCCACTGTCAGCTTTGTTAGCACAGAGAACAGGGTACAGTTAACACCAGAAGAGTGTGGTGGTCCATTCACCGTGAGTGAAAAATTGTGTACCTAAAGACTGCTGCATTTACTGAGCTGTGGTAGTTTGAAATATTCCTCTAAGCAACCAAAATGCTTTCATTCAATTGTCATGTAAGATACCTTTGTTGATAGTTTATAGTAATTTTGTTTTGCTTCCTGTGCAAGGAACCAGAAATGCTAAAATACAGATCTGTGGTTTCTGCCACCCTGATATGGAAGCAGAAATTTCTGGGAGAGTGTCAGTCTGGTTAGTTAGAAGCTGTAACCTTTTCAACTGCTGGTACTCACTAGAGATTATCTGCTTGACAGATAACAAAGGCAGTAATCCATTGTTTGGACCACCTTGTCTCTCCTGCAGGGAATTACTTCTTTTGTGGGACATGGATCAAATCCAAGTGATGTTGCACTCAAGTAAATGAGAAATTTTTGTGGGGTCAATTTCTCAGGATCCAGGAGCACATAAACTCTTAAATCAGCATTGAGATTTCTGTCATGAATGTGCTTCAAGTTGCTTCTTTTTGCTTTTACCAAATGTTGTACATTGTCAATTGGTAGAAGATAAACCAAGCAAAGGAAGAAATGGGGATAGAGGAGGCTGTTGTGTAATCCAATCAACTCTTCTGTTAGTAGAGACTTACTCCTAGTAGCTTGTTTATTCATAATTTTCAAATTAAAAAATCCCCCTGAAAATTTTGCACAGCCTTTGCTCTTCACTGCCAACAAGGTTTTCTGATATTCAGTATATCCCCACCTCTTTTCATTTATTCCTACTTGTTCCCATATGTATAAGCCCAAGTATTTCCTTTCCATCTTTAAGGTTTGCATTACTTAAGCATTTGCTGGCTGGAGACATGCCTCCATCTACCTCTGCTTTAACAAAACTGGGTGTATTAAGCTCTTTTGACCTTTCCCTATAAAACCACTCTTCCAGATAATGCTTGTTGCCATTCCTTCATTTGCCTTGATGGATGACAGAGAAACAATGCTCATACCACTATTGAGTCTGCTAGGGGAAAGTTGTCCTTTTGGAAATGTTTCAATAAGCTTGAGCTGCCAAAATGACTTTGCATCAATTTGATGCTCCCCATCACTTGGCCATGTTTTTGAGCACCCTAAAGCAGGGTTTACTAGCCAGTGGATCTGTGCTGTGTCTTTCACTTGCCAATACTGGACCTGTGTGCTGAAGGCAGCCCTGCATTCAGGACCAGTGGCTCAGGACTCCCCCACTGCTTCATTTTCCATGCCAGCTTCAAGTCATTGGAGGGCTTTGTTTCCAACACTTTGTTTCCAACATTGGTGGCATTGTGAAACTTGTGCATGATGAAAACAGAGGAGATACAGTATATTGAGATTTTAATATCCAGTATTGTCTACAAGATTTATTTTCAGTGAACCCTCCTTACTTTTTACTTAATGATTTTATTTTCTAGAGTGGTAAATTGGGGGGGGGGGTATTATTTGTTCTACTTTGATTTTCTGTTTGCTTAATCACTCATATGATCATGTACCTAAATGAAAATCCAAGATATGTCATATGATTTTTATTAACCCCATAAGAAAAAAAAATCCCTAATTTCCTTAAGAATTTTGCATTTTAGGAATTAAATATAATGATCCAGAAGTTTCTTTTTTGGAGAAAGGGATGATGACCTTCTGATTGGGCTCATAATCTGATACACACTTGCCCGATGAGAGCCCACTTTCAGTTTTGCCTTGACAAAAGCCATGATTCTAACTTTGGTTTGCCACATCTTTCTAATAAAAGAACAGGAAATAAAAGATGCAGTATTTTTGTGGTAATATCCCTGTTGTGAACTGGGATGTGAACTGTTGCTGTGGATATGCACCTGGAAAGATGCATGAAATAAGCATTAGCCTCATTTATTTGACCACCAATTCAGGTTTCCCCACTGGTACACCGGTGTCTTTCAAATGCTCTGTTCTTGTCCCTCTTTCCTGTAGTGATCCTAGCACCAGACAGAGTGGGCTGGGCTGATCTGGGATGACCTAAGGAGTTGTGTCCAGCATGTGGGTTTGATATAGAAAAAGGTGAAGGCATGGAGGAGGCTGGCTAGAAAGGGATGTTGTGTGGCTGTAGTACAGTGGCTGTTACTTGACCTCATGCATTTGCAGTGTCCTCACAGCCTATCCCATGCTCTGCTGTGCACTGGGTCATAGTGAGTTTGGGAGATAGAACACAAAAGACCATCCCACCTCAAAACCTGTCATGGCAGAAGACTTCAGCACCAGGTTAGCTTTGTGCATACGAGTACTGTCAGTGAAGGGAACTGCTCCTGTTTGGCTGTGTGTTTGTTAGATGCCTTGCTAGTATGAGCCAGACTTTCCAGATTCGCTCCCCAAGGGTGCAGCAATACAGCCCTATTTGCTGTCAGCACAGTATTATTGCCTCTCCCAATGTTTGGCAGCTTGGCACAACTTCAGGTGTGGTGGATAGGTTTTTTGGTGTGACAGCAAGGTGTGTGATATTTATTCCACCCATACTCCACACTGATTCTGCAAAGCTGGAACTTTCTAACACAGTCATAGTCTGGTAGAAATCCAAGACTGCTGACATGGCACCATAGTGTGGTACCCACAAAATCATGCTAGATAGATGCTAATTGTATGGTGAATCCTGTGTATTGAATTTTCTGCCAGATAGATGCTAATTGTATGGTGAATCCTGTGTATTGAATTTTCTGCCATAAGAGCAGGCATCTTGTGCTAAAACATCCATGACTGCAGAAGTAATCCACCGATGCAATAGAAAAACAGAGAAAGGAGAAAGGAAAAGAAAATATAAATGGGCCTGAACAGAATACTGATAAACAAATATCTTGTTCAGCCCAAAGATACACAGAAATGCATCCTTAAGTTCCTAAAATTTTTCTGGGTGTTGAAACTTCACTGGAAACCTGTTCTTTCAGTAAAATTGGATTCTACCATAATAGTGATAAACTCAATTGTGTGCTATATTTTCTGATGAGCACATCCAACAGCACTGCAATGATGTGCCAGTGCCAAAGTTTTTCTGTACTTGGGTGAAAAGATGTTAGTTAATGCTCAGACTGAAGTGCAACTCATTTTCATGGAGAATTTAAAATCACCAACACATCTGATCATTTATCCAGTTGTCTCCATGCAGATGCAGAAGCTCAGCCACAGATACCTCCATCTGAAATTTATGGCCAGACTTTATCAGTCCCAGATTACCTACCCATGCTCGTGGAACCTATATCATAGGAGGACATTTCTTATGAGGACTGTTGATTTCAGTTTAAAAGCTGAACAGAACAATAAATGAAGCATGCAAAGAGGGCGCGCGCACATCAAATGCTGTGGATTCCGGTTTCTGCCTGGGCCCCTCATCCTCAAAGGGGCCAAAGTCAGAGACATCTGTTCATGAAGATTACCTTGCAGGATGAGGTAGGATGAAATTCTGATGATGGAATTTGATTAAATGCCTTAAAAATTGAAAATGGTTCGATCTGTTTTTTACGGCTTTCTGTGTATGCGTTGTGTCTTTTGCTCTGTGTTTTTAAAGTCTCACTTGTGGAGGAGCTTGAGGAGTTTGATGATTGCCTCATTCTCATTGCCCTCTAGACAACACTAAATATTTTCTCCATCCTAACTGAGTCATACGCTCTATGATATGAAGTATAAGTAAGGGGATGTCTGGACTTTCCTGTCCTTTCAGGTAGCCTAAGTTGTCATTAGTACTGGCATTCTGTGTACAGCCTCTCAGATATGTACTTCTCTTTTGCTCTGCTGTTGTCTCATTTGTGTTTCTGGGTTGGATTGTATAAATGATGGCTTTTTGCTCGTCTGACTTCCCCTCTGCTGTTGTGGGTAAGCATCTCTTTCACTTCTGCATGTTATAATAGAAAAGACCAAAGAAGACCAAGTGCTAGGGTAGACTCTCATGGTACAACCTTGTATGTTTGGAAAGATCGTCCCTGATATTCTGCTGCTGTGAACTGATTGACATCACTTTAACATGTCTCCAAGTGCTTATTATCTCATCTCTCACTGGCAAATAAAGGCTGCCAAAAGAACTACAGAGATATTTATGGGTGAAGGTTAGCCCCAATACAGACTGTACCAGTATGAACATTCAAGGCTCTGTTCCCTCAGCCTCCATGTTTGTTTGTGATCTCTTCACCTCCTTTTAAAGTATGCTGTGCCGTTCTTTTTGTGATATAAGGCTCCAGGGGAAGGAGTGAGGACCTCCAGAGTGAGGTCTGAGGAGACGAGATGTAGAGCTCATGGGTGTTGTCTCCTCCCTTTCACCCTTCAGAGGAGACACCAGGCAGGGCAGAAAAAAAAAAGGGCAGAAAAGGAGAGAAGTGGCACCAGCTGAACAGGACAGGACCAACACAGCTCCTGCATGACACTTAAGTAACAGCATGGGGCTGAGCAAATGGGATATGGCCAGGAATTTGCTGCAGTTCCCAGTCCCACCTCATCCTAACAGGACTAGCATATTTTAGTCTCCTGCAAAATTTTATCTAGTGCCTATCAAACCCCAGTCTGCATAAGATGAAAGTATAAGACATCCCAGTCTTTTGTTATACCACAGAGTAGAAAAAGATTCAAAAGACAAAGTGCTGCCTTGAATGAGGAGCTGTGGTTGGTTGGAGTGCCAAGGAAGCCTAAGTTGAGGCTCCCACATCACAAGTTAATTTTTTTTTAAAGAAATTTATTTTTAATAAGAACCTGCTGCTCTTCTTCCAGGTGCTGCTTTCCCATCAAGCACCACAAGAGCTGTCAGCCTTGCCTGTCCAAACTGAGGCACAGACGTCTGGGCACGCATCAGGGTGGAGGTGGAATTTCATCTAACAGAGAGAACTGAGAACCCAGAGAAAACAGAGCATTTTGGAACTGACGTTCTCTCTGGAATATTAAAAGACCTCATGCATACCTCAGGGATTACATCTGTATGGATGGGTGTGAGAGCTGCTTGCCTGCTCTTATACTTTGAGCTACCAGGCTGCAGGCCAGCTCTGATATGAAAACTGAAACCGTGACAGTGTGACACTGTGTGTGCATTTACCATAACTGTTCTCTCTGCAGGACTTATCAACACAGCTGTGAGCTCTTGGTTAGTGCAGCTACCTGATACCCAGACCAGCCTGGATAACCTCCAGCTGGCTCAGACCAAGCAACTGCATGCACCACCCTGCACTTCTGCTTAGTTGCAGAAGTCAGTTCCCACAATGGCTGCTGCAGCACTTGTACACAGACACAGAGAGAATTGCTAGGCACTGCAGTGGAAACAAACTTCCTGTGACAACGACACTCTTAGTATATAATTTCATATTTCATAGTACATAATCCTTTTGGATTGTTCAAGTAAAATGTAAAAATGGCATTATATTGAAACCAAAGGGAAAAAAAAAATTAAAACCAGAGCAGCTCTAAACTGACATATTTTAAATTACTTTGAAATGAAATTAAGCTTTTCAAAGACAGATGGGTTTCTCGTGGCTCCAAGTGAAACAGTAAGCAATAAAATCCAGGCTTACTTGTGTGTAAATGATTTAGGTGGCAAATGGAGAGGAGACGGTCATGGAGGGCTGAGCTGAAGAAAGTACATTTGCAAGTTCATGAAAAGCCCACCTAGGAGAGAGTTCTGCAAAAAATCTGAATAGTATGACTCAACTTGATCCAGATAAGGTTTTCCTAGGGGAATAAAAGACAAAACCTTTGATCTTGGTTGCTGTGATAGAAAATTGAGTAATAAATAATGGTTCTGCTAATGTCTTAATCATAGCTTATACAGGATGTTCTCTTGCCAACATTCCTTTGCTTCTCATTGTACTTTGACACAGCGTGATTGCATGAGTGTATCAAGTAAACTCAGGAGCTCTTCCAGAGGAGGCCTGTCTCCTATAGCCCACCAAAACTGGATGTGTCAGAAGAAAGAGACTAGATGAAAAGCAGCCAAGGGGACTTCCTGGCTGGGGATTGTGGTGCCAGCCATCAGCCTGCTTTCCTGGAAATACGAGCAAGGGAAGCATCCCCAGGGAACCTGACAGATGGATCTGGGGAGTCAAACTTCTTGCTTAAGCAACATCGGCTGGTGTTGGAACTATCCAGAAAGCCACACCACACTTAAAAAGAAGACAAATTAATCTGCAAGAAGAAGAAGAGCAAATCAAGATGAATTAGCTGCAATAACCTACATTTTAACCAGCCCTACATGAAAAAGTTGCACAGCAGAAGTTGTGCCACGTAGAAAGCAAAGATCATTCAGTATCATTATCAAGCCTAAGCCAAATAAGGGCTGGTCATATCCTGAACTTCCAGGCATTAAACTCTCAATCCTGCACAAAACATGGTTATTTCTAATGCCTTCTAGTTTATCTACACATTGCTCCTAAAGTATGGGGAAAGTAAAACACTTGAGAATTTTGGTAGGTGAAGCTTTGTTAGATTCTTGTGTGGTTTGTGAGTCTTGTGATCTTTTTAAAGCCAGACAACTGAGATACAGAATGGTTACCCTGATTGAAAAGCAGGAAGAGAGAACACCAAGGGTTTGAATGGAAAATATATAAATTCATAAGAAAAGATATGAGGAAGTATATTTTTTAAACTATTATCCCTAATAAAAAAACAACAAAACCTAGTGCTACAGTGATGTTCTTTGAAATTCTCACACCTTTTACTACATTTCACTTAGTGTATTGATCTAATGACTGAGCAGGCTGTAGATTTTGCTCAAAGATAATAGAGACACAGTACCCTGCTCCAAGATGAAAAAGGTCTGTGTCTGCATGTAACAGATTAAGGCTGGTTCCATTAGTGTCAGAACCACCTCTGTACTGTTTTATTCGCTTTTACAGACACAACTGTCAATAATTATTTGGCCTTTTCTTTAAACAGGGAAACATCTGGGCATTGATAAATGAGTTGGTATCTTAGTGGTGACATGTATAGGAAGCTGTGTAAGTTTCTGGAGGACAAGTGAAAACCAAGTTATTTATAGTTTAACCTTTCATTTCTTTTACTGCTTCATATCTTTGAAATCAGTGTCATTTTTAGCTCATCAAAATACAGAGGTACCAGTTTTATTTTTGAAAACCTACATATTTAAAGAAGGATGTTTAAACAGTGCTGGCAACTTTGTATTCCTTAATGTTAGTGTTCTGGTTTTCATCTAAATAAAGGAAGCAGGATTTGGAGTTGAAGTATAAATTTGTAAGCACAAATTTTACAGTTGGGAAAATATGTGGAGGAAAAAAGATGCCAATTAAAAATATCTGTGTTAAAATTGGACTGTAATGACTGCTGCAATATTGCTGTTACCGATGCAGTCGCCGTAAAAAGCAGAGTACCAGGGCCAAGTACAGAAGCAAGAGGAATTAACTTTTAGCTACTCCAGCAGGGCAGAGCCCTGTGAATCACACTAGGAAGCCTAGATCAAATCCTCTTATGTAAACATCATACGGAGCTGGCTCAAATCCTCTGCACACCCTAGGAGGAGTGCTGATGTGGCATTCTCCAAACACACACTTGCTTTGCATAATTGTGGGCAGTTGCTCTTGGGTGCAGGAGGCCTAAGTGTGAGCCTTTATATCATCTGCTCAGGGAGAGCAAAAGCAAGTGGGGGAAGGCAAACTCTGAACAGGGCTGTGGGCTTCCAGGGCCACCTCATACACTTCTTGTTGTCACTGACCTCCCCAGAGATGGGGTATCCTCCCCCCAGCACACCAATATCTCATGCCTGGGTCCAAGCCCTTGTAGAGCCAGGTGGCCTGTCTCAGTCCCAGGTCCTCCTGGACCTCCAAGCGTGTCAGTGGTGTCCCCCTGCTTTTCCCAGCAGTTGTCCGCTTCAGTGAGGAATGCTGAGGGCCCATCTCCTGTTTCACACCAGTGTTTAACTTGCTGAATCAGGACTCCATGTAATGATTCAGACCTTGTTTCTGGTGACTAATGCTGGGCACTCCCTTCCTCCTAGGCAGCAGTAGGTCCTTAGTGCTCCCAAACTGTTCAGCCAGGCAGCTACAGAACTGGAGGCCAGATGTTCTGCTTACTCCTGCTGAACAAGTGGTGGCTGCTTTTTGTTTATACAGCAGTGTCAGTTTTTAGTCTCAACTTAAGTTTTCCTTTTCAGTCTGTGCAGTTATATGATCAAAAATTATAATCCCTGCAGACACAGGTCCTGTAGTTTACAGAACTGATTTTCTTGAAGGAAGTCTGGGTGGGGTACTGTGCAATTTCTGCTGGTGTTCTTCTCACTCAGCTGGGATCAAATAAAATAAAGCAAATACCTTAGGATGAACACCTTGTTATAGGCATTTTTTTATCTATGTGAAGCTTTCTTCTTCCAGGTTATTTTATCATTCACACATAGAAGTTTAAGACTTAGAGAAGCACTCTGAGTATAAGCTCTGGCACAACTTTCATTTTCCTCTCCTCACCCATCAAATGCAAAAAGTGTGATATAATATAAACACAGCAATTTCCCACAGGGACAAACATACAGTATCACAGCCAGGTGCTCTTGAGAACTTTTCCCTATTTTGTTCAGCAAGAATTTGAAAGCATTACCAGTTTGATCACTGCTGGGATTTCTCTGCTGGAAGGAAGCTCACCAGTCCTCACAGGCTCCAGTGTGAGAATGCCTGCTCAGGTTGGGGGGATACCCTGAATTCCTGATTCTATATTATTGGTGAGACAAAAATGTTTGTTCTATCATTCAGGCTCATCCATCCTGTGCAATTTGTCTCTTCAAAGTTTTAGTGCAGAATCCAGTGGCATCCCCCAAGAGATAAACCTTCTTAACTAATCTTCTAAAAAGCTTCAGAGATATTTTGGCTTGGTCTGGATCTTCCTCCTATGGGTTTTCCTGAATGTGTTCAGTTTTCATCTCTTATATTGGATAATTTCTCATCCTCTGGAATATCTCTGGTGTATGCAGGAATATGAAAGGTACTCTGCAGACCTTGCTGTGGTTTGTACTCTGTCTTAATTTGTCAATGTCAGTGTAACTAGATGATGCAGACTCCCAGTCAAAACCAATAACACATTCAGCTCTTGACTGCAGGAACGTTTGCTGCTATTTTGAATTACCTTTATTATAGTTATTGCAAAGCTTTGACTCAGTTGTTGGTGAAGTGGCTGAGTAGGGTTTTTTTTTAAATAGTTCCAATATAGGAAGTTCAAGATGATGTGGATGTGGTCAGGCCATTTTCCACCACCCAATACCTCACAGATATCCACTACAGCAAGAAAAAAAAAAAAGAGAAAAAGCAAAGACACATTGTGGTATATCACCTGATACTACACCCAGTTATATGCTCAAATCCTTGCAAATTTAAGATAAATAGGTTGTATTAGAGCAATGGCTTCTATTCTTTGTCCTCTGTGAATATTTCCCTAATAATTAGACAAAGTGGGATGTTTCACAATTCTTTGCCATGATATGCTGTGAAATGTTTGGCTGTTGTCCTTAGAATCTGGTAATGTCAATCGCATTTTTGTTCTTACTTAGAGCTCAATTTTTGATGCCACATGAGGCACCATCCTGACAAGGAGAAAACCTGATGGCACAGCTGTAGTTTCAAATACTCCAACAGGTTCCCTTAGGCATACTATTACACAATGACCTAGTTTAGAGCTGTCATGGGGTGGCAATTAATCTTTGTCACTCCATACTCATTCTAGAAGCACCTGAAGCCTAAAGAACTCCCTGGAACCACATCTCTCCCTGACAGCTTTCTGTGGAGGGGTTCAGTTCTGCTCCAGAACACATTCACTTGCTTCAGTAGCCCAGAACACCTTCAGGGTCCCTAGATGGAGGCAAGTCTCAGTACAAGAGCGATAGAAATACTGATCACAAAACATAATCCACTGAGTTTACACACCCCCAAAGTTGATGGAGATTAATTTCTTTTGAAATCTGCATCAGCCAGTCATTAGTAGCTCCCAGTGTTATTCAGGCAGTACATTTCCTTCCCCTTCGAGCTCATAAGTATTTTCCATGGGTCGTATTTTCACCAAATCACAATTCTTTTCAGCTGTTGATTTCTGCTTGGAGCAGCAGGTGCCTGGACAGCTCTTCACACGTTACTCTTATTTTTGGGTGCTGACATCTCTGCAGCTTCTACTTTTCTGGATGATTTGGCCTCTCCATGGCCAACTCCACCTTCTTTGGCTTTGTCTCTGCGTCATTTACAAATACCATCTAGCCCAGGAGGCCCCTGAAACAGCTTCTTTCACCTGACCCATGGGATGCCTATGAATGCATTGCAGTTGGGCCTCCTCCAACTCTTTAGTCACTTCACTAGAAATGTTTGCTTGAAATGCTGCATCTGGTTTAAATGACTCACCCCGAGGCTGGGAATTCACAGCTGATACCTTTAAAAAAACACCCTAAATTTCTGGCTCAGTGTTTATAGCTCTGTTGCTAACCTGTCCATGGAGTTACCTTGTGCAGCAAACAAACGATGAGTTGCCTTTGTGCAAACTCTTTTCAAAGTAAATGTTAACACAAAAGTCTCTATTAGTCTCCCACTGGGCACACAGTCTCTGTGTATTACTCACTCTAAATTCAATACACGAAGTTCTGCCTGGTTAGAAATATCTAATATTCTGACCAGGAGAGGGGAACCCCCAGCAAAGCTTCCTCAATGCAGGTAACCACCCTGTGGAGGCTGCCCTTTTGCTGCCCTTTTGCTGTTTAGTCTGAATTTCCGAGACACATTTCTGCATTTTTCCTTCCTGAACATCAAGAAAAGATATATAAGACTTTGCTTTGCAAGATGCACAGCCTACACATGAAAAATTTTTGACACTGTCAAGATGCAGTCCTGCTTTCCCTTTCCCTTCAGCTCAGTGACTGGAAGACCCTCCTACTCAAGGCCAACAAATTTCTCTTTAGAAGTGCTTTTCCTGTTTTGAGCCCACTGCACAAGTCCAAAGTACACAACAGCTACCAGGGGAAGGCCCAGCACAGAGAGCAGCAGTGCCCTCCTTTACTGCCCCTGGCTCAGAGGCAGCAATTACAGTATAAAGCTGCATAGCATGTTATTAATAAAATACTGTACCATCTTTTGGAGGAAGTTCTGTCTGGCCTAATATTTTTTAAACTACTTATTCCCTCACCTGTCTAGCAGAGAGCAGGCAGTGGGTGTTGCAACCTGGAGGCAAATGAGTTGCTAGAAAGGTAATGGCTGAGTTAAAGACCTGCTCAGGTTTTTGCAGAAGAATGCTTAAGTCAAGTCAGGGCAACAATGGGAGACTTACAAGAGTCTTCTAAACCTGAATCTGGCCCTTGAGCTGTGAGTATCCTGCAGAGTCCTGTTTTAGGTGACCAGGCTTGCTGCTAATGTGCTTTTCTAGGTAGACAAACAGTACCCAAGGCAGATTGCCAAACTGCCTTGTCCTCTTTATTAGAATGAAAGAATATTGACTCATGCATCTGCCAGTTTGTTTGCTGTGTGGTCAAAGATCCGTAGGGTGATCTAAGGCACTGATCCAGGTGGGTTACCAATACCTTTGGTATTGGCAATAAAATATTTGTTTAAGTCTTTTTCTCAAGTAAAATAGATGTTCTTATGAAGATTAAGATTAGAATTGTGCTTAATGCTGATTTTGCTATCTTTTTCTTATTTCTTCACAGGAAAAAAAGGCCTAGAATAATTTCTTATTGTGATAGTAAAATTTCATTTAACTTTTTCAGCTCTTTATTGTGGAATGACTTAGCACTACAGCTGACATGTAAAGGTAAACAGCATTATTTTATTTTTTCAGTGACTCACTGAACATAAGTCCACATTTATTCAGACTTTGTGGAGCACAATGATGTGTAGGAAAATTACAGTTACCAGGCAAATGAATATTATAGTTCATTTAATTTATATTGTGTATCTACCTTTAAAATAAAATGCAGACATTTGGGGCAAAAGTCTTGTCTGAGGCCCATGGCTTGTGATCTAAGATTCGCAGGCAGCAGACAGACTTTTTATTCCTTTGTGTCTATGGGAGAACTAGAGTTGTTAATGCTGGTAAAATAACAGCTGCTGAATGTTATTTCCATATGACCTAGCAATTATAGCACATGCCATCCCCTAATAACTTAGTTGTTCTCTTTTACAGTCCTCACTGTGATGGTTTCAGATATTCAAATTCTTTATCCTTCTCCCAGTGTATCAGATGACTCTAAACAGTCAGTGTGGTCCAGTAGGCCCTTTGCAGAAGGCTCTGCTTTTTTTATTTTCCTAATGGGGAAATTGCTTAGTAAGCAGGACCTTCTGGGCTCATAAATAGAAATACTGGATGCATGTCCTGTCTCTGTGCCTGTCTCCTTGCTGAAGGAAGGCCATTTAATTTTTTTCCCCATAATTCTGACAGTGAGAGTTTTTGAATCCCCATTGCCAAAGATATCTGAGATCTGCCCAGCCATCTGCTGTACCTCTGAGACTAGGATGCTGCACCTCCTATCCCTGTGGTGTGACTTCAGTGCTTTCCTTTTTCAGAGGAGGGAGAAGGGCCTTTGGAAGCCTCTGGTCACATCACACCTGGTAATCCTTCTACTTACCAAGCATACTGTAAATTTTTAATAACAGTAAAGGTGCTGACGAAAGAGGAACACAGGAGGCTATACAACAAAAAAATTACCCATCTATAAAACCATTTATTTTCCAAGTTGATCAAGAGATCAGTCGTAGACTGTTCCTCTTACTCCTTCTACCAGCTACTAGACACTCCTGCAAATACTATAAAAAACCAATAAGTAATTAAATGCTGTACATTGCTAAAGAATTGATATATCATGCATGTTTCAGTTTGGCAATCTGTTACTTTCCTATGAATCCAGGCATGGTGAACAAAATCATATTTATTAAAAATTTTGCTATATTTTAAAAATTTGAAAATAAATCACTTAAATACAACTATTTGAAGTGGAGCAAAGGATACTAGTTACAACAGGGAGACTGACTTTTTCTGGGTGTTCATGAAGTTATGCTTTCTGCTGGTCTTACTTTGTTAATTTTCCTTAACTCAATTGTCCCACTAATTTTTGTGCTTGACTGCTGAACAGCTTTTGGTCATGAGCTTCTTTTGACTAAACAGATACAGCTGAAGTTTTCCCACTGCCTGAATTCTTTAATTGGAAAAGACTCAAGACAAATATGAGAGGCCACCAGATGCCTTCCTGTCATCTGTAAGTAATTTTCAAAGACTACAGAGAATATTGTAGACATGTCAAGTTCTCAGTAATTTCAGGAGGAGAGGGAATATCCCAAAGTAAATACCAGGTAGTATATGTTACCTGTCCTGGGAGGCCAGCATGCCAATTGAACCAAAAATATGCTCTTCATTGGAAAACTACCTGCAGCTTTAATCAGCTTTAGCTGATTTTTTTTTTGCAGAGTACCATATTTGCCAAGGTGTAGGGCACCACTGAATGGAACGTGGCCTCTCACTGTCTGTTTTAGCAGGCAAAAAAAATCAAATATCATTGTGTGCTGAAAATTCCCTTAATTATCATTGCAATGCCCAATGATCCCACCTCTGACAAGCCATCTCTAATGCCTGATGGAGACAGAAGAATTAATGTGGAGCAGGAAGAAGAATGCTGGTTGTAAGGGCTGGGCTTGTTCTCAGATGAGACAGTTGGTGGTTCCATGTGAAAACAAGAAAAAGTTATCAAATAAAAGTAACTCTTTAAATTTTGGAGGGTATGTACAGGAGAATTTCTGGAGAGAAGTGTACAGAAATGACAGTAAAGACTTCTTCAGTAAAGAGCACGTGGTTTTGTGCCTATGATACATGGATGATGACATGGATAATGACCTGTAGGGCAATAATGTAGTTTATGGGTTTCTACAACATAACCCATGCATTGGTGGATATAATTATATCAGCAATTAAAGTATACCTTACAAGTAGTTCCCAGGATCAACAACTGTGGGAAACCACAGCAGATTCCATATTTAGTTTGGTAACCAAATTGGAAAAGAAGGAGCCATGAGCTGCAGATACTCCTTGTTAGCAGCATTGCCTTCAGCTGGCATTTCAGGATGCTGTTATAAGCATTGCTACCCTTAGATACCGTTTGAAATGTTCTATAAAATCACAAAAGTAATTAATTTTTGTCCAACCTTATCCAGGAAATAAGGAGACAGTCATGCCTTTTCTATACACAGCCAGACAGGTCCCATCCAGAAGAGCTGCCTTCTGTCTTGGAGCGCTACTTTAATATCTGGGCAACTTGTGATTGCAACATGAATTCCAGAGGTTGGCTAAAAGTCCTAAACATGACACATTCCTGTCAAACTCTACACATAGTGAATATTTCAGTACTGGAATGTGTTATGCAAATGACTTATTTCATTTAGCTGATTTATGATGTGGGCTACAGTTTCTTTGGGAGTCAGATGAAAAAAAAATCCAAATGTCCAAGTTTCCAAGGCAAAATTCTCTCTCTTCCTCTTTCCCTCATGCCTGGTTCCAAAATTTGGAAGAAAAGCCCCCAAGTCATTAAAGGTATAGAGAATCATAGAATCATTACAGTTAGGAAAGACCTCTAAGATCATTGACTCGAACCATGTTTAGCTAGCAACAGTATTACTCTATGTAATAACAGGTCTGGACAGAAAGACTACTCAATTTTTTAAAATTTTGCAATTCTTCTGACAGATCCTAACTTCCTGGAAAAGTCTGAAGACATCCTGCAGATGGAAGGTCCTGATTGCACACATAACCATGTGATTGCCTGAATTTAGCTGTAGCATTTAGACTTCCAGCTTACAAGAAATTTGTTGGGGGCCATTCCCAATATTTCTGTTCACTCAGCCAAACAGAACATAAGCTGTCCTCTATAAATAGGGAAGCTGATGTAAAATAGTTTTGTTTGGACCTGTATCCCAATATTGCACATAGTTAAAGTGCTCAGAGCCACATGAAAACACAGCTTAGAACCACGGGAGAAAACTCATGGCTCAAGGATGTATTACATATGTGAGGACTACGTGGATGACTTGACAGCTTACAGATGCTTGGGAGGAATACGTTTCAGGAAGGCCAGGGCTGTAGATCATTGCCTGGCATCTCTTCAGCTCTGTGAACTGGTCAGGATCAGGTTTCAGAAAGGAATGCCGTCACGGGAGATTTTACCCGATGACTAAAACCGCTGACTTTCCAGTGCGATGTTTAACACCCATTCCACGCTCCACGCTTGCTTTATTTACTAATCCAGCCTGGAGCTGTGATATGGCGGAAGAATGGGGATAAACTATGCCTTGAGAGCATATGTATGAGTGGAGAAAGTACCACCATCTCCTCAGACACTGTACTTGTAGATGCCCAGAGAACTTTACTTTCTGTAAAATTCTGATTGTGGTATGGTTTTTCACAGTACCCTCTCTTCTGAAACAGCAGGAAAAGCCTCATCTGCAGTCAGGGAGAGAGCATGAACAGGAACTGGACCTCACTCTCAGCTGAAAAAATAGCTATGGAGTAGAGCATCTCAAGCTGCAATAGATCTTCTGTTTACATTCTCCGTGAGGGAGGGAGGATCTGGACAGGGTCCACTGCAAAGGCAACAGCTGCAGGGAAGTTTTATAGCCACATGGTTCAACTAGACATGGCTTTCTGGTGTCAGGAAATTGATTTAAGACACTTTCTACAAAATATATTTTTTGGTGTATTTCAACAAACCACCAGTCAAGGGTAAAACTTCTAACTGCTCAGAAAAATCAATAATACTTAAAGGATAACATTTTCTTAATGTCACAGAAATACCAAATTTCTTAGTACCTGCTTATTTGTAGCAGCAAAACTATACCTCAAGATAGAAAAGTTCAAAATGGGAAACCATGTAAGTATTGCTAACTTGTGCTGTAGACTTGGTTCACTTGCTGTCCATGTTCACATGCTCTTTATGAGTGACAAGGTTTTATCCTGAATTCCAGCTAAGTCATGTGAATCCCAGCTAAGCCATGTAATTTTATGAGATTCTTCCTTCTTGTCCTTCACCTCCTATCAGAGGTTGATGTTGGCAGCCATCATGGGAGAATTTGAAACTGTATGTTTCTTGAAGCCTGAAAAAAGAGAAAGCACAGGTCTATGTGTAGATGGTGTGTGTGGGTGTGCCCTTGTGTATCTGTCTGCCTGTGTGGAGGGAGAGTAGGAGAGACAAATTTCACCATCTTTGTGAAGGCAAGGATCATTCACATCATGTTTGGCAAGGCAGTTCCTGGCAACATGAATCCTCTAAAAAACCCCATTAATGAAGGATTGCAGATACACAGCCAGTTTGGACAAGACTCAGCCTGTTGCCAGACCAGGCCCTTTAGGAGTCAGAAAACTTATGGCTGGATCTTGAAAGTATTTGATCCACTCGAGCTGTTTTTCACATGGCTAGAGGTGGTAGTCAGTAGAGAGCAGGAGCTACCCAGGAGGGAGCACAAAAGCTCCTTCTCTTCCAGCAAGATTCCAGCACCCTGATACTGCACGTAGTTTTCTCACTCGTGGTGGTGGTTTGCATCATACTTTGTGAGGTCAGATCCTAAGGATCCAAAAATTACACTCTTCCTCATGAGTAAGCTTTAGCATGATCTGGAATGACTCATCAGGTTAAAGGGTTGTAAGGTCAAGCCATTTATGAAAATACTCTTTTAAGTGTTGGCTGAGTTTTCTGAGAATTATATTTTGTGTGAAAAGCATGAAGAATTTCATCTACTGGATATTTAATATTTAAGGGGGTTTTTTTTGGTCAAGATTTGTAGTTCCATAAGCTGTAGACTTTCTTATTTGTTTCTTATTTTTTCTACATGTAAATATGGTGTAAAGCAAAAAACAAAACAAACAAACAAAAAAAAACCCACAAAAAACAACCCAACATAGATGCTGGCAAACACTCAAACTATTCAGACTTATTTAATTAACTTGTCAGGCTTGGTTTTTACCAAGCTAATTCTGTGGCTATGACAAATTGTATCTTCCAGATCTGATTATTCATGAAACATCTACTGTGAACTTCAGGTTTCCTCATGCTTAAAATACAGTACATGTATAATGGGATTAAGAATTAAAATATGTTTCTTGATTTTATTTAATTTATGACTTTCAATTACAGAATTTAAATTCTGAGGATGCTGCAGAACACATCAGTTAACTATACTAAGCTAATTAACACTTATAATAAGGTTTTTTTGTCTGCGGCACATATATTTTCAGACCTGAAAGAAATTACTGGATTGCTTATAACTGATACTAGCTTAAAAGCTTTGGGTTTTTTTCAGTGGTGGGCACATTTTAATTCACTTTTGGACTAAATAATGAATGACTGAATCATCAATACATTTATCAGAAAGATTAAATTATAAAATTAAACATTTTTTTAGAGTATTGTTTTGCAGTGTTTCTTGAGTCACATAGTGAGGTCTTGAAATGAGCATTTCGTCGCTGTACTATAGGACAAGAACTTTGCTGTCCTGTGGTTGGAGAGCAGGATTACACTTGAGGTTCTTGGTAGCTGCTGCTCAGAAACCCCAGCCTGGCCCAGCTCACACAGATAGCTACAGGGAGCTCCCCTCAGGTTCCTAGAGATTCTGGCTTCTGTTGGTAAGATCTGTGTTCCAGTTCCAACATTATTATTTTCATATGTCTGTTTCTCTGGAAAAAGTGATTTCATGCTTTCTAACATGTAAATGACATATCATTTACACAATATATATTTTTAAGGGGGTTTATTTTTTTAGGGTTTTTTTGTTTCTTTTTTTAAAATAATGAACTATTTTCCCTGTGTGGCTGATTTTATTTTCTCCATTCAGAGTTATAAGAGAACTGTCAGTACAATCTTAGGTAAAATTTGCATGAGAAATTATTAGCAGCAAGCAGCCAACCACCACTTCATTATACTCACAGGAACACCCCCTCCCCTCTCAACAAGTTATAAGAGAACTGTCAGTACAATCTTAGGTAAAATTTGCATGAGAAATTATTAGCAGCAAGCAGCCAACCACCACTTCATTATACTCACAGGAACCCCCCCTCCCCTCTCAACAAAGCAAAAGTTTAAAAATGAGACTCTGTATGCAAAGCCTGACATTATCACTGCTGACTTCAGCTGTGCTCCTGTCATTTCTGACAGTTGTGTAGTTTGCACAGGTCTTCACAGGATGAGAATATGCACAGAGAAATGCAACAGTTTTGAAAATGCCATTAAAGTAATAAGCAAGAAGGAGGATGCAATGTTATAAGTTTAAAAAAAGCACTAGCTTCTCAGTGTCATTCTGACAGATCTTTTAATCTGGGAAGGAAAATAACACCTGGACAAGTTGCCAGAGGTTGATTTTCCTTTGCAAGTAACTTCAAAATACAAATGGAAGACTTTTCCAAGAGATATTTTCTGCTCCAACTACTGCTACTGGGCTGGGAAATGCATTAATTCAAGCAAGTGCAACAGCTTGTGTTAAGAAGGCCTCATCAACTCTAAAATGAGCTGAAAATCAACAAATTTTTGTATCTTACCAGCCTATCAGGAGGATTAAGGTTTGATGTCAATAGGTTACACTTCTCACAGTCCTTTTATATGTGATATCTATGATGATACCTTATTATCTCTTGTCCCTCCAAGGCATCCCCTTGTGCATGGAGGAAGCTCCCTGAGGCCATCTTATCTACTTGTAATATGTTTTCAAGTCTCTTTTCTGCTGGGTTCCTGTAAGAAAACAGCTGCTGTTTAACAGTTTGAGTGAGGTAGCTGTAAAACAGGAGCTGAAATAAAAGCAAAGAAACTGTGATACAGAGGGTTTTTTCACATTTGTCAGTCTCCCCCTCTCCTGAACAGTTATGATGCTGTTCTCCTTGAGTCTGATCTACCAAGGGCAACTTAAGTGCACCACAGAGCACTTAGAAGCTGTGGGAGGTTTTTATAAACATTAATTAAATATTTTAAACTAATTATATGAACACCCAGACCCAGTTAACTAAGGCTGATTACATAAGCAGACGTTTTGCTGCTGCTGGTGTTTCCTCCCTGCTTGGCAAAAATAGCTGGAAAAGAGTTTTTTTCTCATTTGTAAAAGTACTTTGTGCCACTGCCAGTTTCAGAGTAATATGAATCTAGTTTCACAGATTGAGATGGAAAGCCTGGTTGAAGCCATAGCAGGCAACAAGCCCTGACTAGAAGTAAAATAATCCTTAAATGCTAGGTGTTCCTCAGTGACAGATTGAAGGGACTGCACTTAGGGTGCTGGCTGGTATTCATGATGATTTTTGCCTTTTGGTTTTTGAGGAAAGAAACAATTTCTGCAGTTAGGGATGGTTCCAATAGAGAAAGATTCAAAAAAATCTTTCTGTGTTCTCTGCCTGACTCTGCTCTAGTGACTCCATGTGTGCAGCTGCCCAAGTCATTTGACTTTGGGCAGAAGATAACACCTGCCTCCTCATGCTGCCACGAGATTAGCCTCACGTTTGTAAAGCACTTTGGCAAGATTAGACGCTAAGTATTATTTGGGAGCCCTATGCTTCTGTTTCTGACACCAGCCCAATAGCCAGGACTTGAGACATGTCTTCTGCTAGCCCATGGCAGAGGATGCAAACAGCCTCCACCATAGCCACTCTCTTGAGGAAACCACCTTTGGGAGGCTATGCTGTGCTTTAAAATTATGGCTTAATTTGCTCAGCTTGTCTTTGTTAATATGTAGCTGTATATATTCTGTTGTCTTCCATTCTCTGGTTATATTGAGCAAGTTTTTCTTTTGAGCAGCAGCTCTGATCAATGGGAAAAAAATACAAACCAGAAGGGGAGAATTGTTTTAGACTTAGTGTCATTTTTCAGACGTTTTACTGACCTGCCTCTGCTGCTTTGGGAAATGGGAAGTGTCCTTCCTCTCTTTTTCTAAGCATCCATACATTTTCCTGTGCTTGTGGGAAAAAGCAGCAGGGCAATGACCTAATTCAATGCAAATGAAAGGGATTTCCTTGCAAAGGATGGTAATTGGCACAGTACTGCAGGTGTGTGAAAGCACTGAATGGTAACCTGGGACTACTGAGAGAGGAAGACCTCTGCCGTAACAGAGCTGCAATCACCTCGCACTTTCACTAATTGCTCAGAGCTGGAGCTCTAAAGTGCCGTGCTATTTTTTATATAAAATTCATTAAATTGCTACATCTAAGCCATTTTCTCCAGCTGTTTCTATCAGCCCTCATTATCACTGTCCCTCAGTAGCCAGTTTCAGAAATGAATGCAATTCCTGCAGCCTTCCATTCATGAAACTCCAGTGTTAGAGGATACTGTAAGAAATAAAAAGGAGACAATAGCTCAGCACAATATAATGAAATGGGCTGTAGTCCTGGCTTCCCCTCTCAAAATTAAAGGAATGATCTTCCAAACACAATGCCTTGCCTCACAGCAGCCTCTTACATACCTCTCACTGACATTCTGTGTCAGAGGGATGCTGATAGTCACTCCTGCTTATATTTTCTCATTTCTTTCAGGAGAGTCATCGACTGTGCTGATTTTCAGGAATAGATAATATACATTGTGGTTTTGTAATAGTTCTTCATTCTCAGATGTGAACATCTTCTAAACATTTCTTTTATCTCTTACTAATTATATCAATCTCTTCCTTTCCCAAAAAGTTCTGATGATACAGTTGTGTGTTCCAAGTATGAATTTCTTTGGAGTGATAGAAATCACAGGACAAAATAAACCAAATAATTGAAACAGAAGATTTTGTTGAAGCATTGAAAAATAATTCTATTTTTCTTGCTACATGTGCAGATCTATCCAAGCACAGAAGGGGTGAAATATGTTTTTATCTTGCTCACGGATCCTCATTCAACCCATCAGTTATGACCCCTCAGTTCTATATGTTAAGTCAAAGCTAAAAACTGGCTCATCCTGGATTCTGGTTTCCAGGATGCTGATAATGTTTTCCAAACCAGGTATGTTTTGGCAACATTTTGGTGCTGCTTGTTCATAGTTTGTGTCCAAAGGTGGAACAGAAACTGTGTACAGCAGTGAGATTTGTTCTGTTTCTTTGAGACTGCTCTGGGAAGACCTGAAAGGGGAAGACTGATGGGGTCTCTGAGAGGACACTTGACTGAGAAGTCAAAAGAGGAAGAGCCGGACTTTCTGTAGCAGCTTACTGAAGAGCTCCTTGTTTGCTTTTGGAGGCAAGAGAATTTTTTATGCTTACCATTGTGACACTGTGATGATGCCAGAAAAAGAAAAGTACTCAACAGTTGGGTGTACCTGTCATATGCTTATTTAAATTGTTGTCAAAACAAATGCTTTCACAAAAAGAATATGAACTGTAAGGGCCAACACCCTTTTGCTAGTTACCTACATCTTAGAATGTATTTGTGCTCACTTTTATGGCTGAATTCAAAGCCTTCTTTGGCATTGAGACCCTTTATTTTGCTGACAGAGACCACAAACTGTGGACATAGTGTGCAATCACAGCTTAATATAAATATTCATTGCAAGATTGCTTCAAGACAGACAGAATTTAAGTGCATCTGAAAGGCAATGAAATACAGGAAATTGAGTCTGATATGATTATTGCTTGCAAGTGTCCTGGGCACACTGGGGACCACTTGATGGCACAGATTTTCTTATTGAAGTGGATTTTTATATGGGATTCACAGCTTTTAGGTGCAAAGTGGTGAAAGGGCTTGTTACAGTATTTTCTTAAGTAGAATAAAAAAAGTAGAAGAAAAGAAGCCCCAGTATCTCTCTGCATATAAATATTCCAGGCTTCAATATAGTCTTTCAGATAGGCTGTCTCCTTATTTCCCTCCTGAATAATGCTTTGGATAGTATTTGAGAAATGATGAAGAAAGGTAATGATAAATTGATGATAAACTTCTAAGAATTCAGAAACAGGACATAAAGTTATTCATTTTATGGATGAGTAACAGCTGAATCACAACAGAGGCTTGAATTGGCAGACCCTTTGAATATCTACTCCAAGTGAAATTCCAAAATAAGAAGTCATTTCAAAACAAAAAACAAACTTGAGGTTGCCCATGGAAGTAGATTTTTTGATATTTTTTTTCCCCCAGGACAACATTCTGAATGATATATTTGTCTGTCCTTTACAAATTTTTCCTCAACTTCTTTGAACAGCCAGTAGTCTTGGCTCTTTACCATGCAGTGACGTGGGAAGCTGAAGAGGAGGAAACTAAAAAAGCCTGATTTCCTCAGATTTTTGGACTGTTGAGAAGCCAGGGCTTGGAAGTCCTGGAAAAACCTTCACGTAAGCATCTGTTTTGGAACCTGGAGCTGAGGTATTGTGGGATAATTCATACAACAACACAGACTAATCACAAGGGCCTTGTCATTTAAATGCTCCAAGTACTTTTTTTCTGCAATAGCTTCTGCTCTTCTCCACATCCCACAGTGCATTCCAAGGCTACTGTGATAATTGGAAGTATATTCCTGTGTGTGAAGTGGACTTTAATTAGCGCCTAAGGGGCACATTCTGGTGCTGTGACTCATGTGGCATGGATGTCCTCCTGAGTGGCTCCATCACAGCCCGTGGGACTGCTCATGAAGAAAGGTACTTCCTGGCCCAGACAAAGGCTGGCTTGGGAGCTCTGAGCCACCCAGATGGGACAAGAGGCTCCACTGAATCTCCAGCATGCAATGCCATAGCCCGGGGCCCTATAAAACAATAGTTGCACTAACACTTCCAGTTATTTTGCTCAACTAATAAGCTATGTGAGTGGCTCCAGATTTTAAGTCTGTGAGCAATGCAGAAGCACTGTAAAAATTGGGATTGCAGGCAGCTTTGTAACAAACTAATAACTTTGACTATTACGTGAGTCATCTGTAAAATGGGCCCTGAGTTACGAAGACACACACCAACTGTGGGGGATATAATGGAAAATTAAAATTAATGTGACATGAAACTATTTCATTTACAATAAAAGTACTGCAGATGTAAGTGATGGGAAAAGTGGGAGGGGCAAAAATCCACGATTAGCATAATTATACCCATGCATCTGCTTCCCAAAGGCAGGTTGCAATTTCAGCTCAGTATCAACAACTCCTGCCAGCCATGCAGCAAGACAGCTGTGAGCAGACATCCCAGCTCCTGCTCTGTGGAATGAAGCTGGCAGCTACAGTGAAAAGGAATAAAAGGCACTGATTAAAACAACAAGCCTAGTCGGCAGGTTCTTCAATCATGATGTAATCAATCTCTCCTTTTTTTTTTTTTTTTTTTTTTTCCTTTTTTTTGGTCTTGATTCTATTAATTGCCTTTCAAAGCCTTTGCAAAATGCACTTTCCTGATGATAGTGAAACATTCCCTCCAGAATCCGTTCTCTGGTTCTTTCCTTATTCTAAACCCACATGCATTGAAAATGCTTACCTGGAGGACCATAGTGCAGATGCCACTAAATACAGCTTCTTTGATGGTTCCTACAGGATGGTGCAAGTCACTGTCCTTTTCATAGACACCCTGTGACAATCCAACAGAAGGAACCAGGGCCAAGTTATAAATCACCTGGGCAGTGTCTCAACTGCACTATCTCTGAGAGGCGGGTCCTGCCCACAGTGACACCTTGGGATTAAAATGTCAGCAAGTACTTCATGAAAGTTGTTATCTATTAATTATTTCATAACTGTGTAGAATATTTATGAAACTATGCTGTAAAAAATTATTTAGACTTGAGAATTATTACCTTAACTGTGCTTAGACTGTAATTAGAATACACTGAGGTTAGTGATCTCTTCCGAATGAGCTCAATGGTAGTCAAATATTTTTAAATCCTTTAGAGTGAGGAAAGAGTTGAAGTTTTTTAAAAACAAAGTCCTGCCTAAGAGTACGCTGAGTAACATGTTCATCACAAATGTCGTAAGGAAATATATGAAAACTAAAAGGTGAAAAACAGGTCTTAATTGTTTAACATATTTCTTTCCTGCGTTATCAAAATGCTGTGCAGTATTTTATAAACACCAAATCTATTTTATGTTGCTAAAAGACAGTAAAATGCTTTAAAATATGGCATTAATAGGTTTAATGCTTCCTGTTGAATCTAATGTAAAAAATACCATGTGAAAGTCTAGTTATCTGCCAATGAGACAAAACCTCTTTTATATCTGACATTTTGGAAATTATACACCACTTTTTTTCTAAATGAATAACTGTCCAACATATATCATGCTAGGTAAAGAACTGTCATCTATGATATATTGCTTTTGGCCAAACAACCCTTAGCATGAATGAAGGTAATTATTTTATAGTTGAAAACACAGCTCTCAGTACAAACACAGTGACTGGGTATAAACATTGCTTTTGGGATTGGTGTTTGTAAATCTCTCAGTGATTGTTGTTGAGCTGATGCTACATTTACAAACAGAAACAAATCCTTTTAAACTCCTTTTGTCAGCAAGCCTTGCAATCTCAGCTAAAGATTTAGCTTTGAGACTTCATTTTGGCTCATAACTCCCAGCATCTTGGGTTTGGCAGAGCTTTGAGGCCCTTACACAGTCTTGTCCCATCTTCCCTGCTGCCCTGTGGAGGGTTGGTGGGGATGGGAATGGTGGAGGGTGGTGAACAGCCGAGCTCTCTGCTGCTGCAGCACAGTGCACTGTCTCTGCAAGCAGGCAAGGGACAGGAAGGGGTGACTGCCTGGCCCCCTTGCACAGATCAGAGCCCACTGGTGGGACCACACCTGCCCATCATTCCTACCATTTCTGACAGTGGAGAGGCTGCAAGCCCTCCCTCCTTGGCAGAGGCGCAAGCTGGCACACTCAGCCTGGGCAGCCAGAGCACACCTGGGTGTGGGGAGGTGGCTAACTCATCTCTCCACTGACTTGCCAAGGAGGGCAGGTGACTGGCCCTGATTAATCACCCATGTCATAGGTGACTGAAGTCATAGGAGCAAACCCTTTTTTGTAGGCTTAAGTGATCAGCAATATGCCACCTGCAATTCTCACCTCCAGTTATCCCTTTTGATAACATAATGATACTACACTCTGCATGAAAGTAATACTACTTAGCTTAAATAATTTTTCAAGCTGATGGACTGTCGTCCTTTGCTGTATGTTTAATGGCTGACAAGCAGAGGAATCCACATCAATTTTACCTAAACTGGAAAAAGCTGGGTCTACAGGTGTCCACAGTAAAAAATCCAATCTGGTCTATACTGAAGCAGCTTAATGGTATAGGATTTTCATTTGTATATTAAAATGTTGAATTTATTGTTACATAACATTATCTATCTTGCAGAATGGTATTGGGATATTTTGGGTCAGCCCCCATTCCTCTGATTCCCCCCTCCTGCTGTTCTTGTTCTCATCTGTGCCTTCCTGTTGCTCGCCATCACACTGTGTCCCCCTGCAGCAGCCATTGCTTTGGGCTCTTGCCTTTATTTTCATTAGGTGCTTCTCTTACCCTGTCTTTGCTTTCTGTAGTTTTGGCAGTAATACAACAATATTACATTATTTCTTGTCTAGGCTTGATTAGAAATCTTAACATAACCACTTTGATTTGCTGTTGCAGTGAAGATCCTCTGTTAGCTGCTATACAAGATGGGCAATTTCTTATAAAAAACTGTTTTTAACAATTAATTCATTTTTTTCTGTCATTCCAAACATTTCCTAATCTGACAGGCTTAGTAACTGCAACAAGGATTTCTAGTCAATACATATTTCTCTACAGTAAGCAGACAATGTGACAGAAATGTATGAAATACCCTGGCACACACTTAGAAAAATAAAATACAATGGCAGAATTCCTTGTGCCTTCATGATGATTTGATTTGAGTATGAATAGTGGGGTCACAGGGCAGGTAGAATTCAGTGGGTGCAATGTGGCTCTAGATATTTATAAATAAAACCACCTGAGTTTCATAAAGACTGTAGCATTATAAATCTATGTCCTTTGAATTAAATACAGTCTTTAGATATTATCAAAAAATTGTCTCCAACCTGGCTGGAATCCCAGAGACTCTGAGGTATCTTGATAACTTTGTCACACATGACCTCTCTACCCTTTCACACGTGATGCTGCCAGAAAGACTTTGGAGTTTTTGAAGGCAAATCAGTCTGGTGGTTTGCACAAATCACTGCACAATTTTATCACTGTTGCTCCCTAGTCCTTATGATAAGCCAAACCTTCCCTTACTAGAGGAAATTGTTCGTTCTCCATCTTGCCTTGAAAGAATGAACTTTTAGCTTTAGCTTATCCTAGTGTATTCAGCTTGCTAAGCTATTTACTGGCTTTTAAATGTGTTGGCAGAATATTTGTTTGGTTTTTGAACTCTTCTGGTACCAAACAATTGAAGCATCTTCAGCATACACTATCACAGCTGTGCCCCAAACATCTCTCCATATTCAGTGTTTTTATGATGGTGCAAAATGAGTGTCTCAACCCAAAACAAATTTTAGTAAGGCTTTTACATGCTCTTATTTCAAATACGCCATTGAAAATTTCCCCTCCAGTGCAAATTAATCTACTCATGCATTCATTCATTTTCTCACTCCTCCTGTCTCTCCATCTATGCCTCATTATCTTCTTTCATTTCTACTTTGCACTTAACATCCCTGCTCCTAAAAATAGAGGACTGGGATGACCTTCTTGGTCAGTTTGTTCTCTTTTATATAAACCTCTATCTTTTAAGCAGCTTGTGTTCCACCAATACTCTAGCTTTAAGTCTGTTCCAGATCCTCACTTTTTTTCTCACATTTAAGAATTTTGTTTTGTTTTCTAAACTAGAGTTATTAATGGCCACCTTAATTTCCTTCATTTGCATGTTTTACTAGCTTGGAAAAAACCCAACAACCTTATTTTTCCACTTTTGCTCTCCGTGCTTCCCAGCTTCTTTACCTGTATTGGTATTACTCATTCCTTGATAAGCTACTAGGTTTTCAATGTCCTGTCCTGGGGGTTCACAGACCAAAGGATATTAGCAGGCAGATGTTAGTAGAAGTAGGCAGGGACTTTTTACACATGTTAATTAGAATCATCCTGTTGTGGGAAGACATGAAAATTTCATGGCAAATTATGAGATAATTCCTTACTGGAAGAAGAAATCAGTTCTTTCCAGCCTTCTTAAAAAGAAGCCCTCAGGTCAAAGACAAGCTGTAAATAAGAGTGACTTCCAAAATTGGGAAGAACATCACTGCCAATGGACTTGGGGAAGAACAAGAGCTTCTAGAGGAATGCCTCATTCTTCTTTCAGTATAGTATCTCAAGCACTGGCATGGTGCCTGCTAGCATGCTTTTCAGCTTGTGCAAGCAGGCTACCTGGAAAGAAATTCATGTGATCTAGGTAAGGCAATATCACCCCAAGGCAATAAGGAATCAGCAGTATTTGTGTCTTTCATCCTCCATTCCAGAAGACACAAACACTGTGTGGGTACCAGGGAGTGGCAAACCTTGATTTGCAGTGCCTGTCTTAATAACAAAGGTCATGGAGCCCTGCAATATTTTAATTACTTTTTCATTTTAAATTTTGGCTTATCTGTTATGCATTGTTCCAAGCAGCATTGCCTCTTCAGTGACAAGGTCACCTCCATTAATACCTGGCCATACTACATGTGGTGACTGGAAGACAGAAAGTCATAGGGATGGAAAAGTTTCAGTTTGGAAACACTTCTAGTTAAGTATAGGTCCAAAAAAAAAGTAAAAAGAAGAAATTTTTAGAAAAGCTGAAGAAGGTATATGCATATTCAGCAACTATGCTTCTTTCAAGACTGCACTGGTAGATTCAGGAAGCAGCAGCGCATGACTGAGTAGAGGAGACATGCACAGCTCAAAAACGGGTGGGCTGGTGAGGACAACCAGTTGCTGGCTTCTGTTGGAAATGCAACTCTCTTTCCTCAAGGCCTGAAATTAGATTTTTAAACATGGGCACTAGACATTCACAAGTGATGCCCAGCTTTTCATTATCACTCCATGATTAACAGTTTAGTCCTACAGCTATTATAGTTTGTTAGACAGGGGCAGTTCTTCTATGGCTGATTTACCTCTGGTTCTCAAATAATCTGAAGAATTTTTTGTTAGAAAGTTTTTAGGAGGCACTTGAGGGGTCAGAACCACATACACTTGAAAGGAGTATTTTACTTATTTGATGATATTTTTATGCTTTATATATTCTGTGCTGATTGACTGTTTTTAGGTGTATGCAGGGTTTTTTTAAGACAATCACTGTAAACAATGTGTAAGGACAGCATTAACCCAGGTTCAGTCCAGCTTGTTTTTGTTCTTTTCCTTACCCCTTGCAAATGATTCCTGTTTCTCTCTGAAAGGGAGTCAACAGGAAGCATGACACTCTGGGGAAGGATGTGTGACAGCATTAAACTTCCTGGTGAAGCTTCATTCTTTGTACTATCATAGCCATAAGCATCAGTGCCATGAGTGTCCTTACCTACTGATCCTGTGCACCATGAGAGAAAGTCTCTTAATACATTAGCAGTTAGATTAGATGCTTCATGTACACTGCTTTTCATGGATAAAGAAATTTTGCAATTTTATGTTAAATGTGGTTTTAGTTATCTAAAAGAAATAAGATATTATGTTAAAGAGTCAGGGTTTTTTTTTAAATGAAAGACAGGAGAAGAGTGGATTATGTCTTTATTTTGGTTCAAAAGGAGTAACCATAAGCCACAAGCCAACACTTACCTGTTCTAAGCACCAGTAGAGAGAAAATGCTGAGAATTCTGATTTTTATCCATAAGAAAAACTGATCAAATATATTTACTGATAGGTGAAGTACTCGAGTCAGAACAAAGCCATGCTTGCTCATGCAATCTCAGGATGCATGTTCTAATGACATCATAACGTTCCCACCCATCAAAATCACTTTGTCATTCAGCCTAAAGGTCAGATGACAGAATGGCTCCAGATTTAATTTTATCATCCCAATGGACAAGGAGTCAATTCCCACTTTCAAGTTACTTGGATCCCCCACCTCCTTTATTATTCAACCTTGCCTCATTGAGCAGGCAGCATCTGAGAATACATTCCTCATTTTCACAAGTTACAGAGCTGCAAATGGCCAAGGCAGGGCTTCCACATGAACAATGTTTATGAGATATGCGGAGAGCATTTTATTTTCCTAAGAATTTCACCTAAGAGACAACAGCCAGTAGATTACAAAGCCCATGGGAGCCAGAAGTAGCTTTGCATTTGTCAGCCTTTGCCCCTGGGCTTGTCAGGCAGTTCTATAAGCCCTGCAGTTCAAAGCATTTAAAGGAATGTTTTCTTGCAACATATTTTGTTTAGTGCAGCCAAGCCTCAAGAGAAGTTTTCTGGCACACTCTATGCAGGGAAAGTTTCAGCACATATGATCGCTTTTAAAAAAAAACCTTGTAATTACTACATTTACAGATATTTATGCATGACAATGGATGGAGCTTTTCTGTATAGTGCATAAAAAATTACCTGAGCAATGGTTAAAAAATTCGCTGGAAGCAGCATAACAAATCAAGAGAATGACTAGTTTGATTTTTGGGCACCCACTTACAAATCCATTCCACTTACACTTTCAAGAGAAATTTTTTAAGCCTTCCTCCAAAAATATGAGTCTCTACAGAAGCTTGTGCAGTGGCAGTCATGGTGTCTGAAAGGATCCTGAGAACATTCAGTTCTACTATTTTTAATGATATGATGGGAAACTGTTTCATTCCTGAGAAATAAATGCCTTTTCTATACCTCAGGGGAAGAGTTGTGCAAGCCCAAATCATTTGCCATGCCTAGGCTAGTCTTTTAATTCCTATTATGAGAAACTGGAGCTCCAGAAAGTCATGTTCCCATCCCAACCACATGCCTTATAAGGAACTTCTCTTGCCTGTCTCTGTTTACCAATCCTGGAGAGTTGAAGCCAATGCTTTGGATGGCCTGTGGGTGTGTGTTTCCATCTGAACATCAATATGCAGGTAAGGCTGATCCATTGATCCTATAAAGTGACAGGTTTTTTTTATTACTCTGTGATTGCATAGTAAATCAGAGCAAAACAGGTAAAGCACAAATCTCAGCCCTATCTGTCTGTCAGCTGGAAACTGAGCTCACAAACATTTACAGACCAAATACTGCAAATAAACACCTGGGGTTCTGGTTATCTTAGGTCAACAGGAGCTTTTTAATACCAAGTTCAGGTTTATGGTGCACATATTTTAGGATAGTTTTTATTTTGGTTTCTCCAGAAGGGTGAAATAGCTGGGCCTGTTCAGCCTTGAAAAGACATGACTGAAAGGGGACCTCCTTAGTGCATGCAATTATCTAAAGGGGGGATGCCAAAAGGAAGGAGCCAGGCTCTTCTCAGTGGTGCCAGTCACCAGGACAGAGGCAAGGGGTAGAAACTGATGCACAGGAAGTTCCACCTGAATATGAGGAAGATCTTTACTGTAGGGGTGACCGAGCACTGGAACAGATTGTCCCGAAAGGGTGTGGAGTCTCCCTCACTGGAGATACTCAGAACCATCTGGACACAATCCTCTGCAATGTGCTGACCCTGCTTGAGGAGGTTGGACCAGATGACCCACTGTGGTCCCTTCCAACTTGACTGATTCTGTGATTGTGTGAGCACAGCAACTCCCCAGTCAGTTCCTCTGACTTAAATAAAGGACATGCGTGGCTGCTCTTGTTATAAATATTGTCAACGGCTTAGCCTAAATTAAGAATTAACGAGACCAGAAGGCTCGAATGCTCTATATATAGATTTCTGTAACTCTCCAAGTTGGCCCGCGTATTTCTGGCTCCCCAAGGAATGAATGCACGGCGTTGTGCAGGCGCCTGTTGAGGATGAATTTATTCCGCATCGGTGTCGCCGCGGCAGCAGTGGCAGGGGAAGGGGCAGGGTGGGGGCGGTGGCAGGGGCAGTAGCAGGGGCAGGGGCAAGGACAGCGGCAGGGACAGTGGCCCCGGAACCGCCCGTGCCCATCATGCCAATGCCCGTGCCCGTGCCCATCATGCCCGTGCCCGTCCCGCCGGCCCTCGAGCAGCTCAGCCCTCGCGCCGTCCCTCCCGCCGCTCGGTGGTTGCGGCGCGGGGTGAGGCCGGGCCGTGCCGTAGCAACCGCGCGGTCTCCAGGCTCTCAGCGGCTCCGAGCGCGGCCGGGCAGGCGGCGGTGCGGAGAGGCCGCGGCTGGAGGCAGGTGAGGACGGAGGGCGGCCGGGCGGGCGCCACCGCGCTGGGGGAGGAGAGGAGGCGGCTCAGGCGGCAGCTGGGTCCCGGCACTGGCGCAGGGCTGGCGCCGAGCCGTTGTCCTTCACCCCCGAGGCCCCGGCTTCCCTTCCCCGCCCGTTGCCATGCGGTGATACAGGGACGCGGCCGGTTGCCTCAGGGGGCCTCTGAGAGGCTGCGGCGCCGGTGGGCGACGTGGCCGGGGCTCATCTTGGCCCTTGTCCCGCTCTTCCCCTCTTCCAAGGCCCCGCTGTGGTTCGGCTGTGACACCTGTGCCCTGTTTGAAAAGGGACCCCATCAGTGTATAAACATCTAAAGGGAGGGGGGCGGACGGGGGTGTGTGCCAAGAGGAGGGAGCCACGTTCTTCTTAGTGGTGCTAATCACTAGAATAGGAGGCAAAGGGCAGAAACTGATGCACGAGAAGTTCCACCTGAATAAGAGGAAGAACTTTGCTGTGGGGGTGACTGAGCACTGGAACAAATTGTCCAGAAAGTTGTGGAGTCTCCCTCCCTGGAGATGTTCAAGAACATCCTGGACACAATCCTGCACCATGTGCTCTGGCAGAAAGCTCTGCCTGCTTGAGCAGAAATTGGACCAGATCACCCACTGTGGTCTCTTCTGACCTGACCCATTCTGATTCCATGATTCCATTTCCTCAGTGGGCAGCCACCAGGCTCAGCCCCCTGCACTGCCTTTTCCTGGGTTTTGGTGCTTCAGGTGGTGTAGGGCTGTAAGGCGTGTGGGCTTTCCCAAGACATTCCTGCCTGTCAGGGACAGCCCAGCGGAATGGCCTCAGCAAACATTGCCACCCACACATGCTACACACCCCGAGCCAGTGCTGGGTTATGGCTTTAGCAGTTTGTTTGCACTGGCCAGAGGAGAAAGGGTAGAGGTGCTCAGATGAACTCTGGTTCACCTTTTGAAAATAACCTGTTTGGATTCAGATCTTCGGCTGAAGGTCATCCCAGCTACCATTGGTTTTGAGCTCTCTGTTTCCAAGATTTGAGGTAAAACTCAATGTTTCCATTGGAAGTTGCTTCATCTGTTTTCAAATGCTCCTTTTCATACAGAGCTAACATTTCATGTCCAGGTGTTGTTCACAAGCAACTAGAGGTGGTGCTGGAGGCTGAGGCAGGGGAAAATCTGTTGCCATATCTCTGGGCATCTGGAAAATGAGTCAGCACCTGGAATTCATTCTCTGATGCATGCTAGAATGTGTCTTAGCTATTACCATGAGAGTACTATGATACTTCTTCTGTAGAGAGAAAAATGGCACAAGCCTTGTGGCTTGCTGTGGCCTTTCAATACAGGCATTTTATGCCACGGCTCCCCTGTGGCAAGGGCTTCCTTTTAATGCCCTGATGCCAAGGCTAATCAAGGGTTGTGCTGCACAACGCCTGGGGTGTTAGGATGCAGAGTTCTGTTTTTTTTAAGTCCTCCCTGCCCTTCTCACTGTTCATCTCTTTCTTCATGAGCAGGACAAAGACTGAAATGGGTTATATGTTTCCACATGAGTATCTAAACCCATATAAGAGGAATAAATAGCATGTTCCATTCTGCGATGAAGAAAGAGGGAGAAGGCTAAGACTTTGGGTTAAATATTTACCCTGTTTTTGCTTAACTGTGGGAAAAACTGCTTGATGACAGTGGCTGACAGCTGGCCTGCTAGTGATTCATAAATATCTCTTATTCATTCATCTTACTTACTTAAAGAAAAACCAAAGCACTGGTGTCTCAAAGCAATACACTCAGCCACTGTATGCTACCTTGCTTTGTCTAGCATTTTGTCTTCTGTTCCTCTGCTGTGTCTTATTCATGCTTGGGCCATATACCAAGTTCACACACATAATTCCTTTTCTTTGTGACTCAGCTTGTAGTCTTATATGTAAAGTTATGAATCTCTAAACAAAACTGGATCTCAGATACTTCCAGGTTTAGTCATAAATTGGATTATAGCAAAGGTAAGGCATACTGCAAAGCAATAATAGAATATTATACACTGGCTGACAGCATGCCAAAGCACCACACTTATTTTTCTCGCATATTGGCTCTTTTTAATGATGATTTGGGGTGAAGGAAGGGAAACAATATTACCAATTTCCTGATTTCCTGCTTTTGAGCTTGTGGATCCCTGTCAGATCTGACTTCAGCCTTTCTTGAGAAGGGGAGTAGCTATCATTTTTACATTATTTTTTTGCTTGTTGAAAACCCTATTCTCGTCCTTCTGTGGTTTATTATTAGCTGGGCATGTGGAACTGGTCTCCAGTTCATGTTGACCTGTGCATGGCAATATTTTAATTTTTTTAAAACAGTGATTCCCCAAGGTTTCAGAATAAAGCAAAGAGGAGCTGCCAGTCAAGAGATCTGTCATGACTGCTAATCCATCTAAGAGACTTGCCTGGAGCGACTGTGAGTATTTCATCACTATTTTTGCATAGATTCCATGTTCTCCTAGATAACTTCCAGTTTCCTTTGGAGCACTGTGGTGTGCATGCTGGCTGTAGACAAGCCATTCTGAAGCTGTGCCACACTCACCTGGGCTGTGTGTGGGGTGCTGTGCTGACTTTTATGTATTTTTGGGGAAGGAAACTGGGAATGACTGTTGAAGTGACTATAAACAATGCCTGACTGTATTCAAAGCTCAAGCAGCTGCAAACCTACACCTGCCTCTCTCTAGAGTTAACATCTGTCACTGCTGCTTCTGCACAGAGCAAAGGAGGGCTGGTAAAATGCCAGCCTCTACAGGCATGCCAGCCCAGCATCCTGCTTGTAGGACTGATGGCTGGGAAAGAACTCGTGCCAGTCTACACCACATGGAAGCCCTCTGTCACTGAAGGATGATTTCTGAAGATAAGAGTCTTATTTCCTTTATGTAGTGTTAAATGTGGAACTGTCTATCTAATGAACCTTTGGAACCAGGTTGGTTGTTATAATACTTGAATTTAGCAGGGAGTTCTAATCATATTCCATACAAGACTGAAGATTATTTTGGAGGCATTAGAGACAGAGGTACCTTTCTTTGTATTTTGGGTCAGTTCAATGTATGCAGTACATTTACAGGCAGTTTATGGTATATGGGCAATGGAGGACTGGGACACACCAGATGATGTTGGTACTGGAGAAAATGTATAGAAATTTCCAAAGTCCACAGAAAATAAACTTAGATACAGCAAGGACATTTAATCAACTAGAGACAGCATAGCTCATGCAGAGTATTTTGGGAATGAACAGGAAATACAAAGTCCTCCTAGAACCTCTGTGCTGAAGAACAGAGGCATTATTGTTTGTCATTGCTTCCATTTCTGCCTCAGCACTCTGGGGTCTGAGCTGCTGCTGCTGCCAAATGCAAGTAGAGCTAGCCTAGCAAACCATACTGCCATGCTCAGGTGTGTTCCATGTCCTGTAGAAGTTAAAAGGAACCTGGACCTTCATGTCCATAATTTCTTGTGCATGCACATGATCCATCACAGCCCAGAGCAGAAACTGACAGAACCATCATTTGAACTTGAGGCAAGTGATTTGACCTGAGGGAATTTCACCAGCCTTGAAATAAAGTCAGGTTCTTCTGGGGACAATGCTATTGCTTATGGGAGGAGTTCGACATAAATTTTTTAGGAAATACTTGTTTATTGCATAATACTTCTAATGTGTATGTAGTAATGGTCTGAATCTTTGAATGCCTGTTATGTGTTCTGATTTCCAAGACTTAGGAGAGATGTCTTAGGAGTTGGAAGAAGTGCCATTTGGCAAACTGGACTTATATTTCAGGGCTTGAATTTCAACATAGAAGAGACATTTACTTTAATAAATTGAAAGTGAATGTATATGGATGAATAGAAAGATGTAACAGCAACTGGATGTGTAGGACTGAGAGCAGCTTTCCAGATTAAGGACATTATTCAGTATTAAAAAAAGCAAACGAGGTAAGCTATACATATATACATTACCATGGAATACAGGTAAAGAAAGGAGAAATTAATCTCATTTGGTTTTGAAATAGTTTGGTTACAATATAAATGTAGTGTTTCCCTCATTTCTATTTACAGCAGTTGCCTTTGATTCAAAGCACAGTCAAGACCCTGAAGATTTCCACGAGGTCCACAAGAAGAAATCAAAAGAGAAGAAAAAGAGACTGGCAGTTGGTCAGTGGAGAACAGATGTACAGTCCCTTGTTTCTTCTTCTGAATGGCTTCAGCGTTATGGTCTCAAAAGAAACAAATTGTCCCTGTCCCAGATTTTATCCCAGATTGGATTCCAGCACAGGAAAGGTAAAAGACATATCAATAATAGGACAATAAATCCCCCAACTTTGAATAGTCTAGAGAGTCACACTCATTCTGCACTCATTATGCAGTGGAGATTTTCACATTGTCTCTTATGATAATGGCAGAAATGGAAGCTGTATCCGCAGTTGCTGACATTGCCAGTTCAAAGAACTGAGAAACTCCTTCTCCTTTTAATATGAGAAGGACTTAGGATCTGAGAATAGCTTTCCTTACCCAACTGTAAGTTCTTTCTTTACCCTAGGCTGCAGTTCACATCCTCACCAATATAGCTGTCACTCAGAAATAGCTAATGCTGCTGAGACTGTTAATTTTTTTCTTGCAAATAACACGCGATAAGATCTCTGTCTCCTTTCAGATGGCAAACATAATGTATGCCATGCCATAATCTGTGATCTACTATTGATCATCAGGGTTAGTAAACGTGCTTGGGAATAGGATATTATTTCTGGGTATCCAGCTTTAAGGAAAAAGTTAAATTTAATTAGAATTCAGTCTGCTTTTCATGCAAAGTCAGACTATAGAGAAATGTTCCTTTGCAGTTATCTGACAGCTGGAGGGGAAGAGTTTGCTAATAATTATTAACCACTGCCATAATGGTGCTTTGCAGAGCATGGTAATATATTCTTTTCTTTGAACAGCTTGCTGCCTGAGAAGTAGGAATTGTAATGTATTGCCATAGTTCTAGGTTGCATAATTTAAGGTTTTGGCTGGCTTGTGTCCATGGGGCATTCAAAGATCACCAGTGCAATTCCTGATATCTTGTATGCTGCAGATGAAGAAGAAGCTGTTAAGCAGGGTTAAAGTTGTTGCAGTGTTAGGAGCAGAATGTACTATCTTGGCAGGGCAGCATGGTGTACAGATAGCTGCTTTATGACGTTAACTATTCCCACCCCTAATGTTTTCCTATCAGTGGAGATCCCGGAGAAGATTTCTAGCTAGTGAAAGTGCAGAGTGCACCCTTTTCCTTAGATGCACTCACTTCTGCACCCATTAAATTGTGTAAGAGAACAGCATTATCTGTACCAGATTTTGTATTTGGTTTGACAGACAAATATTTGCAGTCCTGTTGTGGATTGCCCAAACCTCACAATAATAAAGTCCTACGTAGCTTTTTGGCCTATAAGTAATAAGACGGGAGTTTTTTCCTCACGTCTGACTAAACTGGGAGGAAGCAGCAAAAGCAGGGCTGCTCTATGGGAGGAAAATGAGCCAGGAGCCAAAAGGGACTGCAGCCCAGGCAGTGCCCTCACTGAACAGGATACAGTCCTGCAGCAGGGCGAGGTAATTAACCAAGCCTAGGGTCCAGCCAGGGAATGCAGCCAAGGACAGCAGGAGATGCAGCCAGGGGTTGAAAGCCTCAGGGCCCCATCATAGATATAATCAGAAAATAAAACAAAAGCAGAATTAGAATTTCTCTCAAGTTTCCTAATGTCAAGAGCTCAATACTGATGCAAGTGCCTCACACATGGATGACATACACATCAGCCTGGAAAATACCTTTTTGAAGTAGTTCTGAAGATTAGCAACTTGATATTTTGTAAATTTTACTGTAGATTATGTGACCACCTTGGGGAAACCTGTGGCTTCTCGATATGCAGATGGTCTGTTTCCTCAGTACAGGAGAGCACAAGATGGCAGCGTGTATAATGTAAGTGTGGCTGGCTTGTGGCACCTTCCCTATGCACTTAGAAGTTACCACTGTAGCAGAAGGATGAGACTAAAATGCTTTCCTGTGACAAAAAATACTTTTGTTCTTTGTGAGAACTTTATCTTCTGATAATTTTTTCTTCTGTTTTGTCAATCTGTTTGTGATAACTATCAGTGGTAGAAAAATTAGATATCTTTTTTCCTTTCTAAGTCTTAGTCTCTTGCCTTGGTGCAGCATTGCAGTAAATCTTCTCCAGACATGATTGCAGTTTCTAAGCAACATCTACCCTGTCTTGAAAAAGGGAACCCATAAAGAGAAGATGCTCAGAACCAGTTAAAAAAATAAAATTGTAATCAATAAAACAAATGGGGACACTGAAGTAAGAAAACATAATGCACTGTCATTGCCAATGCAAAGCAGTGCTTTGCTTAGTGCCAGCAGGTCACAAAAGGCTCAGTCTATTCTACAGAGACAGCTAGCTGGATCTCTGCCCAGGCTCATGTTCTAAGGAATGTCTTAGCAACAGCTGCTGGCAACCCCATTGTTAAGAGAATGGATTCTGATTGAAGAGATGTGCCTGTGAGTGTGGAAGGGAGAGAGTTCATTTATAAAAGATTTTACAAAAGCAAATGGCTTGTCATTTTTCTGATGACTAGAGTCACTTCTGATGTCACAATGCTTAAAAATGGGTAAAGAACCATTTCAGGGAGCCTTTTCCCCTCATTTTAGTCCCATTAATTCAGTATGAAATATCTATATAATGTCTTTTAATCTTAGGACATGTGAGCAGCAGGAAAGACATTTTTGCTACTATATAAAATCTGGTCAGATCTCCTTTAGGATGTTGAGTGCATATTGTGTACAGTTAGTACAGGCTTAGAGGAAGCCATTTGAAACAGAGTAGGTTCTGAGAAGAGCTGGTAGGATGAACTGCAGTGGAGTGATGATCTTAGAAGAGGGCTTGGTTGATGCTGAAATGTAAGCCTGAAAGAAGACAGAAGAAGAGTAGTATTATTGCCCTTGAATGCTACAGAAAGGCAAGTTACAGGGACAGGGAGAAGCTGTACTTTTCTCTGCTAGGCATGCTAGTCCAAAAATAAATGGGTACGAACTGAATGAATAAAATTAGGCAGGACAGTCAGAAGTTTGCTGGCCCTCAGAGAAATGGAAATCTGCACTTGCTTACTACACGAGGGAATATTCTAAGAAAACTGCTTTAATTTAAGATGGAGTTTGGTTGGTGTAGTGCAATAAACTTTGTATGAATCTGACTGTCATAGGAGGAAACTGGATTTCTGAGTGCTCCTTCGCAGGCCGACATTCCTTTGGCAGAGTGCCTGAGACTCTGTATCTGGGAGGCACATTACAGGGCCTGAGTTGATATTAAAGAACACAGAAAAATACAAATGAGAGGAAGAAATGTGCAGACTGACACACAAAATGTCTTCTCTCTGAGAAATGTTCTTGTTTAAAAACATTTGTATTTCCAAGGTTTTGTACTTAGTCCTGGAAAGGAATTTAGAGGTAGAAGGCAACAAGTAAATCAGCTCACATGGGCCAGAGATATTGGGGAAATCTGTGGTGCATTTTTAGACTCACAGGCTTAGGGAATGTGTATACACTTATTCATAGGGAGGATGTGCTGGTTTTAATTTTAATACTGAATCTAGACTTGACTTTACTGAAAAGATATGGGAAGTTTTATTTGTTGATTGCAGTTAGTTGAACTAAATTTGCCTAAGCACCTACCCACAAATAGTTAATCTGTAATGCTGGGCGTTGTTAGTTGAATAATAGTACAAATAAGAAACTTTTTACATTTTCCTTTCAAATGCTGAAGACAAAGTGGAGATTGAAGTGCCCTAGAACCAAACCGTATGCTGCCTTGTATTGCTGCAAAAATTTTTTTTAAAGCCAGTCAAAGTTCTAGTCTGAGAAGGTACAAAGTTTCTGTGTCCTTGTTTGTTCCCCCATCTGCTCTGCAGCCCTTTCTACATCCTAGCCTGTGTTGAGCTCATTCTAATTGCTCCAGTTTTGAGACAGACAAGTCAGACAACCCACTGGCACTGTCCCATGCTCACATAAAAAGATTATGAAAAGCAATTAGGACAAAATGCAATGCCTTTTCTTTATAGCTTAGATGCATTTGTCAAGTATTTGGTCTTGAAACAGTGGAGGGAAAATGGTTTTTTTTTACTGCCACCTTAGCTGGCATATCTGACACTTACAAACTAGCTATGCAGCTGTGCTAAGCTTGGGGCTGCATTTGTATTATTTGTTTTGATGTTCAATTTCCTTCTCTCCCTTATTTGAATAAAGCTGACAGCCAAAAAAGAACTGATTCTTCATTTTGTGGATTGTCTAATTGGAGCTATTGAGCTTTATGAGCAGCGAATGGAATGGTTAACCAGTGAGAGCCGGCAGATATTTGGAGTGATTCAAGAACAGTGCATTGTCATTGTGTTGGATTTTGGCACTGCAGCTCCAACTGAATTTGATCTGTGTCGGGATGCACTTTCTATGGTGCTTGTGGAACAGGTGATACAAATTTCCAGATTCAACCTCATTCGGTAAGCAGAAAGAATGCGAATCAAGAATGGTTTGGGTTGGAAGGCACTTTTAAAGGTGGTCTCATCCAACACCCCTGCAAATGGGCAGGGACACCTTCCACTACACCAAGTTGCTGAAAGCCACATCCAACTGCACCTTGAATGTTTCCAAGGATGAGGCATCTCCCACCTCTCTGGGCAACCTGCTCATGTGTTTGAGTACCCTCATTGTAAAAAAAATTCTTCATTTTTTCTAGTCTGAATATAGATTCTTTTAGTGTAAAACCATCATCTCTTGTCATATTGCTACAAGCCCTATTAATAGACTCTCCCCATTTTTCTTTTAAGTCCCTTCAAGTACCGAAAGGCCACAATCAGGTCTCCCCAGGCTGGACAAAGAAGTCCGAGTCAGCCCATTGCTGTAGAATAAAAAGGAGTTGCATGTTATACATGTTTGGATAAGGGACTTTCTGTACTGGAAATTATCATGGTTCATGTCATGCTAATATCTGTAGATTTCCCACCAATTTTCGCCCATAGCCATGTTGAACTTGCCACTTCTATGTAACAGAAGGCTGCTGTTTCCCTGAAGAACAGATAATGGGTAACAACACACATATTGGCACGTCTACAAAATCAGAAGGATTTGCAATAGCAGTAATGCCCTTCAGATGTTGCAGTATTAGTGAAACAGTGAGGTGCTATCTGACCACCTATTGCATTCTTGTGTCTTTAGACATTACAGGTTTCTGCCTTGCAGCTAAATGTGCACTTCTCCAAGTGCCATAGGCACAGGCATAGCCCTTTGTGTTTCTGTAGATTTCCATGGTCACAGAAATCAGTAGCAGCACTAGGAAACAATAGTAGATTTCCATAACAAAAGAAGATTTCCAAGCGCTTGTTCCCTAAGAGGAATAAATTAATTTGCATTTAGTTAGAAGAATAGAAGTAGCTATTCATATTTTACCTATCTGCAAAAATTCTCATGCATGCATGAGAGTTTGAATGTTTGGTTTGGATAGATGAGTGGAAAAAAATTATGCACAAATTAGGTAATATAATTTTAAAATTGGCTCCACAATGTTAACTTGCAGTTACATGGTGATTCTTAATGTTATTTTACCCAGGCACAGGTTTGATTCAGGTGCCCTATCTTAATTCTCTAGATTGTGATACTACTGAGATTTGAAAAGGAGAATAATAAAATCCCGGAAAGGTTTGGGTTGGAAGGGACATTATAGACCATCTAGTTCCAAGCCCCCTGCCATGGGTGGGGACATCTTCCACTAGACCCAGTTCCTCAAAGCCCAGTCCGGCCTGGCTTTGAACACTTCCAGGGATGAAGAATTCACGGCTTCTCAGGGCAACCTGTTGGAAAAGTAGGTATTTCCCAAAGAAGATATTTTCCAAAGCAGATAGATTCCATAGTTTTTGAGAACAGAAAACTTTTTCTTTAAAAATGAACTGCAAAGCTAAGTCAAAATTGAAACAATAATTATGTTCATCAATTTGTTTGCTTTTGCAGGATGGAAACAAACGACAGTATAGCATATAAATTGCTACTTTAAAAGAATCTTGGGTAATATATTTGCCTTTTAGATTTGCAGGAAACTCTTCAAAATAGTTCTTGATGGAATATCACAGATACTGGAACCAGTTGGTTTTATAGTTCCTTTCTGCCTTTTTATGTACAAGTGCACAGGCAAAAGTGCTGATTGGCTTTGTACTTCTGTTCATCCATTAAGACTACAGTCTTTTGTCAATTAAAATACCAAAAGGCCTAGCATCATAAGTTTTGTTTTTGGTGGCTAGGTAAAGTTCAGCTGTACTACCAAAAAAAGTGCTCTGGCACCAAGATCGTGGAGCAAGTTGTAGAACAAGACCTGTGGAATACACTTTTCTTTTTCATGCCCTGTGGAATAAACTTTTCTTTTTCATGCCCATACTTTAAAAACCTGATTGAGTTTTCATGATAAGAAGAGTTATGAATCAGGAACTCTTTTTAAAAGATTTTATCTCCTCTGATCCTACTTTGGAAACAGTTGTGTCAAAAAAACCACCTTGTAAAATTACAGTATATTTCTAATGGTTTCATTTTTTCTCTGCTTCCTTTATTGCAAGTCTAGATTTAGTATCTGTGGTATACTGTAATTCTTATTTAAGAATATAAAAGAATTGTAACAATAGCAGAGCTCCACTCTCTTGTTCTGCCAGCATGATTCTCACTCTTTCTGATTTATCATTAATCTCATTTTCAGGGTTGCTCAGGATCTCACGAAGTGGCAGCAGAAGTGCGCTCCTGTGTCTGAGCGTGCTGTAAAGTCTGCAGTTCGATGGCTCTGGAAGCTGGAGCGTATGACAGCTGTCAGCCACAGCAGCTCTGCTGAAGCTCTGCTGGAGGCCATGGCTGATGAAGCGGTAAGCTCATGCTTTTCAGAAGCCCAAGTAAATCCAAGAGTGTTCAGTGCTAGGCTGGCTGCTGTGATTTGCCCTGATCAATGCTGCAAAGATAAATATTCATGTCAGCATTTGGAAAGGATTTTTTTTTCCCCTCAAGTGTAGCTCTATACTATGCTTTATGATTGTCTTTTTATGTAAATGTACTGTATTTTGAATGCAGAAACTTGTTTATTTTCTTCTCTAGAGTACCCAGAATAAATAACATTCAGTCATTAAGGGAAAGAGAAAGCATCTTCCTTTCCACTTTCTTTGCCATATAAGTTTTTCAAGGCTTCAGGTTTATGAGAAAATTTCTAGTTATCAACATTACTGAAGGCAGGGAAACCATTTTTATTTTGTTTAGCATCCAGCTTGCTCATGAAAAGTTATATTTGAAATTCAAAATAGTGAGTACAGAGATTTATGGAAGTATTAGCTTATGATAGGGCTACACAAATCCTTTTTCATCAGCGAGGTGATAGCTAGACTTTCTTCCAAGACAGAGACAAAGCATGCACAGTTATTCCTGCAATTAAATGCTGTTCATTTTTAAAAGTGCCCTATTACTTTGTTCACTAAAATAGAGTAACAAGAAATGAAACATATATGCCATCATCTCAGCTAGTAACTTGAAACTTGTGTCTTTAAAGAGATATTTTATGACATTTCCTTAAAATATATGTTCTTTCAGCTCTCTAACACCTGAATTTAATGGAAAATTTGGCCTACTGTCTGTGCCGTAGAGTCATTGGTTTTCACTGCTGTTAACATCCATCCTTGTGCACAGATCCAATCCTAACTCATGTAAATCTCTTTCTAGAACATTGTTTGAGGGAGAAGGTAAATTTTGCTTGAGTTACGTTCTGCTTCCTTATGCTGCTAGATTCTCATCCAGATGAGCCTTGAAAGGTCCTGCTTTATTAATATTAAAAAGGAACAAATTGTAAAGAACAAATTGTTCGCCAGTGAAATTTTTTTATGAATGCTTTTTTATGCTGCCTTCATAAATTTTATTAGCATTTTCAATTTGCAGTATTAATACTGATTTCCTGATGAGTAACTAAAATATTGTACTTAGATTTCAGCATTGTTTGGATGAAAAAAGTCTTATTGGACCTGGTGGGTCTCTGTTTGAATAAACAGAAATTAAAATCTGTCAGACAAGGAAACATGTATTATTATTTTTCCAGATATTGGTGGGCCAATAGGCAATCTGAGGGAGTCTAGTGTGGCAGGTACTCAACATGAAACAAATTTCAATTGCTCCTAAACAGAGTCATTATCATTCATAACTGACAGTTCATTTAAGAGCAATGTTCACTGTAGTGCAGATGGGGGATACCCCATCCAGTCCTAGAGAAAACTTGTCTACTTACTGAGCAGTCATGAATAACTCATTCCTAAGAACTGGCTTCATCCACAGAAGTTGTTCCAAAACAACAGTTGTTTTTTGTTTTTTTTTTTTTTTTCCTGGACATGGCTCTTCTTGTCATTTCTTCAGCTGGTCTTTTCTTTCTATATGTGGTGATTCCTTAGATGTCCTTTCCTTATGACCTGTAAATCCCAAGCTCAAGATCAGTCTGCTGTAATGTTGCAATCCTTTGAGCTCTACCTGCCACAACTGCCTCCAGTTCTGTACACATGCCACTCCATGAAGTGTGGATCACTTATCCAAAACACCTCCCCACCAAGATCAAGACTCTGAAGATCTGTTCATGTTGTTCTCCTTTCTGTTCTTACATGAAGTTTGTTTGCTTGTTTAAATGTATAAATTACAATTTTCAAAATATGAAGGACTCACTTGAAAGGTTTTATCATTTCACCACTAGCTTATGAGGAACATTTCCTTTGTGGTATGTCATTGCTGGGTTTGTGGTTAAGTAGAGTGGTTCATAATCTGTGGTTCATAATTTTTAAAAATTTTCGAGTGGGGGTTGTTTTTTTTTCAGTTATTCCCAATAAATGTCAGCATTTTGAAAGTTACAGAGGCAGGCAGAGAATCCCTTGAAGAAAGTGTGAAAATTTATATTCTTGTTGAATATCAAGTTTATGAATTAATGGCAGTCTTAGAGGGGAGGGAGAGAAGATGTGAATCTGAAGGAACACGGAAAAATGGTTGTGCAAATGTGCATGCATACCTCTGGGCCAGGAGCCTCTTCAACAAAAGCAGTAGGAACATGGTATTGTCCAAGGACTGGGTCTCATCTGGGAGACCTTTGTGCAGGTTCAGATAGCTTTTTAGCTGGAGGAGACAGACAGGGAACTTTGTAAAACTGAACTAAAAGACAGATAGGTGCAAGAGTTCATTCTTGTTGTTTCTGGCCACATTTTTCTAAAGGTAGTAAGTATTTTGATTATCTTGTACATTAATAAAATACATTCATTATCTCTTTACCTTTAGTATTTATCTAGAATTATCAGTGACGCTAGGACACCTGGTCCTGCTTGCTCCCAAATAAGTGGAATCTGTAACTATGGCTCCTGCCTTCCGCATGGAGTGTCTGGCTCCTCTGCAAGATCCAAGAGAAGTTCAAGATGGCAAGGTGCTGCTTCATTGGTTTGTCTGATCCAGCCTGAAATTGGTTGGGCTACTTGGGAGAGACATCTTCCAGTGTTGAGGAAGGTGCCAAAAGGTCCATGAGGGAGGACACTTGAAATGCAGAAATTATTCAGGGAGCTGGAATACAAATCAGTATCCAGGGCAATAGTGGAAATGTAAAAGCACACTTGTAGGGGATATTGAATTTGCATACTACATTGCTTTACTACATAAAATTATGTGAGTGCAGAGACATTTCCTCAGTGCCATCCCAGACTCAAACAGTTGTCTTTTGTGGTGCATATCCTGGGATTCATATTCATAAATATAGAATATTCATATTCACAGAATCATAGAGTCACAGAATGGTTTGAGTTAGAAGGGACCTTAAACACTATTTAGTTCCCACACCCCTGCCATGGGCATGGACACCTTTCACTAGACCAGGTAGCTCAAAGCCCCCTTTAACCTGGCCTTGAACACTTCCTGAGATGGGGCATTCCTAACTTCTCTGGACAGTTGCTCCTGCTGCCTTACACCCTCATAGTGAATAATTTCTTCCTTGTATCTAATCTAAATCTACCATCCTTCAGTTTAAGGCCGTTCTTCCTTGTCCTTTTGAAAAGTCCCTCTCCAGCTTTCATGCAGGCCCCTTTAGGTCCTGGAAGGTGCTATGAGGTCTCCCCAGAGCCTTCTCTTCTCTGGCTGAACAGCCCCAACTGTCTCAGTCTGTCTTCATAGGAAAGGTACTCCAGCCTTGTGATCATCTTTGTGGTTCTCCTCTGGACTCCCTCCAGCAAATCCATGTCTTCTGATGTTGGGAGTCCCAGAGCTGGACACAATGCTCCAGGAAACGTTTCATGGGTGTAGAGTAGAGGGGCAGACACACCTACCTTACCTTGCTGGCCATGCTGATTTTGATGCAGCCTTGGGGACAGTTGGATTTCTGGGATGCAAGCACACATTGCTGGGTCATATTGAACTTCTCATCAACCAATACCCTCAAGTCTTTCTCTGTAGAGCTGCTCTCAATCCATTCTCCACCCAGCCTGTGCTTGAACTTGGGATTACCCTTACCCAGAAGCAGGACCTTTCACTTGGCCTTGTACTTCATGAGATTCACTCGGTTCCATGTCTCAGGGCTGTCCAGGTCCCTCTGGATGGCATCCCTTCCTCCCAAGACATCAGATACCACACAGCTTGGTGGTGTTGGCAAACTTGCTGAAGGTACAGTCAGTCTCACTGCCCTTGTCACCAACAGAGATGTTAAAAAGCGCCAGTCCCCATACTGACCCCTCAGGAGCACCGTGGACATTCCACTTGGATATCAAGCTGTCTGCCCCAACTCGTGGAGTGCAACATCCTGCCAGTTCCTTATCCACAGAGTGGTCCATCCACCAAATCCACGTTTCTTCAATTTAGAGACAAGGGTGTTGTGCAGAGCAGTATAAAATGCTTGATAGAAGTCCAGGTAGATGAGGTCAGTAGCTCCAGTGTAGAAGGTTACCAAATTGTCAGGCATGCTTTGCCCTTAGTGAAGCCATGTTGGCTTCTTATTTTCCCTGTGCTTTAGCATAGTTTTGAGGATGATCCACTCCATACTGGGCTCAGAGGTGAGTATATTCAAATGTATTTTTTCAGTTAAACAATGATTTATCAGGTATTTATCAGCCGGTATGTACCATGATATAGAACTGATATACTGCACATATTGTCTTGAAAGTCATCACAGAATAGCTGTTTATTACATTTATTTTTAATGATGGTGAAAATTCAAGAAACATACTCACCATGAGGATCATTACATGGATAAGCACAGGTAACATAAAATCTCTCATAATGTAATATTCAGGCAATAACTAAAGGACATTTTTCCAGCTTCTCTCACTTCTTGTAATAACATTTTCAGAATATAAGTGTACGTGGTTATAGTAAAACTGCCAAGCTCCCTCTGCCTTGGGAAGTATAAAAAGTACAAATCATCTGTAAGTACCAGCAATAGCATTCAAATAATCACATAATCACAGAATATGCTAGGTTGGAAAGCACCCACAGGATCGCTGAACTCAGCTTCTGGCCCTGCACAGGACCATCCCCAAGAATCATACCATGTGGTGAAAGTGTTATCCAAACACTTCTTAAACTCTGGCAGGCTTGGTGCTGTGACCACTGTTCCAATGCCCAACCACCATCTGTGTAAAAATTTTTCTGATATCCAGTCTAAACTTTCCCTCACACAGCTTCATGCCATTTCCTCACTGGTCATCAGAGAGAAGAAATCAATGCCTACCCCTCCTCTTCCGCTCATGAGGAAGTTGTAGACTGCCATGAGGTCTCCCCTCAGTCTCCTTTTCTCCAGGCTGAACAGACCAGGTGACCTCAGACACTCCTCATACAGCTTCTGTCAAGACCCATCTTTGTTGCTGTCTCTTGGATGCTCTCCAATAGTTTAGTGTCTTTCTTATACTGTGACCATAACCGCACACGATATTCAAAGTGAGGTTGCACTAGTGCAGAGCACAACAGGAAAATCACCTCCCTTGATTGCCATCTTTCCTAACCCCAGAATACATGCTGCCAGTAAAACTATGTCTGGTATAAAGTCCCTACTTTTCAGCGCTGGCAAGGCACCAACACAGCACGTCTCTTGATAAAAGTGACATATGGCACAGACCCTTTTTCTGACTAATGATGCAGTTGTCCTTCCTTACTCCTCTCTTTGGCTTCAGTTAATGTCTGTGGAAAGAGGTTTGCCCTGGGCAGAATCAGAGCCAGGGACTGTGGGATAGGTTCTTGTCTCACTTGAGGAAATTTTGTGTAGCCTTCCTTTGAATTACTAGCATAAATGAGAGGAAGAACCAAAGATCTGAAAATCTTATAGACCAAGTAATGCATCAGTTTTACCAAATTTTCCTACTGAGGACGGGACAGTGCTTGAGTAAGTATCAGTCATTTATGTAAAACTGTGTCTTCCAATTATCTTTTTTTCTGTGTAATGACAGGTTGAAGCTGTTTATTACTTTGCTGTCGGGGATGTTCCAGTGGACACAAAGCAGCTACTCCTTGAGAAAATTTCAGATGTCTCCTGTCCAGTGAACATGGTGTCTTTCAATGCTAGGGAAGATGAAACTATTATTTTTCTGAAGGAGTTGAGCCACTTGGCCTCTGGCAGGTATGACAAAGAAGGACAGTAAAGATGACAGTATTCATGAAGTTCTTTGCTATTAGAAGTGATATTGGGACATACCTGAGTGTAATTCATGAGGAAAATGAGACAAAGCCATTCAGTAAGTGATCTGGGGATATGGAAATAGTCTTAAGATATATGACTAGTATGCAGGCCCTACTTAAACAGTCCATTTTTTTTCTGCATATGTTCTCACTGGCTTGCAGAAAGGCTATTCCCTTTTTATGCCCAAAATCACTTGCCATCTGCCTCTCTCTTGAAGTCTGAAAAAAACTGTTCGGGGGAAATCGTCACAACGTAAACTGAAATAAGTTTTTGTTGTGTTGCTTTGTACATTAGTACAAAGCATTACATTCCTATCCACAAGCACCAGAAAAAGAACTAGAGTTTTGTTGGGTCAAGTGCCATAGAGACAAGTACTGAAAAGGAGATGTCTGTCCGAAATTAACAGCTCATGGAATAACAGTAAAATGATGGGGTGTTATTCTTCAAGCCTGGTTGTGTGGAAAAGCAGTTCTGTAACATGCTCTCTAGCATCCTTTTGGGATGGTTGGTGGAAATTAATATATTCCACATGGCTTTTTGTCTGCTTTATCCTGGGAATCAGCCATGTGGTAAGAATAAGCCTTTAGTATAAATGGATAAGACGACTTAAATCTTGATTCTGTTATCAAAATAAGGAAAACAAATGAACAAATACAAAACCCACAAGACCAAACTCATGCTCAACAGCAAGAAGGCAGTAGGAGTCAGTAGGTGTTTCTCTGCTTAACAGAAGTCACCATACAGTTTCAGACTTGTGAAATTGCTGCTAGCTTTTTCTCTTTCACTGTTGTTTGTGCAAGAGTGGGAAGCCCTCCAACAGTAGAAATCTCCCAAATGACAGCAGAGCAATTGGTAAGATGGCAGCTGCTTAGCTCTTTTATAGCCATCTGTGTTTAGAAATAGCTTTTAGGAGAAGGGAGCGTCTGCCAAAAACTAGACTGGGAAAGTGTTATGTTTGCTCCGGTCTGATATGTGTTTAAAATGATTGTGGTCATTTGGAAGCATGGTACCTTTGTGGTACCAGATACATTGCCAGTCACTATTCCTCATTTTCTTTTGGCAGTGTTTGTACCTTCTTTATTAAAGGAAAGTGAGTGTTTCTTGTATGGTATAGACAGAGACAAAAAGGGTTGTGGCAGGGAACTAAGAGGAATTTTTTTGTTTGATACTATTTTCACTGTCATCTTTTTGCATGAGTCTAGCTTTTGTGCAGACTTACAGGGCCTGTTAATAACTTGCTGGTGGATGATTGCCCAACAACTGTATATAAGTTTAAGTCAGCTTTCCCACAGGAACAGCCAAGTTCATGGGCTTTTCATGCCTTGAACCTGTTTCTAGTGTACTTCTGTTTTAGAAATGCATCTTTTTCCTGCTCTGAGAGCTTCTCTGTTTTGACAGTGAGGATAAATAAAGTCTGCATGTCATCCTGATTTGTATGTCCATAATGAAATAAATGTTCCTGCTAGGCTTTCAACTGGGAGGATAATCTGATAAAAAGGTGTTAGTGTCATCTCAGACATCTCAAATTACATGCCTGCTCAGCCTCTTAAAAGCATTAATTAAAAATAGATTTCCAGGAAATTGAAGAGTAAGGTGCTTTGCAGTTAGTAATATCAAAAAGAAAGAATATTCTACATGAGAAGACTTCAGAAAGTACATAAATGTATATAAAAAGCTTGAAAATACTAATCTTAATTAATATAATCTTATTGTAGTGGAAGCTTTAGATATGATTCTGTAGTTGTGTGTTTGCAAATCACCTCTTTAAAATTAGAGAAATATTTATGTGTTTTGTGTACTGGTTAAAACTCATTTTGTATTACAGATTCCATGCTTTTGCTGAGAAGAATAACTGCAGAGATGCTACTGGACCTGCACTAAAATATGAAGAGGATGGAAAAGGATTAATTTTGAACTCTGGAAAAGTGAAAGGGAGAAGGCCACTAGGTAGACAATATAAATCCCAAGATTACACTGATATTATCAGCAACATGTCAGAATAGAAGTGTAGTTTAGGAACTTGATGAATGTAAAATCAGAGGAAACCTGTAGGTGTGGGTGGGGTGAGGACAGGACTGCTCTGGAAATGGAAATTCTCTGTGTGGGAAGGAGAGGGCAAGGAAAAGAGAGAAATTAAGAGAGGAGAGCATGTGCATGTGAGAATGAAAGAAAAATGAAAAAAAAGGGAGAAGATAATTTATTTAGGAATATAAAGAATGGTACTTGTGTGCTTATGCCAGTGACCTTGTGGAAATGTATGGAGAAATGGTTAAAAGGAAGAGGAATAGTGTGGCAGACCATTTGATACAACAGCCAACATCAATATAGGCCAATTTCATTGGTAATATAAGGGGATTAAATCAACATGAGGCTTGCTTGCTTGTCACAAGAATTTGTCACAAAGGCAAAAAGCACACTAAAGTGACCATAGAGAAGGCAATGCAAAGTGGTGGTGGGAGGATTGATAGAAAAAATACCAGGAGGAAACAACCAAAATAAACAGTTTCACTGGTGGGTGGAGCTGGGCAGAAAGCTCAATGTGTTTCATATTAGTCACAGTGCTACTTCCTCTGGGTAAGTGTTCAGTGGGGGACTGGACTGTGGTTTCAGCCAGGGTGGGAGGAGAGGGGCTTGTGATATGAAGTGAGGCTTTGTGTGTCAAATCTGATGTCTTTCTCAGCAGGAGAGTTAAAAAAAAATATTTCTTTTAAGCATCAAGAATCATAAGACATCTTTAGTCTCGTGGCTCAACACACCTACCCCCTTCTCTCCCTTTGTGCTGGGGGCATTAGTGTTGCCCCAAAGGTAGAACAGTGTTATCCTCTTCTCACTGTTAGGGAATGTGTGGCATAAGATGGATTTGGTGTCTCATGTAAGGCTGTTTGTCAGTCTTGGACTGAGTGGCCCATATTTGGGTTGTAATCAAGTTTCTTGCATACTAATCTATCCTTCACTAGGATCATGATTATAACAGCACAAGAGAAAGAGGCATTGTGAGGGCCAGAAATAAAGAAGTGAGGTATCACCTGCTTTTTTGAGTCATGAAAGGACACTCATGGCTCACCCATGCAGAGTTTAGAAACCAGCAGCAGAGTCTGCTTCAAAACGCTGTCGTTTCATACTAATGCAGAGCAGTATAATGATTGCCTTCAGTCTGCTGTGAGTGCTTTCTTGCTGTACCACATTTGGGGGTGTGCATGGGGGGAGCTGCCTCCCTCTTCCCCTGGGGCAGTCAGCCTGTTTCAATAGATGAGCCTAGAGCTCCTGTATGACTGAAATTACTTCCTCACCACTGTTTCTAAAGCTGAAGGCTGAATAGCTTTAATCACTCAAAAGGGCAGTAATCCCCTTGAAGTGCATTGTCAGTTGTGTCTTATTGCTATTATGGAGTAGAATTTACACATTAAAAAGGAACACAATTAGCTTTCTGCATTTACTGGGTATTACAAGCACAGCCGTGACATCACTGGCAGCCAATTGGAGTGTTTCAGTCATATGCAGAATCTTAAGTCCTTTCAGAAAAGAAAACACATTGAAGACATTATTCTAGTCTGTGTCTGATTTCTCGTTTCAGAGACTCCTTCAAGGACGTTGTAATAAGGCAATAAAAATAAAAGTGTCGGTTACTCACTAATGGGCTCTGAAACTGGTTCTTGGATATGTGGCATAAACTACGCAAGGAAATAAATAGAGAATGAACCAGAGATTTAATCCTCCAAATGTGGTGTTTCTAAAAACTAAAAGGAGGCACAGGAATATTTTGATTATGCTCCTTTTTGCACCACGAATGCAACATCTGGAGGGTGAAACTCATAACCATGTTATATGGACTGGAAAAGCTGTTTTAGCGACATCTGATAGTTTCTGGTATCCACTGAATATCAGCATTTTGCAAATACTGGATATCTTTACATTGATTCCTTTTCATCTGCTTAACAAAACAAGTCAGAACTATTTAAAATTTTAGATAAGAGCTCAATTCTCCCCTCTTTTGCATCTTGAGTAGACATTTGGAAAGCAAGTGTGATAAACTAACAATTTTTTGACACTCATTTTGAGTGGGTGCTCAAGATCAAAACAGGTGTAACTCGTTAAAGAATTAGGGTCCTTTTGCTGGCAGCCTCAGATTTACTTCTGGCAGAGAAATGCTTTTACATAAAGCCTTATTTCACCAATGTGATTATATCTCCTCATCCAGCACTAATTTTCCTGTTATCACTTCTGCCTACATTCTTTGTGCAGTTTATTCATCTGTAAAAAGCTGTAGAATTAAGCAATCTTGTTATGTAGTTAAAATTATAAGTGGAAAGGAGGTGACATTTAAGTTGGTAGTCGAAGACAAGGAAGGCAAGGAATGGTGGAAGCTGTGAAGAAAAGATGTCTTTCTGAAAAAGGGCACACTTGTGTCATCTGCTTGGAGTAACAGGGTGATAAGTGCTACATAGTGCTTGAAAAGCAGCAGTGCTTTGAACTAGATCCTAAAATGAATAGAGGGTCCTTGGTGGCCGACACAGAAACAGTAAATTTCCGTGTAGTGGTTTCTGTGTGGTGGAATAGATGAGCTGGCAAGTGTAGAGAAAATGCAAATGGACTGAAATCAGGATTTTACTGATGTGGTAAATCCAAAGTGTCTGACCTCCTTGTGAGCAATATAAGGCTCTGTCCTTAGATGTGCTTGATATTTCACATATGGGGAAATATGATAGGGAATATTTCAGGTTATTGTGTTTAAAAAAGGAAAGCGTAAGAGCGTCATTCTCCTGTATGACATTGAAGTCAATGAACTCTGCGCTGTTTATGTACACTGACATGGGAAAGATTGAACTCTCCCTTTGGAGAGCCAGAAAAGAGTGGCTACTTTTCCTAGAAGCTGTAGCAAAGATCATTGCCTCTGCTTTTTTCTTGCATGTGCTTTGTCTAGTTTTAGCAGCCTAACCTTGGCCTGGCAAATCTCTTTGCTAATGTGTAGAGAATGATGCAGATAGTTGTTTTGTGATTCCACATGGGATGCAAAGTTCATTTGCTTTGTCCATTTGCCCAGTGGAAAAGGGGCAGGATTTGACTGCAGTGAGTTTCAGTGCTGTTTGACCTGGCAAGTATGCAGGTAAAAGCTGTGGACTACCCTCTTACACCTCTTTGTGCGTTCATTCATCCCCCTCTAAGTGGAGATTTTAAAAATCAATGCCTATGGGTATATTGCTGTGTTCTGCTGCCACGTGGAGGCTGAGAAAGGGACTGGCAGTGAAGAAAATCAATTTCCCCACCTTCCCTTGCCAGCACATTTATTTTCAGACAGATCTTATTTCCTTATATTTGCATTTACTTGCTTCCATGGTTTAAGTCAGATATTCAGACAATTAAGAAATGCTTTTGTTTTCCATGATTTGCTTTTGTATTGGTATTTGCTTCCTGTTTCAAAGATATTGTAGGTATTTTGGACATTTTGTAGGTTGTTTGGTTGTGGTTTTTTTTTTTTTTTCCCAAAGCAGGATTATTTCATTAGCAGTACGGAAATCAGATTGGTTACAGTGACTTGTAAAACCGGGTGAGTTTGTTTGTGGGGAGGTACATGTGGAAAAGCTGCTTCTTTTGAGATTGTCTGCCAGTTAAATAACTGGGAAATGGAAATGAGGGCAGTTATGAGTTTCCGTGTACATGTGCAAGTGTGGTTGTGGTTTTGCTTAGATCTAACATCTTGCTTCTCAGTTCATGGGAGTCAGCAAAATGCTTCTGCCCCTTGCCACAGGCTCTCCCCACAACCTTGCTCATCCTCTTCCTCTTTCCTAGGCCCTCCCTTCTGCAGAGCAAAAACGCCTTTACCTGCGGGCAGGGCACTCCTGGAACACTACCCAGGGTGAGGTTCTCTGCAGGGTCAGGATGGCTTTGGGGAGAACCAAGGGAAACTGACTGCACTTGGCCCAGGCTGGACATGTGCAGCAGGGTGTTCGGGCCAGTCCCCTTGTGTGTGACTGGTGGCCACACTCTTGCCATTGCAGTGGAGTGGGTTTTGAATGACATCTGGGGGGGTCTCCAGAGGTCTGGCTCTTACACTGCCCCCCAGAGCAGCTGGGAAAGTTCTTCATGGCAGGGGGAGCCAGGAGTGCCCTTTCTCTCCCTGGATAAAGTAATTTTTTAAGGCAAGATGATGCCTGGGACATGGGTACCTGAATGTGTACAAGAGACAGTGGCTTGGAGTGGTTGTGAACTGCACCCTCCAGAGGGGTGACTTTCTTTGGTTGGTGGTCCCCCAAAAATGGCACATCTGAGGTTGAGCAGAGGGAATTTAAACAAAATGAGGTTCATGCCTTTCTTGGTCATTTACCAGAGATGTGCTTTGAGAGATGGGCCACAGCTGAGAGCCACATCCAGAAGATGCTATGCTTTACATGTAGATTTTGATTTTGGGGGTTCCATTTTGAAAGACACAGGCCACTCCTTAGCTGCAGGGGAAAAGAGGCTGAGGCAGAGGTGCAGTTGAGCTTCCTGTGTAGAGAGAGAAAGTGCTATGGATATCACTGCTTGCAAGCTTATGTCCCAGTTGAATCCCGGAAAAATGTTGTTGGAAAAAAGGTTTTAAGCAGCGGGAATTTTACAATGTGCAGTTCTTGGTGCCTGCATTTGTCCTGTGTAGCAAGTGACATCGAGCACACTTGCTTAGGGAAGGCATGCTGTGCTACAAGCATAAATGAGGAAAAAATATCTTCTCATGTAATACCAATTCAATTCACCTATCTTAATGGGGACAGTAACAATAATCCTGTAAAACTGATGAGTCCATATCATTAACTTAAGAGGAAATGAAGCAACACAATGATATAATTGTTATTGATTTAGAGGTAGTTAAGTTTCTTTAAATATTTCTTTAAATATTTTCAAATTATTTAAAATATTTTAAAATGCTAACATATTAATAAAATTAAATCTGGATGACAGTAATTGACAGCTTGTGGAGGATATCCAGATTTATTTGGAAACAGCACCACTGGAATTGCATTCTTAACAGCCTTAAAGTTAGAACTATGTTCATGTGTGGTGTGAATCCATGTGTTTTCATTTCTGGGGAGAGATTGCTTATAAAATAAAAGTAGAATTCTTTCTGAAATATTTGATGGGAATATTTTTCTTAAATTTAACAGGTAATGATTACGGACTGAGGGGAATTTTTAATTCCCTTTTGTGTTTTATGTTGTGGAATGATCTGCCTTACTGAAGCTTTTTGTGATTTAGGAAATGTTGATCTTTGTTCTAATGGCTGCAACAGATGTTTTGAAATGCAGGAAGGTCCCAGGAGATGGCAGTGTACAATAGCACAATTCAAAATATTTGTTGGAATCTGAAAGCATTTCACAATTAAAATCGAGTTATTATTTGTATAATTTTATTATTTTTGGTACTAGTATTGGTATTATTTTTTTCAGAAAGTTTATCAAAGAACTGGCAACCTGCTTTAGTAGATAAATTTTCATATGTTATCTTTCATACAGTGAACCATCACTGAATATTAGCTGAACCACTGGATGGTAAGATATAGTTTGCCTTGTTCAGCATTTTTATGTGCAATTCATAATAGGTTGTGATCTGCAATAGTTTGTAAGCTGTATTTGTGGTTAGGATAGCTGATTATTCAGCTTCTTTTAGATTTTCACTCTAACACTGCACACGGTTTCTCTGCAGTGTCCAATATTGCAGTTTAAACTCTGAGAGTAACCTAATTTAACACATTTTTAATAGCAATCCTACTGCTTAGGTATACAAGGTGTCTCAATTTTAGTAATTTATTTTATGAAATAAATAAATCTTTTATTATTTTCAAGAAAGACATATCTGTTGAAATTGAGAAAACCTTGTCTTAATTCCAGTTTTGGATCTTTCTAATTATTTTTGAAAATATAGCTAGGTAGTAATTTTTTTTTGGTAACATTTGTTTATGACTGTTGAAGATTGTTGGGAGGAAATTAAATTTATCTTTAGCAAAATTTAATTAGATAGTCATCAGGGAAGGAAGGTTTAAATAAAATTAATTATGTACTTTAGGATGTGGAAAGAGTCAAAACTGTCTTCTCTTTCAAATGTCAAAACTGAGTTTACTCTTTCGAGCCAAGTTTTGCAATGAAGTCCAGGGGCAACAAGTGAATTTCATTGTGGATTTTCCTTATTATTTTCCAAGAGTGTTAAAATGTATTTGCTTCCTCTGTGGGAACAATCTGTGGCCAACTTTGGAGGTTAGCTCCAATATGCTAAGCACCTCTCATATCCTGGAGCCAGGTTTGAATCTTTTTTTTGAAGTCTGCCCGGGAACAGCATTTGTCATTGCAACGGGACCTCAAGAAAACAAGGTTATATGGCAAGTTCTGGGTATACCAATGACTTTGTTGTGATTGAGGAGTTACAAAAAGCTGAAATTGTATAAAAATGTGAAGTTCTATTTATTATTTCTCTTGCAGTGGCTGGTGTCTGTGAAGATGTGTTTTTGATCTGGAAAGAGCTGGAGGAAGCCAAGAGTACAGTGAGACAAGTTCAGGAAATCTTATCAGAATCTGACCAACCTGCTTCTCAAGATGGTATAATTTATGTTTCTTTCATAAGAAATACAGCTACCATTGTATTAATGATCAACATTTTTTCGTGAACAGTTTTGATTGCACATCAGTTTGAGGATTATTTTCTCAAAAATTTCTGTATACAGGGTATAGCACCTATGTGTCTATATAGCACTGTAATAGTTATCTAAACTTAGCATTGCTTAAGACTTTCCAGTACAAATCTCTGTTTACTATGGTTTAAGCTTGCCAAAGTTTAGCAGCTCAGGCTGAAACACACCATTTTTAGTTTACCAGTGACTAGGTTTAGAAGTTACCTGGATTTTAGGATATAGAAAGTATTTGGGGTGTTTTTTGTGATGTCTTCCTGTCTGCCTGAACCAGTAAATCTTCATTTTTTTCTACACAGTGCTGGTGAAATACCTTATCCCTCTCCTATCACAGTCTTCTTGGGATAGCCTCCAACCTGGTAGCTAGTTCATTCCACATAAAGGGAAGAAGCAGTGGGGTTGCATTTTTGTCAAGGGCAGAGATCTGAAAACTATTCAGAATAAGCACTCTGACAACTCCTGTCTTAAGACACATAGAGGAACACCTACATTTGTTCATTCAGCCCATAGTTTCTGCCATTGTGTCTGACCTAGCACATGCTCATTTGTTGTTCTGTGCAAACTGATTGGATTGAGCCCTGTTGGAGACAGAAGTGTAGGTGGTTTCTGAACTTCTGCTCTGGAAGGCTTTAACAAGGGACAGTGAGAAGCTACTCAGTCCTGCAAAAATGGAGATGCTCTATGCAAAGCATGTGGGAGAAAGAAAACAACAGTTTTCTTTTCAAAACTTTGTGAACACATTTGTGACAGTTGTTCTAAGGACCACAGGCAATCATAAAGCAAAGTTTTCCACATGAACAGACTCTGATTGTGCACCTGCCCTGATGTTGGCTGATCTCTGTGTGTGTAAGGGCAGTAGATGCCTCCGTAGGTTTATTTACAGGCTCAGGATCTCACTAGTGTGGTCACTGTAGCTGCATCTAAACTGAGTAGACATTTATACCACCTTGGTCTACCAAAATTAAAGTGTAATAAAATAAATTCACCCTGCTATGGGACCCACTGCCTTGTGATTTGGTATTGATGTGGTTTATTGGGATAGTGATGAGTCAGTGAAGAATCCTGTATCCTATTATTTTATGTGTGTTATCTGTATGCAATACTGGTGTCCAGAGTTGTGCAGTGTCCTACCTTAAAATAGTCCTTAGAAAATTTGTGAAACAATATGACATTGTAGTTTGCCTTTTACTTTAAATAGCCATCTCTAAACAAATTAATGTTATGGTCTTTACTGTATTTTCAATTATATCTTCTGTTGTTTCATTTTCTCAAATGAATCTCCTTGAAGTTAGACATCTTATTCAGTATTACTTTCTGGCATTTTGTAATTCAGCTACTAAGAAAATTTGGTTTTTTATGTTGATCCTCTCACTATTTATTGTCTTTGCTCCCTGTCTTCTGGTGGTTTTTTTTTCTAATTACAAAGAAGTTTGTTGCAGTGAGTTTTCTGATAAGGAAAAAAACCCACAGCCAAAGTATAGACTATTAAAAATAATAGAAATATCTGTTCGCTCCAATGCTATCAGAATAAGTAGAACAAGTTTGAAAATTTTGATTCCAGTATCAGTCTGGTTTTGAAAATAGCTTATGCAAAATGAACCCTGTTATATAGGAGATTTTTTTAATTTTCTTTATTAGCAGACAAAGGTGATCATCCATTATCAAAACATATAACTGATGAATATTTGACTTCTGAGAAGTGGTTGCAGACATATGGCTTGAAAGCTCAGAAGCTCACACTGTATGATGCACTTGCTGATAGTGTTTTTCACCATGTAGATGGGCCTGTTGGCATAAACACTGAACCAGAGGTTGAACGTTCACAAACTGATGCTGTGAGTATTGTTCATTTTCCCTCATGTCCTATGAGTTGTTTATTTTTTCTTTTAAAACTGGAAAACTTGGTTGATGGATAAAGTGATCATATAGTGTATGGCGTTGTTGTTTTGTATTTTTTGTTAAAATCAGATTATTAATTATTGAGACAGAATAACAATGTCTCAAAGAGCTCTTTGAGAATGACTGCTTTAAGGACTTCTTGCTGGTTCACATACATTCTGAAAGGAAGAATCAGGACTGGCTTAATCAATGCCTTGGTTTTCTTTGTATTTCTGTGGGCTAGGGCAAAGATTTCATGTTATCTTTAGAGGATGTGTTAGTCTCAGATGCTGCAGTGTCCTCTAGTTCGTTAAGAAAATTTGGATTAATTTGTCTTCTATTTGTTTTTCTCAAGCTTTACTATTGACTGTTTGGTAAGCTTCTGGTTTTTGCTAGCTGCAAGAATAAAACCACTTTCTATTGAATCTTTATAGGAGCAAATTCTGTGAACACCATATCCTATGTTTATTTCTACTCCTGTTCACGTGCAACAAGCATGTCTTTGAAGTTTGTTCCCCAAATATTAAAGACACTGCAAAATAATATGTTTTCCACATGAAATGTGTTTTTCTTTCCTGTAGGAGACAAAGAGGAAGATAATTCATGCAAGATATTGTGACAAGTTTGTACATACCCTCTGGAAAGATGGATCTGTAGTTCATGTATATGTTACTACAGAGAAGTATAAGCAGTACAAAGAGAAAATGAGGACAGCTCTCAGACAAGTGGAAGGAAGGTTTGTGTTCTTTCACATAAAATCAGTTTGATCACTTTACATGAGTGTTGAAAAGTTTGACATTTACTGTCATAATAAGTTGAAGTGGTTGGTAAACTGACAGCGGCAGTACGAAGCCAGAAGTCTATTTTAAATCAGAATCTTTTTTGTTGGGTTTCTTAGTAGCCATAGAAGAAAACTGATTGAGATTTTGAACTTTTGTTCTCCTTCTGAAACACAGGTGTGAAAGTCAGTCTGCACATTTTTTGAATTACTACTAAAAGTGCCAAAAAGTATTTGGGCTATAAGGTGGCAGACAGCTTCAAGAATAATCAGTAAAATTTAGTGAACATTCATCTTGTGTACCTAGGATCCCTTGTGACACCAAGAAGCACAGCTTGGCTTGTGCCTGTACTGATGGTGTTTATCTGCCCTTTTGTAATTTTGTGTTGAAGACAAGTTTGAACAGTCTAGATCAGAGTCAGTAATGCACCTGATCACAAGTTCACTGATCAAACTAGCTGTGTAATTCAGATTTATTCAGCCATATGGACACTTAGGTTTTGTATGACATCTACAAAATAATAGGTAGTCTAAGGAAAACCTATTGTAGAACAGAAAAAAAAAAATTTGCCCTCTTGTTTGTATATTAGGACAACAAGATGCCTCACTCAAAAAAGAAGGATGTGAACCTTTATATTATTGGTGAATTTTTAATTTTGTTTCTCCTTTCCAGCCAAAAATATAACAATCTGATTATATTTAGCAAGGTCAAACAGAGTTGTGTTATTCCTTCTAGTTTACCTTCATATTACTGTATTTAGGATAACAATTACATACTGTCAAAGGAAAATTTGAGATAAGCAGTTGTGGTGAGCATGAATTTTTGAAATCCAAATCAAGATTGCTGTTTCGAATGTTTCATCTGAAGTTTAAAAAGTCTTGGTAGACCTCGTCAAACACTTGGGGTGAAATAACTAATGACAAAATATATATCAGTAGCTACTCTAGCAGTATCCTTATATTTCCATGTAAGAACTTTTCTGAAATCTTCTGTGGAGATGTATATTTTTCCCAGGGCCATGATGTTCCATGTGTTAAATGTCTCTGTTTCAGTGTAGATAAGTATTGTATGACTCTCAAGGGAAATCAGATTTGGACTTGCTGCATCCATTACCGAGGAAATGTTCTTGTGCAGAGCAGTATGTGTGCATGTATTTTACTGGCTGGCACATCCCAGTCCTGTTTAAAATGTAAATCAAACTCTGTATTTAAGGCTCAAGGTCCACAAACCATTGAAGCATCTGTGTTATATTAAGGCTCTTTGAAGTGCTTAAGTTCCTTGGAGAAGAGATTCTCAAGTGGTTTCCTGAGAAGGGAGCCACAGTAATATAGGCTTAAATGATTGACTGAGATGAGTCTGGAAAACAGATACAGGGACCATGGTTATACCACTTGTTCCATGTTGCTTCCATGTTGGATTTCCCAGCCCAAACTACCTGATACCTGACTTTAGAAAGGTGCTGTATTTTTTTCTATTGAAATAAAAAACTAATAAAAACCTAAAAATGTCTTGTGATGTAGGGACAGGGGACTGATTCATCAAGGGCTTCTGACAGTCACTACTAACAGGTCCTTTGGGAAAGAGAATAAGAAGTATGGCAGTGACAAAAAGATCCTACCTCTCAGATTCTGATACACAGAGCTCCAAAGATGTTACAGAACAGGTTTTGATTTTTTTTCCTCCCCCAGGATTAAGTGGCTTCAACAAGGAAGCAGAGGGCTTTTTGGGAATGTGTTTGAAGATGATATCTGTATTCTTATTGATACATCCCAGTCTATGAAAAACAAGCTGCCACTAGTGAAGGAAAAAATATTTCAGCTAATGCAGGTATGATAAAGGGATGACTCTGAAGGCTGAGGAACATTTTAGAGTAAACTGATCTTTTCTGGATAGTTGTTACTCTACTTTTTCTTTATTTTTAAAATTTTTTTTGAAAACAGCAGCTTTATAAAAATATTTAGATTTTTCTTCATGCACTCATTTTTTAATTAAGAATTTATATTTTCCCCTTATTTATACAACTATTTGAAAAAAGCAAGAGAAAATATTAAAAATTAAAATTGCTTAGGTCATTCTTTCCCTCAAGCCACATCACTTCTAAAGAAAAGAAAAACAAGCCAACTAAAAAGCAAACAACAACAACAGCAAAAAAAGCCAAATCAAAAACAAGCTATGCAATGAAATGCCTTTTGGCATTTTCATTTTCACTTTTAAGCAGTGTCATTCAATTCCATTGGCTTGTTGTGATTTGTAATGAGTGTTCTAGATTCACTTTTATGCTTCTACAATAGAGGGTGTAGAATGTTTTTGACTTCCTTGCATTTTACAGTGACTCAGAACTTTGCACAGGGACTGGCAAAGTGCAGGAGTACCTCAAAAGCTGTGAGTACTGGGAGACACAACAAAGAAAGGATTGTTTTTTCTATGGTTAGAGGTCTACAATGATGTCACCTAAGCCTTCATTATTATTTCAGAGACATGATTAATTTTAAATTTCTTGAGTCCTAAGAGAAGTAAGTGAGATGAGAATTTAGTCTGGCATTGATAGCAATCATTGGTAGGACTAAAAAATTGAAAGTATGACAGAGAGATTTTTGAGCTAAGTGCTCAAGTCATGGGACATAGTATTTTGTGGTCCTCTAAGTAGATCAGCACTAGAAATATCTTAGATACTGTGCTAGAAGGTTTCACAGGAAGCTGCACACAAATTATGATGAAAGGGAAGCAAAGACTTCAGGCTCTGAAAGTTTGTACTTGCTTGCACAAATCTTCCCTAACTTATAACTTCTGTCCAAAAATAGCTTCAGCAAAGTCTTGATTTTCTCCTGCTGTCCTAGTTCTTCTTGCCGGTGCTCTTTATATGATTCTTGTTCTCCTCCTCTAAATGATATCTTACTTTATTTCTGGTTTCAATTTCCTCTGGTAAGCAGTGGTAATCTCTTTCTTACACCACTGATCATAGCTGGTTTCATCTCTCTCTTTCATGCCCTCCTACACATTTGCTGTTTAAATTGTTTGAGAAATATGAGTATATGGAGACTTACTTTGGGAATTTCAAGCAATCTTAATAGTTGCAAGCAATAAATGTCTCTAGCTTTCTATGTCTCTCTGGACACCATATATTTTAATTTTATTACAGTAATAATATTAAAATATAAACATATTTTAAACATAATTTAATATAATAATAAAATAGAAACATATTTTAATATGTTATAATTTATTGCAATAATATCATTAATTATATAATAATTAAAATAATTGCTATTACTCAGTATTTCAGGATACAAGTATAATTTCTTTTAATAGTAGATAAAAATCAGATGCTGTCTCCTGCAGGAGCAACTGAGACACAAGAAGAGATTTAACTTTGTGAAATTTAGTGCCCAAGCAGTGGCATGGCAAGAGAAACTTGTTGAAGTTAATGAGGAAAATTTGCAAGATGCTTGGCTTTGGATAAAAGGGCTTGAGGTAATACAGCAGCTAATTATTACAAAGAGTTTTTAATAAAGTGTGTTTGTTTCTTTGTTTGTTCAAAGTTGTGTATGTTTCTCCACTTTCTGTATAGCTGGGGTGATTTTGCATAGACTGTCTTTGACTTGAGTAAGCTGACAATATAGATGATGGATAAAATTAAGTAGATCTGAATACAATGTATTTGCCAGATATAATAATCCTTTAACAATGGACCTGTTTAGGAAATCATATTAATTCAACTTGCAGCTTGCTATGTTTAGTAGCCAAAATGTGAGCATTGGCCAATTTGACTTCCCTAGGGATCCTGTGATCACTCAGACCCTGCTTTTAAATTTGTCATTCTTGCTGCAGGGCTGCTGCATGGATGAGAGGTGTTGCTGGCTAACTTACTGCTCAGAGGTGGTACAGGAGACCAAAGCCAGCAAACTGGAAAAGCATTTCTAGTTTAGGTGCCATAGAAACATGAGAACAAACATACTCAGACCAAACATCTATCTACCCAGTATTCTCTCTCTGACAGTGGCCAAAATCTGAGTGTTTTTCCCTGAAACAAAGCAGAACTGCTTGTAGTCAGTCACAATGATCCGCCATATTGTAACTATCAGCAGCTTTAGGACCATTAAATGTGGACAGCAATGTTATGAACACAGGACTAAAAATCAGTCATGCAAAGGTATAGATACATCCCACATTATGTTTTCTGGCACAAACCCCCATGTTCATGTAATAAAACTTCTCAGCATTGTGACAGCTCTTCTTCAGCCTTAATACGAGATTCCTGGGGATGAGGGAATTGGGTAAGCAACATAATACCTCTGAGACTACAAAGCAAGATCAATAACTTGGTATTCTCAGAAAACACTAACAGACCAACACACAGAGAAAAGGAGGTATTAGTGTGGCCTCCCTGAGCAGCTGAACACTTGTAACTGAGCTCATTTAGTCTTATTTTGCTGTCCTCCTTGAGGCTTGAAAACTTGTCTGCTTAAGTCATGTATATTGTACAGCATCATGAAAGTTCAATAATACTTTGAACTACCATATTTTGATACCATCTTGTATATGCATTAGTGAATGGCCTTTTCCATCATTATTCATAAAAGTATGAATTTTAGATTATAAATTTCATTCTAAGTTGAGATCTAGATATTGAAATGGAGTAGGAAATGGCACAAGAACAGGCTACTTTCTTTCAAGGATGACATGTGCTTCTGACCTTTTAACCTCTTTTAAGCCTTGCAGTCTGAGATCAAAAAGCTGTCTTTGCAGTGAAGGTGAAATGAACAGAGGGTTGCTCTGGAATATTATTCAGCGTAGATCCTTTGATCCCATTTTATGCTCTTTGGTCCCAAGATTATGAATAAGGAAGCAGAGCTGTAAACAGTAACTAACTGCTCCTTAAAAATCCTTTAAATGTAATGACATCTAAAATTTTAGTGGTAGTACTGTCATATAGTTGAAATATGTCATTGTTGTTTAAACACTGATAAAACTGGTGTTTGTTTGTAACAGTAGCAATTGAGAAACCTAAAATGAACCATAAGGTATGGAGTTACTTTCTTTTAAACCTTTACCATAAGGTACAGGGTTATTTTCTGCACATCATCAGCATCCACCCTATGTTCCTATGATGTAAAAAGCAATGAAGGAAGCTGATTTGTTTTAAATCAGTTGGGCCAATTTAAACATGGTAATGAGCGATATTTCAAAAACTTTATAAATTCTAAAACATCAGGAGTATTAGATAAATTTAACGACTTTGGCTGGTTATTTCTTATGAGTGGGTACTGATAAGAATTGCTTGTGGGTCAGAAGATAAGACAATTAGGTAGATGAGCTATCACATTGCCTGGCCCATACACTCTTATGTAGTCATAAAGAGTAACTGTCAGAATGTACCTTCTATTCCATTTCACCTGATTTCCTTTGCCCTTGTGGGAAGGACTGGAAGAAATTTTAACACAGTTTATAGGACTGAAGAAATAATGATATCTCTTAGCATATATTTGCATGTATGGGTCAATGTTAGATATGTATATTTATCTTCTGTAAGGCATTATATCCATGGATGCTGAATCTCTTCTTACACCACTACAATCCTCACTGCCCTCCAGAACAGTACTCAGGTGTTATACAAGCATAAAACAGACTCTTATCTTTTTAGAGGTTTTGTTTTGGTTCCATAAAAGACTAAGACTTGATGAAATGCTTTTTATACTGGTAAACCTTACATGTTCCTTTAGTTTGGAAGGTTTTGTACACAATGTTTGAAAGGTGGACAGCTAAGATGCAAAATGTAGGGCTTAGGTTCCTAAGCCATGAAATGCATTTAATTGAATTTAGTGTAAAAAGAAGAAAGGCAGATCATGATCACTGAGTATGTGAATGACATAGGAAAAGTGCTATTATTACTCCAGTGGAAATTTTTAGTGAGCACAGCATTAGTTTGCTAGGCATGTTTTGTTGCTAACATTTTTGTGCTAAAGTATAAATAATACTTACATAAATGTGTGAAAGGGGTAGATGGGAGAGAGTCTGGAAAAACATGTTTGGAAAACCAAGAACTCCTTTACCAGTTTTGGGGATATAAATTTGCGCAACTCTTTCGAGGAACTTTTGAACTGTTTGATTAGGTAAAATATGTGTTTCAGGGGAGTGTGATGAGTTGGCAAGCAGGAGCATCAGTGGTAAAAACGAAGAGAATGCATCTTTTGTCTTCCATCTTCCTATCTGTTTATTGTCTTTTAGTGATTGCTTTCGCTTGTACAGCTCAGATTGCTGCTGCCAGCATTTTTCTTTTGTGTGTTTGCATAAGCACTGAATACCAATCTGGTATCAATTTATTTTACATTGACACTTGCTTAGCTTTTGTTAGCTACATGACATAAATGTTTTCACCATTTTATTAGTCATTTTGGTTCTGTATTATCCCTTAAATCAGTACACTGTCATTATGAATTTAAGAACAGATGCAAAGAATTGTTTGTATTTATAGCTGTTTCTTGGTCTTTTTCTCTTTGGTTTCTTAGGTTGGAAGTTCCACAAATACCCTCAAAGCTCTCCAGATTGCTCTTGCTGATACTGACACTCAGGCTATTTATCTCTTGACTGATGGGAGACCTGACCAGGTATTTCAAAATGAGAAAACAGAGAATGCAGAAAAGAGGTGTCAGCAGTTGGAATTATGAGATGAATGTCATACCTGCAGTGCTGAGTCTTGTGGAGTCTCTTGGATGTTGATTGGCATTGTTTCACAGTTTTTCTGGCTAAGAGCATAAATTAATATTTTACCAAAGAATAATTTGGCTTCATGTACAATTCATATTCTTATTTTTAATATTTTTATTAAGTTCAAAATTAGGGAATAAGTAATTTCTTTTTACCTTGTTAATAATGTCTTTTTATACCTTTTTAACAGTTAAATAAAGGAAATGGCAGATGTTGGTTTTAAGTATTAAAGTTCAACCAACACAAGTATTATATTGCAAACATTACTTAATTTGTCAAGATTTTTGAGTATTTTGAACAACTGAAATGTTATCAGAATTTTGAACTGAGTCAATAATTTTTTTCTACCAGATCCTTCAGCATTTTTGGAGATGGTAGATCTTCTTTTTCACCTAATTTTTATTTCTTTATGGGAGGAGGAAACTAGCTTTCCTATTTTCTCAGCCTCTACTTTGTTTTCTGCTATTGAATTAACTTTTCTTTGAACTAATTCGATTTCTTAAGAAGATCCACACTCATATACTTCCAAAAATATTTTAGATATATCCAGTGATGCTAAACACTAATGTAGTAGTTTAATTTCCTAAACATTAGTAATTTATTTTAAAACTTCAGAAACAAAGAGTACTGATTTTATTACAATTTACATCATGTGCCTTAATGCACTTATCAGTCTTTCAAACTCAGTTTTAAATTAGCTCATTTAGCTAATTTCTGATTGAAATAGCAATCTGTATAAAGTGGATACTTTTAACTGATCTATATCTGTATCTCAGCAACAGAACAACTGATTAAATTGTTACAAATTCTCCATGCTTTGATGAATATGTTTCTAGATGCCACATTTTTAACATAAAGTTTTTTTGATTTTCAGCCCCCCCAGATAATTTTGGCTGAAGTCCAACTTCACTGTAAAATTCCCATCCATACTGTATCCTTCAACTGTGATGATATAGAAGCCAATAAATTTTTGTATGATCTATCTACTACAACACAGGGACGGTTTCATTATTACAACATTTATTTGAGTGATCCTGATACTCCAGAGTTTATTTTTGTGAGTATCTGAAAATCAATATATTTGCTGCTTCATGCTACTTTGGAAAGCCACATGACTAGCACTATTGTGATTTCATATTATAATAGATTACTCTTAAAAGAGAGGGTTAATCCTAGTCAGATTTGATGTGATATGAAAGCAATAACATGATTGTTTTCTTGCAAAATTTTTCTAGACAACAACAAAAAAGGTTAAATATTCTGCAAATTACATTTGTAGTGCTATTGTTGCAAACACACTATCCGTCTCCTGATGACCCCTCATGAAAACTAAAACCTAAAAGTACATGTAGACCGAATCAGCTCTGGAAGGAACATGTCATCTATGCTGTTTCAGAAATAAGTTACTGTTTAAAATGAAAGCATGGTTTGTATCCTGTTAATAAATAAGAGAATGCAGAGCTGAATTTGAATGATAATGATTCTATGGATTTTTGTTACAAGTTTGTTCTACAGTAGCTGCACGGGAGAGATCTATAAGTAAGATAAGTAGAATAGCAATCATTTATCAAGTGTGACTGAGCAGCTCAACAATCCACAAGAGGAAATTTCTGAATAGACTAACAGAAACACCCATTTGAAACATATTCTTGCTTTTAATTAAAATTAGCACTCAGTGAACTAATTGCATAGATTTCAGAAATGGTGGTAGTTGAACTATGAGGACAAGACAGTACTGGGAAATTTGAACTTTACAGACACCAATTAGAATGAAGATGTGAAAATAATCCAGCTTTTGAAAAATGTCACTGTACTGGGCAATTTCAGTGATTCTGCTGGTGTGGACTGTGTGACACTGCTCATGTTGGAAAAATGAGGGCCAGAGTCTGTGTTGTACATCTCCAGACTTGGACATGGGAGCCTGTGGTCCTGTGGGAGCTGTACAGGGATCATTGTTGGAATTTCCTTCCCGTTTCCTCCTTTAGCCTAAATGATTCCTAGTCAGTTCCAGTGTGCATCTGAAGAGTATGGTTTTTGCTTCCTTGGGCCTGGGAATACAATGTGATACAGCTGAGATCTGTAGAATAACAGGCAATGTACCTTGTAGTGTACATATCTTGTATTGTGTTTTATTTATGTGCTTATTTTCTTGCTTGCTTGAAATGAGTGGAGCTAGTGACTTCATTACCTTATTCAGAAATACAGCTGTTCCTATCTCAAGGGGTAACTGGCTAGTTAGGGAATGCTTGCCATTTTCCTAGGGAGGAAGAATAATTTGAAAGGCTATAATGCCAAGCACAAGAGCCTACCTGAAAAAGTATACAAAATTTGGAAGCTGTCCTGAATCATTATTCAGAATTATTATCAGAACTTGCATCATTTCAGTTCAGAAATGAAAGATATTTTGGAGTAATTGTACTAAAAGATTTGATTTTCTCTTTGTTAGAATAAAGACATATATCTTTTGAAAAGAGAAATTGATCAAGGAGAGAAAGATCTAGAGAAAGTGAAGACCTTTCATGAGAAAAGTCTGATGATGAATTCTTGTAGTGAAGAAAATTATCCAGAGAATAAGTATGTCCTCATTGTGTTATTATGTTAATGAGAGGTGTGAACTATCTCTTACATTTTTCCTTTTTAAAAGATGTTGTTGCTTTGTTACTCTCAGGGTAATGGAAAAGAAAAATCTGGAAAAATTAACTAATACTGTGATGCCTGAAACAAAATTATCTCAAATATACCAATAGTCTCAACATATTACGAATAATTAAAGCAAAGAGGGGAAATGATTTTTTTGTCTCCAACATGTGGTAAAATTGGTCCCTCTGACCTAGAGAATTCATGAAAAATTATTGTCATCTAAGTACAGCTGCCTTGATACCTCATTAGAATAAGCTGATTAAAACATGAACTATGTACAAATATACACATACAAATATGTGTATTTATTTGTGCAGTGATACTAAAATCATTAAAAAATGCATTAAAAGAAATCAGATTTCTAAGACAGAAATCTATTTAAAACAGTAAAAGAATGAAAATAAAGTAAAAATTATTACAAGTGGACAGTGATGTTATGATTTCATGTATGAAAGAGAAGGTAGGATGTCCAGTATGAAAATATTTTTAAGTGCTTATTTCAGAATTTGCATATTACATTTTTTATTAATGCTGGGACACATACATATGTGTGTATCTATATATATGTGTATGTGTGTGGCAGATATTCTCATTGCTAATGGTAGTTACTTAGCCCTGGGATTCAAAGTAGCTATTAGAGAGCATTCTGTTCTTATTCCAAATACATGAGTGTTATCCTAAAAGTAATGAACATATTTCAAATAAACTAAGAAATTACATTTAAAAAATTAAAAAATCTAAGAATATTTTAACCTGCTTTGAACTCTCCTTTGAAATGCATATTAGTATAACAGAAAATATTTTGCACTGTTCAAAGCATTTGAAATCAGTGTTTAATTTGCCAGAGAACTTCAGCTTAGTGTTATTCAAACTGGTGTTATATATTTGCTGTAATTTCTTTTTGTCACTTACAAGCTGTAATCACAAGCAGACACACACTGTGTCCCTGTTTCTAAACACATTAAAGAGCAGAGTACTTCTCTTAGGAGTAGGCCATGCTATGCTTCAGAAGAACCATCAGTGCCATCACGTGAGCAAACCAGGCAAAGCACTGCTGCCAGTCCAGCCCAAAGAAAGAAAGCATTATATGCAGGTGAGACTCATATGAGCTGTAATTCTCAGCAGAATTCATTTACTAACTTGAAAAGATTCTGTTGCAAATAGCAAAAATCATCCCTCATTTTGGGAACAAATTAATAGTTTGCTGACTTAAGTAATCATCATTTTGAAAATCTAAACTTCTCTTCATCACTACTTTTCAGCCATCCTACTTATTTGGTGAAAACAGACAAACAAATGTCTGCTCATATGTGCTTTGTCACAGGCCCTGCCATGAAAAAGTAGCTATTTTAGCAGAATGTTTAGAAAGCTCTGTAAAAAGTTTTTTAACAGTAGATATTGAACCCTAATCTCTTTTTATTCTAAGTACATAATTGGCAAGAATGAAGAGGTGATCTATATTTTACCAATTACAGCATTACTTACACTAATGTTTCCCCTTACTACACCCATAATACTACATTTCTCCTGGAAGCGTCCTGGATGCAGTCTGAAACTAAACTTGCCCAGCTGAAGTAAAATAAACCCTCATCTTTGGGGAAAATTCACAGCACAACTTAGCACTGAAGTAGTTTTCTGCTTGATGTATTGTGTAGGCAATCACTTAAAAATTGAATATCAAAGAAGAACTCAAAAATCTGAGCAGTAAGTTAGCTCTTCCTTTCTTTCCCTTTCAACAACTACAGATCAAACAAAGTCAAGTCTGCTGCAATTCCTGAACCGTAGTGTGAAATTTAGGGAAGAAAGCCCAGAGGAAGGAGTGTCTCCAGAGGAAAAGAGTTTTTCTGTCAAAAAGGGTGGGAAATGTACAACCAATTTCAAAGGCAAGTTGACAGAACAAGAAGCTCTGACTGGGGAAGATGGTAAGGTTTCTCCCATTACATTTGTAACTAATGGTGCCTCATTTGAGGCAAAGCTGTGCAGATCTGCAGTACAAAGAACTGAAACTCAACAGAGATGAAGTTGGGTATTGTGAGAGTGTCCTTACAGCTGTGTTCAGACTCCTGCCAGTTCTCAAACTAGCCTTTTACAACTGGGTTTTCAATGGGACTTAGAGATACATCCAGATAATATTAATTTCTTTCAGTAATTAGTCCAACTCTGAACTTTATGATACATCTAAGTACTTCTAAAACCTTACCTATGACACTTGAAGATGTTTGACTTTTTTACATTTCAGCATCTTATGTTTAGTTTTTTATATATATTTTATAGAGCTTTTCGTAGTGGTGTACCTTAAATTAGCTACTCCTGGCCATCTCATTAGTGGTAGTACTTGGTGTTACATCTTGACTTGGGAAATAAGCTGGGTAATCTTTGGTCTTGGTCAAAAATAAATAAACTGAAACAAATTACAGTTTAAAAAACAAATTGCCTTCCTATTTTATAAATTTCTTCTCTGGCTGATTAGAGCTCATGAGGCATGTAGTAGCACTGTTACTATTGATCATGCACCAGGAAGGCAAGGAAACTAAAACTAATTTTCACTGATTAATTTAGCAACTGAAATGTTTTACAGTTGTTGTACATGATGCTGCTTGTAGGCTCAAATAAAAAATGATGCTATTATATGGCGACTAATTTAGGCATACTTTTGTGTGCACAAAACCTCTGAAATAACAAAATGCAAATGTTTTCTCTTAGATTTGAAAATGCAGACTGTGAAAGGGGCATCTGAAAGGTATGTGTGTGCATATATGAATGCACAACAAAACTTACAGTTTACATATTTTCTTCAGTCATTTCAAACCTTTCAAATGTGTTTCTACCTTGAGCTACATCTTACAGTCTCTCTTTTCTAGCTCTCTAGATGTCTCTTCAGCTCTTTGGTTAAAGACCCATGGCTTGGTTGCTAGGAGACTCACCATCATGGATGCCTTAGCTCCTACAACTGTCCTTCACAGTACAAAATACATCCCAGTTCTGGACAAGCATGTGGTTTCTAAAGTATTTGATCAGGTAAAACTTCTATACTGTTTGAAAGCTAGAACAAAATTTGACAGTGTTTTCAAAAGGTTTTTTAAATTAATCTCTATGAATGTCATAATAACATTTTCTGGTATTGTAGATTGTTGATGTACACTAAATTTAAATTTGTCATGCATATCTGAATGTTCATTAATGCATCAGTAAGAAGATAAAACTGATAGTTAGTAGTATGTCTTGCATGCTTTACCCTTAGGTTCCTTCACAGTTACCAGCTGATGTCAGTGTGCAGCCATTGGGTGTTTGGCAATTTCTTGAGCATTGCATCCTCCACTAATATTTATTAATTTGCTGGAGGATGTCTATTATTCCATAAAATCATCTGGAAAAGGGTACTGGTGCACATTTTGTGGATTTGTGCGTTCTCAACTTTTACATGGAACTGCTAAGATATTTTGAAAAGTATTGTCATTCAGGAATTAAAATTAAATTTTGAGAGCTGTAAGGCAGTTGTAAGATTATATAAAATTGTGGAGGAATTTTGTGTCATAGAGTTTAAATTGCTGTTCCACTTATAGGAAGTCCATATCATGGCAAATTCCTCTAATTTTTCTTGTGTGATGCATCCTGCCAAATGATGCAGGATGCATCACACAAGAAAAATTAGAGGAATTTGCCTTGGATATGCTGCAGCTCCTTTCAATTAATACAAACTATTTCTTTAAATAATGCTCAAGGAAAAGCTAAGCTTTTTCAAAAATAATAAAGAAAGAAAAAGGGATTTGTAATAGAATGTGGTATAGAACTAAGTAAAAGATTTATACTAAATGTACACAATTTTACATTTTAAACTATTCATGCTTGCTTTTTAAATTTAGGAATGGGAAATTTTGCTAAAACTTGCGGACTGTAGAAGAAAAACCAGTTCCACTCTTTTGGTAAAACCAAATCAAAATCAAGATCTGTAAGGATTTTTTAAAAAATAGAATTAAAATATGTCTTTTTATATAAGAACATTTTTAAAGGTACATTTTAACATTTCAGATGTAAAATAGCCATTTTTTCAAAAGAATTCAAAGAATTCAGACATTCAATAGTTACAAAACTGTGCAAAACAATCTACCATAAATGTCAAACAAAAGACATTGGGAATTGCACAAAACTCTTACATCTCCTTTGTGAGCAGTCACTTCTTTTTCCATCTTCTTCTGAATGTATCTGAAAGGTCCTCTTTCTTCCATGTTTCTCAGTGAAAAGCCCTTGGAGTCCTTTAGAGACAACCATTGCAAAAATATAAAGCAGTCTGTAAAACAGTGTCTTTAAAAGTAGCCTAAATTATGATTCAGCAAATGCTGTGTACAAGTAGTTTTTAATAGCAAATCATAGGAGCTCCATGTAGTCTAGTTCAGGATTGAATTAAGTTCAGTGTTATTTGAATTGACAGGTGCTGTACAGAATCCAAACAGTGATCCATGGGCTTTCTTTAGATTCAGGGATGTAAAAGCAAAATAATAATTTTTGTAATTTCTTCATACCTACTAGTCTCCATTAGTTGTAATAAGACACTCAGTTTCTCAGGCAGTGGAGAATTATTTTTCTATTTGTAAAGGAATGAGTTTTTCTGGATCTGAAGCTGAGTATGGAAAAGAAAAAGAAGGTTGAGGGTTGCACACAAGGTGAAAGCAGTAGAATTTTTGAGCTACAGAACCCACTTGACCTCAAGCTTGAAGCCAGCATATCAAGAAAATAGGGTGAGACTAGACAGTGAGCTTGAATGGGAGACTTTCAGGATCTTGATTACTCCAGTACTTCAGAAGATTCCATTGAAGATAATAAATGTACAGATAATTTTGCATTCTTCCTTCTGAGATCCTGGATTTCTTGGTGTGGAATGCAGACATCCTTGTCTGCTTTTCAGGGGATAGTATAATTTTTATTTTTGGCCTTTGCTGGCAGTGGTGATGGAATAAGTATGAACAGTTTTCTTGTCTTGGAGATGCAGCAAGAAAAAGGTTTCCATGACAACTGTTCATTAACAAAAGGCTGACCTGTTGTTTTCAGTTCTGTGCTATCTGTCAGTTTCACCTGAGTTATTTCAAAGAGGCTAATGTATTAAACTACGCATCCAGGTTCATATTCAGAAAAAAATATAGTGGCTTGGGAGCTTGTCTAAATTATACTATGTTAATTCTGGGGGAAACCTTCCCTGTAGAATCATGTAAATTTATGTTACAGGCTGTGGCATCTAAGTGCAGGTTTGCAAGTCATGAAGTTTTGACTCAGTGCTTTGCTCAAAAGAATTAGATTCTGCCAACAAAACCATCTTTCTTTGGTCTAAAATAAGAACATTTTTTATTTGGTTATTGTGCTTTGATTTTGTCTTTAAGATTTTGAAATTTGAGGTTTGAAATAAAAGCCATTTTTAAATAAGTGAATTCCTTTAGTGTAAAAGTTAAAGTATTTAATTTAGAAAATGGAAAAACATTTTGGCAATAAAAAAATTTCTGTGTGATTTCTTTCAGCTGAATCTGTCAAATTTCACTTGACTTTGTGAGCAGTTTTCATTGTTCTCAAATTATGCATAGCATTTCAAGTTTAGTATTTTCTAAGAGCACATTCCATTCTGGTTTTTGTCTTCAAAAGTGTTACAATGTGTTTATGCTTGTCTGGTCCTTCTATTCTATACAAAATATTTTATAAATCGTATAAAATATTCATGTTGCAAATTATGCTGTTTGTACTTTAAATTCCTCTCAGAATTTGTAAGGCTATGTAGACGTGAGCTCCTACATGGTGAGGCCCTGCTGAATTTCTGTTAACTTGGTTTGAGTAACATCATAGACAGCAACCATGGCATTAGAGAACTTGAAGAGGTGTCATCACTTCCCTGTCTGTCAACTTTCAAACTTCACCTGGAAATGACAAGTAGCCAAACATCACTGCTCAGAATTATGGCCAGAGATTTACCTCATCTGTCTCCAGCAAGATGCTTTCACTGACATGTTCCCATTGTCTTCAGCTTCTAAGTGATTTAAAGATTAATTTTATATTAGGAGCTTTTATGTGGTCTGGCACTGATGTGACACAGATTTATTAATCGGAGAGATGCTGTCCTTGGAAAGAGGGGGTCATATAAAGCCACACTGCTGGTCTTAAAAAATTATTTTTGTTGCAATTTGAAATCCAGCTATGCTGAGATGATTCAAACACAAGTACAGCATTACTGAAAAAATGTTCTCAGTTAAATAATTCTCTTTATTGTTATATTTTCTGGTTGTTTGCCTTATTCCCCCAACAGGGGTTTTAGTTTAATGTAAATTGAACCTCATCCATGTTTTTCTCATCTATATCCTGATCTCAGACAGGCACCTGGGGAAGATTCCCACTCAGTCATATGCATTGAAGACAGTTAGGGGGAGAGTAACACTCTCTTTCCTCTGCAGTTTCTTCTTTAGATTTTTTTTTGTTTATATTCAGCATCAAGACATTGATATGTAAAACAGCTATTTGTTTACAAACTACTGAATAATTTAATGGGCTGAAAGATGGTGGGACTTTGGATGAGAGTTTGGAAGGCATCTTTCCTCCCCTTTAGTCATCCATTTCTAACCTTTTCTCTGCCTCTTTCAGATCTACTTGCAGTGGTAATAATTTTTTTTATAATGAAGTTGAGTTATGTAGGTGTTGTATTGAGAGATTTGAAAATCATTAAAGTTCCTGATTCTGATGAACCTGATTAGGTTCCTAAATAGTCAAGACAAGTTTTGGTGACCAATGTCCACCTCGTTTGCTCTTTGGTGATCAGTGTGATGGTGAGAAATACCTTTCTACAGCTTTACTACTTTAATTCCTTGCAAAAGAAAGTCCTCCAGAAAAAGAGCATTAAATACATTTAAATATCTACTCTCACACCTGTATGCTACAATTAGATGCTAGAAAGCATGAGAGTGTTTTAAGGCAGTAAAACCTGGAAGATGATCATACACTAGACATACTTGTTTCCTTCTGACTTACATTATTAGAGTGAGTTGTTTGACAGTACTGATTTAGTTAGAATTACTTAGTAGTTAGGAATCTTAATTTGTAACTTCTTCATAATGAGATTAATTTTAGAAGAACTGGCTGGAAACTGTTTCCTAATTCTGACATTATTGGTGCTTAGATTTTTCTTTCTGCAGCTTCCAGTGCTCCTTCTGGTTGTTCTGAGCCTTGGCACTCACTCATTCATAAATTTGTATGATAAATGATATCTGTGTCTTTTATTGTATGATAGATGTTACCATTGGCCCATGTTAGCAGTGACAAGAAGGAGATTGCACTAATTAATCCTTGGGCAGTGAATCTTGATGCCTATAAAAAGAAGCTGGAACAAGCAATTATATCCTATGAGAGGCAAGTCTACTCACCAGAAATTTATTATGGTTGCAGTCATATTTCAGTTTTTTCCTCAGATACTCAGTATTTCCTCACACATGCTTTGCTCAATATTGATAATTCTGCGTGTTGACACACTTTAATCCACCATCAACATTTAGGAGAAATTTTATCTTCTTTAAAAAATTAAAGCAGAATGTAAAAACAGGTAATAGTTAAGGAGATAAATAACAACATGTTGCTCATATTATGTTTTTTCAGAAACAAAAGCAAAATTCTTTTACTTTTTGGGAGCAAACCCGAAACCAGAGCAAACCTGAAACTCAGGAGGAATTTGGCCATAAACATACAATGCTAGCCAGACTTGTAACTTAAAACTAAGCTCCTATATAAACAGGCTGATACTTAAATTGAGGACCTGTTTTTTGCTGCCTGCTCTCTATCACCCAGCTATGCATGCAAAAATATAAATGAGGCATCATTAAGAAACTGACAATTTAAATTTGGTGATTTTTTTTTGAGAGGTATATATATGTATTGTACTTTTAAATTAAGTGTTAGTAAAAACACAACAGAAATAAAGAGGAAAAAGGCCTTAGATCTCCAAACTACTTGTTTCTATGATCTAACTTTGTGCAATTTTTAAAAAATAATGCAGTTGAATAAAGTGTAATTCAGTAATCATATGAGAGCTTTGACTTGAATTATTTTAATAAATATTTTTAGGCTGTATTCTAACAACATTTACAAATGTAATTATTTTATATGACCAAAACCCCCTTGATGACAATGTTTAGTCCTTGGTTTTTGATTAATTCCACAGGGGATCTTTAAGGTTTGAGATTATTTTCCTTGTTATCTATATGATCATACCAGTTCTTTCTAAAGCATGTTATCACTTTCTTTTTCAATCCTATTATCCTAGATGGATCTTTTGTGATAAAGTCAAGAAATTTGATTTGAAAATGCTCTTCATATGTCTAGTATTAATGGAATTCAGTGAATAAAAGTCTCTTGTTTTCTTTTTTCTGTCACTGAGACAACACTGTTGTTATCAGGCTGATGAAGAATTAATAGAAATTTATTTGTCACTCATTTAAATAGAAGGTTCAAGCAGTTTATCTGTGATGGTGAATTCTGAAAAAAATCAAGTTTTTCATTGCTGTGCCATACCATTGAATGTTTTACATTTACTGACTTTGATTTTAAGGGAAAGAAAATAGTTTTCTGGTTAAACTCTGATAGCATTGCCACAGTCTCCCTAAGACTTTGATAATAAGGATTGCTGTTTACTTCTGTTTACCAACAGAGATCAATAAATCAGTCTATTTACAATAGTAGGATTGAGTTCCTACTTCCATGAAAAAGAGGTATAGAAGACAAATCTACCTGAAGATCCTTGTAATAGGCAAAAAATGAAAAAAAAAAAATCTCTTTGCTTTTTCTCTACCTGTAAAACAGCAAGCCAGTCAGTTTTTTGTTTAATCTAGATGTCACAGTCCTTTTTCTAGTAACTGAACTTCCAAAAGCTGCACTTCAGCTTTGTAAATAGTGGTTGGTCACAAATTTATTCTCATATATGTAGAGGAAACAATACATCAGAGCATCCAGGTTTCAAGCACAGAAACAAACATGCCAGTATTTTCCCCAGATGCAGATTGAGTTTAGCAACAGATTTAGAGGGAGAAAAGTGGCAAGGGCAGAATTTTTGTGGTCTGACAAAGAGAATATACAGTATTAAAGGAGAAAAACACTGAAACCTTCATAATGTGTATGATTTTGTAGAGCCAGAAGCTTTTATAACCAACTGTTATGGGTGTGCAGATTTAGAAGGATGAAATAGGCATTGAAGCATGCTGAGACTGTATATTGGGAATGAACTAAGTATTCTTAAAATGCTGGGATTTAGTTTCTGGTAGATAAAATGAATCATCAAGAATTTAGTATTCAGAATCTGTTGTTAATGTGCTTTTTTTTTTTTTTTTTTTTTGTACATGCACCAGTAAATCTGGCAAGACTACTTGTAGTTAGTCAGGTTACAATCTGAATTTTTCCTAGCAATGAATTTGTTCTTGTACCCAAAGGAAATTTGGGAATTTTTTCTAGAATTACAGTAATTGGGATTATCAGTAAGGTTTATTTCTATAGCTGAAATACAGTAACTGAGTGATGGCTTGTTTGGGATGTTAAGCTAGATAATCTTGTAAGAGTTTAAAATTTCTGTCTTAAAAAGCAAAAGCAGAAAGTTTAGTGATGCTTTTAAAAAATCTCAGAACTGCATTGCTTTGGGATAATCACTTCTGTTTTCCTGTCAGTAGTTTTTTTTCATAGCCAGAGTTTAATGAATTAGAAACTTGAATGGCACAACTGAGGGACAATCTTAGCAGGGAAAAAAATTAGAAATTAGCATTACTACATTCAGACTACATTTTCTGAAAATGTTTAATTGGAGGAACTGTGCATCTTAACTGCCATTTAATCAGTTTTGTTATTTGATTTAACTTGCTGGTGCTGAAGACAACCATCCATAGAAAATCCTGGCAGGAAGCAGCAGTGATTGCCATTAAACCTTCTATGACCCTGAAACAGTCATGCTGTTATTTGATGGAAGATACTGCTTTCCCATCTTCTTTTGCAGTTGATAATTTCATAGCTGAATGATAAGGATACAATTTGATGATATGGTGTGCTTGGAATACAAATCAGTGCAGATATCTTAAGAAACTGTGTTTATTTGCTAGTTTTGAGATGATCAGCTGCACAAGGAACTGCATTCCCTCAAAAACTGCTTTCCTTTCTTTAATAGGCGCCTGAACCTAGTTATTTGGAGAGCACTCTCTCAAGAGGAAAGAGACAAGTAAGCTATCACTTTTGGTTTTCTAATGTGCCTCTGAAGGTCATAAATATTTTTTTTCACTATTGTTATGATTGTTATCACTATTTCTATAACCAACCAGTTTTAATTTTCAACTATTTTCATAATTATACCTTGTTTTCTAAAATGTATATATGATATGGAGTAATACTAAATTCTGGACCTCCTTTTTGTGGTGCTGATTGTTTTTAAAAGAAAGGACTTGCATCCCATTTGAATTTTGCTTCTCTATCCTTTATCAGTGTTAAATGCAGGGCCTTGAGAGGGCAGTGTGTCATTGCTTTTGACATCAAAGTAAATCTTCTCTCATCCTGTAAAGAGCTCTCTAGTGGCTGGTTTGTTAAGGTGTAATAAGCACCTTAAAAGCATGTGCTGGAGCTGTATATCACTCTGGAAGTTTGCACTATGTTAGCCTATTTTTTTCTATTGATTTAGAAAAGTAATTGCTGTATAAACATCAGTGAAGTTAGCATCTGTTTGTGCCAGAGAGTAAGGCAAAGATCAATTAATGAAAACTGAATGTGCCTGAAATAGTTCTTCTCAGAAAAATGGGAATGAAAACTAGAATGCTTTTAAGAAAATATAAGCTAATGAGTAAAAGACCTATAGTTTTATAATTTATAAGGAGAACTAAAACCTCATTCTGGTGCAGAGAGGAAATGAAGACTGTTAAACAAAACAGAATGTAATGGAAAAAAAAAGGAAACAGTTGTCTCTTGATAGACAGTGAGCTGCAAAATATAAGAATTTGACAGGGTGTCATCCACAATGTTTAATTATTGATAACATATGGCCAATTATGCATGTAATGAAAAAAATGTCATAGCAATTGCACAGTCTATTGCTAGAGGGGCGTATAAATCATTATAGTATTGTGCATAGATATTAAAATGTTTGATTTATTTTTCATAAATTATGACTCAGCCACTTGAATTTCTCTGTAGCTGTGTTTCTATAAGATGTAGTTGGACCAGGCATGATTGTTCCACCAAACACAGCAGTATCTGGATGAAATGCAAGAACTTGCAGCATACAGAAGATAAATTGGGCAAATCTGATTCTATATTCTGCCTTCACAATTTGTGACTCTATCTGTAGAGCTTTTAAACTTTTTTTTACAACTTTTCCTACTTGTGATTATTAATTTCTTTTAAAATATATATTTTTTTAAGATTTGAAGCAGATGGGCCAGTCCCATATATACAGCATAAAGAAACATTGCTGGAGGCTTTAGAAAATTTGGGATGGCCAGTTTCCTATGAAGATGTAAAATTGTTAGAAGATGAGATATTGACAGCATTAACATATATACAACAAGCCTCTGATCTTCAGGAAGCCGTCAAAAAGGAAATTGAGAAAAGCTTAGTATCATACATAAGCAACAATAAAAAGGTAATACATGGGAAGGGATTTTTCCCCTTAGACATTTCTCTTCACTATGGACCTCTGGAATATTTTTTTTTCATTAACATAGGTGATAAAGTAGAATTTTAGCATGATGCTAAATAAAATGGATAGAGGAAAGAAGGTTGTTAAGAAGAGAGCAAACTTTCAATTACTTTGTTTAAATATTGGGGAAGTAAAAGTTCTGAAGCTTCAGAGACAGCCACAGAAATTGAGCCTCTTAGAAGTAAATCACAGCAAAGCATCTTTATCTCTGCTGTAATGATAGCAGGAAAGAGAAATAACAGATATATTAAAGGCAGTCTAGATACAAGATTTGTTGTTGGGTTAATATCTGATAAACAGGACTAAAAGGTATTCTAATATTAGAGTGTGATCACTGTGATCTTCTATGGTACATTTCTTGTAAAAAATATAGACAGAAGAGGTGGGATTCAGCTTCATTTTTGTACACTAAAATTTAACTGTCTCTAAAATGTGGGTATATGTGAACTGGTAGGCAATATCACAGCATTGAGAACTGAGTCAATGGCATCTGGAGCTCATTCTGAAGTGGACACCCACTTTTGGCTAGGCAGAGAGGCTTATTTTCTCTCTCCATTTCATTAATACTTTAGTCTAGCATTAATACATTAGTCTAGCTACTCTGAAACTGCAGTTGAAATTGGTGGTTTTGTATATATACATGTGTGTGTTTTCTGTAGTTTTTGAGTTTTTAAAGACTGCACATTTAAAAACATTTCAATGTCTTCTTAAAACAGATGATGTTGATTCATTTCACATTAGTTTGAAAATATTACATTGCTATTAAAGTTATTTTGATTATTGATTTACCTATGCTGTATTATGTCCCAATACAAGAGCAGCAGAAACATGTTTATGTTTCATTTGTTGAGTGTAATTTTACTGTTGCTTGGAACAACCAGTGTGTGCTCTCAGACATGATGTGATTAACATTGTGCAATCACTTATCCTGAGTCAACCTGCTTTAGGAGTCTAATCAGAGCAGCATCTTCAGTAATTGCTAATCTGCAACTGAAAGGCTTCAGGAGTGAGAGGCAGAAATGCAGATGTAATTAGAATTCTGTTTATGTAGCAGAAAAACAATGGGGAAAAAAAGAAGAAAAATGGGAAGGCTTTAAAAAGTTTTGTTGAAGGTTTGGGCAACTGTGATGTCTGCCCACAAAATGGATCTAGAGAAATAAACTGCCAACTGAAATATGATACAACTAGGAAATAGCAGATATGGCACTGAATGAAAACTGTCATTCTGACATCATAGAAAAATCACGATTATCCTGAAACTACTCAACAAAGCAGACTTTTAAATTTCCTGATGATTTTTTTATTAAATTTTAAATAAAACACCATAGTTTTCATCTCTTTCTTTTTTGGCCCTTTCATAAAAATGGGCTAGGTCCATTCAGAATGGGCTTGTTCCCACTGGCACCCAGAGGAGAGTGGTGATTGCTTCACTCTGGAAGTGTCAGGATTATGAGAACCCAAAGTTTGAGCCAAGATACATGGAGATCTGAGGGTATTCTTTATGTCTATTCTCACTTATAGTAGGAAAGTGCAAAGACTATTCTTTTTGAAAGGGAATTAAAAAATGTAGCACCTAATGGAAGAAGTAAACAAAGTCTCCTTCACCCATTAATGCATTGCCTTCAACAGAAGCAAAGCGAAACATGGTAAAAATCTCTGAGAATCAGATAGGGCTCTTTTGTAATAAAAATAATGAATGCCAGAAATGGCCACTCCAACAGTGTCTGCTAAACACCAAAAAGCTGTGTGAGAGAAAAGAAAGATGAATTTGAATTTAGACAGTGTTTCTGAGCCACCTGAATTCTGCATGACTCAGAATCGTCATTGTGGATGCCTGTGTCGTCTTTAATATTTGGATTAATGTGGAGTGCTGGAAGTCGCCCAAGTTATTAGTCAAGCAATACAAATTAGTTGATAATAAATATTCAGCAGCAGCTGTCCTTTTAGAGTCTGAGGAATTCAGTAAATGCTTTACCCAAATATTTTTTGTGTCTGTGGAACTGTAGGTCTGCTCTCATATCAGCCTTTGTTGAGTTATACTTCAAGCAGTCAGTTAAGCACTGTGAAGAGCCTCTGGTTTAGTCTGAGTTTAAAAACCCAGACTGTTCATATAATTAATATTCTGTAGGGGTAAAGAAAAAGCTAGAAAAATCCCATGTATCTCTAATTTAAAATATCTCCTTGCCTCTTTTTTGTGTTTTGCTTATTTTTAGGACTTTTTTCTTAGGGTTGTGTGTGATTTTTGAGAGGGAGTTTGAAAAAAAGATACTTTAATACTTATAGTGAAACTGAGAACAAACAATTCAGTCAAAGTTATTAATATATTTTCCATCATTATTGACTAATAGGGAAAATCAAGTATCAAATCAAATACACTTTTTTAGAAAAAAAATTCATCAGAAAAAGAAGCAAGTCATACACATCCTAGCAAGCAGGAGTTTTATTAAAAGTCTGTGAGTTATGGTCATTTTTCGGAACAATATGTAGATCTGTGGAAAAGCTCTAGATTTCAAGTTGCACATTTTTATGATTCAGAAAAACCATGTAAGAGATAGATGCCTGCAAATTGTCCGTGAGATAGACTAATAAATATTTTAAAAACTAATGGTGAAACTAATTAATTTAATGGTGAAAATAAATGCCACGATTTTCATTTAGTGGTGAAACTGATTTATTATAAGCAAGTTTTGCACTTGCTTGTGATTTATATTTAGGAAATCATTGTGAGTAGAATGGCAAAAATGATTAGTGCATGAAGAGCTCCAACTAGTTGGGCAGAATAATGGACAGTAGCAGGTCTGGAAGATGTGGTACAATATTTTGCTAAACTGGAATGTTTTAAAATGGTTGCAAATGCCAATTGAATTTTGAATTTATAGTAAATAAACGTTTTTCCCCAGACATTTGAAGATTTGTTTGAACATTTTTTGATTTCATATTTTATTTTTTAATGATTCATCCCATACAGTGAGGTACTTCTAATGCAAATCAGATTACTGTGAAAACTCTCCTGTCTGTACAAAAATATGTAGAGCAAATTTTCTTATTCTGAACAAAGAGCTGATTTTTCCTTACCTCATCCTTTAATATGAACTGTGCAACTTTGTGACCTTTTTTGTAGAAAAATTGTAGCCAGAACACATGAAAATATAGGTGTTGTTCTGACCATAAAGAACAGGAATTTATAGTGAAAACACTTATATAAGTACTTCCTGTACTTAGAACTACTCTTAAAGTTTAAAGCATTTCCAGTTTGCTGTGAATTCTGTACAGATCTTGTAGCATTACACTGCCTCAGTTTTTAAATAATTTCAAATAATCGATTAAGGCTGACTGTATTAGCTGTTGTAGAGAAATAACTGTCTCAAATTACAGAAATTTGAAGAAGAAAATGGGAAGCTGAAGTCTAAGACAAGACAAAAACATCAAATATTTGTAACTCACAAAAGCCAAAAGGTAATTGCGAGATCAGACATCACAGGATTTTATTATCCAGGTATACATTTTTGTCCACATTTTCAATATTGTTTAATGCTCCTTTACACTGATAAAGCATAAGTTATAGTCATAATTAACTTCTTCTTTCTTAAAGACATTTACTATTACATGTGCATATTAATTTAAAATGAATATATATTTTGTATGTGCACATATATATACATTTATAAGAAGACATTAATTTTGTAAAGTTGGAGAGCAATGATATGTTTGTCTATGAAAAGTATGGAAGGAAATCATGAGCCAAGCTTTTGCATGTGTCCAAAAAAGATCACTAAATGCTGCTGCTTTTTTGTTGAATTTTAAGCCAGCATGGTTAATAGGTAAAACTCAGTTCTGTTATTTCACACAGAGAATATTAAAATATTCTCTGTGTGTATGCATTTATCTTTGTGTTATCTTTACTTGTTTGGTTGGGATTTTTTTAATTACATATTTTTAACTGTGGTAGTGGTTATATTATGTTAACTGTCAGTTTTATTATGTTATCCTGATCAGCTTGCAAATTTCAGGCCTGTGCTTGAAAAAGACTTAGTTTTCTTTTTATAGCACTATTAAGACTGGTTAGTAAAGCAGGGTTTTTTATAGGTTCAAATGTCTCCATTGCCCTAGCACAGCTCACAGTAGCTAAATGAAAATGAAGAATGCATAGTATAGACATGGTTGACCTCAGTGATGTGTGACAGCCTATAGGATTCTTTTACAAAATAATTACCACAAGGGGTGAAAGAAAAATAATTTGAATATTTTATTCGGGCTTTTTTTAGGAACTGTGATAAAGAATATCAGTTCTTCCTGTGCCCTTGTTGACTTCAGCAATGGGGAGAGCTGTGATGTCCTTGTCAAGTTCACTATACCTGTGGGAGGTGCTATGCCATGCCCACATCTGCAGGTGAAAAACTGTATTTTTTTCATGATTGCACATATGGATTTTATATTTAAAAATATGAAATTAATTTTATTTTTAGGTAATAAATTATAGATTTTTTTAAAAGTCTCTTCGATACCTTTATTTTAAAGAAGAGTTTTTCATTATGGTAATATCATACCATTTTCAACATGGAGTTTTCCATTTGTTTGAAGCTTGTTTTCATTGTAATTCTATTCCTTTGTTTATTAAAATTATGTGTTCTAAATTAATCTATATTGTTTTCTTTATAAAACATGAATGTTTCCCCACCCATAGAAGAAAGGTGAACTATTTATTAGTGCAGTTATTATTTCATAGCACATACATTATAAATTAAAAGACCCTTTTTTACTTAGTGTGAGCAGTTTACTTACAGCAGGTTTTAACCATTTGGTTTTCACAGCATGTTTTAAATCCAGCAAATAACCATATACTAAGGCAAATAACAGTAATAAAAAATTATAATCCCTGTTCATTTTGGATTTTCTTTAAAATTTATCAGCTGACTATCTGTAATCACAGCTGAGGTTTTTTTGTGATTCTTATTTTACATACCAGAATGGTGATGGTTGCATAGAGGATACAGGATGGATCCAGCTGTTTTGAATAAAAGAAACATGTTTATAATTGCAGTGCTATATATAAAACTAGAGACATACCCTTTTTTTCAGTTTGAGATAAAGACAAATCCTGATATAGTAGCTCCTGATAACTCTGTAAGTTCTGTATCCAACTCTAGAGACCTGCAGAATTTTATATAAAACTGTGACTTCTGTGTTAATTTAAAAAAAAATTTTGGGTAAATCAGTTACATATGGAATTATCTAAAATTCCCAAGGTTGGTTTGTTGAAAGACTTAAAATTTGCCTAGAATCCAAGGGAATGCACAGTTTGTAAGAGTTTCCTCATTCAGTTCAGCTTGCTAGCTAAGCCCAGGTACATTTAGCAGAGCTCAGTCCTTTATTTTTGTTTTGTGTTCTCTCCCTGATTCAGTGGAAATTGCATGATCAGAACATGCAAGGACCAAGTTCTTCTTTACTTTCAATGGTTCATATTAAATCTTGGGAACATGATAGAATGATGATTCCTGTAAAAATACCTTAGTAGTTATGTCTTGTAAAGCTCCCAAGTGGTTCTTGCAGTGGTTCTTGCACTGATGCTTTGCTGTGCACAGGTTGGAGATTACGTGTTTGCCAGAACCGGGACACGGGCAGAAAATGAATGTTATGTACCTGCCATTGTCATAGCAACACCACAGAGGGTGGAGACAGGTGACAAATTCTACACAGTGCTGCTGTTCAACAATAGAGAGGTAAGTAAACCTAGGGGATGATACCAGGCTGGCTGGTTTTGAAGAGGCAGATAGAATTTTCCAAGCTAATGGGCTCTCTGTCCCAGTCTGAGTCTCCAGCTAACCAGAGTAAATCAGATTTCAGAGTGCAATGAACGGCTCATGCAATAAACCTGAACGAAGAAATTCTGTCAGATAATTTATTCTTAAATCATACTCTGTTCTTCCTTCTTTAATACATTTGGTGGCTTTCACAAGTTCCATGCTTCTAAAATAAGAAACATAGGAAGTTTTAACACAGTCATTATAGTCTGACATTAATTCCATTATGTTTGTTTGTTTTTTGTTTGTAAGCCATTATGATAATTTCACTACATTTTTCACAGTGTGCATTAAATAAAATGTACTTTGTACTTGAAACTTTTATATTAATTATCTTTATTAGAGGCTGATTACAGTTACATTTAAACAGTTGATTTTTTATGTATACGTATCTTCATTGCTTTTGAGATTTGAGTTTTAATTAGATGAATCTTGTTCGTGTTATTGCAGGAACACTGTATAAGAAGTGAGCTCATTAAAATCAGCCAAACCAAGTATGCTTATTCCTGTCAGTACATAAGAACAGTGCAGACAGTGGATTATGAGATGTGAGTATGTTTGAACCGAAAAATACCAAATTTTTAAAATTTGAATCCTAAATGTTGCACTTTGAGTTCAGCTATGCTGTCAGTTTCCATACATAGTACTCTAACTACAGCTATTGTGAACTGGCTTACTCTACACATGCAGCTAAGTTTATGTGAGAATTTACTACCTTACTTTCATTCTGGAAATATTGGTGGGATCTGATGGTTTGAAGCTTAGTCCCAGAAAGTTGTTAAGGGCATTGCTGAAATGTGAGTTGGAGTTTCTATTTGTATTAGACCTTATTTTACTTTTAATATACTTATTGTAACGTAAAGCTGCACATAAAATTGCAATTTTTTTCTAAGACACTTGTTCATCTTCTGAGCTTAAATCTGGAGATGGAGAGAGAGTGTGTAAGATGAGTATGAGCCCCTACTGAATTCTGCAGAATTAATGGGCAGCAATATATGAAGTGTGCACTGAAAATGCAAGTGTTCCAAGTGTTTATGGATTACATTTTCATCTTGTATTAAGTTCTAGTTTAATCCAGTTGAAATTGGGATAGCCTTTGGAGCACTAACAACCTCATACAACGTTAGGATGGACAATAAGATCAGAACAATCATCTAGGGATATTTCTCCAGAATACATTCCCAACCTACAATTATTGGAATTTAAAATTTCTCTGAAGCAGTATTGGAGTCTCTGTATTAAACAGCCTTGATGGAATTTTCTTCCATGAATTTGTGCAGTTTCTTTTTTTGAAAGCATGTAAAAGTTCATCATCCATAGCTTCTTCCCAGGGGGAGTTGCACAGTTTCACATTTTATGTGAGAAAACATAATTTGGTTTTGAGTCTTCCATTTGCCTTGACATCTACAGAATGAAGGATTTCCTCTTACATGTAGTATGAGCACTGCTGCAAAAGAATAATATAATCTCCATCATGGGAAGTTTATTTCCGAGAAGAAACATGAACAGGGAAAATCACAGAATCACAGAATTAGCTTGGTTAGAAAAGACCTTTGAGATTGAATCCAACCTATCACCCAACACCACCTTGTCAACAAGAGCATGACCTGAGTGTCACACCCAGTCTTTTCTTAAACACCTCCAGGGACGGTGACTCCACGCTCTCCTTGAGCAGCCATTCCAATGCCCAATCACTCTTTCTGTGAAGAACTTCTTCCTAATGTCCTGCCTAAACCTTCTCCTGGTGCAGCTGTCAGTGGTTACCTGGGAGAAGAGACTGAACCCCACCTCGCTGCACCGTCCTTTCTGGTAGTTGTGGAGAGAAATAAATTCCACCATTAAAGGCAATTTTAGATCACAGAATCATGGGATGGGTCAGGTTGGAAGGGGCCATAGTGGGTTATCTGGTCCAGCCTCCCTGCTCGACCAGGGTCATCCCAGAGCACATGGCGCAGAATTGCATCCCAATGGTTGAGTATCTCCACTGAGGAGACTGTACACTCTCCCTGGGAAACCTGCTCCAGTGCTTGCTCACCCACAGATGTTCTTAATTTTAATTGAAATGTTCTAATATGATTATCATCACTAAAGATTTAATCTAAAAATTATGGGTGACGGTACCAGTTTTGGGCTTGATCTATGGATTCACTGAGAATGACAGAGTGAAAAGCATCTGAGATTCAAGTCCTTTGATTCCCACATATTTTCTAGTACTGATCCCATTAGACTTTGAAACTCAGCCTTCCACCAGCTTGCAGCTACAGCACACAAACAAATTATTGCCCTCTCTTTGCTGAGCAAAATTCCAAATCTTGGAATACATCAGTGCCATTCCAGGCCATATAATTGATATGATAGTAGCCTCTTCTCACCAAGAAGCAAACCTGAAGACCATGGTTTCCTTCTCAATGCAAACAACCAGTTGAAAAGAGGGAGGTATATAACTGGTCTGAGTTCCAGCAAAAGCAGCAGAAGTCTTTCCCTTCTACTGAGTTGGATTTTATTCTGAGGTATCATATTAAGAAAAGATGTGATTAAATGCATGAGCAATAAGAATAGTGTCCATTCTGCATGCTTTATTTCATGAATGAGTGCTTTGGTACAACCATTCACTCTCCAAAGAGAACTTGTTATCAAGCTGACTTGCCATTTTTATGTACAGATGAGGAGAAAATTGAATTTTGCATTGGCAAATGGAGGAATTCTTTGGAGAATAAACTGAAATGACTGCACTAAATGGAGTTTCCATTAGAACTCCTACCTTTTGCGAGGACATGGAAGTGTGCTCTCCAATGAAACTTATTATTTATTATATTTCTAAAATAAATCCCTAACTCCTATGTCCTACTTAGAGGGGGACACTGCAGCATATTGCTCATGGATATGCACAGATCTAATGAGAAAATGCTGACATTGTTGATAGGAAAAATACAAAAATATAATTTAATTGGAAAGGAATCAAAAAGTTTGACTGCAGTATTATATTAGAACCTCAAAAAGAGACTAACTGCTTCTGCTAAGTGCTGGAGTAGTAAGGGAAAAAAATTAAAGGCACAGATTCCATGCTGACAGGAAGTCCTCAGTGCCTATAGGTGTTATACAGTGGCTTGGCTAACTCCAGCTCTGAGTTCTTTGGGATTGTCCTTTAATGTTTTTGTGGTGTGTATTAGGGATTATGCTTATTTGAATAATCTTTAGAGGTACTAATATAGCTCTTATGATTTTAGTATGAGACATTACCATCTTTGGGGCATTTTCCTGCCATCACTGTGGAAAGAAATAATTATGGCAGAATAAGCACTCTGCAAATGTAGCTAACAAGTTCCATATGCAAAGTACAACACTGTGTGATATGGACCCACACAGCAAAAGGGCCCTTTTCCCCCACATCCTTTCTGCAGTCATAAGAGGCAGATAAGATTAAGGGCCAGAGCCCTGTTTTAGGCTATCCTTTACTTATTCTATAAGTAAAAGGGAAGCTGAATTGTAGGACATTTACAGCCCTGTCAAATGGTCAAGAGTGTGATAAGTCCTTCTCTTGTCAGTACTGTGAGATGTGGAAAAAGGTGAAATATATGTCTTGTAAAAAAAAAAAAAAAAAAAAGAGGCTTTATGAGGTATGTGCTTTTAGCTTAGTGGATTTCCTTTTCTGGTTTTCCAGCCTGGATGCTAAGACTAAAAAGCCCTGCCCTCACTCAGCTGTGGAAGATGAAGGAAGAGAAGCAAGAAAAAGTATAGTGAAAGAAAAGAGGGGGAAAAAGAAAAAGAAGAGGACAACAGTAGACAAAAGGCATCCCAGGGAGATGATGTCAAACTTGGATAATCTTTTGTCTCCAGAAGTGAAGTAAAACAGAGAGAAAGAAATTCACTGTCTAGCAATAAGGAAGAATGTAAAGATGTAAAGATGTAGCTCTGAAAAAGTGTAAGGAATTAAACATTTGTGAGGGCTTTTAGCTATTCCCAACACAAGGAACAGATTTCTGCATTTCTGGGTGTTAGCCAAGTTAGCTTTCCTGTGTCCTATATGATGAAATTTTTTTACCTCCTTTAGAAACTGTTCTTGACACTTTCTCAGTGTGTGTTTTCACAGCAGTAGCAAGAAATGAATAAAGCCTGTTCCAGCATATCCCACCTTAATTTCCCTAACAGTTGTAGTAGCAGTGAGGATGCAGTAACACCAAACCTTAATACCTGCTTGTAAGCAGAGCATTTATTCCAGTCCCTCTACCATTTGTTCTTTGTTAGACTGAAGTTATGTCTATATTGTGGGTATTAAATGATTGCACCTGTAGCTCAGTGCTTCAGAGGTTAAATTGCTTTTGGTGTATGAGCTGGCTCAGTTAAAGCTGACAGCAGTACCTATACTCCCTGTCACTCTGGAGCAGAGACTGGACTAGTGTAGGCCTGCCATTACATGTCTGTCAGCTCTTCATTTTCAAGATTCTCCTGTCAGTGGAAAGATAACGGGATTTTTATCCATACTTGCTGGGTGTACCTCCTTGTACCATTTTAAATATGTTTTCAATGGTCTCGTTATTTATTTACTTTCAGAAGTGATGGGTTATAAATTCACTCAATCATCATGTTTTCAATCAACTTGATTTAGCTCATCTGAATGTTCCTTCTGTGTTCTCTCTCATCCTTTAAGGATTGCCTGCAAGTTCCATATACATTGCTTATAGGGGCAATTATGGTCCCCATTATATAATGGACATTTTAAGAGTCGCCTGATCAGAATTATATGAGAGCAGAGTGGTTGGGCTTGTCCAGTGAAAAACCTGGTTTCCAAAGGTGGGGCTACATCGTTGGAAATGCTCAGTTATCGCAGACACCTTCCTCTTGGACATTTTGAGATGCAGATGCTGAGGAAATGTGAAATAATCTTAATGTGATCAGCAAGTCCTGTAACTGATTCCCTGCAGCTTGCAGGAAATATTACACCAGAGCAGTGGTTATCTATGCATTTTAATCCTGCCTAGATTTAGCAAATAATCTCATAGTATTCTAACAAGGCTTCAATGTCATATGCAGGTCAAACATGCTGAAGAAGGTACCTTGTCTTCTTCTTGTGACACCATAAATATTGAATATGGTTTTTTTTTCCCCTAAAGTTGATTTTCATTTACATATCCTTCTGTGTTTTGTCAGAAAGGGAAAAGTCAGAGCTGATAAAGATGTTGAGTAACACTGTATGGTCATCCTCACATGGTTTAATTAGATACCTCTTTATCCAATCTCTCTACATGACTGCATATTTATCTTCTTTGGGTGTAGATAGTTACCCTATTTTCATACCATGCAAATGTTTCAGAGTACTCTGTGTAAGTTATATAATTTTATAAGTTAGGTCAAATGTGCTGCCTGACCCCTGAATACATACTTTTTGAACTGTGCTAATACTGGATTTCATTTTAAAGATTAAGAGAATGAAGAAAACAAATTTGCCTGGCTTTTTTTTTTCCCATCTGCTCAACTTCCAATCAAGTATGAACTATTAGTTTACACTTACTGCTTGGCAGTTCAATATGTGTTGAGCACCAGTGAGATTCCCCTATGCAGGTTAACACTTTTCCTTAGAAGTTGTCATATTTGATTACATTGATGTGAGTAGGTGTTAAATAACATGGATGAGGAGTTGGAAAGCCCTGCCATTCTAATTAATTATTTAGTTAGTCTCTGTGGACCAGGTATTAAAAACATCAGGTGTCTGACAATGGACTTTGCCTTCATGGAGTTTTTGTAGTGCTGAAATAAGGCTGGATATTCAAGTCAGGAGCCTAAACTACACAAGTAAGGTAAGGTAAAACACCCAGTTTTCCTCTTCAGACTTCTGTATCACTCTGATGTCTCAAATATTGCCTTTCATATGCTGGACACACCAGTGTTCATCAGAATGATCCCTTTCCAGGTTTTCCTAATTACTTCATTATTTCTGCACTGTTTATATCAAAGGCAGATTTTTTTTCCAAGTCAGCATCTCAGAGAAATGTTTTGAATAGCTGTGATAATGACAATTTTTATAGTTAAATATCTTTTACAGTAACAAGGTTATGGTTTGTTTTTTTTTAGATTTCTAAAAGCAGTCTATTAAACTGTTTGGGTTTTTTTCCTGAAAGATGTGTATTCCTCCCATGTATTCTTTTCCTTGTAATGTCAAATACCTAAATAATTTGGATATCTTTTTAACTTCTGAAAAAGCTCAATAGTCCTGATCTGTTTGACTGAAGTAAAGGCATTTTCTTCATATTTGTATAAAAGTTTTCTCTGTGTATGTATGTGTCTAAGGCATTAAAAGCATTTATGCCATCACTGTTTCTTGCATTTCCTTTAAAAAGGTTTATCTTGTCACTTTTTTTGTCCAGATACATACACATACACACACACACACACACACATATATTTATATATATATTTAGAAATCTGACTGGGCTATGTTTTGTAACTATTTGATGTGTTAATCAACACTTCTGCCTATGTTTCTGCTGCCTTCATGTGTACATTCATCTGTTACATAAGGAAGTTCTCCTGAACTTGAATGAGCATTGCCAGATTACCAAGATGGATTTTTGTGCTCCCCAAGTTAATGTGGATTCAGCTACATGGCTCTTATATAGGTGGTTGATGAAACCTTGTACTCCCATGTATTTCCACAGACCTGTGGGCCCTATGTGAATTAAGGGAATTTGGACTGTTTGTGGTTTGGTTCATGCTCAGCTAAAATATTTCTGATTGTTAAGAGGAATCAACAGCCCATTCCTGATGGTCCTACTTGCAGAAACAGCATGAACAGAAGTGAATAAAGATTAATAATCATGTTAGTTATTTAGCATATATTAGCTTCATTATTGTGTTGAAGTGAATTCTGCCTTACTTCTTCCAGAACTACTATATTTGAAACATTATTATTTTGATATGTATGCTTGCCACTCTTAATGTGTTAAGAGTAAGAATGAAGAGAGTGAATGAAACTCATAAGAGAGTGAATGAAAGCCTGACAAATTCCTGCTGACTGTTGGCTAATGATTCTTTGCCTTGGTAACTCAAATAATACTATTTGATGTAGCAAGACCATTGATACTTAACTCTGTCCTTGGTTATTGCAATAATTGTTTTTATAGATGCAATAAAATAATGTATCTCTTTCTGTAGAAAAATTCTTCTGTCTTTCTAGTTTTCTCTGTTCTGTAATGCCTAAAATCAATGTTCATTCGACATAACTTCCTTGTCAACTTTCTAAAATGTATATCTAGAAAAAAAAAACAAAACCAAAAAAAAATTGGTGTGAAGTACAGGTATGATACACAGTACTACACTGCATTGCCTGATGCATTAGCAAATAATAGCTATCAGAGCCAAAATCTCCTTTTTCATTTATAATGAGATGTGACTTGAAGCAATTATGCTGATAATTACTGTGACTGCCAATATGGGGTAGTTGGGAGACCTTTGAAAATGAACATCTTCTGTCCTTTTCTGTGGCAAATGTAGTTTGTCTGAATTGGGTTCAAGAGTGGAGCAGCTGTGGCACCTGGCATTCTAGTGGATTGGCTGGATTTCCTGCAGTAGGATTTCCCATTTTTAGCACCCACTCGTTTTCCAGTCTCATTTTCCATCTAGTCCATTCAGCATTTGGAGAAGGCTATCACAATAAAGCAGTGTTCCCATCTGTTGGTCATGGCTTGTTTAACGAGCAGTTGATGTCAATTCAGCAATGCCTGCATCTGTTCCTTACTGCAGCTGTGTGTGGCTAAGGGCTCCCCAGCAGCAGCCAGATTTGGCTTTTGTCTCTTCATACCACGTTACAGCTCAGCCAGAAACATTCTGTCTTGTCTCAGGGCTGTCTGCTCATGGAAAGAGGAAAGTGTGCTAAACTCTCTGTTTCTATCCTCATAAAGAATGAAACAGGCAAGGGGGGAAAGTGCAGTTCCATTGCTTTAGGAGGCGTGTTTGGGGGTATCTGAGGGCAGATTTGGAGGACAGTTCAGTCCAGATCCTAAGAGCAAGAGTGGAACAGCATCTTAGAAAGAAACAGAGAGAGCCTGTGGACTGGCTGAAGATAACAAACAGATTGTGAACTGTGTCTGATGGGGAACACTCATTTAATAGTGCAGGTTTCACTTTACTCAGGGAAGCAGTATGGCCACAATACCTTTCAGTATTTCAGTCTGACAATGCTTTTGTACTGCAGGCAGACAGGACACAGTCAAGAAATTTCCTGACCTTTACACATGTGAACTCTAGATTTCTGTCTCTTGGGTGCTGAAGAAGAATCAGAATGTTTCTTTTGTGTATGTAAGTGCTGATGGTGCACATTTATTAGGCAATTTTCAAAGACACACTTTTGATTTTTGAACTGCAGCTTCAGAGTTTCAGGGGTAGCTATGGATGAAAATCACTCCTAAAACAAATCATACTCAAATCTCATACTCTGTAAGTATTCAGTCTGGGCTGCTGCTCCCCCAGCCTGTACATCATATACTTATCCTTCTTTATTCTTTTGATTCCTTCCACAGTTTTTTTTCTACTACACAAGTGTTTTTAATACAATCATTGAAAACAAAAGTCTGAAGCAAAATAGGGTATATGCTTTTGTTTACTTTGTTTCATCCTATTCTATCTCTTTTGTTTTTCCTCCAGCTTCTGGTCTTTTGTCATTCGTTATGATTGTCATCATTTTGTGCCAGGAGGGTACCCAGTAGTTGGTGGTCTCATTTGATATGACTAAAGAGTGACTTTTTAGTAACCCTTCAAAGAAGGGTCAGACAAAGCTCCATGTAGCCTATTCCCTATCCCTAGCAGTTCCTGGAAGATGATCCCTGAGTAAGAGTGAGATCAAAGATTGGCCTGTGAATGCAACTGCCACAAGCTACAGACTTAGAAAATGAGAATACTTAAAAATACCTGAAAAACAGACTGGTTTGAACTTGTGAGGAAGAAAGCAAAAAATCTTTAGGCAGAACTACTGCTCTGTTAACATAGTCATTGAGTTATTTGTTTCATGATAAATTTCAGAGGGTGTTTGAACTGTGACATCCAAGCTCATGGTGGGGTCAGTGTTTTCTCTCACTAAAGAGTCCTGGTTCTCTCCTAGCATCTTCCCTCTCCATTTCATCATCCTGGTGTTCATCAAGGTGTCAAACTCTGCAGTTGTTGAGAGCTTCACCCTCCACCCCACTGAAGCCTCCCTGATGCTTGCACAGTCCAGCTGTAGGAAATTCTCCAGAGCCAGGCAAGAGCAGCATCCCCAGGGCTGTTGGAGTGAGCATGGAGCAGTGAGGATTGGCAGGACATTCTCCAGAGCCAGGTAAGAGCATCATCCCCAGGGCTGTTGGAGTCAGTATGGAGCAGTGAGGATGGGCAGGACATTCTCCAGAGCCAGGTAAGAGCATCATCCCCAGGGCTGTTGGAGTCAGTATGGAGCAGTGAGGATGGGCAGGACATTCTCCAGAGCCAGGTAAGAGCTGCATCCCCAGGGCTGTTGGAGTCAGTATGGAGCAGTGAGGATGGGCAGGACAGCCTTGGCACATGCACAGAGCAAAGGAAGCCACAGGAAGGGTGCAGCAGGAAAGACCATGGGAGGAATGGATGAAGCTGCAGATAAGAAAGGTTTTAACATCTGTAATGGTGAAATTTTGGTTCTCTAAGAAAAAATAGGCTTATGAATGAATATTAAATTATTTATGAGTTTGCTGACTTACTTTGGAGGTTGAAAGAGAAGCAGCAGCAGAGGGTCAGCTGTGCTGTTGAAGAGTTTCAATATCAGAAGAGAAGTGAATGGACATTAAAAAAATTCTCAAGCTTGACTCTGCAATTTCCAGGTAGATGTGTGTATTTTTCTTTACATCTGAAGGTAAAATGGTGTTGAAAAGATACATTTAACCACATAGAAAGAGGTGGAAAATTTAAGTGTACACATGTATACATTGTAACCCAGTGGTGCATTTATATTGGGTGAATTCCAGTTTTTGTGGGAGCCAATTTGATCACAGATCTTTTTTGTGTTCCAGACGCATGATGAATTTATAACTGGGTCTGACTATTTGGATGTTGCTCTGCTTTGACATAGCAATAATATCTCAGGTCTTCTATTTTCCTTTATTACCTCCTCTACATTTTGATTCTTCTATTTTAAATGCCTTTATCAGATGAAGAATATTCTTAGATTAATATCACATTCTGAGCAAATTAGCAAATATTTAATATTGCTGCATGATTAAATAAGGAGTAATAGAGACAAAAGTGAGAATAGCTTTGTGCAATCATTTAATAGACAGTATATTAAAAATACATATTTCTATAGTCAATGGAGGCGGAGTCTTTGAGGATATATTTACATATCTTTTGAATGCTTCCTTTAGGCACCTTGTAATTGACTCCTCTTGGTAGCTAGTTCAGGTGTACTTGGCCAGGAAAATACTACATGGTGGCTGTGCAGATATTTCCCAGGAGAACTGTATTCTATTTCAGAATTTCACCAGAGTAATATTTGGAAAATATTTCACTCAGAACTATTTCACTGGAGATCAGTTTTGGAAAAATCATGAGGGTTGGATATCTGTTTTTGTCTCATTGTGGAGGGAAAAAAAAAAGAGAGATATTTTTATTTAGGAAAGGAGAAATATAGAGTTTGTGCAACCAAAATAACTATGAAGCCAGGATATTTCGGTGGGGATGTGAGAGAGAGTGTGGAAATTTTTGCCTGGCCTGATTTAGGGAAGACTCAAACCCAGGAGAAACTGAAATGGTCTATCCTGGAGGCTGCAGTTTGCATAGCTCATATTACATTCTGGTTTTTTCTTCATCATGTCCTAGAGTTTTCTCTTGGAGAATGGAGCTGGCACTCACATGGAGTCCCTAGTTACTGTACTCACTGAGGGTCTTTTATGTACAGGGAAGAGATATCACTATAGCACAGCATTCATAAAATTTTAGGACAAGGCATCTGGAAAGAAATACTTTACTGTGGATATGAACATTTCATTTTGTGAAGGAAATGGCAGCACAAATGGATGGAAATGCCCCATACCTGATGGTACAGAAGATATCTAAATGAAAAGTTTAGATATCTGTTTTATCCCCAAGAATGGCTTTCAGCCACACAGACTTTGGAATCTGCCTGCTCACATTTTTTGAGGAAGATGTGTCCCAATCAAATTAATCATTGACATGATCATCTCACCTATGTCTTTTGTGATTACTTTATGTTTAAGGCTGAGCAGGTGCAATTCCAATGACATGAAGAAAATGGAGTGGGGGCCAATTTTGCATGTAGATACTGTTAAGTATGTGCAGATGGATTATGTGCCATCCCACTTGACAAAGACTCAGATGGCTGAAGAGACTTAGTAATACACTGGGTGCAATACAGACTTGTGAGAAATACAAACATGAATGTTAACCAAGCACAAGACCAAAACTGTCAGCACAGGTAGCCTGAATGGCTAATTCTTCTGCATAAAGGAGGGACATCAGTCACTGCTGATTATTTTTAAAAAGTTACCTTTAAAATCTGATGTATTATAGAAATATGGATGATGATGAATGAGTTTCCTTTTCACTTGTTATTAAGGATCCCTTGCACTGTTCCATTCTGGATGTGCAGTCTGACCTCAAGAAGCCTCTGTCATGGGATAACATTCATTAATTTTTCCTACTGTGGCCACAAGACTTGCCTGAGTTTGGTTAAATGTTTTGTTGCCTTGCTTTGCAGTAAGCTTGGGAATTATTAGGATGATTTATTCTTTTCATTTAAACATTCCTGTTGGTGAATTTGCACAGGTGAGCTCTGCCCTGAGATCCACACCCTGGTGCAGATGTGTGGGAAGTTATGCTTTCATATGCTTGTGTCTGTCCTCCATCCCTTTTAAAAAGAGAAGTAGCATTACGATGATTTGCCATAAACAAGATGAATTTTCCAGATTTTTTGGATTTACCAGATAGCTGAGCGTGACCTGGAAAGCCTAATTTCAGATTTTGCCAAGGGAGCATAAGCAGACCATCAAAAACCCAGGTTGCTGCTTCATCACACTGCCTCACACAAGGCTGGCAGGGGTGGGGTTTAGGTTGCCAAGGCTATGCTCAGACTACTTCTCTCTGATTCTTTCCCAGTTACTAAGATGGAACTTCTCCTACTTGCTAAAGAAACATAGCTTACACAGAAAAACAACTAAACCAAAGCCCCCAAACAAACAAATAGAAAAGGATATTCACCTGCATATGTATTCATCATTCTGGATCAAGCCTTGGACCCAGGGGTTGGGACTCAGCCCCTGGCATTCAGCTCGACATGAAAGGCATAAGAGAGAACACCTGCTAGCTGTCCTGTTGGTACCAGCTGTCAGAACAGCAGGAAGCTGAGAAGTGTTTGAGCCTGAATTCCTTTAGAAAGTCATCAGTAACCTCCTACTCTGTTGTGAAAATGGGAAATCAGATCATTGTCCTCTCTTCTGAGAACAAGGGAAGCTTCATGGAAGTTCACATAACAAACTTTGACTCAATCTGCACAGGTATGCAATGGACAATTTCTTCCAGGGCTGTTTCCTTGCTTGCCTGGGGCTTGGCTGCTGCATAAATACAGCAACACTGTGAGAGAGCACATTGCTCCTCTTAATCACACATCCCCATGGCCCTGAGTGCTCCAGGGCAAACTGTAACCCTCTCCTGTTGATAAAATGAGTGTTGGCATCAAAGGTGAGGTTTTCCTCCAGCTGGGAGGTGCTTCTCCTGGGAAAGGGGAGTGCTCAGCAGGAAAGGATGCAGGTTTATGCTGAGTGCCCTTGAAAACAGAGAGTTAGTGATCCCAGTCCTCCCCACAGTGGCTCTGGAGCCAGGCCAACAGCATTAAGCATCAGCATTAAGTGCTGTCCCTGCCCAAGCTGTGAGAGAAGGGTTTGTGATGCAGCCTTGCTGCTTCTGCGCAGACATACCTCAGCCCGGCTCAGTGGTGCCCAGGTTCTGATTTAACAGTAAACATGCTGAGGGCAAAACTGTGTGAGGGATGATTTCAACACATTGTAAGCTCAGTCTTCTAATTACAGGGCTGTAAGAAAAGGCCAGAAGCAAACAAATACAAACACATCTGTGGCCTAAGCTGAACACCAGCTCTTTTTGCCCACTCTTCCACTCCAAAAGCTATTAAGGTTGGGGTCTCAGCACTGGCAGTGTCATCCCATCCTGTGAAAGTTGCCCCATGTCTCAGTCCTTACCAGGTTTAGAAAAAGTAATTGTCCATCTCCAGTGGCATTCCCTCCTCCAGACAGTTTCCCTGACAGGTAACTCAGGGCTGAGCATCACAGCATCCAAGCAGCTGCCTCTCTGACTCTTTTCCACATGATCTTTGTTTGCTTGTGGGTTTTGAGGAGAGGATGATGGGAAATTTGTGATACAGGCTTTGACATGTAGTGACACCGACTGGTATGCATTGATCTAGAGCTCAGATTTGTGACTGTAAGCTGAGCTTTTGCTGCATCAGGCAGTGATGAGGAGATTGGAGATTCCTGCACACCTCACCTTTGTTTTATATGGCATCTATGCAGATTTTTTTTGCAAACAGCTCTGTCAGTCCCCTGAATCAACCAGAAGCCACCTGACAGTGGCTGTTGCAGCACGGATGCTGCATTGATCAGCCCAGACAGAAGCAGCCTGCACTGGTTTAAGACCCTCTCTGCAATACTGATGCTACACAGTTGCTCATAGGCTCAGAGTTATGTAGAGCTTGGGTGCTTCTGCTTGGAAACAGAATCTGGGACAGCAGTAAGTAATAAATATTTGGGGATGTTGACTTTTCAAGCCCAACATTCTCCTCAGACAGATCACTGGCATGCCACCCTCCTTGTAGTGTCCTGTTAGCCCGAGCCTGCAGGCACAGCCGGTGCCACTGTCCCTGCTGCAGCCTCTGGCTCTCCAGGCCTTGGAGCACTGCTCTCCCTGCTGGCTGGGATGTGCGGGACTGGGCTGGAAACACGAGAGGGGGAAGATGGTCTCCTGACATGCCAGAAATTCATAGCATCACCATCTCCCCATGCTCTTTCTAATACAGCATGCTGTGAATCTGCTCACTTTTCACAGACGAAATGGCAACCGAAGTCTTTAACCAAGAAATGTGTGAGGGAGTACATTCAGGGAATGCAGTGAGTATAGATGGCAAATATAGAAGAATTGGGTTTTATTTTCTTTCTACTATACTTTATATTTTCAACCTTCTCCGCCTGTCTGCAGAGCCTGGTTTTGCTCTGAAAGTCTTTTCATGCATAGTGCATTCATTTACCACAGATGCTGCCTGTTTATTCTCTTCCGTTTTCATTGATCTAACATGAAAGTCACCTGGAACTGAAAGGGCTTTGCCCTCGCTAGGTGTGCAAAGTATTAAAAGGTATAAATACAAGCATACAAATACAAGGACTAAGCAAGTTTTTGTAGGGGTTACTGTTACAGGAAGTCATGGGTACTGAATCTGAATTGTCCATAAAAAGGCAAGATGCTCTTGGATTTAATAGATAGCTCATAGAATGGTAGCAGACTAGACACCAAGGCAGGGTGTGCTATATGTGTTATACCTTTCATTATTTATCTTGGTCCTTTTCTTCCTGAACAGAAACATATTTTGGCATTTACTGACCTTTTTTTTTAAACTTATATATTAATGGGTGACATGGGGTAATTTGCCTGTGGATACATTATAAGAGGTATGGCACCAGAGAAAATGTCTTTCACAAGAAAATTCATGCTAGGATTTACTACCAATCTTTATTTTATGCAGCTGCTTTACAGATGAAGGAAACTCAGAGCCTCCCTCAACAAACAAGAGGCAGCACTTCAGCCTAACAGCTTTGTACTGAGGGCCTAAATATCTTTTGCACGTGAATTTAACAATATGTTTCCAGACAATTACATTGTGAGTATGCCTGCAGGGCTGGCAGCTGAGTGTTGGCCTGTTTGTTGCCTTAATTAAATATATGGCTAAATGCACTCAGCCACATTAGTTCTGGCTGGGATGAGCAATGTTGTACTTGCTGATCCTTCAGTTCTGCCAGCCCTTGTGGTCAGAGAGCAGCCACACTCTGTCACTGTGTTTTCAGCCCAAGCACAAAAGCTACACACTCCTCCTTTGTGTGCTAAGGACAAAAATTAATTTTCTCTGCCTCTTCTTTCTCATTATGGAATCTTTAGCTGAATTCGGGCTGTAAGAGCAGCAGGAAATTGCAGGTTTTAACTCCACAGAGAAATGGGTTACAATGGAAAGCTTCAGGGGGTGTGCTTTTTAATTGGCACAAAACAGCAAAACCCCAACATTTTCCATGGTTGGTGGCAATTTTGGAAATCCTTTCTCTCATAAATGTGTAACATTTTGTGCAGGGTGTCTGATCCACCAAGAGGAACTTTCCTAGTGACAAACTGGCAGCTGACTAATAGCTTGTGGTCCTTTTTTTCTCCATTTTCCAAGCCTACCCACGTTTGTATTGCTTTAAGAGATCAATACAATCAAATGACCAGTCTGACCAGTTTTGACCATTACCCTCTAACTGGGCTGCAGAAGCCTGGAAGTTCTCAGCATGCCAAAGCACTGAACACAAAATTCCTCACCTCCCACCAGTGACTAAACTGTTGGTCCTCTATAAATGTGACCTTGTGTATACGTGGTTTGCAGTGGCAAACACTATTTAACTTCAAAGAAGTCAAGGGGAAGTTGAGAGGACGAGGCCACTCCTGCACAGAAACCAGCAAAGACAGAACTCAGAATATTTATGCACTGGCTCTGGTAAAGTAGGTAATAAGAGAGAAAGTTTTATTATACCTTGTATCTACATGCACATCTATTGCTGTTTGGCTTTTTCTTTTTTTTTTTTCTTTTTTTTTTTTTATTAGACTATGAACACTTCTGCAAGGGCTTTGGACTTCTTACAAGCTTGTGATGCTGAGCCCAGTGGCACTGCCCTTTTGATCCTCCCAGCAGTGGCCCCAGGTAAGCGTGAGGGCTTCTTGTTACAGGAACGCTGGATACAATGTGACTTTGGTTAATTCCCCATAATACTTACCTGATTATATATGCAGTAAAATACAATACTTCAAAAATGTGTCTCATTTGTGATGTTCATGGGGTTTTATGAACTAAGATGAACATTGAAATGTACAAAAATAAAGGTACCCAAGTTTGTGGTAAGGCCTACACTTGACAATTTTCATCTAAGAGTTGAAATCTAAATGCTTGCAAGCACTTGGTGTGTGTCCAGGACTCAGATTTAGCATCTAAGTGAATGGAAAGGGAGGAAAGTCCCATGATTCAGGATTTCACATGTTAGAACAGCATGTGAATGAGCTACAGCTTGGCTGTAGCCACAAATATGTTTCCTGAGCACCTATAAATAAATAAAGGAATTTTTTAAATCTCTCTATATATTCTTCCTCTTCAGACCCACAGAACTGAAACAAACAGGATGAAGTCCAGCTGCCTAAGCATCAGTCCAGAGCCATCTGAGATGTTTACGGGTGTCCAAGACATCCAGTTCAGGCTGGCATATATGACATAATACTTATTAAAGTCTCATTTTTTTTCTGGCTGCTAGATGCCAGGGGAAATAATCCACAGCACCTAAAATAGCACTGAGCCCTGTCAGTAAAGTCACTCCCTCTGGCGAGTACTGCAGGAGAGGCTTAGGTTTGTCCATTTATATCCATTACCATTTATATCTGCCTAATTATGTGAAGAGAGAAAGAAATTGTTTTGACATTAGGAAACTGCTGAAGACAAAGGCAAATCTAGTGACACTGAGACATGCTAGAAAAAAAATCGACTTGAAAACATTTTCTGAGCTGCTGTCCAGAAAGTCATCAAAAGAATAATTATCCAGTCTGCAAGCTACATTGAAAAAGCATTCAAGTCAATTAATTAGTCATGAATGACATAAAAACAGAGGCAGTCTCTTCTGCCAGGTAACAAATGACAGAATGAGAGGAAATGGCCTCAAACTGTGCCAGGAGTGGTTCAGATTGGATATCAGGAAAATCTTCTTCCCTGAAAGGATTGTCAAGCCCTGAAACAGGCTGCCCAGGTAATGGTGAAGTCACCATCCCTAGAAGGTATTTAAAAGATTGTAAATGGGACACTTGGGGACATGGTTTAGTGGTGCCAGATTAATAGCTGGACTCAATGATCTTAAAGGTCTTTTCCAACCCAAATAATTCTAAAATTTTATTATTTTAAGAGGGGTTTGTTTGCAATTGTTTTTTTTTCCCCTTTACTTTGCTCTTGAGGTGAGGTCATGGACAGGTTCCCTAGTGCCATTTACACCAAGACACAAGGTACTTCCCAGTAGTACCTTATTTTTTCTTGTTGTGAATTCTATTAAACAGGACATATTCCACAGAGTTAACTCAAGTTTTCCTTTAAGCTAACACCCTCTACTGTTCACTCCTGCATATTATCCATAAACAAAACATAGCCACAATTAAAGGGACTACTGACTTTGGTGTGGTACAGCAATTTCCAAAGTACTGTCCTATTTTTAGTTTTGTTATTCTTTGAAATGAGTGCAGCAGTGACTTAGTCACCTGACCTCCCTACATCTTTCAGAAAAAGAAACAGGCTGCAATGTCCCTTTTCAATAGTTTTGATGTAGTACACATATTTGTGATTTATTTTTCAAAATAACTGTGAGTCCTGCAGTGCCAAGAACAGCCTGATCACAATTTGATGTTGTTGAATGCTGGGGCTTTACTTTAGCAACTAGAAGTTTCTGAAGTTGACTTCTCTCATTTTTATGGTGTATTTTTGACATAGTTATGAAAATTGAATGGAGTTTCCTTGTGAATGATGATAACTCACATTTCAAGGTTTTGATTTTGGAGAGGACAGTCCTCTTCTGTCTTTAGAGTCTATGTGAATGAGTTATCTGAGTCAGAATTGCCATGCAAACCAGATATCTGGCTTGCCTATCTCTGAATAGCAGCCACATGTCAGTCACCAGCTGTTTCTATACTGATCAGTCCCAGAATTAAATATTATTTGTCACTCAAAGAAGGGTTCTAATGCCAAAAGGACTCTTAGCTCTTCTCTAGAAAAGACAGCTGCATGGCAATGGAAGGGGCAGAAGAAACTGCAGAGCTCTCCTTGCCAGTCTCTCAGCAGCATGACACAAGTGTCTGAAGCTCAGTTTTAATCTCCTTCTTTCTGTATAAAACACCTAGCACATCATGCTTTCTAACAATCCCCACCTCCCTTGGCAAGAAAAGGGTTTAAGGATAAACTTTAGGAATGCTGCTTGCTAAGCTCATGAAACTCGTCCTTCAGGCTATTCTTTATATGTAAGGCAATAAATGGGAAGCAAATCTTAATGAATATATTCTGTGAAATCATTCCTTCCCCTTTAATCATTACCAGCATCAAATCAGCCCCAGCCCCTATCTGTTGTTCTGTGCATGGGAAAGTGCAAGCATTGTTAAGTCTTATTAGCCACTCAGGATTTTAGCAGTGTTAATCTCATAAATTCTTCTGTCTTACTGCCAGCCTCTGAAGCTTTTCCCAAAAACTCTCTGTGTCTGTCTATAGCTCTCAGGAAAACCACTCAGAGTATTCCTTGAGTTTCCTCTGTGCTGAAAAGAAGGCACCATTCTGGAAGATCCCAATGGCAGCTGTGCTGCCACGTCTCATTTGACTTTCAAGTGACATCAGAAGGTTAGTTGCAATCTCTTTGCAGGCTGGTAATCCAGACTGCTGCATTACACTGCCTTGATGTCCCTCTGAACATGACATCATTTGACAAGAAACAGAATAGTGTTCATAGGTGCTACAGAGATATTGGCAAAGACATTTTGATACCCATGAGGCCCCAAAAAATTAGCTGTAACACCCCCCCAGGCAATTCCACAGGTCTGCCTGGGCAAAGAGGCACAACTTGAGGCTGTTGAGGCTGTTTTGTCTTGTTCTGTCACTGGCTGCCTGGGAGAAGAGGCCACCCCCCACCTGGCTGCACCATGCCCTCGAGTGGCTGTAGACACCAATAAGGTGCCCCCCGAGCTTCCTCTTCTCCAGGCTAAACAACCCCAGCTCCCTCAGCTCCTCCTCAAAAGTCCTCCTCATTCCTCATGCACAGGCAGCACCAACTTTGAAACTTAGGTTTTGCTGGTAGTTACTGCATGGAAGGTCTTTGAGCACTGTAACAGTGCTTTCAAGTGTGTTATTATTTTGCTGAAATAAAACTCCTGTTGATATGGAACTAGGACAAGCTGGCTTGGAACCAAGATGATTTCACTGTCTGGAGGAATATCTGCATTCTGGTCATCTCTGATGGGCTGTGCCAGGCCATGGTAAGCTATCATGCTGTAGCCATGTGTGTGTGTAAGCCAAAAGGGGACAGGGCATGGATAGCCTGGCACTCACTCTACAAAAGAAGGCATCTCCCCCAAAGAGAGACAAGAGTATCCAGCAGAAACCTGTCCCTGCTGCCAGGATTAGAGTGAGAGCCAGTAACCTGCTCAGATAGATACATCAGCAGGGCAGCACAGCAGTCACTGACCCCAGCCCTCAGACAGCTTGTTTGTTTAAGCAAAGCCTGTATACAGAACGTTCCCATTGGCAAAGATTTCCTGGGTCTTTGCCTTTGTTGTCTGTGGTTGTTTCCACTTCATAAGACAACAGTTCTCACCTGTCCCAGCCAGTGATATTTGCTCTTTAAAAGCGATTTTTATTTCAGCATTTCACCTTTGCCTTATCTGACTTGTATGAGGTGGACTGCTCCTGCCCTGCTTTAATCTCTGGTCCACAGAAACCTTAGAGAGACATTTAACAGTGCCAGATAAATAAAGATTCAGCAGAACTCAGCACTCTACTGCAACATTGAACTTTCTGTCACATTTTCAAATGCTTGCTTTTTATGACTATGGAGACATATCTTACACCTTGAGCCTTGTATACAGCAGATGGAAATAAAGGGTGTTGCCTAAAAACTCCAAGACAAATCATAGAATCATAGAATGGCTTGGGTTGAACCTTACAGGTCATTTAGTTGCAACCCCTAAAATGAAGTTTGGATAGGATAGGATTGTCACTGATATCTGCAAGACAGCAAGAGGCATTTGACTACTCAAACTGCTGTTGAAATGAAGGTCAGAACAAGGACACTTGGAGCTGTTAGCTCCCAGTAGCCCTCCTATACACATTTTTTAGTTCTTTCATTTCTGTAGTTCTAAGTTTACAACTTGACACAGTGCTTACAGACAGCAGTCAGAGATCTACCACTTATCATTTGTATCCTCTATCTCAGAACAATCCATCACAAAGCCTGTGCAGGCTGCTGTTAGATCCAAGTAAAGATATTTCTGAGTTCATGAAAGAGACGTCTTTAATCTGTGATTACCAACATTTGGCTGCAGACTTGACAGCTGGCTTTCCTCAGAATCATTAGTGAGGCCCAGCAATGGCAGTGACTGCCATCATACAGCACAATGGGAAAGGTTTTTAAGCCCTAATTTATATTTCACATAAGTGTCTCTCTTTCCTGTGCTTGCTGCTAATGGACCACCATTATGTGAAATGGAATTCACAACAATGGAAATGTCAATTCATTCTGTTTGCAGGAGCTGGGCTGTCTCCCAGCCTGTGCCTCAGGCCTGACTAGCATTTTGCTGAAATTCCCCTGAGACAGCAGGATAGTTTTATTTTCATTAAGAGATAGGATTGTCCTGAGAACCACAATAACAAAATAAGTTCTATTGTGTATATTAATTATCTGCAGCTAGCCACCTGGGGAACACTAACAAGGCTGCATTTGCAAAGGTGTTTGTTTAAATAAAGGAGCACGAAACTCCACAGGACAATTCCACAGCTCCCTCCTTGTCTGCAGGAGCCGGTGTCTTCAGGCAGTGTGATTCACACAGGATGGTGAGGGAGCTCACAGCTCGGCTTGCAGTCAGCAGGAATTTCCACACCTCTCCTGGGCCAGGAGCCAGAGTCCCTGCTGACAGGTGACCGTGTGCTCCCCATCCCTCGGGGCTCTCTTGTGACAGAGAGCGGGCTGGGGCACCTGTGAAACGCCGTGTGACACAACTGCTCCAGCTGAGCAGCGCTGCTGGGACGCCAGGGGGGAAGGATCCTCACCTGTCCCTGCCCTGCTCTGCTCTTGGGCAATGCCTCCGTTTGCTGTGGCAGGAACACCAAGCAAAGTTAGAGGGTTACCATTCTTTCTTTGCAGAGCTTGCACTGTGATTTTGCTTGAAAAAATGGCTGGTTTTAGGTGGATGGTCAGGCTTTTGTGTGTGTAACAAGGACCCAACCCTGTTACACCAAAACCTGGGCATGCTTTTCATTGATTTCAAAGGGACACAGCAGCTACTTGCATTCAGCATTTATTTTTACTCAAGCCAGGTAAAAGCTCATTAATTTTGGTTAAAAAAGAATAACAGACTTCTATCTTGCCCCCTTACTGGACCTCACCCCAGTGGTGCAGAGTAAGGTAAAATAAATAGAGCTTGTTCACTTATACTTAGAACAACATGGAGATTCCAGCGTAGGACACCACACAGGTATGTGTGACCTTTTGCTTTTATTTATCAGGACATCCTTGGCTCCGGTGGGGCTAGTCTATGAAAGAAGCTTGGCTATGTTCAGTTTTCTACAATCGTCAGTTCCTCACAGGATCAGGCTGTTCAAAAACCGTGAAAATACCTATGATGTGGATTTCACATGCCTCATTTGGATGTTTCTATTGTTTGTTTCTATTTATTCTCTCTTTTGAATCTTTTTGTCTTGCATTTGCACATGTTGACGTCACAGTTTTGTTCACTGGAGCTCCAATCCTGCAGGCTCTCTCCGAATCATAACTCACATTGTTCAAATGAGAATGGCTTTCTAAGGCAGATCTAATCAGTGTTTCTCTTGGGAACAAAACCAAATGAGCTTTTCCAAGGTTGGCAATTCAGTCCAATTATTTCACAGATCTTTGTTCATTTAGTTCCTCTGAAGTGGAACCATCAGAAGAAACAGGGCAGAGCTACAATGCAAACAGGAAATTATGGTTTCTCAATTTGAAGAAAATGAGATTTTATAACACATTCCTCTATTTATTTATTTATTTAGTACACCTTACTCTTTTGTCATGCATCCTGGCAGCGCTTCACTGCAGAGCACAGCAGTCTTGAGAGAACTATCAGAGTAATGTCAGAGCTCCTCAAAAGGAAGCTGTGTAGACAAAGCCACAGGTACTGTAAATAAACTCAACTCCATTGATTACCTGGGACCTATATCAGTTTACAGCAACTGAGAACTTGCAGTTTACTGCAGTGAAAAGATGCTTTTTTTGCTCCTTTCTATCATTATACAGAATCATAAAATATCCTGAGCTGGAAGGGACCCACAAGGATCACTGAAGTCCAACTGTGCTGGAACTCCAGATTTTCCTTTTCTTATTAATTATAATTTCCAGTCACAAACTATCATGGAGGGTTTGCTTAATTGCATACACCATGGTACAAAATTATTCTTTAGTTTGCATATAAAACTGAAAAATGCTTTGTTAAAATTAGACATGGTAATTCATGGTTGTGTTTTAAAGGGGTGTCTATCTAAGACCAATAACTTTAAGCCACTGAGATAAATCATCAGTAGTGCCTTGATGAACATAATAATTTTGATGGATGATACTTGCAGCTGTCAGCAGGCTGAACATACTTGTTGATGGCTCTCAGGGGACTGGCTTAATGATTGTACAAATGAAGCAAGAACTAAACTTGGAAAGAAAATTTCATGGAAATTATGTTGGAAAGAAGCAACATTTTCTCCCTGAATAAGCATGTTTTAATTTATACTTAACAACTCAGAAAATGGAAAAGGAAAACAGAATTTTTTATTCCTGTTATCTTCAATTCCTAGGCAACTGGTTTAGAGGTACTGTGAAGATGTATTACAACTTTAACACAATCTTTTCTCCAGAATTCCCTTGCAGCAGTACTACTGAATTCAACAACAGAGTTTGGACAGTGATGCCATTCTGGATGTGGACATTCATTTTTGTTGGTTCAGCCTGATCCCCTTAATGTCCATATCTGGGACCTTCTGGAAGTCTCCATAGCTTTTCCTGTGCTCTATTCACAGGCTTCCTTCATGTAGCAACCAGAACATAAGAGCAAGATGTAAAACCTTGTCTAAGGAGGAAGCCAGGCCCTGCAAGGCTCTACATGGAACACCTGGGAAGTGCAACCAGTGCTTGAGTCTTCGGAGGGACAACAGCAGCCAGGCACTTGGTGCACACCTGGCTGATTAGCTGCATTCCCAGTGCTTCCAAAATGCTGCCTGGAGAACTCCTGCGGAGTCAGCCCAGCAGCACAGGACATGAAAAAGGATGCTCTTCAAATGCTTTCTGCCGTCTGCTTTTCTGCCTAGCGTTTATGTTCTAATCCTTAAAAACCCTGTTACTCTGAAGACTGGTGTGACAGCTATAGGAGACAGACACCTCGAGATTCTGATGGGATTTTAAGAGTTTTAGCCATGGTCTTTTCCTCTCCTCAGTCCTTTTTGTGTGATGTGGTTCATCTTTCTTGACAAGCACGATAATAACCCGAGCACTCAGAATGCTTTTCTAATGTCCCGTTGTGTTCAATGTAGCTCAATTGACATGCAGCAAAGTGCAGCAGCCTTTCAGTTAGGAATGACATGGCTTCTGCTGACATTTCCTAGCTGAAGAATCATTTTATGAATCATACACACTCTTTGTTTCCAGCTCTTCTGAACCCTGTGAAAAGAAGAATCAGAACTAAACAGATGGAGTTCGGGGGAGTGTGAAAGCCTGGAGGTAACTCCAGCAGAGGAAAATGAGGGTCAGCACCCTCAAGGAGGTCAGGCAGGGAGGGCCAGAGAGCTGCAGAAGAAACCTATCCATCGGTACGGCGAGGAGAAGCGCCTCTCACGATGGGGAGGGTGCCGGTCCCAGCAGCAGTGCCGGGAGCGGCTGTGGGGCTCCATCCGTCCCCTCGCGGTTCCCCTCGGGCAGGACCCGCAGGGACGGCGGAGCCAGAGCCCGGGAAATGCACTCCCCGACGGCTGCCGAGAGGGAAGCGCTTCGAGCGGCAGCGGCACGTCCCCAGCCGCCCTCCTGAGCATCCCCGCTGCCTCCGGCCCCTCCGCCGGCGGCAGATCCCGGAGCCGCGGGCGGTGTGTGCGAAGGGAGGGCGGCGGGGAGCTGGCTCTCCGTGCCGGCCCCGAGCTCTTCTGGCTCCCGCTCCGCACGGGCTCTCCCGGCAGCACGGCCCGGCAGGGGCGGATGCGGCAGCCGGACCCTGCCCGGCCCAGGGGCGCTGGGGCCGCGGCCCCCGCCTCGGCGAGCAGGGGTGAGAGCCCGCCCGGCACGGGGGACAGGGGTGAGGGCCGGCCCGGCACGGCTCCGCCCCGCCGGGGCACAGCGGCTGCCGCGGCAGAGGGGCGTGTGGCCGCTCCTTACGGTCCCGCCGCTCCTCGTCTCGCCGCCCGGGGCTGCGGCTCCTCGCTCCGCCGGCGGGCCCGGGCCGGCCCTGCCCTGCCCTGCCCGCGCCGGGCTCCCAACTTTCCTCGGCGTGGCACGAAATGTGCCGGGGCGCCGCCGAGCCCCTTTGACGTCTTGATCCTCTCCGAGAACTTAACAGGATCGCAAAGCCCTTCGAGCGGCTTTTCCCGGTGAGCCGGGTTTAGGCGCTCGGGCTGCGGCCGTAATCCGCCCTCGCCGCGCGGAGGGGCGGCTCGGCGGGCCCTGCCCTGCCCCGGCGGGCCCTGCCCTGCGCCGCCGCCCCCGCCGGGCCGGGCGGGCTGCGCTGCCCTGCGCGGCTCCCGGCGCGGCCCCAGCGCGTCCGGGCCGGCCAGGACAGCGCTGCCCGCAGCAAGAGCGCCCCGGGGCCCGCATCCAGGCACGCGGACCGACGGACGGACGGACGGACGGACGGAGCTGCAGAGTTCGGATGCTGCGGAGGAGAGCGCGGGCAGGTGAGTGTGAAGCAGGGGGCAGTAAGCCTTCTGTCATGCCTGTGAGAGTGGCGTCATGTCCTGCACCAGACTTCAAGCCTTAGCTCAAAAGCTTGAAATGGAAACGTAAACTTTGTTTATTTGTTTAATTTTAAAGAAAAGTGTTAATTTGATTTATTGATGCAGTGATTTATGTACTTAAAATTAAATTGGGTTCAGGGCACAAATCTGAACCGAAGTGGGGCTGAGGGGACTTATTCCATTCCTGTTGACTGACACTTAATTTTACTAGCTTGATCCATGCGTCTCTTCACTTCTCCAGTGTCTGGTGCCTGTGGTTTAAGCATGAGGCTATCGAACCCTGTATTTAAAAAATGCTAGCAAATACTACAAGCAGTGAAAGAGACTAATTTTCCAGTGATTCCTGGTGCTTCTCATAAATTGACCTTGGTTCTAGAAATATGACATCTCTTGCAAAAATCCTGTACTGTAATCCAGGCCATAGTCTGCCTAAGAATGTGGAAGATGCAGTACTAATCAGTGTCTTTCTGTAGTGCAAGGTCCCCTCACTTGCCAAGAGGAAAAGCCTAAAGAAGATAAGGATAAGGGAAAATGACGTGAACATTACTTTAGATCTCTGAAGAAATTATGTTGGTACCTGTTGATCTACCTGTTTTAACTATATTTTGTTTTCCAGATTCATAGTTGCTGCATTCAAAGCAAATAGTTAAAGGATTGTTGTATTTAAAATGTGTAATTTTCATTTTTACTACTGAGTAAAACTACATCTGCAGTTTCAGATGTTACAGATTTTGGAATAGCATAACTGTGTGTCTTCAGTCAGCACAGTCTTTGGTTTTTCCCCTCTGGTATTTTTCATGTTGTTTTCCTTGAGAATGTATGCTAAAACCATCAGATTAGAAAAATACGTGTTGCAAATGAAAATGGGACTGTCGGGATGTTGAATCAGCAAGGGTAATCATGGTAAACAAGTAGTGAATGACTTGAGGGAAGAACACATCAGCTTTAAAAAATTGTACCTCATCCTTCCACCTCATATCAGCATGTATCGGCTTTGCTTTCTGTGTATGCCAGCCTTTGCCATCCAATTTGCACCCAGGCTCAGTCATTTCGGTTCAGCACGTTGTCCGGCAGCCTTCTCCAGTGCTGCCATCTCTTTTCATTAGCATCTCTTAAATCCTCTTCGGTAGGATGCCTCCTTACGGCTTGTGAAACGTGACACGATTTACCAACCCCTCGTGCTTCCCTTCCCCAGGCAAATGGGGTGGCTCCCATGGTTCGCATAAAGTGGGCAGGGACGGAATTTAAATGGGTGACAGTCACACGTATGCAAGATTTATGCATACAGATTTATTTTATACATTCAGGACTGCAAACCTGCTGTGTTCATGCTGTATTCATGCCCCTGCTATGTACACTTTTAAGAGTTACCTTGAAATGTGAATGCACTGACAGGAGACATTGGCAGAACCAGTGAATTTTAGGCAGTGGCTTCAGAAGCCTTGCACAGAGCTTATTTGCTGTATAGAAACATGGACACCTGTGCTGTGTTAACCATAGTGGCAGCAGAAACAACATGATGGGACTTGCTTGTGCTGTCAGCTGTAATTTTTAATTTTCTGTGTTTTAATTTGCAATATTAAATTCAATATCCACAGCTAGAATGGATATATAGAATGGATATATAAATGGAACTATATTGCCAATAGTTCATAGTTACAGAAGGAAAACTCAGTCCCAATAATTCAGTTTATTTGAATGATGATTTTGGTACTAAAAGGTGCCAGAGACTCAGCCATCAAATAGATCAAAGGTAATCATGTGCATTTCATTGTAAAACTATAAATTATACATACATGAATAATGCAATGCTTTACGAAGTGCATGCACATCTAAAGTACCTGTGAAAGGTAGAGTATTTGAAATCCTTGGTTGGTCCTGAGGCTACTGGGCTATGCATATAAATTATGTGCATTCTCAGGAGATGTCAGTGCTCAGAGACTGTAGAAAATGCAATATGATGTAGCAGAGAGTAATAAATTTTGAAAAGTGTGCTTTTAAAAGAGGCCCTAGAATTTAAGAATTGTTGATTTAAACTGTAATGAATTCATGAGGGTAAGTTGGTACAGCTGACTGTTTTTTCCAACTCCCTGAGTTTGATCTAATGGCCTTCATACAAAGCTGATTTCCAGATGAGTGTGCCAGAGTCCAGTGTGCAGGTGAATTTGCAAACCTCCAAATCCTTGAAGAAAAGGATTTTGTGCCTTGTCTTCAAACCTTGTCATCATTTAGAAGTTCCAGTGTGCAGTGTTTGATGTCCATTTGTTGCCATTAGGGGTTGCATCACTGGAGCTGCAGCCTGTCACACAGAACACACACAAGATACATAATGCACAGCTGAGCCACAACTATTAGCAAGTGATATAACAAGGATCATGTAGGTGGAGGTCAAATCCCAGAATAAATCCCAAAGGCTTATCAGGGTTGAACCTGAGAGGCTGTGTGAGGATTTGGAATGTGTCTTAACTAAAATGATGTTAGTGATCCTATGCAGCTTATCACTGCTTCTACAGCAATAACATGCTGAAAGCTTCAAGAACAACAGTGTTTTAACTACACAAACACACATGCATTATAAAATGCATTATAAAATCATATGTAAAGTAATCTTTTACTTTGTGGCGGTGATATATATTTCACCTTGAAAAGCTCTTTTTTGAATTCTGCCATATTTTCTTTCTGTAGTCCTTTTACTCTAAACAAATAAGCGTTAAGAATACTAAGTGGTGGTATAAATAGCTTGATCTGTCATTATTACGTGATGAATAAATACATTTAGTTTGTATCAGGTGTATTAGTTCTTGGTTGATTAACAATTTTGGATTAAGTTAGGTTGGGTTGGCATATTCTGCCCCAGAAGGGAACTGCTGGAGTAGCCCAAACATGAACTTTCTCAGTGCTCTTGAGAGTGATTCAAAGGTCCTTCACAGATATTAGACAGGCTGCAGAGCTTGCTTTGATGGCTTAGTGGATAGCTATCAACTTCCTAAATTTGTTATAATTTGTAATATTAAAGTGTGTATCTGTGTGTTGGGTTTTTTTCCCTGCTGAGAGGGTGCAAAATTGTCTGAAACTCAGGCCACAAAGCTGCTCAGAGGCCTTGACTGTGTCCAGATTGCAGTGGGTGCTGAAAACAGGTACTGCTGCTGCCATAGGTGTTCTAGAGTGCTGAAAACCCATAAGAAAGCTATTTGGAGTCCATAATCTACAGGTAGCAGGCTCTGGAAAAAGGAGGAAAATTGTTTTTTTTCTTGCTTAATTTGAAGCAGACTTGCAAAGGTTTCTCATTTTTGAGGTGCAGCTGCTCAGCACAATGCCATTTGCTGCAGACAGGTGAATCGACTTGAGAAATAGGGGAGTTGTGGCTGTGAATTGGGTGCCACTGCTTTGGGCCTGGAGTTAGAAGCCCAGTTATTCTCCATATCCCAGTTTGGTTTCAGTCATTTCACATAGGTAGCTTCCTTCATAGTGCCATGTTCCTGCATTTCTGCATTCCTGCTTCAGGAAATTCACTGGATGGCAGAGCTCCTAAAATTTAGACACTGCAGCCTTCGTAGCTCTGCTTCTAGGTCTTTAATGATGTAGCCCTAAAGAGACAAGTAGAACTTGGTATTCAAAACTAGGAAATACTCAAGTGAATCCAAAATTTTCATATGTTACTTGAACTCATACTTGTTGTAAAAACAACTGGCTGTCTTGTTAAAAATGCTTCTTTTATACCAGAGAGTGTCTTTGAAATAGTTTGACACAAAACCTCAGTTGCTATTGAATCCAAAAGGAAGAGGATAAAAGAGCCTGACCACTTCCATTTCAAGTAGGGAGTGCTATCATGTATGTAATAATTACATGTATGTAAATTGTTACATTTTTAGGATAATACATCTGTCTCATTTAGCTGTAGTTTCAGTCTCAGTGATTTAGGCACTTGAGTGTGGGATTATTAATCTCTTTCAGTCCTACCCAATAGGTAGCAAGGAAGAAAAGACTAGGTGAGAAAGCATGTTAAAATTCTGCTTAAGGCATTGGTAAAGATGCCAATCTTTCATGAGCTAGGAGAGATTCAAGTTTTATTTTGCTGGGTGAGGCTGACTGAGGCTCAGAGGACAATGTGTCTGTCTATCTATGTTTTTGTTAAATGACTTGTAAGCTAAATACCTGTTCTAAGTGCCTAACATGGATTTACCAGACTTGTCAGCCTTTAGGTAATCAAGTTTTACCCTCAGTGTAATTATTAGCATTAAATATTCAGAGCAGAGAGTGTAGTTCCCAGGTAGTTGTTATTTACAAAAGGCAGGTACCAGGGTGGGTGCAGTGCCAGGGGCTGGCAGGGGTTGAGGGACTGATGTGAGCAGCCAGGGCTGCCTGTGCTGCGCACAAATGGCTCCAGCCAGCCCCAGCTCATCCCCTGTGGCCAAGAGGGTGGCACTTCAGGGAAAAAGCACTTAAATAAGGGTAGGATGCCACAAAGGCAGTGTGAGGGGACTGAGGGGGAAAAAAATGGTGAAAATCATCTCTGCAGAAAGCAAGGTCAGAGAAGAAGGAGCAGAGGTGGTGTTGTGGGCACTGGAGCAGGATTCCCTTGCAAGTCTTGGAGGGCTCCATAATGGAGCAGACATCCACTGTGGAGGACCCTTTGGTGGAGCCATTCCTGAAGCAGACTGCAGCCAGTGAAGAGGAGCCTGTGCAGGAGCAGGCTCTCCTGACAAGGACTGTGGTCCATGGAGGACCCACAGTGGAGCAGGTTTGTCCTGCAGGACTGCAGCCTGTGGAGCAGGTTGTGAAGGACTGCAGCCTGCAGCAAGGACCCAGACTGGCTCAGGGGCATGGTGTGAGGAGGAAGGAGTGGCAAGGAGGGAACAGGGACTGACTGCAGCCTCCCATTCCCAGCCCCTGTGTTGCTGGGTAGGGTGGAGGAGCTGGAGGAGTTGGGAATGTAGGGGTAAAGTTGAATCTGGGGAAAATGAGTGGTAGAGTGTTTTGCCTTTGTTTCCTGCCATCCAACTCCATTTTAATTGGCACGAAATTGGGTTTTCTCCAGTTTGAGCCCATTTTCCTGTGATGACAATTGGTCTTCCAATGTCCTTTTTCTTCCTGTTTTTTCCTCTTGACCCATGATGAGCTTTCTCCCACTGGGCTGCTGAAGAGAAGTGCAATAGCAGCTGTGTGGGCATCTGGCAGCAAGCCAAGACCAACCTGCCACTCTGCCTGGTTTTAAATATGAAACTGAGTTCTGCTCACTTCTTAAAACTGCCTTGTGAGAACCAGTGTTTAGTGGCAGTTTTGGGATTGCAGGTCCCAGATGGCTGGAGCTGTCTCTCTGTGTCCTTGCAAAAGAGGTTTGTGGAGCCTCCTGACTCTTCAGGACTTTCCTGCTGGCTGACTCCTGTTAAGCTGCTCCTTAGTTAATTACTTGCCATATTTTGGATCCAATGTTGAAATGTCAATCTCCTCCCTAGACTAGTAAAAACACTTGTCATTAGGGTTCTTAGAGGCCTGTAAGGAACAAATATTTCTTCTTCATCAGATAGTTAGTCATTTGTCAGAACTTTATGGGCTTTATGCAGTGCCAAACCACATTGCTTCAGGAGGTCTCAGCACCTGCACTGTACCCAAATTACCTCAGTATTTATTTGTATCTGTCCTGTGTTCAGTCTCTCTCTACCACAGCTGGGCACAGGTAACACACTTTCATCCATTCCTCCTACCTCCTTCCAAAAATATATTAATGTATTTTTTTGCTTAGTAGTATAGTTGTATTTCTGTGAAATTTCCCCCCCCTCCTTTCCTCCAGTATAGGGCAGAATAAGAGTTCAGACCCCACTGTATATTGAATGTCAGTTTTACAGCTGAAATGATTGTAAGGGATCTGAAATGACCTGAAATGTTACCTACATATTTTTATTTTATAACTTTTGAGTCTTCACCTTTTAGGGTGAGCAGGCCCCATTTTCCTTTCTCTCCCTTTTTCAGGTCTTTAATCATTCTTGCCATACTGTTATTCTGCTTTATCTTTCTGATTAAGAGAAGGACTTGGAGTGTTCCAGATGAGTCTGCACTGTTGCTTCATGGAGCAGTTTTAGTGGTTTTTGTGTCATTAACATGTTCCATGTATACATTGTCAGTTGTGTCAGCAAGGCTGCCCTGCAGTGAGCACACTGATTCTCTGAGCTGTACCTGTGTCCTAGGCTCATAAATTGGTTTGGTTTGGTTTGGTTTGGAAGGGACCATAATGACCATGTAATTCCAACTCCTCTTCCACCAAACCAGTTTACTCAAAGCCTCATCCAACCTGGCCTTGGACACTTGCAGGGGTGGGGCATCCACAGCTTCTCTGGGCAACATGGTCCAGTGTTTCAACACCATCATAGTGAAGAATTTCTCCCTCATATTTAATCCAAAACTAGCCGTTCAGGTTCCCTTTCTGAGTACATATGGTTCATTTGGAAGCATGTAGGGCATTAGTTTCACCTGCTTTTCACCTATATTCATGGGTTTCCATTTGCCTGTGTTGCACATCACTTACCATCAAATTGAGAAATTGCTGTAGTTGATGTTGGTCATCCTGAGGTTCCCTGCACTCCTTTTCTTTCTCTTGCCTATACAATTTTTTGCTGTCCTGAGATCTTACTGTATCACCACTTCATCTTTCCATCAGCATCATTAACAACAGGTTTTCCAACAGAGCCCTGAGGAATACTGTTTATAAACATCTGCAGTGGTGAAGGTGACTATTTAGTCCTGTTCTTGCTTTCTGTCTTCTTGTTTTTTTAATTCAATATAGTGTTTGACTTCATATGCTATTATTTTTTTTTTCTTTTTTAGTGGCATAGCTTTTGAAAGCCTGAATAAGGTTTCCTGTATTCAGTGCTCCACTGGCATACTCAAGCCTTTCAGGAGGTTTGAAGTATCTAATTCCAATATCTGTTAAAAGTGTTTAATTCCAGATTAGTAATATCCAATTTCAGCCATTTCAGTTTTAAGTGTAAAGAAATGCTGTACTTCATGTTTTTTAACCAAACTTTTGGGAACTGATGCACAAATGCACCTGGAAATCCATGTGCCACACCAGAGCATTTGAAACATAGAAAGGCATTGTTCACTCATCTCCAGTGTCAGAAGCAATGTGTCTTATCAGTGAGGGAATCCCTGGTGTTAGCAGCAAATTATCCACATCACCCCAAGACTTCAGAAGGGTTTCATTATTTCGTGCTTTTATTGTTTTAACAGTTTTACTTTTTTAACAGAGTTGCTTACTTTGTTGGAGGTTATAAACCAGGTGACCCTTGTTTTTAAGAACTGCTGTAGGTAAACATCAATCTGATTGTGAATCACCAGAACTGATAAGTGGAACTAAGTGTCAGAACTAGTCAAGAGCTTCACTCAGTGCTAAATTTGCTCTGAAATTACAACTTTAGAAAAAAGGTTAATGCTTTGTTACTTATGAATAATTCTTCCCACTCTCAAGCTTTTAAAACTGAGTTTTGTTTTTTAACATAAATTATGTGCACTTTAGAAGTTAATTCTTCTGAGTGAACATTCCAATCTGAGAGTGGGTTGAAAGAGTGGAATTTTTTCATATCAATGTGTAATAAAAATGCCCATTTTTTTCCCCAGTTAAACTTCAGTTAATCAACACGAACAAGGCTCAGTTTAAGGTGAGACACAGACAGTAACTGATTTAAATTAAGGCAAAATTAGTGATGAGGAGTACTAATAAAATTTTTGAATATTAAGTGATGCCCAAGGCTGTTTCTAGAGTAATTTCATTATTTCTGGATTAAAAAAAAAAAACACTTTAAAATATATTAAATAATTTTTAAAGTTATGTATTACTTTCTTTAATTGTCTGGGAATTGAGTGGAGGGTAAGTCAGGTATGTTGTTTTCAAGAAAGTGGGTGCATAATATTCTAACCATGTGTAATAACCTGAATGATTCAAGTCACAGTTTCTGAAAGATCTGTATTTCATTTGGTGTTGAAGGTGGATCTTGTGTGGTCAGTGACACAGAGGATTCCAGGTGAAAAATGGACACGACCTAGTGTGAGGGAGTTGATTGATCCTGAGGGAATTTCATTCTAGTCATATTTCAGACAAAAAAGGTTCCTGAATGGAGTTTCTAAATCTTTTTTTTTCTTGTTGAAAAATTCAAAGCTTTCACTGAAATTCTTTCATTCCTTCATTTGTAAGACACTTGTCTTAAGTCTTAAAACTCATTTTGTAAGTAGTAGATGTGATATGAATTTGGAAAGGCATTGAAGATCCAATCTGGAAAGGAATTTAGACAAATCTTTTAAAACCTGTAGGAGATAAGCTGCTAAATATTTTAACAGAGACTGTTTTGAAGCATTGTGATAAAACCCCCTAGTGTGTGTTTACTGCAGAGTTTTAATAATACAGAATTATAGCATGGCCTGCATTAAACTAAGGGGTAAATGTCATTAATTATCTGCTTGGTTAATATGGATTTTTGGAATAAAAGTCTTAATTATAAAATAGATAAAATTAGCACAGGGAAATCAATCTAAAGTGGAATAGGTTGTCCTAGCACATGTATTACCTGGCTTTTTTTAGTTGACTTTCTTACTAACCTTCTTTTAATGAGATTTTTAAATGCAATTTCACTATGGATAATAGGTATGACAGTGTTGGTAGTCCATAAAGCCCAGAGACTAAAAGAATATGATGTCATGTAACCCTTTTGCTTTGGTCATGATGAATTTTTACTAACACTTTTTCTTCTGTCTACTGCAAATAAATTGAGAAATACATGTCATATGTGCTTGTAAATATCACAGACCGTCCTTCAAATGGTTGAAATTGCTTTTTGCTGTTCCACTCTTTTAATAAAGAACTCTTTTTGAATACTGAGCACATTTCTTTTGAAGCCTTCATAATTTTTTTCCCGTTTCAGCTGTCATTTAGATGTTGATATGTAAAGCAAAATGGCAAAAATCAACACCCAGCACTCCTACCCTGGTGTACACAGCCTGTCCGTCAGAACTGCTGATGAAGATATCGAAAGGATTGGAAATGGCTATATCAGGTAATATTTTCCTTTCATCACAGTCAAGAGAACAGGTTGCTGCATAGTTTGTGGAACTCCTGTAGCTCTGGGAATGGCAGCTAGAATTATGGGAATATTGTGTTGTGGTATTGTTGGCCCAGTGCACTTTACAGACTTGACAACATCTGTCCAAAGCATAGAAGAGACAGACACAGGGAGGTTGCACTAACTCATCAAAGACAAACCTCTTTCTCAAGTCACCACACAGATAGCACACAGGGTCTATGCTTTCAACAAGGTATGTAGGATATGAGCAAGAAAAAGAACCTTTGAGCACCATGCAGTGAGAAGCCTTGGGAACGTTTGGTTTTCTTAAAGCAGCCTCTGCAAATTGCCTAATTCCTATGATAGGGAAAATCTGTAGTGAATAAAGAGTATCAGCATTTTTGTGCTGGATTTTTGGAGTGTCCCACTGTACAGAGGAAATGTAATAGTTTCTTTACATTCACCTTTCTCTAGTTTTGATAGTTTTAAAGTGGCTGTTTGAAACATGCAGTGAGCTTGCACTTAACCTATTGCACAGTAGCAGTCATTCCTCTAGACTGGGCAAAGCCTGCTGGGCCTGTGGAAACATGCCTGATGATCCATAGCATCTCTAAAGGCTGGAAGTTGTTTTCTGCTTTTGGCTTGTTATGGCCAACCACCTCCTCTATGCGGATCTTGTCAGGCTGTCTCTTGCTGTTAAAATGCACACCCAGACTAGAGCACCCAGAATCCTGATGGGCTGATGGGACTCCCTTTGTTATGGTGATTTTTGGATTGCATGTCACAGCAGCTGCTATGGATGCTCTGTTTGAATTGGTCCTTTATTTCTTTTTGTTTTGCTTTCATGGTACCTTCTATCACATAGATGTACCTTACTGAAGTGAAAATGGATCTGATTTGTTCTGCACAGTAAGGCTTGCTTGCTGTTGTTGCACTACCCCATGGTCTCCTTAGGGAGATTTAAAAAAGCCCTGTCCCTTTCCCTCCATTAACAGTGATGTGTTAGAAAAAGTGAAAACACAGATTGAAATGAGCCTCTTCCTTTCCTATTTTTAGTGTCCTATTTGTAGTAGATGTCAGTGATTGGCAGCTCACAGAAGGGAATTACTGGCTGGGATGTGAGGCGGGGTTATAAGGGTTTAAATGTAGAATTAAATCCCTATGGTCATCTGCAATTTCAGAGGCAATGACTTTGACAGGTAGAGGGACTGAAATATGAATTGCACTTTATCATCATGGTGATGGTCTTGAAGAGTAATTTTTTTAAAGGAACATTCAATATTATCAGCATTAATTGCAGGACTTCATAGATGGGTAAGATACAGTCTTGCTCTGTAAAAGAGATCTCCTGTTTAAGATTTTTGGATTCTTGAAATGAGTGCTGCTAAGTATATACAATAACTTTATAATACCATTAAAAATTTTGTTGGTTTTTTATTTAATTTTTTAAAAAATTTTTTAAAACTCTATTACTGGAAGATGAATTTAAATTCAGATTTGCTTTAGAATATGTCTGTACCCAAAGATAGAAGCCATCCATGATTTTAGGTTTTCTCTCTCTTACATCAAAATACGCAACTATAGATGTTGGGAAGAAAAGCATGTTTGCTAGAGTAGCTGCATTTCTTCTTTGCCTTTGCTGTCCTCCAGCTCCTATTTGCTGTAGTTCAACAGAGCAATTAAACACATTACTTAGTTCTTAATAAAGTCTGTGGGTGTTAAATTTATGCTTAATGTTAAGGATGTGCTTAAGCACTTTTCTGCTGTGGAATGAGGTGTCACCAAGAAAAAGCATTCACTGCAACACTTAACAGAAAGCTGCTACTGATTTTTAAAATGCTGTGCTCATTTTTGCTGCAGTGATTCATGTTCCCATAGTCTTACTCTGTAATGTGTTATAAAGTTGGTTCATTTTGTTAAAACAAAAATTAAAAAAAAACCCAAAATAACAAATGAATCTCCATTTTTAAAACCCAGCCTCTGTATAGAAACACCTCAAATAGGAGAGGCAGCACATCAGCTTATATACACAGGTTGGCTGTCTAAAGTTGGAAGTGGGATTCAGCTGTGCTCTGTAGACATCTGGATTTCAGTGTCTTCATGTGAGCAGGTGCCTGCATTCCTGCTGTGGAGTGGAGATGTAGTCAGTACTGGTGGTCAGCAGCACCCAGGGAACTGCTCAGCTTACCCTCAAACTCAGAAACTCTTCAGGCTCCTTTGGCTCTCTTGATTATGAGAGGTATTTAGTTGCCTGAAATAGGCATCTAATGCTATTTGAGATACTACAGAGTATTTGAAGCGTTTAGTAGGCACTAGTGGATGTGAGGAGACAGCTGTGTGCTCTGGAGAAGTCCAATAAAGTATTCTGAGGTGTTACAGATTGTACCAGACTCTATACTGAAGCAGCTGAATCAAGCCCTGAGATGGCCATTGGTTGTAATGGGAACTTAGATACTTCTTAGGCACTGCCATTAACAATATTAGAATTTATTGCTAAGATCACACAAAATGTATTATTACTCGGTAAATGGGAATAAAATACTTAAAGCCAGCCATGGTAGTGCAGTCTAAAACACTAACTAGTCCAGTATCCTTTCTCCAGCAGGTCTGTAAGCAGTTTCTCCAGGAAATACTAAAAAAGGTGGACAAACTCTACTATTCTCTCAGCATTCAGCTCAAGAGAGTTCTTGGGCTGAGTGTGGGCTCTGTGAATCTGGTAATCTGTGATGAATGCCTGTGCCATGAGTTTGTTAATTGTCCCCTTAGAAGGATGTTAACTTTGGCAGCCACAATATTCTCAGCACTGGCAACATAAACTAGGTTATAAAAGTTTTTCAGTACTAAATGGTGTTTTTTTAATGGAGGAGAAGTAGAAAACAGTTAACAAGTTGAGAATCCTGGGACTGTCAGGATCTATTTTTGCATTGTTCTTTGGGTAGAAATAATAATGTTTTAATTCTTTGTTTGTTAGTTTCTGAGCTGTGAGTGTACATAAAATTGAGCTGCTGATTATCCTTTTGTGGGCATTCACAATGCTGCTGCCAACTCTTATGAAGATACTGGAAGTATCATTTTTGTCAGTGTTTTCCTGGCATATAGATTAACAGACCCATATGAGAATTCTTGTTTCCATTACAAAGGGGGAAGAAAGTGATTCTTAATGAATGTAAAAAAAGTCTTGTAAAAGTGAATACTAAAGACTGAAAAACACAGAGAAAACCAAGGAGTACTATAAAAAAATCTGGAGTGAACCTTCATAAAGTCCAGCTTCCAGTGAAGTCAATTTCAAAACTGTGTTTCTGAAAGATGAGGCTAAAATTTAATATTTTTTTTCCTCAAATAGTAAGTTTTAAAGTGCTAATAAATCGTCTTTAGTTTCTGAGCTTGCTGGAATATATGGCAGAGACTCCACTGACTTCAGTTCATATTGGATGGCCCCAGAAGAATAGGAGCCCAGGCTTAGCAACAAGGTTATCAAATGCTGTATTACTAGGGAGAGGGCAATGTGCTGGAGTGTTTCCTGATGCAGTGGTGGAGAGAACCAGATGGGGGAAAGTCTGGTGAAGGCTGCATGGAATTCTTAAAAAAAAAAAAAAAAATGTTTTTGCAGAGCCCATTCATTGCGTGAGGATGCATCTTCAGAACTTCAGGGAGTCATTTCTGTGGAGGGAGGACATGTACCTGAATCCCAGACAAGCTCCTTCACTGGCAGGGGAGCAATGGCAAGGTAACATAGTAACTAATAGAATGTTAACTAACTAATAGAATTTCCAGTATTAATTCAATTTGCTGGAAAAGACTGGTCACAATTTGGAGGTAAAGAAAGAAGAGCCACCACTTTCCAAAGAAAGTGGATGGAGTCCAGCTGAAGAATGTCTGTAACATGTAACAGAAGTTGCATTTGAACTTGATTCATCACTTACTTATTACTAATAGAAGACTTAGAATCTGAGAGAGGCTGACTAAGCCCAAAGAAATTTTTCAAATATAAAAGAATAAATAATTTTTACATAACTGTATCTGAAAATACATTGAATGCCTGGGAAATGTGTGAAGTGAGGCCAGGCTGTAAAATAAATGGGTAAGTGTTTGGTTCAGGCTGATAGCTGATGCAGTGTTTGTTTCCTATCAAATAAAACATAATGATTGTCTCCTTTTGGTAGATGGCTCTGGAAAGGGAGGAGACAGGGAGTCTTTGTGTTTTGAGTGCAAGAATTCCTCTCAGTTTTTAGAATCCAGTTATGTTTATAATGGATTTGGAGCCCTAGTCAGCAAGATTGAAGCTGAACATTGTCTTAAGTTGTTTGTATTACTGGGACTTAAGTGAAAACCTGAAGTGGAGGTTCAAAACTTTATTATGTCTGCTTTGTGTCTGAGACAGCAGGGCTTTGCCTTCAGATACCATTGTTCCACATAAAACAGACCACAGTTTCTTTAAGCACAGTTTATTTCAAAGAGCAAAGAAAAAAATTACTGTAAAACTATGGTAATTTAAAGAGTATTGTTCACATTTCATCATTTTGGATAGTGGAGAATAAACTGGGATTTTCCTCCTTGGTTTTCAGATAATGACATCACCAGATGTAGATGACAAAGTATTCAAGAAGTTGAGTTTAGATGAGAAAAGATTGTAGTTGTGTGTTTTGTTTAAACATAATGCACATGAATATATAAATTCATACTGAGAGCTTCCTTTTTAATCTTTGTTTATAATTTCTTTACCTTTTTTCAGGATAGATTGGATGATGTGTGTGTAGCTACAGTTATGTATGCTCTGAATATACAGGGAAGTTTGTGATGTAATGTAACCATGAATGCCTAGCAATTTAAATATTAGGGTAACACAGCATGACTCTTGAATGGAAATTCTCAAGGATCTAAAAAACCTGCATCTGATGGACTTCACTGAGTATCTCACTTTGAGATGCAAAGGCCCCCACTCAGCAAGAATATTCTGTTGCTCCTGCAGTGGGGTTACAGTAGAATAGGAACTGATATGTGAGGTATTTTCCTGATCCAGTGCAGAAGGTGATCTACAAAATTGTGGCAAGTGACTGAGTTCATACTGTTACTCCATCAAGTTTAATTTCATCACAGGTGGAGATGTGGAGAAGAATCCTGGCTGGTGTTTGTGGGGATGTTTTAAGGCACCTCCTGTTTCTGCCTGGTTCAGTCCATTTTGTGTGTGTGCTCCATGCAGGCTGTCACGGTTTGTGCTGTCCGTGAGGTCCTGGGCCACAAGGCACGCGCACCGTGAGGACCAAAGGCCTGACTCTTTCCTGGAGCGCATCCGGGGCCCGGAGCTCGTGGAGGTGTCCACCAGGCAGAGCAACATCCGCTCCTTCCTGGGTGCCCGGGAGCGGCCCGGGGCAGCCAGCAGGTAAGAGGACTTGTTTGTACTTGAAATGGCTGAGGTTATCATGTTTTCTTGGTAATTAGGATGTAAGTTGTATTTTAAGAAGAGAGTAAGGAGCTTAGCGTGGGAGATGAACAGAGTATCTAATGCTGCCCAGGAATCTTCACATAACTAAAGTATTGCACTTTCAACAGATTTTCTTTCTCAAACACGCTGTGACCAAAATCTTGAGGTAAAGGATTTTTGATCATGCAGAGTGATTTCTCAGAACTGGAATTTTACCATATGCAACTTGACATTGCTAAACTGCTCTCTGCTGAGGAGAATGCAATTTCTATCTCAAGATTCTGAGATGTTTCTACTTTTGGCTTTTCAGGATCTTAATGTGCATAATCTGCAAGTGTTAGGAAACTCTAAAGAAGAAGTTGTGCAAAATTGCTTTGTTATATTTACTCAGAAGTCTATCTGATCACATTACAGAAAGCTTCTGAAATGGCAAAATCATTTGGATGCTGACTTCAGTTACTAGCACATACACAGTCTTTGGTATGGAAGGCAGGTTCAGTCTTAATTTTTTTTCAGTAAAATGAAAGTGAAACCTTTATATGTTTACAGTTCTTTGACTTGATGACTTATTATTACTCTATAAATGTATAATACAGTGTTGTAAATTTAACTCCAGCTAAAATGGGAAAATGAAATCCCAAGACAAAAGCTGTCTTTCTGTTTGGCGTTAGGCTTTGAAACAGAGTCTCCTATATTTTTTTGCCTAATTAAAGACTGGTAGGTAAGCAAGTAATTAGTTTCAAAAATATCAGCAAGCAATTCAGATTAAAGCAACAACCTTTGAATATCTGTGCATTACACAGGTTGCTTTGATTTGTTGTAGTCCTTCACTTGATCTACTTCTTAGAAATTCGTCTCAAGAGCACATTTTATTGAATTAGCCAGACTGTTGCCTGATTTCTCAGGTGTCTGGATCAGTAGCATCTGCAGATGGCAAGTAATTAGAGAGAAAAACATTGATCATAGGCCAACAAACCTCTGCATAAGGCTATTTGAAATTAATTTGGGGGCACCCATCCTTGCCTTCTCACTTTTATGCTGTTGGACAGGAACTCTCAGTTGTTGGATCATGAAGGCTTAATTCTGCAGCAATGGGTAGGTATGCTCATTACTTATCCACAAGCCTTGACACTGCATCTGTGAAGAGGACTTGAAAGGATTGAAGAAAGCTTGAAATAGAAGCCCAATGAGTACAGGGCTAAAAATAGTGAGGTGCATCTTGCCATGCACTAATACGCCTAAGAACAGGCTTCAGACATCAGATGTGGTCACAAATGTGTATGCCAGGCACATGACAGAAAGGAACTGGTGCCTTGAAGCAGTTATGCAAAGGGGCTTATCACAACAGTCAAAATTGACCTTGCTAATCTTATCAGTGCCAATGTGAGAAGCTCGTGAGTCTGTCTGTCATGTCAGCAAACACGTGTGTGAAAAACCAGCAGCCTTTACTGACACTCTTTAATGTGTTTTATTTAACTTGCTTGCAGTCACTGGCCCTTGGCCAGGTTCAATGTCAACTTCAGCAACAACACTAATGAAGAGTAAGTACTGTTAACTCCAAAGACCTTTCTACTACCAGCACCTTCTCTTTTTCCCTATCCAGCTTAGTAACATTTGTAGTATAAACTCCTTAGTTCTTGCTAAGCCTTTCCTAAGAGTATAGTTTTATTATAGAGAAATGTCTAGTTTTCTTGTATGAAAAGCATCATTTGTGCTCCCTGTGAACTTCTTTTTGTCTGAAGTTACCCCTTCCTCTCGAGGAGTGAATTTGACTAAGCATTTAGTCCCTACCTTCTGTAGTTCAGCTGGCTGATTTTACTGCATTACCAATTTATGCATTCATTTTTCAGTTTTTAAGTGAGATTCATGTGTAAATTTTCTAATAGTGGTTTCCCTCTTTTAACACACTGGTCCCTTTTTGCAAATCAAGTGTCCCAAAAATTTCAGGTTGTCAAATGAGAAGTGGATACTGATGAGGGCACCAAAACCCATTTATATGTCCATCTTTTAAAAGTGTGTGTTTCTGTTCGGCAGGTACTGTTGTCTTAGAGAGTGACAGGCACCATAATAAGGCTGGTATTGCCACAGGGTGTCTGACAGAAGCTGTCCTTTTGAGTTTATTTAATATAATTGACAAGCTATTTCACAGTGTTACACCAAAGAGAAATTTATTAAACAATGTGAAGAGCTCCTGTAATTTAAAATCATCCAACATCAATGTTTGTTGCTTGTCTTAGACCACAGCAATCTGAAGACATATCTGCTCTCCAGTATCCAGCAGCAGATATGTTCTCATGCATAATGATAGTAGGTTTTTTTTCATTGCTTTCCAGATGAAAACAAAACAAATAAAAGTACTCAGTACATCTTTGATTGTGTCAGAAATACTTCTAGAAAACTCTTGGTTCTTTTTTTTCTCCAAATAATTCCATCATAGGCAAGTTTAAACTGTACATTTTAAATGATGCTGCAAAACCTTTTTGCACATAGCTGCACAAGAGATCTTCCTTCTCCTAAAGCAACTTTTTGGTTTGGTTTGCGTAACTTTTATTCAAAAGGAAAATCTGTGTGCAGTGAACGGTGACAGAAATATGCAGGTTTTTCTTTAGACTGATATAAAAGAAGTGCTATAAGCTTGGAGCCAAGCCTGCTAGATGGAGCCCAAAGGACTGGTTAGGACAGAAATACTTCTGCCTTACTCTGTTTCTGACAGTGACTCAGGTACCTTGGGCAGAACTTTCATCCTTTCACTGTTTCATTATTTTTAAATGAGGACAAGACCTGTCTGTCTACCTGCCCAACAGTCTGAAACGTAGTTGATTTGCAAAGTACTTGACAGATGAGAAATGCAAATATTTGAGTCACTCAAAGACTATGACAGTGTTTTTAGAAGGGCTGATGAAGTAGATTTCTAAGTCTAAAGCTGCACACAGCTTAAAAACAGCATGGATTCTGCTGTGTTGGGGTCAAAGAGGACAGACACAAACTGTTTTATTAGTTACTGGATTTCAGTTTACTCAGGGTTACTGGTAAAGAAAAAGAAATGTGGACTTTTCATTATGTTAAAGAGCTAAGTGTGCCGTGTCTTGGGGAACTGTACATGATGCTTTCAAGTCTTTGATTATGGCCAACCTTTTCCATTGAGCAATTTCCAATCAGACTGCAACTAGATGTGAGTATGATAAATTGGGAGTTACCATAACAGAAAAATAAACAGAGGCAACATGAATGGAAGAAACTCATTTACAAAAGGTACCTGTAGTTGACAGATGAGTTTGTAGGAGAACTCAGGCCAGGGAAAAATAGGTGCTATTTTAAAAAAATAGGGGAAAATTAGATACTCTGTGAAATAAAGTTTTTTCATTTTTAATAAATAAAACACAAACATAGGAGGGAGTTGGAATTGTCAAAATTGTCAAATTGTCCCTCCAAAGTTCACCACCACTGAGACTTTTTGGCTGATTCTCAATCTCAGCCTACTTTTCCTTGCATAACAGGATCCAGAAATGTACAGGCAGCCCTACCCTTTGAAAATTCTACTTACTGGTAGGAATGCCAGGCATTTGAAGTATTGAGGATCTACATTAATGCTAACAACAGCAACTGAGCATTTCCCTTTAGATCAGACACCATGCATGGTAATCTGAAGTGAAATCCTTACATGTTTTTTAAACAGGAAGGAGTTTTGGGGGCAGATTGGAAAATGAAGAGGTAAAGTTCTCGACAGTCAGTCCAGAGAAATAAATTCTTGAGAAACAGTTCCCACTGCTGTGTAGGAATCATCTTTGGTAAATAAAAAACTCTTTCTTTGATTTGAGATGCAAGTAGAAATAGAAGATCAGTCAAGCCAAAGGTTCTTTTCCCCTCCAGTTCTGCTCCCTTTTACTGTGTAATTTTGAAGGTGTCAGTGGTGTTGATCAGCTTGGTAGGTATTTCCCTGGATGTGGCAGAGTGTGGGATCTTGGCATGTTTTAGCAAATGAGTCTTGGCTTTTCCAAAGTACACTGTGGTGGTGCATCACTGTGGAAATATTTAAGTGTAAGGACTGGAACAGGTGCTCATTGCTGATTGGTGAAAGCCGCTACTATCTTAAAATTGGTGGCTGTCATCTCCTTTGGAGCACTTCTTTCTCCCTGTATCAAGCACTTCCCTAGATGTGACTGCCATTCACAGCACAGAGCTTTCTGTCTGAGCAGTATGAGCAGGTGTGCACAGAAAGCACAAGTCCTGCAAGCAGCACTGTTACACACTCTGTCCTTGCTGTGGGGGGTTGCTGTCATTAAACTAATTTATCCTTTCTTGACACCAGTGCAAAGGGAGCCTCAGACACACTCTTGGCAGTTCAGAGGAGAAAACAGAGCTCCCATGGGAGCAGGAATCCATGGCTTTCAATCAAACCAGACATTACATGTGAGGAGTTTTGTGATCCACATGCAGTGTAGTGTGAGGATCACTCTTAGGCTTTTCTGTCTGGGGGGGATGTTTTCTGCTTCAAGGACTAGAAGTGTTCAAATAAAAAAGGAGGAGATCTTGGATCATGGATTTTCTGCTTGTGCAAGTGAGCACCAATCTTCACAACACATTGCATGATTGATGACCAAGGCATGTAGCAGATCTAGCTTTAGGTATTGTCAGAATCTTGTGAAAGATGTTAACTTCCTGTAGGTTTGAAAAGTATTTTTGGGCCTGTCTGCCTAAGTTAACATATTTCAGGACTCTTATGTTCAGACAAGCCTAAGAATGGGACAACTGAGATCCAGAGGCAATTAATGAATTAAAATTTTTCTGGTTTTAAAGAACCATGAGAGGAGATTCATCCTGATTTTTTATAATTACTATGAAAGCTTCAGACAGTCACATTGAGGCTTTAGCTGTGCAAAGAACGCTGACAGTTTGTTAAACCATTTCACATTCTGTCATCATTTGATAGGTTTCTTTTTAAGTGCCTGGGCTCTTAAGAGTCAATCAAACTGAAAGCATTTACTTAAAATTAGCCTGGTACGCTGATGTCTGAAAAGGTCAAGGAGCTGTGGGTGACTAATGCAGAGAATCAGCCACCTGGTTACCTGATGTGATGGTGTGGTGGTGTCAGGGTGAGAGGTCTCAGCCTGAGAACCCTTTTTTCCAATTGGATCCCTGTCCTATTCTGTCTGGAGTTTAGAATAGTTCCCAAACCTCCATCCTCTCCCTTTACTGTTCAGTATTGGTAATACTGCTAAGCCTTGCATTATGTTGTACAGCAAAAAGGAAGAAAAGAAAGAGGTTAAAGAGGAGAAAAAAGAGGAAAAGAAGGAGGAGAAAAAAGAGGAAAAGAAAGATGACAAAAAAGATGATAAAAAAAAGGAAGAGTAAGTATAAAGAATGAATATGTGATTGTAGCACATCTCTTACACTACAAAACATGGTATAGCATTTCATTATAATGTTAAAATTGTTCTGTAGACTGCAGATTCTTAGCCTGTCAAATCTTTAATACATTTTCCCCTTTGGGAAGGTTTCAGTTGCTCAGCAAGTTGTATCTTAGAGACCTCTATTTAGGTCTTTGAGAAACAGCTGCCTACATCAGTAAAAGGGAATTGAGCTACCTCTGGTAACTTTGAACTGAAGATCACTTTTCAATTATGACAACACTTTAGGACAGCAGCCTGCTTTGCAGAGCTGCAGACTTTTCGTTGTTCCAGAATTTCCGTAATGATTCAGAGCAGATGAACCAAAAGTCTGGTTCGTCTTACCGTGTAGAAATATCTTACATGAAGAAAATTAAAGGTTTGCTAATAAGTTTACTTATTTCACTGACTAGTTATTTAATTACTTAATATAGTGCAGTTCATTGCTAATGATCACTAAATTTGTTTCTGTTAGTTAAGGGATGGTGTATTTCTGCAACAAAATGAGGTAATTTGAATGCTTTTGACATAAATGGATCGTGTTGTTGCTTTGTTCCCTTAAAGCTGACCCAAATACAGTGCAATTTACTATTACCAGTGATTAAAAGTAATGATGATGGCAGATAAAGAGAGAATGCATTTGAGTGCATTTCACAGTTAAGGAGTATGTTACAGGGATATACTCTAGGTTTATATGTATGTATGTGGTGCTATATAGACATGAGGGCATTCCAAATGGAATCTGATTGATTCCAAGATCTTTATTAATCAAAGCTTTTAATTTTTTTTCCAATTACAAAGTCTTTGTTCTAAACAGTGTCTTTTGTCTTTAATTACTATGTAGTGAAAGTGTGAGCTTTGCAGTAGCCAAGAGTGTTTTAATACATTTTCTCAAAGAAAATTGATGTTTTAATGTGTACAAGGTAGTATACTCTGATGTATAATGGCCATATTTCATGGTCACCAGTTTTGAGGTGGTGATCAGTTTTCTAGAAGAAACGGTTTAAAACCAGTAGTGAAGATAGTAAAGTAAATACATTTTAGATTAAAGCTGCTTCTTTTACTCACATTTCTGGGTATTCAGCTGACAGCAATGGCAATGCCAGAAATACACACAGATTTGAAATAAATTACCATTATATTTTAATATATTTGCATTCTTGGAGATTAGGAAAAGTCCCACAAATACGTATTCAAGCATTGCCTTGCCACATATTCTGCACACTATTATACAGTCCACATATCACAGTTTTACAGTTGAATTAATTTTGCAGCTGTGGACCTCAAATCCACTGATTACAAGCCTAATTGCTCTCTATTCCATATTAACCTTTCTCATGCTGGAGGTGGGCACTTCTGAGCATATCCTGTGCCATTAGCCATGCTGTTCTTCAAATCTTTACATTCCAGGCCTGTATGCTTCCTTTAGCATCACTTCCTTGTTGTGAGGCTGAGCCAGGACTGTGAATGTTTGAAATTTGCCTTTGACAAAGACATATTTCAGCTTTAGTCACACACACTGTATGTGCATATGCACACAGTGTTTCTTACTTGTACAGACATGTATTTAAATACATACATGTTTTACTTGTTCAAATGCGTGCTTATACAGTCATTTCCATAATAGAATTTGCTAAAAATCAATAATTAGCCTGCAAAGGAAGGCTCTTTCTCTAGCAATGAAATGTAACCTTCTAATCTGAGTGACAATAAGAAATATTTAACAATTAAGGGTTTTTTTCAGTGTGGGGCTTAATACAGAAGGCTGTGGGTTTCAGCCTGGGAGATATGAATGTCTGTGTTTTCTTTCCACTCTTACATTTTCCAAAGCTGTGTCAAACAAAGTAGAGCTTGTCAGATGGAATGCCTGGTATCTCATCTGCACTGCCTGCATGGATACATTCTCTTCTTGGGCAGCTGTGAGTTCATGGTGAAATGAGCAGCCTCAAGAAGAGGGAAATCCAGCAGGTTGCTTTCTTAAATTTCCAGAGTAAATCTGCATGTTTTACTTTCCAGGCAGAAAAAGGAGGTCTTTGTGATAGATCCTTCAAGCAATCTGTACTACAACTGGCTGACTGTAATTGCAGCACCCGTGTTCTATAACTGGTGTATGCTAGTGTGCAGGTATGGATTGAAGTTAATAACAATTTTACATTTCAATCATTATCTTTCCTATGTAAATCACCCTCTTACCTCCCTGCAGTATGTTTTGAGTGACTTGCCTAGAAGATTTACAGTTCATACCCCATTAGGGATGTATGATATGCCTACCACTGGGAATAGATTGCCAGTGTTTGTTTTTTTTTTCCTTTTTGTCTAAAAGCAGGTGGATGTAGCTTGCAGTGAGTGTCCTCATGAGCGCTGGTGTGGCCTTTGTGTGCCACCTGCCGGCTGAGCTGTGTCCTGGCCGCTGCATCCCAGGGCACTGCCAGGGATGAGGGCTTCCCACCTCCCAGGAGAGAACAGAAAGGAGGGATGTGGGCAGTGGTGGGGCCTCTTAAATTCATATAATACATCTTTTGGACGCTCGAAGGGCAGGAAGATGTAACTCAAGTATTTATTTTCCATAGTAGAATATAGAAATCAGGTTCAGTGAAAGTGATGGTGAGCTGAAGAAAGAAAGGGTTTCCTTACACTGTGTAAGATGGTAGGGAGAGATGAGGATGGCTTGCCACTGAGAAATAAATCTTTTATTTGGGAATTATCTTCATGGAGATATGTATCCCGTGAAATCTGGTGCACTTTTATTGGAGTGATATGTGTAATCCTGCATAACTGGGGCATTTATGTGTTTGAGTTTATTCCTGTCAAGAACACCTTTGAATTCTGAAAGATCTTGGTGTCTGTTTGGACATAGCTCTAGTGTGCAGATGTCTGCACACTAGATATTGGAGATGGAGATATTCTGTAATATTTTGGGAACAGAAATGTGCACTAACATTACAGCTGGGGCATGTAATGCAAGTACTCTGCTTATGCAGTTGGTGTAATTATTTTTTTAAATTTTTGTTTCTTTAGAGCCTGCTTTGATGAGCTACAAATGGACCATATTAAAATGTGGCTGTTCTTGGATTATCTCTCTGATATTATCTATGTTATTGACATGTTCGTCAGGTTCAGAACAGGTGAGTCTTTCTGGGATTTGTTCTCTAATACTGCATGTATTTAAAGGCTGGAAACAAAATTCCCCTGTGGGGTGTTTCCACTGTAATGTCCTGTCAGAGTGCAACAGTGGAGGCTTTTGGAAGATGAAGTGTCTGATCAGCTTGGATTTTTGAAGGCCATACGTTCCAACACTTGTCTCTGAATTCAGTTCTGTCAGTAATAGGCATGCCAGATGCTGAGTGCATAGCTGTGTGGGGAAGGGACAATAGGGCACCTGGGGCAGGAAACCAACTGCACCCCAAAAATGCTGTTTTCTTTACTAAGCAGTGCAGCACCCTGCTCAGAAGTGGTTATTGAGTTGGTCAAGTGCAAGACCTGGCACCTGTCCCAGCCTTCAGTCTGTGCTCCTACGCCTGGAACAGGCAGTGTGGCCCCTCTGCCACCATCTGCCACCCTCCGTGCTTCCTGCAGGCTCTGTGAGGTCCTGCCAGAGTTTCCCACTGCCTGGTGATGGGACAGGGTTAACCCAGGAACCTGTGCTTAGGTCCTGCCTTCCTGGAGGAAGTGTGAGCCCAGAGGATTTGTGAGGGCTGTGCCATGCTATGTGTGAAGTGATTCTCTTCAACTTCTTGTAGTGTTTCTGTAATCCAGCAGGCTGAGATTCCAGCCTTAAAATGGTATCTGTTTTAAACTGAGCAAGGTCATAATATAATATAATATAGGCCTGAGCAATGACATACAGTGATCCATGTCACCAAGTTACTGAATAGTCCTCAATGCACTTTGGTGCTTGCACTTTGGTCCATGCCAGAGAGCACCCAGTGTCTGGGGACAGCGAGGAGGACAGCAGAGGTTGGGTGTTTTTGGAGGGGCCTGGGAAAACTTACACGAATAGAAGCTGTCATGGTAGCTGGTCTGGGGCCAGAAAACATCTCCTGTCTCATTCTCTTCACTGGTACAGACACAGCTTCAAAATGTCCCTTCAAAGGGTCCACAACAACTGATAATTTAAAAGTGAGAGTAATTTTAGATCTTTGATTTTAACATCTTACCCATTTTTATCTATTTATTTATTTAAAGTTGTGCTGACAGCTTGATGTTAATTATGGCCTGTGAGAAGTTGTAAACATAATTACAAGATGGGCTAAAAATGCTCTCATGTGGGAAGCACACAACCCATGGCAAGCCAAATTCTTAAACTTAGCAAGTACTTTGTTCAACAGGAAAGTCAGTTTCAGGTACCAGCCAAAATCACAAGAGTGCTGCATTTGGGGCAGGATGGGGAGGGGCATTCATCTTCTTTATGCAGTTAAAATGTCAGCTATGCCAACTAAATTTACCTTCTGCAGTTATGTCTGTTAATGTAATGGGAAAGAACAGAGCAGAAATTATGCATGTCCAGGCAAAGCAAGTTATAAATTTCCATGGGCTGTCCTGATAATGATTATATCACTGTTAAAACCTGACTGGAATTCGAATTTTCAGGCCTGGCTTGCAACTGCAGAATTGCTGGAGCTGTCTCCCAAATGTTTCAGTGCAGGTGTCAGCTGTAGTTCCAGGCACTCCAAGAAAGAAGTTGCTTCTTTTAGGTGGCAAAATCTTTGTCAGCTCTCTTAACAGTTCCTTCTGGCTCTGCCTCTCTGCCTTTGCCTGCTGCATTTTCATGTGAGTCCACAAGGCCCATCTTCCCTGGGGATGGAGGTCCTGGCAGCCTTTGGGGAGGAGTGAGACTTTGCTGTCTGAGGGCAGGGTCTGCCTTGGAACTGAGATCTAGGTAGCCTCACGACTACTCTGATCAGCAGCTTCTCCATGGTGCATTTCTGTCTAGCTGCAGAGCCAGTTGGACTGCATTTCACCTGTTTGGTGACTGTGCATTGTGAAACAGAAAAGATTCATGTCTCAGCAGCTGGTTGTGTTTAGCATACCCTGTGTTCTAATGCTTTCAGAAGATTTTACTGCAAGACTTCAGTTCTATAAGAGAACAAAAAGCCAAGAGATTTTATCTCCTTTCAGGAGGAAGGTGTTTTCAAAGTTATTTTTCATAACTGTGTATCAGAAGTTGATCAGTCTGGCCAGCTTTTCTGTTTAGTTGTACAACCAAAGGGCATATTTGACCTGCTTTTTCAGCAGTGTTCTGGGAGGCAGCACATGCATGGCACAGGAACTACTTCCATTAGTAATCGCTGTTAGTTTGCAGATCCAAAGCCAGATACACACAAATAGATGTGGCATTTTCAGATGAGCCACACATTCCAGAAATACCGTGCTGTGTAGGGCACAAAGAAATGCAGCTTGGTGTTCCTCAGCAGAGGCTTCCCTGAGAAAGCTATAGGTGCCTTGCAGATTGCTAAGGAGTTAGTAAAATGTGATAATCCAGGATACACCGGGAATGTTTTGTTTTTTCCTCAGTGGACATTTTCTCCGGAGTGGCCCAGTGGGCTGACAGTTGGATATCTTCAATTGCAGCAAGTATTTGATATCTATCAATTATATAGGCTGTTCCTTGTGGAACATTTTTAATGCCCTCAGAGGCACAAAAGAGCTGTGCTCTTGTCTCTCACTGCAGTTTATATCTATTTGTAATTTTTTTAAATCTAATACTTTTCAAAGTCTTTGGAATGAAAAAATTTTGATGTGTGAAAGTCTGCTTAGTAGCTCTCTCACTAGAAATACAAAGTGCAAGCCAAGTAAAATCACGTCAGATTTAACACTGGACACAAGAAGAAAAGCATGACTTAGGGAGGGGGATGACTGCATTTCTTTATCTCAAGGGTATCTATATTGTTTGAAAAAGGTTTCCAACAATCTATTATGCCTACTTATTCTTGGTATTTATTTTAAAATACTCCACTGCTATTTTATAGACACTTTCTTAACTTTAGTTATGACTCATGCCAATGATTCATGAAAAATTAGACACTTGAATATCCCTCTTTTTTTTGCAAAGATACTTAAAAGAAAAAGATACAGCTGTCGCAGGAAGGAGTAGAAGGCCTCAGGGAGCACTGTGGTGATAATAGAATCATTGTTCTTAGTCATTATATACCAGCTTTGAAAGCTGATTGAAATATTTAAATATGCAATTAAATGACCTAAGTATCTGTAGGCATAACAGTAAAAATTTTAACTTTCACTACTGTTGATGGTATTTTTACTCTAATGTAAAATCTTTTTATTCTCTGAAGGCTTCCTTGAACAAGGATTGCTAGTTCAGGATGAGAAGAAGTTACGAGAACATTATACCAAAACTGTGCAGTTCAAACTGGACGTGCTGTCTCTTGTGCCAACAGACCTGGCATATTTCAAGCTTGGTTTGAACTACCCCGAGCTCCGGTTTAACCGCCTGCTGAGGATCGCTCGGCTCTTTGAGTTTTTTGATCGTACTGAGACCAGGACAAATTATCCAAATATGTTCCGCATTGGCAATCTGGTGTTGTACATTCTCATCATCATCCACTGGAACGCCTGCATCTACTTTGCGATATCGAAGGTGATCGGGTTCGGAACCGACACCTGGGTGTATCCCAACGTGTCCGTGCCGGAGTACGCGCGCCTGTCCCGGAAGTACATTTACAGTCTGTACTGGTCGACGCTCACGCTGACCACCATCGGGGAGACACCGCCCCCGGTGAAGGATGAGGAGTATCTCTTCGTGGTCATCGACTTCCTGGTGGGCGTGCTCATCTTTGCCACCATTGTCGGGAACGTTGGCTCCATGATTTCCAACATGAATGCTTCCAGGGCAGAGTTCCAGGCCAAAGTGGATTCCATTAAACAGTACATGCAGTTCCGAAAGGTGACTAAGGATTTGGAAGCCAGGGTTATTAAGTGGTTTGATTACCTCTGGACCAACAAGAAAACGGTGGATGAGAAGGAAGTTCTCAAAAATCTGCCTGACAAGTTGAAGGCTGAAATTGCCATCAATGTCCATTTGGACACGCTGAGGAAAGTGCGTATATTCCAGGATTGTGAAGCTGGACTTCTCATTGAGCTGGTGCTGAAACTGAAACCTACGGTCTTCAGTCCTGGTGACTACATTTGCAAAAAAGGAGATATTGGAAGAGAAATGTACATTATTAAAGAGGGAAAATTGGCTGTGGTGGCGGATGATGGCATAACCCAATTTGTAGTCCTAAGCGATGGCAGCTACTTTGGTGAAATCAGCATCCTAAACATCAAAGGTAGCAAATCTGGCAACAGGAGGACAGCCAACATTAGGAGTATTGGTTATTCTGATTTGTTCTGCTTGTCTAAGGATGATTTAATGGAAGCCCTCACAGAATATCCAGAAGCCAAAAAGGCTCTGGAAGAGAAAGGACGTCAAATTCTGATGAAAGACAATTTAATAGATGAGGAGGCAGCAAAAGCGGGAGCTGACCCAAAAGACTTGGAAGAAAAAATAGGACGACTTGAAGTAGCTCTGGATACGCTGCAGACTAGGTTTGCAAGGCTCATGGCAGAATACACTGCATCTCAACAAAAGGTGAAACAGAGACTTGCCAGAGTAGAAACCCGAGTAAAAAAATACGGTAGTGGCAGCTTATCAATTGCAGAAGCAGAGGCTGAAAAACCTGAGGAGGAGAAAAAGTAATGGAGTATTTATATTTCCTCACTTATTGGAGAAGGTTGAAGCACTGAAAGCCATAAATGTATGTAAATATGTGTGTGCATACATAGACATAATTATTTTTATATGAACTCAAGAGAATGGTTTTTAGCATTTTTAACTGAAGCAGTATTTTCTTGTAAACAGAACACTGTCACCTTCTTCTTGGGGGGAGATTTGGTCCAGCACTTGGTACTTTTTTGTACTGAGAGTGGGCTTCTTACAAGTCATGCTCAGAATGTCTGCTGTGTTTGGTACCGGTAGGTCTTGACACATTGTCTCTTCCTGCACATCATGCGTTAAGAAGGCATTGTACTTGAAGTAGAAGAGATGAAATTTTTCCTTTTTAAGAGCTTAAAAAATGTTCATAGGGTACCCTGCTCTAACTTGCTACTTTAGTAGCTGATTAAATGCATGGATGGATGTCTGGGTTTCTCAAAATTTTTGTTCTTTCACAGTCTGTGCAGACAGTTGGACAACAGCTAAGCAGTGTCAGGTACCTGGCCATTGCAGTGCACCCTGCACGTGTCTGAAACAGCCGTGTGCTCGATGCTTTAGTGTGATTCTCTCTAATGAGCTGGGTTCTGCACAAAGGACCATGCTGACAGAGTAGCAGTGCTCATTCATGTCCCTTCTGGCAGCGTCTGTGACAGCCTTTGCTGCTCTGCAACTGCTTTGCCAGGGGAGAGAGCAGGGGATGCTCCCTTCTGGATTTTTAGCCCAGTTCCATCAGCACTGCTAAAACCCTCGCTTGGAAAGGAGTCCCCCTAAGGGTAATACTCCCAGGTTTCACCTCCCAGGTGAAACCTCCCAAGTTTCACCAAACCTGGGAGGAGAAAAGAGGGCTCTGGTGTGTGCAGCTCCCCTGTGTAGGGTGCTGAGTGAACTCCCTGGCAAGTGGGCAGTCCCGAGGGACTGCCTGAGCTACTGAGAAATCCCATGGGCTGGCAGGGCAGGCTGTCACTGCCTGCCAGGCAGCTTGCTCCCACAACAGGTTTTCTGCAAGGCAAGGATAACAAGCCCTGTGTTGCAAAGTCATTCTGGTCACTTAGGCCTATGTTTTCTTCCTTTTTATTTCTTCTGAGGATGTCTACTCCATCTCCCTGTGCTGTTTGCTGCCATCTTTTCTCCAAAGTAGTTGTCACACTACCTTGTTTCTATTAGTTAGGGAGAATGCAGAAGGTACTAGCTTTCATTTTTTGCTGTACAGTATTTTGCTGTCATGCAACTTCCCCAATGTTACTTTAATCCTCCTGTATCTCACTGGCTTTTGGAAAGTGTGGAATAGCAGAGGCTGTTCAGCATGTATGGCGTGGGATCCTCCAGTGGCATTAGGTATTACTATGGGCAGTGCTCTGACTTTAGTTGTCCTCAGGCCTGAGTTATGACAGGATCTGGGATCAATGGCCTGTTGGAAAATTGGTGAGGAGCCCGCTGAGAAGAGGGTGGTTTAACTGGGTGACAGCGGAATGAAAAGTGACAGTTTTGCTAAACTGAGTACAACTGCTCAGAGAAAGTCCTCGTCTCCAGGCAAGCAGCTGTTCCCTTCTATTGACACTTTTGAGCCTGGTGAGGGAGACAAATCTGTCAGTGATTAAGGAATGGAGCTTTGCCAGCAACTCTGGCAAAGGGACAACTGGGTGGTAATGTCCACACATGGCCCTTGTCTAAACTCCTGTTAGTGTTAGCCTAGAAGCCAGCTATGCTTATGGATCTTCCCTAGGCTGGGCTTAACCTCTATTATCAATATATCCACTGATTGTAATAAGTGGTTTGGAAAACAGTCAGTATCTCTTTGTGGCCAGTGGCACTCAGGAGTATTGGTTCATCAGCTGAATCTTGGCCTTTTCTTCTTTAAGGGCTTGAGAGAAATGGGGGAGCTCTGAGAGGCTGGTTTTGGCAGGGTGTAGTGCCCTGGTCCCACCCAGGGGCAGGCAGGGCTGAAATGGAGCTGGGCTCACTGCAGGGTGCCCCTGTGAGCACAGACAGGGCTGTCACAGGCTGCTCAACTTCCCCCTTGTGACAGAGCCGGGTACCACACTCGCCTTGGCTGACATTCACTGGTGTGACTCAAACCCACTGTGTGTGGTAGGGGTTTCATGCATATTGACATGTTCTCCATCATTCTCTGTAAATACCCAACAGAGCACAGCTGTTCCAGCCCACTTGGTATGTATGAGTAAAACTGTTCAAAGTACCCTTTATACCAAATTTATACCTGTTTAAAAACCCTAAAAACCACAGGACTGCATCTTTACCTGGTGGATCAGAACAGCCTAATCTATCAGTTAAATACATGTTTGCTGTTCCCTTTCCGTGCCTCTTGATCTGGTTTTCATACACCAGAAAAAGAGCATTTTGATGCTATTGGCTTCAGTCACTCTGAAACATACAGCTTCTGGCACGATGAAATCACATCCTTTGGCATCTTTCATCTCTGTAAGATGTTTTTTTCCTCTTCTTTAATGTGGCTAAAGCATGTACATTAAAATATTTTGAGTAATGTTCAAGCAAATCTGTGTTTTCTCTTACCCATATTCCTCTAGATTTTAGTGTTTTAGACATACTTTGATCACATCACCATTACATGGCCTGGAAAATTGCTAGCTGGAACAGAGATCTGAAGTGACAGAAAGCTGTGTGGGAATGGTGCCTCCCCTCACTACAGGGCAGCTGGCACACAGCTTTGGTCTTGGGCCCAGTTTTGACACCATCCCTGTGTTTGCAGGTACCACACAGGCACAAGAGCCTGACCATTATGCCACTGCCCAAGGGGTTCCAGGTCCCATGGGGCACAGAGCCTGCCAGGCTGCTGCCAGCTGTCTCCTGCCTTCCCTTCCCAGCTCCAGGCAGGTGGCACAGCAGGGAGAGTGGCTATTCTAGCAGAAGTTGTGTGCAGCTTTCTGCTGCTTGCACACAGGTCACACAGGTACCAAAAATTGCCTGGCACAGACGGGGCTGGACTGGTTCTTTAACCCTGCCACAAGAGAATGCAAGGCACAGGGCAGTGCTTACAGAGCATTTGAACATCGGCTGAATCTAGAAATAGATTTAATGGCCACAGCACTCACTTCACATGGGCCTAGGCAGGTAGCCATGGGTGGCACTGCTGCTCCAAACTGCCTGTGCTGAGTGAGACACCAGATGGGCAAAGTCTGAGAGGCTTGAACATCTGCTCCACATGCAAAAGGAGAGGAGAGGTGGTGGAGTGGCACACCATGCTCCAACTGCTGCTTGGAGTAAGCTTTTCCAGGGAAAGGGCCTGAAGCTGTGGACCCTGTACCCTGACAGCAAAAGATTTCAGCCTTGCTCCTCTCTCAAGTTCTCTCAGGGCTTTCCCCATCCTTTTACCCTCATCCCCTATTATTTTAATTTACAGTTTTTACAGCAGAAAACTGCCCTGGCAAATTCAATGAACTGGACTTCAGAAGCAGCAGTAACAGCAAAACAGCTCATGTATTCGTACAGCCAAGGATTGCGGTTTTCTTTACAGTGCAGTTCTTTCTTCAAAACCAGCCCAGGGAAAGTACAATCATGCTTTTAAAACTCTTTTCTCCAAGGCATTGGCTTCAGAGTTTCATTCCTGCCAAATATTTATTAATGTACACTAAGGGCTCTACTTTACATTAGAAACCAAACTGCTCGTTGTCCATGCCCCCACAAAAGCATTGGTGCTTTCTCTGAGCTGCTCCTTGTGTTGGTGGCTTTGAAAGACACACTTGTGTCTGTATCACTGCTGGCACCAAGGATGAGACATTCACAGGCCAAACCTGGCCAGGCTGTCCAGTGAGGTGACACAGGCAGACTAAAGGAAAGCTACTCTTCACCCTCAAGATTTGCAAGATGACAGCACTTGCACTTGGCTTCAAGGTCCCCCAGCTCTTCTATTAATGTTTCCAACCTGGAACAAACAGAATTAATCAAATCCTTCTCTACATAATTCATTATTTGCAAAAACATCTCATGTATCCCTGAGAGCAAAGCGAATTATGCACTAAATGGATCTGGCAACTGTACAGGCAGTTAAAGCACAAGATTTCAGCTGTGGCAGCTTTCCTGAGGGAAGCCATCAATCTGGGACTCCCCTCTCCTCCCCAGTCCCATTCATAGCCCAGAGCATGAGAAGGGTGCCTGAGGGGGGAAAACCACACAAGCTCTGAGGAACAAGCTCTAGGGTGAAGATGGTGAGGCCTTTTGTTTCTGAAATTCAGATTTTGCAATAATTTCCAGCTCACGAGGGCTGAGGCTTGCTGCTGCCAGCTGATCCTGCAGCCTCACTGCAGCAGATACAGTTCTGCTGGTCTGTGTTGGCAATCCTCCCCCTTCCACACCCTAGGAGCAAAGGGAGGAGGAAAGGCTTGCACTCTTAAAGCAGTTATTTAAGGACGAACACAAACATTAGCTTTACTCCAGAAGCAGTAGAAGTTCTCACAGATTTCCTTCATCAGAAGCTGGGAGATCACCTGGGCTCCTGCTGGGAGAGTGCAGGTTGCAGTGCCAATGGCTCAGCTTCCATGGGCTGTCTTCCCAAGAGGCTGAGGACACTGACCAGCTCTAACAGAGACCTCTCTTATTTGTACAGGTAAGTCAGGGGTAGAGTACTAAAACCAGAAGTGCAGAAACATGGAAGGCATTTACTAATGGATGCTATTCCATTTTTCTTTCCTTAGCATTTGTGGTGCCTGGTACCAGCCTTCGTGTAAGGGGGCAACTGAAGAACACTAACATGGAAAATCAGGGAAAGCATGGCTGTATTCTAAAACAATGGGCAGCTTGATAAAGAACTTATAATTTCTCAGCTTTTAAATATGTAATTTCTTTAGCTTTCTGACAAGTAAAAAACCCCACACCATTCTGTTCTTACAGCCAACAGTAACATGCCCTCATTGTCCTGGAAGGGGAACCACCTCCATGTGGTCACACGAGCAGCCCCTTCAGGTGAGTAGCATGGGCACTACTTGCCTTTCCAGAGAAGGAGACAGAGAAGCACAAAACCTTTTTTTTTTTTTTTTTTTGTGTAGCCTGCCGCCAGGTCTGATGAATCAATCCAACCATGCTGTAAAGATCTACTCTTTTTAGGAGAACCAATTGCCAGTTCCTCATCAAAGTACAAATATTTCACTTGCAGAGTAGTGCAGATGATTAACCCAGCTTCCTGCAGTGGGATTCCCATTGTTATCAGATTATTGTAGATTTAGGCTGTTTTAAGCAAGTCCTTAGGCTGCTTGTTTACAGGTGCAATGTTTGGCAGAGGAAACCTTCTCTTACAGCAGCAGCTTTGGGTACCATCAGTGAAGGAAATGATCCAGAGGTGTGAATTTTAGGTTCTGACTACTGAAAACCCAATGCCTCATCTCCTAGCAATAAAAGCTGCCTCTGACCACACTTGCATCGAGGTTAGGAGAAAAGCTTATGTCTGGCAGCACAAAGCTGCAGAGCTTTTCTAGCAAAGCACCTCATGCCTTTCCAAACACATTGGTTGCTCATTTAGCCTGTCAGCCACAGCCAGGCTTGGTTCACAGATGCATGGTTCAGTCTGAGCAGTGACAGCACAAGGAAGGCTCATGGCTCAAGGCAGATTCACAAAGGAGCTGTCCCAGGCAGAAACACTTTAAATTCAAGGCTTCAAGGCTGGCAGTTTCATTGCCATAGCCTGGCAGCACCGGCTGTGAGCACTGGCAGCCCAAGAAGGGTAGGTGTGGTGAGGAAGAAGAGGAGCAAGAGCAGAGCCATGCAGCACCTCCGGCAGCTGTGCAGTCCAAAACTGCAGCCAGCCTGGAGCAGGGGTGACAGATGTGCTGCACAAGGGAGACACCCCAAGCTGCTCAGCTTCCTGCCACCAGGGAAGGGAGGTTAGTACAGAAGGGATGCTGCAATCTGGAGCCAGAGAGAGAAAGCAGACAGGGGAGCCCCTGCAGAGTTTTCTAAACTGATTTACACTTAGGTGGGCAGAAGGGGCCCAAGCCAGACCAATGGGTGACAGGAATGACTCCAGAAGGGCGGGTTCCCCCTCCCCAGCCACTGCCACTGCTGAGGGCAAACCTGCTGTGCAGCATAGCAGTGCTGCCTGCTCCATATAGGATTCAGTCCTACACAGCTTCACTCTCACTTGGGCAGGGCAAAGGGAAAATTTCAGAACAAACTCAGGAGGTGCTGACACCTATTGATGTTACCAGCAGCCACTAGGAGACTCCAGAGGCTGCAATCATCCTCAGGACCCAAGGTTCCCAGAGGAAAGGTAAAAACCAGCAGAGTATGGCTGCCAGAGGCCCCCACCTTGCAGACACTGGGAAGAAACTGCTGGAAGAGCCTGTTTTTACCACCCACAGCCCTGCAGCAGTGGCTTGGAGGCAGCAGGCAAATCATTGCCACCAACTGCCCCAAGGGTCACTGCTGGGCTGCAGCAGGACATGGTGTCCAAAAGCACTGGCTCCAGGCCAGCCCTTGTTCTGGAGAAGCCAAGAGCACAAAAGAGAAAGAAGGGACTAAACCATCCTCTGAAGGTGGCAACAGAGGGCAGGTCGCATAGAGAGAGTCCCAAACCCACAAAACTTTTCCTAAGGCTTAAACACTGAGAAATCCTCTCCTCCAAAATCAAAGTTAGCACGCAAGCTGTTTAGGATGACAAATCTTCTTGTCCAAAGTGCTGCAGGTCTGGAGCAGGATTGCTTCTGAAAGGCCTGAGGATATTGTCTGGAACAACTCTTGGCACAGGAGCAATGCTCTCACCCAGGCTGGCTGCTGGCTACTACAGCTCAGGCAGAAAGCAGAGGCTGGGTCCAGCCCTTACACCACATGAGCCAGACAAGAATTTTGTTAGAAGGGATATCCTCTTGGGGATTTTAGTTTGGGAATGAAACACTCTCCAGAGAGAGTCAATGTGTAAAACAAACAGTGCAAGAGCAACCCTTATCAGATGCTCACAAAGAGGTCTGTGTTGTGCTTTTGAAGGAAATACCCATATTGGAGAAACAAAATGTCATGTTTTATTTCAGGTGCCTTGCTAAAAAATTCATAGTATTCTTCATGCATACATGACAAAAATGAAAATTCTGTGTGCATGGCTCACTGATTTTTCTTTTGGAAACACCCTTTCATCTAGAAAACATTCTTGTGCTGCATTTCCAATTTTTATTAAAATCAGTTATATTAGGAAACAAAACCCCTTCAGTAGTAATATATTGGCTTACCTGATCTTTATCCCTTGCTGCTCAAACACAGAGTCCTTGAAAAGGGAAATATTAAATCAAAGGTAGCAACACAGGATGTGTGGCAGCTCAACAGGGAAGTTCAGCTAGTTGCCATTCCATGGCCACTTAGTTTTGAGCACTGTTACTCCCTCTGCTGTCCTATACAGGTCTGAAAGCAGGAGGTTGCAGTGGGAAGACAGCTCTAAAGGATTTTCTCTGTACATGACCCCAGTGGTACAGAAGAGAGACCAGAACCTTTGGTGATATTAAGAAAGACTTCACATCAGCTTTGCATGTAGCAGTTGAGCCACAAATCTCTGCAGTTTTCATCTTCACTTGACACTGATCAGTCCAAGCTGTGAGCCAAGGCTGCAGGAGCAGCAGGATCCCTGCACATGCAGTTGTTTGCAGTTGAGCTGTGCTGCCTGTCCTTCAAAGGGCAGAAGTCTAACTCCAGCAATTGGCTGGCTGACTTTCACAGTCACCACACTCTCGTCTCAATTTTGAAGTCTCAAAACTATGCACTGACCCACCCAGCAAAATAATGTAGGAGTTTCTAATGCAATCTCATTGTCCTAAAATAGAATAATGATTCCCACCCTCCACTTACATCTCCAATGTCTTTGTCTCTTAGACATTTCCCCACACAGGATCTATATTGAGCAAGACATCCATGAACACAAGCACACTAAGGAAACTTCAGCTATTTATCAGAATCACTCTCCTGATGTATCCTACAACTATATTTGTATATTTGTAATTAAAACCAACTTTCCACACACTTTTTAATTGGGTTCATGAAGAAGAACAATAAGAACCAACAGCTGAAGACATCTTCAGATGGAGCACTAGAGAAAAATACTGACATTTCATGGTTTTCCAAATGAATTCATCTGGGTAGGAAATGACCTAAAGACTAAGGCCAGTATCAGCTCTTATTTCCAAAGCAGCATCCCTTCCATAATTCAGTATAAATCTGAATTTTTAAAAATGAATTTTATTAAGTGCCCAATGGTCTTATGAATTTTATTATACTTTTATTAAATTTTCAACTATGGACAAGAACTGTAAGTAACTTATCACAAACCCTTGTGACTCAGACTAAGCATAATAAACTCAGCTCTTGTTAGGAAAGGCTTGATTTTGAATAGCTTAACTTGGAAGAAATTGGAAGAATTGCTGCTCCATCTTGCAAGCAGAAATGATGGGAGTTTTTCTGCATAATACATAAAGCATAACTCAAACATTCCACCTAATTCATAAAAACTCTTGAGGCAACCAGGAAATTCTTAATCCTCTTGTGAGAATAAAAATTTACCTGGAGGTAACTGGCTACGACAGTGCGATGGAAACACCTTAAAGCTGATGATGTGAGGATTGTCCTCTTCCAGAACACCAGCATGGAAATCTGTGTCCAATGCCCTGCTCCACAGAGCAGAAGCCCAGGCAGGCACCTGGGCAGCGCACAATGCAGCTCCCTGGAGGCTGAGCCCACCAGGTCCATGACACCTGTGTGCTGTCAGATGGGACAGGAAGCTCCTGCTTCAGCAGTGAAGCCACTGTTGGATGAGAGGCATGAACTGACTACTGTAACACAGAGTTCCTTGGAGCCCTGGGCCCATTTCAACATCAGCTCTCCTCAGAATGCAGGGTTGGAGGGGGTCCCCTTGGCTGCCACCATCCTGTCTCAGGCTGCTGCCTGCCAAATGGAAAACAAGCCCAGTGAGAAGTTCACAAAACTATTCCTTAGTTAACTGAACTATCTCACTGCTGACAGCTGTTCCTGAAATCTCTTTAGCAAGAAGCAAAAGCTTTGGTCTTTCAAAAGGTGATGCTCTGTTTATGCAGCATTATATGCTAACATACTTCCAGAGCTCCACAAAACCATTTCTTCACTCCTAATTAAATCTGAACCAGTGCCACATTAAGATGATTCTTTTCAGGGCATTACTTCTCTTGCACTACTATCATTTTTGAAGCATGTGATGGTACAATACACAGAAGCCTGATGGCCCCTTTGCATTGAGGTTGGAAACATCCAGGCAGTCTGTTAGGGTGCAGAAGGAGATATTTGAAGAGGTATTTTTCATTTGCCAAATGACGCAGTGTTGAGATGACCGAAATATTTTCTTGTCAACATATCCTGAAGGCACCCTGTGGAGAGAACACCACCACACTGGCATCAGACTGCTGCCTTGGAAGAGGGATCTTTTATCTCACTGAAGAGAGGTATTTCCATGGCACATAAGTACACTTAAATCTCCAAGTTTTGTAGATCTAAACTTTGTTAGACACTGTGAAAGACATTCCAGGTGTGCCAGGAGCCCAGGAAAAAACCCCAAACCAAGCCCAACTTAAAATTATATTTTCCCCTTCAAACAGAACACTGGCTGAAACTTCTGCAGGACAGGAATGCAGCCTGCAGCTATAAGACTTCACGATTTATTTCTTTTAAACCTTATCAACTGGTGGTGCTGAACAACTAGTGCACTTACACCAGTCCTAAGGAGATAAGGTTTCAATAGTGGTATTTGGGGAGGCAGTATATATTTACATGAGAAATCAGTCAAATATTAAGTACTTATATCTTACCTGAAAAGGATTCCTTGAAAAACAACTTATGCTTTTGAAGGCCAATGCCATTATGTAATATTTTAATCTTAATGCTAAAGGAAAACAGAAAGAGCATATTTACAATGTCAACAGTTAAGAGAACTTTGTATTGCTATCCAGTTATGCTGTCTGCACAGCTTTTAGACCTATATAAAAAAAACCCAACATGAATCACATACATCTGCCAGCTGGGTGCAACCACAAACCACAGCTAAATTAGCGTAAGAAGAGTTACAGGGATAGAGCTTAACACATCAGACTGTGAACACAGTACATACCACACAGCAGTGTCATGATGTGTTCATGCTTGCAGTGAATAACCTTAAGGCACTTGGCAAACGTTCTTACCACCTACAGTAAGAGCTGCTCCAAACTTGAAGGGCTCAGCAGGCACTGTTGTCACTCTACACTGAGAGGTATCTTGTGTTTTCCTCCTCTGGGACATACAGAAAGGTGGTCACAAGAGGGCCACCTCTGAGATCACAGGCCAGAAGACAGCACCTTTCCCTCCCCAGTACGTTTCAGTCCCATGTGTCCGGGCCATCTGGCCTTGGCTTGAATTTGAGAGGGGAACATGGCTGGACCCCACATCACTACAGTTCACTTGTGGAGAGCTTTCCATACCTGCAACCTTCAAATTATTCAGTACTACAACAACGTCTAATCAAACCATTTAATATCTAATTTATCAAAGTAAGAAAGTAACTTGTTTTCTTTTTCACTGAACCATGGTGAAAAAAGGTCATTGTTTTATTCAGCATCATAGTTACATAACAGTTGTCTGTTTCTATTACTAGAAAGAATTTATTAAAATAGTCCTGAAAGACATCTTTTCTTTTTCCAATGATTCCAAAACTAAGCCTTTTAATGCCAATTCCACACAGTCACGGGTTTGATCGGTAGTAGCCAGTTATAGCAACTGTCAAGGCACAAGCTCAGCTCTGCACACCCGCTGCAGCTTGTATTGGAAAAGAGATATGCCAGTTCCATCTGCACTCACAAATGCAGAATCCCTTCATCATATATTGCAACAGGAGAAATTAACATTAAACACAGACTAAGAAAGGTAAAGGATTTATTTCTGATATGATTTGTAGAGTTAAATTAAAAACCTACTGAATACTTTATGTAGTAGATGAACATAACCTTAGTACTTACTTTCTAACAGTTTATTTAATGGTTGGAAGTGTACAACATGAAGTAGGCCTCACGTTTAATATTGTTCAATTTTGCTTATTGTTAGATGAGATTAAAATACAGTAGCCATCCCTTTAGACTATGGTGCAACACTGATCATGTGCCTTGATAGGTAGGAAAAATGATTCATTAAATAAATGATGACATAACATGTAGGGAAGACTTTGGATTGTCTATTTTAAATGTCAACATAATAGGCAATTAAGAATAGAACTTCATTTTAAGTGCACTTCCACATGCTTTGTTTATAATATAGCAAAAACTTCCTATCTTTTTTTCCAGACACTTCACTCCCTACTCTAAAGCTGTTCAGTTGAAAATGCACTTTCCCCAGTAAACTTCTTTTTTTAAAAAAGTAACTAAAATTTCTACCCTTTCATATGCTAAGAAATGTTTCCTAATTAAAAACACAGTTTATTACAAGACATGTGAAGACAACATATAGTGAAATGAATTTTAATTGTTGTGCTGTGACTAAAGTAAAGTTCTCAAGGCTGCAATTTAACATTCCAAGTTCTCCCTTCCATCTTTATTGATTCTTAAGATTTTGAACAAAAACTCTTTGGGGGCTAGAACAGCAGTAATTGCATCACACTGTTTGTCAAGACTTCAAGTTTCAAAAGCAAACTCTTCAAAAAGTACAATTCTTGATTTGATTAGATACAGGGACAAAAATATAGCACATACTTGAAGGTTACATGGTCTACAAATGATGGCAATATTTTCCTTGGGAGAGTACAGTTTGTTTTCTTGTAAATACTCAAAAAGGCTCAACTTCAAGCAGTAATAAACACAAGCAAAAGTGATTTAACCCTTAAAATAAATATTCAGGAAAACCTCTCTGTACATACAAGTGAAAGAATATGTAACACTTTCACGCTAAAAGAAAAAATAAAGATTTTGTTCATATAAGCAGCTGAAATCTGCTGTTCCAGCCCAATGTCCCCAGTAAAGAAGGGAGGCACAAACACAGGTGACTACTGTAGCTCACTATCTTATGGCCTTTTTGGACAGGGACATCATCACCATCATTTTTAAATCCCTTTTGTTATACTTATTACAGCATGCCAAATCCTTTGGCATATGTGATGGCCTTCAATAATCTTTCTTTAAGCTTTTCTTTGCTTGAGTACTCCGGAAGCAAAAGTACATTAAAGCATGTGTGAGATGTAGGTAACCTGTGGGACAAAAAATACAAGAATTCAGATCTTGGAACATGCAAAAGGAATACATCTCTATTTTACAAGTCGAAAAATAATGAATTTGAAGAAAATAAACTTTCCTTATAGATTCAACTTTCAGATTTAACTAGGTTAATAATGTAAAAGCACATAATTAATTTCCATTTATAAAAAAACAAGCAAAATGTAGAATTTTTTTTTTTTTACCTCTCTGTATCTGGGCCATTTTTGGCTATGATCATCTTTAACTTTCCAAGTCCTCCCACAGGGGCTCTGTCTGTGCCTGTTGTAAACTGTAAGAAGAGTCTTTTCTGTTCATCTGTAAATGAATGGACTATTTCCCAGAATTCCCTATTAAAGAAGAAATTAAAAAGTAAATAAACTGTAAACTTTCTTTGGTATAAATAAGAATTTCAAAAGTAATTGACCTTTGAAGGTTTAATAATTCTAATCAGTCTTAACATCAAGTTTACAAGTTGCATTCATTAACCAAAACTCTCAGAATGTATTTACCAATAAATGAGATTCAGAAATAGAAATCAGAAATATTACTATACACTGCAGTTTAACTGTCTTTAAACATTATTTGGCTGTGTCCTGCAGCTATTTTATTATTCCTATTTCCTAAGGAATTGTACTGATTCAACAATGCTTATACTATCTCCTCTTCTGTAATGACAATACTTGAGAAAAGTGAAATTACACATAAGACATTTGCATCTCCAGTACTACAAAAATACTAAATCTTACAATATTAAAATCATTATGAAGAAACAAGCAGATGAAGTGCTTTCTATCTTACAAAATTAGAAAGAATTACCTAATAATAAGAGAGTCTCTTGTATAGCCACCATCATATTCTGTAGTTTCTTCTAGTGCTTGAAAATCTAAATTCTGTAAGAAGATGATATTTTTAAAAATGACCACTAATTATACGCTCAGTATCAAAAAAAGCTCCACTCTTCTAGTGTATATTGAAAATTCTTACCCTACTTCCACAAATAAGTAATTCAATTTCCTCTGGTCTAAATAAATATTTCAAAGGAGATTCATTGGTCACCATGTGGAATCCTCTCCGAAAGGCCTTGAACTGCTTTTCTACTGATTTATTGAGTATATAGTCAGCATACAGATTGACAAATTCCTGCAAGGAAATAAACCCCAAAAAACCTTAGTGTTTCAACACATGCCACTTTAAGTACCTCCCAAAAAAACAAGACCCCAAAATACATGTAATTCTGTAATGCTATGTAAATTATCTGAGCTCAGTTTTTATTCAGCACCACAAAAGAACAAGTTTCAAAAACTGCTCAAACAGGTCAAACATCCCCCCCGTAGCTATGTATCCATGTATCAATGCTTTCTTTAAGAGAAACCTTTTCTGTTCACAAGCACACTGTGCTATGGCAATTTTGAAAGCCTTTCAAACTTAAAAATTATAAATGAGACCAAACCTTTGTAGGATTCTACATAATTCTACACACAGTATATCAAAGAACTCCAGATGCTGTTTAAAAAGCTGAATGTACCTTTCTGTTCTCATTTGTAATAGGAATTTTATCACCGTTTTCCTTTAAATCATGCATCATTGGATTGCCAAAGAGATCCGTGTGAGATATTTGAAACGTTATCATCATATCATCTTCCACACTTCCTTCATACTCCAGTAAGTCTCTCAAACTCTGATACAGAACCTAACAGAATAAGAAATACATGTCTATCAAAAATAAGTTTTGATAAATTCCACTGAGTAACACACAAAGACATGAAACCACCCTTCTCAAAAAAGGGTTGTTATATTCTACGACACAAGTCACCTAAAAATGTCTCCAAACAATTACTTATTAAGCTCAGTATCTGTAAAGAGAAACAACAGAAGATGTTAAGGTAAAAAAAGATAAAAAAGAAACATGGTAATCAGTGATAACTCCCTTAAAAGAGCCTTTTAGTACCTACCAATCTTCCAAAATGCAACGGTCAAACCTGCAGCTTAAGAGCCTTTAATAACATCTCAAGTCTTTTGAATCTGTCTTTACTTTAGGCATCTAGAATATGTTACACGAGTAAGGGGAACATTTATGAGTTAAAAATCAAAGAAACCCCAGTATTTTATATCAGATAAAATTCAGACAGCAGGCTTTTATCTTCTACTTCTTATTTAAAACTGAAACCAACTAGGAAGTAATCCTGAAGCAACACAGATGGGGCAGTTTTAACATAAGGACATTTATGAACCAAAAAATCACAGGTTTGATCAGAATTTACCAAGTGGAATCTGAAATGACTGTAAGAGTTTGCTCTATGTAAAGGAGCAACCAGGTTTCCTCACTGCTATGCCTTAGGAAAAGCCCAAGACTCTTGGAAACCAAAGCCTATGCAGCAAAGGAACAATTATTTGGCTGCAATAGAAGCAGAGGGGCTAAAGAATACAAAGCAAAGGTGGAAATGACAACTGTGCGCAACTGTATTTTTATAGTGAAGTAGAAAAAGAAATTTCCACCAAATGTTCAAACTGAAATATGAAAGTTTACATGTAAGCCTCAACCTCTCACTGTCTGTGTGTTTTTGATTCTTCCACAGAACCTTTAAAAAGGATCTTGCACTGAAAATTCACTGGACTTGGAACCATTGGTGACGATGGCTGGTGAACATCCTATTCTCCATGCTTTACAGCATTAGTAAAAACACTGGGAGAAATTCACTATTGTGAATTTTATTTTAGGCTTGAGAAGCTCTGAAGTTTAAGTCATATGAGAATACAAAGAGTTAAAAAAGGATTATTTTAAAGTAAATCACCATAGGTATTAGAGGAGAAACATAAGAACAGGGGAGAAAAATTAGGAAAAGCACTGACTGCGCTGTTCCATAGAAATAGATTCACTTTTTTTGGTCACAAAAAGTTTTGAGTATTTAATAAAAGTTAGAGGAAACTCAGGGCACTATTTCTCAACATTATACAGAGAAACTGGTCAAATCTGGCATGCTGTTGTATGTAGCTATCCAAAGCAGACAAGATAACATATTGATTAAACACACCTCATTTTCAAACATGAAACCCGAGTTCTTTTTAGACACTATCATTTTACTAATCTTTTTTGAAAAGATGAAGATTTTGTATAACTGCTTATAAAAGGGAAGCATCCCATGGTTTGAAACTAAATGAAGCTTTTTAACAACTCCTACCAGCACCATGAGGAGAAGCCACTGGTGATCTCTGATTGCAGGTGGAGCAGGGCCAAGACATCCTGCACACACATGTGTGCTCTATCTAAAAAAGCACATGCACAGCTCAGTGCTTGTGTACAGCCACTGGCTGGGAACGGCTGTGTAAAAACGGACACTGATCACTGGATATTCATTAACTGTAGGGATATTCATAAACTGCCTCATCTGTCTCTTGCTTTAGACAAAAACCAGTAAGAACATCACATCTCTGCATATTTATTCTTACTTGCACTTTTTTTTGGGTAGAAATTTACTTCTACAAATAGCTATAAACAGCCTAATCTTACTAGTCTCTTTGGGAAGAGACATGCTTGTTTATGCTTAATAATTCTTAGTAACATTTGGGAGTTTATGTAGCAAAAAACCCCAAACTTTATTGATACTGAGCCCTATTCATTGATGTTACAATTCTGCCTCCTCCAAACCAAATGTAGCAAGAAGTTGTCTTGCTTATGAATTTATTTTAACAAATAACAAATACAGACTGGGAATGCAAGTCACTGGTTATTTCACTTTCACTTCTGACAGTGATCCTGTGTTTAACTGAAATACAGATTAAATGATTGCATGGAAAATGCACTATTTAACTCGAAGAACATAAGGAACTTACAGGATGAGAGTCTGCCAGATCACGGAAAGTTCCTTTTTTGCCCATTAGCTTCCTGTAGACAACCATGGGGAAATGTACATCCAGTATACAGTTGTTGTAAATAGCCAGTCCCAGTACTATGCCAATCAGGGTAAACTGACCCTCAGTTTCAAAAGAGGACGGATTAAACCAAAACAGTTTTGTAGACTCATCATATGTGAACATCCCTGTTAAAAAAAAAAAAATTAAAACCAATTATGGTTACAATTCAATAAAAATGGCACATAAAACATACCATTATAAACCCATTTGCACTAGCCTTTAAGCAATATTTAACTTAACATTATACTGAATTGAATGGCAAAGAGAAATTACTTAGGGTAATGGGAGCTGCTCAAAATACTGTTACATGACCACTAAAAGCCCACAAGAGACCTGTGATACAGTATCTGCAACACTCACTGGAGCTGCAGGTACACAAGCTTTCATCCCCTCCTCTACTGAGGAACCAGCAGCACACTGATAACAGTGATTCTGACTTTGATAAATACAGCAGTACAAGAAAAGAACACAGTTAAAGACATGTGGATGAAACAATCCTGAAGGACTCTAATTACTGAGAAGTGACAGCCTTTCCTCAAAGGCCAGTTCCAGCAAAGGAACAGGACTAGATGCAGCCCTACTACTTCATTGGAAGCTATGATGATGGAGCAGGGATTGACCATCACCCACGATTTTAGAGTTAGATGCCCAAGAGATTTGTTTGCTTGTTTCAAGGACCATTGTTACTGCAGCTATTAAACACATCTTAACTTGAGAGGAAAATGGACCTCGGCATCACAGAAGGGTCTGCAATTTTAACAGCTTGTGACTGTCTAAAGAGAGTGGTTTTGCTTCTCTCATTCACTATTTCAGGAAACCAATTTCCTGCCTAGCTCATGAGCTGACTTCAACAAACAGTTGAACTGGCACACGCCAGAAGTTGCAGGGAGAAAATGTGAAGACAAGAGACAGGCAGAGTGTCTTACCCTTTTGGCTGTAGCAAGACACACGATAGCTCTTGTTTATGAAACTGGAGTGCACAGACTATAAATTATTTATATAAATATTATTTATATATGAATAACATCCACAAAATCTTTGGCTGTAGTAGGACACAAGATAGCTCTTGTTTATGAAACTGGATGCACAGGCTAGAAATTATTTATATAAATATTATTTATATATAAATAACATCCACAATAAAATCCCTAGCTTACCTGACCAAATACTGAAACAAAGTAAATGCAAACCCCATAGACTTAAGGTGAGAGAGAGACCACCCTGGACAGGCACAGTCCCAATAACCTGTTGCTTGTACAGCTGTCACAATTTTCCGGCAGAGCCTAAGAAAAACTGCCCCAGGCTCCTTACTCTTAACACACCATGTCGGATCCATGTGAAGAATATCAACTACATTTGCCACAAAGATTTATCTTGTCAGCTCTTAAAAGATACTCTTGTTTACAACCTATGCAGATGTAAAAAATGATTACAAAGCCACATGAACACAAAATTATTCTGAAGACTGAAAATATTATCTTCAGCCAAGAGATAAAGCCTCTTTCCTCATTCCATGTAAGGCAATAAACTGCAAGCTCACTCAGTCTCTGGGTATTCCCCAGAATGGATTGTGTATCTCAGTAAGTGACATGGCCTGGGTCAGCCATTAGGGGAGCACACAAATAGCAGACTGACCCATCAGATAAGGCAACTGGAAACCAGAAATGGATTAGCAACTCAGGCATATATAGGCCAAACATTATATAGAATCCTGTATGCCATTTTCTGAACCAACTGAAGTAACTTCTGGATTACTGGTACATAAAGCAATGACTTGAACCTTTTGAATATGATGGAAAAGTTAAACTGTCAAAACCAACAACTCCAGCAAACGTCTAATAAGGAAGCATCAACAATTTACTCAGATCTGGAAACCCTTTCAGGTGCAATACAGTATTTTACTCCCTTACCAAAATTAAGACTACAGTACATTAAAATCATAATGAAACACCAGAAGAAACTGGAATCTGCAAGAAGGGCGAAAACAATTGCCCTTGAAGTTACAGGAAGTTATCACTTATTCCTTTACCAAGATTCTTCTGAGTTATTGCCTCCTTTGAGTAAAATTTTAAGGTAGTTTATTATTAAAATACTCAAAAAGTCAAAGAAACTATAATAACAATATACATCTCTCCAAATATACCTATTGAAGACAGACATTTTAAATTCCACTTAAAGGATCCCCACTGTTTTCTCAGGTAAAGAAAGCATTTATAATCAACAAAAGTCACTCATGGTATATCTGGTGCATACATGAACTGCTATACTGCACACATTTCTGCCAAAAGCCACTAAAAAGCTCCCCCCCCGCCGAATTACTATAAATACAAAATATGTGCATACTTTTTTACATTTTTAATACAGAAGTGAAACTTAGCACATGCATACATTTCTAATATATTACCTACCTTTAAATGCAAGGAGTATATACACACTGCTTGGATCTTAGCTTAAGCACATTTTAGCACTACTAAATAAAGAGTAATTCAATACACCCACACAACTTCTGTTTAGATAAACTCAAGTTGAAAATGTATTTATTTTGTGTTGAAAATAAAATTTCATCAATCAAAGTACTAAAAGTTCTTTATTTTACCACACTTCAAAGTAAGCTAATTCAGATTACAAATCTCTTTAAGTTTATAGCATTTTTCAGAGGGAGTAAGACTTGTCTATGATTCTGTACCACTTGTTATAAGAACTGGTTTGCATATGGCAAAGAGCAAGTGCCAAGGTTCAGATTTTTGCTACTGATTCTGGGTACTTGATACTGATACCTCCTTTCTAATCCAGTCAAAATAGATTTCTGTGTATTTTCATCAATCTTCTAAGCTACAAAGCCAAGAACAGCATCTTTATCTTTTAAAATAGTACAGAGAAACCAAATTAACAGCCATGAGCGGTTAGGCTTCTTTAATGGAACCCATTACAGGAAATACAATGTAACATCATATTTCACATAAAATGCAGAATTAGTATAGGAACCTGGCAGATCTCATTGCTGTTCTAACATGAATATAACATTTTCATCTTTTCAGAGTAGCAGACAAGTTGCACACTAGAAGAGGCATGTCCTTGCATAAATGATTGGTGCAGGGAGCAAGAATATGATGGAAGTATGACTGCCGAAACACAAATGTAAAATTTTGGCTCTAATATATAAAATTACTGTTGGTTCTTTAACTACAATCAAATTTGACACTGCTGTGACACTTTGGATCTGCAGAACTGAGACTATCAGATTTATTAAGCTGGAGGAAGTGAAGGAAGTAACTCAAAAACTCCCACAGTCCGACTCTTGCTTTATTGCAGAAGCTCTTCCTTTTTGGTTTGATTACTAATTCTAGAAGCTAATTACAAAGCAAAGGGAGGAGAAATGTGAGAGAACAAACAAAGGAGCCCAGCAAAGAAACCCTGTACTACTGATTTGTATCCAAACAAGTAATGATGGTTCCCATTAACTATATACAGTTACTCCTTCCATCATTCCTCCTTTAGAAGGATGACTGCTGGCAACACAGTGAGCCTCAGTGTCTGGCAAATACTCTGCTGACCATCAATGAACCTGGAGAGCTTCAGAGAGAAACAGCAGTGGATATAAAAAGCATAAACATAGAACAATCCAGTCTGGAAGATCATCCAGGCCAACCTTTTGTGAGAAAAATCTATTAAGCCAGAAAATTATTAGAACACATACCAATATCTGGATTGAAGATTTCTTCCACAACCAGTTGAAAAAATTCTTTGGAAACACCTCCTTCATCTACCCCTTGCTCTCCTTCAAATTCAACATACAATTGCTTCTTCAAGTCCGCAGGATTTTCCATGGCAATCATCTCTAGCTATTGAGTGAAGAGACAGAAAAATTTAATTAGTAAATCTGTTTACTAGAATAGCATAGTAACAAATAATGAAACCAAATGTACCCGCCAAATTTAAGAAGAAAGCAAGCACAAATCCCAACAGTAAAATAAGAGAAATCAATAGTAACCCTAAACCACTCTAAACATGTTTTACAATCTAGGGATAAACAGCAAGAAACTTACCACAGAACTGATCTGTCAGCCCATTAAAGCTCACTGGCTGTTAGCATTCTCTATTTCTATTCTTTTAGGCAGTTACTTAAAACAAGCTATCATTGTGCTGCACACAATTCACAGAAAAAAGAAGAAAAGATGTATTACTGGGATAATTAAATTCATCTGACAATGAAGATTCTGCAATATGATCTACATGTTTGACAATAAATGGCTTTGTGACGGGATTACACAGATATGTTTTCAGAGGGGGAGACAGAAAACAAGCCTTTGATGAGTACTTGTATCTCTCAAACAAAGAGCTGGGGAAAAAAACTAGGAACAAAAAAGACACTAGTATTACAGTCAAATCAACTCCCTCTTCTTGATCCTAATGAAGTCTCAAAACTCTCTTGCTCTTATTTCTTCAGTGCCTTTAAACAGATCTACTGCCCTGCTGCTGTGAAATTGTTCAGTTCAGACCAAATTGAAAGTCTGACATTTTACAAGGGTTTCAAGTCTATTTAAAGGCCATTAGAGGCGACAGAATCACAAAATAGTTTGGGCTGGAAGGGACCTGGAAAGATCTTTAGTTCCAACCCTTCTGCCATGGGCTGGGACACATTCCAGTAAACCAGCTTGCTCAAAGCCCCATCTAGCATGGCCATAAATAGTTCCAGGGATGGGACATTGCCAACCTTCCTGGGCAACCTGCTGCAGTGCCTCTCCACCTTTGCAGCAAGGAATTTCTTCTGAATATCTAATCTAAACCTCTCCTCTATCATATGAGGTTATTTGCCATTGTCCCATCACTACATGCCTTTGTAAAACTTCCTCTCCAGTTCTCATCAGCCCCTTTAGGCGCTGGAAGTTTCTACAGGGTCTCCCAGGAGCCTTCTCTTTGGCTGAGCAACCCCAACTCTCCCAGCCTGTCTTTATAGGAGAGATGCTCCAGCCCTCTGATCATTTTTGCATCCCTCCTCTGGACTCAGCCCAACAGGTCCACATCCTTCTTATGCTGAGGACCCAGAGCTGGATGTAGCACTCCATGGGGGAGTCTCACAAGGGCAGAGCAGAAGGGAACAGTCACCTCCCTTGACCTGCTGGCCACGCTGCTTTTGATGCAGCCCAGGGTGTGGTTGGATTTCTGGGCTGTAAGTGCACATTGCCAGGTCCTTCACTTGCTTACACCAGAAATGTATCCTTTCAGTAAATCAGAAGTTAAGCAAGGATATTTTGCATCTGGTAAGAAATATGCTACTTAAAAGCATAACCACACTGGTTACACATATGCAGCACAATAAACATGCCTATGTGGCAAAGAAAACTCAACAGCAGTAAATTAAGGCACAGATGGACCTGTATACTCTTCTACCAAGACCATATTACTTGTGAGATTTGCCTCTGATAGGGGCTACTGCAAATTGGACTTATCAGTAGGTGTCCTTAACATGATAAACCTTACTTTTTATTTCACTCCCCTACCTTATCCACACATGCCAACTCTCTTTACAGCCCAGAATTTTACTACAGAAGTGTAAAGTAAAAAAGGAACAGAACAGAGAAGGTAAAGGCAGCAGCAATGACACTATGGACTCACAAAATCACACCACCAGCAAGACACATTTTCTCCTGCTAGCTACCAAGTCAGCCAGACGTGATCCAAGCAGCGCAGCAGGGCAGGATGCTACAGATTTAGAGGGGTTATCATAATGGGCTTGAAGACTTTGAAGCACCCCATGCAAAAGGAGTATGTGGAGAAAAAATTCCACTACCTGGTATTGACAACTAAATTTGGAAAGAGGGAGTGTAACTTCATAGCATATACATCTCAGTTAAAAAACCACAAAGGCAAGCTATGAAGACCCCAATAATGACAGCAAGTGAGATTAATCTATATTTCAATCAGTAAACCACAACATTTTCAGAAAAACTTAGTTATGTACCACCTGAGCCATTTGTACAAAAATTTCTTTTCCTAAGGCAACAATGGAGCTCAATCCACGTTCCAAGTAAAACTTGCAACTTTTGAAAAACAGAGAACCAGCATTTATTTTAAAACTGTAAATACAGGTTAAATGTTCAAGCTGGACAGACAGAAATTCTTTTATTTGGATCCCTTCCACTTACAACCAACAGCAATAAAGCTGTGGTTTTTTCCTCCCCAGCCAAGATTTTGTTGGCTTTGTAGTCCTTACCACCAGTAATTTAATATATTGCATGATTTATGAATTTTCATGAGTTCTGAGAAAGCATATGCTGTCTCTGCATTTCTTCTGGGACAGCAAAACTATGTCATAGTGTGAAGGCTCTATCGTGTCATGGAAATTACACTAAGGAAGGTGTTCATAATTATACATATACAGCAGTTAAAGAAATTTCAAAATTATTTCTTGGCTGACAAAAACAGCCTATAAAAAGAGGAAGGAAACAGTCTTAGTTGAGCAATGCTAGCTAGGCAGATTAAAACAGTGCACTGGATGTCTGCAAGGGACTCAGATAAAGGATTATCAAAAATCCAGTATTTTGAGCAAAGCCTGATGCTCCTTGAAGTAGGTTCTATAAGCAGGAAAATGCTGCTAAGCTGCTCAATTCAAAGTTGTGGGTTTAGCTGCTCCTTTGAGTATCTGTGTCAACACTGATGCTCCACAATAAAAACTGAATGCAGTGGGCAACAGCAGCAAACACAACTGTAAGGAGGCACTGAATTTAAGCAGAACTGCAGCCGTGTTTCTATAGGAGGGAATTATGAACTTCAGTTTTTGCTCTCTGGTTCTTAGATGTTTTGGGGCCTGCCTTTGTTTGGTTTTAATAATCATAACTATCTCAACCTTGTCAACATAGATGCTGTGAGGGAAACACAATCATCTGTGTGAATTACTGAAGTTTTAGAAGTTGTTTTCTGTCATGATGGTTTGATTTGCTATGTCATTGAAATAATCACTACATTTTCCAGGGACTTCCTAAAAAGCAGGGACTGCCTAAAATTCCTAAAAATGTCAAAAGCAGCAGAAGAATGTATGACCCGAAAAGCTGAAAGCTGAGAGATGACGTTATAAAGAGTATCGGTATTTTTGTTTGCTGAAACACAACAATGTTCCACAACTTAAGACACTGGGTGATTTTACTTTGTTTACAGGATAACACTGCTTTCCTGAAAGACAGGAATGTGACAGGAATGACAGAAATATGAAATTTAAAATCTTAATGTAACACCTGTGTGCAGTGTTTGGCAATCTGCTTAAAATTGACAGCAATGGAACTAATTTCTATTCAGTTAAAAATGATCACAAACCACCTTAAGATCTATCATAACATAAAGGTTCTCTTTAAGGCAGAGACAGGAATGCTTGCCACACTAGACAGAAAAATGACAGAACACAGCTAATTTAAGCTTGAAAGTACCAGTGACACATTATGACATAAGTTGGTCAACACATTTTTCCAAAAAGCAGCGTGGGAAGTAATAGTTACAGTGACAAAGCAGCCTTTGCTCCAGCTGGTTTTTTTTACAGTTCATGCATTTGGCGTCTGCACACATCAACAGTCACATGCTCTGCACCCAACCAGTGCATACCAGGGCTGACACTTTCATCTGAACACACAAACTTCAACGTGGTCTGAAACGTCAAATCTCCTGAAGTACTTTGCTGCTAATACGGGAGAGAATCTGCCTACTGGGTTCAAGTGTCACAGAAGAGTTTTGGTCATCAAATCACTCAGCAGAGACATTTTCAAGCAGGAGAGGGTTGCTGCCCACTAGCTGTCTGCATTCCATGTGCAATTTGTCAGAGTTTCTAATTTGCAAGCCAAGTACAAGCCTGATTCTGCTGAAGGAATCCACCACGTTTTCACTTGCAGAAGTTGTGTGTCATAACTCACACCCTTTAAATTACTGCTACCTGAGAAGAATGCCACATTTAACCTGGGCCATGGGGGTGGGGGAAGAGTAAACTCTGAAGAAAAGGACAAAAGGAATAGTTCTTGGGGAATGAAAAGGCAGAAGAGAGGATTTAAGGAGGTATTTCCTTTCATTACTACCACACTCACACAAGGTGACTCAGCAGTGCAGCTAACCTATTAAATCTGCTAGACAGAAAAAAGCATGCTAACTACCTTCAGGAACTGCAAACTGAGCTACCAAGTCCCAAATACCAGACTTCCTTAAAAAAAGTGGGGACTAAAGTGTTACAAATTCTAACATTCCACCCCTGTCCCCAGGTGACTTTTCAGACTAACATACATACAAGTAAGTATACAATAAGTATACACTACAAAGAAAGAGGTTTCATTAAATAATTTCCAATAAAAAAAGAAAAAATAAATTTCTGAGGCAAGTTTCATATATGCAAAGAAATTGAAAAGAAGTTTGTAAATAAAATTTTTCCTTAAATATATGTGTTTTAGGGAACTAAGATTCTCTCAACAAGCAACTTTAAACAAGATAATGCCTTCAAGGTATTTACAAAGTATTGCTTCAAATACTTAGTAGAAGGAAAAAAGTCCTATGTTGTTAACAGTAATAAAAAAATCACTTACCAGTGTTCATATTTGCCTTACTGAAGTTCAAGAAGTGAGAATATATACGTATTGAATTCTAAAAGCTAAATTATTAAGTATTGATAGGAGGAAAATAGCTTGGTAATGACTTTATCAGCTCAACTGATCAGCAGAAAGCCAGTATTTAGTGTGTTTGCAAGAAATTGCAAAGGCTGATCAAAGTATTTGTTTGAAAAATATTCAACATCAATAAGAAAAATATGAATAAAACTGTCTCAACCTCATTTTCATCAATATTTTTGAAAATGCTTTTACCAGGAAGTTAGCAGTGATTCCATAGATACTCAAAAAAGTTTCACTGACTTTTCTGTCAAGACACAGGTCTAGTGACATAAATAGTAGTTACAAGTCTGTAAATATTCAAACCTTTGAAGTTCAAAACATATTAAATTTGAGGGTAAATATGTTGGTACGCATAATTAATTACCTGTATGTTAAGCATGTTCAGAAACATTTTGTCACTGAACAGATATACTTTCACAAATGAATATTATTATCTTTGAAAGATCTTTCTGGTATTTTTCAGTGAGACTCTTCCTAAGTTCAATACTGTACACCCAAAACAGCAGCCAACCCTGATGCAAAGTGATCCAGTGCAGCTTTCTCTTAGATTTGATGCTGTCAGTACTGCTACAGAAGCCCATGGTACCCATCTCAGATTCCCATCAGAGCCAGAGCAAACTGTTTTAAGGCTTAGGACATAAGACTGAAGAGCCTCCTCCAGAGCTATTTCAGACCAATTAGGAAGTAATTGTGAAAATTACTAAAATCACTTCTGAACCAATTGCAAAGACTCCCAGTAACAACAGTGTGGAATTCTTGAGCAGATTGGCACTTTCTGACAAAAGACAACAGTGTGGAGCAGTATCTCCCCGGGAATAACTTCCCAGCTACCAGCACATTTGCAGCTTAGAGATTTCCTGAGGTTTGTGTGTGGCTCACACCAAAATGCCCATAAAGTCCATTAGCTTTTGATGGATCTTTCTTTCATGAAGAGTTACAAGTCCTGGGCAAAAACACCCACCCTTTTGAGGTACACAGTGGGGAAAACAAAATGTTGTTTTGCTTATATTAAGCCTGCTTCCTGATAATAAAACTAGGGGCTACCAGTTGTAAAAACCAGTATTTCTCATTCAACTCAATCCTTAAAGGATTTCACATTTTCTTTGAAGAGACTCTGAGCTTTCCAAAATGTATTTCTACTGCATCTTTTCTGATATTAAAATGGATATTAAAATGAGAAGAAACAAATGAAAGAGAATAGGTACACTGTGGCAAACAGCAACATTAGAGCATTCCATTCACTAACACTTCCTGGGGAATATTTAAAATATATTCACTGAGCTATGATACTTTGTATCATCAGTTAAAACATATCAGTAGTTAAAAGGTGGATTCTGTACCCACTTCATACAATACAATAAAATTTTCCCTACTTCCACATCATCCCACAACAGCTACCTTGTAGCATCTCTAAAACAGCACATACTCTTTTCCTCCACTCTGGATGTCACCTCTGTGCTTCATCTCCATTTTACTGAATAGAACCCATTTTCCACTTCTGAGAAATGCCTGGGCTGCACTTGGTCTTTTTGGCTACCACTACAGTTTAGTTCAGACTACCTGAATTTAGAACAATTTTATCTTTTCCCTTTATTTTCTGTCCCCAAATAAACGGTTTAAAATCCTTACTTTCCTTGTGGCTCTGACAGTCAGGTCACCATAATTTAGCATGCTCTGACAGCTTAAATTATCAGCCATAGGAGGATCCATGGCAACTGCCCAGGCATGTAACTCAGGCTGCTAGGCTGAGCAAGAGCTGCTGCAAGTGCATCATAATTTAGATTAGTATGTTTGAGCTTAATCTAATTTAAATTTTCTGAACTTCCTACAGGCCAAGAATGTGCACAGCAGTGACTGTTGAGGCCTTGTTGCAACTTGATGTTGCCCACAAACTTTTTAACCTAAACATATAATTTTTTTGTCCTCAAAGATTTCCCCTTCTACCACAAGCAGTATGTAAAAGAATGCCTTTTCTCATATTTATGGATTTTCTTTCTTATTATCAGATAAAGAGGAAGGTTTGCTCTTGCTCTGCTTAAATTGACATTGAAAAGAACATATTAAAACTAGCTTTTATGATCTTTTACCTCTTCATTTCTTAAAGAGAATGAATTATCCCTCCCTTTTTTCCAGAATTTATGTGTCCAAAGCTGAACATCCAAGGAATAAACTCCATTGCAGTAATATGACAAAATATAACTGGACAGAACTGTAAGTCTGATAGGTAGAGAAACTAGAGTATTCTTATACAAAAAAAAACCTGGTACACAGTATTTTTATATTTATTTGCCTAATATAAAGTTGAGTTTACAGACAGAAGCCACTTCTGCACTGCAATTTCATTTTTTCTTTTGGTACTGAAGACAAATGTTTTCCCTGACAAATCATAATATCAGCAATTCCCATGAAGCAGCTAACTCAAGTGAAAATTCCTAGGCATACAGAAAAATCAAGGTAGCAGGTCATTCAGGGTTCTCACAATTGACTTTCACTGGCAGTTACACTCATTCAATTTAAGTACAAGTAACAGCTGGGCTGAGAGGCAAAATGAGAGGTAATTTCCCCAAACTCTCTCTAAACACCTCTCTAGGTCTTCAGTAACAAGTTTTAAAGCAGTTGGTAAAGTTAAAAATTTCCTGTGCTTTTATAACAAAACACAGGAAAATGAGTTTTTGAATATTACCAGCTTTAACAAAAAAAAAAAAAAAAAAAAAAAAAAAAGGAAGGTCCTAAAATAAAGAACATATTAAGGTTCCTATATGGACCTATTTACTGTAAAATAGTTTGTATCCTGTATGATTCTCCTCTTCAAAAAATGCATAAACAAATGGCATTAAGTTTTAATTAAAAGAAGTCAGCAGATTCAGAAACAGGCTGCTCTCACACTTCTTTGGTATTAACAGGTCTTTCTACCTTTGTCAGTCATATCAGTATTTGCACCAAATTTAAATAATGCTTTATTTCTAGGACTTTTTATGTCCACAAGAAGAGTACACAACTAAAATGTTTTAATTTTAACTTCCATCTGAAAATCCCTACCCATCAGAAGACCATTCAGGACAGTGCAGAGGACAAGGAAACAGAAGCTGCTTACTCTCACCATCAAGATCTGTGCAGGATCTGATAATGGGGAATAAGAGCTATTTGATACTTTATGACATCTAAATCTGCAGAAGTAGTTCTGATGAATATAAAGATCTCCAGCACCATGCTTAGAATTCAAACAATAAAGCTGTCTGAGATTCTTCTGGAGGAAATCTAGTCTATGTGACTCACACAGAGTCCTTTCCAGTGACTCCAAGCCCACGCAGTTTGCACGGTCAGAGCCAAGAAGCCCCGTTGCTGCTGACTTACCCGGACGAGCGCGTCGTCGATGATGTGATCGCGCCGCACCTTGAGCCGCAGGTAGGGGTTGAGCTGCTGCCCCTGAACCAAGCTATAGAGCACAGTAATGCGTCTCTCACTGTACATCCGGATCCTATTGTCATAATACAATCCCAGGTTCTTGGTAACAGCATTCAATATGAAGGGACAGGTCATAAATGAGAATTTATTCTCTGTTTCTACTTTGAAGAAAGTGTAGTCTTTGTCCATTTCTAGAACATCATTCAGTGGTTCATTAATAAATTCTTCAAAAGGGATAAGTGGTTTTCTGCAATCTATAGTTTTAACACCAAGTTCAGTTTCCAGGGGGTCTACTCGAGGACCTTTTTTATTTCTTCTTTCCTCACCCAACAGCTCTTGAAGAGTTAGTTCACTTGATTCTGGGATGGGTTCTTCATCCTCCTCTTCGTTATGATCTGTATCCACATCCCCTCCTACTACATTTGCATAGTAAACCATTTTCAAGCACTTCGAAGCAGCAACAACAGCATCATCATCATTCACTAGGTTACGACTATTGAACTCGTTGCTTATGACTTTGTAAGTAATAAGCTGCTGAAATGTTTCCATCATTCTCCGAATTTGATCTGCTCTGTACTTAGACCACAATCTGACCAGTTTTGCTTGAGCTGCAAGGGGCAGTTTGCTCATTGCTTTGCAAAACAATGGTAGAGCCATTTCCAGATATTCTGGGCTATGAAGATTGCCATTCTCCATAACGATAATAAACAAATTCAGATAGTTAGGATCCCGAGAGTACACATTATGGTAAGTCAAGTCACATTCCACATTAGGTGACAAGTACACAAGTGCATTTAAAAAGGCAGTTTCTATTTTTTCATTAGAAAGTAACCTATCATAGACCCGCCTGACTGCTTCAATATCTACAGACACTTCATCTGGGCCTAGTTTTTGGAGGTTATTATCTCCCTGTGTGCTATCACCTATTCTTGATGATGAAGATGATGATGCACCAGAATCCTCTTCCATAGCAGCAGCCGAACAGGCAGCTTTTTCCTTTTCATCTTCATCTTTGTCTTCATCCTTTCCTTGAAGAGACTTTAGCTCCTCCTTGGTGTGCTGCTTGGTTTTTCGGAAACTCTGCACCAGTGCTTCAGCACTAGAAAACACTCTCCCAATCACCCGGATTAAAGGGGAATAATCCTCTTTTTCTCGACATAGTTCAAGAATTTCATATATCTTGTCTTCTGTTAGGAAGGTCACATCTATAAAACGATAAAGATATTAGTTTTACTAATATAAAAATTAAAAAGATAATATACTTCTGGTTTGCCCTAAGAAACCTGTGTGTCATATCATCACTAAAACTGCAAAAACAGTGTCAGTACTGAATAAATTCAAGACAGATACTTTCTAATTTCATTAGCATGAAAAATCATTACTTCATTCACTGACTTAGTAAAATATTTTATTCATGGATGTCAATCAGAATGTGCACAATAGTGAAACTGTTTTGCAGCCAATTAACTACATTAGGTAGTTAACAGTACTGTATTGTCTAAACATGTGCAATCAGTAAGAGGTTTAAACTTTAAAAGCCTTAATGAATAAGGCTGTGACAATACAATCTTCTGGTAAATCTGCATAGTTAATATGTAAGTCATTAAACTAAACAAACTAGACTGTATCAACCTCTTTTTTCAAAGCAGACCCTGAAGAAAAGACTCAATCACTTGTTTTGTTGTATGTTAATGGGAATATAAGATTTCTTATTTCTCTTTTTAATGCTTTCTGCAACTGTTTTTAGACTAAACTGATGCCGTAAACTCTCCCAAACCCTTCAATATATGCTCTGAAATTTAGGCTGCCTTCTAAATTACACATACAGCGTGGCATGTAGATTATGTCTTTGTACATTAGGCCTCACTAAGAAAAGCAACTTGGGTATACTAATCAACATGTTATTCAGAGGAACAAGATGGTTTACACACATCATCTGCTCCAAATACCTGTCTGTTCTCCCTCTCCCCAAACTCCTGATACAAAATAAGTCATTCAAAGAGTCCATTTGTTATTTGAAATCTTCCTTTCTCTTTAGAAAAAAGAAAGAAAACATTATTTATAGCTTTCTATGTTACTTCTCAAACAGAACCCACAGATGCTTTCACATCAGGTGATGATTTACAGTAGAATTACTGTAAACATGATCACACCCTAAAAAGATATTCTAGTTTAAGCAGATTCTTCTGAACTGACACATAATTTAGAACTAAAACAGAATCAGTTTAATAGCATCTCCAGAGAAAACATCTAAAAATTGTATTCACCGACTGTGCTAGAACTACCTACCTCTCCAGAAAGAAGTGTATCATTTTAATAGAAATGTTTAATAAACATGTTGTACATCAAAATATTTTGAAATGTGATTACCTACACTGATACTCATTCCAAGAAGTCATTACATTAAAAATACAAATTAGATGATACAGACAACCTATTGACTTTCACAGAACCCCAAGCCACTCTCAGAGCACATGTAACACAGGGAAGGTTGGGCTTATGTCTTCAGCTTAGATTGACTTCCAATCTGAAGACACTGACAAATCTCAAAACTACTATCTGTCCTGCTAAAAAAACAGCTCTACTGAAAATGTTGTGAAAGGATTCAAGCTCAGCACAACATCTATTTTTATCTGCTGCAGTGCATGCTCAGGAAGCAAAACTTGTCTTAAAAGAAGTCTTAATTTTCTTGTGTTAAGACAAATTTACCTGCTGATACAGATGATATTCCATGACATGGCTCCTCAAAATGAGGACCAGAGTCTCAAGTTTATTGACTCTGGACCACAGACATTATTCATAGCATAAAAATTATCAGCACACACTGACAATTCAACAATATTATAAATTTCAGATTTCCATACTTCAACAGGAATTTCCTCATTCACTCTTTTAAAGGTGTTAGTAGTTCAAGAACTCCGGAAAAGTAATTTAATTATTTCTGAAGCATATTTCTTTCAATTTCTTAAGAATTTTTAATCCTATGTCAAGCATAAAAGCAAGCTGCACATCCTTTTCCTCGGCTTTGCTAAACTTTGCTGCAGATTTTCCAGCAACTGTTGTAGCAGACCTTAAAAAAATTCAGAATGCTAGATTCCTTCGACATCACCCAATTCCAAAGGTAACTAAGCCTCAGATGAGCTTTAAGAATGCATTAAAAGCTCTCTGTCTATACAGCTACAAAGGAATGTCAATACTTGGGATGATCCAAGAGAGGAAGTCTGAGTCACTGCTGTAGCCAACAGACTGTCTCTGGAGCTAGGTTCAGAAGACTCTTAGGTACCTGCCTTGGGGAGAGGGGATGGTTAGATAGAATAAGGAAAATTCTGTATCTGAAAAGCTCCATTAATAATACAAAAAAAATCAAGAGGAAAAACACAAAACAGACTTAATGTGCCTCTTGCTCATCTAATGCTACATTTCCTTCCCTTTCCCCTTCCTAATGTTTGCCTCTCTGCTTATTCAGATCATAAGTAATTTGGGTATAAATTTATCCTTGCATCAGATAAAGAAGAAACTGGTGCTGGAATATCTTGGGTTGCTTATACCACAGTACTATGTTTTATTGCTAATTCTATAGGGTTTTTTAAATCCTTGCTGTACATTAGTAAAAAAATTCACCTTTAGCTAAAATAAATGAATCTGGACTTGTGTTCATATCACTTTTTGGCAAAACACTTAAAGGTGGTCTGCTCAAAGGTTAATGGCTTTAAAAACCATTTGGCCTGGTTTGTGGACATGTTTGCATCACGGGTTAAGGTGACAACTAACATTATTCTATTAGTATGTATTTAGTATTAGAGATTGCTTGAAAAGCTAAACAGAAGTTAGAAAACATATGCACAGAACAGTATTTCATTTTACACTGGCTTAATAATAACTGTTCTCAAACATTTTTTAGCTTGGTGAATGTATTGCCTATCACTTACTGCATTATTTATTTGATCTGTTAAGTTTCTCAACATAGGACCTGAAATTAGTTCAAGCATAACTTTTATAATTTATTAACTGCAGAATAACTATGAAACTAGCAAAACTAAAAGAGTCATACAACAGCACTTAAAACTTTTCCATATTTGCAAAAATCACTATTCTTGTAAGACAACAAATGCATGCTTATTTTAACAAAGATGTGGTCAAGATCTAGATTTGGAATCAGTGTTCAGCCTTAATCCATGCATTTTTCTGAATCCATAGGAAAATACTCAACTGTCTAATATTCTATTTTACTAAAGTCAGTAGAACACCACCAGAATTAATTCTGTTGGCTTGTACTTGTGCATATGAAATGTGTTTTATTTTATGAAAATTGTAAACATCTTACCTTTAAAGTCATCTCTTGGGCCTTGCATTTCCTTCTTGTTCATTTTTCTGTCAGTGCAGGAATTGTTATGGGCACCTTTGGAATTGTTTTCTAGGTAAGCTGAGCTCGTTCCTTTCTTGGAGGGATGAGGATCACAGAGTTTTGCATTAATCTTATAAAGCTCGAGGGCCTTAATGGCTGCTGCATTGTTATCCATTCGGAGAAAAGTTGGACAGGAAGCACAAAATTCATTCGTGCAGGCTTCATTTCCACAGCCCTCGGTTAACTGGTGGTAGTAGCGCTCTATTAGATGCTTTGCAGCTGCTCGCTTCCTGTAGCAAACATTCAAACAGTAAGTACAAGGATTAGTGGAGCTTTCACATACAAAGCTCATTCAATAGCATCAGCAAGGCAGAGATTAGTCAGGCACTGAAACACAAGATTTCTGTCAGAGAGAACACAGTAGAAGATTTTTTTAAATGCAGGATTCTCATCTTGAAAAATGCAAATATATTTAACGCACAATTTAATTTTTGGGTTCTATGTAAGTAAAAGATAAATCCTGTTTATGCAGTTTTCAGCTTTACATGTAGTGCTACAGTGGAGACAATCTTGTACAGTTCTGAACAATCTCAACTGTTGCTAAAAAAGAGAGCAATTTGGATGCAAAACAAGGCTGCAACTGAAACAAAACTGAAAGTTGTACAGGTGTTGAATCTAATATATAGTACTGAGGCATGGCTGCCACTGACAGATGAAAGAGGCATGAAACACAAACAATTCATTTATTTAGCAATAAAATCAATACTCTACTATTTTACCCATTTTAACAAGATTCCAGATGACTAAATTATCATTTTTAGTCTATTTAAATCTGAAAAAAAAATATTCCTTGATTAATTAAACTGATGCTAAAAACACAATTACAGATAACCTCAAGGCTGGATATATTCATCCTCAGCTTAAATAAATTATACGGTTGTCCAAATAAAACAAAAAAACAATCCCAAAAAGTGCTATCTGCCAAATCCTTCTGTTTCTCCTGCCATTATAGTGTCAAGTATGTATTCTAAAAAATCATAGCTGTATTGCTGTACAAGTCCAGGGCTCAGTACTATATATATGCACAAAAGAAAATGTAACTGCCTTATTAATAAGGCCACAGACTTCTACAGAAACATGCAAATAGTAAAGAAATTACTGGAAAGCTGCAGGTAACCAGGACAGAAGCAGCTGCATGCAGCATCGAGAGCACCATGTTTGACCACATTTCAGAAAGAAACCCCTAAACTTTGACTGCATTTAAAATAATAAGTTATTAATGAAAACTACCAGCTATGAAAGATTTCAAACATTCTGACTAGGTTTTACATACAGGCTTTTTATGGAACTTCACTGATACAATACTACTAAGATTAGAGGAGCAGAAATTGTGATATTAACTTAAAATTGCATTTCCTGATGTCAATGTATGTGCAGATTCTGCATAGAACAAGTACTTCAGAACTGAAGTGCTAGACCCACTGGCACTACTCAGCATTTGCTGCACCTTGCTGTTAATAATGGCTGGTTAAATAGCAGTTTCAATGCAGTTACTTCAAAAGGAAAATGTTCTGAGAGTGACTACTGATTACTCAGCAATAAAACCTCTGCTTCTTTCTCTTCACTCTTCAAGATCTCATGATCCCAGAGAAGAAAATACATCTTACAAGGAAAACAATTACTTTGATGTCTACCTGAGCTTTCATTGCCTGGAATGTTTTTGTTCCAGGGAACAGAAAGCAAACAAAAAACCAACTGAGGTGAAAGGTTTCCATGGCACTTTGACATGGATGTGGAAAGAAAAAGCAGCATGAGCAATATCATTAAAACCATTACTGTGTAACAGGGAATAGCTATACCCTAATCTAAGGGAAGTGTTCTGGTCTCACATTTTTATATCTAGACTTATGAAAATCTGCCTCTCTCCACGTACATCTAAAAATAAGTGGGTTTTTTTAATCTTGTCTTTCATACTTCAGCCATTAGTATAGAGGCTTTAAGAAAAACCACCTAAATCCCCTCAAAGCAACAGTGTTTTAGTACAACTTGGAACAATAAATTATTTCCGAGACAACTATTTCTGAATGCAAAATTTCGTGCTTTGATCATTCCTGACCTTCAATCATTCCACACCTCCAGATTTAGAGTGTGAAATATTGTAATTTGCAAGCAGGTTAAGTATTTATATATGAAAAAGCTCAATTTTTACACCTGAGATGTGGCAACCAACATGCACACCTTTCTAGCTCACATATCTAGTTTGAATAAAGTTCTATCAATGTATAAACACTGATACATTAACAACACATTTTATCATGTTAAACAACACTTCACTTTAACCAGGTTATGTCTGAGATGCCAGTAAATAAAGCTAAGCTTAGACTTGTCTCTAACAGTTTTCTGAAGGACTCAACATTTTTTTTGCTTTTAGTTTTTAGCTACTGATCACTTCTCAAACTTTGTCATGCCTACAATAAGTCTGTTTGTACAAACACTTTTATTTTAACTTGTGGCTGGCAACTCACTGACTCAAGTTCTCTGAAAGTCTATTAGAGACAGAAGGTTGTATTTTTAATTTTTCTTTTTTAAATCAAGTATGGAAGCGAACAATATGGTGTACAACAGTACTAGAATACAGCAATGTTAGAATTTCATAGAATTTCCTTAGTTGGAAGTGACTCACAAGGATCATCGAAGTTCAATTTCTGGCCCTGCACAGCACCATCACCCAGAATAACACCATGTGCCTAACAAACAATTCTTGATCTTAGGCCTGGCACTTTGACCGCTTCCTTGGGGAGCTTGTTCCAGTGCCCAACCACTCTCTGAGTGAAGAACTTTTTCCTGATATCCAACCTAAATCTTCCCTGACACAGTTTCACGCCATTCCCTCAAATCCTGTCACCACAGAGAAGAGATCAGTGTCTGCTCCCTGCTTCCCCTCACCAGGAAGCTGTAGACCATGATGAGGTCTCCCCTCAGTGTCCCTCTCCAGGCTGACCGGCCCAAGTGAACTCAGCCACTCCTCATATGGCTTCTCCTCAAGGTGCTTCATCTTTGTAGCCATCCTTAAGATGCTCTCTTAACAGCTTTGTATCTTCCTCATATTGCAATATCCAAAACTGCACACAATATTCAAGGTGAGGCTGTCCCAGTGCAGAGCAGAGTGGGACAATTCCCTCCCTAGCCCAGCTGGCCATGATGTGCCTGATGCCCCCCAGGGCATGGCTGGCCATCCTGGCTGCCAGGGCACTGCTGGCTCATGTTCAACTTGCCACTGACCAGGGTCCCCAGGGGTCTTTCTGTGATGCAGGTCCCAGGAGCACTTGTATTTGCTGAGCTTCATGTGGTTGGTGGTTGCCAACCTCTAATTTGATGAGGTCTCTCTGCACAACCTGGCTGCCTTCCAGGGAGTCAACAGCCCCTCCCAATTTAGCATCACTGGCAAACCTGCTCTGTATACCTTGGAGACCTGCCTCCAAGTCACTGATGAAGATGTTGAGGAGGGGCAAGGATGGAGCTCTGTGGAACTCCACTAGTGACAGGTCACCAGTCTGATGTCACCCCATTTACTGAAACCCTGTGTGCCTGACCTGTGAGCCAGCTGCTCACCCCTCACATGATGTATTTATCCAGCTGTGTTCTGGACATTGTATCCAGAAGGATACTGTAAAATGACAGTATTGAATGCTTTATGGAAATCCAAAAAGATTATATCAACTGGCTTCCCTTCCTCAACTAGATGGGAAGCCTTATCATAAAAAGAAATTACGTTTGACATGAACCAGCGGTGGCTATGACTGATGTCTGTGGTGTTCTTCAGCTGTTTTTCAGTAACTCCCAGAATAATCTTCTCCATAATTTTACCAGGAAATGATGTGAGAGTGACAGTCCTGTAGTTTGGAGGGTCATTCTTCCTGCCCTTCTTGAATATTGGGCCAACATCAGCCAGTCTCCAGCTGACTGAGAAGTCTCCAGATTCCCAAGATCACTGAAAAATCCTTGAGAGAGGCCTTGTGATGACATCCGCCATCTCTGAGTATTCTTGTAAGAATTCCATAAGTCCCCATAAACTTACAGGGATCCAGCTGGATCCTTCCCCTCTCCCTGGCAGCTACTCCACAGACTTTTCACCTTTTCAGACTTTTCATTACCTCAGACAAATTTAGGTAAATAAATAAAATAAATTTCAGTGAGGATACAGACCTCAGAAGGTAGAAGGGAATTTACCAATCCTTCCACAAGAGCTACCCTTACTGAGGTTCACCAACAAAAAGACTTACAGAAAATGCAGTTCTGAGTAAGTCAGTGTGAGATTTTCAGACATTCCATACCACATTCCCACTGGTGTACTTCAGGTATTAGTATCACTGTCCATTGCCAAAAGCCCACATTTCTTATTTCTACATTATTCAGCAAAAGAACTTGTAGCATAATCTCTGTATTGTCCACAAGTGACAACTTGATCTCTTTCTACATTCCCCTGCTCATTTAGTATGCTGAAAACAAAAGTTCTTGGCTTGAGGCACTAAAACGGGTTCATCAAGCAAAGTAACATAAAACTACTCTCTATTCTTAGCTCATGCTACACTCGTGAAGAGCACAGCTCTCTTCAAGTTCCTATAAAGGGATCTGGTCAAGAGCAGCTGGTCCCTTACAAAACTCAAGGCCTGGCTCACTGCTGCCCATGAGCACACACAGTTACTACTGTAGCTCAGGCTGTAGTGACTGACCTGCATAAACATTTCCAAATATCCATTGTTGTTGCACATCCAACAATGAAACTGCACTGGTGTGGCTGAAGTTGTAAACATTTCACAGGCATATTCTTATGACTGAAAGAAAACTTCCCACTCAGTGGGCCTTGTATAACCTCCCCAAGCAATGCTTCAGTGAGGAGGAGAGGCACCTAAAATAGACACTCAACTTCCTTCTTTAAAGTCCAACAATTTCACAAGCACACTTTTCTGTTTAAAACGAAATTAGCATTTATTAGTTTGTAGCAGTTACAGAAAAAGAATTGCTTTTAGGCTTTCCATGTGTTCTTTAGCTAATAAAAAGCCAGATAGTAGTACTTTGCATTTGTAATTTAAATGGTGCCAAAATTGTGGAATATCATGAGAAACATGTATAACCAAGACAAAGGTGAACTGGGCTGTATTTTCTGTAGTAATTTTGCAATGTCTAAAACCTGTAAAAAACAGGGATTGAGTGTACTGGTTCAAAAGTTCCTATGAAACAGAATGTAATTTGCATTTCTCAAATACCTTAAACTAAATACTGGAGAAATATCATGTAATGGAATCTCTTGCCTTAGAGAAAATTAGGAGTTTAAACATTAATGGAATTTTTGAAAGATTTGAAGCATGTAATAATTTAAAATTCACCTACAAAGCACTTACATTCAAGTTTACATTTACATTCAAAATGTGCCTGAAGTTTAAAATATCTGCATAACTGCAAAATTTTTGCTTGTAAGTTTACCTAAATTTTAGAAATACAAATGAATGTTTCATACTTGTCTGGAAATAGCAGCACGAAATAAGCTTCTGAATGGTTTTTGCTTAGGATACAATAACTATTATATTATTTTTACAAACAAATCTCTCATTGGACAGGGGTGCTGGAGGGCAGGAAGGGATCTGGACAGGATGGATTGATAGGGCCAACAGCATGAAGTTTAACGGGGTGAAGTGTCAGGTCCTGCACTTGGGCTACAACAACCCTGTGCAACACCACAGGCTGGAGCAGAGAGGCTGGGAAGCTGCCCAGTGGAAAAGGACCTGAGGGTGCTGGTCACAGCAGCTGAACATGAGCCAGCAGTGCCAGAAAGCCAATGGTGACCTGGCCTGTATCAGCAATAGTGTGGCCAGCAGGATGAGGCTGTGATCTCCCTGTCCTTGGACCCTGAATCCCATCTCCAATTTTGGACCACTTAGTGAAAGCAAGTAATTGAGGTGCTGGAGTGTGTCCAGAATAGGGCAATGGAGCTAATGAAGAGTTTGGAGCACAAGTCTTAGGAAGACCAGCTGAGGGAGCTAGGGGTGTTTAGCCTGGACAAAAGGAGGGCGAAAAGTGACCTAATCACTCTCTACAACCACCTGAAAGGAGGCTGTAGCCAGGTGAGGGCTGGTCTCTTTTCCCAGGCAGCCAGTGACAGGACAAGAGGAAAATGGCATCAAGCTGTACCAGGGGAAGTTCAGGTTGGACATCAGAAAAAATTTCTTCACTGAAAGGGCTGTCAAACTTTGGAATGGGCAGTTCACAGAGGTAGTGGAGTCACCATCCCTGCCTGGAATTGTTCAAGAAACGCCTGGACGGGGAATGTAATGCAATGGTCTAGTAGATAAGGTGGTCATTGGCCAAAGGCTGGACTCTGTGACCTTGAAGTTCCTTTTCAGTCTTGATGATTCTATGATTGCTCCAAGATAGCTAATTTCATTAAATGGAAATCTACAACAGCCTGTTTTACAATGCCTATTAGGAACTTAGAAGTGCCAAAATGTTCATAAGCAATTTTCTTAATAGAAAAAAATAAAAGCATTAATATGCATAGAAACCCAGGAAACAGATTTTTTAGTACTAATAGCAAAATAACTTTCAATAGATGTGTTTGTGGAATAAAGAGACACATCTGCAGCAGTTATACTACACTTTGGAAAGAAGACGACCAGAATGCCAAAAACTGTTAAAGAAGGTGTTGTAGATGGTAATCTTTGTGAAGTTAAATATTGCTTTGTGCAAGTTTCAGCTTCAAACCTTGCATGCTGATTTTCCTGCTTCTGTTTAGCTAGAGTAAGAAGAGCAGTGCTAGAAAAGACAGGCTTCCAATAATAGCACTGCCCACACAGAGCCTTTAGAAGAGCCCTGCACACCAAACTGCCAAAGAGTCCACCCACAGCTGGAGCCCAGCCCTTTGTTCCAGCAGTGCTGTAACACCTTTTGCCTGCCTCAGCCTCTGGCCTCACAGCAAATGTGGGTCTGGCAAACATGCCTGTGTATAGGGCTCACATTTTCCAAACCCCACTCTTTCCAGTGCGGTGTATCCCAATAGTAGGGGTGGATTGTGAGCTCTGCTTGGACCATACTGGTTTAACCCAAGGGACCTTGCTTCCCACTGTGTATTCTAGATCCAGTGTGCTTCTGGGAATATCATGTGCTGACAAAAGCGTGACATTTCCTCAGAAAGGGCAACCCTGAGAACAGAAGGTCTGTCCTGGCTATATGGAGCAATGCAGGAAGACAGGGAAAGGGAGCAAAGAACACAGTCAGCATCTATCTCACAATCTTGTCTCAGAAAAATTGTCTTGCTACAGTCATATTAAAAAACAGATAAGGGTTTCAAAATTGCAAAGAATCCCATCCTCAAAAGCAGAGAGAAGGAAAGATGAAAGCACAGAAAGCTGTATGAAGACAGTCATACCTTTGCTTGATAAAAAAAGTCAGAAAACACATGAACATAAAAGAAGTTACTGTTAAATAATCAAATTATGTGATTTAGTGCTAAATCACACAGGTTTTAAAAAAGTTATATGAATCGAAAGGGAAAGTCAATGGAGATGTGTGACAGGAGCAGCCAGAAAATGCTGACCTTAACAATTCTAAGATAAAAGACTTGTAAATCTGAATCAGCACCAAGATGTTCATGTTCATCACATGGAGACCCAGAATTTGAAAAGCCTGGGATAAGCAAGACTTACCTATGCAAAATTTTGCTGTGTAAGAATCTGAATATTTTCTTTAAATTTCTTTTCATGCAAACATGTGAAACATATATGACTATGCTCTTGGTATGAAGCTTTGCAATTCAAAACATGGAAATAAATAAAGTAATTACATCAGCCAGCCAGAGCAAAACCAACCATTCATTGTGCAAACAAAAATCCACTTGCTTTAGTCCCTGCATTTACTAATGAATTTTAGGCATGTAAATAACATAGTAACTATTTTTAGCAACACAGCAGGCTTGCAGGTCACAACTCTACCATTCAACCTGCCATTCCACCTTATGTGGCAAGAGCAGCTATGCAGAAGAATTGCAAACATTCTCTGTAACAGGTGTAGTCCATATCACATTGTGATATAGATCAAAAAACATTTAGTTTTGCAAATATACTGCATAACTACTCATCAAATATGTGAATTACTACAGCTTAACTGGCTCATATTTATTTTAGACAGATAGCTAAAATTTATGAAGTCAGGGCCACTCTGATTACTGGTGTACATAAAAAAGAAAAAGTATTCAGCTACAACACAGAAAAGCTTACTACTGTAATTTTTTTTTGTTCGGCTCTTCTTGAAGGCTTCTTGAAGGAAGATAATTCACACACACACAAGAATTGTTAAACTTCTAAAAGGAAAAAAACTTTACTGCCTTTTCCTTCTGATTTATGCTAGGTTGTTAAAGTCTTTGTTTCACACCAGTCTAGGTGAGTGATGCTGATACATCTTTGCTTTAAATACATAAAAACCATTAATCCAACTGGTAACATCCAGAGTGGACTATAGCCAGCCTGCAGCCTTATTTCCTCTGTTTGGCTAAGACAGGGAAACTAAAGGACATAACTTGCTGCAGGAACAATAAACCACAATGCAGCATGGGCCACTACTGGAGCAGGAATAAGAGATTATGGCAGGGCTTTTACCCTGTGATCTCTAACACAGCAACACACAGAGTCCACACACCAACAGGCAGTCACCTTTCAGGTCAGGCTCCCTTGCATTCCTAAGAAAGCAGCTAGACAGCACTTCTGTAGCAGATGGTATGAGTGAGGGAAAAAAAAAATCTGTCATACCAGGAGAATTGCTTCTCCTAGTGCAAGAAAAGGCTTCACTGCAGCGAATTGCTCAGAAAAGCCTTCACTGTTTCCTCCTCCTCATTTTTTAGGTATGCAGTCCAACATACGGGGGGGGGGGCTCACTGCAGTTTTGCTCCTCCTTAAGTTGGGCAGCTACAGCTGAGAAGTCCTTGAGCAATTCACACTATGCCACTAGGCTGCAAAACATCCTGAAAATGGCATCCAGCTCACGGCATGTACAACGCTAGACTGCTTGGGGGAAGGCGTGAAGGAGACAGTTTAAGGTCAGAGAAGAAGTTCATGGCAGAAGAGAAATGAACCCAGATCCTTTGAAGCCTCAGACAGCACACCAACTACTGGGCTACATTCCCTCTATTATTTTGGAACTTGCGCTGTTATCCAGAAGAGCAGTTTGTGGTTTCCCTGTTTGAATTCTATGACAGGACAGTTTGAATAGCTAGAAAAGAATTTTGTTTGCTAACTCACAGAAGAATAAAGTCTCAAAAAACTCTTTTTGTTTTTAAATAGTCGTCTAAATTCCAGCAACTCCTTTGAATTTTGAATTCAAATGAACATTTCAATCTACCACAATCTTGGTTTTAGTTCATCCTGGCTTCTAACCTAATGAAGACAGTTAAAAAGGTTCAGACCTGTCACCAAGATGTTCTGTGGTTTAGCAAAAGAGAGCTAGTTTTCTGTTTCTAGAAGTAACTGACATATAAATTCACCAAATTAAGTCACAATTTCTTTTTCTTAGTTCAACAATCCATCTACCACAAGAGATACCAGCAGGTATTGTGCCTTAATACTGAAGTGTCTTCAAAGCCATGCAAGATGTTAGCGAATGGCAGGTAGCAATTACATCCCTTCTGTGAAGTCTGAATATAGGCTGTAAGATTTTTGACACTGTATTATGCTACCATCTACTGGTTCACATTAAATTAAACCTCTGAACTTTCCCTCCAACTCATGCACTCTCCAAACAAAAAAAAAAAAAAAAAAAATTAAAAATCAGTTTCTACAGAGGCTTAAAATTGCAAAATATTAATATGAAATTTGCTAAGGTAATTTCACAGTTCTACTCAGCTTTTGTCTTCTTTTTACTAAGCAGATGCAAGAGTGACTGTTCTACATGTTTAGAACATTTTTATCAAGACAAACCAAACTCATCCAGTCATTTACTTACATTCGGCTAGTTTCAATGTTCTCAGAGTGTGGTTCTCCTGGTGATCTGCAAAACCAGACAGAAAACCTTAAGCACTGCCTGTTCTTTTAAGTCATTACAAAATGAAGTTTTGAAAGATGGAATGCAATGAGTGTATTATTGCCACTAAAAGCATCAACATTTTCATACTTGCAGATTTAACTTCTCAAACTCTAGAATACAGTTTATCACATAAAACATGATAGTATAATTAAGCTAAATTTCCCTAAGCAGGAGAGCACTTTTTCCCCGTGCTTATGCAACAGGAGCCATTAGGGGAGAGCTCTGCTGGCAGTACTTCTGCATTCAGGCTGCACAGTGCTCCAGTTCTGGGCTAATTCTTCATAACCACTTCTGCAACCAAACGTGTACTCAAAGATTATCAGTGATCAACTGCAACCAACAAATTCTCTACAGAGCTGGACTTTAAGAAATAGCAGCTAAGAAACAGGGTCCAAAAGGATATCGAAACAAATTTCTTATCTCTCTCCACCTGAATTTATGGAGCTAATCTCACAGATTTCTGTTTTCTTCAACCCAGCCAAATTCAGAATTAAGTGTTATTGCCTAGCACAAGCAGCACCTGTGTTTAGCTTGGCAACCCCACTGACTTAATTTACAGACTAATTCAATGGGTATAGCTCCATACGAACTTAAAGTAGACTAAATTATAGTCATTTAGCTCCTCCTTATTCCCATCTTCCTTAAGACAGCACTGATCCAACTGTTAATTTTTTTCAGACAGCATTTTTTTTCTCTCTTTGAGGCAGAACTTCCCCCTAGCCAGTGAGTTTGTAGCCAGACAAGCCAGAAGACAAGACAGTCTTGAAATCAGACCTTATGGAACCTTTGCTTGGGAACAACCTTTGGTACAGTTGCCCAGTACTGCCATGCTGGAAATACTGTGCAAGGAGTGGAAACAAAGCACAGCCATTACAGTAAAACTCCGCAGCTTAGATGAACAAAAATGTCTTTCGTGACAGCTCTCTAAAAACAGAAGTGAGCTAAAATCTGCAAACAGAACTAACTTTTTAGGTTTCACCAGAGTCTGCTGAGAGACTTCAGTTAGGACAGCTAAGCAGATTTTCCCACAGCTTTACAGGAAAAAAAAAAATCAATATTTATAGCTATGCAATTTCTAAATTTCTCTATTTATTATAAAACTGTCTATAAGATTCTAAATGCTATTGGAAATCTCCACATGTAGTCTGATGCATTCCTTTTTTCCTGCTTCATTGTGCTATTTTACTGGATGGTCTCTCCTACTAAAGTTTAGACTGCTCTCCAAACACACTACTAAAATTTCAGTTACTTTTCTGAAATACCAGATCTTAACAACTTTTTGGATTCTACTAAACAGACCCAGTGCCTAGAAGGCATTTCTGGCAGACAACTTATAATTCCCAGGTTAGCTGGATACTGTGTGGTGACAGATGATGCAAAACACAGGAAATTATTTGTTTGTATTTCACTAACTTATAAAATTTAACAGACACTAGGGACAGAATTCTGAACTTCCTATCCAACTAATATTACACTCGTGCTTAAAATGCAAATACTCTTTAACTGGAAAATAACATAAAAACTGCCCAATCTCAAAATTTGGCCTCTATTTATTACCTCCAAATTACATTTCCCTTACTCATTAAATTCAGGACAGACAAGGCAGTTGCTGACAAAAATACTGCTCAGCAGCAAAACAAGTAAGAATTTCCTTTTAACTCCAGTGACCAAAGAAAGCCTCTAAATGCTTAGTGAAAAGAATCTCAATTTTTTTCCCACTCATTCACCAGAGCATTTAAGTGTTAGAAGCTGGAATAGAAGAAAGACATATGTTTATATTCATACTGGTTAGCTCCTCTATTTACTTCTAAGACTTTAGAAAATGGTAGCAAAATGTCTGGACATTTAAGGCTTTGCTTTCTTAATTCCAGTATTGGGACATACAACACATTGAGGATTTGGGAAAGAGTAGTGCTTTTAGATGCTACGAAAATACAAAGGAAATAGTGGTGTTAAAAAAAAAAAAACCATCAAGAATACCTAAAGCCTTTCAGCCTTTAAAATAAACAGCAGCATGAAGAATTACAGAAAAAGAGCACACTGGCATCTAAACTGTGCATATAAAAAAAGCAGCCTGGTGATCTGCAATACAGACATGAAAACAGCTAGCAGTATATCCAAAATCTTTTCCTATCCTCACTATTTGTGAGAATATTATTAGGGCTGTAAAGAGACAAAGCAGTTAGGTATATGTTACTCAAAAAAAAAAGGTTGTGTCTATAAGATAAACAATATAAGAAAAAAATACCATCTAGTTGGGTCAAAAAAGGTTTAGTCCTCTAAGGTAAGTGGTTCTGCAGAACACAGGATGAAAATTCCTTCAGCTTATTGTTTTCTAAAATATGAACAGACCTACTATAACTATGATTTGCAGAACAATTAATGGATATATTAATTCGATTTTAGAAGGTTTCAAATGACAACATAAGCACCTCATAAAATGAGCTTTCAATACTCAGTAAAATGAAGTGGAAGATCAATCTCATTACAGGAATTGTACTTGTTTGCTGAGAAGCTATTTATTTTGCAATACCCAATTGTTTACAAACAAGATACCTTGTTATTTCCCGTGAGCAGGCAACAGTATTGAAAAACAACTACATAGTACGGCAAGACGTCCTTTCATCATGCTTAAAATCTGAAACAAGAGTTCTGTTCAGAGAAAATCTCAGAGCAAATGCTCTTAAAAATTTCAGCTTTCAGTTAGATTGTAGATACTGATCATAAGACAACAACTAATCTGAATACTGCAGTATGAGCTCGCAAATTCAAACAGTGGCTCATTTCCAATAACACAGGGAGCAACTTCTCCATTCTATAAGCCACTCCTTTAATTTCCAGTGTACCTCTCTAGATGAGAAAAGTAATGGTATGAAAGCTCACACACACTTTAACATCATCAAGCCATCTTGATAAATACTTCAAAACAAAAACTGCACACATGCTTGGACAAGCATGCTAAACAGTTTATACAGAAATTCAGTATGACAGCAAAATCTACCAGGGACTTTTAAATGATAGCATTGTTCTTAAGAGGGATATCATGGAGCACCACAGCGTTTGCTTGTATTTTAAAAAGCAGGCAAGGGCAAACTGAGGGAGCGTTGAAATCCCTGTCAGCAAGAGTGTGACTCAACTTTGCCAGCTGACTTATCTAAAACAAACTGTAACTTAATATTATTTATAAAACTAACTTCAGGCCATACAAATTAAATACCTTAAAATAAACATTATAGTAGAAAAACTCTTGAGAAACAACCTGATATGCTTTTTGCTTACCTTTTACAAGCTGTGGCCATTCGGTGACATCAGGGTGATCACAATTTTGAGTCACTGATCAAAACCGAGTTGTCGCACCAGTCCTGTATCACGCTGAGCTAAGCATAAGCTTAACAATTCTAAATAAGCAAAAATAATGTAGTTAAAAGTTCTTAAAAATTATTTTTAGCCAATTCTCTAAATAAAAAAATAATAAAAAGAAGAAAAATATTGATGCTAAGCATTGTTTTATCAGCGAGATTAAGACGTCCTTACATTCATTTATTGTATGGCATTTGAACTTCTAGAGTAACTCACTACAGTACAATCAACTGATAAACTTGAAAATTCAGCAACATATTTTTAGCCTAAAAAACCAAAAGCCATACCCATCTCTTGGACCAGTGCAAAACATCCAATGTCAAGACAACAAGGATTCAAAGATCTGGAAGTGTGTGCATAAATATGAACTGTAATTTGTAACTACAATAAAATTCTGGTAGAAGTGTTGCTGCTACAACTTGATTAACATTGTTTCTTATCAAGCAAGGCTCTGTTGCCAGGGGAGCAACAAAGTAACCTGAACTTTGTCGTGTGCCTCTCCCCAAAAAGAATTAAGCTATAGATAAGTAAAAGTTTTAGAGGAGCAACCTTTGCTATCTGTGGTAAATCTTTCAGCTTCTTTGCTCCATTTTTATCATGTGTCCTCTCTCCTCTCCCTTAAATTTTCAAAAGTATATTTTACCTGTCAATTGTTTCCCGTGATCTGGCTCCACTGGTATAAATGGAAGGGTTGGTCCTTTACTTTGTCACGCAGGTGGCAGCCAATGATCACTCAGCAATACTCGTGCCCAGAGCGCCCTGGGACCACCCCAGCTGATTACTTCCATGGCTGAAAAGGAACCAGTTAGTCTCTTACCTACTGCTATTATCTACTCTAAACTAAAGTTAACGGATAAAATATTTCCAAACATAACCCTCAACACTCAATTCATCCCATTCTCTCTCCCCCCCAGGCTCCTAAGTGCACTGGAGAAAGCCAGAAAGAAAAAAAGGTCTCTGAAGGAGAATCGGATGACAAACAGCATTCACTTTCTGCTAATATAAAGTTTTGATAAAAATTGCAATGTTAATATTGTATTTAGTAAATAAAAAGTCATCTCACTTTCTCTTTAAAGCAGTAACTATGAAGACAGACCTCTATATAGTATACTGAGAAGTTTATTCCTGTGGTAACCCAGATGAAACCCCACATTTGCAGGTTGCCATGCAGCAAAAGCCTCACACAGAATGAAGGTGCACAAAGCTATTGATGGCACAACCACAGCTCTCTGCAACACCTGCAGACATAACAATCTGGTGCAAATACTAAGAGAGCACATCAGACAGCTTGAAATATTTAGTAAAAAACATTTATTTCTTTACTGCACCTTCTTTTGTGCTTCAGTCCAATGTATTACAAGAGTATTACAGTAAGATCTTAGCAAGGCTCATGATTTTCTAAAGTTTGTCAGAAAAGCTGCCCAGTTTTGCCAATCTACTACAATTTGCCATTCTGCCACAAACTCTGACCAGAACAAAATTTGTCTTAGTTTCAGAATTATGCTTATTAGTTTTATCATTCATTGAGATAGGTAAAGTGCCATCTGTTGATTTTAACATCAGCAATATTTAAGTGTTCTCATTGTAACACAAATGCAGTTGACACAAGGAAAGTAAAAAAAAAAATATAGGCTACAAAAATCCCCAAAACAAAACAGAGGTTCTCCAGTACCTATGTTTCATGGGTGTAAATTGTCAAAGTTCAACTGAGTCAATTCCAGGAACACAGAACAATGATTAAAAGCCAGTTGGAAAGGTTCCTCATCTGTCAACATTACAGAGCAGGGTAAAGACTTTCCATTTAATTTTTGTGACCATCAGCTGTACAGAAAGGCAACAACCCAAGATGTTGATGCAAAACTACGAAGCTGTAAAACACTACTCTGCTTATGACATTCTGATTAAGATCTGAAAACTTCCACTTTTAGGCAAGCCTTAGTTTTGAGGAACCAGATGCTTATTCTAACACTGCTTCTAGCACTTTGCCCAAGTAACTTTTAGTACACTGATCAGAGGACAGTGGTATAATCACTAAAGCCTCATTGGTTGGGAAAGCTGCATTCTGACTACTCTAAGTATCAGCTCACACTCTGGAGTGTGCCTGGCCAATGACTCCCTACATAGACTTGGTCCTACACCACCCAGACTATTGACAAAAATGTATTACTGTAGTCTTCCATCAAATGGAAGCATGATGGAACACCAGGCTGCCATCAACCTTAGTAAAACAAAGTTTTACTGAGGCTCTTTCATATGGGAGAAGTCATGAACGTGACTGACAACAGTGACACAGCACATGAAGTGCTGGTGCTGGATTCAAACACCACTAGATTTTGGAATGTTAAAAAATATACTGGCAGCTCCACAATCATAGTCAAGACAAGCTTATGCCAAGGCCTGATCCAGATCCAACTCTGTTAGTCTCATTTACCACACCGCCAAACATAGTATCCAACAGCAGTTCTGTGATGGGAGGAAGGGTCTGAACTGCTGCAAATCTCACTCATCTGAAGTAAACTCATCTAAGTTTTGTTGTGAAACTTGTACCTACAAACTGAATTTGTCATGGGTCAGAGCTTTGAGTCAGGTAGTTTCAGCATTTCTGATTTGTTGCACAATAACTTAAACCTAGACTTACTGAATTGTGATCTAAAATTCTCATAGTCCTCTTCATCAGTCTAGATGCAAAAAACCTTAATGAATAATTTTTCTCTTTTATCTCCTTCTCATCCTACCTTTCCCACCTATCCTTGCCTTCACTCCTATGGGACAGAATATGATTGGCAAAGATTCCCTAGCACAGATGAAAGAATTAATTTTTCTAAAACCTTACTCATTCATGCATCAGCAGAGTAGTGTCTGCTGGCAAAGAGACCAGCACGCTGGAACACAAAGTGGGTGGTGAAGGGGACTGCCATCAAAGATTTATTCTGAATATATTTCAAAGGACATTTGGCTGCTTGATACAAACAAGGCCACAAAAACCTCCAACCTGGTTAAGAGAGTCAAAAGACGCTACTTGATTAGGAAAGGAAAACTACACTAATGAATACACTAAGATCCTGGAAAATGGTATTATGAGTTGTGAATTGGTGTAAATCAATGGCTTTTCTGTCACAGGAATTTCTCTACAAAAAACCTCCTCTGTTTGTAACTTACCTTACAGAAGATAGAAACAGCAGCCCCAGAGCAGATATTTATTCATATTACTCAAACAAATTTCTCTGGTCCTAACTGTTATGATCAGCATGGCTTACAGCTTAGGCTTTTACAGGCACACTGAGCAGCTGAAGAATTGAAAGGAAGTTTGTGCCTATGGAGTGTGCCCAAAAAACCCAAGATGTCTGCCACGCTCTTTGGGACTGGCACATCTGTGCCTGCCTAGTGACTATTTACTAGAAGGAGAATCAACTAAGGCTGCAACTACACCTATTACAGATAGCAAGACGTCTTCATGAAATTATGTATCTGAAGAACTTTGTGACTTCAACTAGCCCTCATCAAAAAGGAACGGGATAAATAATGTTTATGCAGTGATTTATAATAACATCTATTTCTCCAAGATGGCACAGGTGAATATTTTCTTAAAAGTATGTTCCTCTCAACTCAAGGAGTTAAACAGTGAGTGAAAGAACAAGATGTCAGAAAGCAAGTTCAGAAGCATCAAAAGGGGCTAAAAGCAACTTTCTTCCATAGTTTGATGAAAGGTATTGGCACATGTCCATAAACCTTGAAAGTCTACAAGCATGAGGCAAGAACAGGTTCCCAACTTCAACATACAGAACCTAAAGCCACATCCTGGAGATTGTAAGTACTTATTTGTCAGCAACCAAAAAAAAGGCAAATAACTTTCAGGTTGGAATAATTTATTTGAACATTGTTACCTACATGGCTTCCCTAAATCTGCTACTGTTGGGTTTTCTGGCTGTTGCTGTTTAGGTGGCCTGGAAAGGCCCAGGGATGGCCTTGGAGAGCCGACGCTTCAAAGAACGAGGAGAGACTTCTGATCTTGTCTCGGTCTCGGTGTTTATTAATTGTTTATCTAAAAGGTTTTCTTTCAGCCCGACAGAGGTCTGCACAGCAAGTCAGCCATGGGCACACTCCGAAGCCCCCGGGCGGTCACTTATCTTTATACCCTAAGTTACGTGTACAATATTTATCATTTTTCTCCAATACTTTCTACTCTTATTAACCTGTGCACTTCTAGTAATGACCAATCCCAAAGTGCCACCACCACCACAGAAGATGGAGGCCAAGAAGAAGAAGAAGAAGGACAGGACACGCCCCAATTCCTCCATCTTACTTCTTTAGACCCCCCTGTACCAAAATCCTAAACCCTGTGTTTTACACTCTAATTAACTTATCCCTTCACCATACACCCAGTGAATTCCTCCTATCCTCATACAGGTCTCATCTCCTGTGTAGGATCAAAATCCTGCCACCAGACACTTCTGGCAACATTCCAGGATTCCCGAGCCCCCCAAGGGTGTTCTCGGCCTCTCTGCACCTCCATCCTGAGGTGCTGAGATCCCACATGCTACTATCCTTGGGTTATTTGATGGTCACCTTCTGTGAGAACAATGCAGTCTGGCAGTTGACACACAGTATCTGAGGCCTAGGAAGATCCCCTAGAGGATGAACACTTTCCACATTTAAACTATAACTTCTGATTGCCTCATTGAAAGAGTGGCACTTGTAAGAATTTAAGTTTCCTTTACAAAGGAATTTTAACTACCTACCCAAGTAATCTTTGATCCAAATTTAATATTCTCTTTTGATCTATGATGAAAATAGGGGTAATCCACTGTACAATGAAGTACCACAATCTACCTTACCTTCCAGTACCAGAATTTTAGTTGCTTAATTAAATACAACCATCTCTCTCAAGAATATGCCACTAAAGACAGCTTTCCAAAGTCTTCTGAAGAGTCCTTATGAATGCTCCAAGAATGAATTTAAATATTTCCAGAATGACTTTGAGTACCACAACAAAACAATCATCTATACAGTAAGAAACTGACACCTAATAGGAGAGTGGGCCTTTTATAACTTGAGTCAAATGTCCTGGAGAATATTCACCAAACCCCTAAATTCAATCTTAATTGTCATATACAGAAAAGAAAAAATAAAGTAATGCAAAAGGCATGTTTGAGCCTATATTTCTTTATAAAGTTGGAAGTACAAATTACTTTTCTTGCCTGTATGCTGCTTCCAATGCAGAAAACATAAAACGTAAGTTTTCTTCATCTAATTAGTAGGCAAAATTATTACTGATTCTACAGTAAATAAAACAGCCACTAATACAACCTGATCATATAAATCCTAATGGGGCCAAAAAAAGTCCCAACCAAACACTAATAAGGCCTCTATATGATTTTTTTTCCCACTGCCTGGTAAGCTAAGCAATTCAACTAGTAAAAACTAATGCAAAATCACATGAGTTAGAAAACCAAAAGAATTGGGTTGTATCCTGGAAAATGCCAACCTAAAGTGACTAAAGCAGTCACAACTGATGTACAAGTGTACACATGCTCCCATGTATTACAAAAAGAATGACAGATATGGCTCATGAAGGGTCCCTGGCACAAAGCATTCACATATCTTCCAAACTTAAACCCAGTTCTCCAATTATTCAGTACTCCTCAAAAGTGTTCCAGAACTAGTAGAAAAGAGCCACAAAAACATCATGAAGATAGAAGAAAATGCCTTGTGATTAGACAATGAAAAGAGTTCAAAGTTAATTAAGCCTATCAATATAGATATTGGAAGAAACTAAGTCTTCTCATAGCACAAAAAGAATACATGAAGATCTTCTAACTGAAAGAATGCACATAAAACCATCATTAATAGAAAGTGAAGGCCCATAAATTCAATTAGAGCAGGAACATAAGTATGAGAACAATTAACACGAATAAATTATTTGGGATGGGAATCTGAATTTGTTACTATCTTTAAATTAAAGATAGTGCTACTCTGGAATTTAGATTTCAATAAAATCACAAGTTACTGAATTTCATAAAGGCAGAATTTTGTGTATCTCAGTACAAAGAGATCAAACATAGACTTACATAAAAGCTCCATCCTATAATATCTGTATACTTACTTCGCCTTGATTTCAATACTCCCCACTGTACTGGTTTTGGCTGGAATAGAGGTAATTTTCTTTACAGTAGCAAGTGTGGGGCTGTGTTTTGGTATTGTGTTAACACAGGGTTGCTTTTGTTATTGCTATTCATGTTACAGCTTTCATAGAGTCAGGGCCTTTTCTGCTCCTCACCCCACAGGGAGGAGGCTGGGGGTGCACAGGGAGTGAGGAGGGTTCACAGCTGGGACAGCTGACCCCAGCTGGCCACAGAGACATTCCATTATTATAAGGCATCATGCTCAGTGTATAAAGCTGGGGGAAGAAGGAAAAAGGGGGAATGTTCAGACTTATGGCATTTGTCTTCCCAAGTCACTGTTACCTATGATGGAGCCCTGCTTTTCTGGAGAGGACAGAACATGTGCCTGTCCATGAGAAGTGGTGAATGAATTCCTTGTTTTGCTTTGCTTCGTGCACAGCTTTTGCTTTACCTATTAAATTATCTTTATCTCAACCCACGAGTTTTCTCACTTTTACTCCTCCAATTCTCTTCCACATCCCACTGTGTGGGTAGGTGAGAGAGTAGCTGTTGGGTATTTAGTTGCCAGCTGGGGTTAAACTATGATATCCATAAATCAGGGAGTAACAGAAAAATACCTAATGTTTGCTCCCATTCCCTCCCCTCAGGCCAAAACCTAGAGGCCTGCATGTTATTTCTACTTTCTAAAGCTGCTCCTGCAACTTTGGACTCTAGATTTTGCCTTCAATATCTGGTTTTGGTTTAATATTTCAGTGAGATCATATACATATTTTGTTCACCTTTGTAAAAGTAGGAAAGATCCAAAATTATCTTTAGCTTCTGTGCTTTACACTTAGACCACAGGTGATTTTTTCTTTCCACTACACACACCCCCCTTTGGTTTTTTTTTTTGCAGCAGAACCATTTGTTTCTATTTCAGTTACATTATACCTGTTACTTTAGGCTGCCTCCAAAATGATACACAGCTATGAACAAAAAGCCCTTTTTACACCAGCAGGTGAAAATCCAATCCACCTATTTAAATGTCTTTTACTAATTCTTTTATTGACTACTCATCATGTTAAGTTATTTTGCAGGTAAGTTTTACAGCTTCACTTCAGCTTTACTACTTAAACTTTTATTCCATCTGTCCTTTTGCTTATCCTCTATTTTGATTTCCTTTGCCACCCATCTTTCATGCTGCCTTCCATGTAAAGCATCTTGCTGCTCACCAAGTTCTTCAGCACGTTTGTTTAAATATAATTGATATTAAAACTGAGCAACCATGCAGCTCTGTAGTACGACATTCAGCTTTTCTGATGTTCCATTAGTATTTATCACTAACAATTTGTGGGGATTAGAGGGCAATTCTTCATCAACTTATGAAGCACATACCACTACAAAGACTCTGCATACATACAGTGGCAAGCAGCTAAACATCCAGAAGAAAAGCAGCCAGCAGGCATAATGGCAATAAAGAAATAATGGCTTAGGTTTGAAGAAGAGCCATCATACAAAGAACTGGTATTGACACTGGAGAGCAAGAAGCAGGTGGGTGGTCCCAGTGGTGCTGTGGGTGCAAAAATGAATATACACTACCTGCCAGATGCCTGCTAGAGTAAAGGACCAATCTATACAATTCTCTCAGGAACATCTGGATTGTGACAATGTAACATTGTAGCTTTTTGAGAGACTTACAATTTTTAATCAGTACATACTACAGCTAAAGTTTCAGCTTAGAATTAACAGTTTTATTAGAGCCTGTCTATAGTTTCCTATGAAACAGAACTTAAAAAGACATCAAACAACTGTTTTGCAAATTTGAGATTTCAAAACTTTAAGTATATTTCTAAGTTAATTATCTTGAAAAGAAAAATCCAGACATAAACCCATGGCATAGAAAACTTGGATCAGCTTGCCCACAATTTAAGTGGTTGAAAGAGAAAGTACACACATGGCTTAGGAAGTGTTATTGAAATAACTATATAAAATATGCATATGCATTAACAGACCTATTTAATATGGCAGAAAATTTAACTCAATTGTTGTTTTTCTCAATGTAGTGGTGCTAAAAGTTCCAAAAATTCTCAATGTACCAAGTTGCAGAATTACAGAACTTAAAAAGACACTACAGAGTAGTGCAGTAATACCAGGTGTTACTAGAGGACTACACCAAAATTCAGTTAGGAAATGGCAAACAAAATAACTACAAGCTCAAGTCCCAGTCTTGCCACATTACACATACATACTTTTTAGCTGGCTGGACATTTAAGAGCCTAGACAAAAAAGAGACACCATGTGCCATGGGTTTATGTTAACACTGCTAAAAAAGATAGTATCTCTGTATTTCGCAGCATTCCTATTTGTAAACTTGACTTACACTGATGATCGCATAAATTTTCTGCAAGTTCTAAACTTATTTTCAAGTCATAGCCTCACTATACATATGTTCAGTAGCAAATTAAAAAACACACAGATCTTTCAGAAACACAGCAGTTCTTATCCAATCCATGGAGAAATAAATGGATGGTAGCAGCATGATGATGAGCTTGTTAAATCAAAAGGGAATTCACCAGTGTTATACCATAAGTATTTATTTTCCCCAAGAAAAATCAAATAAGTCAGTTTTCTAGAGAATTATGATTAAATAATAAATATAATAGTTAAAAAGGGAAAATTTAATGTGTGCTTCTTCCTGAATTAATTTTCAATCTTTTTTTAAATCTCAGTGAAGAAAAGTGTAATTATTTGTTATAACAATTATTAGCATACAAACAATGTAAGTGGAAACATAAACATACCATATCTTTCCAGAGCTGCAGAATCTTGTTCTTTCAAACTCTAAAATGGACTTCTACAGTTCTTGTACCTATAATGCAAAACATTACAATTCAGTTCCTGCACTATGCTTCACACTAATCTGAAGCTCCATACAACTTCAAGACAGTACATTCAGAAGTGTCTATTTGATTAGTCACAAATATGCAACTAAAGGAAACACAGAATCATAGAATATGTCTAGTCAGAAGGGGCCTACAAGGATCATCATATCAAACTCTCCACTTCTCACAGGACTACCTAAACCTAGACCATATAAAAATAAATCACACTTCTCATAGAAAAGCACAACAGAAAATAATTATTATGTTAGATAAGCTACAAAAGTGTGAAGTTCAAACACACATTTTTCCCCCGCAGTGATGCAATAGTTTTACAATTGCATTCATCCAGTTCATTATAAATACCAATTTCCTCTCTCCTTCCCGCCCCTTATTTTGTCCTTTTTTTTTTTTTCCTTTTCTTTAAGAACTGGCATTTATAATAAGAAAAAAAAAACAAACATTCAGGAGAAGTCACAGATAGAACCAAATCTTTGTTCTGGGTGCATCAAACTGCTGGAGTTCAGTATGCTTTTCTACAAAATCATTTTCAGAGAAGTCATATTTAACAAGGGACTAAAACATACTTTTCAACAAACACCTAAAAGCACAACCAGTCTCGAGGGAAAAGGTGACAGAAACAGACACATATGCATATAACTAAAGAAAGATAGGGGTCCTGGATTCCCCATCACTGAAGTTGCTCAAAACCAAGCTGGATGGGGCTCTCAGTAACCTGGTCTAGTGAAAGGTGTCCCTGCCCATGGATGAGGCTTGTAGTTATATTTTTTCTTTAAGGTTCCCTACCAACCCAAACCATTCCCTGATTCCATGAAATCTACTAACTACTTTCTAAAAAAGTTAGTAATTTGGCACAGAATATCACATTTTCAGCACTCTGAAGATTTAATACATAATTTCTTGGCTTAAAACTCTATTAACAACAAACAATTTCAATGCAGCTGATTTAGGCTGATCTCCAATATAGATCAGGGTCCCCACATAGGAAACCTCAATCTGGTTACCTTAATTACATTTCATTTTAGAAGATGCCAAACCAGCAAGAAATCATTTGGTGTCAGGGGCCAAATTCTTTATCAGGGAACTGTAATGGGGTGATCCTGGACCAGTTTTGCCACTAAAGCTCCAAGCACTAACACTGTGAGCACACTCTTTTGTATTTTAAAAAAGTTAGTTATACAGGGCAGCCTACAAGTTTTGTGAAAAAGGACTGCTATTTCAACAAGCAATTCTACTAGTTATGTAGCTTTCTGTACAGTTAGGATTACTGTGTTAACAATATGCAACCGTGTCAATAAAACTTTCCTACCATTCAGAAAAAAAACAGAAGAAAAATTCATCTAAATAACATGAGACAGTAACTGATGATTTTCCTATTTGTAAGCAGCACTTCCACTCCATATCCACAGCAGAAATCCAAAATACCTTATATTCTACCAAAGAATAATTCTTCATTTCCTGTGGTGCCATTAGACAAACTCAGTTAGAAGTATTCTGACAAATGCAGTATTTTCACACCTTGTGTTGCAGGACTTCCAGATTCAATGTATGCATTTGCTCTTCTACATAGAGCAGTGTCATCTGTATAAAATTCTCTCATTCTCCTCTAAGATACAGAAGCACAAATTTTCAGTATGCACAGAGTAGGAGGAGAGCACCAAGTACAGCTTGAAAAACTATTGCAAATACATCTACCAGGGTTCTTATGATTATTGCCCAGCAACAGAGACAAAAAAAAAAGGATTCCCAAAAGAACTGAAGCTATGGAGTAAGGTAGGACTGTACAACTGATAGAGGAAACCAGACCACAAAGGAGGAGATGTAGACAGGTTATTTGCATAATAATACACAGAACAGAAGAGCAAATCCAGCAACACAAAACTGACGTTCCTGGACTTCCAGTTCTTCTCCTTCAGTTTCTCCCCAACAGCTACCACTAAGGCAGAACAGAGTTCAGCAGTCTGCTAAGTCTAAAGTCTACATTCAAAGGCTACATGACAACACGAAAGGAAATAAGGCTAATAAGTCTCTGTAATGCTTGTCTAAAAGGAATGAAAATTATTTCATGAATAATGTACTTCAACATTCACCTCCAGTATACTTAATTAGCACTAAGCCACATCTGCCTAAAAAAATGCAAATGACAATATGACTTAAAGCTTGGCCAACCATATTGTTTCCACTCCACATTAAAAAAAATCTCAATCCATCATATGACTAGAGCCAAAAAAGCTGCTTGTTTACAACTATGTCATGCATTTTCAATAATTCAGGCACACTGAATTATATTAAGACAGTAAAACACTGAATTAACCACACTGTTGCATACAGAATAACAAAGTATTTAAGAAATTAATTATAAAATACAAAAAATATTTTGCAACTCTCATGTCTGGCCCAGTAAAAAGTATCATGAAATAATCTCTATCAGGTGCTTAGATTATGTTTTATGTTTACGTCCTTCTTTCAATCAGATATTCAGGTTAGAGGAATCATGCAAATGGAGTATTTTTCTCATGGAAAGGACTCAATCTTTGCAAGCAAGAAATACCAGTGTTTCACAGAAGTGTTACATTCTCTCAGGAGCTCCCTTGTCCTTGAAATCTGATGGGATTCACAGGTTGTGGGGACTCTTAAGTATGTATTTCTATTGGCTACAATAAGCAATTTTTGCTACACCAGCTGAAACACAAAGTGTTGCTACTCAGTCAGTGTACACTAGTATACCTTGGACTTTCTAAAAATAAACCTGGGTGTACACACATAGTAAAACACAACATTCATCATCAAGACTTTGGACATGAGATTTCACTATGAAATAATAAGCAATCATTATCTGAGTATAGCTACACAAATAAGAAAAATGAAAGATTGTATTGGAACCAGAAATTCTGAGGTAGTGACAGACCTCTTCAGGATTAAGTTTTTGATTCCTTTTAAGAAAAAGGCAAGTAGCACATTGTAAAATAAAAATATTTAAAGTATTAGTTAGCTCAAACATACAACTAACCATAAAGCAAAAGCAAAACTCTTCTACAGCTATGATAGCCATTCTTGAAGTATGTTGACCTACGTCCCATTTGAGAAGTTGAGTTCCTTTAAGAGCCACTCCACCACCCTGTAACAGCCCAAGCCTGCAGAGCTGCAGCTGCTGCAGCCTGGGTCCCTGGGAGCATACCAGAGCAGGAGCACACAAGCAGTGCCAGAGCTTGGCTGCCTGGACAAGCCTGGCATCTCAGTGCCCTGCAAGCTTTGCAATACAAGAGAGATCACTCTTGTGCCTCCCCTGCACAAAGCTCCTAAGGGGTAAGGGAGAGGGTGTCTGTCATCCAGATCTCCTCATTTTATTGATTTCTTAGGTGTAATGATTATCAAGGAAGTAATAAAAAGTCCTAAAAGCAGTCTGCTAAAAGAAGCTATGAACATGGTCTTCTCTATGGAGAGATGAACTAGCTTCACACCTAGAACTCTAGCTTGGTCAGAAGTCCTGTCACAGCCCTCAAACAACACCAGAATGAAACACAAACTATGTGGACTAATCATTGCCAGACCATTATGCAACAGCCACCAAACCCAAAAAGAGGTTCTGGAATTTTTTGCTTGTGATCCTACTGATCTATAGGCCACCAAGATCAAATTTCCTTTGGGTTTCAAACCACTCTTTAGTTTTTGATACTTAAATTTTGTCTTTAGTTGTTTAGGTCACAGCTTTGACATTCTGTCACATGAGGAAGGAACATGAAGGCACATGGAGGACAGGAAGATTTGAAGCAGCCAGCATGGCTTCACTAGGGGCAAGTCTGGCTGGACTAACCTAATGGACTCCTATGACAGAGTGACTGCATCAATGGACAAGGGAACAGCTACTGACATCATCTATTCAAACTTCTGAGGCCTTTGATAGGGCCCCCCACAGCACCCTTCATCCCAAGTTGGAGAGAGAATAGATGGGACTCTTTGGTGGATGACGAATTGGTTGGATGGCTGCACACAGAGGGTAGTGGTCATTGGCTTAATGTTCAGATGGACATCAATGACAAGAGGTGTCCTTCAGGGGTCCATAGTGAGACCAGTTCATCAATGACAGACAGTGGCACCTAATGTACCCTCAGGAAATCTGCAAACAATACTAAGCTGTGTGGTGCGGCTGATATGCCTGAGGAATGGAATGCCATCCAGAGGGACCTGGACAACACTGAAAAGCAGGCTCATGAGAACCTCACCCAATGAGTCCAAGTGCAAAGTCCTGAACCTGGACTGGCAACACCTGATGTCAACACAGGCCAGGGGACATGGGAATTGGCAGCAGAATTAATTACAGAAGAACTTGGAGATCCTGTTGGAAGGCCAGCCTTGTCCCAGCAATGTGTCCAGAATGTATCCTTGGCTGCATCAAGAGCAGCATGGCCAGCAGGCCAAGGGAGACCAGTCTGCCCTTCTACTCCTCTGAGACCCCACCTGCAGTGCTGCATCCAGGTCTGGAGTCCGCAGCACACAACAGGCATGGACCTGTTGGACAAAGTCCAGAGGAGGGCCACAAAAATTATCAGAGGGCTGGAGCAGCTCTCCTATGAAAAAAGGCTGAAAGAGTTAGCATTGTTCACCCTGGAGAAGAGAAGGATCTGAAAAGACTCATTGGCTTTTGTTTAGTACTGAAGAGGAACTTACACGACAGAGAAGGACAAACTTTTTACAAGGCCCTGCTATGACAGGATAAGAGGTAATGGCTTTTAACTAAAAGAGAGCAGATTAATATGATATCAGAAAGTAATTTTTTACAGTGAGGGTGGTAAAGCACTGGAACAGATTGCCCAGGGACAGGAGATGCCCCATCCCTGGAAATATACACAGTTAAGCTGGATGGGGCTCTAAGCAATCTGATCTATTTGAAAATGTCCCTGCTTATTGCAGAGGAATTTGAACTAGATGACATTTAAAGGTCCATTCCAACCCAAACTATTCCAAGTCTGTGGGGAAAAAAAAAAGTCATGCACTCCATATCAAGCAGTCAATGGTACATGAGTTAAAGTTGTCCTATACCCACCACCACTGTAACCCACCTCTGAGTGACAGTCCCACTTCCATCATGCTACATAAGATAAATGTGATTCTCAGGAGCAAGTTATGTTAGTACACAGAGCATGTTTTTAAAGTTATTTGAATGGATGCAAACAGCAATGCTTTTCAATGAAAAGTACTGGGACAGCTACATACTGTGAATGCCCTTTTCAAGCCACCAGATCAGAAAAAAAAAGAATTCAAAGCTCTGCTTCACTAACTAGAAGTTTCTCTAAAAAACCCATATATACTTGTCCTAAGGAAATTCAAGTAGCTTCAAAAGAAGCAGATCACCCCTCTTACCTAAGACAGTGAAGTGAGGGTCCAGAAGGAAGCCACCCATTTAGCTCCACTCAGCAGAACAACTGCAGCTTCTCCTAATTCTTCAGCACTCTGTAAAACATGGGTAAAGAACCATGCAGGACGGTAACGGAAAGAGTATCGGTAAAGACTGACTTCCACCCCCTTCCTCCATTCAGCAGTTTGCATTATACAGGGAAGCAGGCTCAACCTATTAAAGTAAGTAAGAAGTAGTTAATGCTTCCTTTAAGAGATTCATTCATAAGAGTATTTGTTAGACAGAACTATAATAATATTTGATTCATAATGTAATTTTGCACCCAGCAAGTTATTTTGTCAATAAGCTCTATTCCTCCTAACCACAGGAAGGTGCAGCTATTCAAAAATAGCAATTTAAAATGCTATTTAGTCAGATGTTACATTGCCAAACCTGAATCCTGAATCTCAACATTATTTGATTTTCACATTCTTCCTATGAGGTTATTTTCCTGAAGAAATGTGTCACCAGCTGCTGTAGTTACTGAAGTGTTGCTTCATTGCAAAATGTTACCTTTAGACTGTATTTGCTGACTTTCTGCTAACTAACCAGATATGTTACACACATTACTATTCCTGTGAACCAGCTTTTTTCCAAACTTTAATTCATGGGCAACACAGCTTTATGAGTCCAGCAGGCACTGCCTGCTAATACAAGAAGTTACAGCAGTAAATGTTAAGGTCAAAATATTTAAGGTGACAAAATTCACTTAAACACAAGATTTGCCCACTGTTGTTGTCTCTGGGAACCAGCTATTGAGCACAGCTTATAGAACTTCTGGGAGGGGGTATTTTTTTTTTTTTAAGTAAACAACATAGTCTAGATTTTTTTCATTACAGACCCTGATAGCAAATGTATTACTCCCCTCCTTCCAGGTACAAATCAGAATTTGATTAGTGACAGAAAACCTTTTAAAGCTGCTTCTCTAAAAAATTCGCAGCTACCTTAAATACACTGGATATTTCAGAAAACTTGTAAAACACACCTCCTTTGTTTAAAAATCAATAGATATTCATTAATTAGAGTGAAGACTTGGCCCACATTACCAGAAAGGAAGACTGATGCTGGAAATGAGATCTATGCCTAGATACTTTATGAATTATATTCCTTTTTCCCTCAATTACATGTTCTATTTTTAAGAATTAGTGGCTTTCATCTTCAGGTGTATGAGTACACTGATGCAGGGAGGGAGAAAGAAATTTCCTGCATTTAAAAGAAGATGAATTCTCTATGGACATTCACTAAGTAAAGTAAAAGTAACAGAGAGGGGGGAAAAAATCATTCCTGCGCAGCAAAAATTAGGATGATGCATATTTACAAAAACATAAAAACTGATTAAATTCCATGGTAAGCGTCACATCATGTACTATACTAATTACTGTTCATAGAAAATGTTCTATGTTTAAACATGTTTACAATTAAACATGTTTATAACTTAAAACTCAACTCTGGTTAAGCAGAACCTGTGAATTCTGAGAACTGGTGAAGAATATGTCAACAAAGGACATAATCATAGTGAAACAAACATGATTTTATATTGTGTGTGCTGGGTCCTGGTGGTACACATGACATTCTATACTTTCAAAAGAGAAGTTAAATTATATGAAAAAGAACCAGGTTTATTTTCTCAAGTTGATTAAAACAACTGGGAACAATTTCCAGGTGCTCTAACAGGGACTCCAACAGACTGAGAACAACTCTAGGCATGTTCAACATATACACACAGTTTTCAATTCCATTCATAAAAGAATCATCCTTCCCATGTTTTTAAGCAACAGCAGCAATTACAAAAAAGGAAAAGACCAGAAGTCTGGTTTGTTATTTAAAAAAAAGGATCAAACCCACACAACTTCAGAGCTCTGAAGAGGACTTGGGACTGAAAAATTTAGGCTTTAAAACACACTGCTGTTCAAGCCTTTTTTTACCAAGCCACAGAAAGATACGCTGAAATAACCTCGAACAAATTAAATACTCATTTTGGTACCTGGCTTTTGTTTCTATATTCTTGGGAAATGCTCAAGACACTCCAATGAGGAGAAAGAGTAAACACCTCTGATAAAAAAAAATGAACTTAATTCCAGCAGGAAAGATGCTACATTAAATAGCAAACACTTAGAGTGGAATGGAAGGTATTTGTAAAAGAGAGAGGAAGCATCTGTAACATTGTACAGAAATAATTTCAATTAAAAGTATCAGCTCTGTAAATGTAACTAGTGGACTAGTCTTTTACTACTTTTCAGCATTGAGTTGACAGAATGATACTGCACTACAAAGTGTATCTGTTTTAAAAGACAAACACGTGTGATAGTTTTCTCTGCATATCCATATCAATTTAGCAATACACATTTCATACTTTCAATTCAACACACTCAAACTGAGTTTTGCCATATTTTCAAATTTCTAAAAAGTACCTTCAATTGTTTTCACAATGAAAGGGCACAGCTATTCAGAGCCAACATCTAAACCAAGCAGTTTGTGAGAACTGTAAGCCCATTTTCCAACAATTTTCATTCTTATCAAGTAGTACTCCTCTCTCCCCGCACCGTAAGTGCCTAACAACACAGTACAACTCAGAGCTGGCTTCTCCTTAGCAGGTAATCTCTCTAACTGGATGCTATTTGCATAAATTAGGAACTTAATCTTATCTTTTAGACCTCTCCCTTTCAAACCAGTCAGCTAGTCAAAAAAAAAAAAAAAAAGAAGAAGAAAAAGAGAAAGAAGATAAATTGACAATACAATCACGCAGGTCCTACTTTGTTAAGAAATCAAAGCTAAAATCGGGTACAATTTTCCACTGAGAAACTTTCTACTAGACATGCAAGAAGCATGGTAAAACCCCTCTGAGAAGCCGATTTCTCACAAGGCTTCAGATTTACAGATTCTTACTGAAGCAGGTAAGTTCCAAGCAGACAGAAGGACCATCCCTGAAGTGATGTGTAAAACACACGCTTAGTCCCAGAATTAGACCAACACATTACACAGAAGGAAACATAAGTATTTCCATTAATTGCAGAAAAAAGACAAGGAATAACTATAAACCTATAAATCACAGGTTCTTGTCACTTAAAGGAGAATTGTGAAACATGTTTTGTTTCTTAAGCAGTAGTAACTGCTGAATGACCACAACACATCAGCTTACAAATTTACAAATCAGCGGTAAAGTGAAACATCCCTTCCCAGAAACACTGTAGGTATGCTTAAAAACTGAAGCCCAAAAAATCCTGCCGTCAGGAGCGACAGATCACATGTATCAACAAGGCGGCCTGCTCACAGGTTCAGATCCCACTCTTCAGAGGGTAACACGAGCAAAGTGATCAGACCCACTTTGTCAAGCGGGCCTTGGCCACTGGTTAAGAGACCCTCGCAGCACTTCCTATTCCCATTGCGACAGCACCGAGCCGTCCCATGCCCACGGCAGCCCCGAAGAGTAGGGACCGAACCGGGGAACTGAGGCAGGGGCAGGCTGGGTTCACCCAAGGTCGCCCAGCGAGCCGGGTCTCACGGGGGGCGGCAGAGGCTCGGAGCCGCCCGCCCGTCCGGCCTTCCCGGCGGCCCCGCACCCGTGCGGCTCACGGCGCGCAAGGCGAGGACCCCCGGGGCTGCCGCCTTCTCCTCCCCGGCGCAGGGGAGCTGCCAGGGCCGCCTCCCTCCCCTCCAGGGCCGGCGTGAGCCGGGCGCCATCCCCGCTCCCGGCCCTGCGCAGCGCTCACACCGACCTGGGCGCCTCGGCTGCTGCTCCCGGGCGCTCCTGCCGCCTCTGCCGCCCGGGCTCATGCGGGGGCCGCGCCGCACTCGGGGCCGGGCCGCGGGCGAGAAGGAGGCGCTGCTGCTGCCGGTGCGGCCGGAGCCGCGGCCTGGCGGGGCGGGGAAGGCGAGGCGGGCGGTCGGGCCGGGCCGGGCGGGCGCGTCTCCTCCTCCTGCTCCTGTGTCGGCCGGGCCGCGCTCAGCGCGAGCCCCGCTCCTCCATCTTGGGACAACGCGGATGTCGGCGCGGCGCAGGCTCGGGGCGCGCGGGAAGGAGGGAGGGAGAGAAGGAGGGAGGACCGGCCGCGTCCCGGCGTGCAGCGCGGGCGGGGGCGAGGCGAGGCGGCGGCGGCGGCGCGCTACCCGCCGCGGGCAACCATAGAGAGCAGCCGGGCCGCGCCTTCCGGCCGTGTGCACTCGCGGCGGCGCCCGGCGGAAGAGCGGAGCCGCGGCGGCGCCTGCGCGCCCGCGCGCGCGAGGCGAGGGCCGCCATGTTGAAAGAGGGCAGCGCGGGGCCGCGGGGTGGGGGCGCCGGCCAGGCGGGCGCACGGGGCGGGGCGGGGCGGGGCGGGGCTCAGAGCTGCGCGTGCGCTCGCGCAGGGTGCGGGGCGTGCGGCGCGGGTGGGGCGGTGTGAGGGAGCAGGGGGGCGTCCGTCGGGTGTGGCTGGGCACACACATACATACTGCCTACACGTACACACACATACCCGCGCGTACATATACGTGTACACAAGCATCTGCAAATATTAACGCATACACGTGGGTGCACACACACTGACACACACACGGACACACACAGGTGCCTATGGAGGCCGGCGGGCAGTGCAGGGACTGGTGGCACAGCAAGGAGCCATCGCTGCCGTGGGCAAGGAGAGTGGCTGCCACCAGCTCTAAGTCCCTGGGCAGGTCCCCACCGAGCCCTACCGGAGTCCAGCCTGTCCGGCAGTCCCCATGGCAGCCCGCCCAGGGTTTATCGGGTTTAATCTGGGCAGGGAGCCGTGGCCGGCTGGCAGAAGGGAGCAGTGGAAGGGGAGCGGCCGGTGGGTGACCTCTGCAGGGGAGCCCATGTTGGAGCCATGAGTGAGCCCAGGCCCGAGAGGACAGGCGGTGCCAGGCCAGCCCTGCCAAGTGTGGCCCCTCCCAGGCAGGGGAGGCGAGGACGGGGACACCGAGGGCTCGGTGACCCATAGGTGGCAAAGAGTGTGGACAGCCTTGCTGTGCCAGCCTGCCGCGCTGGGCAGAGAGCCAGCACGGTGTAAATTTAGGTCATCAAATGCCTGGTGTTATTCAAACCTAGCAGCCTGGGGGGCACAGAGGGCAGAGCTGGCTGGTGGAGCTGGAAGGGTCAGGGACTGTCAGGGATGGAACCCGAAGGGTGGGCAACACACCCTATGGTCCTGCGCAGCCCTGCCTGACACCTCCTCTCCCCTCTGCCCTGTGCATAATTTGTGTCCTTTTCGGTCATTCTTGCTCCTTCCCCTACCCACACCCGGGCCTATGCATTGCAAGTACAATTTTCGTGTGATGTTAAAAGCGCGAGTAAAAGTTGTGTTTTGGCAAGTGAATGTTAAAAGCAGTTTGATTAAATAATTTTAAAATGGGGCAATGCCTGGAAAATTTTACTTTTTTTTTTTGACATTTACTTTTTAAAGCATTAAATATATGGAGCTACAAGCATAGAAGGGGGGAAGGAGTAAGTAGAAAAGAAAAGGAAAATACATCAGACTCTTTTCTACATTATCCCTTAATAAAGGCAATTAAATAGAGATGCTTCTATCCTCTATTCTTTTTGGTTTTGTTTTGTTTTGTTTTGTTTTGAAAAGCATAAGCTAGAAATATAAGTAGTTCTCAAATGCCAGAATAAGCTGTTAAAACCAAAAACACAAATTCTCAAAAATATGATACTAAAGCCAAGTTCTGGGCTAGGAAATAGGTGTTTAAGAGGACATGTCTTCTTGGGCACAATTTTGTAAGACCTATTGTGTTTGTTGCAGGGTAATAGCTGGTAAGACCAGTGGACTCAAATGACATTATTACAAACCAGTGCAGAGAGTCCTGTGCTTGCAGAGGACATGGTGGGCAGATGTATAATTGAAATACTAAGACTGAATGGAGTATTATTATACTTCAGTGTGGTCAGAAAGCAGGGTAGATTGCTGTGTTGAGATGGGCATTGGTAATCATCTAAAAATAATCACTGGCATGAACACAGCCTTCTGCATCTAGAGACTCTCTCCCACGTAGTAGCAAAACCTGCCAACTTTCATATATTAAAATTTCAGATTCAGGCCAAAGTTTATTGTGCCATGATTTTTCCTGTTACCTCAGAAGCAGTAATATTGAAAAAACCTGCATCTGGAAAATGCCCTGTCTTGCCACTTTTCCCTTGCTCTGTTGCAGAGCCCACATGTCCAGTCCTTACCTCCTGCTTAACTGTAAGGATGCTATGGGGCAGCATGTCACAAGCTGAGTCCAAGTAAACTTCTGCTCACTTTTTATCTACAGAACCTTCTCTTCTCAACTCAGGCTGGTCAGGCATTATTTGCTTTTGGTATATCCATGCTGGCTATTCCCAGTGTGGAAGTTCTTGATCTTACTGTGTTTGGAAATAATCTCTCAGACTCTCAGGTGAAGCTGCTCAGCTGTATCCTCCTTGATCTTCATACCTCAGATCTCCTTGGCTGCAGCCCTTGGGGACCTCTCACAGACACTGTGATTATTGAGAGATGGCAGAAGGTGGCCTCACTGTGACATTGGCCAGCTCTGTTTGTGTCATCACTTGCCATCTGATCCCATGAGCTCACATATGTCCAGTTTGCCTAAGCAGTCTCTAAATTCATGCTCCTCATCCAAGAACAGCTTCTTTCTCCCTCAAGCTTTGCTGCTCTCCATAAGGATCTGGGAACTCCAAGACTACACTGCCATGCCAGCAGTGATGGCACGGATGTACTCTTTTCTGTTTACCTTGCCGCTGGTCTTTTTCCCATTTAGGAACAGTGCCACAATTTCCTTAGTCCTTTTATTGCTGCCGATGTACCTACTGATGCTCTTACATGTCCTTCACATCCCTCACCTGTTTCAACTCTAGTTTAACTCTGGTCTTCACAATTTTATCCCTGCATACTGAGGTGATAGTCCTAATGACCTTCCTGGAATTTATGGCAGTTGATCATTGCATGGGAGCTGTCTCCATAACTTTTATCAGGATATTGGGGTACCTTCTTTTTTCCTTATAGCAGAAAAGACCAGTATACAAGATAGGACACGATTTATATGATGATGGTGTTTTTCAACCCTCAGTGTTTCCAAATAGTAGCTGACACTTGTTTATGTTTTTTGCCCATTGGACACCATCAATTGCATTTTTTTCCATGGATTGCAATCCTGAGATCTTGTCCCACGTTAGTAATGAGCAGTTCATAACCCATCTCTGCTCTGAGGTAATATAGTGTAGATGGTTCACACATCTTTTCTTCTGAAAAAACCAACGCAGCTATGAAGAAGGGGCAGATGACAGCAGATGGAGGAAATGTGCAGGATGGAACGAGCTGCTGTGGACGCTGGTGGTTATTTATTGCACTGGCTAGATGCAGAGGCAGGGGAAGGAGGGTTTTCTGAAAAGGATGTAGGTGTGGAAAGATTCACCTTCTGTTTTGACATGTGGGAAAAATCACGCTGGCAGTGGACAGGTGAAGAATGATACATTAAGGAACATACCCCAAACTAATTGCAGTACAACAGTGTTGCACGGATGACCAAGCTGCATGATGGATTTAGTTTTGATTCTGTTGGGGACAACTTGCCATTTTGGTGGAAATACTAGATCACTTTTAGGTTTTGTAGCACGTGTTGGAGGCTTCTTTTTTTACCTTGAAGTAGTGTGATTAGCAGTAGACTAATTGTGGCCATTGATGTACCTAAGTTGCTTGTGTTATAATGGGGATGATTGTACTTTCCTGCCTCATTTAAGTGTGTTATATATTCTGAAGTGGTGAGATACTAGGGCACAGAAATGCTTTTGCTGCCATGAGTGCTTTCAGCTACTTTACATTGGTATAGCCAGCTGCTGGAAAGCAACTGGATCTGCCTAGCTGAACAGGCTCTGAATTTGTAGAAATGTGACTGGAACGTCCAGTGGAGAGGCCACCACTCCCTCCCTGCTTCCTTGCTAATCCCTGCAACTCTAGGGCCTGGGTATGGACTGCAGCTGAAGAGAACAAATGGTGTGACTGCCTTTTGCAGTGATCCCTTCACAGAGCAGGCTCTGGTGAGATGCTTCAATTACATTATTGAAGTAATTACATTATTGAAGCTTGGTAAAAAAGTAAAAATCAAATTATTATGGCTAATAACTTGGTCATGAAGTGGAAGGCCTGCAGAAAATCTAGTTTTAACATCTGAATATTTGGAAACAAACAGGGTTTTTTTAACTGCTGAAGGAAACAAATACAACTTGTCTCATAGACAGGTTGTATAGAATAGGCAGTGGTTCCCAGCAGGAGGAAAAAGGCTGTAAAAATAGAATCCCAAGCCTCATCCACAATTTACTTATGATGCTGGAGAAATTCCATCGTGAACCAAGTCTACTGCATATTAATTTTAGTAATGTTGATATCTCACTTCAGAACTTTGTAGCAAATAATTTCCTGTGTTTGTAAACACACACAGAGTGCTGTGTGTGTTCTGTTCTCATTTAATTTGAAAACCCCAATATAAATGGTTTGATAATACTTTTTTTGGCATTAATTTCAAATAGTTATGTGAGTGAAAATTAGATAGTGAAGCTCTGTGAGTGTAACCCCTTAGGAGATAGGTGTGCCCTGAAGCATACAGAGACTTTGTGAGCCAAGCCAAATGCTTCAGCATCCCTTTGCAGATAAAAAGATAAGGGATGGGAAGAGGTCATCAATGATGGAATAAAATACTGAAGTTTGGAGTTAGAGCTTAGTCTGGGCAACTGGAAAATTCCAGAAATCCCCTTTATACAGGCATTTCTGAAGGGCTATGCATACTTCTGATTCCTGAAAAGCATACTTGTTCTCCCTTTTCTCCACACAAATAGATGATTTGGTTAAGCTGTGATGTGAAGGTTCATGTCATCTTGAAGTGGCTCCCATTTCTGAAGACTTATCTCAATCGAGTGAGGTTGTTTCAGTTCCTCCCTGTAAGCTGAGGGAGGTTTCACAATTCATTTGCTGAAATAAGCTTGTCAGGGAGAGTCTTGTTTCCCTGAATGTTTTGCCCAGCCCAATGGCCTCTGGAAGGAAATAGGGTGAAAGGAGAAGGAGCTCACATGCACCTCTTTTTCTCCAAGTCCAATGTATCATCTTTCTGCAAGCCTTGCACTTAGGTTCTCCAGTCTTCTTGTAGATGGAGCAGAATACAGGCAATTTCAGTTCTTTCCAGGGGCTGAGAGGTTTGTGGTTTGCTGCAGGTTTTCATTAAATTTCCATTGGTCACCTGCGCACATGAACTGGAAATGCTCCTTTTTTGACCATTCTGTGGTTTTTGGTGAGGTTTTTTTTCTTTTTTACTTACTGCTGTGCTGTATTACATATTTTTCTGCATTCACAGTCTGGCCCTGGTTCCTGACATATCTGTTTTCAGAAAGAAGTCTTGAATAGTTGTAGCTGTGGAAGATGCTTAGGAGCAACACTTTTGTTTCCTCAGAGATTTTGTGGGGACACCTTGGTATGCTTTGCAGCACTCACACAGCTGAAGCTGCCTAACATTACATAGCTGTGCAGGTTTGGGCCAGCCATTGTTTTGGTTGTAGAAAAGGAGCCTGACTGACAGCTGTTTTTCTGACCACATGCCTATTTTTTTTTTTTTCCAAGATATATATAGAAGTCTGATTTACTGAGCAGAGCAAAATGGCTTTGTGCAGTTAATGTGACATGCTTAATAATGCTTGGAAGGATGCAGGCAACTGCATTTATAAACCTGCCATGGATAAAAGAAATTATAAAAATTACACAAGCAATCCCAGTGCAAATACATGTTTTCCTAAAAAAGGGATCACGTGATGCCTAGTTGTAGTGTTGCTTTTGAGACAAAACACTCTATTTTTCCAAGAGAACTTGTGTCGTGCCAGAAACTCACTTTATCCTTGGATTATCCTACACAGTGACAAATTTAATTTATGACTTTTTTTCTTCTTTGGAATTTTAATGTCATTATTACTTTCCTATTTAAACAGCTCATTCCTTGAATACTGAGTATGGTTTGGTTATTAGTACTGCAGTGGCACCTTGGTGAAATCAGGTTCAACCAGCTCTCCATATTTTTTCCAGTCTATAAATGATTTTTAAAAGGTCATCATGACATAATTGAAAAGCTGAAGGCTCAGGTAATTAGCATCAATATTCAGCTTTCTCCACCCAGTATTTTATAAGCTGCTTTACTAATACTGTTGTCTGGGGAGGTTTTAATTTGAAAAGGGCATTCACAGGGGGTGTCTGCATGAAGATGCAATCTTATTTAGCTTGAGAAGAAATAGCACCAGCCACAGCTCAAACATCTCTTGTCTTAGGTGCGAGAGGATGTTAGAAGACAAGCCTATCTCCCCTCCTTTCTTCAGCAGCAGTACTCATTTTATTGTAGATGTTGCCACTGCAGATCACACCAGCTACAGCCACATACAAGGTTCAACCTCCTGTAGCTACAAGGACCTACCCTGCAGTATGACCTTACTCTAAAGGCAGAATGTACAACCCACAGCATTTCTTCAACCATGTATAAACATCAGATGCTTGGCTGGCTGTCCCTTTCAGGAAAAAAAGAGTGATGGGGAGGAAGATGGAGAGCTGAAGCTGCTTCATGTGCCTTGTCACAGTGAATTGTCTGGGTTTAGTATCAGGTGGAAGTTTAATTCCTGCACTTTGTGTCTTGCTGCCTGTCTTACTTCCGAGGAACATCAGAGGAGGAGGAAGAAGGACAAGGGTCTAGGAGGCATTGATCATTGAAGAGTGTAGCTGGAGAGTAGAGGATGAAAATGTTAATTTATTATCAAAGAGGGTATGAGCTGTGTTTGAACCCAGAGGTTAAAAGTAGTATAATTTGTTTGTGTCCTGAGGCAACCACTATCCCCAGTGCTGAGCTCTCCACAGAAGCATAGGATTGATAAAGTTTTATGCTTGGGATCCCACTAGAGTGTGTTGGAGGCTGAATCTGACCCATGTGAACTTGGCATGTGACACTGTCACACCTCTTAACCCCAGAACTGGAACTTATTCTAGACTGGTAATACCCATATTGCAGAAGAGATCACCCAGGCTATTTTGTACCCAGCAAAAGCATTCAATATGTGTTTGATCTGGCAGAGCATTGAACTTCTTTCCCATTCATATTGATCCAACTACTGCCCAAACACAGATCTATGGTAAGGGGTCTTGTTTGCATTTGTTCTTTTGCTTTCAGTTTTGCTTTCTTAATTTTGAATTTTGTAAGAATAGAAAATAAATCTTTCTGTTTGGCATACTAAAGAAATATAGCTATTTTCACCGAGAAGGTAAAATCCTATGTGACAGAGGAAAAATGGCTTGAAATATGCGTGAGTTTTTCCTCAAATAAGCACTGAAATGTTTCACCCTTGGGATGGACATAGACCTTGGAGTTTTACCAAGGTGCTTCAGAGATCCCTGCTCCCACTGCTTTTCTCTTTCAATTATGATGACTGGAGCTGTCTGGATGCAGAACTCATTTGAACTAAAAATAAATATCTTTTAAAACAGGATCCTTATTCTCTGGTCTCGCAGAAAAGTATGTTACAGTAATTTTTTTGCCTGGTTTTAAATCTGTGTAAACTGTGAAATGCTGATTTTATTTTATTTACATGGAAAAGACCAAGGTTGTGAGTAAATTATTGATATAAAGATCTGATAGGCTTTTTAGTACTAGTTCTTTCCTAACTTTCCGTAGTCATTTATTGCAGGTGCTTTGAATATAACAAGCTACTTCACTTTGTTTGGAGACATTGAAGAACAAATATAGAGCTTTTTATGCACAAGGGAATCATATTCAAACAGATACAATGAATGTTAATTGTGACTTCTTGTCATGTTTTCCTTTGTAAGCCTTAAAGTTCCTTGACAGCCTTGCAATTGTGGAAAGAAATATTTTTAAAAGCCACAGAGCAGATGTGATTCTGTGCCCTGAAAGGCTGAACTGACACCACTTTGCAGAAGGGAGCAAGGGGGGGAGTGATTCTATGATTCTTCACAAGTAACATCTGATTTAAGACGTATCCCTCACCATTCCAGACAGGATATTGAAAATTAATATAATCTCATGTTTCTAAAGTGATCAAAATTGATGTCATTGCAGACTTAAAGGCATAATAAAGCTGGATGAGCACTCACAAGGCAAGGTAGGGTAAAACACTTAAACAATGCAGGTCCTGTAATGGTGGACATCACAGCGTGGTCTGTTGGGTTGCAGTTCCTTTCGTTTGTTGTATGAACAAGACTGGAAGTTTGCCTGTTATTTAGGGTTTCTTACCTGTATTGAGCATAAAGGAGGTGAAAATGAAAAGTTAATTTTCAACTGGTTTGCTGTTGGACCCAAAGTACTTAGAATTGCATCTTTGAAACTCAGTCACAAACTCCTGTGTTGGAATGGAAAATTTTCCTTCAAAGCACAGATTACCCTCTCCAGCTTGGAGTGAACAGCTGAAAATTGCTGAAGAATCTGTCCCTTGGAATAAATGGACATGTGGCAAGATGCATTGTGTAGGATGGGAAGGTTTCCTTTTATTAAAATACCCACACTGAACTGATGTTACTAAGACTTGCATGTTACATTCCAGAAGGAATATCCTTTAGTTTCCAATTTTGGTTCATTCCATGCTTACAAATACTGTTAAGCTCTTCACTCTTAAACCAAATTAATGAGCCCCTAAATGTAGTAAGTAGCACCATACTACTTTTTTTTTTTTCCTTATCCATAAAGATACTCCTACTGAACGCAAAAGCAAGATTTGCATGAGAAAGTCTTTCCCTAAGAGTGGATACTGCAGCTTGATTTCCCTGTCAAAGCTGCAGATTTTTCAAAAGCTTGTTAGTAGGGTCCTCAGCTAAGAGTTATATTTATTAATAATTTATGAACTGGAATCAAAGTTGTAGAGTTATTTCTAGTACTATAATGCTTGTAATGCTGGAAATAGTATTTTCATACAGCATGTCATATGCTTCAAAACTAATTAAGATATAACTAACTATCATGTCTAAGTAATCTTTCTTTTTATATACTTTTTTATTTTTATTGTCTTTCAGAAAAATTATGCCAAGTCTGTGAACTAAAAATATACGAAAATAATATCAAAATTAGTTTAAAAACACTCAGGGTTAGACATAATCTCTGAAGTTTAATAGTAAGTGAAGTTCTGATCCACAGTTTTATTGTGATCAAATGGGATACATTATAATCCAATATAATACATGGGATACATCAAATATGGGATACATAAGGAACAATGGCTTTCTTTGTTATATTGAACTTTGCTTATGTACTGGTTTTATCTGGGGGAGAGTTAGTTTTCTTCACAGTGGCTGATATGGGGCTATGTTTTCAATTTGTGCTAAACACAGAGTTGTTGATATAGAGATGTTTTTGTTATTGGTGAGCAGAGCTTACACAGAGCCAAGGTCTTTTCTGCTTTTCCTACTGCCAGGCTGGTGTGAAGACTGCGAGTCCATGGAAAATTTAAGAAAGACATAGCTGTGACAGATGACCCAAACTGACCAAAGGCATATTCCACTCAATATGACATCCTTCCCTGTATGTAAAGTGGAGGGAAGAAGGAGGAACAGAAAAATATTTGGATTGATGGCATATGCCTTCCCAAGTCACCATTGTGCATGATGGACCCCTGCTGTCCTGGAGATGGCTGAACACCTGCCTGCCTGTGGGAAGCAGTGAACTAATTTCTCCTTTTGTTTTGCTTTCATCCTTGGCTTTTGCTTTCCCTATTAAACTGTCTTTATCTCAGCCTGTGAGGTTTCTGGCTTTTACACTTCTGACTCTCTCCCCAGTCCTGCTGCGGGGGGAGTGAGCAAATAGCTGTGTAGGGTTTGGCTGCTGGCTGGGGTTAAACCACGACACCTTAGAAGAAGAAAAGACCTGTCATGCTGTCCCCCAGAGGACGTGGTGAGATGTCATCAGAGACACAGAGGGCATGTGTGCCTTATCTTCCTTGCACAGACACACGTTCATGGTGAGTGAGAACTGGAGAGGCCACCTCCCAGACTGACACCCATTAACAATTCCTTTGTGCTCATATTTCAGTTTCCACTCCCTTAAATTATAAATAAATAAATATAAATCTAGCACAAGAGAAGACCTCTTTTCGTGTTTATATTACAGACTACATGTAAGTCATGTGAATGATGAAGTATTTGAACTGCAAGGTCTTTTATATTACATTTACATCAGAAAAATCTTTCCTGCCCTACTTGAGCAAAGAATTCTCTTGTGTACAGAGATCATGACTTGTCTCATTTTCAAATGTCTTTTGCTGGCAGTGGTTGGTCTGTAAAGTATTTTGTTTTCCCTAGCTTTTTTTTTTTAGGTATCTGTTGGGGGGATGCAGGAAAAAAGAAGGAAAATGTATGATAAAGGCTAATATTCGAAAAGGTTGCTTTGGAGTATTAGAACATACCTGTATTGGGATGTCACGCATCTATGGGAAAGAAAATTTTTATTTTTATCCTGATACTTATTTTTAATTTTTTTTTTAAACAAAGGGTCTGAATGAGTCCATATACTGTTGAAATGAAATGAGGAAAATTGGAATAAGTTGCTAAATGTTTATACAGAGACATTGTCAATCTAAATGAGTATTCATAAGAAATGACCTGACTGATATGACTCTTAAATCATGTAAATTCTACATCAGTTGTTATCGCTATCTAGTCTGCTGTTTTGCAATTATTTTTTTTCACCATTTGGGGTTGACTTGGTATTTGAAAAGATGTGATATTGTTAGCTTTGTGGCTGTGAAAATGTTTTCAGTCAAGGCAGCATAGATAAAAGGGCAGTAGGGGAAGCATCAGGGAGGGATGTCTTTGCTCTGTGGTGCTGACAGAAGTTGATTATTGAAAAAGAGTTGTTCCCTGGACACTTGTGCCAGGTTCTGGTAGCTGAAAATAGTAGCGATTGCTGTAGGGCTGTCTATGAAGAACTAAATTTTATCTGCAGATAAAGCAATTATAAGGGTACTGTATGTACTGCTATCACGATACTATTTTTTACTCACTTGGGAAAATAATGTGAGCGGTTTGGATAGCCTCTGTTGATCTGTAAGCATCAGGGTCCTCAAGCTGATGAATTACCAGGCTGAAAATGCCTTGTACTGGATGTGGACCAGGGAAGTGGATTTGGAAGCCAGTGGAGTTAATGCAGCACTGGAGTGTGTGGCCCCAGGGGACAAACCTGGATGTGCAGCAGCCTGAGATCTGAGTTAAGCACTTGGGGAATTGTAGCAAAGTCCACACCTCCAAGAGGGGCTTCTAATACCTCAGTGAACTGGACAGGCAGAAACATCCCTAACTACTGCTGCTAGCAATTGTATTGCAACAGTGTGGGATCCAAGCAGGAGATTTTACATTTGGGGTTCAGATTCCTGAGGGAGCGCAAAATGGCCCCCTCACATTTTCTGTACTGGGTAACAGATGAGTCATCCTCTCTGCAGAGTTTTGCACTGACTAGGGATGGAATTTGTCAGTACTGACCTAATAACTTTCTTATTGGTGTTGTGCAGAACAGAAGTGGGCCAAAGCTGAACTTTTAGTGCAGCTATTTAAGTAAATGGTGCAAGTAACACCTCGTGTGTGAAACTTGCAGGAAGTCCCAGGGTGTCTAGGTGGATGTCTGAGACACACTGAGGGGGTGTCACAGAAAAGGAGTTTCCTTCTCAGCTCTCCTGGCTTTTCTTCTTAAAGATTTATGACAGGTTTTGTCAGGAAAAACCAAGTGGCTTTTCCCAACTGCATCCTGTAGGTCTGTAGTGCCCAAACTGAATAGCCTTTAACATTAGTCTTTAAATCTTTTAATGTAGTGATTAAACATGACAGGGATTAAGTCCCTGCCCAATAGAAGCTCACCTGGGTACGTTGTTGGTTAGATGCAAAGCACAAAGCCAAATGCTCTTAAGCACCCAAGCATAAGACGGTTTGGAAATGTAGCAAGACCCATCATGTCTTGTAATTAGGAAGCATTTCTTCTTCATTGAATATAGAGTGGAACAAAAAAGGTGGCAAAAAGAAAGCCTTTCAGAGCAAAAGAAATAGATTGTGAACAAAGGTTGGAACAAAAATTGAAAGGCTTTATCCTAAGTGTTTTTAAAATGTATATATATAGTATGGTTTAGATATATTTATGAGGTACCTACTGTAATGGAAAAAGAACTTAAAATTTCATAATTTCCTCAAGTATCCGGGCAAGAGACTAAATTACTCATTTAAAGCAAATTAAATAGAGTTTCACACAAAAACCATTAACTAATAAAAACATTCTTCTCTTTGCCAAGTCACTTAAAAATCTCTCAGGAAATGTCAGAAAGGAGGCATATGTGTGAGCCATAGAGCCTTTAATTTTGCCAATGCATGTTATATTTATTCTTGCAGGCTTTTTGCCTCGGTATTTTTTATTTTCTCCTCATTGTTTTATGTGGATTTTATGGTTAACACACAGTTCATGTGTGATTTAAACCCTGTTCTGGAGACAAAGTCCTTTGTTTCCTTATTGGCCTTTTCCTATGATGCTAATTACTATAGCAACTGAATGCTTCCCATGGCTTTATTTTCATAACACCTCAAAATGTTGATGGGGTAGCATTACTGTACTTTACAGATTAACAACAGAAAGTTTGAGGTAAAAAAATTAAGTTTACTCATTTATAGAGGAAAAGCACCATTTCAAGAAAATTAAATGGTCCATTAATGAGTTTTGTTTTTAGCTAGAAACTATTCTGGGAAGTGTGATGATGATTTCTTTCCTCCAGAAGAATAAAATAAAAATATTTTCCTTCCATGTGCTTGAATTTCACAGGAACACATTTGTGTTGCACTGGCTTACTTAATTTGAAATCTCTTCTCCTAAAACAAAGTGAACTCGGACAGTGGAGCAGAGTCCTTGGCAGCTTATGCCTCCTAATGCAGAGTCTCTGTACAGGGGTTACATGATACTGTGTGCTGCAGCAGATGGAAACACAATTGTTAGCCTGGGTATCTAAAAAGCAAAGAAAACATGTGGATTGATCATACTGTTGATTTGTGTGGACATGCTAACAGCCAGGACAAAAATGTCGATTTCCCTGTGGAACAATCTCCCTGTGGTAGGTATGCAATGAAGGAGGTGGTACAGAGCAGCTGCCAGCTGCCCTTTGTGGGTTGCCTGGGGGCTTTTGGGAGATCTGGGATGCTTTGTTAGAAACTTTCATAGGCATTTCTGGACAGAAAATTAAAAAAGGAGACCCTCAATGCCTCTCAGCTCCCAAAGCTTTTCCTTTAATCTTTCTACTTTTTCTTTGCATGCTGCTTTGCCTCTCTTACCCTCTTCTGATGCCACATGCTCGCCTTTCTCTGCATCCCTGGTTCTCCCCAGCCTTCTGTTCTTCTTGTACCATGTTTTATTTATGCATCACTCTTCCTACTAACATCAGCCTATGCTTTGCCCTTTCATGCTTTCACTACTCAGCCAGTCCCAGTTTTCCAGTTCCACTCCTCTGAATGTTATTTTCCTCATTGTCTTGACAGTGTCCAAACCCATGTTCCCTATTTTGTCCTCTTGATCTTTGCTTTTACCTGGTGCAGTTGCTGGTCCTCATCTGTCCCCTGCCTCCCCCAAACTCTGCAGACTGATGATCCCCATCCACTCCAGGTCTGAATTCAGGTGTCTTTTACATGGTATTTGGATGGAATATTGCTATTCAGTGTCAGCCACTGCTCAGTCTGAAGTGTCCCAGAGTCATGGAAGTGCCCCTCCAGGCTCAAGGGAGCAGATGGAGCATGTGACAACACTATCAGTCACTTTGAGGAGCCTTTTCTGAGGCCAGAGAGGCTTTGGACATCAGAAAGGCTGCTCATGGACAAGCAAGATGTGTAAAACAGGATCCTTTGGCAGGTCGGGGGAGGATGTGGGGGCAGAGGGTATTGGGGAGGGGGCATTGGTGGTGGGCAGGGGTCCGAGGTGGAGCCTTCCCCATCCCTCCAAGGTGGCCTTTTGGACAGCCTTGTTATTGCCAGCTCCTCTCAGGGCTTGCTTTTCCCATGCCCTCTGAGGCAGCAAGAGTTAACATAAAGGGAGGCAGCTGGGCATGGCTGAAGCCCTTGGCAGGCCTGCCTGATCCATCCCTGCCTCCTTCACTCTGTCTGACCATCACCCTCCACACACAGGGCTGCCTCCTCTCTCAGCCAGGAGGACAGCATGAGGTGGGTGCTTTCTTTTTGATGCAGTGGCATGATCCAGCTAGGATTTTGTGAGGAAGAGCAAAGGATACTCTGACCCTTCACAAAATCCCGTTGCATGAACTGCTGCTAGAGGGAAGCTGCCCCCACAATGGGGAGAGATTTTTCAACAGAGGAGATTATTTGCAGCAAGGTGTGCAAGGATGGTCAGAGCAGTTTTCCAGTTTAGTTGCTACCTAACCCCAATTTTGAGATGGTTCAAGGAGGGCTGAAGAAATGGGGAAATAGTGCATAAACTGAGGACAAAGAATACTGAAACTGAAAAATGACACAAGGCAAGACATCATCCACATGGCAAAGAATCCACAGATTCCACAGATTCCACAGTGGTCTGTACTTACTGCTGGACTTATCTGTACCTTACTTCTGAAAACTGTTCATCTGTATGGGCAGCACAGCTGAGTTAAGTTTAAGGAAACAAAGACTTTGCCCAAAGGTATTCTCTGTCCCAGCAAATGAACTGAAAATATAAAACATATGGGGCAATCTCATTTTTAACAATGCTTTAAAAAAAAAAGGAAAACTCACTCTGTATTTTAGAATTTCAAGGATAGCAAAAAATCACTGGCATGATTAAGCTGTATCTGGAGAGCTGATGCAATCCTTATCAGTAGGGAGTTATTTAACAAATCTGGGCAGAGTTCCTGCTGGTGGCAGATATCTTTGCAGTGTAATAGGCAATATATGGAGGTTTTAGGGTCCCAGCTCTGGGTTCCTCTGTTAGAGCCTGTCAGTTCTGCTTGCTGACAGACTTTGGAGCTGGGCTGTCCTGTCAATCACAGACATTTGGTCCAATGTGCCTTGGACCAGAAAGTACAGGTAGAAATGATAGAGGCCTTTCTGGTAGCTTAAATTGGGGTATTTTGCCATCACTTGTATTTCTTTTGAACTGAGAGGCTCACAGAAGAGGGTTTAGATACCCTTGCATTGAATTTCACAGGCAGAATAATCATGAGCATTGACAATAAAAGTGCCTGTGTTACACCTTTGTGGAGAGAAGCAGGAGGTAAAGACAGCAGGTGTCTTGAACATTGCCAGAATGATGGTCACTGTGGCAAGCAGAGGTCCCAGGAAGCTGTTTAGCTGTTCCAGCTAAAATAAACCACTGCAGATTCCCTCTCACAGCAGACCAGAGATTTAGGCATTTTGCACTCAGTTTAGGATCCTCCCAAAGCTCTTGCAGCCTCTTCTGAACTCCTGCACACACATAATCCCCAGCTCCTGCTAAGTGTCCAGGCAGTCCAAAAATACTTTATGTCTGTATGCTTTCAAGTATCATTGTTGCTGAGGGGAAATCCCTGCTGTTTCCTCCTCATCTGTCCCTTTGCTTCTCTCTTCTTCACGTTGCCAGTGAGGATTAGGCTTGACTGCAGCTGACTTTGCTGCCTCATTTCCTGCAATGGGGTGCCAAGAGTTCCACAGTGACACAGCAGTTTTTCCTCTGCTCCCTCCATCTCCCCTGGCTGCCCCACTCATTCAAAGCCACAGGGCTGAGGATTTTGCCTGGTTCAGGGGTGTCACCAGGCTCTGAACTTTTGCTGGGGGCTGGCTTGCTACAGTGGGTCTGAAAAGTGCAGCAAGGTGAAGGAGCAAGTGAGGACCCACAGGATTTTCGTGATTTTCACTTTACCAGGAATGAACCAATTCAGAGTTTACAAATAGTTTGCATTGGTGAAACAACACAACCTCTTTTTAATTTTTCTTTTTTGTGGGAGGAAGGAAACCATTATGAAAAAGTTGTAAGTTGTATCCATGCATGAATGTGTGCACACATGCTTGTTTGGATTGATAGCAACAAACACTGAAAAAAATGCAAGAACATTTTTAAATTTCTGCCAGACATTTTCATGAGCCTAAAGCATTGTCACAGGACTTGACTGGTTGCTGATTTTAAAAGTTCAATGAATCTCACTGTGATCTCTCTGAAATTACTATGAGGTTTAATAAGTACAAGTTATTAAGACAGTGAATAAAACCTAAAAGACCTAGTTTTTCTCTTGATTTTGAAATATGGTGATTTATTATTATTGTTGTCATTCTTGCTGCCAGTCTGGGGTGTAGAGGCTAAATTTCAATATCTTTGAAGACACTCCTGGAAAACAAATGAGAAAAAAAATCTGCATTAGCATGGATGACTCACATTCTGCTTTACTTGGTACATTATAATTTTCCCTGTTCTTATTTTCCTTCTGATTGTCAAAAGTAGTTTTTAATTTCTCCAAATCACTCTGTAAATTTACATTCTGGCTTAGCTGGCCTATTTTTCTATTTTAGAAAAGTCAAATTGAGTTGGCTTGGCAAAGCAAATTACTTTTCTTCAGATGAGAGGCGTTTCACTCAAATGTTGGTTCACAAGATGCACAGTTCCCTAACTGCCAAGCTTGATTTATTGACACAGATGCAAAGTTGTCCAGCTGAAGTTATTGCTATTTGCAAAGGTTTGAGTAGGAAGGAAAGTTGTTCCTATTCCCTCCCTGCCCTGTGTGACCTGTACATCCAAGGCCAGGTCCAAGTCTTTGGGTGCAGTGCCATCAGTGCCTGCTGAGGATGAGCAGCAGCAGAAGGGATCTTTCCTCTGCTTTTTGTTTCAGGTTTCATACACATGCTCATTCTCTGCCACAATCACTTTGGTCTTCACTGGGTTACGTTTCTAACTCAAGCTGCCCATCTCAACTGGACTTCAGTACACCTAGGAAAGCACGTTATCAGTTTACAGGGAGAGGGATGCAGAACCAGGTGATATGAGAGCACCTGATGCCAGTGAAGAGGTTGAAGATATCAGACTTACTAATTTTTTTGTTTTTCTATTTAGACTTTTCCCTGCTGTTGTCTTGAGAGGAGTTTGAGCTGTAGACAAGGTTGTGTAGACAAGGTTGTCTTTTCTGTCTCATTGATGTTCATCAGCTGTTCAAAAAGTTTTATACATTCTAAGCTGCTTGAAGTCTTTTGGCTTTACTTTTATTTTTCCCCCACTGAAATCCTTGTACCTATCTCTGAGTTGAGAAGTCTTATGCAGACTGAGAACCTAATTGTGAAAGGTCTGTGAATAAATACTTCTGCTAGTTAATATTCTGGCCTGATGCTAGAGAGCAAAATATTTCTGTCTGTATTAAAATGCTAACCATTCTAAGTACTGGTTCAAAGCTTGTATTGATTATGGCAAAACCTCATCATCTTTCTGATCATTATCTGTGTACTGGAACAGTCCCTCTATAAAAAAATTAAAAATCAAAGAGAAGATCAGATGGATGGTGTTCTCATTCGTATTTCTTTCTGCCAGTGTGTGTCTAGGGACTGAAGGAAAGAGGTGTCTGAATTTTCCCAGGTTGTTCTTGGCTGGTTTTCCCTGCTGCTCTGCCTGGCTCTCCCCTCTGGCTGAGAGTGGAGGATGAACTCTCGTGCAGAAATGGGGAAAATCTCAGGGCGAGTGCACAACCCTCAAAAAAAAGCAGCTTATCCTCCATAGAAGAAAGAAATTTTAGCAATGTTTTATTCCCTTCTTTAAGGGGAAGGAATACTACTTGCAAATAACTGAGTTTTTATGTCATGGAATTTCAAGTCACTAAGCAAAAAGAAACACATATAATGCATGAATAGAGTTGTCAAGGGAATCTTTTCATCTGGACTTTTGGAAAATGCTACCCCTTAGTTGTGTAAAAGCTTATGTTATGTTCACCTCTTCAAGCAGGGTGGCTGCATAATTCACCATGCTACCTGGGGAGGATGCTGCATTAGAAGATCACGTGAGAGAAGTGAAGTAAAAATAGCACAACAATAAAAACCATGGAGCAGAACTGATGCTTGAAACAGCCATTCACAAAGTAGTAGCAGTTGCTTTTCAGAACCTCTGCTGCTTGTGAAGAGACTGAACATCTCTGAAAACATGCTGAAACAAGGAAGAGGGTGGGCATTTCTGAAATACTGAGTATTGTGTATGTGTTACACCATCTCTTTCTGCTCTCAAATCTTTGTTTGTAGGCCAGGTGTTTGGCCCACCCTGAGTTCCTGAACAGGCAGCAGAGGGAAAGGGACTCCTGGCTGGAATCTCCAAAAGTGGTGAAACATCCCTGTTTATCCATGTAATGCCTGAGAGCAGCACAGTGGGCCTTACTGAAAATTTTAACACAGAGCTGAAAAAAGTGGAATACAGCAGCTATGCCAAAATTGGTCCTATTTCTCTATTTCATATCTTCAAAAAAAGCCAAAAACCATTTAGTTTTAGCCAAGTCACTAAGAAAAAAAAATGAAATTAATGTATCTGTTCTTACAGTGTGTTTCAATGATTGCAAAACCACAGGAAAGCTGTCAATTAATTATGAGTTAGTGTGTGTGAGTGCCAGGGGTGAAAGTGAGACCAGTTAGCAAAACACAGGATGTCTTTGTTCCTCTCTAGAGCAAAGACACCATCTCCAGTCTTCACTTGACACAGCAGCTTGTGTCAGTTTATTAATCTCTCCTTGTCCTAGGGTGACTTTATGATGCTTGTATCCCAAATTGTGTGCTCTGCTTATGCTGGATGTTAAGTTCTGCACCTTCAAGAGTGGTTCTGACAGCAAGGGGATGTTATAGATGATAATGAGATGATTGGCTCTCGCAATTAAGGGATGACCATTGTGTGAATATTAAGAAAAGCTTTAGTGATGTACAGTTATGTTATTGTAGTTTAGATGTTCTCTGTTCTCCCCATAGTTCCCTTCCCCCCTGTATTGTGACCATCAGACAGCCGGGGTTGTCTAGGACAGGTAAAAGAAGGCTGCACACATGTCCTTTGCATGGGCCAGTTGGGAATGGAAAAGCTTGGTGCTTTGGGGGTGCAGCATGGCAACACCTGAACTCCAATGAAGTTACAAGAAAGCTGATATATGGCAAAGAAGAGCTGCCTGACAGACTTTGGGAGGGGCCAGTGTTGGCTGATGCAACTCTTGAAGATGAACTGGCCACATGATATCCACAAGGGCAGTTCCCAGCGCTGCAAATTTTTCCTTATGTAGTCCTTTTGTTGTATTTATGTCAAGGTTTAATAAACCTTTTTAAATTTTCAAAGTGAGCAGTTGTTTCTCACAGGGGGAGAAGAAGCATGCAGTTTGCTTGCAGAAACTGCACTTGGCTCCCCTGCTTTCCTTCTCATGGACTGTGGTGTCTGCAGCACAGGCAGTGGGACAGAGCTCTCCTTTCCTCTTAGTCAGGTTTTTTCTAGTTGGCTGAGGCCAGAAGGCCTTTGGAATTGTTCAGCTATTGTTCAGTCTGGAACACCAGGACTGTGGTCCGGGGGCCCCCAGGCTGCACTGTGGCCGGGACACCCGACCCAAACCGCGGAAAGAAAGACCCGAGCCCTGAAAAATGGAGTGAGCTGAGCTACAGCCCATGGAAAGGATTCTGTCTCTGAATTCACTGTCTCTTCAGAACAAGGAAAAATTCCATTATTTAATATTATTCATTTTTTTTTCCTGTTTGTGAGTACTTTGCTTGTTAGTAAACAGTTTTGTCCACTTCTCTCGAAAAATGTTTATATCTCCCAAACCAATGAGGAAAAGGGAAGCTTAAGTTTGCTTTCTAGAGTCACCCCATTTGGAAATTTGCTCCCAAATTTGCCCTAAACCAGGACACTCCTGAAGACCATATTGCCCATAGCTTGTCTCTGTTTTCCCCTGCTGGTTTCCAAGTGGGAGTATTATTCTCTTAAAGTCTGGATGTTTGAGAACTGAGCTGAACTGTGGGTCTGGTTTTAATTTTTGCACTCCTGCAAGCTCTGTCTCTTTTTGTCTCCCTGTGGCCACGTTTAGTCTCTTCCAGATTTTTCCTGTTTGCTGGTACAGTAGAACAGGACCTGTTGCTCCATAATCAGCCACTCCTTCATCTGTTCCAGCATCCTGTCTGAGACAGTGGAAAGTGCCAGGTTTGTCACTGAAAAGGTCTGAGAAATTCTAGAGCATGATAGTTAAATAGAATTTCCTTGGAGGGGAAAAAGTTTGCTCTTGCCCACCTTCAAAGATCGCTTTATGTCCTGCAGCCTACACTGGAAGATAGCATCCATTAAAATCGAATCACATCTTTACTTTTAGCACTTGACATATTCTTTTTTTTTTCCCATTGAAATGTCCATTCCTTTTTAATTTGTAAAAAATAACTCCTGGTATCAGTTGTCTCTGGTGGAGAGGAATAGCATCAGACAGTTGCTGTGGGAAAGGAGTGTTCTTCATCCTATGTCTTTCATTTTCAGCAGATGCCCTTCTGCTCCTTTATGATGGAAAATGATGAGCAGAACCCAGTTTCTTTGTAATTCTGAATACCTTTATCTTCTTCCTTCTCTGAAGTGAACAGGTTTGATTTTATTATTCATCTAGAAGATTTTCTTGCCTCTAATTGTTTTTGTTGTCATTTCTAAACTCATTTCATGTCTCTTTTGTCCTTCTCAAGGTGTCCAGAACTGATCATGATGTGCTCAGTTTGGGTAATAAAAAGTATTTTCAGTATTGCTTCTCTGTTCCATTCTTTTCCCTTCCAAACTGTTCCTGTTTTTAGCACTACGAGACATCTCTGACAAAATGCCAGTGACACCCAATCATTTTTCTTACTCTTCACAGTTAAATTTAGAAGCCAGAAGATGTAGTTTATATTCTTCCTCTCAAAAGGCACCATCTTCTGTTTGAAAATGCTGCATTCATCTGTGATGCCCTCTTGCTTTATTGGTATCTCACCCAAGTTCCTCTTTGATTTACTTAATTTTTTTTTGCTTTCCACCATCTTCACTCTCTCATTTCTTTGCTCATTTTCAAACTTTCTCAGCAAAAAATCTTTTGCACTTGGCTGCCCAAGAGTGTTTTGTATCCACATTCTATTCCTCTCCGTTCCCAGAGCCTGAGTTTGTAACAAGATAACTTGAGTAATCTTCTACATTTAGTATTGTACATATTTAAAATGCTTTTAATCCAGATCAGATCAAGGTATTACCATGGTTTATTAACGGGTCTAAAAAAGCTTTGCTTGTCTATTCTGTACTTACAGCAAAAACACTTCATCAACCAAGACAAATCACTCAAGTTCACTCAGAAGCACAGGTGCCCATCAGCTCATCAGTCAAACGGGCTGCAGAATGCCATGGAGCAGCAAACAGTAATAATTAATTATTTGCTTTTTGTTTTTCTCCCTGAGACATACTGACCTACAAACAAGGAGAACAATGTAGCTGGATATTTCATGACTACATCAGCCATCAAAGAGGCATATTGACAGGTCAGAAAAGAAGATGACAATTTTTTTTTTTAAATAAAAATGCTTACTTGGGAATTGATAAATATTTTCTCATTACTGTAAAATAGTATTGGTTCAAAAATATAATTATGTATTAAAAAAAAAATCTAAAAAACCTGCCCACAAATGCCTGTTTCTTTCTCAATTGCCATTTTCTGACTTGGCGACTGTTTCCAGGGCAACATAACAAACACTGAAGGAAGTGCATGAGAGAATTCCCTCTTCTATTTTAAGTGAGAGTTATGTCCCTCCATTATTGCTAAGGAAATGAGGAGTATTTTGCACTGAAAAGTACTTATCATGCATCTCTGCCTGAAGCACACAGAGCCTGTGCAGTCTGTTTTGTACCTGATATTTGCCAAGAGATGGAGCTGCAGAGTAAGGCACCTCCCAAGCCTGACCCTGTAAATCAGGAGAGATATAATAAAACCCTTGGCAGCAAAAACCTGTAGCTTCTCATACTGATGCCTGTTACTCTTCCCCAAGTGGCAGCGAGGCTTGTGTTGGGCACTTAGCCAACTCTGTTCAATCTAGTCCAATTTATTTCATTAAGCTGTGGCTCAGAAAAGCCAAGAAACAAGCTATTATTAATCTTGCTGGATATCCTGGCCCCTGCTCAGATAATGTTATAGAGAATGCTCAGCAGCCCCACAGCTGAGCAGTAACAGGGTAAAACAGCTGCTCTTTTGGACTTGCTTTAAAACGTGCGTTCCCTGCAAACACTCCAGTGAAATCTTGGTTGCTCTGTATTGTTGTTGCTCAGCTGATAATTTTCTGGGGCTACCTTCACAATTGAGGCATTATGCAAAACATGTTTCAGTATCCAGGCACCTGCAGCGTGAGACAGAAGACAGCAAAAGGATTCCCAAACTGCCAGAGAGCTGAGTTTGTCAATCTATGAAGTGTCCCTCCGTGTATGGATTTACAGGCTTAGCTCTGGGAAGCTGTAAACCTGTGTTAGCACTGAGCAAAGCCAAGTATTTTTGGAGCAGGGCTCGGGTTCAACGCTGGGTTAATGCAGTGATCTGGCATGACTGAGCCAGCTGCCATCCACACCGCGCTCCTGTCCTTCCTGTCCCAGCACTCTGGCCTGTAGAACAAGTCCAGGTTTGTCTGTACCTGCCCATAACATCCCAGGATTGCCTGGAGCTACTTCGGGATTAGGTACAGCGTGGAGAGCCTTCTGAACTAATCAGGCTCCCACCCCTCTCCAGGCCCCAGGGCATTCTCAGAGTAGACATTCCTGCAAACCAAGTCACTCCGGTTTCTGGGTCTCCCCAACATCTGCCACATCAGTTCTCACAGGAAAAAAAAGAGCTGTGAAAGGGCAAGGATTGACTTACCCAAGTACCCTCTTGTACCCATAAGCAGTCAGGGCATTTCTTTGTTTTCAAATCTGTGTTCTGCTTCATTTGCTTAATTCAAAATCCTCGTGCCTACTGATTCTTTGGGTGAGAACCAGCAGATTAACATGGGATAAATTCTGCCTCTGTTGTGGTCCCAGGCGAGGGAGGAAGGGAGAGAGGAAGGTGAGTGAAGAGAAGTCAGTCTACCTCTGCCTTTGGATTACAGTGCAAACCCTGGGGCTGTGTCAACCAGTTTTGAGCCCTTCTCCTAATGAAGATTTCATAGATTTCATCCTTTGTGTTATGCAAATAAGGAAGAGACTCAAAGTGAAATCAATTAGAAGAAAAGCCACTTGTATATTTGCTAAACAGGACTGAGAATAGTTTTTTTCCTCCCTGTGTTTTCATGGGAAGAGGCTGCCCTGGGTTATAAGCATAACTCCAGCAGGAAAATCATGTCTGGGAATACTGATCAGACTGAGTGGTTCAAAGACTTTTTGGGATAAGGATTCAGCAGCCTGTGTCTAGTTGGTGTTTCCCTTTGGGTGGCCAAGACAGCTCTTTGCTTGCTATTTTCTGTTCTTTTCCCTAATTTTGGGCTATGATTTGCCCCAGCTGTCAGATACTCAGAAAATTTTGCATGGTATCCCTAAGGTTGCTTTGGAGTTTTAAACTGCACAGAGTTGGTGAAATATTTTCTAATCTGATTTCCCAGGGAAAAGTCTGTTTGTCAATCAGTCTGTTGTTTTATAGTAGGGCAGGGAAGAAAATCCAAAAATAGTACAGGAGAGAAATGGACTTTTAGTCATACTTTTAAGTGAGGTGTGTCTGGTCAAAATACATGTTTGTTTCAGGCATGTGTAGATCCAAAATAGCATAACACACACTGTGCCTTGCTGTAGTGTCAAAAGAGAGAAGATTTTGAGTTGTGGAAAAAAAAAAAAAACCTACCTGACTTCAGATGCTAACTTTTTCAAATACCTGTGGGGTTTTAATGTGGTAAGTAAATTATGGGGGTTTTTCAAACCAAAAGGATCCCTTTTAGACTTAAGGTCTTCTGATACAATGACTTCCAGGTCCATACACTTCACTGGAGCAGTGTTGGAGAGATGCCAGTATATTTATGTGCCTGTATCAGCTGGTTACAATACAGCTTGTTGGGAGCTTTTGCTCTGGAAGACCTGAGGCAATTTGATCCTGTCTCCTGTGCATACTTATCTTGGTTTTCAGGGAGTAGTTTCATGCACTAGAGAGCAGACAAACCACATGCATGGAGCTGAGCTGTGTTTGAAAAAAGCAATTGAGAGCAATATTTTTGCACTGCACAGGTAGTTGATATTTTAAATTATGTAATTGCATGCACATGCTTTGTTTATTAAAGATAAAGCATCTCTTTTAAAGTGCTGTAATTAAATAACCACCTCTTGTTGGAGCAGCTCTATTTTCTATATTGTGAAACCACATTCCTCCAGCACAGAATTTGTGCCAGCATTCAGCTGCCCTCTGAGCCTGTGGGGACATTGCTGTGCTCTGCCTTAGCCAGGAGCTGGTTGTGTCTGGTGCTCACAGCCTGCCAGCTTTCAACAGAAGATGTGAACCTTGGTGGTTACTTCTGGAGTTAACTCTTGAGACCAGAAAAACCTTTAAACACTATTTAAACAGCAGCTTTTTTCAGTCTCTAGCTGAAGTTCTATGATGTTAGATACTTTAAGAGTGTGTCAGATAAAGCAGACATCTCTTGGACATTCCAGTTTTGCTCCTCTGGTAAGCCATGGTGTAGTAGTGATTCAGACTTTAGGACTTTAGAAAGTCACGGGATACCAAGGACTATTTGAGGCTCTGCTTCTACCTGTTTGTAGAAAGATGATTCAGTGTCAGTTATAATGGCATCATATTGGGATGAGTATACACCACATTATTTCAAAACTAACTAATATGTGTATTGTTATTGATATCATACATAAGATTGAAGAGTGGGAAAAGAAAAACATCACATTTGGGCTTTTTAGATGGAAATACTGATGGAGGAGCTTGGAGTAATTGTACAACAGAAGGCATTGGTCCATGTGCTTCCCTTTAGCTAGATAGGTGTTTGGTTTGGCTTTTTGGGCATTTCTTTGGGTCAACATGAATAATGTTTTCTAGGGTGATGTTTAAGAGTAGTTTGGCCTTAGAGAGGCTTGGGATGAACATAACAGTTTTTGGAAAATTTATGTCCAGCTTTGTTATTTTCACATGTTGGAATGAGCAGCTTCAAAGACTAGCAGGGATTGCTTTTTTCTCAGACCTTTTTCTTAACCTCAATGCTATTTGGTTCCAGACTTATCACAGTGTATGGGTGCCACAGAGTTCTCTTTATTTATGAGGGTGAGTGGGCTGTGCAACATATCTCCCAGTGTTACCAGTGCCAAGTAGTGGAAAAGAGAGGTAAAGCCCTTTGACTTTTGGAGCTTTCAGTCCTGGTGCTTTTCACAAGCAGTACATTCAACCTTCCTTCTTTACTGGTGGCTCAAGCTGTTCCTTCTGAGCCTCCTGCACTGTACTGGTACAGGATCAGGCTGACAGATTTTACATCAAGAGCAGTGTCACAGCACTTCGTCCTAACAATTTAGGGTGGTCAGTTCAGGTTATCTGGAAAACTTTCTGTGCTGCTTCCCTTACCTCCCTGGACCTTCAAATTCAAACCTATTTTTCTTCCCACAGAGATGTCAGATTATTTCCTTTCCTGTTGCATTCCCTTCTGGAGCACTCTCTCCACTGGAACATACAGTTCTGTGGAGAGGTATAGGCAATGCCTGGCTATTTTTGATATATACTTTAGCAACGCCAAATGCTTGAAATTCCTGGACCATTAAACTGCTGGAAAGCATAGTTCCAGAGGAAATCTGCTTAGTTTCCCACCAGCTCACAAGCTCAGACTTCTGGCCAATGGTCCAGAGGCAGCCCTGCCTTTTTGACAGCTTTTGATTTGTACACTTTATAAAGTCAAAAACGTGTCTGAGGCTCCCTGGCAGGAATTGGATCAGGGGACTCTGCAGGTTGTGACCATTAACTGGACATCTGAGCTACATCTGTGGTTCATGAGTGTCAGGGCAGGTGTTTGAGTGCTGCTCTGTGGTTCCCATACTGCTTGGCTAGGTTATCCTGGCTGCTGCCATGGGTTTGTGGCACTGATTACCAGCTGCAGATACTGGGCACCGTGAGGAGAGCAGCATACCCTTCCGGCCAAGCACTCTGAGCATGGTCACCCTAATTTTGGGAGGAGAGGGGTTTGCCACACACAGGGGAGAGCTGGGTTCTGCCTTTTGTCCTCAGGGTCAGGGCACAGCCCATTTTACTAGTCCAGACAAACCAGTGGGTGACTGCTGAGGGATGAATTGTGCCCTGGCTGCTCCAGGGCAGGATGCTCCCCCAGCAGTATGAAGGGCTGTGTAAAACAGTCCTGTTCAGATGGCTTGAGGGCAGGCTGGAGCCAGCCCATGGCACAGCTGGGCATCATGTGCTGCCCTCTGCCTCTGTGACTGTTGTTGCTGCTGCTATTGCTGCCATTGATATTGTGATGAGGATGATGGAGTGTGACTTTCTGGGCTTCCTACCTTCAAAGTGACTTGAAGACTCTTCCTGACCAACCACAGCAACACTTGAATGTCAGGAAATTGGAGCTGGGGCATAAAAGCCTCCAGGAGCACATGGAGGTGAAGGATGGGCTGGGGTCATGCTGGATGGGGGTGATGGGCAGACCCCAAGCTGGTGTCACCACTGCTCAGTGGGATCTGCTCCTGGAACCTGCTGTCACCCAAAGCTGAGGGCAAAAGCCACTCATCCACAGCATAAAATCATCCAAGGCCAGGGCTCAACAAGGAACTTTGTGTTATTTGAGAACAGACATACCACAATAGTTTGAACTAGTAATTATGAAGCCCCAGCTATGCAAGGTGTTATGGGCTGCCACCCAGGGGTGCATCACTGTGCTGGCTGTCCCCAGGTGTGCTGGAGACTTCCTCAAAGACTGACAGCTGCCCTGACATGCCTTTCAGTGGCTCCTCAGGAGTGATGGGGCTCTGAGTATCAGTAAACAGGGACAGCAGCAAGCAGATGTTTCCCAGTTTCCTCCCCTAGACTGAGGGATGTTGTGTCTCTGAGTATTTTCTCTTCCTGCAGGATGTCATAATGGCATTTGTGAAAGCTCAGTGAGTTCTTCTGATCCGCTGTGCAGGAAACAAGTGAAAATTCCTTTTCCCCAAAAGAACCTAACAGTTTTCAAATAATTTGACAATATAAAGAAATTATTTCTATTAGTTTAAGGGATAAAGAAAAACTCTTTGGGAATATAACAGAGTCATCTGGGTTCAGTGAAGCAAAACTTCAGAGATGTTATTTTAGGATGACTAGTTTTACAGTCCTGGTGGAATTTGTCCTTTTAATTAAAACCAACGAGTTTTCAAAACATGTTACGTGCATCTTGAATAAGAACTATTCTGGGAGCTTGCAAAACTAAATCTTAAGTAGTTCTCCTTAAGCTTCAATAACTTATCCATTCAAAAGAGGGATAAATCTTTCCACTGTGAATCTTAAGTGCAACATCCTTGCAAATCTTCTTTTAATTGATGGCAAAGACAGTTCTGGTGTTTTACATATCAGTACTTTCCAGTTGGTACCATGCTGAATGACTAGGCCTTAAGGTGATAAAGGAATTCAGGCCTGGAAATGCTGCACTGCTTCCTAGGATATTGTTATCACTCAGATATAACTATAATTTAGAATAAAAAAGCATGGGTAGAACAGCTGCTTCTTCCTTGCCATTGTGATCTCACATATATCCTCTGTTTTATACCTGTGCTAATGCATCACCTGAACCTAGAAGGAGTTAGCAACATGTACTTTTATGAGTCACACTCCTGATGTTTCTACTTGGGCCAAACCCACGAACTATGTCATGGCTAGCTTCATTTCCACATTTGAAGAACTGGAGCTCATGAGAGCCAATTATTAACAATATTGCTGAATGTCCTAGTATTTTTTGCTGCTTAAGTGATACACTCGTTCTTCTGGATTGTCTAAAAAGGATGAAAATGTATTTTAAAAACATGTTGAATATGTTAGCTAAGAAGTTTAATGTATTGACCAGGCAGGAATACCTGAACCTAGTGTCAGGTTAATTGGTTGGCTTGGAGTCCGCTGTTAAAAATGCTTCCTCAAGAAAAGATCAGGCTCTAAGTATTGTGATGCCAATATATTTTTAAACATCTTAAAAGTTTTTCTTGGTTTTTAAAGAGACAATAACTTCTTTTGTGATTCATAAAAATAATATTTCTTGAAAGACATGGTAAAACCACCCACACTGTCATTAAAAGAGACATATAGTTGCATTAATTGCAAAACTGATAAGAGGTCATGGAGCTTGCAAGGAGTTATATATCCAAACAAGAATAGACATATCAAGGTAACTCCTGTTATGGAACTCCAGGGTGAAAAATATATCACCTGAATGACAGGTGACATATTTTTGTTATATTTTACTCAAGGATGGGCTTTATTTTTCTACTGTCAGGGCATGGTTAACAGTTTTTAAAAGGGTTTATCACAGAATCAGCTGTAGTCAAAGAAACAGGAATTGCTTTACTGAAGGTGAAGTAGTTGGCTCAACTACCAAAAAGCACAATATAATAAATACATTGGATTTTCCATCTGTCCCATTGAAAGTGCACTTGAAATGTAATCTTCCTGCATTTTGATTTTTTCAGGTTATTTTTAAAAGTAATCACTGACTGCTAACAAGTGGCAAGCTCTTAGTGTGTATATTTCTAGTTATGATGAGTTTATATTTCATTACTCGAGTGTGAAAACAATAGCAATATTCTTAAGGAATGTTTGCTGGTTGTTTCTCATTCCTTTCCCAGCTGTGGTAGGGATGTGCATTAATCATACCCAGGTATGATGCCTCCAGAGCTGAGAAGCCATGAGAACACACAGCATATGTGGCTGTGCTCGGACACCTGAGTGGGAGAGCAGGAAGAGAGAGGCTAACAGCCCATGTTGTTTCCCTGCACACAGATAGCCACAACTCACACTTACACATATGCTCTTGCCTTTAGCTTGGAGTGGTTTTCCCGTGCAGCTCCGTGCCACGCTGCATCACACAGCACGAAAGCTGTTGAAAAGCCCATAGGCTGTTAGCACAGGAATGCTTCTCCACCTAAGCACCATCTGCTCACCAGAGCTGGAGGCTGAACCCACCAGTTGAACTGTTTGGAGGCAGCTGAAACACGATGCAGACACATGATCAGAGAGCACTGCTCCATGCTTTTGCTTCTTTCTGGTCCTCTGGTGAAACCATGCCATCCCCCTGGACTAAGGGAAACCGGAGTCAGTCTTTTGTTGGTTGTTTTTATAAGGAATGTTTGGTCTTCTTTGAAGGTGCTATAGTTTAAGGGGAATAAAAGGCATCTTGGGTGATGAAAGCAGAAGAACTTAACTTTGAAAAAGAGAAGAAAGTTGGCCCAGTCAGACCATTGCCTTATGAAGGAAGGCTGCAGAAGAGAGGAGAGGGAGAAAATGAACTTGTTAGTGCAAAAGCCAGGCTTGACTTCATGCCTTACCATTACTTACCTTTTTTCATTTTTTCCAGTCTCTCAGGCAGTCTTATCATTCCTAACAGCAGTTGTTGCAGTAGGAGTAAATCACTGTAAGAGTTAATCTCATTTTCTAACCTCTCCTAGTGGGAAGGGTTACATGCCTGTATTTAAAAAGACTGCAGTGCCAAGTGCAGTACACTGAGAGGCAGTGCTGAGGTAGATTGCAGAATCATCATGCCTATGCTCTGTCTCTGATAGCTGGGTTTGCTGGGAAGCTTTTTTTTCTTGCTACTTTCAAGCCTTATTTATTTTTTTGGTGATCTAGGAGAATGCAATGCCTTGGGAACAACAGAGGTGTCACGGCATGACTCACGTTTAAGCCACTAGTAGGGACAATACTCAAGGGACAAGGTATTCTTGGTGCAGTGAACTGTGATAAGGAGACTTGGAATGTCACAAATTTAAAACAAGTTTCGAGCCTCATTTCAACCAGGCAGTCTCCTGAGTGCATGTTAACAGTAGGGTAGCTCTGAAATTTTGAGTAGAGAGCAAGCCTGTTACAACCCCAGCACATTCACTTCTAGTCCTACTTTCTGGACTTCAAACACACTGAAGCAGTGCTAGAAGTAGATGTAATTGGGATTCTGCAGAGAGCACAGCTGCCTCACATCAATCCTTAGAGGTTTTTTCTTTTACAACAGAGCCTGGAAAGGCTGGCCACGGTGTCCTCTACAGGAGCTGCTAATTAAGACAAAAGAGTAGAGAGACATTTAATCCCTGTTTCACACCATGTTTCAGAGGTGCAGCATTTTACCCTTCAACTTCACTTTCTCATGATGTTGCTTTGGGTTTTCCTCTTGTCCCTGATCAGAGGATGCTGTTTATTGCTTTTGTGTCTCTCTGGTCCTTTGCTGAAATTACTTCTGCATTAAGAAGGAGTAAAGGCCGGCCATTTCTTACTCTGGTCACCAGCTTACAGTTCTCAGTCTTTATAAAGGTGATGGAATCAAAGGAAACAGCAGAACATCTCTTGTTTCAGTGTAAGAAAGAGAGCTGACCCTGTCTAGCTTGATGGGGAAAGCTTGGAAACACGAAGAAGGTATAAACTGTGTCAGCACAAAGAGAAGAAAGACTCAGCCTATTTTTTGAACCTCACTCTTTTGGTGCTAACTCCCAAGATTTTGACTGCTTTGCAGAAGTGCTGTTGCCAATATGCTAAATTTGAATGCACACCCAAACACATGCATATATGTGCAGCTCTTTGGGGCTCAGTTACTCAGCCTCCTCTTGGTGCAGGTTTGTTTAGCAATCCTTCTGCCTGCTTTGAGCACCAGCTTTTGCCTAGCAGATGCATGTTGATTGCTTCACAGCAAGAGAAGCTAGTCCTGCCTGTGCAGAAACATGTATTTTCTGGTGCTGCCTTAAGTGCTTTGTTCAGTTGTCTTTTGCTTGTGGGTTCCCATCAGATCTCCCCCTGTATCAGAGCATGAGTCTGAAAGGGTTTCCTGACACCTGCTGTGTCATCCCCAGCTCTGTGGTCTAAATCAAGCAAGGCTGTGGCTCTGGCTGTCCCAGCCTTCCTTCTCAGTGCTGTGAGCTGAGTGTTGACTCTTCTGAGTAAACTGGTGATTCATATGAAAATGCTCAGCTATGTGGGAAGAGTCACAGAGCAGTAATATGAAAATGAAGGTTTCTTTTTCCAAAGAATCTTCTGCAAGATTTTGCTTTTGAAAATAATTTTTTTCCTTCTTCAGATCACAAACAGAAAGAAAGGTGTGTTTATTATTTTTTCCCTAGCTTAAAAATTATAGTTTTATGTGTAATTTCAGGTGAAAATCCCCCTGCCATGTTAAGAAAGTAGAAAAAGAGCTTTAAGACGGGCCCCTGTTTCAGTATTCCTTTCCTTCACAATCTCTCTCCTCCAGTGTCTCTCCCCTTCATCTCTCTGCCTCTCCCAAATTTGGGGAGAGTCTCCCAAATTCTCCACTTGCTTCTCAACTGTTTCCTCCTGGCTCTGAACATTTCACCCCACCTTGTGGTGTTTTCCTCACTGCAGATGTTTCTCAGAAGGAGTAAAGGCCTGCCTACTCTCTGGTCAGCAGCTTACAGTTCTCAGTCTTTATAAAGGTGATGGAATCAAAGGAAACAGCAGAGCTTCTCTAAAGATATTTCTCACCTTTCTCGAGACATCTCCATGTCTTTCTCTAGGTCAGGTTGTGATAAACAAAGCAAGAAAGTAGGGTATGTGATGATGTCTTCAAGTCAGGAGGAATTTGGGCTGCAGTGGGCAGAGTCATTCAGAGCTGCCTTCCTCAGAAAACTCCTATTTAAAATTTGTGTTTTCCCTGTATCCTCCAGAAGGCCAGAGCCTCACAAGCAGCACCATATGGCAAGGAGCATGGGAAGGAGCTGGACACCAGCATGGAGACAGAGCATCATTCTGGATGGGCTTGTAGCCACACACCTCTCTCCTTGGGCACTTGGGGAATTAAAGGGGAAATTAGAAAACAGAGCTCTTGCAAAATCACCTACACCACCACCATACAGTCAAAGGGCTGCTGACCCTAATGAAGGCACTAGATGGTGTCTGAATCCTGCCATTATGCATTTTAATGTCTTAATGTTTTTGAGAAGTATATTTCTAATGCCCCAAAGGAGCACGAAAGTGCACAGCTTGCTGCATGGCAGGCCCAGTGCTTCACTCAGAGTGGCAGATTGTATTTTTCTTAATGTAAAGATTTTTTTTTTTTTTTAATGGGAGGCAAAGTGTAATATTGTGCCATTTATACAGGACATTAGAGATGTGCTGCACTCTGGCTGAGAAGACACCCCAGTGCCTAGAGTAACTTAGTCCTTGCTGTCAGTTTTTGCTGGCAATTCTGCCATGCAATTTCACTTTTAGATAAGTCCTGCTGTAAATGTAGTATAATATAATAAAAGGAGAGGCAGCGGGGGAGTCAGAGAAGCACAGGTGGGAGAGACGTGAAGGACCACAGTGCTCAGAGAGACTTGTGGATAGAAGCTCCTGCCACTCAGCCACTCTGTGCCATGACCCCATGCCCCACACACACATGGAACCTCCAGCACTTGGAAAAAACAGTAAGAAAATAGATTAAATCCTAGTGAATTTTATCAACTGCTCCTTAATACAGGCAGGTAATTGTTGCACAGGCTTAATTGTTCCATCTGGAATGAATGGTGTGCAGCTAATGAGCCCTGTGGGCAGAGGAAAAGCCCTGTCTGGCCCTGCTGGCAGAGGGAAGGAGGGGAGGGAGGGATACAGGGATGGAGGCACAGGGGATGGAGGTGTGCAGGGATGCTGGACGCTCCGAGAACACAGTCCACCTCCCGGGGATTTCTCCCAGCAGATGTCACTGTTCACCCACCAAATCAAACACTCCCAGGCAGTAAAAGGCCTTTGGAAAAAGGCACCGCAGGCTATTACTTAAAAATGAAATACGCTGCCTCAGAGGAGCATTTCCACTCGGGGATGAGAGGCAGAGCAGTTTATTTTTATAAAGATGGCATGGGATGAAAATTGGCTGTAAACCTGGAGGAGAGCTGTGCCTGCAGCAGCCCCCTGGCCTGGCACTGCCTTACCTGACATACAGCTCTAAGGTGGGCAACGTGGGGTGGATGGGTGCCTCTGAGGGTGGAGGAGGAAAGCTTGAGCTGCTCTCACTAATGTTCCTGCACTGCAGGGTTTAGTAGGATTTAATCATGACTAACTATTTAGTGATTTAATCATGACATAATTTTGTGGTATTAAATCATGACTAGCCCTACCCATGCTTTATTTATTCAATATGTAGGTCCTTATGATGTTATATAGACTCAAAATTCATATTCAATATTGGAAGAGCTGAACTTTCCCTCAGTACATAAATTAGCTATGAGCGTTTTGAAACTAGGCAATTTACACTAGAAGCAACTTACATTCTTATTCCCTTTTAAAGATTTTTAGGGATACTCTTCAGTCCTCTTCTCTAGGAGAGAGGCTCTAGGAGGGCTTTGTTTTCCATGCAGTATGACAGAGCTGTTCCTGGCATGCAAGCAAAGTATCACTGCAGAGATATGCAGATACAGCGATAAGGCAGTGCAGACACCCGAGTGACAGACGAGCAGAAATGCTGCACTGCACACAGGAGAGGCAAGCTGGGGTCTTGCTGGCCTAATGATGGGGCTGTAAATGGGATAATGGGCATGTTCAACATGGGACATCAGAAATGCCCACAATGGTGTAGTTGCAAATCTCATCATCGGTGATTTTGCATTTTAAAACAGGAGAGAAGGCGTGCGTCAAGAGAAAAGCAATCATCTTACTGCTGGGACATCATTAGCCTGGAGCATGCTGACACTGATAGGGGCATGCAGCACAGAGCAGCAAAGGGCAAAACTGTGTGCTACACACTGCTTATCTCAGGGCCCCTGGGTGCAGAGCACTCCTGGTGCTACAAAATCCCTGGAAGAAGCACTTCTCCACCTGAAAACATGTTCACTTTTTTCCATTTCAGAATCCTGTATTTTCCTGCCAGCCTAAGCTCCCTTGTTTGCTCACCCCACTGACACACTTGTGCTTTCCTAAGCACAGCAGGCTCCAGTCAGGAAGAAATTTAGACTCTTTTCTCCATTGTCCTACACAAAATCTGATGGGTCCCTTCTCTCATCTGAATTTCCAAACTGAATTATTCATAATCATTTAAACTTGTGCCAGCATTGTTTTTTGAGGTGAGGAGCTCCTCTGCTCCCCAGCAGGCATTTCTAGGAAAGCAATTGCATCCCCCTCAGTCTCTCCTCCACAGGATAAACAACTCAGGCTCTCTGGGTCTCTGCTTGTTGGACTGGCCCTCCTAGCAGGCCCACCTGAGGTCTGGGCATTTAATGTTCCTCCTTGTGAGGGGGGTGAGCAGAAGTGAAATGTTGTGCTGCGTGAGCCCCACTTGTGCCTTGTACATTTGTTTTACCAGGCATTTTTCATTTCTTTAAAGAGCTCAAGATAGAAAAGTTTGAGCTGCAGTGATATCTGAAAGCAAGTATCTGTGTTCAGACTGAAAGCTATTGCTAAGGCACTCCTTGAGATTGCTCCAAACGTGATTTCCTTGAGGAACCTCACTAGTGATTTCTTGTTAGTTCAAGAGTTCTCCATGTGGGGCTGATTCAGTCTCGTCTTCAAATAGTTCTTCACCTCCTTGGCATGTCCTGACAGTAAACTCAATATCCAGCATTATGAAAGAGTGGTGAAGGTGACTCTGTGTGGAACATGAGATATGTAAAACATGCCATGGGTGGGCTCAACCATTGCTGTTGTTTTCATTGTTCATGAAGCCCCAACAGAAAAACAATTGGTTTAATCAAAAGGGTCATTGAGTACCCAAACCCTGTAATGACTGAGTTCACTCATGGGGCTGGGTTCCTGACGTGGTCTCTGACCTTCTCTCTAACTCATGAGGGGTTTCCATCAACTTTGGCAGGATTGGGAAGAGTTTTTTACAGAAAACATTGGAGGCAGATCATTCTGGGGTCAGGGAGGAGATGCCTGTGAGATACTGATGAAAAAGAAGAAGCCAAAGCAGGGCAGGAGGCCAGAGCTGGGTTTCTGCAAGGCAGTGGCAGTGGCACAATCTGCAGTGGCAGAAGGAGGAGCAGGTTATGCCTCAGGTGCTTTTGGGGCCCAGGATGACTCCCCTCCTGCATGTGCCTGTCTGGATTGTGGGACCAGCTGTGTCCAGGAGTGAGGAGCCCAAGTCAGCTGCCTGGGTGAGCCACTTCAAAGCTCCTTTGCTCAGACAGTGGGTGAGCATTTTGCTAAGGCTGTAGAGTGACAAGGCACTCCCTCAGCAGCTGAGTCTTACCCTGCCTGAAATCAGATTGCCTCGCTTGCCGGCTCGGCTCAGCCAAGAACCATTATAAATTGGCCCTCATGAAATGCAAAATGCTTGTCTGGCAGAGTTAGAGAAGACATATTCCATTCCTTGGGTTTTGCTGTGACTGAATAACACTGCAGTGAATGGATAAGACCCTGGAGAGCACCTTGTTTGGGAGAGGAATTTATCAGTGTCGGAGGTGTAAATTAAATGCAGTGCAGACCTGGAGTCAGTGAAGAGGGGAAGCTCGGTGTCTGCACATCATGCTGGTGTAGTGGGTGCTCCTCTGACAGCACCAAGAAGAGTCTGGCTACCCAAAATAGAGCATTGCAAACATGGGCATGAGCAGAGTGGGTCTAAATAGCATCAGACTAAAGATATAGACTGGGCCTCAGTTCTAGAGCTCAGCACTTTGTAGTCAGATGTGTGCCCATGGACTCCCAGCCATAAACCAGGTATCTAAATCTTCTGCTCAGTCCAAGGGCTTGATTCAGGCCTCTCGGCACAGGTGGTGGGACCAGTGGGAAACCCAGGTCCTTCTGGAGTGGCAGCTGAAGACATCTCAAGTGGCCCTGGCTGGCAGTGACACTAACCCCTAATTCATATTTATGCACCTCTGTGGAAGAATCTCACTCAAAGTGTAATCAAAATACAATGAAAAAAGGCCACTGCTGCATCTTAAAAAAAAAAACACTTTGCAGATACCAACTCAATTAAAGCAAGTGGTGGTGGGCTGACTTGCTGCAGGCTGTGGGTTAAGCTGGAAACAGTCTGTCAGCACATGCCTGAGGCTCCTGTGCATCCTGAGGATGACCCCAGGAAAAGGGTTTGGGACTAGCAAACTGTGTAAAAAATGTATATAAGCTGTTCTTGATGGAAAGCTTGTGCTTTGCTAAATTATACTATTTCATGAAAAATGCCACTTCCTCGCAGTAAGATGCAGATTTTTGTTGTCAAAAGGTAGGTTATAGAAAATGAGCACAGAGCCAGGGTACAAGGATTTCTTAATGTGGGATGCTGGGTTGTCTTGTGGGATGGATCATCTTAGCTAGCTGCTCACACCATAGCAGCAGCAGGAAAATAAGGCTCCTGAATCAGTGCTGTTGTGAAACACAGCAATACTCACAGCCAAACTTTCAGAGGAAAGCTCATATTTTGTCTGAAAGTTGGTAATTTCCATGGAAATATCCATAAAATCTCTCCACTTATTTACATTTTGGTTGTGAAAATAGTTTGCTTTCTGACCATCCCTAGGGGGAACCATCCTGAGAGAGGCAAGGGCTCCAGCTCAGGGGTGTTCAGCAAGGCAGAGGGCAGAAACAGCAGTGTGTTTCTGATGGCAGCAGTCATCAACATCCAATCTGGAGTTACAGGAGGAGTTTATGAACACAAGGCAGAAGGGGAAACCCCAAGATTGCTCTCACAGGGCAGGCAAGAGAGTATCTTTTAATAGGTGTCTCTAAGCAGAGCTAAAACATACTAATGATGGGAGAAGGGCCTTTGAGAGAGAGGCTTGGAAATGTGAATTACAGGGTTCACAAAGAAACTTTCTTCCACAATACACACATTTCTTTAAAAGCTAGAGATGTGAAGGAGACTGAGAAAAATCAAGGCAAAGCTACCAGATGAAACAAAAACCAGCTTTACTCCTCCTGCCATTCCTCTGTAGGCTCATTAATAGGACTTATCTCCTGTTTTTTACCACCCTTCTTGATGAAATGTCTCTGAAGCCCAGGAGAGACTGCTGCTGCCTCAGTCCAGAGGAAATTGGCCAACATGTTCAGAAGCTGCTAAGAAAGAAATGGACATACAGGAGAACCCTCTGATCACATTAGGCTTGTTTCCTTCAATGCTCAGGCTAATAGCAAACCTGTGATGTACACATGAATTGGTGACCCTGCTGAGCCTCCCACTGGACTTGGATGGACCACAGCTTGTGTGGTCAGTGCTAGGAAGTCAAACAAGGGCACAGCTTCTCAAGGTGATGGTTTAAAAGTCTGTTATACAAAGAGTGTGGCGAGGCAGAGAAAGGTCAAGCGTTGCTCATGGGCAGGCTGAGGGAGTTAATCTCTCTTGTTCTCCTGCTGTGACCATGGCATCACAGCACAAGAAGTATTTTTGGTGTGTGATAGTTTCACAAACATGTGAATCCATAACTGGACCAAAAGAATCAGGCAGAGAAGCTTACCAAAAATACTTCAAAATGCACAGGGTTGTTACTAAAAATTTGCTTTTTAAAATTTTCAAAGTGACACAAAAGTCTTGCCCAGCACTTAACACCTGCAGATAGTAACAGCTGCATAATCTCAGTAATTATGCAAAAAACGTTCTCTAAGCTCAATTTAACTTCCCCCATCCTTTCCCTCAGCTAGAATCTTGGTGCTAATAAAAAGACCTATCTGTGTTTACTCAAAGAAAAGGGAGATGTTTACAACATCATTTCAACCAAATGAAGAAAACAGAACTGAAGACAGAGCTCTATTGCCTTAGATCCTTCCTTGATGCTGTTAAAGGACTGTGCAGTAAAAATCTGGATTGATTTACTGAAAATGTGGATATCCAGGGGAATCCACACTAATAGACAGTTCTTCACCACTCCATGTGAAGAATTTGATTTTGAAACACAAACGATGTTAAATTCAATGCATGGCAGTAGAAAAAGTGGGAGTATGGCCCTTTAACAAGGGCAACAAATTTGCCTGGAATCCACCTTCTTCCACAGTGTGGGGAAAACCTTCCCTTTCACTCTAGGCTCTAGAACACTATATATGTATCAAGATGTATCAAGATAGGAATGTTTAGGGCAGAAAACAGGAATTAGGCTTAGTCCAATGCTTATGGGACCATTGAACCAAAAGGCTAAGCTGTTCTAGGTAACTCCTCTTCAATAAGTTACTTACTGATGGTCCTGCATGTGAGAAGCATCTTCCTTCATGTGAGAAGTAACAAGCCTGAGAACAAACTTTAAGGTAGAAAAACTTGATTTTTCAAATTAGTTTCTTAACATCTTAAATAGTCTGTATGGCAAAGATGTTTATGAAATTACTTCTGCAACTTGGATAAACCCCAGCAGAACTCTGTGATGTGTAAGAAACTGTAAATATTGCACATGATCCAAAAAAGCTGGCCTGCATCTCTCTAGAGAACAGTAATTTCTGTCTTCTTTGCTAGGTTTGGACTGCACACTGACTGTGAGCACTCCTCCTGCAGTCCCATTGGAGGGATGGCAGGAAAACCTGGTTTGTGCCTTCCTCTCCCAACATCCCATGCCCTGGGAGGAGCTGTGTCAGAGAGGGCTGCAGAGGGGAGCCTCTCCAGCATTTAACACCAGCAGCAGAAGGGAAAGGGAGGTTGGAGATGGTGGCCTGTGGGCACCTTGTCCCTGGGCTGCCACATCACAGTTTGCAGCACCTGCAAAAAAGGCACAGCTTGTCCTGAGAGTTGTGCATGGGGAGTACTGTCTGCTTTTTACTGCCAGGAGGGGAAATTCCACATTAGGTAATTCTCACCCTGCACACCCAAAAATACTGTAGGCACTACTCAATGAGAGTGGCAAATTGCAGCTTCTTGTTGTTTGTGTCCACAGCTTGAGCCTGGTGCTTTCCAGCCAAAATATCCCCAGCTTGGTTTGCACTGGCTTTTGGGTTTTCTTTTGTTCACACAAGGGTAAGATTTCTCCTTTGCTTAGCACAGACTCTAAGCTCTCTGAATGGGTCTGCCTGATCCCATCCCTCCAAACCACTTTGTGCTTTGTCCTCCAGACTCTTTTACAATTGAGCAGAGATGACGTTGATACACACTGTGGGCCAGATTCTGCCATTCTTCTCAGTTGGAGATGGTCATAATTCAAGTTTTGGTGACAGGATGCTGCCTTAGAAATACAAGATCATAATGTGGACTTCCAGTATTTGCTATTTCCCAGTTAGAGCTCTTAAAACAAAACAAAACAAAACAAAACCAAAAACAAACCAAAAAACCATACAAAAACCCAAACCACTCAGAGGTCCTTGTTGTCAAGCACTCTATAAATCTATGTGATGATATTTTCATTTACTTTTTATTTACTAGTTTAAAATGCCACCTTCTGTGATTTATGTCTTGCAGTGCTCACCAGCAGCCTTTAAATATATCATAGCAATGATTTATCAACAATTTTTAACAATTCCCTGTTGGAAGTGAGGTTTTGTGTGAAAAATTAGGAATTACAGCACTCTCTCTCACATCAGGCAATAGCTTTTGACTAATAAATTTTGCACCCAGACATTTACCACTTCTTTAGTTTGCAAATGATGATCATGATTCTTAATGATGCAGTGTTAATAATAATTAGAAAAAAAAAGGAGATGGCTTTCCAGAATATGACTGAATAGGGCTGAGTGCTTTGTTCCAGTACCCAGGACTTTGTCAACTATTACCAGGCAGTGAATGAACATTTATTCAGCTATGAAAGGACCACAAAAGATACATGATTAGGACAAATTTTAATTATTAGCTTCCAGTGTGTGAATGTTGTAGCAATGCAGTGTGCCCTCGGTGCAGTGCCCTCAATTTGAGAGACTGCTTTGCCTCTGCCCATCCACGTGTAATTTCTCTGCTCCACACAGAGCCCAGTGTTAGCCAAGTTCAAAGGAGAGTAGGGATAATTTATGACTCTTACGCTTTCACTTGTTAGTCATCAAGATGAAGTTAGGTCCAAGAGAAAAAATGCTCAGAGGATTGGCTCCAGCTCTGCATGCCATAAAATTAGAGTGCCAGAGTGAGACAGACTCCATGGGCAGCTCTGCTGCCCTGCTGGACCATTTCCATCACCGATGGAGAGTGACAGGCAAACCCAAAGGGAAATCAGCCAACGTGATGTTTGAATGGCTTTCATCAGTGCCTCTCTGGGGCAGCAGTGGGACCTGGGCATGCTGTGTGCTCAGCACGATGGTGCTAAGTGAGGTGAAACCATGGCTTGCTCACCCTGTTCATCCTTTTATTTTTCCTTGTTGTTGGTACTCCACCTGGCTTCAGCTAGACATTGCTATTTAGAAACTAGAGCCAGTCTTTGCTAAGTTTATACTAAGATCAAACTCCCCAGTGCTTATTATATCTAAAAGATTTTATTTTTCCCTCTTTCCATGGGAAGGTGCTGGATTTTGTCCCACCTACATCTTCCCAGTTCAAAATCACATCTGAGCATGCAGAGCAGAGTTAGTGCTCCTGAGGTCTCGTTGAGAGTCAATGCCCAGCATCCGATGGCCTTTAAAGCTCATCCAGCTCTGCAGGGACTCATGGCTCCAGAGTGAAAAAGGAGTCAGAGACAGTCTGTAGGGTTTAAACCTTTTCATATCCCTTCTCCAACTGAACACCCTTTGCAAAATGAAAGAATCATCATCTCATAATTCTTGTTGCATAAGGAAATTACATGAAAACAATCCACCTTTTTTTGAATGTATTACATGAGCCTAGAAGAACCATCATCCCAGAGACAAATAAAATATCTTTGAACTTCCATGCATGAATGACAGAGAATGTATAAATCCAAATAATGGAGCTTGTTCTTCTTTGCTGCAAGTGAACTACTTGGTGCTGGAAGTGTAGCCACCTATGAAGTTGTAGAAATATAGTTGTCTGTATAGCCTACTGGCTTGTCTATAGAAGAGGGAGGATTTAGTTTGTTTGATTGGGTTGGTTTTTTTCCCTTTTTCTTTCATGATATAGGCATTTAAATTCTTTCAGGGTCTGACTGGGGTGCAGTTAGCTTTCTTCATACCAGCCTGTGTGGTGCTGGGCTTTGCATTTGTGGCCAAAACAGTACTGAGGAGACAACAGTGCTCTGGCTGCACTGAGCAGTGACTGCACAGCATCAAGGCTGTCTTGCCAATCCTCTCACCCCAAAAAAGACCAGGCTGGGAGTGGGCAGGAGGCTGGGAGAGAGAAGTGGCCAAAGGAATATCCCATACTACATGATGTTGTACTCAGTAATAAAGGCAGAGATAAAGGGAAGAGTGAGGAGACGTCACAGGTGTGATGTTTGTATTCCCAAGCAATTGCTATATGTACTGAGGCCCTGCTTCCTAGGAGGTACCTGCTGATGGGAAATAGGGAATAAATTTCTCTTTTAGTTTTGCTTCCCTGCACAGTTTTTGGTTTTCTTACTCAACCCATGAGCTTTTCCATCTCATTTTCTCCCCCATTCTGCTGAGGAGAGGGAGTGAGAGTGTCTGGGTGGGTGTCTGGCAGCCAGCCAAGGTGAACCCACCACATCCTGCCAGCACAGCATTCTGCCAACAACTTCATAAGCCTTCAGCCTTTGTGTGACTTCACAGTTGGATGTTTGAGATTTTAATTTCTGTATTGCCAGTGATAAATTGAAAGTTGAGTTTTACTGTGAGTTTTACCGTGAACTGAGCCTCAGAGGGGACCATCATGACAGTAAAAGTAGGATAGGCCTTAAAATGGTATAAGGCAGGGAAAGCAAAACCAAAGGAAAATGCTGTTTGTGATTAAAAACAACAGGGACCCAATTCAGAATAACTTTTTCTCCTTTTGTCCAGTGTCAGTTATTCTGCATACCTGTGCCAGACCCCCAGCTGAAGCTGCACAGCTCGAGGGCTCTTGGCTTGCCCAGCTGCCCATGCCAGAGTTTGGACAGCTGGTGGGTGCCACTGTGTCAGCACTATCCTCGACCAAAATGTATATTCCTTATACAAAACCCAGAAATCTGAGGAGATCCTCCAGGAGGGGGCTGAGGAACAGAGCCTCAAGCTGGGGCTTTAATGACCATCTATGAATAGCCCGAGAAACAAGATCATTAAACCTATTCTTGCAGGGATTTGCTGTTACATTTTTTTCCCTTAGTTTTCACAGAATCTCAGTGACTCACCTGAAAATTTTCCTCCTCCAACATCACTTGTGTCTGACATCAGAAAGATGATTTTCCTTGTCCCTTTCCAGGACAAGCCCAGAGGCAGCTGGAATTGGGTGGGTGAACCTGTATTTGTCAGGTTTTCCTGTTGGGAATTTCAGATGTTAGGACAAAGAACACTCAGTAATGCTTAGCATGGTAATAGACATCATTCCTTTATGTAACTTGTACAGACAGCAAGCTATCCTTACTCATTGATCTGACTAATAACATTGTTTAGGCATCTCAGATACCCCCAGAACTTTTGGGATTTATTAAAGTTCCTGAACAGGACAAGATCATAGGTACCCTACATCCAGACCACTGCTTCAATGGACTGCACTCCAGGAGTGGATCCTACAGGATCCAGGGGAGCCAGAGGAGCTGACAGCCATCACGGGCTAGCTGAGAGCAGCACCTGGCTGGGGCTGAGGCTGTTCAGCACTGCAGGCAGAAGCCCCACATCCAGGCAGCTGGCTGAGAGCACTGTGGGTTGGAGGCCCTGCCCTTAGCATGGGGACCTGTGTTTTCCTGTGTCCTTCTTTCAGTGCTGTAGCTTTGGGGGTCCTGCATGCCTCAAACATCCACCATAAACCCAGTCTGGCTCCACAGCTTAGGGCAAGGGATTCAGTGCAGGGCAAGGCACTTCTGCTCCCTTTTTTTAATGAACTTTCTGCATTTTGAGCTTTTAAGCAATGAGTGTCTAAAAACACACATACAGTTCTGCAGCAGTGTCACGTAGGTAGAAGGTGTGGTTTACAGTAACTCAGTTGCTCCCATAGTCATAATGATCACAGAACCATAGAACCATAGAACTGCGGAATGGTTTGTTTGGAAGGAACTTTAAAGATCATACTGTTGCAGCCCCCTGCCATGGGCAGGGACCCCTTCCCCTAGACCAGGCTGCTCAGCCCATCATGCAGCCTGCATTTAACACTCCCAGGGATGGGACAACCACAAGTTCTCTGGGCAATCTGTTCCAGTGGCTCACCACCCTTGCAGTGAAGGATTTCTTTCTAATATCTAATCTAAATCGGCCTCTTTCAGTCTGATTATGCACTGTCAGACTTAGTGGTAACCCAGGCTTCTACAGCCTCTAAAGTCTAAATGCTCAGGTGCTTATCTGGATTGCTTAACCTAGGAAAAAAGAATTCCTATGTTAACTGCAGTATCTTATTTCAACTGAGATTTTCATAATTTCTTTTGGACTCTGCAGTTTTATCCAACATTGTATCTGATAAATCTGACTCTGCTAAACTGCAGAGGTTATAAGCCTGTAAAACAGTGTGGCCTCAGCAAAAGCACAGTAGTGAAGTCTGGGAGAACTGGATGTTTCAGAAACAAAATGGAATTTTACTGTGTATGCTAAAAATAATGTAAGTGCATTGGCTGGGACAAGGACTCCCAGATAAGCTGAAGCAGCAAAGCAGAAATCCTTCATTTGGTGATCAGAGACACAGAGGGGTTTGCAGGGAAACTTCTGGTGAGGATAGTTGCTGGTAGTGATTTCTCCAGCCCCAAAGCTCCCTGAACTTTTCCAAAGTTTCACAGCCTTTAACTGAACTTCCCATAGGCAGAGCATCCCACAGGATGGCCTAAAGCCTTCACCTCTCTGTTTCTCAGCATCCTTCTGATCATAAACTCTTTCATTTTGTCCCCTTGGGTTCCCCAGCTTTCAACTGAGAGACCTTGGGATCATTTTGCCAGCAGTGCAGAACCAACGTGTGCCAGCCAGCTCAGAGCTGTCCCCTCTGTGAGACAGAACAGCTCCTTCTGTTCTCATTGTTTAGCACTCAGCCTTGGGTTTTCCTTGAGTCACTTGGGCTATTCCTGTGGCTGTGGCTGTGCTTATCTGGGGGTGTGTGAGTGTCCATCTTGCTTTTGCAGGTTCCAGGGAAGCAGAAGCCCTGCTAAAGCCCACCAGAGTGATGCTTTGGGAGTGTGAAATTGCTGCCTGTGCTGCAGGCTCTGGGGAACAGCACAGGAGCTTGCAGGCACAAAGGCAGGTTGGGTAGTACAAGGGCTGTGTGTGCTGGAGAGAAACAGACCTGGGATTGCTTTGTCCTTTATACCTTCTTTCAGCAAAATGTGGTGTGCAGTACTCCTATGAAGTTCCTGTAGAGAGGATGTATGTGGTATTACCTGGCAGGCTTTTACAGATTCACTCTCTGTGGCTCAGGGGTTTTCCTCAGTAAGTAGCTGCAGACAGACCATCACGTTAAGTCCTTGGTGGTGTTTCATGAACTGTTCTAACACCCTTTTGAAATCATTATCATTTCTTCACTTTGCATTATCCTGTGCCACTGAGTTCAGTGATACAATTATGTGCTGGGTGAAAAAGTTCTTCCTAATCTTTATTTTAAACCTGCTACCAGACCATGCCATTTTCCCAGAAAAGCAGCAAGTAAGGGACAACTTTCCCTATTTGTTTTAGCAATAGTGTGTTGACTTTGGAGCCCTATGTACCCTTTCAATCATACAATTTCCAAAGTGAAGTCCTAGTCTCTTTAATCATTGTTTCATTTGGAAGTCATACCATCCTGCTGCCCACCAGCACTGCTTCCAACTCTATTGTATTCCTTCTGAAATGGCACAACCAGAATGATACTCATTATTCCATGAGTATATACTCTGGGGATTTTTACAATGGCATGATGGTATTGTCTGTTTTTTTCCTCTATTCTTTTGTTAGTAATTCCTTCAGTGCCTTTTTAACCACTGGTGAACATGGAGTTACTCCCATAGAACTAACACAAGTTAGTTCTTGGGAACACATGGTTTCAAGATTTCTTTCCTGATTGATTAAACCTTCTTCAGACTCCATTAGATATGGTTTAAGGTTTTGGGTTTTTTCCCCATGTGCATATTTTTGCAGTTACAGATACCAAAATTTGCCTGCCATTATCTCCATGTTGTGTAATCCCTCTGCAGCTCTGCAGCATCAGCTTGTCTCCAGCTTTTCCCCTGGGCCTGGCTACTCTGAATCACTCTGCACCTCCAGTGAACTTGTCACTTCATTTATCCCCCTTTTCCTTTCCAGGTTCATACATGGATATGCTATTCAGTACAGGTCTCTCAAATCCTCACCACATCCTGCTGGGAAATTTGCTTCACTGTAAACTTGGACCTATCTGTGTCCATTGTGTTACATCCTCTCACTAGTCACTGATTCAGAAGAGTGTGTTTTCACATGTATCCTGAAAACTCAAATGTTTAGCAGTGTTGAGGAGATTGTTCAAAGCCTTTTGAAACTCAAATTGTGTGCACCTCCAAGATACCACCCATTTGCTTGCATACTAATGTCTCATTTCTTTGGTTTGAAGTGAGTATTTTTCTTTTTATGTGAATACTGAAATGATTTTCCTGCATGGCTGCATAGGGTTTGAGGACTGTTACTTGTGTATAAATGCCAGGGAAGATCATTGGCAAAGAGTAGCTGCAGCTACATGTCTGTTTACTGAGTAAGTTTAAGTTAACCCACATCAGCTGGCTTTGAATTATCTGGTTATATCATTGCAGTTTATTTGACTGAGAGGAGAGAGACACTACTTCATTCTTTGATAATGTGTATTTGATGAAAAGATCAGGACAAGGATATTTCCAGTCCATTCTGGTCATATTACCACTGAACAATTCACTTAGTGACAAAGACTGCACCCAGAGAAGTGGTACCTGGACCTTGAACTCTCCATCTGTCAAACCAGAAAAATAATCACCTCCAGTCCATGCCAAAGATGCCATTATCAGCAGACAAGACACAGTCCTTTCTTTTTATAAAAGGGCAGATTTCAGGCTTTGGCAAACCTTGTAACAAAAGGCAATTGTATAAATAGTTCAGTTTTGTCTTTGTCATGCATGCATAAAGTTATTTAGAGCAATATTAAGGACTATATTTTCATCTCCATGTCTTAGAATGATTTTGTTTTGGAAATACCTCTGTGCCTTACCTATAAAACACAAATAACCTTTGGTCTACCAAGAGCTGGCCATGAATGCAATTGTGGATGCCTGCTATAATAAAACCTCACATAATAAAGCTGGTTATGAAAAGAAGAAGAAGACAAAATCTTAATACTTATCACAATATCATGTGTAAGTTTTATCATTGTTTCCTAGAGATGTTGTAACAGACACAGCCTGAAGCAAAAAACAAGAGATTCAACTTTGGCTGTTGAAAAGTTTGTAAAGACACCTGTAGAAGAAAAGGAAAGGAAAAAAAGAGACTTTTTCATCTCATTACTGGACATGGAGCACCAACTGGTGTCTAGTGCCAGACACAGGCAGCAAAAAGGGAGGTTTCACAGGGAAGATGCAAGCAAGCTTTGAACATCTTATCTTGGCTGGGGCCGGCATGAAGAAACAATCTCTGTGTTTCCAGAGACACAGCAGGTAGATGATTGAAGAAAAGGTGCAAGAAGTATCAGAAATAATCTCACAATAAAAAAGAACATGATTATTGTTTGACCTAGAATAAATAAAGTAGACACCAGCTGCTATGGAGGTGGATCTCTATTGTCAAACATGCCCCTGTTCAGGAACCTTATTTTATCTTTTAGAATGTCATTCTATGACTGCCTATCAATTTAAAGTAAACATTTTATTCTCAAACCCTGATTAGTGCTAAACCTGGTTCTGAGTGACTTGGCTGGCAGCAGATGACTCTGGAGGTCTAAGGCAGGCAAACCCAGGGACCAGGAGCCCTAAATAAGCATCCAGATCTTTGTGCATTGCTCTTCCTACTGCCCTTGAAATTGAATAAGTCTGGGTAAAAAGATGAAATTGGTGAGATGGAAAAGAAGGAATGTGTCTTACAAGGACAAACTAAGAAGTTCTGTGTTGAAGAGGAAGATGCTTCAACCCTACAGGTTGTTAGTAATATACTAGCAGAATTTAATGGACTTCCAAGATTGTGATCTGGTCAAAAGCCCCTTTGCAAACTAATTTCCAGAACATTTAAAAACAGAATACCCATGCCAGATTTTTGAGTCTCAGGAACAAGAAAAAAAAGAGCTTTCTATGTCTGCAGTAAGAATATTAAAAAAAAAAAAAAATGTAAACTTACAGAAAACCTCTCCTTCTCTTGAGAATTTTAATAATGGAGAAACTTGTTTTTTATATTAGTTCACTATTACATGTATTTTGCACCAACAGGCATTGTCTATATTAAATAATTAATTTCTACCTTAGTCTTAAAAATTTTAGTCTGGGGCAGTGTAGTGGGTTGACTCTTGGCTGAATTCCAGGCACTCACCAAAGCTGGTCTCTCACTCTCTCCATGACTGGACAGAGAATATACAACAAAAGGATCATGAGTTGAGGTAAGGACCATGAGAGATCACTCACCAAATACTGTCATGGCCAGAACAAACTCAGCTTGGGGATATTTGTTAAATTTATTACTAACAAAATCAGAGCAGGATAATGAGAAGTAAAACAAATCTTAAAAACATCTTCCTCCCTCCCTCCCACCCATCCTTCCTTCCTGGGCTCTACCTCCTACCCTGCAGCAGTGCAGGGAGATGGGAAATGGGGATTACAGACAATTCATCACATGTTGTTTCTACCACTGCTCAGGGACAGGAGTCTTTCTCCTGCTCCACTGTGGGCTCCCTCCCATGGAGACAGCTCTTCACAAACTTCTCCAATGTGAATCCATCCCACAGACAGCAGCTCTCCCCAGACTGCTCTGGTGTGGGTCTGTTCCACACAGTGCACTCCTTCAAGCACAGCCTGCTCCAGCATGGGTCCCCCACAGGGCTGGTCACGAGTCCTGCCAGGAAACCTCCAGCCTGGGCTCCTCTCCTCACAGCTTTACAGGTCCCTGCCAGCACTCTGCTCCAGCATGGGTTTCCTATGGGCTCACAGCTTTCTTTCAGGCATCCTCCTGCTCCAGGTGGGTCCCCTCCATGGGCTACAGGTGAATCTTTGCTTCCCCTGTGGATCCCCTTGGGCTGCAGGGGCACAGCTGCTTCACCATGGTCTCACCACAGGCTGCAGAGGAATCTCAGCTCTGGCACCTGGAGCACCTTCTCCCCTCCTTCTCCACAGACCTTGTGTCTGCAGAGTTGTTCCCCTCACATGTTCTCACTCTGCTCTTTTCTGGTCCCAATTACATCTGCACTGTATTTTTTTCCTTTTAGATGCATTATCAAATAGGCATTACTCTCATTCCTTATGGGCTCAGCCTTGGCTGGTGGTGGGTCCATCCTGGAGCTGGGTGGCATTGGCTCTGCTGAACATGGGGGAAGCTTTCAGCAGCTTCTGACAGAAGTCATCCCTGTAGACCCCCACACCAAAACCTGGCCATGACAACCCAATACAGTTCATGGGGGAATTTTGTACTTGCCAGCTGCAAAATGCACCGCTCTTATTGATAGAGTCAACCTCCACCTGTACTTGTTCCTGTGATTCTTGCTGCTCTTCATGTTTAAAGATGATTTTTATCATTGGGATATGTTTATTTCAAAGCATTTGAAGAGATTGGTTTTATGGAGATTAGCATCATTATTAGAATGGTGCTTATTTTACTAATCTCTATTATGCAACTGTTCATTCTTGATTATTAATAAGCATTTCCTTTTGATAGAAACACTTCCACAGAAACCAATTATAGTGCTTTGTGCAAACACAGGATTATGAATTCCAGTGGGGAATAAACAACAAGTGCAGTGGAATTTTAAAAACAAAGAGCTTGTTTTCATGCAAATGCCTCAGTGCTAAAAAATGGGGAAAATTATATGCTGGAGAAGCAGAAGTTCTTTCCAATTAGAATGTTTTTCAACAATTTCCACAAAATGTCTAAATTAAGAACTTAGCACTGAACTGCTGGAGCAGTACATCTCATCTGGTATTCTCTCTCCAGCAGCAGCCAATGTCAGAAATGTGTAATCACAACTGCTCCCCAGATCCATTTTCCCTAGAAAGACTCACTGGATGTCATAGCTGGTCCAGTCTGCCTAATTAGGCAGGACTACAGCCATTTCTAAGATGAGATTTTTACTGAGCAGATCCAGCTGAAAGAGGATGCCCTGACTTTGTGATTTGTTTTCTGGCTCTAATACTGCCTATCTTGGGCAGTGCAGCTGGAGCAAATGGTATCTCTGTTCTGCAAATACTTTTGTGTATGATTAATGCTGTACCCTTGATGAGAGTTTTTGTATCTAATGATAAGCAGAGGACAAGGAATTTGCAGAACCTGGTAGACATTTGCTCTTTGCTCTGCAAAGGGTGGTCTATCTGTGAGAGGTGAGCTTTGCAGTTTCTTTTAAACAGCTGATAATACTTAGGATTAAACCAGAATACCATACACTACACATGTCCAAGTATTAAGATTAGAATAAGATACATGCCAAAAATATTTCAAAACTGCTTATTTAATTTTGGTTTTATCAATCAGGAGATTTCCTCTGTATTCATTGCTTCAATTTACTGTTTATAGCTCCACAGTGTGATTTTTTCCCCTAACAAATACAGCCTTGCACCCCTTAACTACAATAACGATTGCTTCAAATAAAATTTACTTTCTGCCTGTGAAAACAATTCCAAGGGTAAATAGCAATTTGCTAGTGTGTGCTTTCAATAAGCTTTATTTTGTTGATGTCGTATGTGATTATTTGGAAAAGAGATTTTATTCCCTAAGAATTGGCTTGTGCTGTGAGGGAACTTGATCACTTGACAAAAGCAGACATACAGTTCCCTCATTGTAGGAAGAAAAAGAGTATAAATGTCCCATGGGTCCATTTCAAAGACACAGACAGCAAAATCAGAGAGCCTCTATCCTACAAAGGTCAGCCATGCTCCTGACGCCTGGAGAGTGAACAGACACTTCTCTCCTGAGATGAATTTCCCTCAATTTCAGAAAAGCAGGCTGGTGAGGCAAAGCAAGGATGGCACAGCATATAATGAGTTCTTCTTTGAGCTGGAGCTGTGCATTTCTAGTGTGGTGCAAAGCAAATGACTCAAAAAACCAGGCAGACCAGAAGCCCTGCTATGGCAGGAGCTGTGTGCTATGGGCTGTATGGGGTGCAGGTACAAAGTACCAGGAGGGATAAGCCATAAATCTCTCTGCCAGCCCCACAAGGGCTATGTTACAGCAAGAGATGGCCCTAAGGTGTGATGGAGGTTGGCAGGGATGTGCCTGGGACCTGGGCAGTGCTGCTGGAGCCCTTTGCCAGGATATGACACGGCCCAGTGCACCCCTGGATGAGCCTGGAAAGACAAACCTGAGACAGTGCCCGGATGCTGCTGGGCCTCAAGGCACTGGTGCAGGATTGAAAGCAGTGCAGGAGTGTGTTCACATGGGGAAGGTACCAGGGCTAATACACCCTGAGCTTTTAATGGTTTTGCAGTTGTGACTGGAGCAAAATTCTCTTGAGTCCCGTTTATCCCAAGTGCACCATGGCTGAAATCAGTGTGAGTGATCTCTTGGTTTGGTTCCCCACAAATAGCAATGTCAGAGCTACCTTAACTGCTGGGATTTTATTAGCCTTGTCAGTTTTTCTCAGCCATCCAAAGGAATTTAGGGAGTTTAAAAACCAGAACAACCACTCTGACTATAAAGTAACTGGGTCTTAACCTGCCAGCCTGGTCCTTACAGGGCAAGAGTTGGAATTTCACAACCACCATGTCTCTCAAAGGATTACAGTAGCAATAACAGAAATATGAGGGTTTTCTTTAAAGATTTTGTAGTTATTCTATTTGATAAGCTCTGATTTTCTCTGTTAGGATGCCTCTGGGTTTCCCATGAGAGAGAACCTGATCCTGCTGTAGTTGAAGTCAAGGGCATCTTTAGCACTCAGTCCAATGGAGCAGATGCAGAGCTGCAGATGATTCTGTTTGGGGACCCCAGAGTTCGGCAGGGCTTGCCTTGGCTGCTGTGGTGCTTTTGCCTTGGTGGAGGTGCTTTAGAGACACAAATGGTCCCTTCTATTTCTTTTGGTGCAGCAGTGTCGGTGAGGTCAGCTCTTGATGTTCTGGGACATGGGGTGAGAAAACACTGACTTAGGAGCAGGACTGGTTCCCAGGCACAGATGCTTTAGTGTGATTTGCAAGCCTGGCACACATCTGCAGGTTGTGCCTTAGCAGCAAGCAGACAATGTGGAACAAGTATAAAGCCAAGGATTTTATTTTAATTTTTTTTTCTCTTTCTTTTGTTTCCTTCTTCTTCCCATGAGTATTTTACAACTGGCTACTGTTTTTAAGCACAAAATGGTTTCTGCTTCTTCACAGGAAGGCATTAGGCTGTGAATGTCTGTAACTACTGGGCTGACCAAAGCTTTTTTCCATCTCTGCTTAGTGTTCTGCAGTAGCTCTAGCAATCCAGGCTCTTCATGAAACTCTTTTGCTTATCCTCAAAGTTGCAATTTTAAACTTTTGTCTTTTATTCACTCACTGGGATAAAACTTGACTGCCCTAAAGCTCTGCCATCTCTTGCGATTTCTGGAAGTTCCTGGCTGCTTGGTTGTGGTTCTCGGTTCTGGCTCGAAGAGTGTGCTTACATGATTAAAACCCATCACATTTTGTTCTTCACACCAGTGTTCTGTGGGAGCAGGGAAATATCTCATGTGCCACATAAGAACCAGGCTCTCAGCAACCCCATTACAGAATGAGAAGAGGATTCTACGAGTACAGTTTGACCATCTTTAGCTACACACATAGAGTCTAGTGGACACTTTTGTCTAGTGATGAGTGAATTAGCCATCATCAGCCTCAAAGACACTAAATATGTGTCTTTATTCAAGGTTGTGGAATGGGGGAATTTGTACCAAAATTTTTTTTTTATTAAGTAGCTGTTTGTACTGGTTTTTAACACGTAAAAAAATAATAATTATGCTGCATTCTGAGTAGTGATAATTTGAACTTAAAGTTTCAACAGCATGAAAGGGATCTCACATTGGAGCTGGTCAGGAAAGCTGAAAATGCAAACAAAGAGCTTGATCTTTTCCCATTGATGTAGCCTTTTTTCCCTGATTTTGCATAGTTCCTGCCCTTCCGCCTCTAGCCAGGGATAAACCTACTGACCTCATCAGCAGATGTATTTTTAGATGTATTGTTTCTAGCTAGAAGGTTGCAACAGAGAGGGCTGTTAACATGTGTTACTTTGAGTTTGTGCTTTTTGTGTTTCAGAATACAAATAACTGCAGCCTTCAGCACCTTTGAAGGGGATGGCCTTGCTGCTCTTTCCTTGCTCTTTTGTGGACTCACTTGGCAGATGAAAGTTCTCTTCATCAACAGAATAGACTTAGGTTTGGCCACTTTTGATTTGATACTGTTTATAACACTGCTAAATAAACAGAATGATTACCTTGGATTTGACTGCTTCTGAAACAGAAGGACATAATGTGTAACATGGAAATAGATGTTTAGTAGTTAGTACTTATTATGCAGCATCACAGACACATTCATTGTCAGAGCACACGTTGACACTGCTCACCTGCCTCATGGTTTACCTGTACATTTTTTTACTTGAGTTAGAATACAAGATGTGCCTGGAAAGCTGTGACTCCAACTCCTTCATGGACAAAATTAATTTTGAGTTACATTTGTACAGGAAAAATACAGTGGAAAGAACTGAGAAGCTTTTATAGAGGGCTTGTTTCATTAATATTCTTCTGCAACCTGGTGAGACAGAGCTCTGATTGTCATCTGCATACCACTCCCTCCCTTGTTCTGCTGGGTTGGTTGACCATAAAACTGTGCTCCTAATTTCCTAATTTCAATAGTAAAATAGAGTATTTTTGTGGAATAGGGACTAATTCAAAATAATGAGGGAGAGCCCTCAAATATTTAAATTGAATGACAAATTAAAAAATAGCTAACTGATGGTTATGTTGACACACGTGGCCAAACACTTCCCTCTCTTCCTCTTCAGGGCACAGCCCCCCTGTGCTGGGTGACCCCATCACCCATGTTCCAGATGAGTAAAGCAATGAAAATACACCTGCTTTTGGGCTGTGCAGTTGGACATGCCTTTCCTAAGGTGTGCAAGGTTTAAAGGCAAGGGGATGGTGGATGTCTCAGCAGATGCAGGGCTGTCTCCAGCCCCAAGCCCTGGGTGCATCCCAGCACTATCTCTGTGGGAAACAACTTGCTCCTGGGGCACAGTGTGGGTGAAATTGTGTCTGTATCAAAAGGGGAGGCTTGTCCTACACATCTGGCACAAGTACCAGAGCCAAGCATGTAAAAGGGAGGGAGGAAGCTCTCTGGGCCACCTCTGCTGTGACAAAGATGGCCTGTGGTCTGGCCAGTGAGGACAATCATGGGGACACTGGGAAAAGCAGCATCATTTTCCATGCAACTTCACTTCCTTCTCATTACCTCTGTGGAAAGAATTCCATTGGCTGTTTTGTAGATTGTGTTATATATAGCCCAAACACTTACTGCCTCTAACCTATATGGATACCTATTGTGTAGCAAAGAAAAACAATGGAAGATAATTAATCCTGGAGGCCCACTCCTCTCACGAAAAATCAATAAAGAGTTTTCCTTGCTATGTTTCCAGGTAAGAGAAGAGAGGACAATTTTTATTACAACTGACAGCTGCCTTCCCTGGAGCAGAAAGGTTTTCCCTTACATCCAGCAGAGACAATAGTGTTTTGCACCTGCCAGATGCTGTTGCCATGGCAATTGAACTTCACACTTACATTGGAGAAGCAAAGCCCCAGGAGTATGTACAGAGCAAACACAGCAGAGAGGGTGCTCTGCTGGGGGCTGCCAGGTGGCCCAGGACTTTGCCTTCCTGTTTTCCCCATTCAATAGATGGGTAATTTAACTTTTCAAACAATTTTGGAAGGAGTTTCAATTGAGCTGGCTGGGAATTTTCTTGCCAGCAGATCGTGTTTGGGCTGCTTGCCTGTGGTTCTGGATGCAGCAGTCTGCAGGAGCTGAGCTCTGCCAGCCCAGGCTGCCCTGACACCTTGTGTCCTACTGGGCCTGTCCCCTCCTGTGCCCAGGCATAAAAGTCGTGGTTAGACAGCTGTAGGCTTTTTAAAGAACTCATAATTTCTCTTAATTCCTTCACTGGTGCCTAAATATTCACAAGGTACCCTTGCATATGGCCCAAACCCACTCCAAAGTGCACCGGGGCCATGAGACTGTCAGCAGGCAATTTATTCTCAACACCTCATTTCCCAAATGTCCCAAGCAAATGCACATTTTGCCTGAGGACTTCCACACCAAACTTAATTCCTGAAGGATTTTCCATTGCTCAAACACGATTAACAAGTGAGGGAGTGTGTGGTGCAATGAGCACTCAGAGCTCCTTCTTGGCTCAGCTGCTGCTTTGTTTGAGAGCACCACACACGAGGACATGACACATTGACCAAATCATGGATTGGTGCCCACCCTGCCAGGCATTGTATACATCCAGAGAGACCTGGCCTCGAGAGAAACCCCTGTTTATCAATGTACTTCTGGCAACAAGACAGGGTTATAATGTGGTGAGAGGTGCAGCTGACAACTGCAGAGTGCTGTGCACTCACTGGAGGAAAGGAACTTCAGTTACACAGTGCTATTCTTTTTAAAAGAGAATTTTCTATGGAAAATAAACCCCAAAGCTCAGAGAAATGTTATAGGTGAGACATTTCATTAGGAGAAGTGACTGGTAGAATTAAATACTAATCAAGCAAGCTCTGAAGAAGCATGCTACATTTGTTAGCCTCTAGGACCTTGAAGAATTGGCTTTCTTACAATTTCTACTTTTAAAAAGGACCACAAAGCATGATGGAAAGACTTCTGCTTTAAATAACATACTCCTAACTCTGTTAACCTCTAGTTACCTTGGCTGAGAGTCGTGCCAGTCTCTACATCTCACTCAACATGTTCATTTAAGCTACTGTATGCTCATATTCAGGTTCTTTCTGTAGTTAGTGGAGGAACAGAGTCATTGCTCTCAAGGCAGACATCCAACCCCAATCTGATGAACCTGACAAGTGCCTGCTCCTCTCCCTCTTTCCCAGATGGAGCTGGTGCCACAAATGGGGATGGGCATCATCTGCACTGGCCATTTCTGAGCTTAGATACATGGCATTTCTAAGCTTAGGTGGCAGGTCTTGCTGTCCAGGTCAGCAGAGAAGCAGCACTGCAGACAGGCAGGAAAGACCAAAGTCCAGATGCACTGACTGTGTTTCCTTGGAGGAAGTTGTGCTTGAATCTTTGTGGTAGTAAAGCATGAGATAAACTAGAGGAGTAAGTGGGGACAGAGGGTGCTGAGCTCTGACTGCCCCAGTGAGCCCTCCCAGCTCCCCCTTAACATAGGAGAAAATGTTTCTTTGTTCTTTTCCTGCTTGTTACTCCTGTGTAATAACAGACTACTTCATGGAACACTGTCTGTTTCTCTGGGTCTCCACAACAAGAATTCCTCTAGTCTTTCATGGAGACTGTCACAGAGCAAATAATAAACTGATCTGTCTGGGTGATTACAACAAAATCCATCACTTGAATGACAGGAAGAAGGGAATGTGCAGTGGCTGAAGGAAGGGTCTTCCCTTCTCATCTTTAGCTCTGTGTTTCAATCAGGCCACTCAGCTTTGAATTATCTCCCAGAAAATACCACAGGAGCAGGGCTGAAGCAGAGGTTAGCCTTAAAAAAAAGGATCAGTGAAGAGTTTGGGTGGGGCTCAGCGTGGCTGCTGCTTGTGAACATTTGGTTCCCTGGCAGCAGCGCATGCAGCAGGTGAGGATGGACAGATGGACTTTTTCACCAGGGCATACTGAAAGGGTCAGACGGGCCAGTGAGGGATGTGCAAGGGCATTGAGAGAGGGATGTGGCTTCTTGAAAAACTTTTGCCCCCCAAATATCACCCTGTGCCACCCTGAGGTAAGAGTGGCTTATGCTTCATTTCCCATCCATACACCAGTTTCCCTGGTGTATGGAAAATGAACATATTGTACTCTGCAGAGGCGGGCAATTTGCTGAATTTCATTTCACTCCTTCAATCTGCTTAATGAATAACAATAAGCTTGAAGGTTTCACTAGATTCCAGCACTGAGCTGAAATTTTCATTAACAACAGGTTTTCAGACCTCACTTGAATTTGGTTCTGCCTGGATCACCTGCCTCTTGCCTGTCCTTGCATGGCTAAATTTTATCTTGCCAAATGAAAGCAGTCACTCCAAGTTCACCTAAAAGGCAGAAAGAAGTAGTCTAATAGGAAATTCTTGAAAGAGATTTATAATGCCAAAAATTCCTGCATGGACAGATTTCACTCTTCTGGTAGTTAATATGACTCACTTTGAAATTGGATAATTGCTATATGATGGTGAATTCATCACTTCAAAACAAAATGAGGTGTGGGTGTGTTTATGTGTGCATGCAGGGCATTAGCATTTACTAACCATTAAAGAAAGTATATCTTCAGTCTACCAGTTCAACTGTTTCCCAAATTGTATTGGAAACCCTGTGTTATATAAATGGTTAAAGCCCAGTCAAATGCTGGTGGTCTTCTGGATTCTGACCACCATTTATCCTGGACAGGTGAGCTCTGCCAGCTCTGTCCAGGAAAGGGTCAAGGGCCTTGCAGGAAGGACCCAAATACACATAGCTGAATGCATGACTCAAGGGAAGACACAGAACTTGCAGTGGTACAGCCCAGACTCTGGCAAGACTTAATGTGGTCATCTAGGCTGAACCTGCAGTGAAGAGAGACAATCAGGGTAGAGGTACAAAAGGATTCTAAAATAATCCTTTTGCCCTTATAAGCAATTAATATTATTTATGGTTATATTTTAATTTAAATATGCTTAGATTATACAATAAGTAAAAATACAGGTATTTATATACTTTTTTCTCCTAGAGATTCTAGCAAATATATCTTTAGAACTGAATTTTTGATCTAGTCAGGACCAGGCTGCTTCAGAACTTTTCAATGACATGGACTGGCTAAAAGAGCAAATTAACTACTCCTAAGGTGGAGACAGAATGGAAGAATTCCATCCCATGTATTATTTCATTGGGTGAGGAAATGCAAATGTCTGAAGATTACGGGGATCTTGTTGCTCTGCCTTCACTGAAGACCCAGCTTCTCCTGATATTTAATTTAAGTCCTACAAATCACAAACGAATGCCCTGAACTTGAGTCCTTCAGAGATAAAATCCCATTTCTTAAGTCTTTCTTATATTCCAGAGAGACATCAGAATTGGAAATTTTCAAAAGTGATCTGGGAAAGACGTTGAACAATGTTTTGAAGTTACCCTTGTTTGGAGCATAAATTTGGACTACATGACCTGCACAAGTCCCCTTTGAGCTCAATTTCCCAGTTAATCTATCTTTCTCTGCAGGGGGATTCTCCCCAGACAGTTTCCATCTTTCCTGAAACACAGTATACATTCACAGACGTTGAACTACATCTTGGCTTTGAAAAAAAGTTATTTTGGATCCCTTATAATCCTGTTCATACACCTCAGTATTATCTTCACATAACAGTTCTCACTTTTGTTCAGCCTACGACAGATGCATCGCAACCCCTACATCCTTTCCTGCATAACTCTCATTGAGTTTTTCCCAACCCAGTAGGTCTTTAGTTTAATATTTTTGTATACCTGAATTAACTTGCACTTATCTTACTGAGTTTTTAGTTTTTTTTCAGTCTACATCTCCTGCTTATTGAGATAATTTTGAATTCCAACCCTATCTTTTGATGTATTTTCACATCAAAGTCCCCTCAAAGCTTGGTATTTACAGATTAAATAACCAGGAGGTTATTAAACACTTCCTGATCTCTCCCTCTGTTCCACCTACTTCTTACAAGTGAGCCACAGAGGAAACATGAAAGACCAAAGGAAGATATTATTTTGCTATTGGATACTACTTTTGAGCTACATTTTCACTGAGAAAAATAAAATCCTCTGTTATGGCCACCCCTAAATAAAGGCATGCCCCTGAGCACAAAACAGTAAAAGTCCTACCAGGATGAAGGGTCATATCCCGAACCAAGCCAGCTAACTCACTTGAGACACACATTCCCCTCCTAAAGGGCAAGGTGCAGAAGGAGCAGTGGGGGAATAAGCCTGGTCCTTTTAGCACAGTGCTGAGAAGTGTGCATCACCATCTTCTGTTGAGCTGCTGCCTTCCTTCAGCTGTTACCTCCTCCCATTGCAGGGTGTCTCAGCAGTCTCTGTGTCCCAGGCCCATGGCTTGTTGGCCAAATGCTTTTATTTCACCCATGCAGAAGAGCATCTTCACAGCTGTTTCATATTAACCAATGTGTGGCTCACAGTTGTAGGAGCCATCTGTGCTGAGTACCATTTTGACTGCTGTCCTGATGCTTCTAAGAGTAGCCTTGCTCTCCATCTTCCTCAAATGTTATAGAGCCCCCAAGACTACACAGCACATTTATTAAGAGATCAGAATTTGTTCCACACTGATGGCACTCTCTGGGAACATAGCTCTGAAGCGAAATGCTTTTGCCATGCACAGATGTCAAGCCCCATAAGGCTACCAAGAGCCAGACATGGAAATGTCAGCAGTCTGTTAAACAGGGGGTGGAGGGAATCTTTTATGATAATCTCCAATTAGCTGGAAATCTGAGAACAAAAATCTTGCTAAAAAACTTTCAGACTTTTAATCACCAATTGTTGATGGCTACGGCTCTTCCCATCTACACGTAACAAGGGCACAAAGTCCCAAAAGCAGATCTGTAACCTTGACTTTGCAAGGAGCCAAAGGCTGGACTGTCTGCACAAAGAACCCCTTTGGAGCATGCAAATAAATCTGCCACAGACGTGCATCACATTGGTGATGTAAACAGCTTAATTTTGTCCATGAAGTCAGCTCATCACCATCAGGAATAATGGGCCAGGAAGTAGCAGTTTACTTCCAGGATGCTACTGCTGGCCCTCAGTTGTTTCTCTCAATGCTGGTCAGGGGGTTCTGCACCAAGCTCCCAGATTTAGGATACATCCTTGTTGTTGCAGGCCCCTGTAAGTTCATGAAATTATCTTTGGACAGGTGCAGCATAAAAATAAGAATATATTGCCAGACATGGGAGTGGTTGTCGAGGGCAGCAGAATGGGTATTCCTTGGTGTTGTTACCCCAGAAGTGAGATAAGCTACCTGGGATAAGGGAAGTCTAGATGTGCAAATAATGAAATAATGTTTTGTAGTTAATAAAATTAGAGAGAAAAATGTTACAGTATTTTGGTGCCTATTCTCCTGCCATTTCTCTCTGCAGGCTATGGAAGCAGTTTCTCCCAAAACACCTTATCTGCAGAGGTCAGAAAGGGCAGCTCACATCATAGGAGGTCCTGGTACAGATACAGACACAACTTTTTCTCTGCAGTCATGGCCCTGCTGCTCACCCCAGTGTCCTGCCTTCCCTCTGATCCTCTGCCAGGTTCTAGATTTTCCAGCTCCACTCTTCCACTAAGCGCATTCCACTAGAGAATACCAATTGGATCATTTGTGTTCTCACAAACTCTGTTCTATTACCAGTAATAGGTCACATTTCAAATATCTATGTAACAGAAAGAGCTAGCACTCCTACTTCTGCATTAGCTCAGTTCAGTGTCGAAATCCAGTTTGTGTATCCAAGTTCAGACTTAGATGTCCAAATAGGAGACCCCACAAAGCCTTAAGTAGAAACTGTGATCCATAAGCCTACATGACTAATGTCAGGAGCATTTTTTACTCAAATATAACTTTTCCTCTCAGATATGAAAGCCCCTCCAATAATTGCTAAGGTAGGTTTAAGACTCAACATTTAAATGCTGTCTATCACAGCCTGTGTCCATGCCTGTACCCTTATTAAGAACCGTTTTGGGGAGATTCAGCTCATCTAACAAATTCATAATTGTAGGTGTCTTCATCTGAACTAATCACTCTGGACTCCCTTTTATATTCAAGAGAGAGAAATAAGCAATTTATGCTGTGACTCATCTGACATATCTTAACATCTGTTTTAGGATAAAGTGAATCATGCTCTAGAGCTGTTCCCTTTCTTTCTTATTTTTCTCAAAGCAGCTAGGTTTACTAAATTGAGCAGCAATATCTACACACCTCTCTCCCTTTCTGCCCTAGAATCCATCCAGATCACAACATCTCCTCTCAGGCTCTGAATTTTTGCTTCAGCTTTTTCACCTATGCAGTTTGTGTTCTGGTCAGTGCTGTGCCATGGCTTACAATATGTTCACTGGTGAAGTCCTTTGGGAGATATCCCTCAACACTTTCTTCCTACATCTCCCCTTCATTCTGCAGCTGTTTCCTCATGGACTGCCAGGGAATGAGCAGGACATCAGAACACCTCCATGCCTTGTGAATGGCTGCAGCCTGAGTAACATATTTGTATTTTCCTAGGGCTGGCTGACTTATACTCCTACTTCTGTCTCCATGTTTTCATGGTGTCCAGCTGAAGCCCAGTTAGGGGGTAGTTGAACACCCTCCCATTCTCAAGTTAAAGAAGAAGAATACAACAAATGTAGTTTAGTGAGAAGGAGCCATGCTTCAGAGTCACAGTCTGCATGAGACCAGTCTCAAGTGAGCTCTGCATGTGAGGAGCGTTCTTGTGGAGAGCACCTACAAGAGAGCATGAGAGGGGTCTGTGTGTGCCATTAGTGTTCTCAGCACAAGCTGAGAATCCCATTTTCTTGAACCTTGCTAGAATTTCAAATATACCTGCAATGCTGATTACCCATAGATGTATTAGTTCCATAGCACCATTACCAAGTTCTAGCATGGCCTCAAATTGTACCTTGCATCACTACACCATTTACCTGGGTACCAGAGGCAAGCTGTATTCCAGACAGCACTAATCTCTTGGTTTTGCATTGATATAGTATTAGGGTGAGAGCTGCCTGGGGCAAGCTCATGATAGAGATCCACAGGAATTCACCCCCCCTGCAGAAATTCCAGAGCCAGACTCTGTTGGGGTATGTGAGTTTTCTTGCTGCTGAAGAGCTGCTTTGCAGGTGGGGTAAAAAGGCAATCATAAGATGCATCATGCAGTGCAAAGATGTGATCACCTCTGCTCCTGGAGATCTCTGAGGATCCCTGCAAGTCCCAAAGTGTTTCTTTCCCTTTCAGCAGCAACTGGGAAGCTGGGTTGTTTCACCCTGCTATGAGATGTCTGAGTGGTGCAGAAGGCTGTCAAACCATCATTCTAACATGAGGCAACAATTTCCATCTCTCAGAGGTGCAGAGAGAAAGCAGAATCCATTGCTGCTGTGCCAACTGAGTAAAGAGATCATTGCTTATGCCTAGAAAGGCTCCGCTTAAATATCCACTGCTGTAGCTTGTTGGGCTGCACAGAGATCCCACAAACTGAGCAATAAATTAACTCACTCTGGATGGAAAAGGGACAGTCACATAGGCTGATCCAGAGACATCCTGTGCTGACACCCTCTCTTCCTCAATTGTCAAAATTAGAAGCACAAGAAAGCATGGGGTGGGATGCCCCTTCCAAGGGCACTTAAAATCACAAGGCTCATTTACCTTACAGGGCTTTTTCCACTGTAATATCATATATGAGCTTTTGACATGTGACCTAGTTTTCTAATCCTCCAGTCACTTCCCATATTTCTTAGTACTTGTTGTTGTTTTGTATTGGGTTCTCAGTTTTTTTTTAAATAGAAATTATAGCAGATGCTGTGATCTAAAAAACTTTTGGACAAAAGTAAAAAAACCCCAAGAATTGCAACTTATTTCTAGTTTCAGAAAAAACCTGAGCAATTCTATTACTGAAAAGGAATCTGTAGTGCAATATTAAAAGATAAATTTCTTTAAGAATGAAATTACTCTAAGAAGGATGAATATTCTATTGCATATGTAAGGTTGGTGTTCATCCAGGAGAAAAAAGGACCTTTTATAAGGTCATATGAAACATTTGCAGCAGTAGGAAATGTTACTCATTTACATTCCACGGTTTTTTCCTCTTTTAAATATTTTCTAACAAAGAAAATGGTTTCTGGCTAAGAGAACCCATTAGCTAGATTTACTTTTCTCTTTGGTTAGCCCACTATTTATAGGCAGAAGTGTAGTTTTGCTATCTGCTAAATCTGAGCAGTATTTAACAACAAGAGCAGCCCAGCTGAAACAAATAGTCTTCTTTGCGGAGGAAGAGATAATTCAGTGAAAAAGTGGCAGAACTCCAACAAAAGACTCAGTCCTGAGTAGTCTGGCACTGATCCATCATGGCCCCCAGTTTGAAAACTGCAAATCTACCTGTGTCTGTATTGTCACGCATTTCCTTAGGCACAATGCAAGAGCAAAACACCCCAAATCCTGCAGGACACAAGCACAAACAAAAAGAAGAAATAACCTGAGCACATCTTCTGGGTACAACAGAGGTCTATGAAATTCTAGGACAGCTGATGAGGTTCAAAAGGTTGACCTGAAGAAGTACCTGATTCATGTACAACTGTTGTGTGAGCCAGATTTTTGATGGGCAATGACTGGTGAGGTAGCTCTATTGCTACCAGCTGGTATCCTGTTCTTCATCTTTGGATATAGGCTGGAAGCAATTAATGTTAATGCTATTACACATGCTACATGGAAGATTTGAAAGCCAAAGAGATTTCTTGGTACTTGCTTTAATTTTTTTTTCGGTGGGGGGGGGCAGGTAGGGCATGTGGAGAGAGTTGGCATATTTCTTATCTTCTTTTAAACAGTAGCTCCTCAAAGTTTTCATATTCTTGCAGAATATGGTGGGATGTTTTTGTTCTAAATTGGTGTATTAGACACTATATCCCTAATTCCCTGCCAGATTTGAAAGTTATGGTGTTTGAAAACCAATAGTTTATTTTTTTCAAGGATAATTTTAAATTCTATTTCTAGACCTTTAAAATTCTCTGATTTTTAAAAATGTTTTTTTTTTTTACCTTGATAAAACTGGAATGACAAATGGAAAAAAATTGTAAGGCCATTCCGTATTACCAGTGGTCTATCAGAATTTTTAAATTTTTTTACTTAAATAGTAATAGTCTATTAGTATTTAAGTAAGCCATTTTAGTGGCCACTGCCACTTATTCTTTATAAACATTAAAAAATGACTATTTTGTGTCAGACCTTCATGGACTGCAATTATTCCCCAACAGTGGTTAATCCTGGATGACTTGTGAGGAGGACCAGGATACACTGGATATTTTATCTGATCTTTAGGTTTCCATAACTGTGAGGTTTCCTACAAGGATGCTTCCTAGCATTGCTTCTTGGTCACCAGCTTTCTGAGGAGAACATGGCTCAAGACTGCCCTAGGCTGAACAATCCTCTAAAAAACTCATACCTGAAGTCTTCTGGAGGACTCTTCCATCTAATTTATCTTTGAAAGGTAGCATCCTTTCCAAAATGCATCCAAGAATCATTGCATGACGTGGATCAGAACAGATGCATATTTCTTGATTTCTCTGGTGCAGTTGCACTGCAGAAAAATCGAGAGGATTAAATTGGGGGTTTGTTCCTTGCTACACATGTGCCTGTCAGCCACTGAGTCATGAGCTGGTCAAAAGCTGATGGGATGTGGTGGCTGGAGCTGCTTTTGAGATGCCCTTTTCCCATGCTCAGGATTGACAAGAGCAGCTAATGACTGTCCCTGTGCTGAGCCGTGTGCAAGGTGTCCTGCACCCCTTTCCTCCAGGAGCCAGGGTGAGAGCTCCTGGCCAGCTCCACTCCTGGCTCTGCATGTGCAAGGGGATGTGCTGGCTGTTGAGGCATTGCTTTCCTCCTGAACATTGTCAGGCTCTTGGGGGAAAGCTGAGGCCACATGGAAACATCCCATTTCTGTGGGCTGCCAGCTGGACCACTGTGAATAGAGGCTGATATTGCCCCATGAGCACAGACAGAAAGAGGCCATCCTTCCTTCTGTGGAAAACAGCAGAATGATAATTCTCTTGTTTCCTAATAAGGAGATTTCACAGAGAACTTCAGTTTAGCCAATTTTTGTCACACATTGCTGGTTAATTGTTTTTGTCTCTTAATTAAGTTCATCTGCCAGGATTTACTCAGAGAACTGTAGCTAAGAGCTCTTTTGCTGACTGCAAATGTCTGTGGAACATTTTCCCCTAAATTGTTTGGTTTGCTGTGTTTAAGTTTGTTGATCAGAGTTGTCAAAAGTTTAGGACAGGACTTTTGGGTCATTTAAGGAAGGCTTCAAAATATGTAATTGGCAAAGTTTAGATTTTGGTAATGATGTTACAAGTTCCCACATATCCCTTCCCCTCCAAAACCTGAAGAGCACAACAACAACAGATCAGAGGTGGATATAGATTTGCTGAGCTTCATAATAGCTACCTTAGAGAACCTGAACTCAAATCCCATAACTTGAGATGATTCATCGTCTTGCAACAGAGTCATCCAAAACTTGGCATTGTGTGGCTGTAAGGGAAAATTCCACAGCTTTGACATATCTCTGATTTTGTTGTCCTTGCACAGTTAATTTTTAAAAGGCAAACCAGATGCCACTTTGAGAAATCTAGTAAAGAAATTAAAAGGAAAAAAAGAGATGATTGCTGGTTGAACTAGAACAAAAGGAACAGATACATTTTTTTTAAACTTTATACACTGCAAATATGTAACTGATAATATTGTACTTATCAGAAGAAAATATAGAAATAAGAATGATCCCTTATACCAGTAAATTTTTCCCCTTTTCAGAATAATTTTGAGGTACCAAATTTTAAATTTACCAAATTTTGTGGTAAATTTGCCGCATTGGTAAATTTAATTTCAAATGATTGCTCTTTCCTAGATTTTGGAAAGGAGAGTCTTCTGTGTAAAAAAACCAAACCCCAAGTTTGGCTCCAAATTGTAGCTAGTGTTTAAATATGTACTGTTGTGAGATATAGCACATGTCCTCTTGCCCTTATATTTTAGTATTCATATTGATCACCCCTCATTTTCTTATTCCTGGGTCAAGAAGAATTATTTGTACTTTTCTGGCTTCAGAAGAACTGCTGTCATTATTTATATAATGTCTGCATCTTCCTTATATTTACCTCTTTTTTATATTTACCTCTTTACCAAATTATAGATAATGGAAACCGAATGTGATGGACAACAAGGCAATTGCTACAATTCCATTTCTCAGCCTGTGTCTATTAGGACCTCCCTACTCCTGGAACACTGAGTCCATATTTCCATTTAATGCTTCCAAGAAACACATAAATGCTTCCAGACATATGGGGTAGTGAAACATCTCTAATCCTGAACAACTGGGAGACAATTTCCCAGCAATCCTGAATAAACCTTCCCCAAATCACATTAAACAGTCCATCTCCCACTGCAGTCAGGACTGGAAGATCCTAACCAGGAAACTGAAGCTGAAGCTCTCCAAAGTTCCCTTTGGCTGTGGAGCAAGAGGACAAGGGAGCAAGACCAGGAAGATGCATCACTGCATGAATTTTCAGGCCATGTTGTGCTGGAGAAGCTTCTTCATCCCCCTGTGCATCTTCTTAGCCTTATAAATCCCATGGAAATAGTGCACATAAGGACTTTCTATCTATTTGTAGTGTGCTTGGTGAAATGGGAAGTAATTTTTGATGTTAAATGCAGTGGGCAACAAAGTTGAGAGAAAATTAAAAAAAAGAAGCTGCCAATAGGTGATGGCTAAGGAGGAGTTTCATTCCCATCTGGACATTTCCAGCTAACCCATATAAAATGAAATGGTTTTTTAACATGTACATAGATTCCTAGTCCATCAGTCAAGAAGTGGTCTCATAAAGACAAAGCATGAAGTCTAATCCTGCAGTAAGCAGGCATGTTGGCACCAGGTAAAAAAAAAAAAAAAAAGGAGATAAATATATTGATGCAGACTGAATTTGCTCTGCAGAATAAAAGGGATTGCTACTGTGTGGCAAATGATACTGTCCTTGTACCTTAAGCAACCACAGTCACAATTTATCTCTGAAGAGAACTGCAGAAAATGAAAAAAGCAAGTGTCAGACATGGTCTTTTAAGATTATTATTTTTTCCAATCGATCTTTTATAAAGAGAGAAACTGATTTTGTCCCATCTCAATCTTAGAGTTTGTTACAAGATTTGCCATTTTTCTAGTCTTCAGTGAACAGAATAATAGTTTGCTTTTTTCCTTCACCTTGGAGCAAAACACTGAAACCCAGAATTATTGCCACAAAACAGATGGGGATATTTCTCATGAAGATGAAAAAGCAAAGACCTAATAAATGAAGAACATTTGAGAAAAGAAGGTTAAAGCAGGCTCTGCTGCACTGTGTTTAGCATTACTATTTTAGCAATGTAGAAGGTTTTACAAACCAATGCTTTTTTATGTTTTAACTGCTGCAATGCGTCTGAAGGGAAGGGTGGATTGTGTTAGTGCTCACTGCAAAGGTGGGTGCAGTCTGGTCACAAATCTGGCCATACCTCAGCACTTCAGATCTCTCGCAGCTCTGGCCAAAGGGGTGCAGTACTGCCAGGTTTTCTCTGTGGCTTCAGCATCCCCCTTCCCTGGGGTTTTTTCCTGCTGGGACGAACCATTCTGACACCATGAGACAGGGACACAGCCAGGGCAGGGATCTGGCTTGGCTTTCCCCCTTCTCTCTGTACACTCAGAGGTGCTGGTGGATAATATCACCAGTGACCTTGTGGTTTTGGTCAAGGGCTGATGCAACTGTGTGAGAATGAGGAGAGGAGTTAGAGAGCTGGAGTCCCAAGACAGGCAGTGCTGTGTAGCTGCAGCCAGATACTCTGGATAATACCCCTGTGCCTGCCTAGCTCTCCCTACCCAGTTTCCTTGCTTGAGGAACCTTCTCTTCCAGAAAGGAATAGTGTGACTCTCTGTGGGAGCACAGTCTCTGCTACATGAATTAGCCTTTTTTCATTCCTTATCTTTTTGACTGAGCAGTGGTCTCAAGAGGGGAAACTGAATTGCTGTTTTGTGTGTGTGGTGTTAAGTTTTTTTATTTTTTATTTTTTTATTCCTTCAATTTCTAGTCAGCTAGTTTTCTTTCAAAATTAATATATGGACAATGTTATCCCCTGAGACTAAACGAAGAATTTGAGGCCCATCAGAGAGATTATCATAAAGTTAGCAGCCTGTGAAAACTAATGGTCCTAATAGAAATTTATAGATTTTTTAAATCCATAAAGGACATTGGGAATGCATCATATGACCTCTTGTCTAACATAATTCATAGACTTTTACTTAAAAATTTTCACCCACCTTAACTAAACTGAATAATCTTGAAAGGATAAATGGCCTCATTTCAACAATTCAAGATTTAAAAACATAGCCCAGGATTTTGTTGTTGTTTGTTTTGTTTTGTGTGGGTAATTACTTTCACTGTCACAATATTTTGCCCAATTCTGTTGTGAGTTTATCAAAACTGTAATACACATCTGTCTGCTCTGGAAAGACTCTTCTCACATGCAAGCTCTTCTTATATCTGATCAGCTCATATGCAGAAACAAATAATTGCCTCCCCATATCCTGCCAACTAATCAGAAAGAACTCCTTCATGTTTGGTGAAAGAGCTAAATTTAACATTCTTGTTGTTGTGTAGTGGGTATTTTTCTTGGGAGGGTTTTTTTAGGTTTTTTTTTTTTACTATTTAGCTGGTGTGTCAGGATCTTCTTCACTTACAGAGCAAGTGCTCTTTCCTTTTAGTTCAAATGGTGGAAAAGCAAGTAGAGCATGTTTTGTGGGCCAATCCAGCCTTGAGATTACTGATGTTGGATAGCAGGTCTGCTTCTTTACACCAAGGTCTTTTCTATTTTTGCCTGTATAGAAGTAAGGCCTTCAATCAGTGAAAATTTGGGTTGGGTAAATAATAAAGCAAAGATGTGCAGGGCCTCATGCAAGAAAGGGGCCTTTCCTTTATGGTCACCAGTGCTAGCAATAACCCCTGTGAGTTACATGGATTTGCAGTACAGTATTGAAAGCTTTACAGAATTCCAGAAAGATGACATGAGCTGGCTTCCCTTGATCAACTAGATGGGTTACCTTGTCATAAAAAGTAATTAGATTTGACATGAACTCAAGTTGGCTGTGACTGATGAATGAAGTGTCCTTCAGGTTTTTTTCAGTGACTCCCAGAATAATCTTCTCCATAATTTTACTAGGCACTGAAATAAGACTGAGAGGCCTGTAGTTTCCAGGGTCATCTGTTTTGCCCTTCTTGAAAACTGGGACAATGTTAGCGAGCTTCCAGTCAACTGGGACTTCTCCACATTCCCAGGATCCCAATTCCCAAGACTGAAAAATCATTGAGAGAGGCCTCATGATGATATCAGCCTCCTACTTGCTCCTGGCAAAAAAGTATTTAGAATGAATGAGGACCCTTTGATCTCCAGCATCTCACCCTTGGTAAAACAGCAATGTCACCAAAGATAGCAGGATGAGGGTTTGAACTTTTTTTGGAGTATTAAGCAGGCCATTGTTTCACATTTCCTACTTGGATCCTTAAAAAATTCCATTTGATCTAACTTCACTGCTAGTAGTCCAGAAATAAAGCAATTCCTTGGGGCATGAATGCTATTCAGACAAAATAATACCAAATTTTGTCTGCTTTCCCTTGCTGATATCCAGCATCTTTGCCAGCTCATTTTTCCTTAAAGAGGAAATAACCCACTTCTGGAATTTAGATTTTCCTGACTTCTTGGAAAAAGGGAGTATCAAGTGTTCTGAATAATGTTCCCCTTTAAAACCTTCTCAAAATAGCCTCAAAAATATCTACTGCTTTGAAAGTTTGAAGTTCCCTGGGGGTGTAATTCTGCTGACATTGATGGCATCCGCCAGCAGAAACTCTGTTTCTGCAGTTTCTTCTGTGAGCTGCATTGCCTTTTGCTTGATAAGGAAAGCTGCATGAAGCAGGTCCAAGCCCAGCCATGAGTTTATTTTGCTGTGCTTTAGTCAGTCTGTGCTCAGCACTCAGGCAGAGCTGATGCTGGTCTGACAGGGGCTGAACCACTCTGGTTAGTGGGGTCACCACTCACAGCTGAGGGAGAGGGCACTTCTCCCTCAAAAATATTTGCTATGGAAATACACAAGTATTTGATCATTTTCCTAGGGAACAAATCCTCCCAAGATAATGAATATAAGTCAGAAAGCAAAGATCTCTCACATTACCAGAACAGAAGAGTTTCATAACTCTTACTGAACAAATCACATGCAAGTGAGTCATTCATAATTGCTATATAAAAATAGTGAATAAATGCTGTCTTATTCTATACTTGATTAAGCACCTGTATAACTTTAGTCAAAAGAACATGTCTTATGAGCATAAAGTTGTGGGAATAAGGCTCAGTAAGAACAGCACCTTGAGGAAAATATGAATCCCACAGCCAAAATGTCTTTGGGAGATGCAGTTCACTTTTAAGCATTTTCTACTTCAGGAAGACTTGCTTCTGTGCATGGGAAGAGATTCTGCTTGTCTCTCTTTAGGTAAATGAAACTGTCTCCAAAGTTAGCATGGTAGAAGCAAGAATTTCATCTATCTAAAAACTAATTCCTTCGTAAATTTATTGTCCATCTACCTAGATAATGCATAGGAAAGATAGTTCAATTGTGTTTTCTCTTTGCTTAGTTACATCGTTGATCACAGTACTTTTTTCTCTTCCTGGAGTGAAGATATAGGCTGAACTCTGGGTACAAAATAAAACCAAGCCAAACCCTTGGATTCAATACATCAGAAGGAGAAAAGCTGTGCCATGCTGAAGTTAGGCAATCTCATTCTTTTAACTGAAATGCTATCAGTTTTCTGAGAGGGCACTTCACCATCTCTAAAGCCAAGTTCAGTCCATGTAAAAGTCAACATGAATGTTTGATTTTGGCTTGAAAAATAGTTTGTTTGACAGGTATTGCCTCAGAGTGCCAGCAGTCTTCAGTCCACCCACCTGCAGCTCTCCTACTGACAGGTGAGCAAATCCAGCACTCCCCCAATCAATGTTTTGAGAAGTTGCATGTGAAAAGAAAGCTCCAGAAAGCTCTTACAAAGTGAAGCACAGGGTCTTAACATGGAGGTTTAACAAGCCCACAGGCACTATCCAGATGAAGGCTGCCTTTCAGACCTGCCTTGGAAAAGCTGAGCAGTTCTGTATCACTTATGTCTCATCCACTTGATGGGTTTGCCCCCTGGACTCCTGCAGTTGAAATGTCTGATGAATTTATTCACTCCATCCCCACTGCCTCTTGGGAAAAGGTATTGAAGAGTATTGGTCCTGAAAGGGAGGATTCTGTGAGAGACACTATTGAAAGTTTTACTAAAATCCAAAAAGTTTATATCAACTGGCTTCCCTTAATCATTTGGGTAACTTTGTCATAAAAGGAAAAGGAGTTTGTTAGTCAGGATTTTCCCTCATGAACCTGTGCTGGCTGTTCACGAGGGGAAAATTCTGATTAACAAACTCAATTTTTGGCAATAAGAGTTCTCCTCAAGGCAGTCTGAGGACTGTCCAGCACACCCTAAAAGAGATGCCTCCATCTGGTCAGTGCACCTGCTCTTCAAACCTATATGAAAACCCCTAAATTTAGACGTCTTTATCTGTGAGGTAAGCAGCTGTGGTGGAAATGGTGTAGGGTGAGTTGCTGCCATCACTCCTGCTCACGGTTCACTTGGGATATCAGCACTGTTCCTTAACAAAAGAACTGGTGCAGGTCCCTTTTTCCCCTGAAGGAAGAAAGTTTTTGAGCAGTCCATACTCTGTGCTGCCGGTGTCTCCCACCTCAAAATGCCTCTGAGTACTTTTCCAGCATAACTATGGTGATACTCAAAGACATTTGAAGCAGAATGATGCAGCTGCCTGGTCACTGCCCTTAGGATGTGAAACAAAAGATAAGCAAATGCAATATTCAAAATACTAAGGGTTCATACCTTTAGGGGTATTAAATGCATTTTCCTGTCAATCCTTTGCTCAAAAACTTTAGAACCAGAGTGATTTTACCAGGCCCTCGGTAATATCCCAAATGAGTGAGCCTAGTAGGCCACGTGTGTAAAACAAACTGCTCTTCCAGGCCTGACAAGTGTTTTTAGGGCCATGACAGTTCCAGTCAGATAGATTATCAAGTTCCTGGCCAGTGCTGTCTTAACATGGTCTCCCTGGTATTCTGTGTGTCCCTTGGCCTAAAATGATTTGGGCAATCCCTGTCTGATCCAAAGCTCAAAAACAACTCCAGTTGCTCTGACAGCTCCTCTTGGGGTGGAACTAATTGGAGGAGTAATTAATGGTATTGCTGTGCTGTGCTCATAGAATGGGATGGCACCCCTCTCCTGATTTGCTCCTGCTGACAAGGATGAAGCTGAGATCTGGGCCTTCTCCTGACACTGGGTACAATGGCAGCTCTGATTAATGCTCTTGTCACCTCATGCATTGATCCTTCCAGCTCATCTCCTCCATTTCACCTGCTTGGCCTACTTCAGGAATCAGCTGCTCTGCCATCGAGCCTCCATCTCTGTCACATGGAAAACGAGACCCGCCCAGCCGTGGTCTGCCCCACAGAGTCACCTGTGCTGGCTGGAGTCTCATCAAGTGTTTTGCTATATATTTCACCCCACAACTCACAGGGGCTCTGCTGGGCACCATGGGGCATCAGTGCTCACCTCCAGAAATGCTGCTGACTGCTTTCTGAAGATGGTTAATTGTTTAATTACCAGGTTCGAATAGGAGAGCCTCCACACCCTTTGAGCACAGGGCACAGGAGGGTACACTGCCTTGCCAGTGCAGGGCTGTACTGCTCTGAAGAGGGCACTAGAGAGGCGGAGAGTGCGAAGAGGCTGAGGAGAGGGGAGTCACCGCACCTCCACCCCTGCCAGTGCCAGAAGCAGGGAAGGTCCCGCTCTCTTTTGTCAGGGAGGTTACTAAATGGGGATGCAACGGTATTATAACTATGGGAAAACTGTAATATGGATTTGCATGTTGTTAAATGGTCCAAGACTGATTCCTGACATTGCCTGCTGTTGTAGCAAGGCTGTGAGTGTTGTCAGACAGATAATGGCCTAAAGTAGAGGTAGTGCAGGCCCAGCATGTGTCCTCCTTCTTCCCCGTCTGGGGAGAAAACATTTCCATACCTGACACCCTGTCTCTGCAGGGGCCTGTGGCACATATGGTGACAGCACTGTGACAGCCCAGGACCTGGGCTGCTCACACCAGGGTTGTAAAGGCACGGTACAGAAGCGTCCTGAGCTGTGCTGTGTAACAAGACAGAACAAACCCAAGGTATCAACAAGGGTCTGCTTACATCCCCACCAGTTTCGTCAATGTATGTGTACTGCCCTGTAAAATTGTTGCCTCAATTGTTTTTTTCTTTCAGGAATGAAAGAAAAAGTTTTTACAGTTGCCCAAACATATTCATTTTATTAAAGGCAGAATATGTTTTTAGTAGAAACTGTGACCTTAAAAGAGCAATTTTTCACCACTGGATGGCAGAATCTTCCTCTGGTCTAACAATCTAATAGCAGAACAATTTGCTAAAATTAAAGAGAAATTGGATCTGTCATAATCAATCCAAAGCGGAAGGATCTACTGGAAATGTAATTCCAGAGGCAGAAGTTATATATTTTAGAAACTCCTTTCTGACTATAACACCTGACCTTTCAATATCTGTCCTGTTCACATGAATTACTGGGCACTTGCTCTTCTGAAAATTTGTCAGTGTCCCAAAACATTAATCATCATGTCAACATAGTATTTGTATTTACACTGAATATTTTTTCCCTTCAACTCCATATTGTACCACAGTTAGATGTCTGAATTAGGGAAATTACAACATATGTGGGAGAAGTGTTTAGGAAGATGTTGCAGTTGTTATTATTATATCCTCTTAAAAACAGAAACAACAAGTACAGGTGCTAAAGTTCAATTAATATAGTGATTGGACTACCAATGGAAATATTATAAAAGAAACAAATACATGTACAATATCTATAGGGAGGGTACTTTTAAATCTTACAACTTTTCAGGAGTCACTTTTAAATAGGGAAAAAACATGTATTTATTCACCACTGCTTCTTTTACTTATAGTATACACTGAGCAGCTTCATTAGACCATGCCTGAGAAAAAGAAGAATATTGCAATGAATTGAGACTTCGCCCTTGGCAAGTGGGAAGACAAACTTCATTCTTAACCTCAGAGGGCTTGGAATAGTTTCTATCAAGCAGAGACTATTAGTTTCTATTAGCAGAGACCATTAAGCAATCTTGAGTATTGTTAAGAATCTAAAACTTTGATTCTTTTCTGAGTTCTACTTCCATGGGCATATCCATGTAAAGGTTTTAACAGAGATTTGAATAACCTTCAAAATAAATCTCACAGCACTGGGCAAGCCTTCTTTTGAGAGAACTTTTTAAAATGTTCAAATGAAAATATTTCCCCAATTGGTTAGCTTTTATAAAGAAAACAAAAAGCATGTGGATAGGTAAGAAAGGAGAAAAACCAAGATGTATCATAAACCAAGTTGTTTCAGTGTGTGAAGCATCCACTTTGTATATTTGACTTCTGCAGCATTCTGTGGCAATGACTTCAATAGCATCATTATATAGTTTGTACAGAGTATGTCTTTAGAAGTCTTTGTTCATGGCATTTTTGCCCTTTTCTTTACTGGTCATTTATGAATTCTAAGCTTTTTGTTGAAGGGATTTTAGCTTAAAAAAAACAAATTAACATTTTGACTGATAGGAACTGAAATATGCATTTGAGTCACTTTCTCAGCAACAAAATACATGTGATATCATAGAAAAAGTAAAAGAAAAGGTAAGCAGGGCAGTATGAGTACAAATGAAACAGAAGTCACATGGACATCTCTGGAGGGGTTGGGGATGCCGCTGGCATTTCCATGAACCACAAATCATCCTGTGTATTGGCAGGTGATGTGCTGGAGCAACATTTCAGAGACAGCAGTAGCTCATATGGCAAACCCCAGTGAGGGGCTGAGAAATTGCTTATTCTCCCCCTTCTGGTGACTCCCTTTGGCTCAGGATTACAGTTTACCTTGATTAAAGTGACCCCCAGGATGACCTCAGATCCACCCTACCCTTCCTCTGTGTGGAGCAGCTCTCCTAGTGTGGTCTCCAAAGAGCATCTTAACCCTGAAAACTGCAGAACTGCATTTCCTCTGTGAAGCACTTGTCAAGTTGTGCCAGAGGGTAAGGGGGCCTTGAGAACATCTGGATTATAATTAAGCAGGAATTTCCAGTAACTAGACCTAAGTGGCTTGAACAACAAATTTACTGCTGATAAAGTGAGATGAATTTACCAGTGTAATCCTCTGTGTTTTCTTCTGTCCTGAATAAAATGTAACTTTGTAATTTATAGTGAGGGAACACTGGGAAAGGCTCATTTTCACTTGAGGGCTAATTGCAGGCCAAGTAAAAGACTTTATCAATGGCAATACCCAGCAGCATTACAGTTTACCTGAGTGCCAGGCTCATCAGAGAAATGTAGGATTTGAGCTGCCGATTAAGAAGTGCAAAACAAGATTCAGGGCAAATAAACCATCACTCATGATGTTTTAAAATATCCTATTAAAGCTATAGTGAAAGTATAACAAGAGTTTGCAGCATGGTCTGTAGTTTATTTTTCTAAGGACTTCCTCATTTGGCAGAGGCATGTCAGGATAAATTCCCAGTGGTCAGACTCAACACAGCAAGTCACTGATATGCATAATGTAATATTCATAACATTGAAACATTAATGTTACACCTGAATTAAACACACCTGGGGCTGCTTTCTGGCATTGGGCCAGCAGGTCAAATCCAGCCTCAACATGTTTTTCAGTCTCTTCCTTTTGGAACAGGGGACGAGAGGTACAGCCAGACTGTGCACTCAGAGTGGCTGCTGGAAGTGGCTTTCCCTGACTAGATGGACATGTAGGGGTCCCTGCTGTTCCCCCTGTGAGACCCTGCAAAGGGCAGGCCATGCCTCTTCTGTTGCCTGCTTTCTTACCAAAACCACTGTCTACTTAGTCCTTGGCCTTTTATTTTTCTCTCAGCTACCATAGGGATGGTACAGAACATCATCTACACAGGTGGAAATTCCTTGAGGTCTCCTCCTGTGATTCACATCTATAGTAATATTAATGCTGACACCTCACACTTGCCATAGCTCTGCTGTGTTACAGTTAAATGTCATTTTTGATGAACAGTGGACAAGTTTTTTCTCCCTCAATGCATGGGGAACTGCTAAAGAGGGGGTTCCCAATACACTGCTAAGAGAACATGAGGCTCCGAGTGGCTGATTTTTAGTGCTGCTCCTGTCTGACATCACACAGCCCTTAGCTGCTGTGTCCTCATCCCCTGCATGGCAGATTCTCTATGGAAGGAGCCAATGGACTAATTCAGCATGTCAAAGCTAATGTTGCAAAATCCTTGGGTATATCAAAACGTTTCCAAGCACAGCCATAAATGGCAGCAACTCCAGCAATGAGATGAATTACAGCGAAATTATGGTTTAACCTGTCACGAAGACCAGGCTCTGAAATATTGGTAATCTTGCCTGTGTTTTGCAATGTATGTCTTCAGCTGAGGTCACATTGAGAAGTAACTGATTGATGTTTAACAGAATAAATGGTACACAGCCTGGTGCTTCAAAACTCTTAATTTTTGCTTGTGCTTAGAATATTTATTTATTTATTTTCCCCATTTCATTTTGCAAGAAATGGGAAAATCCCTGCTGTATGAATATCCCTATAAAATGCTGCTGTCTTTCAGCATTAATATCACAGGTACAGGGCTTTGCCTCACTGTGGCTGATGCTGTATGTAAAACAACCCAGCTAACCTTGTAAGACCATGAAAAATCTGTTGGTCTTCCCTTTATCACTGTTACCCAATCCATTAATGAGATGCTAATTGAAAGGTCTTCACTTATGGTCTAACTCTGCTCAGTAAGGTCAGGATTAAATGTAAGTGCTTCCTTAACTGAACTCCTCAGGATTCCTTCCCTTCCTCTGGCAAAAGGACTTGTGAGATGGGATTCAAGCTTGATGTCTTTGATGTGAGGAAGAAGTCCCAGCACTTATTTCTGACAGCTTTTTCTTCCAACGCTTTGAGTCCTTCTTAAGGCCCTTCCGAAGGCTTCAGGGGCTCCTTTGTTCTGGTGCCAGCTCTGTGTGGATGCAAACCATCACCTCAGGACACTAAATTGTCTGGCTTGCCAATGTGGAAATCTGCTTCTGCTTCAGAAAATGGGGTCTGATTTGTGAGGGCATTTGTGAAAGAATGGGAGGTGCTATCTTTGTGACTCACTCTCTCAGGCAAAATGCAAAGTAGGGTAAATGCTGTATAGCAGCAACAGGGAATAAATAGGTTTCTGTTTTGCATAGCTGTTATCCAGGGATACAGGGCTAGAGCAAACATATTCAGTGATAAGGCTCCTTTTTTTGTCTCATCGCTGGGTGTAAAAATCACTGCTCTAAGAGTGAGCAGGAAGAATTTGATGTGAAGTGGCCAGAATAAATGAAGATACATGAACACAGACCAGGGTGGGTTTGTGCTGAGAGGACCACCTGCAGTTCTTGTGATGAGAATGACAGGGAATTCTCTGCAAATCAAGGTACTTTATTTTTTAATGTAAGAAAATAGAAAACCTGAGTCACAGTGAAATGAAACTCCCCATGTCTCCTTAGAAATGGCGGTTCACACTCCTCCAGAGGTTCTTATTCCCTCAATGGTCTTTGAAGGGTAACGAGGTGATCAGTGGAGGACTCCTTCAGCTGTTAGTCTTCCCTGGACTGAGTGATACTGCGGAGAATTAAAGTTCCCAGAAGACAACAGCCATTCCCACCATCTCAATACATTTTATTTCTGTAAGTGGAAGAAAGGCTACATCAGAATCATTCACCCTTCCCCCACTGCCCATAACTTCCCTTATTGCTGCTGTATAAATTAAAGCTTGCAAGGGTTTTTCTCCTAAGCAGACTCTTAGGGCAGGTGCAAAACTCATTAAATGAAAACAAAATGTTCAACCCTTCCCTGTTATTTCCCTCTCCATCTGGCCTGCTAAAAAAAAAAATCCTAAAACTGAAATAGAAAAAGGTAGGAGTTTCCTGTTTTGCTCCCTAAAGGGAAAGGCCAAGCTGAGCCCTGGCGCAAACAGTGAGACCATCCACCCAGCCTTCAACTGGGGCTGACCAGGAAAGGAGAAGCAGCCTCAGAAGTGGGTGCAGGGATGCTGAGCCCTGTGCTGGTGCACAAGAGGAGAGAGGCATGTATCTCCTCTTCAATGCACAGCCCCAGGCCTCTGCTGGGTGCAGACTATGTGCAGGCAGTGTGTCCAGCAGCAGCTTACGGTGGCCATTTAGTGACAGCAGATGCACTGAGACTGGCACCAGCCATGGTGTGATGGAGTGAAATCCCTCAGAGATACATTGGCTGCATGGAAACATGCAGCAAGTTTGCCTCTGCAGTGCTTAAATGGAGTTGTAAACAATGGAACTGCAGAAGGGCTTTGAAAGGGTAAAATGGCCATGGAATCCCTAACAGAGCCCTTTACCATTTCAGGTTATGAAAACCCAGTACCAATGAAAATTACAGCAAATTTCCTAGAAACGTTAGGTGGACTATACTGGAGTCTATGGGTGCTGAAAACAGCTATATTCCTGAATGTAGCTTGCCAGCAGTGTTGGTAGGGCTTTGGTAATAACACCAGAGCCCACATGGCAGTTTTTCTTTGCCCTGGTGTGAACTAATGTCTTCATAACTCTCTGTCAGTGAATTGTATTAGCTGCAGTTCAGAGCAATCAGTCTCTTGGGAAGTTACCATTTGACTTTCTCACTTGCCCTTACTAAGTAATACTATAAATCTTTGAATCATCTGGCTGCCTTTGATCTGGCTGCAAGTGTGTGGAATGCTTGGTGACTGGAGTGGAGGAAGGAGGGAGAGAAACGCCTCATTGCTGTGCTAAAGTCATTCAGAGTGTTGAAAAAAGAGAGATGGATATGGCTTATCTTCCTAATGAAATTATTTTAGTTTGCAATGTTGCAATTTGTGTTATCACACTTCAGAGCTGGGGAGGAATAATATTTTTGTAAGCGTATATTTTCTGGGGAAAAACAAAAATATGTTTAGTTGTATCTTAAAATAGCTTCAAAATAAGATCTTGTCAATAGCAGAACTCACAGGTTGTTTGTAAATAGCACTTTGAGACACGATTATACAAAATATTTGAACAAGGCAGATTTGAGGAGACACATGGGTGGATCACCCATGGCAGAACCAGATGATAGTGTAGGGTATGCTGAACTTGCAGCATAAAACCCCTGAGTCATGAGCCCAAGTGATCGCAGTACAGAAAATGCACTGGATTTCCCAAGGGTGGGATTTATCTCATTGAGTTCAGATCTTGCACAGTCATCTAGAGTCCCTTTAGCAGATAACAGACTCAGCTCATTGCATGTCTGCTGGAACGTGGAGCTGACCTTGCTTTTTGTCCCTAGTTATCTGGATGCTGCTGTTTGCACTGCCCCTTCCCACAGGCCAAGGGACAGTTTCTCATCCCCTGAGCATTTGTTACCTATGTTTTTGTGACACTGTGAAGTGGAAGAACAAAGCCAAATCCTGTAACTGGCTTAGCATGGGCTGTATTAACATTTGTAGGAGATATCATCTGGTGGGCAGCTCTCTTGGAGTGGATCAGTCATTACTAATGAGAAGCACAGCAAGGTTTGCTGTGGAGGTGCTTTAGTGAGAGTAAAGACCTCAACATGGTCTGTTGAGGCTACACTAGCCCTATTACACCATGCCAATGTCACAGAGAGCACATTGCCCTGAAACCTGTTCAGAAAAATGAGAGTGATAGCTGTGCCAAGCGATATATTAAGAAAAAAAGGAAAAGAAGGGCATTGTACTCTATATTTGCAAGGCCATCAGTCACATCCATCAGCAATCACATCTATTAATATGATTACTATTGATAACATACCCTTCACTTCTGAGCTTCCTTAATTTGAGCATTCATGGAACTCAGGTACTAGCTGAAATGCTTCTGATTTTTTTTCCCCCTGAATATTACTAGATGAGATTATTATCTTTGAAAAATGGCCTCCTCTGAGAATTTAATTTTGGCATCCTTTTTTGATAATATTTAATACTCTCTGACTGTCTGCAAACAAGAGCAGAAATGGGAGAGAAATGCATCCTTGAGCACACATTCAGTGCTCAAATTCAGCTGCAGCACCAGATTTGAATGAGACAGCAAAGCAGGACAATCACCTTTTACTCCTGAATGCTCTTGAGGTCAAAAAGGAGAAAATGCACCATTCAGCTATAGAGACTTCCAGTTTCTGAGGCAATCACTTCTTTTTTGCTGTTATCAGCTACTTGTGTTACCGTCTGTTATAAAAAATTACTCCCACACCCTTTATCTCCTTGTATTGTGCTTGTTTGTGCAGTTCTGCTGAGGCACTTATGAAACAGAGGAAGCTTGAAACTAATCTTCGTGTAATATTACACATAGACAACATGTGTATGTGTGAATATAGATATATTTTTCTGGAGGCTGGAATAGTCAGGCATCCCTGAATACATTTATCTATCTCCTAAGAGGAAAAGTGTATCTTACTATTAAAAAAAAAAATCTATATCTATACCGTTGACAGTGTTCACAGGGGTCTTAGGTTGAGGGGAGAGACGTAGATCTGACTCCACATTTCAGAAGGCTTGATTTATTATTTTATGATATACATTACATTAAAACTATACTAAAAGAACAGAAGAAAGGATTTCATCAGAAGGCTAGCTAAGCTAAGAATAGAAAGGAATGATAACAAAGGTTTGTGGCTCAGACAGAGAGTCTGAGCCAGCTGGGCTGTGATTGGCAATTAATTCTAAACATCCACATGAGACCAATCACAGATCCACCTGTTGCATTCCACAGCAGCAGATAACCATTATTTACATTTTGTTCCTGAGGCCTCTCAGCTTCTCAGGAGGAAAAAATCCAAAGGAAAGGATTTTCATGAAAAGATGTCTGTGACAATACCTGTACCTGTACCTATGGCATAGAATCAAAGAACGACCTTAGAGATCATCTTGTTCCAACCTTTGTTCCATGGGCAGGGACACCTTCCACTAGACCAGGTTGATCAGAGCTCCATCCAACCTGGCCTTGAACACTTCCAGGGATGGAGCATCCACAGCTTCTCTGGGTACCTGTTCCTGTGCCTCACCACTCTCAGAGTAAAGAATTTCTTCATAATATCTGATCTAATCCTACTTCACTTCAGTTTGAGGCCTGGTACCATCACTCTTGTAAAAAGTTTCTCCCTCTGTCATGTGGGTTCCCTTCAGGTGCTGGAAGAACTCAATCTTCTCTTCTCCAGACTGAACAATTCCAAATCTCTCAGCCTTTCCCTGTAGGAGCCTCCATCAATTTGAGAGGGATGTTCTAATCAACATGGTGGCCCTTCTGTGGACTCAAACAGGATGATGTCCTTTCTGTGCTGGGTCATATCCCAGACGTTCCCACAGCTGGATGATATCTATCTATTTCCACAAACACTGAAAAAAATACAGAGAAATAAATGTGTGAAATGGACCCCCCCATGCAAAGCAGCAGTGGGATCCTTGCCTCAGACAGCCTTGCATGGGCTCAAGCCTCTGCAGCACAGAAAGGCTCAGAGGGAAAGATGAGTCCAGTCTATCTCTGTTGTCACAGACATGTCCACAAATGTGAATTATGCAGTGCAGTTTTCTGGTTACCTGCTCCTAAAATGTGTCTTGTACGTGGGTCTATGAATACCAGAAGAAAAAGGGAGGCATGCCTTGTGATTAGCTTTCCAGCCCTTATGGGAAATACTATCTTCTGCTTAAAACACACCAGGGTTTTGTGGTCTTGAATTTCTTATGAAAGAGGAAGGCTTTTGATTTTCAGAAAGGAGGGTTGACTGGAAAACAAGTTTGATTTGCAATTTTTGAGGAAAAATATTGACATTTTATTACATGCTAGGACAAAACTATCCCCTTCCCGTTTTTTGTGAGCAGTAGGAAAAGCATATTGTGAAATGCACTTTAATTGTATTTATGCTTTGAGGAAGGTGAGACACAGCACACTGAAAAAATGTGCTTGGTGAAAACAACAGGCAAGAAATCCAGGTGCCAGACTAGTGAAAATGGGGCAATGAAAGCACTTTTCTCTCCTGTAACAGAATCAGAGGTGTAAGTTACAAAAACCACACTGCCTGCTCTCCTCCAGTAAGTGGGACTCACCTCTGGGACTGCTCATGTAGGAGCCACATGGGACATTTGGAGAGGGGAAAGGTTGCTTTTCTTTGGGAAGGCAGAGAGCAGGTGCTGTGGTGCCCTTTCTACCTGTGTGCTTTGGTTAGCTCCTTCTGCCATGAGGAAGTGCTCCCCTCTTCCCACATTTGCAGCAGAGCACTCCCACAGTGTAAAACAAGCCAGGGGATGCAACCTTCAGGCCAGCTGGCAGGATCAGCTCACCAGCCCAGGGCCAGTGCCTGAAGACAAAATGACAGCAGGAGGGTGCATGAGAAATTCTAATTCCCACTAATGGCTGGGAGCAGAGGCACATGCAAGTTTGATTTGATGCATTTTCTTTAGTAGTGAAGCAGGTCATCTTGGATCTGCTCCAGACAGCTTATTCTTGTCTTGTAATAGAGTGAATAAATATCACTCCTTGCTTGTAAGGCCAGGTCCAAGCAGGTGACTTTCCCCTGGGGAAGCTCCATCAACCCCTCTGCAGCTCTACCAAGTGCCTTTGATTAGGCTGAGTGCATTATATAGCAATAAGCCTCTCCATTACTTTGGAAAACCTGTATTAGAACCAGCAAATTGGGTGCTGGCAGTCTGGATTGATGGATAGCCTAGGTCTGATCACAGCAGCATCATCAAAAAGAGCAGCAGGATGCCATGCCTTGGCAAATGCAGCGGCAGGACAAGAGTAAGAGTGAGTGTGTTCAAGGAAGCTCAAACAGATTTTTGCAGCTCCAGGTCTCCCATGTGTAGGCACAGACCACATAACTGAGCAGTGGGAGAGATCAATCCCTAAGAGAGAGGCCACCCCCTGCTTGCCTGGGGCAGCTGCTCCCTTGCCCCTGCCCTGGAGCTGCCTCTGCCTCCAAACACCCTCCAGGGTATGGCAGCCACTGCACTGGGGCATGTGCAGCTATCTCAAAACACCAGGCATTTCTGAGGGTCCTTTTCCCAAGCTTACACAGCAGTTCAGGATGGACATGCTGACCCCTGCAGTGCCCAAGCACAACCAGATTGCTCTGGGATGCTGGCCCTCACATCACTAACTTTTTAAATGAAAAAAAAATCCTCAGAAATGCAGAGTTTTTCCTTTAAGGCTCACTTTATCATTCTACAGGACCAGTGGAGATTTCCTCTACAATGAATAGAGAAGCAGGTATCCCTTTCCAGTACCTACACTGCCTGACAACAGCAAGCCACAGCTCTGCTGGAGCAGGTTTTCCAAAGTACTGGAGAGAGTTATTACCACATAATGCACTCAGCCTAATCAAAGGAACTCGGTAGAGCTGAAGAGGGGTTGATAAACAGTTGCATGGAGCAATTTGCACATCCAAGAGTAGGTGGGAGCCAAACCACTGCTGCAGGATCTCCTGGGGGTGCAGCATTTTCCTTTAATCCCTTCTTGATACTCCTCTGAGGCAGATCCTAAAAACACTTCACAACCAGCCCAAGGGATGTCCTCCAGCCTTGGCACAAAGCCTGTGACAATCTTGTTTTTCTAACAAGGAAACCCTCTCCAGGAAAGCCTCTGATCTGACACTGGGGAGTAATACTCATTATTTAGATCCTTTTAAAAAGGATGAAGAGCTTTGGGACTGGGATGGGCGCACCTGGAATAGGAAACCCTGGTCCTTTTGAGTGCTTACCTTGGGTGTGTTCTTGGTTTCTCAGCAGAGTTTTGGAGGCAGGGCATCTGCAGCCCTTCAGGGAACTTAGGGCTGAGAACCACTGTGCTGACCAGCAGCCCTCATCCCCTTGACACAGGGCTGCCTTCTCCACCTTAAAGGTAATGAAGTGAGTGAAAATCTATCTAATTGAGCTTGGTCTACAAACAAGGCAGGTTGGGGAAGTCTGGATGATCCCCAGAGCACCATATGATATTCAGGTCCAGTTTTAATTATTTTTAAAGCAAGTATCTTCAGTTTAACCATGTAAAAAGCCTCTGAATTATGTCTACAAACCAAATAGGTACCAAAAGGAATTCCTACTACACATGAAAGCTTTCTGCTGCTCATTGCTAAAGGCAATCATCTCTACATCTTTGCAGGACTTGGAGCCTCAAAGATCAAGAATCAAATTTCTTAGTCATGTTTTTGTCTCTGAAATCCAGTACTCTGCTTTTTAACTTTTACCAGCAAAAGTCTGTAGTTTCAGAATGCAGATGGCAGCTCTTGTACCTCTCTAGGCTCAGGCCCTTTCTTCTCCTTCCTTTTGTGTTTTTTTTCCAGTTTAACATCTCCACCAACTAAATGTTTTATATGATTGTGCTCCATGATGAGCTAAATGTTGCTATAAGTATTAAAGGATTGCTATAGAACAAAATGCCCCTCTGGGTGAAAATACAGTAGTTAAATGTGGAAAACCTGTGTCTCTTCATGCAGTCAAAAAACAATTTAAAGCAGTGAGGTTTCAAAAGTTCTTTAGCTGGGCAAACGTAGTGCATACTTTTGTTATCAAAATATACGTGGGTCAGTATTGCCCTTTGAAATCACACAGGGTCTCTGCTGGAAGATGACTGAGCTGAAAATTACTCTGTCTGGGACTTCACATTGTGCTTTGTTTTTCCTCTCAAACTGAAGGAGAGGTTAGAGAAATGCTGATGCTAAGGGTACTGGGCTATCTCTGAAAGTCCTTCAGCTTTTCTTTGGTGTTTTCTGGCCAAGGGATGTAAGGCAATGGAAGTCAGGCATAGTATTTGCTTCAGGTCCTACTAAGTTGCAAGACATAGGGTTATAGAGATATTATTTTGCCCTAAATTCAGATTGTTTTCTGAAAATAACATTCATTAATCATGGTTTTCTTCTCTCTGTGGGATACTTGTACTTGGATTTCTGTTATCATCAACTTCTCAAAAATTAAAAAGTTGAAGTGTTTAATGCTTTAACACTGTAAACTTTTAAGGCCCTAATTTTTTTTTTTTTTTTGAGGAAAGGATCTTCTGAAAGATGTGCATGGCTTGCAAAAATCTAATTGGAACATGTGGATTTTGGAAAAACCCCATGTAATTTCCAACTGTTAATGTCCCATCTGCCTCCCTAGGACTCCAGGCCCTCTGCAGTTTCTTATCTCATCCCAGTCTTGATGCAGCCTTTTATATGATTGCCCCTGCAGGGACGAAAACAAGCCCCACTGACAAATAACTACATGCACCACAGACATGCAGCTTCTGACCAACATCCCCATCTGTACCTCGGGCCGAGGGCCAGGTGCTGAGAGCTGGGACCAAAAAAACCCAAAAAAAAGATAAAACTCAAAATCATTTCTTTTCTGTACACCTGCACACAAGAGGGTGCAGAATATCCTTGCCATGGTGATGCAAGTGCACAGGTTGCCAGATAATTTGAAGGCTGGATAATAAGTGCCTAAGTGCATTTTTTAAGGAAAGTGCATATGTTTCTCAGTGCCTCTAACAAGCTGCAGAGGAGTAGCATGGAAATCGGCATCCCCCTGCCCCCGCTGAGCCTAGAAAATGCTATTTAGAGCAGTTTGTTGTAATTTTAGTGGAGAGATTTGCTTTAAAAGCTTGTGCTCTCTATAGTATTATGCAACATATGCCCTGAAAGGCATGTTATTTAATCTGTTTTCTTGTTTGTGTTCTATTTAATGCTAAAGGGGGAAAAGGGAATACAGAGGTTTTCTACTGTCCTCAGCTCAGCAGCTTTTTGAGCAGGATTGAGAAGCAAAAGAAAGTTCTGCTCCAGGAAATAGGGCACAGGATGGATGCATTTTGGACAAGCAGAAAGAAACCTGAAGGTGTGGAGCCAATCTCTGCCTAGCCCTGCATGCAGGAGAGGAGATTGTGCTGCTGGTTAATGTAAAGAACACAGGGGTTGTGTGGTTTGGCATTGCACAGGCACTCCAGCCATCTCAGGGCAGCTGCTGCTGTGTGGTGCCACTGATAGCAGCAGCACAGGTTCAGCTCTGCCTCCTCACATCTCAGTGATGGCCTCAGTCCAAAACTTCAGCTAGAAACTGGTGAAACTTAGAAAAAATCTGCTTTTTTAGCACAAATAAAAGTGCAGGATTGCTTCTGTTGCTAACCTCAAGAATAAATGGCCGTGTCTGTACTAATTCATGAAGAGAAACCCACAACAATTCCTGCCATGAATTCCTGTTCATTTTGGAGCAGTGAGGTGCTGCTCCAGAAAAAGTAGAGTTTTGTTCCTTGGTTAAGCTGCAGGATTTCTGCCTGGTGTTTGGTTTATGGCCTCACCCTGCACTTCTCCCATGGACTGAACTGAAACATTGACATTCTCAGAGGGCTCTGGGGAGCACCCTCAGCCCTGTGTTCAGACACAGCTGCTGAAACGTCTCCAGGGTGGTGTTTTGGGGCTTAAAAAGCTCTCACTCTCAGTGAGGGCAGCTCTCTTTTGCCAGCAAAAAGAAAGTGATTCCCAGGAAAGTAAATGCATTAAAGCCCTGTTGGAGATATTTTCCCAAGGAAAGACTGGGAGGGCATGGTGTTGAGGGAAGGTAAAAAGGGAAAATACTGAATTCACTTTTGAGCAAGTATTATACAGAATAATTCTTCTGCCACTTTGTTGGTCTCCAAATCTTCACAGCAGGAGACCCCTGGGTGAAGCCCAGAGATCCAGCAAGTTTCTCACCACTGGCCATGACTTCCTCCAAGAGAACTAGTTCTTGCTGGTCACTGCAGGACTTCCCCTCAGATGTGGAGCAGACATCCTCCTGGGCCTCCTTATGCAGGTCATGCTTTTGCACTCCACAGCCTGCCCTTTCAGCAGCCCTGACACTCAGATGATGTAGATTTAAAAAAAAAAAAAAAAAAAATTTTTTTTTTGAGGCATTTCATGTTCAGGAGAAGGGCAGGAATTTTCAGTCTGAATGTGGGAGTCTTGGCACCCTGTATTCTGCATCTGCCCAGGGTGCCCTCAGACCCTCATCATTCATTCATTCCTCAAGAAGGAAATTCTTTGCTGAGTTTTCTCTAATGCTGTGAAGCTCCTCTGATGTTATGGCCCATGGTGGCTTTGCAGCCCCACTCCCCAGTCCTGGCCCAAGCACATCTCACCCTCCTAGAAAGCTGAATTCTTGGCTGTACTGTCACAGCCATTCCAAAAAAAACCAACAAAAAACCAAAACCAAAACCAAACCAAAACAACCAAACAAACAAACAAAAAACCCAACACAAAAACAACAACAAAGAGCCCCCAAACAAACAAAACAAACAAAAAACCCCAACAAACAAACAAACAAACAAAACCAAAAAAGAAGCAGCAAAAAGCAGTGTTTCCCACAGGCTTCCCCAGCTGCATGATGTAGTTATGATCTAAATACCCCAGGCAGCATTTTCAGAGCTTCATGTAAGCACACAGCTAATAAAGGGATTTTTATTGGCACAAAGGATCCTTTTCAGTCAGTGGCTGAAAGAAATAGGACAAACCTGGGCATAAGGAGGGGAAGTGCTTCAGCTCAAGCCCCCTAAATCCCTTATCTTTTGTCAGATTATCCGACTGCCACAAGTGACCATACTTTGAAAAACCCTTCTTGTTAAAATTTCTGATAGCAAAATCCCTCTTTAATCTACTCTGAATCAGGTCCTGCTGGCTTTTTTTGTGCTGCCAGGGTATTCTCAACAGTGACATTGCCCAGGAGGATGACAGGCTCATAGGAATAATGGCAGCTCTGGTGAGGCAATGCAAAAATGGTCCTAGATTTTGTTATATGCAGAGTGCTGCCCAGAGGGGTGGGAATTTTTTCATGGAGCGAGGCTCTGACTATAGCTTCCTACAGTGAGAGGAGGGAATAAAACAGGGCTCTCATTTTTTAAGAGCATGAGGAAGGATCCACCTCTCAGACAGAAGTTTTCCTTCAGCAACCAAGTATGACTACAGGCCACCCAAAAAATAAAAAACGGAAAAACAAGGGAGTGGCCAGGCTTAAAAGCAGTGTTTGGGATGAGATGCTTTGTAGTCATGCACTGCCATGTTCTGGGTTCTGGATCTACCTCAGGGGTGTGTTGTGGTCAGTAACTCTCGAGGTACCTCAAGAGTTAGAAAATAATAATAACTTAATAATTAAATAATAATAACAATAATTTTTAAAATGCACAGAAATCAGCTGGCACCTTCCTAAATCAATACAGCTTGCAGCAATCAAAGTAAAGAAAAAGTACTTAATTTATTTTCTATGGATATCCTTTAGGGAAACAAGCACTTGAAAAAACTGATGGTATTTTACTGAGTAGATGAGTAAATGTGTGGTGGGCTGATCCTGGCTGGATACCAGATACCCACCAAAGCTGCTCTATCACTCTCCTCCTCAGCTGGACATGGGGGAGAAAAACATAAAAAATAGCTTGTGGGTCAGGATAAGGCCAGGGAGAAATTACTTACCAGTTACCATCACAAGCAAACAGATTCAACTTGAGGAAATTAGTTTAATTTATTATAATTTATTATCAGCCAAATAAGAGTAGGGTAATTGTGACAGTGTTCGCAGGGGTCTTAGGATGAGGGAAGAGATGAGGATCTGACTCCATGTTTCAGAAGGCTTGATTTGTTATTTTATGATATATATTATATTAAAAGTATACTTAAAGAATAGAAGAAAGGATTTCATCAGAAGGCTAGCTAAGAATAGAAAAAGAAGAATGATAACAAAAGCTTGTGTGTCGGACAGAGAGTCTGAGCCAGCTGACTGTGATTGGCCATTAATTAGAAACAACCACGAGACCAATCACAGATCCACCTGTTGCATTCCACAGCAGCAGATAACCATTGTTTACATGTTGCTCCTGAGGCCTCTCAGCTTCTCAGGAGAAAAAACCCTAAGGAAAGGATTTTTTATAAAATGTGTCTGTGACAGGTAATGAGGAACAAACCCAAATTTTAAAACAGCTTCCTCTCACCTCTTTCTTCTTCCCAGGCTCAGCCTCTGTATTTCATGAACTTCTCCAGCACAAGTCCTTCCCACATGTACTGTTTCAGCGTGGGCCCCTTCAATGGCGTGCAGTCCTTCAGGATCAGCTTACCCCAGAGTGGCTCCCACGCTGGAGCAGGTCTGCTGGCAGCACCTGTGACCCAACGGGGCACCCACGTCACAGGTCTTGCCAGGGGCCTGCCCCAGTGTGGGCTCCCCCAGGACCACAACCTCCTCTGGGTGTCCTGCTCTGGCATGAGGCCCTCCATGGCTGCGGGGGCACAGCTGCCTCACCACGGCCTTGGTCACAGGCTGCAGGGCTTGACCTGTCCTGCTTCACTGACCTCAGCTGCTGCAGGGCTGCTGCTCTCACATATTCTCACTGCTCTGTTTCAGCAGCTGCTGCTGAGCAGGGATTTTTGTCCATTCTTGAATCTGTTATGCCACTGTCACCAATGGGCTCGGCCTTGGACAGCAGCAGGTCTTTACTGGAGCTGGATGGCTCATTGGACACAAATGAAGTGCCTGGCACTTTCTCACAGAAGCCACTCCTGCAGTCCTCCATTGACAAAACCCTACCATGCAAAACCCAATATAAAATTAAAAAGAAACCTGACATTTCTAGACACGCCCAAATTAATCAATTAATTTGAGAGAAAGCAAATTGAAGTGCTGGTATTGTATTTTCTGAGACCCCCATTGAAGGGAGGAATAATGAATCTGACTTCATGTTCTTAGGAGGCTAATTTATTATTTTATGATCTATAGTATATAAAAGAATACCATACTAAACTATACTAAGGATACAGACAGAAGGCTAAAAGATACTAAAGAGAACTCATGACTCTCTCTTCAGAGTCCAACACAGCTTGACCGTCATTGGCCAATAAGTAAAAACAATTCACATGTTGGATAAACAATATCCAACCACATTCCAAAGCAGCAAAACACAGGAGAAGCAAATGAGATAGTATTGTTTTCCTTTTTCTCTGAGGCTTCCAGCTTCCCAGGAGAGAAATCCGGGGCAAAGAGATTTTTCAGAAAATATGACAGTGACATGCTGGTAGTGTAATAATAAAAATGCCATGCAAATTATTATGAGTTGTGGAAAAAAATTCTGGAGTGCCCCCAAGTTAAGGTAGCTTGTGGAGTGACAGGAAAAAAAAGGATCAAGCTTTCCCCAGCTAACTATAGCTTCATTGTTTAATCAATGTGCCTTCTCAGGTTGGTGGAAAGAGATGGATTATTGTGAACAGGGGTGTAAAAAGAGGAGGGGTGTGTGTGTGTGTCTCTCCACAGATGGAGAGGCTGGATGCTGAGCATAAAACCTTCACTTTCAGGGTAGTCTCAGTCTGTGCATCTAGTTTAGCTTTTTTTGGTTTTTTTTGTTGTGCCACATCCCAAGCTGACAATCAACAGAAGGTCATGCTTTGGTATCAAGCTTGTTACCTTCTTGGAGCAAGCACATGTGGAACAAACAAGAAGGGGTTGTTGTTGTTGCTGTTGGGTGCTTCCCAAAGGAGAATTTCTGTCTGGAGAGGTGGTTGGGAATTTTGGCCATGAGGTGGGAGGTGGCATGAGAGTCAGGAAGCTGCTCTGTGCCTGCTGGGTTTCCTTTCACAGTTTGAATGGGAGTCATCAGTCAGTTTTCCTCCTGGCCCAGTGGCTGAAACAAGCAGGGAGCCTCCATCCTGGTGGTCTGATAGATGATCAGTTCATTCTATAGTTCTTACACGGGCCTTGAGGAAATTTGCTCTGGCCTGCAAATACCAGAGGCAGCCTTGTTGGGTGCCAAAATGAGATGTCAAGTTGTGCTGCCCTTTCCAGTGAGATGAGAAATATGCCTGGGACATGAACACATTCATCTTGGCCTGCCTGCAGCCCCCTCAGGGTTTTCTACAAGGGAGTGAGCCTGGCATGTGTGCACTGAGGGGGCTCAACCAGGCCTGAGTGTCCAGCTCCTCTGCACCTGCACTGGGCTTGTATCCACACAGCAGGGAGTTGCACAGGCATGATGGCAGCTGCCTCTGCAGGGGTGACATCCTGTCCCTGCCAGTAGCCTGCAGAGCCCACGGCAGCATCTGTGGCACAAGCACATCTTGTCCTCCACCAGTCTCTGCTGCATCCCGTGGCACCCCACAGCATCCTGGAGCATCCTGCTGAATCCCATCTCCTCTGTGTACAGCCTGCTGCCCTGTCACTGCAGCAGAATTCCTTTCCTCTTTCTGGCTGTGCTGGTGCAGGCAAAGGTGCTGCCTTCCCGACCAGCCCTGCCTGTCTCATGCAGAGATGTCAGCCAAATGTGAGTGGAGTGGTTTATTGTTTATTCAGTTGTGGCCTTTGACTGAATGTATGTACTGGGGTAATTTAGTGCAGGGACATGGCTCACTCCTCGGCCAGTGCATCACCGTGTCTCCTCTTGGGTTACAAAGGACTGCAGAGAGGAATGCTGAGTGCCAAGATTTATGGAGCCACACTTTTATCAAGGAGATGAAAAGAAAGAAAACACCTTACTAAAACTCAGCAGCATTGTGGCATCTTTTCTTTTTTAATGATAGAAAAAAAAATCTCCCCACTATTACTCTTTTTGTCCTGGCTTTCGTGTCATTTCTTCATTGGGTCTAAAGCTTGTCTGCTTGCCCTGCATTGCCGAGGATAAGGTCTAGAACAGAGCCACCCTGCATAGGAAACTCTGAGTGCCTGACGTGGGGCAGCAGACAGGCTGCCTTTGTTTGCTGGTTTGTTTTGGAGGTTTGTCACAGGCTGACACAGACAGGCACTGCCTATGCCCAGGCACCACCCAGCCCCTGGCTGTGCCCCTGCAGCGACCCTGGGGACCCTCGGGCTGGGGACAGCTCTCCCAGAAAGCCACTCCCTTAAAAAGGGGTGTGGGGGGGGGTGTGGGGTGTGGTACAAAAGTAGTAATTAGTGTGGGGTGAGTTAGCAGTGTGTGTGCTATTTTGGGAAACTCAATTTTCAATGTAGTATGATCTTTTTCCAGATTAACAGTGGTGTAAAAATATCCTGATCTTTTAAATAGTCTTCACAAACCTGTCTCAAACAAGTCTCTTAAGGATAAGTCTCCCTTAAATCTGAAGCAAATATAATTGAAAATATTACAGATTTTAGTTAACACTTTCATTTTTGACTTTGTAAGGAGCAAAATGTGGTTTTACTGCTTGGAGACCCTTGAAGCTGAGCTTTTGTCTCAAGACACCTAGTTACAGGTTTAAAATCTCCACATTGCTTTCAAATAAATATACAGGGGTTTTTTTTGTGAACTTTTTTTCCCTCCCTCTATGCAGAAGCACTTTCTCTTTGAAGATAACAAGTGGCTGGAAATGAAAGGCAGGAGTGGGAATAGAAGGATGCAAGGGCTTTTTGGACTTCAAGCAGATGATTAAAAAGAAAAGGCCACAGTGTGGTAATGCAGTCACTTATAGTCCTTAGGTTTTCTTCCTGCTCCAAACAAACACCAAACAAAGAAATGTAAATTGCTTCTCTCTTCAGACAACACTGAATTACCTCTAAGTAGTGTTCAAAAGTCTATTATTTAAACATGATGAAGCCTGCATGTTTCCTTTTGCTTTCTTTGAAAAATGAAAGTGTTCTCCTCCTCAAAACACAGCAGTGGGCAGTGACAGCTCCTGAGCACAGAGTCACCCCTGGCCTGGCCCAGCCAGGAACAGTGACTGAGACTGTGCTGGAGGTGCCAGCTGAGGAGCCATCCTTGAGGGTGGACCAGGATGATGAGCTGAAGAGCTGTCCCTGGCACAGGGTTGCCAGGCAGGAGAAATTCCACACTCAGAGCAGTGCTGGAGAAGAGAAGGAGATGGGATGAATCCTATTAATTTTTTAAAGCAGGTTTTCTTTGCACATTCCACAGAATGGAAAATACTGATGGAGCACCTGTACCTGTAAAACTGTTCACTGGTAAAGCACCTCCTGATTGAAGACTGGTGTCCCATAGCTGTCCCTTGTCAGTCGCCCTTCCCAAAAATAGGATATTTTGTATTTTATTTTTCTAAAGGGCCCCCAGGACAAAGAGCAAACCCTGGGAGGAGAACATGGGATGAAATGGTGGTAATGCTATGTAGAGAAGTAATATTGCTGGAGCAAGTTCCTAGTGAATGTTTATATCAGACTAGGATGAGAGCAGGGAGCTGTGGGGAGGAGAATGGTCCATGGGTGTTAGTTTGGAAATGTATTTGGACATGACATTCCTCTGCTTGTGCTGCTGCCTCTGGAGGGGAACGTGTGGGGTGCTCCATGCAGTGAAGAAGGTGCAGATTTGCCAGGAGCTGGGAGAGGGCTGGGACAGTCCCCCATTCCCGCTGTGAGCTCTTCCTGGGGACAGGTAGGGACACAGGTATCCCCTGTGACCCCTCAGCATTTGCTGTGTCCCCAAAACCTCATGGCAGGAGTCACCACTCCACTCAGTCCTGGATGAGCAGGAGCCATCTGGCAAGAGGGCGGTGGCTGGTGGGCTACAACAGCAGCCAACTGAAGGCACTGAAACCACATGGGGTATTTTTGGAAAAGCTGACATCTTTCTTTCTCTCTTTAGCACTGAATAATCCAAGAGCCTGGCTTCCTTGCACTGTGGGCCTTGCTGAAAGCAGCACTCAGTGGACAGCAAATGCTGCCACCTGTTTTTGATGGCTGCAGAGACCACCAGTGCATTTGGATCTAATGAATTAATTCACTCCTAATCTTCAACACTCAGAAAACTTCAGATGAGCTGCAGGTCTTGGTGCCTAATACTGACTGGTAATTTCCATGGGGCCCCCAGGGGAGAGGAGTCTTTGCCTGTAATGCCTCCCATGATGTCATCATTTGCCCTCAGTTTCCAGATGATGCCAACTCAAACTTTCTATTTCCCTCATCTTACAAAGACCTTTGAGCTATAATGGTTTTATTGAGTTCTTGAGTGTTAAGCAAAACAATCCAGTTATGAAGTTAATTGTGTCTGCAAAATGACAGGGATCTTACAAACTGCAAACACCCAGCCCACTAGGGATAAAAATGGTTCATGCAGCTCTAACAGTACACACAGTTGACTGAGAGTTTGTTGGTAATTTGGGTTTTTTGTAAATATAACCCCCACATTTTCATCAGCAATTTGATTAAAAAAAAAAAAAACGAAAAAAAGGAAGAGTTTTGCATTTTCAGGTTTTTAAAGGGAAAAGCTCAATATCCTTCTTCTTGCTCTCAAGTTTTCCAGGATTTGCACATAAAGAATGGGATAAGAAGCAGTGTCAGGCCCTTCAGTGGGCAGTCGTGGGGGTGTGAAGGACATGCCAGAAAAAATACTACTTAAACAAGAGGCATCTCTGCTGTTTTCATTAGCAGATTTCTGCTTTGTTTCTAGGCATGCTAATGGTGAGCAATATCTCTGTTGTGGTTTGGGTTTCTGAAAGTCCAAGTAGATTTTTGTGGGCATTGTGTTTTGGGAAGGAGAGTGAGGAAGGGTGCAAAGGTAGGAATTGTATTCAGGCAAGTCTGGCTACAGGGACAATTCAGTGCCTTCATGCACGTAAAATGGGTGGTCCAGGAATAAACTGGAGACTTAAAATTGTGCAGATTTTGGGAAATGTGATGAACAAGCACCAGCAATATACCACGGGGAATTTTGGGCCAGGAAATGCTAACTTTAGCTACAGTAGTGCTGTGTGTGAGGCCAAAGTGAGAGGCCCCTTGGTCCAGCAATGAATCAACACTGCCTCTGGAATCCTGCACCCTGTCCTGGCTAGGGGAACTGCCCAGATAATGATGAGGAATTTAAGTTTCAGCATGTCTCCCTAGGGAGGGAATGGGCACTCCACCTGGTGTGAGCAGCTTTTATTCACCTTGGCCAGCTCTTCACTGACACTTTTCCAGGTCTCTCAGAAGGCTCTTTCAAGCATTTTGTGTTCACTAGCAGACTATTTCCATGTGTTGTGTGTCTCCATGCTGCAAAAGCCACGAGCAAGCTAAATGCTGATTCCTTTAACCTGCTTTTCAGAAGGTTCTTGTTTGGTTGTACCTTGCACAGGGCCACATCACAGACAGTGCTATGCAAGATGAGCTGATGAAGCAGGACTCTGAGAGCTGACCCAACTAAAGTCCTTCCAGCAGCAGAGCTGGCTGCAGGACCCAGCTGTCTTTGCCCACCCTGGAGAGGATATGCTAAATCTCATCTTGGAAGGATTTATGTAGCACAGCACTTCATGTATCAAGGGAGACATTACTGCACAGAGCAAATATCTGTACTTGAAGCCACATGGAAGCTACTGCTCAAAATAGAGATAATTCCTTATGCAGCTATATAGAAAAAACCTTCCTTAAAAGTTAGTATTTTCTTTTAAATGCTCTTCTTCCATGTAAATAAAGTATAGTCCTCATGGCACTGTTGCCATTTTCAACAGCAGCTTCTAATTCTAGATTTTAAGATTTAGGGGTGGTCAGGCTCTCAGGAAACCACAGGAGATTTTAAAGCACACAAAGCACCATGATCCCCTTGAGTGTGTGATACACTGCAGGGTTTCACAGCCCAGGACAGCTGGAAAACCCTTGTCTGGATACGGGTGTCCAGACCCAGAGACATTTGTAAATCTTTACCTGTTAAATACCTCTTAAGCCAGGGCAAAACATTTTGCTGTTGTGTTTTCAGCTGAAGATGTGTGGGCTGTGATCACACAGAGTGTCCTTCCACAGAAAGGAGCCTCAGTGAGAGGCACAGGGGGTGAGCAATGGAGCTGTTGCTGCTGGCAAAGGTGCCTCTCAGCCCTGGGCAGTGCCCTCAGTGCAGGTGCTTCAGGGCCCCTTCAGGAGAGGACTGCCCATAGCATCTTCTGTGGCAGGAGGTGCAGCCATCCCAGGGGTTTTCCCATGCCAGGATTCATTCTGGAGAGCGTGGGAGAGAAACATGGAGGCTTTTATGCAATGGCACAGGAGATTCCTTATGGAGCAGGAAGTTTCTCTGCCATGTTATCTGTTGATTCCCCACCTTCTGTGGTCTCAGCCTAATGAGCAGTGGAGGGCTGCTTGCCTTGGGAGGGCACCAGGGTCCCTTTGCTGTGGCTCCTGCCCTGGTTTTCAACAGAGGGAGGAACTGTGGGACCAGCAGTGGGACCTGCCCTGGTCCTTGGCATAGGAGAGCTCCTGACCAGGGCACAGCCAGCACGTTCCTGTTTGCAAAGCAAGTGCTGACCTGCCTCCATCTGAGTCAGCATTAGTTCAGTTCCAGCCCCTTATCCATTCTCAGCTGCAGCTAACAAACAAATTCACTTGTGGTACAGCTCCAGCAAAATTTAAGCTAATGGAGTCAAGTCCAGCAGCACGCAGAGAGAGCAATGTGCAGAACCTTTGCAAAGGCAAAATAAGGCAGTTGGGAAGCTCTGAAGAACCCCTTATCTCTCCATCAGCTATGGGATTTCTGAATAGCATCCAGCAGTGCCCTTCCTTCCCCACTTTGCTACACCTGCATGCCCCTGCTTCTCATGGTATCTGCAGTGCCTTTGACACATACCTGTTACTGTGCCATCACAGTACATGGCTTAATCAGCATCATTTTCAGAACTGCCATGTGTGCTCCCTTACAAAAGCACATGGCTGCATTTAATGCTGGGCTGAAAAATGCCCACGGCATAGATCAGTCTGGATCAAGAACCAGCTGCTGCAAAATTATGAGACTTTAAAAATATATATTTATTTAGTTCAAGTTTTGATGCAGATTTCTGTTTATGTTTTATAAATTGTCACTCCATGATGATTCAAGCACACAGAGTTCTGACAGTTTATTTTAAGCTGAACATCTCCATTTACTGAAACCAGTATTCATGCAGAACCCTTTTATGTGGCAACTTGAATGAGTAAACCTTCTCAAATCCTCCATATCTTGTGTGTGTGCCATTGGGCAGTCAGTGATGTTTAGGATGTATAAGCCTGGAGTGGAGCAAAAAGTGAGCATGAAAGGTGGCTCAAGGCACAGCAAAGCAGTGCTTGTTGATTAAGTGGGTAGAGCCTTCAGGAGGTGTACTGGGAGCAAGCACAGACTGCTGCCCTGAGCAGTGAATTGGGTGTGAATAAATGATAAGTCTAAGTTCAGTGCAAGGTCATTGGGGAAGTAATGTAATAGAAGCAAGAGCAGTCTCTGAGTAATCTGAAAAGGTCTGAGGAAATTTTATTTAGGGTGTATAGCTGTGGTTTCACAGCCAGAACAGGAGGGTGGCAAGCAGATTCATGACTGAGCACACAGAACAGTGATGTATAGCTGGAAAAGCCTGGAAAAAACACTGGAAGGTTGTTTTGTTCCTATTTTGACAGTCATATGCCCAGTTCTACTGCCCTGGCATATGTGTGAGATATAATTTCTGAGATTAGAGAGTCATGCTGATAGAACACTCTTGTCTGTTTCTAAAAGATCTTCATATATCCAGAAGGAATTTTGGAAATGGATAAAGCACTGAGAAGTTGGTTTACATCAATAAGACTAAGAAGTATGGAACTCTGTGATGCTTAATTCACAACTCTCTTCTTCTCAGTCATTAATTTCATCTGGACTACTTCAGCCAGTAACATCAAGCAGACACAGAAGTGCTTGCAGAATTCAGTGCAAGTATTTCAAGCAGTGTACTGGGGGCTGTTGTTGGTAAAAGACCAAACATGGGTACTGTTTTAATTGCCTTGTGGAATCTTTTCATAAATAGTTGCATGCTTTTTGTGGATTAGCCTCACACATTTAAAGCTTTGTTTTGCCTGATACAACAAGTGCTCAACTGCACCAACAGGAATGACTTTACAAGCTTTTTCTATTTTATTAAAATCCATATATACAGCTTCAAAAAGCAATTAGTGTTTATTTAGCTAAAATGTTTCAAATATTAATAGCAGCTTCAAAATGTTGACAAGTCCTAAAACCCAGCAAGAAACATGTTTTGATGTGTTTGTCTTCTGGCTGCTGAAGGGAGAACTGATTAAAATGTAAATAATTAGTTCGCTTAATATTTTCTTTCCAAATGTGAAATGTTTGGGCTTTTTTCCCCTCCAAACTGTGGTTTAAGTTACAATTTATTGATGTTATTTTACAATGTATCTCCCAAAAGAAAATGGAGACAACTTGCTTGCTAACATCCAACTGACCTGGTTCTTGCCTTCAGGTAACTCTCTGTGCGGGTTTGGGACACCTTGGCCTCAGTGTGGCACATCTTCCTGCCCATCTGTAGGTACAGCAGAAACCCTGCTGAGGCCACTGCTCCATTCAGGTCAGCAGGATCATTTGGTTTATTTAAGATTAAATTAATAATTTTTTTAAGGATTGCTGCTACAATAAGGATATTTTATCTTTTAGTATGAAGGGATTAATTTATAGCTTAGGTATTTCAAAATCAATCTCTAAAGATTTTTTTTTTAAAATTTTTATTTTGCAAAAATAGAGCAGTTATGGAGGCCTGATTCCCAGCTGGGGTAAGTCATCTTGCAGATACTGGAGATGCTATGATGTTGCAGCAGCTGAGGATTGAGATCTACAGTTTCCCTAAATATATGAAGCAGATGTACAACTCACACCCACAGTGGCAACTTAACACATCTATCTGGCAGTGCATGAGCACCTCTCAGTCCCAAAGGAATCCTTCCATGCCTTACCTACAAAAATAATCTTTGAAACACCGACAGCACAACAACTAAACCAAATCTTGTATTGCAAGGGCATGGCCAGAGAGGAGTTTAGGTTCTTTCTGAGGAGAGCATAATGAAATACAGCCTTGAACCAAACCCCAGTGATGCTCCAGCCTTTTCTGCTGCCAGCAAATGCCACGAAGGCCTGTGGGACACCAATCCTGCTGTGAAAAGGAGGTGACTCCTGATGCAGAGGAGTCAATAACCTCAGGAGATACTCACCTGGCTGTTAGGGCTGCTACAGTAACTGAGAGAGGGCACACACCTGCAACATCCCTGGCAAGCTCCTGCTATGACCCCATGACACTCTTAGACTGAATTTAACATCCTGCAAACCTATGAACTCTGCCCACCTGGTATCTGACTCTGTGTCCTTCTGTGAGATTCTGTTTTACAAGCAGATGAAGGTTTCTAACCAGATGGCAACATTCACACATTTCGAAGTGTCACTTGACTTCTCCTCTGACATTAAAAGACACTCCATCTCCACACAGATGAGTTATTTACATTGGCAATCTCTGCACAGGACGTGTTAAATACATCCAGCCAACCTTGCAAAAAGATTACCTGCAAGGTCATGCCAGCAGTTACTATGCAGAGTGAGCAGGCTGGTAGAGCAAGCAGAGATACCTGAACAGGGGCTTTGTCCCTCAGCTGGAGACCTTAGCAAAGGAGGTTTCTGCAGCTGAGCTGAGTCCTACAGGCTCCTCACCAGTGAGTGGAGAGTGCTGTGACAGCACAGCATCTGCCCTGCCTCAGAGGGCTGTGCCAAGACCCACACTCCTGCCTCCTGTTGGCACTGACAGGGCAGATGCTCACCTGCCTTTGTGGAAACTGAGTGGCCACTCAAACTGCCTCATTTCTGTCACAATTTCTGTAGCACAGGAGCGCCAGCACATTTTCAGCCAGAAATAAACGAGTCAATAGATGTGCTTTCCTCCACTAAACCCATACATATAAACCAACGTTCCTCTTCATCTCAAGAGTTAAAGGAAGAAGTTCAGCTTCATTTTTTTCAAATCAATAATGCTAAGAGCTGTTCACAGGAGGCTGCAATAGTGAGTCCCTTAGTGCCTTTCCCTTGTCCCCTGTCCCCAGTCAATTCTAATCCCAAAATGCAGTTTAGTTACATGTGGATGTGTCATGTTTCATGAGGGTAACATATTTACAGGCTGACTGCTCTTATTTACATTGCTTTCATCTCTTCCTTTCATCGGCAGTTTACAGTATCATATTATCAATTCAGCCTTTGGGAAAGAGGCCAGTGTATATAAATCTCTGAAAAAGAAAAAGATCCTGAGTGAATTAGCAAGTGACAGATGGTAGGCACTGAGTCTTACCACGCTGAGGCAATCCACGTGGCAGGCAGGTTGCCAGGCACAGAGCATGGCACGAACAAGTTGTGGCCTTAGAAAAACTGATGGCAAGCAATAAAAAGGCCACGAAAGCCTTCAGTGAGGAAAAGAAGTGCAGCAGATAGTTCACATGTGGTCATGGTGAGCAGGTGTGAAAGAACCAGCAGCATTCCAGGCTAAATCCCCTGGGATCCATCAGGCTGGCACAGGGCAGCTCCACAGCCGTGTACCCCTGGCAGTCTGGGGTTTACAACCATGTGAGGTGGGCTCAGAGATAACCTCAGAAAGCAGTGCAGCTTCCTGCTTTTGGGACTGGACATAGGCTGCTTTGCACCAGGCTCAAATAGCTCTGCTTATCACGTACCCTCACAGCTGGTCATTCAGCTTCACTACCCACAAGGACTCCATTTAAGCTGACTGAAACATCAGCAAAGGTGTCTCACAAAATTCCACTCTGCCAGTCCTTCACCCCACCAGCAAGCACAACAGATCTCTTCAACAGCAGTGGCTGTGGTAGTGCTCCAGCACCCAAGATCACAGGCTTCCCAGCTCAAACTCTACAGCAGACATGAGGCACCAGTTCTCTGCCACCAAATCCTTCCTTACAAACAAGCAGCAAGCTTTTTGTACAGCATGATGTAAGGCCATGCCCAGCCAAATACCAGCTACTGCAAGGGAAGGGCTGAGTTACAATTAATGCCAGACTGGGAAGTCACCTTGCAATATGGATGTCATTTATTTATTGTTTTATCATGACACATCAAATGCTATGGCTGCAATATCAGAACATGGTGTCATTTATAAAATACCAGTATTATTAATGCGGTGGTAAGATATTGTTAACATTTACAGAAAGGTGTATAATAATTCCACAGCTTTGCCTCAGTGACAAAATACACTGGCAAGCAGATGATGGATGGAATACAGTGACTCTTTATTATCATGGTTTTTCCTCCTTGATTACTGAATGGCCTATAATGATATCAGTAATTGTTGCTGAATCTAATCCTTTCAAATATAGAAGATAGATCCTTTGCTTTTACAGTATGTGTCAGAATAAAAGAGAAGCATCTGAAAAATAAAGAAAAGGCATTTCTTTACAAAATGAGATGAAAAAATAAAACAATATAAATGGAACTTTCAAGTGTTTCTTTTTATATTTAAAGCTCTTAATAAACTGTATTTAAACATTCTTAAATAATCATTCTGTACCTTTGATTTTCTGTTTCACCTTTGGAAACAAATAGAGTAATCTCACTATAAATGTGTGCAAATAGAAAATATATAAATATATTTAAGGCCCACATCATAAAAAGGTGGTCTCAGAATTGTCATTTTTACAATGATCAGTTGGGGTTCCTTTCATTTTGTCCTGCAAGTTATTTGAGCTCTCTTCTTTTAAGCCTTTGAAGTCCACATGCAAAGAAGAGCCAAGCACACACATACTGTCCTGTGCTTCATTTTGTAAACTGCTTGATGACACCTGTAAAACAGTCCCAATGTGACTGAACAGTGGAGTTGATGTGATCCACTTCAACAAACTGAAGTCTGCTTGGTCGACTGCTGAGCTCCATGGGAATGTTGTTCCCACAGGCAACGACTCCACCTCTGCAGTGCCACATTGAACTTCCCGAAACCCCATGGACCTTTCCAGAGCAGCTGCTGATGAGGGAAGCTTGTTTTCCTCATACAGCACAGCACCCTGGGGAGAGGCAGCCGCAGTCTGATCTGTTTTGTGGTCTGCCTTTGTGTCCTCTCGGAGAAGTGACTCCCTTGTTTTAGGAGAGGCTGGCAAAGGAGTGCTTTGGTTATCAGCCTTGTAACAATCACTGGCGTTTGAGCTGAGGCTCGGGAAGAAGCTGTCTGCAAAGAGCCGTGTCTGACACATTGTCTCCTTTACATTCAACTCAGTGAGGAGCTGGGCACGAGTCTCTGGGGACAGTTTACTCAGCTGGCGTCCAAGCTGAAGCTGGGTTGGGAATAGTGTTCCCTGAAGGGTTCTGTACAGGAACCTGCAAGATGAGAATGGCCATGTGAGAAGAAATGGAAGAAGGAAATACCCAATACGTTATTAAGGGAAAACATCCAAGACAAAAGTGCAACACAGAAAAATAGGACAGTTCTATGTGCTGTTCCTATGCTCCATACAAGAAAGCTTGCAGATGGACAGTTCTGGATGCTGGGCTAATATTTTGATTAATAACTTAATTAGGCAGTGTAATAAATCTGTATCTTTAGCCAGTGATCCACCTTGTGATTACACACAGTCTTTCATCTTTCCTGATGAGGAAAGGAAATAGGGATAAGTCTGCAGAGCAAGTTTCCTACATCTGCAAATAAGCAAGTATGTTCACAACAAACTATCAGAATTTGGGTACTGTGCATTTTATGTGAGGATGGACTGAATCCAGAAGCATCACAGAAAACCTCGCAGGGTAGCAAACCTCTGCATGGCCAGGAGGTTTGACCAACAGACTACAATTATCCCATTCCTGTGGTCCTTGGCCAGGAGCTGTGGTCTGTTCCTGTGGTCAGGAGCACAGAACAGGTTAGACAGCCTGATTTCAAATAATCACCTACTGAAAGAAACTCAATTGGCTGTTAGGCAAAACAAAAGGTGGGGAGTGTAAGATGTTCTTGCTCTCCCAATCATATACATGAAGTGCCTTTATATACAAAAAAAGACATGAGAGAAGATACAATACCTGGGCAGCAATGCAACAACTGGTGATATAATGCAAGTGAAATAGAACATAGGGTCTCCCATCAGCCTTTCCATGGTCCAGTAGGGATTGGATGGAGGATGGCAGACTGGGCAAGAAGCATTGTAAACCAGAGCCACAAAGAAAAATAAAATTATACTGAAGATGCAAGATGACCAGTGGAGAAAAGTCTAGAACAAAAACCAAAAAAATCAACAACATAAGTGTAATGATTCTTTATATTCTGAGAAGTTTGCTGTGACTTATATTAAAACTTCTTAATTTCTGGAGTCAAATCTATGCACAGCAAAGAGTTTAGAGTCTTGTATATTTAAAAACTCTTATAAATACAACACTACAAAGCTGTTTGCAGATCATATTTTAAAACCCTTTCCATGCTTTTTTAAAATGCCTGCTAAAAACAGAATGTGCTGAGGGAAAGGAGCAACCATCTTATGTTTTTGAAAGGTGGCACTAAGAGAAGAATTATGTCCATGCCAGTGGCTGGCATACATCTATGTAGGCTGTGGGTATCTTACCCAAGTTTTGGTTTCAATAGCCAAATGCAGGATGATGGTGAAAAGAGCTATTGTGGTGATGGGAGTTCCCCAGGAGAAGATATCCACCTCTGAATCATAGTAAGTCTGTAAGAAAGAAGACAGAATTTAGCCCAAGCTGTGTTGCCAGTTCTCCTCCAAATGCTTGAAATAGAATGGCTTAAACCAAACACTTACAAAATAGGGGATGAAGAAGCAAACCAGGCTTTGATACATAGCATCAATCATGTTCATCCAGAACATGTGTGGTTGGTACTCCTGTGTTGTTAAAAAAAAACATAAAGAAGATCAGATCATAATGAAGATCCTCTCTGCCAGGATAGGTATTTTGAGGGGGATGTTTCAAGGGCAGTTTTAAGGGCTTGGGAAAATAGCTTCATAACTTTGCCAATCATTTAGCTACCCTGGGGGATGAAGCACGAACAGTCTACCTGCAAGTCACTCTGTTCTGGGATGAAAGTATTTTGCCTCTTTTTTCTTTTTTTTGGTTTTTTTTTTCCTTGGCAGAGGATGTAATTTTAATCTGATGCTCAGGACAGGAAACGTTTATGAAGGTGCCCTTTTTTATGCACTACAGTCAGACCACTAATGAACAGGAATAAATGGGTTCTACATCACATAGGCATAAGCACAAACACAGGGTATTTATTGGCAGAAAACAGAAAATGCACATGTACTTAGAGAACATTCACAACAAAGGTCTTTAGTGGCAATTCATGCAGCAATTTATGCTACAAATATTTATATAAAACATATATATATATATACACATCTCTAAGTATGTGCATAAAAATGCTTGCTAAAACCCAATATTAAACTAACATTTTGGTTTACAGAAATATACAATTGCAGGGATATGGATGGTTATATAAGGGACCTAGATATAAGGAAAAATAGTTTATAAATGGAAAAATGGTTATGTAATTTTGGTATATATTCTACATCTCCAATAACTAGCTTGGTCAGGTCTTCTTCCTTTTGTGGAAAATATCATTGTAGACTAAAAATGGGAATGGAAAGATGGTTCGAAAGAATTATGATGTTACTTGGCCTCCTGAACTAGCATGGTTAATTACTGCATCAGCCTGCTCAGAGGAATTGTGGAATCTCCAGTGCTGGAGACATTCAAAACTGGACTAGATAAAGACCTGAGAAACCTCATCCTGGTTTGCAGCTGTTTTGACCAGGGGTCTGGATCAGATGGCCTCCAGTGCCATCTAAACTATTCTATGATACTATAGGCCCTTTTTGAAAGAGATCCCACCTCAAACAAGATTTTTAGGTTTTTAAAATCCCTTTTTAGGTAACTATAAAGGGAATATGATCAATAGATTTTAAAAAACCCAAAAACCAAACAAAAACCCCAAAGAAACAAGCAAACAAAAAAACTTAGAATGATTTCTGGGCTTCTCTATGAGAAATAACTGTTCTGTGAACCTGGGAGACTTCTCAGTTTGCCAGCTGAAGACAGGCAGACATAACCTCCCAACAAGCCTTAAGGCATTACAAGATTTCTATCATCCTAAAAATGTGCAAGAGAGGAAGATATTAATAGTACAGATCTATCAAGTGCGATGCACTGAAACAGAAGAAATGTAGAAAACAGAAAACAACAGATGAAAAGGACAGTTTGGACTAATGGACTAAAATAAGTTATACTCAAATTCTCCTTTCATCTTTCCAGGAGAGTATCTAGCAATGCTACTACATGTGTGGGGTACCAAATACAGGTGTACACTTGGAGGCAAAAACCACTTACTGTGTCCTCTAAGAGGACAGCTTTGTAAGACATTTTTAAGAAGACTTTTGCCCTTAAAACAAGGTCCTCCCCATATAGATAGTTTGCCAAACAGCAAGATTTTCCCACGGCACACTGTACCTGTAATTACCAGGAACGGTTTGGTTCAAATTTCTCCTGCAATTCCTTTTGTTTTCATTGTGCAATTCAAGCAGATGGGGACAAGGTGTTTTCAACAGATATTTCAGCTGAATCTGTCATCTGTGACTACTTCCCTCAGAGACTAAGTTTAAGTGCTTACTACCAAAGCCATCTTTGTCTTCTTTTTGTAAAGGGCTGGGAAGTGAAGTTTTGAATAAGTACTGTGAGGTTATTCTGTAAAAGCCTGCACTAGCTACAAAGTGCAATCTGTTTTGGTTTTTTTTTTTGTTATTTGTGAGCCTGGACCAAGAAGGAGGTGTTCAGTTTAGATTTAATTAAATCATCCAGCCTTCTCTCCTGACACGTATTAAAAATATGGCTGGCTGGGGCTTTTTTTGTTAGTGTGTCTTTTGTTTAAGTATACTTTTGGCATTTTGACTCAGATAAGAAGTATCACAGAGTAATAACACTGACTTCTCAGACTGTATTTATCACTCATCTACTCTTTGGGAGCAGGGCTGGTTTTCAGTCGAAACTAAAGATGTTCAGGAAAGAAACTGCAGCAATCAGGAAGTTTTTACCTCCATATTCTGTCCGCTTTTATAAAGCTGAGGTACAGCAATTAACACTTCAGCTGGCACATCCTTATCCAGCACACCAGTAACCAGTTGTGGAAGAGAAGAGAAGAATAAATTAAAGAAGATCAGATACCACTGATCAATCATTGATGAGCCAGAGAACCCGCAGTAGAACTGGTACCAGAAGAGAAGGGCCACAAACATCTGAAACAGAACAAGCAATGCTGTAAATATAACAAGATAAGGAGGATCATCATCCCACTGTGTTCTGAAACCATTCTCATTCCAGCTCTGCAAGAACTTATCTATGAATGCTGAACATGTGAGCAATCCTTGTGAGGATACCTGCTCTTTAACTCACTTCCTGATGCATGTACCACTTGGCTAAGCTGCAAACACCTGGCACACCTGCAAGTCTTTGTGCTGCTGCAACCTTAGACCTTGGGCATCATATAAAATTCACTTTCAGTTCAAGTGAAACACTGAAGTGCAATTTAACTAACTGTAAAAAGCTCTCCCAACCACCACTGACCTCTAGGTAAATGAGTACTGATGTCACAGCACTTACACAGCTACTGTAAGAACAAGAATTGCCACAATAATACCCTCTGCTGGCTGGAGATGTTTTGGGAGACTTCTGCAGTCTACAACAGATAAATGCAGAGCCTTCTCTCAAGATCAACATGAGACCAGTAGCAGCAAGGAAGGTGAAACTGTAAGGTCTAGAAAAATCATCTTAACTATTCAATCTTTGTGCTTTGACACTCAGCAAATTAGCAGTGCTGTAAAGATTCCTCAATCTCCTTCTTCAGCTCAAGGAAGGAATCAGATGCATACACAGAGGCAGAGGGGTTGTTCATCTACTTGGGTAGGAATCACCCAAAAAGAAACAAACCACACAACTCATTTTTTCTACAATGTCTTCAGCATGGAGAATCCAGAGGGCTCAATAAAGGTGCTGATTTCAGATCCTGATGAAGGACTTGAGGCCTAGAAAAAGATAGCCAGCTTCCTAGAGAAGGAAATAAATTCCCGGGCTTGGTTCCCCTAAGACTAAAATTTTTATTATTCTTTGTAAAGTGATTAAAACCAGAAAACGGTTGGAAACTGTTGAGGGTTTTCCTACTTTAAAGATGAAGATGGGAAATGACATAACCTCTCCTTTCACTTCCTCTTCTTTTTGTATTCTGTTCTCAAAAAGCTTTCAGTCAGATGGAGAATGTTAATCCTTCATGAATTTTAGATATATAGAGGAAAATACAGATCTGTTCTATCTGTGTGCCCAAATGTGGTTGAAAATTAAACACAGGAGGAAAAAAAAGGCTATGTTGTGCTTAGTCAATGAAAGTTGCTTTGAGAGTAAACCTGTCTTGTAAAGGGGAATTGCCACAGAATAAGAGGAACATCCTGCAGCACACAAATGTACATACGTGTATGTGTGTGTGTGTGTGCGTGTGTATGTGTATATATATATATATACACACACATAAAGTAGATAAATGCTCAGGGAAGGTTCACATACTACATTGAAGTGTCTTGTATATGAGCAGCAAATACACCTCACTGTTAGTGAGCCCATTCTACAAATTACCCTAGGGAAAGTTAAATGGTAGTATTTTTGTAAGCACAACCTCTAGAGATGTTTCTGTAAATGTAATTCAAGAAAAATATCTTCCTATGGCCCAAACAAGACTGAGTTACCAAAGCTTACCCTCTTCAGTACAGTTGTCTGGGACACAGCATTTTCATTACCAAACTGAACATATTTTGAAAATTATTTCTTCTCCATGCCAAAAACAACAACAAAAAATTCTGGAGTAATTTCTCAAAAAGAAATTACAATAAATATGTAAATTTATGTATTTTTTTATCACTCTTTTAAAACAATATGCAGCTAATCCTGGAGATAGTAAATTTTCTCTCTAGAGCCTTGCTAACCTGTCTTGGAAAAAATTTGGCTCTGACAAAAACAGATAGTTTGATGAAAATACAGTCAGCTGAAAATCTTCCTTCCAGTTCTACTATGGGTCTTAGTAGTGCTGTTGAAGAAAGCTTTACAAATAAATGAGGCTTAAATAATATTTTTTTTCTCCTGAAATTTTATTTTGTATTAAACAAGTTTTTTAAATTTTATTTCAAATGTTCTCTCTTGCCTCTGTGTATTACCACTCTGAAAAAGACAAAACAAATTTACATAAAGATTTTAAGTAAAAAATCTTTCCCTTTCTCCCCTGCCAGATGAGACTGTTTTATGAATGTGGTCCCAGAGAGAATTTCTCAGTGAATGAAGTGTATGTTAAAAAATTTTTAGTGCTGCCTTGCAGAGACAATGTATAAACAGGAAGATGTGCAGGTAAAATTTATTTACATGAAATCCCTTTTCATCAAGCTCAGATATTGCCTATCATGCTATGTTTTAGTTTATATTTTACTTGTATTTTTATCATCTCCATGAAGCTAAACATCTTCTTGGAGAAGTCATCTAAGTTTCAAAATGGCTTTTGCAGCAATGTGAAGTTTAAATTTTAAATTAGCTAGGTTCTAGTGGAGAATGGAAAATTTCACAGTATGAACAAATGGGAAAAAGAAACCACTTAAGCAAACAGAAAACTTGCAGAACGTCTGCAGTGCAGCTATCTTGACTCTCTGTGGAGAATCATCCAGAATAGTCTCCTTGCAGAAGGTTCAGGTGCTCCTATCTTTCCATTTTTGACAATCTTTCCTTAAGGGCAGGCACTGTGTCAGGCGTATTCATGTCTATATGCTGGATATCCAGCTACAGTTTTGAGTCAGAAGCAACAAGTATTTCTCAGGAAGCTTTGAAGGCTGCCAAAACACAGCCAACACAAAGAGATCTCTTCAGTTATTTTCTAGCCTTGAGGCAGTAGCTTCTGAAAATGTCTTATTAAAAATGGCATGAGAAATAATACTTGTAATCAAGGGCGGTTGTACCACAGAAAATGGAAGATTTTACCCAAGCTGACCAAAAGCATTGATATATAAGCAGCATCTCTGGCTGCTGATTGCTGGAGTGTCTTATGTGCATTACTTCTGGGTTTATTTTTTTAATTTTTAATATAAGATGGCTATGCATACAGCTCTTGGAAGTTCAGATTTGATAATGTCAATGGGTACCTTGGAAACATCCAGTACTGGGGGTGGGAGTACAGATGTTCAGCATCATTCAGGATTAAGCCTTAAAACTGATGGATCTGAACACCACCACGTTTCACTGCTGTACTTCAACAGGTGGCTCTCCACTCAGTGCAGCATTACTTAAATCTGCTTGCTATTTCTGACTCAAGCAGCAGCTCAGATTACGAAGTCCCTTCATTCTTCTATGTCTGAGAGGGCACTTGCATGCAGTCCCTGCTCTGACCACAGAATTTATTTTAACATGCTTGTTTTAACAAAAAGACACTTCATTAATCCTTTAGCACCCTTAGGTATTCTGGTGATGTTCAAAATTTTGAGCAAATAATGGTTTCCTTCTGATAAAAATTGAGGATTAGATTAAAATTGGAAAGAACTTTTACAAAACTGAAAGTTTTTTCTGATACTGAGGACAAAATCCAGTCTCCTGCACACAATTCATACATTGCCCTTTGAAGCAAACAGAAATATGAGAGCTCTATCTCTCCTCTTTTTCTTGCTTCTTCATATGCCTTGCTCCCAAAGTGATTTGTAGCTGTTGCAAGTGAGCAAATATATGTGCCTGCCACTGACTCCCACCCAGCTGGTGGTATTCTTGGTTTCCTTGTTAGGCTGTTTTCAATCAATCATCTTTGTACTCCAAGATCAATGCAAAGGGCCTTTGTTGAGGCCAAGGAGTTGAGCTGCTTCTGGCTTGATGCCCAGTACTGGATTGAGTCCTGTTTCATGCACCAGGGAGGAAACACAGACCCATCGTCTGTTCTTTACCACCATGTGCTTCCTTTCTAATGAGCTCTTTTGATTAGTTGGAAATAAGATAAATCAAGGAAAAAAACCTTCCCAGTCTCTGCATCTGAGACACAGAGAGGACTCAAATTATCTCAAGGCACCAGGAAATATGTACAGTGATTCATAAACAATGATGAGATAAAGTCAGGAAGAGAAAGCACACTCAACTGCTACTTGGGACCAATGTTGGATGACTTTGGCATTGAAGACTCCCATATCCAGCCAGCTAAATTCTGCAAAACTGCTCAGTAAAGAAACTTTTCTTCAGCAGTGCTTGTTATTTGTGTTACCTAATTTGCACATTCAGCAGCACACTGTAGCTGTTATGGAGTGGGTCCCGTATTTTTGCAAATGGCAGCCAGCTGTCTTTCAGCTCTGCAAATTTCTTTGCAGCTTATTTATAAACCATTTGAAGGCTGACCTAATGCTCACTTAGCACAAAATAAACCCTGGAAACATGTGGTGCCATAAAGCTGCCAAGTCAAACACTTACTGCATTTTTGTAGAAGAAATACAGCACCATGTTGGCGAGTCGGGAATAACACCAGTGGCCATGAACAAGCAAAAGCTTCTCCAAGTGCCTGAACCTCGGGATTGCAAAGTCACTCGCCATCACCGCCTTCAACGAAACAAAGGTTGGAGTCATTATTGTAAAGCACCCCTTCAACACTACCAATGAATCTAGTCATCTTCTCAACTCCTGCAGGCAGTGGAAGTTGTACTCATGAAGAATGAAATTCATGACAGTGCTTACGAAGCGCAGCTATTGCTCCATGGATGTGCAATACCCACGAGCAAACTCAAGGCAACCCGGTCCTCACCCAGAGGAGATTACAGCCTGCATTGCAGATGGTGACAAGCAACAACAAAGAGCTGGATGTGGGAGAATGGCTGGCAATTGCAGTTGCACAAGCATGAAAGCCCAAGGCTCGTGTGTGAAGACCTTGGTGGCTCTATCTTTCTCTGTAAAAACCACAGTGCACTTACAGGGCAAAATGAATTTCCAGAGAAAAAGATAAGAACAGCACAATTAAGTGGTTGCATCATAATAATTTGACTTTAAAAGAAAAAACAACAAAAATATTAGTTTTAATTTAATTTGCAGACCTGGTTTATACAGTTTACTTGGCTGTCCTGAGATATCAATATTTTGAGGGATTTTTAAAATGACACATTTTCTGTAACTGTGTATGAGAAAAAATCACACTAGATGAGAGTCCTCTGGGACTGTGCAGACTGTCAGATGACACTGACAAAATGAATCACAGTTTCTCTCTAATTCTGACTAAATTTCAGGGTACTGTGTATCTAGATGAGACCTACTTGTGTTATCAGGGGTGTTTCATGATTTTCCTTATCCCTAAGATCACACTAAGATTTAATTTAGTATTATTTTACATTTCTTTTTCTGTTTTGGTATCACCTTTCTTCTCACAATTCAGTTCAGCAAAAACAGGAGGAAAGGTGAAAACCTCCAAAGGAGCAGTATCTTCTTTACACTCTGCTAGATATACTTTGGCTGTATTTTTAAATGAGAGACATATTTCCTTTTAAGTTTTCCTAATTCTCTTTCTTGGTAGAACATCAAAAGGGCTTAGTTTTCCCAAGTAGGTGCTTGTAGAAGCTAATAAAATAAACTCTAAAACAGTATGCAAGAGAAGGTGTAAAAATGCATTGCAATTTAAGCAGTAGCTATATATGAGGACTGAGAAACTTTTTAATATGTTGACACATCCTAGGATTTCTCAGGTACTGAGACATACTTGTTATAACCTCCCTGCACTGAAGTCTGATTTGTCTTGCAGACACACAGCTATCTTGCAGTTTGAGTAGAAAACAGCTATGCTATGTCTGCTTCCTTGTCCTCCAGCCCATCTCAGCCTATTCCAATGTCAAAACAAACCCGTTAGCTTCATTTGTGCTTCTAACACACTACTTCTCAGCAGGCTCTGAGAAGTGTCACGATTTCTTTCTTTTTTTATTCCATTTTTTATGGTGAGGAACATAGAGAGAAAGATATGTTATCCAATTACATTTGCATGTTTACTTAGGCTCAAAATACCCACTTGATTTTCACATTTATTTTTTTTTCCTCCAGCTCCACATGCTTCCACAGAATGTGAAAAGAAAATAAATCAGACAGTATTGCTGTCTTAGGCATCTAAATGCTCAACACCTTCTGAGTACCTGCATGTGTGCAATTCTGACAGTTGTTCATAGTAAAGAGGTCTGTGTGGGTCCTTAGGACTCGCAGTAAGGGAAGCAATCTATAAACATTTTCAACTCTGCTGAACTTTCATTTAGAAATAAAACCAGGTAGTTTAATGAGTTAATGAGACAACAGCTTTCAGACCCGGATACACTGCAAAAGCCAGAGGATTTGAGAACCAGTTATTATAAGTGTACAAGCTGAACTGAAAGTGGCATAAAAGGGCAAAGAGTCAAAAAATGCTATGAACAGTTTATGTCTGCATTAGGAAAAAAAGTATCTGAATTAATACATAGATGATGCAGCTTATTGGTAAGTTCATAAGAGGTGGTAAGACCCAAGAAAAATGTTTGCAGCATATTTTTTTGAATTTATAGGTTTGGAGGGGAGCCCACAAAACCAGCCTTCTCTGAGCTCTCTGGAGCTTGGACTGCCTGCAGGATTTGAAGATGCATACACAGTGAAAAGTGCATGATAAATAAGAAAAATATCCACTGACTTTTCTCCAGTGACCTGTCCTAGCTTCTGCTGATCAGGAGTCAGAAAATGCAAAAAGTTGATACCCAAGTTCATAGCTCAATTACATTTTTGTTTTATAAGTTTTTTTGTGTCGACCCAAATAAATGACAGCATTCATGAAATCCCATTAAATAAAATTCTACAGCCAACTTGTGCACTGTGTGAGGGAGGCCTCTCTTCCCTTTTGAGCAAAACATCCAGCCAATGTTGCAAAAAATGCAATTTGGGTCAGAGAACCACCCACTGGTAACTAAGTTAAGGAGCATGCTCATCTGCTCAGGTCCTCAGGATGGAAACACTTCCCACTTTCCTGGTAGAGCTGTTTGACATATACTCAGCTACTCTGTTTTCTCTTGCAATCAGCCTGCCCAAATACAAGGCAGGTTGTGGAAATAAGGTATCCTCCTCATTCTCTGTGTCTTACTGCCACGTCTGGTCCTGACACTGCAACTGATCTGCACTAGCAGTAGAGGAGGCTGAGATAATACATACATCCTATACATATACATCCTCTCTTCTGGGGATGAGAGAAGTACCTCTTACACAGTGGAAATGCAGTAAACCCCGGATGGAACACATTCAGGAGACTACAAGGCAAGCACCCTCATCCTGCTATTCCCTTTGACTGGAAATGTGGCCAAACCAAGACTTGCTATAAGGTGTGAGGAGCAGTGGTTCTGCAAAAGGCCACAATTTCTACTTTATTTACTGTTTTGCTGTCTGAATAAGCTGAGTGAGTGAGATGTGTGGGTGGCTGGGCTAAGGGTCACCACCACACTATACAAATAGCTATTACATCAGTTGTACTGGCTTGTGCAGCCACTCCATAGAAGAAGTATACCCAAGCAATACAGGAGAGAGGGGAATGACATGAACCTTTATTTCTTAAATAATGCATAGCTGAGGGTTTTTTTTCTCCTTTAAACAATTATTTAGCAAATTATTTCTTTAATCATATTGCTTAGAGAGATCTGGTAAGTTCAATTTTCTGTGAGGGCAGAGTGTTTGTAAACAGTCATGGATCTCAGAACATGTGTGAGCTCAAACTCAAGCTGAGAGAGCCCTTATAAGACAAAACTGGCACTCCTCAGCACAACTTGCTGCTTTTCCTTTACTTGTGCTGACTATCCAGAGGCAGTCTGAACAATCTGACCGATAAGAAGTGTTTCATGCCCTCATGGATGAGCAAGATTACCTGCATGCCTTCTTGACCAGAAATCCCCACACCAACATCTGCCACTTGGATCATGCTGACATCATTAGCACCATCACCTAAAGATGACAAAATGCAGTTTTGCTGTCACTAGCAGATCAACAATAGCTGGCAGCAACAAAACAAAGGAAAAACAGTTGCTATTGAGTGTTGGTTGAGTATAGTAAGAAAGATATTTACTAAGTGTTGGTTGTTTATAGTAAGGGAGATGTGCTATAGGAGAGGATACACCTTTAAAATATAAAGTTCAAAGCTTGCAAAGTTTCCAAGACATTCTGATCTTTTTAGATCTTTTTATCACAGGAAAGTAACAATAAAACAAATCCATCTCTTTTTAATAATACCTAAAATTTAGGTATCAGGCTTGAACTGCACCAATAGTAAACAGCAGAATGATGAAAATAAGCATCCACAATACTTCTGCTTCCTGATTAAGAGTCTGCCTGCAATCAGGTATGACTAAGAATTAAATGTGCAAGAAGGCCTAAAGCCAACGAAAATGTCTACACTGTAAAATACTAAAAAAAGTTAAAAAGTAGATGAATGAAAGAAAAAGTCAAGAGAGTAGGGTTGACCAGTCTGAGATCTTCAGTACATGCAAGGCAATTTAACTGGACTGGTTGCAGAGCCACCACTCCCTACTCTGCTTGCAATCATGATCCCACAAGTGATAGGTGCTGTAGACAGGATACTAGAATGAGATACGTATCTAGTTCTTATCCTCTTAAATTTACAGCCAGCGTACTAATGGAAAATGACACTGTGTTAGCTTATAACAAGACACTTGCTTTTGAACTTCAGCGGCTGAGGTGCCCACCACATGTCATCAGTTTCCCTCCTGTTGGCATGTGTAAGAGTGGTAGCCACTCACCAGACAAAGCTCTCTCTGGAAGAGACCTTCAAGATCATCTAGCCCATGTCCTAACCCCTCAACTAAACCATGGCACTGAGTGCCATACCCAATCCTTTTCTAAAGATATCCAGGGATGGTGACTCCACCACCTCCCTGGGCAGACCATTCCAGTACTGTATCACTCTTTCCGTAAAAACTTTTTCCTAACATCCAACCTATATTTCCTTTGGTGCAGCTTAAGACTGTGTCCTCTGGTTCTGTCAGCTGCTGTCTGGAGAAAGAGATCAACCTGACTACAAGGAAGCAGTCCTTCCTTTCAGGAAATTGTAGAGAGTGAAAAGGCCACCCCTGCGTCTCCTTTTCTCCAGGCTACAACCCAAATTAGGTTGTGTTAGTTAAAAGGGAGGATGCATACACCTAGGCTTTAAGCCAGAGCAGGAGCTTAAGCTCAACTCATAGGCTCAAGTTGCTCAGAAAGAAAGAACATACAAGCTGCCCAGTCTCCACTAGTGTTTTTAAGCATTCTGGATAATTCAAGTTAATGAGCCAGATGTTTTTTACAACATATGAAAATTATTAACAGTCAGTTAGCCAAAGATATAAATTCAGTGGGAGGGAGGAATATTTGAGCAAGATATAATACATTCAGCATAAAGATTGTGATAATCAGCACATATTTGGTGATGTTGATATACAACTTTTATATGTACTTAGGGTTTCTCATGGGCAGGTCCCACCCATGTGTGTTCCAGATATAATTAACCAACACAGATAGATGAAAACAAGTGTATTTGTGACAGTATATGCTGAAAGCATATCTTCAAATGAAACATGAACCTAAACTTGAGCTAGGGTAAGAAGAGCTGATTGACTAGTGTAAAAATCATAGAAACAGGGAAGATCCTGTCAAACTTAAGAGAGATGGACTGCCAAAATCTCCCCTTTGCCAGTTGAGTGATTAGGTGGGAAGTGTAAGTGTTGTTATGACACCAGTTGTAAATCCACTCTCTATACTGACAAGGCCAAGTCATAGCCTGTGCTTATGGCTGCCTTGTGATGATAAAGACAGAACCTTGAGTTTAGGCACGATTGGGTGAAACAGCACTGAGCACAGTATTTTTGGGTACAATACAGTGATTGCAAAATAGTGTTTTGCACAGCATAAGATAACCGAGTTCTTCACAGATGTGTTTACACATGTCAAAACCTCTTAGCATAACTAGGTCCTGATTACCTAACTTGTGAAGGAAGAAATCCCAAATACTACTCCAGAGCTTTATCCTGGTTTTGAGTAAGTATGTTAGAATAAATATATTAGAATTGTTCAACATGTTTTCAGACAAAACTGGAAGGCTGCTTCATTTGTGAGGCAGCTGGGAGGGCTCTGTTGCATGTCAAAAAAAATCAAAATTTTCAAGACACAGTATACATCAAGGCAGACTAGTATAAACGGAGGTATTTACCTATTGCCAAGGTCATTGCTTTGAGTTTGTCTCTGACTAGTTTCACTACCATGCTCTTTTGGAGTGGAGTAGAGCGACAGCACAGGACTGAACGGCATTGCTTGGCTAGTGCAAGAAATTTATCTTCTAGTGTGGGTTCCAGGGCATAAGCTAGAGTCCTTCCATCAATAACTAGGCCCAAGCTGGAGAGCACAGGGGAGGAAGGTGGATAGAGAGGGGTGAACCCAACAGTCATGTTTCCAGTAGCTCCGTCTATTGTGTTGTTTGAAAATTTAGACTCTACACATTGCAGACACTGTTCCAGCAAGACAGCACAAGTCTCCTGAAAAGAAATTCAAAATAAAAATGCTTGAGAGAAAAGAACATGTATTGAAAGGCTTCTGTTTGCTGTATGTTTAGGCATAACTAATATGGGGAATGTATTATTTGCTGTGCTGGTAAAGTTTTAATTTCTAATAATCTTCTACTTGTTCTGAACACACTTAACTCTAGCAGAAGATATAACAACAGTAAAGAGTAGAAAGGCTTAAAATCTAATTCTTTAACATGTACTTTTGTATGCTAAATTTCTTTTAGCTCCTTCTCAGAATAACAGTGCTGAGAAATGATATATAATTGGTACCAAGTTAAGTATGTGATGAACTCCATTATGGTGATGAACACCATGTATACACCCACAACTCAGATCAAAGAGTTATGCATTGTTAAAGGCCAATTAAAGGTTATTTAAGCTGAAATCTCTCTCCTAGCCATACTCAACTAGAAGATGTTATTGAGAATATAAGAACATTTAAAAGAAATGCTATTGGTCTTGCAGCAAAGTATGACTAAAAAGAAAAACCATGGAAAATTAATTTACCAGTTCAGTTGGTACACCCAAGAATGGAAATTGCTGTTATCTTTTCTTCCTTTTTGAAAGAAATTGGAGCTGAATACTGACGGCCTACCTCTCCTCTGCTGATCTGAAGTCCAATTTTATCACCCCATAAAAGGACTACAGCACTATCAGTCTGGTTCCTGGTATGTTAGACCATATCAGGAAACTCTTTGTGACTGCTTGCAACAAGTTGAGCACAGGAAAGATCAGTAATTCAGAAGGATTAGAAAAGGTCTGTTAGGAAGCAAGGCATTATTGTAGATGTGGTTTTCTGCCTCTCACTGTTAGCGTCAAAATTTAAATATTGCTTCTATCTCCAGAGAAAAAGCCACCTGAGAAAACATGAATGACTGAGTTATCTAAATACTACATTTCAGTGGCATAAAATAAAGCACAATTTCTCAACAGGTTATTAATTGCTTTCTTTCTCAACATGTACTTAATAACAGGTTGCTTTTAGACCCATTAGTGCCAATACATAGAAGTAGGGATGTTTTGAGAATGCATACCGAAGAAAGTGATTTATGCTGCTATGGCATATTTTCATTCATGGTGGAGTTCACTGCACACAGTTATATGTTTTCAGTAAGGTAATGATACATGAGGCTATGGTTTAGAAGCATGATTCACTGAAAAGTATTCAAAGCCATGTCCTACCTGAAAATTACAGCTGAAGCAGGAAAGAAGCAAAAAAAAAAAAAAGGAAATTGTACAAGTTGAAAATATAGCAAAACTAGTTAATTAGTCAACTTGTATATTGGATCTGCTTACTGGTGATTCAGCATTCAAAGTGATAATTTCTTCATCATGATCTAGTAGCTTGCAGGCATATGCAATATTAACAGCTGTTTCTTGCTTGTCTCCAGTAAGAACCCAAATCTGCAACCCAGCTTTGCGCAAGCTCGCGATGGTTTCTGGAACACCATCCTGCAAACGGTCCTCTATGCCAGTTGCACCTAAGCACAGAAAAAAAGCAAAATATTCCATATTAAATGAACATTTAGGGTTGCCCTTGAATTTTAAGCTTAGATTACAAAAAAAAAACAACAACAAAAAAACAAAAACAAAAACACAAAACAAAACCCAAAACAACCAGACCAGCAGCCACTTTTACTGGGAGACAGCTAAACTGCCAAGGGTTGCAAGATTTAGGCAACTTTTGGGGGGTATTGAGGAGGACAAAAGGAAAGTAGCTGTGATAAACAATTGTAAATAATCCAGAACTCAAAATGTCAAAAGCCACCAGATGCCACTCCTAGTTCCAGAGGTTCACAAGGTTTATTGTCTCTATGCTCTATATCTATATTATTTCTTCTGAATGTTGCTAGAGAAGCATTGGTTCTTGGAGATAATTTCAGTTCCTAAAGGTCTTAACTGCCTTTTCTCAGCAAGAAGAGAGTGGGTCACTAGAAATTCTCTTTTGAAGGGGACTAATAGCAGGACTGCAGATTGGCAACAGCAGATTAGACTGCAAACATAAAACTTTTAGTGCCTTGTTGCTGCTCTTGGCTCTTGCAGAAAGATGCTGGTGCCCAAATGAGATATAGCAGAGAATAAATCATAAATCTGTTGACCATGATGTGACAGTAAAATGTGCATTTTCATGCTTTCAATGCATCTTTCTACCTGTTACAAGTCACTGAGTATCTGTTTTAAGCTTACATAAATCAATTGACTGAGACAAAATTTTCATATATATGAGAAGTGGCAAAAAGGCACTGAGGACCAAGCTCAATGTCACCACTGGTACATCAGTGTTCCACTGAGTGTCAGAGAGACTTCAATGTGAGGAAATGCAAGCCCTGCCACTAGCAAATGAGGAAGTGACAGACATACAAGTTACCTGGAACAACAGGAAAAACAAAACAAACTTTTCTCAGCTAATTATTTCTTCTATGGTTCTTCCTTGAAAAAAAAGAATTAACAAGAGAAGTCCCCTTAAGTCTGAGCACCAGTCGTTTACATGAAAACACATTCTTAGGGCAATTTTGGGAAAGCTATTGCTATCCAAATAAAGAAAAATATATTCCATACTTAATTTTTACTCCCATAAGCTAATGATGACTGATCATTGCAAGTTACAAACCACAGTACGAGGTTCTTAGGGAATGACTGAACTGATCATTTACTACTGGCCAGAGCTCACTTTTTTCCTTCTTTTTTTTCTTTTTCTTTTTTCTTTTTTTTTTTAATCTCAGACTGCAGCCAGAGCCAACAGGTACACCCATGGTGGGATCTTGATTATTCTGGTCTGAATTAGGCAACTCATCCCCCCCTTTATGTCAGAGAAGAGAACCAAACCAGACACTTTGAGGGCATGATTCATCTAATCCTAAAGCAGGTATCTAAGTCAGACCAAAGAACTACACTTTTTTGTCTTCTCTTTTTGTCTTCTCATCTATATGTCGAGCCTTAGAGATCTGCAGTAGACGCATTAGAAGTTGGGTGAGGTGGATCTGTCTCCCAGATCCATGCTGGCAATTGGTGAACATCTTTCAACATCTCAGCTCAAAAGAGTATGATTTACCTCTTGCTTTTTTACACACACTGGTTTTAACTGCAACCCCTTGCCACAGAATACACAGGCCCTGAGTGCATGCGCTGAACCTGATGTATATGAAAGTTGATGCCTCTCACAGATGCAGTTTGTGAGCTTTGCTTTGTGTGTCTCTGGTGTCCCTGGAGTCAAGGAAACCTCCAACACCTTGAAGCAGCACTGAACTAATGAAATTCTGTAGACACCTTGGGCCAAGTCCTCCTCTTCTTTAAAGCAGCAGTTCCCATTTAGGATATTGTGTCAAATTCATCCCTGCTATTACTACACTTACTTCACTAGTGGTAAAATGAGGAGGAGCAGGAAAACAGGGTATGTCTTTTATGTTAATTATAGCTTATTCCTTTGTGGTGCTGCACATGACAGCCATGATAAAGTCCCACAAAAGCCAATTTCTATACTGTCAGAAACAATTTAAGGGAAAGAACGGATTTCATAGCCAAGCTTTCAGAATTTTTATCACATTTTAATTTCATGTCCAGCTCTCATTTCATTACCTAGCAGATGCAGATTCTTCTCTAACCGCAGTGCTGACTGAAACAGAAGTTCTTCACGATTTTCAATAGAGGATTCTGCTTCTAAATGAGTTTTTAACCAACAGCCATACTCTTCCTTGCTGAGAACCTGTTACAAAGAGTATGTGAGGGCACAGTCAACACGATGCAAAGGCATTCATACTTTACTGAATAAAATGAAAAAGAAGTTAGGAATCAAGAACAATAAAATAATAAATAAATACCTTCAGTAATCTTTGTAAAGACTCTCCTTAAAAGCTAAGTAAAAGCCTGCATTTACTTACTCTTTTTGCAATACAGAGAGTCCGCAGCCCATCTACAGCATAAAGATTAAGGTAATTCTGGGTTTTGCTTCGTATTTTTTTTTGATGTTTGCCCCGAGGGTCATCTAGATAAGAATAAAACCAGAAATTACTTGTTGAAAAATAACAACAGCTGAATTGCCTCAGAGAATAAAAACTTGTATCCAGTGCTTACTGTACCAGCACTTTATAACTGATACTTTTAAAGATGTGTTGATATTTCCTGGGAAACTCAAGTTGTTTGTTTGGTTTTTTTTAATATTTTTGTTCTCTTTTCTGTTTTCCTTCTTTTAAAAAGTCACTGTGAATATACGTGAGAAAGACCTTTTTTCTACTCAAGTATTTCTTTCACCTGAGTATTTTAAGAAATCATGATAATCTTCACAGCAAACAATACTGTCAGAAATAGAAGTATGATTTCAAATACGCTACTAGCAAATGTTTTTTCTGCTTCTCCACAGCTCATCATGGGCAGAAAAACAACACTTAAAAATAGCACTCAGTCTTCCACCAAGGCTAATATCTGGAAAGAAGTGGAAACAGTGCTCTGTTTTGAATATCTAAGTGCATGAAGGTCCTTTTGTCTGTTACTGCTGTACTGATATTTCCTATCAGGTTGAATCAACGCAAGAAGTTCTGGGTGTGACTGTGATTTCATTTATAGCACAATTTGTACTTGCAGACCTCACAGCTAGCTTCTACCTTGGATGCATCAGCAAGACTTCCACTTAGCTTTACCCTTCACTTAAAGCCATGTGTAACTACTCAAAATGAGGACTGAGCATCTGTTTCTTTTCTCTCTTTAGCTGGGACTGGTGTAGTGTGCTCACTCTGTGATCAACACAGAGTACTAAATATGATGGCAGCACATTTTGTTCCATCTTATTACATGAAATAATGTCTCCAAAAATTAAAAACAAGTGATAATGCATCTTTTTTATCATCTAGGATTGAGACAAGTTCATGAAAAAGGTACTGTAGTAGTAATCTTTAATAATATGAATTTCAAGGTTAGCACTTTAGTAAACGTACAAGGGGGTAAATTTTTAGATTGGAGCCATTGAGTGAGAATGACTGGTATATTCTGGCAGGTTTCCCTACTCCCTGATGTGATACACATTTTTTTACTAAAGTCTGAATATTTTGGGGGGATGTAGAACTATTTCAGGATATAATTCTGTAACTGGAGCTGTTCCTAAGTTCACTATTTGAGTTACTGGTACCTGCACAGTAACCAGTCCCTGAGTCAGGTGACCACTCCTCACCCCAAAGTCTGGGCACCTCAAGAGACCTACTATGTAGAGCACTGAATGTGCTGATGTGCTCTCATACTGAGAGCCTGTGGGCACTGTGCCACTGTACTAAGCACTTAATACAGGTATATATACTTTGAATGCATAAGTATCTTACTGTTTATACTTTTCAGTGCCCATTTACCCAATGTGCACTCATACTGAATTTGATCTTGCTATATGTTAACTGCATACGTATATCTGTCTATAAAGTTACATAGCATTCAGCACTTTCATATTTATACAGCAGCAGAGTGCATAATTTGGCTTTCACATGCTCCAGGACAAACTCATACATGTATTGATTTTGTAGAAATAAGGGAACTCTGAGTTGGGAATCCAAATATTTGGTTTTTGTTCCATTTATCTCAACCATGTATCAGAACATTTAACTCACGGTACAGCTACTGTCTCACCTTTAAAGACTTTTCTGTTTTCTCTAGGTCTGCAAATCGGAGAGTATAGGTACATAGTTGTTCCTAAGGGACTTTGTAAAGATTGTGGTAATTCCTGCATATGTTCATTTCAGCTTCATCTGATTAAGGTCATGTGGTGAACACTGACTGGTAGGAATATTCTCATAGGCCTGTCCATCTACCTATTAATACTACCTATGCTATCATGATTGATTGTCTCAAAGGGACAATACAGATATATTATTCCAGAAGGACATCCCTACAAGTATTATTTGCAATTGGAAAACCCTTTCTTACACTATATATGGAAACAGGCATATGAGGAACGAGCAGCCTAACCCAGTTTCATTTTGCTATTTTTCTCTTAGTGCATTATAACCTTTTTGGTACATGTGACTTTGCTGTATAATGTAAGGGTTTTTTTTTCTGGGAGAAGTATTGAAGCAAAACTTCTTTGAGGCTTCTTGTATTAGTGAGGTTTTTTTAAACTTTAGAACAATAAAGCAGGCAAGCGATCTTCCCAATTTATTGTGATACATTAACATTCTAGAAAAAAATGCAATATTTTTTGCATATCCCACATGAAATTATGTTATGGGAGTGGCTGTTTCAGTGGCTCGCTGGCTTCAAATGATGTAAACTTCAATAGGTGCTTAAACACATCAAAAGTTGTTTCTATCCCTTTAAGGTTAAGTGGTGTTAATAATTTCAGATCTGTCTAAATACCACAGGTGCTAATGCAGTGACGATAATGTTACCTCCTTCAATGAACAAAGACAGCAACTCTCTACAACTAGAGATGTGTATACTATTTTCTGTGCAAGTTCTCATTTCCAGCATACCAACGACAGCTAAAGCCCCTTACAGCTGTTCATATGCCTTATCAGTCCTACCCTGAGATTTATCTTGTGCTCAGAAGTTAGGAGGAGGGAAGGGATCTCATGCAGACAAAACCCAGTTGCGGAGATGCTTTTTTTTAGCTGGGACGCAGTGTCTGCTCTGAGCAGTGTGACCACATGCCCCATGTCAGTGAGAAACAGCAAGAAGTTCCCTCCAGAAGAATGACAGAGAGCTAGTAGCCTTCTGCTTCTTCATTTCCTTCCATAATCTCCAGCTGCAGCAAGCCAGTGCAGTCATTGTTTTCTCAATGATTTATGTTCACAGCTCCTGTGCGAGCTGGGTATTGACTCAAACAGTAACTTTCTTATTTATGAACATGGTGACTGTCGAGATAAAGTGAAAACAATACATTCTTGGGAATCACTTCAAGGCTTTATGAAATATCTGTTTGCTATCAGAATACACTAGGTTCCACAGTCTTAACTAGATATACAGGCAGAGCAAATGGTGTCAATTCATAATCTTTTTAAATTTTGAGGCTCATGACAATTTATACTTTTCTGTAAGACACAAGGAAACTAAAACATAATACTTCTGCTTCTGATTTCAGGCTGTTTCTCTCATCATATTCTAAAATACTTATTCTTCCAAATAGGAATCTTTGTTTCATGCCATGTGGTGTTTGAGCTGGGAGATTACAGACATGATGCTGCCTTGGTCCTTCAGTCTAAGGGTAGAAGTTTCAAGACACATGCTTAACTAGTATACAGTTCACATGTCCCTAAAGCACTAAGAGAGCAAAGACCAAGTTGTGGGATTAGCTGTCATGTCCATTCACTTTTTAGTCATTTCCTTAAAATGATAAATGACTGAATTCTTGTAGCATTACATCTCCTTTTACACACATGTTCCACCATCACCAGTGAACTGGATAAAACCAACGACGGATCCCACAATACAGATAAGAGCCACAGCATAAATCTTTTTAGGCTCCCTCTACATCCATTGAAACTAGGATACTTCAGGCAGAGACAGCAAATTCAGTTCCAGGCGTAAAAGATACTCAAGAGAAATGTCAAATGCTTTATAGACAGATCTGCTGAAACATACAGAATTACTGAAGCCAGCAGGGGCTTAAGAGGACTAGAAAAAACAAGGGGAACTGCTTATGGTGTTCTAGTGGCTGCACTTTACATTGCTTGCAAAAGCAAAGCACACCAGAACTCAAAGTTCAATTTGGGCTAAAGAAACCCCAAACAAACAAAAAACCCAAATCAAAACAAAAGACTTCCTGCACGATTTCAGAACCACTTTCAATTTGCTTCCCTGTAATGATGGTGGAATCTGTATTTGCCCAGCTACAGACACTGCTCATTCCCACAGTGACTTTCAGGAACTCTGCTTCTTCTCTGTCATATATCACCTTTGATGATGTCACCATTTTTAAATTTTCTAACTGGCCTTATGGTTTTTACCTAGGTGGGTCCTAGACTTGCCTGAAATTTCTCAGAAAATTCCTTAATCCATTGAGTCTACTGTGAATGGACATTGTAGCTTTGAACACAGTCTGTTATACGGTGGCAAAAAATTTAAGATCTGGCATAAAATATTTTTTCTTTTCTAAGTGTTCAGTTGTCATTCTGAGAAACTCATTTCCAATCATTATTTTCTTGGTATTAGAAATTTTCAGTGCTAAAGATTCTCCATTAATAGTTTGGAAGGAAAGAAGTTTCCATACATGATCTACATGCCTTCTGTAACATCAGATCTTTAATAGAAAATTATTCATGAATACTTTGTTGTTAGTTAAGGACAAGTTGTTCTTAATTTTTTTTTGCTCAGCTTTGATTTATATGGCTGAAACCAAAAAACTAATGCCAACATTTTTTCTGTGTTTCGTTAAACTAAAATTACACAGTGTAAGCCTTTCACAATTGTTTACTCCAACTAATGTCAAAATAACCACAAAGTCAATGCTTTAGTGAAACATGGAAAGTACCTTTAGCACTTTGGGGCTCTGTCCATTCATATTGGGGTAATCTTTAAACACTGCATGAAATTCAGTGTTGAAAATACAGTAAATTAGATGCAAACTGATTTATGCAAAGTGAAACCCATGAGTTTCCTTTAACTTCTGAAAACTTACAGGATTCTTCTTGAAACCAACTGATTACAATTAGCCATTTAAAGTTGTCCCTGCTTCCTAGGACATTTGGGTGCTGAAGAATTCTCCATGCTTTAGGGAAATTCCATGTTCACAGCTACATGTCTGTTTCCTGCTAGTCAATTATGTATTTGAAGCCAAGATTTCTTGTCTGAACAGCATCTCTCTGTCTTTTGCCACAACCTTTCTGTTTTGATGGCTGATTGATTCACATTGCCCTTTAGCAGCATAATTAAACACGAAAAAATGTGCTGTTTCATGCAACATATTTCAGCAAATGGATGTAAGGATTCACAAATAAAACAAAGGGAAATAGGAATAAAAAGTACTTCAGTTTCATATAAAATATTAAACTGTCCAAGCATTGCCAGGCAGGTTTTTCTAAAGAAATGTAAATTGCTTTGTCTGAGTTGTAAGAAATTCCTTTAAAATAAAGCTTGCAAGTAGAAGATCTTCTACAGAAATTATCTTCATTCTTGTGAAGTAAGGAACCAGTAATTTGTTACAGAAAATTTGCAATAATTACAAAGTATTATAAAAGAAGAGTAATGGTTGCCATTCTACAAAATTAAAAGCATGCAAATCTACTTGCTAGACAAGGCATTAAGATATTATGAGATCTTCAGCAATTGAGTGGCTCCCAACCCCCCCAAAGGTAAGTAAGAGGTGTACCTGAAGAGCAGGGGAGAAGAAGATCCATAACAACTGAATCTGCTCCTTTAGTGTAAACATTTATTTCATCTGTGAGAGGATGCCTGACCACTACTGACATCCTCTTCCTGACGGAGTCAAAGCCCAACGTATGTAATACTTCAAAGTTTAAGGTTCCCAGGTGAGGTAGCTCCACTGATACCTGGTCAGACAGCCTTCCAACCAGAGAACAGTTATATGCCCTTGCTGCATAGACGAGAGCAGCTTCATCTGGACTCTCTGCTTCATAACGGAGTTCTCCTTCCTCAGGTGCGCCCCCCAAAGCTGTCCTGCCTTGCTGGGAGCTGTAGCCATTGTTATTCATCTGTGCAGAGTATGCCAGCTTCTCTTCCAGTTTTAATAAAGTGCTATCCGTAGATGTAGATGAAAGCATGCTCAGACCAAATCTGTGCATTGATTTGCTTGTAGCTAGACTAGAGGAACTGCTGCTGTTAGATCCGGAGGTCAAGCGACTTGGAGTGAATCTTCGTATGAAGTCTTCAATGGTTTTTACTGGAGATTTTAGTTCAAATCGGTCTCTAACCTTGAGACGAAGAAAAGCCACCAATGAACAAATGCCAAAGAAAAGCCACCAATGAACAAATGCCAAAGAAAAGTTGAACAAGAATTCTGACGCTGATAGTCACTCTAAGCATCTCCAACTAAAGAGTACAATTTCTTTGAGGACAAAAAGTAATGGTATTTGTATTTTGAGAAACAAAAGTAAATAGGCAACACTGATATAACAACAACAAAAAACTCACTAGAACTTCAGAATTATACCTGTGTGTGAAAGCACATATGTTTGTACTAAAACAGTTTTTTCTTCTTTCACCTCTTCAGCTATGACGAATGGATAGTCTACCAATGTTGCACCATCACCATCAGCAGTGCATACTAGAAGGTACCATTAGTATGAACTTGTCATCCTTCATGCATATTCAGAGAAGGTAGTGAAAGAAAAGTTAATGCAGTATTTTTCTATTGAGCAGGGTGGTATCAGAAGTAAAGTGTAATGAGAATATGCCAACGTTGAGAATATTCTCAAAAGACATGTTGCGACAAGTAATTTCCCCCGTCGCTTTCAGCATTGAAGCATTTTGCTTCAGACTTACCATTCATCTCAGTTTACACAAATCTGTTCTAAAGATACAGCAGCAACACTAGTAATAGCATATTCATAGTAATATATATTATATTATTGTATAACAGTGTAGCATTCCTGAAACAGCCAAACTGAGCATTCTCCAAATGTTTCCTTGGCACAAAGCCACATCATTTTGCAGACTAGTTCACTTTTTATTCCAATCTGGAACAGAAGCAAAGTGCAGAATTTTCTCCAGAATGGAAATTCCAGCTGCTGGCGAGCTTTAATATTACATTCCATTATAGTTTTGTCTTACAGATCATCTTGGGAATGCATACTTGAAATTCTCATTCATCAATTACACTAGTTAAAGGCCAATTTAAGCACTAACGATCATTATTTCTCATAATGAGCTTAAGATGTATCTTTTACACAATTTGAAAGTTTTAAGTGATGTTTTTCAACTGTATTTCTCTTTTTAAACTTTTAAAAAATGTCTCATCCTTTTCTTAATTTATTCCATATATATGAAATACTTATTCACTGACAGCTTATATCCCTTTCTGGTAAGTTTTGCACATTTACAAATTAGTTTCCACACATGCTTACATATTTATGCTTATTAAATGAATAAATTACAAGAAATCTGGAGAGTTTCAGAGGTATCTTGATATTGTCAATAAAAGAATATCTTGTCATGGAGGCAAGTGAAATAGCTGACACACTCCATTCAGCTAATGCATTATTAAACTCACTGAGTTCTACAAGTCATCACCACTCTAGCTGTTTCTCAGTAGAACAGGAGGTTTTCATTTCCCTAGCTTACCAGGGATAATTTAGTAATTCGCAATAATTAATTTGATAATTTAGTATCAAGGCAAATACAATAATTTGATAATTTAGTATCAAGGCAAAAGAAGCCTGAACTCTCTTCTCCTTTTTCTTTAACTTACCTTCTGTCGGGGCTGATTAGGTGCAGTAACCACGACTGTGTTACAAATAGTCAAAGCTATGAAGAAGTCGAAAACGTCACACAGTTCTGGACTCAGATGGGATAACGGCTGCTCGTGGCTCCTCATGACCTCCAGATGCTTGGCACATTCATTCACCTTTTCTAACAACCTAGGGTCAGGTGTGATGTCCTTCTCCTAGTAACAAATACCAGTGATTAATATCTGTGCTTCTACATTTCCAAAGCAGCAACATGCAAAGCATCCAAATTAAAGCAGCAGCATTAAAGCATCCAAAGCAGTGTCAATATCAAGAGTTTTGGGGTGGCCTTACACCACAGAGTAGAGGTGGAGAGAACTGTAACACACCCATTCTAGACAATAAACAGTTAACAATGAGCCTACTGGTATAAATGTATAAATATTTCAATGATGTGAAATATTTATAGCAGCAATATTTATCTACTTTGGAGGTAGTGGAAAGGAGGAGAGTTACATCCTAATTTTCCTCCCTCTTTCCTGTTTAATTCAAGACATTTATTATGTAATACTAAAGTATGGCACACTGCAGAGACCAGAGGTGTGGAAAAAATAGACAGCAATGACATTTAAAGTTTGGCTTTACATCAGCACAAGAAAATAAAACCATCTTCAATTGCTTCTTAGAGAACAACAACCATCCACACATTTGAAATTAATTCATGAGGGTTTTTTACACTGAAACATTGAGCCCTTTCAAGTCTATTTCATCAGTATTTTCCACTTATTTAATATAATTCTTGTCAGAGCAAACTCCAGTATTTTGTAACACAGAGAGAGGAAAGGATACAAAAGATTAAAAGATAAACTGATCTAAGCCTCTTCTCTCAGCAGAATATTATCTCTTGATGCTCAGCAGCTGATGAATATGAGCAACCAAAGAACTCCATGTATAAAATCTGCAGCTTGGAATTTTTTCAAAAGAGCTTACTCTTCTTGAATGAAATCAAGAAATTCACCAGTGCAAAAAGCATCTTTCTTTGTCTATATTTGTAATTTGCTTTAAGGGTGAATTTTTGTCAACAGTGCAACAATGCAAAATCCCTGAATAGACAGAACTTGGCTCCTCTCTCCTCTTATTACCTTTTCGCTGATGTAAAACTTACACAGAGTCACAGCAGTATAAAATAAACCAAATGAAGTTGTAAGGACATAAAGTCGCCAACATTTTGAAATGTGAAGACGCTTAGTTTTCAAAATACAACACATGCAGTCGACTGATAACTACTGAAACACACTAAAAATTATGCTATGGTGTATGTCAACAGTGTCTAAGAATTGTAATACATGTCCACCCCAGCACTTGATAGTTTTAAAATTCTCTGACAAAATAGAAAATAATTTGCATATGCAAACAATTCAAGTCCTTGACCTCAATGCTATTCTGAGCTTCTGTAGATAAAAAGAAGACATACATTTTCTTTCCAAACTCAAATTACAACTCAAACCAATGTTTCAGATTGTCTTTACCTTGAGCTTGTTTGTGCAGACAAGGCATTTTGATAAGATCTATGCCAACACTTCATTGTTTTTGTACAAACAGCTGGGACTACAGAAGGCAAACACCAAGATGAAATCTATAAAGAGTCACACAATGTGCTATGGATTTCTTTGCCTTTTCCTTTCCAAGACATGGTTCTATTACAAGATACAGGACACTGTGCATTTAGTTCTCATGACTTACCATTGGGCTACTGAATGCAGTGTGCTTTGAGAGTATGCTGGCTCTTTTTGCTTCAGCTCTGCTCCCCGTGCGCCGGTGGGTTTTGGTGCTCTGGCTCCTGTGAATCACTTTGATGCTCTGATGGCTGCAGATACTGTCCCGCTGGGACAGAGTTCCTCCTTTTGGGGCTGCCTCTTCTTCTTCTGAATCAGGTTCTTGGTACATTGCTAAGCGTTTGGCTATCAGTAAAAAAAAAAGAGGGACAAATGCTGCATATGTTAAAAGTGGCTTAGAAACAGGGAGAGGGACATGGTGACTTTTTTTCAGGTGATCTGATTTTATATTATGCTGTGCTTTCTCAGTAATAATCTCCATTACCAGGAGATAAAGTGTAGTCTTAATTGAATGGTAGTATCTAATGGAGGATGCAGATAACATAATTAGAAATGTAACACAATGCACTGTCTCCCTTATCATCACATTCTCTCTGAAAGGCAGTTAGACTCTGCAGTAATTCAGTGCATCCCTGAAGACTATTCTCCAGCTCTGCCTGATGAAATCAACCAAATAATTTGGTCTTCACTTGAAATCTGAGTAGGAAATAAACAATCCAGAAATTTTTCATGTCATTTCCGACACAAACTTCAAATTAAGTATTTTCCAGCCAAAATGTCACAGCTACTGAGTACCAGTTACTGACACCTGAAATGTACCCAGAACACCACACCTACAGAGCACTACTGGTTTTGTTTTACATACAGAGATGAGGTACAGACAGCATTAAAGCCTTGCTTAAGCTCAGGGCCATTTGCTGCAGAGTGGAGACATGAACCCAAATTCTAGCCTAGTGTCAAAACCACTGTGGAGCCTGTGCCTTCTTCTCTGCATGACAGGACAATGCAGCATGCAGTATGAAAAGCAGGGGACCCTCACCTACTGCAACACTTGTTCCTATCACCATCTGCTGCAGTGACCAATTCCTGGTTTACACAGAATGAGTTTTTCCAAATGATATATTTTAGATGAATACTTCCTCAGTGAAGAATCCAACCAAGCCAATTAATGCTAGAAAACAATCCTGGCAGTTAGATATAGAGAAATCAAAAAGGAAACAGAAAGCAGAGGTGTGAAACAGCTGTGGAATCCCACCCCTCTAATGACAGGCTGTACAAAAGTCTGTTGTACGGGCTATATACAAAAATACACACAAGGTATTTTTTCATTCCTAAAGACCATGGACATTTAGTGTCTGGGTGATTCATTAGGCAGGCAAATGCCACTCTAACAGGTATCTATTTATTCCTTCATTATGTATTCATTGAAAAGTTTTTCATTATGCTTCCAAAATAATCCACACCATACAGTACAAGTTACATACTTGTGGCTCAGTTTGTTTCGGTTCTCCAGTGTAACAAATTAGATTTTCCTAATAGCAAATGATAAATCACTAGCATGAAAGTTAATTATTCAGGCCTTTAACAAACAAAGAAATTATTTCAAAATACTTCCTGAGAATAATCTTGCATTTTATAGGGTGAGTTTGGCACACGATTGCTTTTAATGTAGCTAGCTTTACAAACAAAGAAAAACCCACCCTCACTATCCACTGCAATTTCCAAACATGTTTTAGCTGTCAAAAAGCAGCTGGAGGAGTTGAAAGCAGACCACACACAGTACATGGTGATAGCTCTATCACTACAGTATTATGCATCAGAGGTTTTTTCAATTCCATTTGAAACACGTATAGGCTTTGTCTGAAATCCAGGAAATGGGAGTTTCTCAGTCCTGGCTGTGTCTGCTCACCTGGTCACTGCTCTAACTCTGTGCCCAAGGATGCAACTCCTCCACTGCACTCTGACTCCTCCTGGCAAAAAATTCAGACCATGGATGTAGAATGGACCATAGCACATTTGGAGACAGAAAGGACACACTGCAGTTCACTTCTGCCCTGCAACTTGAACAGAGCCCTGCAGCCCAGGTCCTGAGGCTGATGGTGAATGACTGGGGAGTCTCCTTCATTGGCATTATTTGGTGGGATACATGCTCCTCTGTGTCATGTGGCAGGAAACAGGTTGAGCAACATCACATTCACTGCTGTGTAGGCAGCTGCTCCTTGAGGCACACAGCTTCCAAGAGAATACCACAGCCCTGCTGCCTTTTCCTTTCAGGACCTGCCTAGTTATCTGATTTGTATTACAGAACCTACAGGACAGCTCAAAGAATTAGGGAGGCCACTGGTCGCCTTGGCCCTTTTGTTGCATGGTAATAAGCTACAAGTAAATGAAGTTCAAAACCAGCCTCAAGCAGAGCTGGTGCCACATATGGACAAGGCCACTCTCAGGAAAAGCATAAGAAAAGTTTGGATTTGCCACAGGGATAATATTTTCACTATAGATGCCAGACATTTGAATGCTAGACAGAAATTTGAGCTGCTTCTTCTCATAACAGGTAACATCCCTTGACAGGGAAAGGGATGTTACAATTACTTCAGCTTTGCAAAATGTGCCACTCAGTTGGTCCAACTCCTTTATAAGCAGAGGTTTTTTTAAAAAGGATACATTTTCTTTAATAATCACACCTACTTTAGGTTTCTGCTCTGAAAATATTTCTTGAGATATAAGACCTCAAAGATCCTGAACTGAATATAATTTTATTCCCTGTATAAAAACCCTATGGTTAAGCAGAGAATGCATTTCATGTACAATACAGTTATGCCTGCATACCATGTCTCTGGATTCCTCACTGCTCTTTCTTCTATTAGATCTAAACATATTTTGTTTATTCAACATAGCAAAAGCTGTTTCCTAATGCAGCAGTTTATTTATTAGCATTACACTGATAGTGTGGTTCTTTTTAGTCTCTATAATAGCTATCTCTTGCTCCCTATACAGGTTTTATTGTAACACATCCATTTAATTGTCCTTGCCCCTGAGAAAAAGGAGGAAAAGGGAAAGTAGGAACAAGACTAGAATCTCATTTAACCAAATCAAATGCAATTCTTTTGATACAAATGGTGTTATTTCAGTTTATACCAAGGGAAACCCGACAGCAACAACAAAAAACAAGCCTGAGCACCTTTAAACATTTTCTCAAGTGCAGTCTTACACATTATGCAGCAAGAATGAAAGAGTTTAAAGAAATAATGAAGCGTGGTTCAATCGCTATGCTATGGCTGAGGTTCACACTGCTTCAGCTGCGCAGTGCGTGCCTCTCTGGGAACACGCTGTTCTCTCCACCCACTCAGCTCCCTCCAATTGAGAACCTTTTCCTGTGAACATTATAACCTGAGAGACATTGTTCTGGGATACTTTTCAGTTTCAGCACTAAAAATTGATGGTCTTGATCGTTTTTTCTATCCAGTTTCTTATTAAGGGCAAAGACACAAACTTTGGTAACACAGCAATGCAATTTATGAAAGTCAGATTGCACTATCCTGTACTCCACTTTATATTTATGACACAAAGAAGAAACAACAGTTAATACTTATTCCATTAACCTTCTTTTATCTTTCATAAGACTGCAGAAGCTATAAATAAAACTCCTGTAATAGCTGCCAAGTATCGAGAAGATAAATTCTTTATCTTCTTGAAGATAAATTCTTTAATTTTAAAAATCCTTTAATTTAATTTTGATTTTGGGTTTTTTTTCTGTTTTACCTTCCATGCCATATATGCTCTATGACAAGGAGCCCATTTCTCAGGCTGACAGAGACTGTTGCCACACAGCCAGATGTTCCGCTAACTTGAAATGAGATTGGGAACCTGTAAAGAATTTCCCTTCAAGCAACATGAAACTGCAGACCCCTCAAGCCAGGATACTTAAGCTGTCTCATTGTGTGGGCACTATTTCACCATGGAAAATTTCCATTTTGCTTCAAACCAGTCAATAAGGCTGCTACTGAACTGGCACTGTATGTGCAGCACTTACACCATCACACCACCTTATTTCCTTATTATAAGTGCAAGTTTATTTCACTCTGAAGTGCACTCTAGTGTCTACATAAAGATCGAGAGAAGCAGCTAGAATGCTAAAAATTTATACAAGTTGGCTAACATAATCCTAATTTATTTTGCTAGAACTTGCCCATAAGAGCAAGCCTTGAGATAAGAAAGCACCAAGATTTCCCTTCCTCTAACCTTTTGACCTCCCCAGGGGCTTAATAACCTTAAGTCCTTTATTAAGAACCCTTTACTCAGAAACTGAGATTACTTTTTTTCTTGAGATTTTTTCAGAGAAAATGTCAGTGTAGGTATATGGTTAGAGAGAAGTAGAGAAGTAGTACTTGTCTCTAGGGATGAGTTATTCTGTCTTTTTAAAGTGGGGCACTCACTCCCTATGTACTGAGTTCTACATCTGCTCATACTGGCTCTGTCCTTAGTTACCAATTAGAAATTTTTAAAAAGCAGTAAGAAAGGTAAAGAGAAACTACAAAAAAGCTACACAGAATGCCTTAAGCACCCAGTTCTGCTAAATATTTTCAGCTTTCCAGGAAAGGCTAGATGGACTATCCTGGTTTATAAAGCACGTCAGATGTTAAAGGTGGCAAATGAGAAATCCCTTTGGAAGCAACCACTGCATTTATGGAACAGGTTTTTCAATTTCTATATCCTAAAGAAAAAATAATTCTCTAATATGCCTGGACTATGCAAGCTATGTTCTCATGAGTGCACACAAAAAGAGTGAGAAAATTCCACTACAAAACAGCCCCCTGAAGTAGGAAAGATTTTTTTTAGCATAATGTATTTTCCTATAAAAATTACTTGCTAGCCAACCTTCAACAAGAAAAACTGGACAGCAGTAAGAAACTCATTCTCTCTCAGATTTAGTGATTGAGAAACTTTGTTAAACAAGAGAAAATCACGCAGGTTTTTATCATCTACCTTCACTTCCATAAACTTCTCTTATTGTTATGTTGTCTATAGTTTTTTCAGTCATTGGAAGGAAAGGGGAGGAATTCAAAGAATGAAAAATTCAGATTTTTCAGATTTGTGTGGTTGTATTCATGGAGATTCAATTTGCGTTTTGTCAACAGCTTCATACAATGGGTAGCTAAAACTAGAAAAACAGAGATCACATCCCATAGGCAAGAGGGTGATCAATGCAGCATTTGGTAAACAACTACGACAAATGTCAGGCCAAGACCATCTGGTTGTAGCTAAATCATGTAAGGACTTTCAGAAGCACAGTGGGCTTTTGGACACCTACTGTCTCTGGGATTAGCAGGCAAACTTGGGGCATGGCCAGTTCTAAGAATTGTTAGAAGCTGCCTCCTAGCCTGAAAGAAGAGTGCTGGTATGGTCATGCAATTTGACATACAGGGAAACAACACATTTTCTCCTTTTTTTTATGCTAACATGTTTTGGGCTAGAAGGTACTACTGATTGGAAGAGTAATTCTGGCATTTAGGCAGAGTATAGTGCTAATGGGTATTCTGTAAATACCCAAGACACTTATGAATGGGAAAATCATTCTTCTACATGGAGTGGTCCATGGCATACCCTGCTCCTAAATTAACACTCTGCCAGCCAAGAAGAACCTTTGGAGAAGATAATGGCCATACAGACATGAGGTGGGAATTCTCTTTGTCTGTACAGAGAATTCTACACCACAGAGATATAGGTATGATGGTACTAGAGAACCATCATAGATGTATAAAAAATATCTGATAAATTACATCCCAGAAATGTTTAATTTTCACCAGTAACTGTAAACTTATCAGATTACTATCCTCCACGCAAATATCAGCAATTAGGCAACTAGTATCCCATTCTTGTCAATATAGTCTCCACAGGAACTAAATGTGCAGTGCAAATTCCCATAGTTTGATCCAAATCAGTGCATAATCCACTACCAAAATACTGTAAATGACCTCAACAGTGCTGAGTATTTCATAGTGCTTCCATCATGGAACTATTATTACGTATGCTACATTCCTGGATTCCTCTTCAGTGCTAAGCTTTTGCATAACAGAACCTATGAGTAATACTTTGTATTACCTCCAGCTGATTCTGTCTCACACTAGTGCAATTTATTGCCCTCTATTATTTATGCTTTTGTCACTTCTTGTCTATACTATAACAATGCAATACTCCTAGGCAAAGCGCCATCCAGCAGTCGTAAGAAACCTGGAGCTTATAGAGAATTCTGGAGGAAAATGTTTTCTCCAGAACATTCATGAAAAATTGCTTCCCATGCCTAAAAATGTATTAAGTCTCACTCTGGGTTTCTGTTTTTATGTTAAAGCATGTAAGAATTGCTTCAACTCTGCACAAGGTCCACATAAATCTCTGTGATGAAAATCATAATTAACACGTCCATGTCTGATGCAAAACAGAACTCTCCCTCATAATCACAAAGCTCACCTTTCACACGGGGAAGGATAGTCCCACCACTCAAGAAAAAGACATGCTGCCTCAAGTATGCCAAACTGAACACAGCATAGCATACACCTTTAAAGTAGCTCCCAACCCCCCAGAATTGTGTATTGCATGTGCAGGGAGAGGAAGAAGGGGAAAGATCAATCTACATGTCAGGGAACTCATGTGCATTGCTTAATGCACTCCCTGAGTGCAAGGAACTGAGATATGACAATGTCAAATGCAGTATAGTAACAAGTAGAACAGAAAAAAATGGGATAATTTCTCATAACTCTGAATAAATTTTAGGGAGAAGAGCTTATAAAGCAGCATAGAGAAAATTTATGATAGCTATTCACAATCTCTTGGTTGAGTAATTAACAGATATGCAGTAGTCCTAGATTATGCAGAAAAAAAATGCTTTAAAAGAGAATAAGAGTTCAAAAGTTCGGAAATTTCAGACCTCAATTTGCCAGTGTAGACATAACTCTCCTTCTCTGTGTGTGTGCATGGTTTAGCCCAAGGACATAGGGCCTCCAACTGACTTCAGTGGAAAACTTGCCAGAAAATCTTGCCACGGGAAAAAAAGTCTGCGACATCTAAACCTTGTTCTTGGATATGGCTGAATGGTGCTGTTATAACTGAAATTTCTCTCCTAAAATTTATGCCTGAGGCAAACGTCTGGCATGACAAATTTGAAAGAATAGTTAAAAATTTTGTCCAGCTATCCAAAACTGAAAACAGGATCTTATCGTGAGCAGGGTCAAACAACTGGAATGACAGGCACTGCTACCCCACCACAGCAGAATAACAACTTAAATGAAAGAGCTCAGAGCACGGTTATTTCCATCCTTAGACATCAACCTTTACAGTGGAAAATGACCTGTTATTGGCAGCTTTTGCATCCTGAACCATGTGCAATAATTTTAAATTAACTTCTTCATATAGAGTGCTACTCAAAGTTTGATTCCAAGAAATAAACCACTGTGCAGAAAAAAAACCAACTTGGATATGTGAAGATGTAGTGTCATCTTTGAAACAGATCAAAAAATGCAAAAGCATTTTACTTGATTTTCTAGCATATATGGCGGACTCAGATCACTCCCTAGGTAAAAGATTTTAGAATTTTCTATTTCACTAAATCTTCAGCAAAACTTGAGGTGCAGAGCAGGATGGCATCAGTTATAATGTATACAGGAAATTCAGATACTCTGGTATAAGACACAGAAAAGTGGCTGACAAATAATTTGCAAGTAAGCACACAGGAATGAAATGTTGATGCACACCCTAAAACCAGAAAGAGCTGTGATAGACATTTTATCATACCTAAACAAGAAGGCTTCAGCAGCAGAAAAGATAACAGATGGTTATAAAATCAAACTGCAGAACAGAGCTAACAAAATACTTGAATGAAGCATAGTATTTATTATGTTATTTATACTGATTATAGAGAACAAAATAAATAGAAACGATCACAATTTATATAAAGAATTATAGAGAAAGACCTATTTTCCTTAGAGGAAAAATAACAAAAGAATAAAATGCTGTTTAAATATTCTGTGTCAATTTAAAAATTATATTTGTCAGAAATGTTATACTGACTGGAGTTACAATGAAGCCGAAACAAAGCCATAGGTGAAAAGAAGGACTGAAAAAAAATCAATCAGTTTATGTATCTGACACTTTTGTTTGTAGTGACATTCACTCTGTTTTCTTTAACTTTTATATTGTAATATGAAATCATAAGAAGAAAGTGTGCCCAAACATAGATTTCTGTTAAATTCACTAAATCTGAAGAAAAAATATCTGAACATTCAATATTCAAACTTAAGGGCCTGAGTTCAGCTGACATATCATCAGATGACACCAAGCTCATAAAAAAAACCTTCTCTGAACTGTTTTAATTGTCAATAACATCATTCTTGAGAGGAACAGAAAACACTCTTAAATTAGTGTAAATAAGCAAACAATCAATGGCAGAGAAGAAGCAAAAAGGAATGCATTATCAAGAGTGTCACAAGCAGGTTTAGGAATCCAGTAATATTCTCTAAGTTCTAATTCTTTTCTCTTTCTTACCTACTTTACAGAGGTAGAAAGTCACAGGTTCTCCCTAAGTCCTTTCTGCAACACTTGTAACGCTACCCAAAGGTCTAGTTTCTTGGAAAAAAAAGTGCCTTAAATGTAAGGTCTCAGCACTGCTTTAAAGTAGGAGAAAAAAAAGAACAATCCACTACTTCAAAATATCTTTTTCCTGTTTAAGATCTTGTCATCTTTCTAAAGCATGTTTTAGAGTTCCCAGTCTATTTTGAGTCTTTATCTTATTCTCTATCTTATTTGTAAGCTGAAATTCTCTAGTGTTCTTTGAGAAAACTTCCTAATCAGAAGTTTTATGTGTTTTGTAAAATAAGAAACTTATTTTTTACAAACAAGAAAATTGTAGTTGTCAATATTTTCTTGCATACAGAATATTATTTGAAGAGTTAATATCTGTTCTTTCAAAAATTATAATGACAGCATGTTAGAGAAAAATACCAGTAACTACAAACACTGTAAAATAAGAAATTATAATTTTAAAAGGATGAAGAAATAATGCACGGATGACAGCTCTCACACTGCCTTGTGAAAAATAATAATCTTTTACTGTTTTAAGAGCCTGATACTTGAATGTGGATATTCCCTCCACTGCACTGTTCATAGAGCAAACATACCTGACACAGACACTTTTCACACAGGAGCACTGAAAAGACTCTGACTAAAGTAACATAAAATATGCAATTCTATCCAATTATGTTTCTTGTTAATATGAAAACTGGTACCTTTGCATTTATTTCTCAGTACAAAAGGATCATGTCATTGCAGGTATTCAATCAGACACTAATCTGGCTGTATGCTTTTAAGTGTTATTTTACACTGTGTGCTTAAACACACCAAAGAAGTGGGATACCAGCAGCACCACTGATTTTCTTACATCAGCCATGCACTCAAGTGCTCTATTACATCAGGAGCTAAAGCCAGAAGCTTTAAATGTCTCAACAACATACTGTAGCTATTACAGAACACTCTGGTAAGATTGCCATTGCTAGCTGAACACAGCCATCGAATTATACTGATCTGACAACAGCTGTTAAACTTCTTTTGTTTTCCTTTTTGATTTAAGATTACAGCAACTTTTATGGCTACTCCAGTTTGCCCAAAGTACAACGGTTAGATAGAAAACGTGACCATGAGCTCACCGTTATCATCATGGGAATACTCTATTCCAGAAACAGTACATCTTCGGAAAACCATCTTGTTTTCTGTCAGTGTCCCAGTCTTGTCTGAAAAGATAAACTGCACCTGACCCAAGTCTTCTGTGATATTTAAAGCTCGGCACTGCAGCTGAGAGTCTGTTTCTTCATCATATAAATCTTTATCTTGATGAATAAAGTATACTTGGCAGATTTTAACTATTTCAATAGATACATACAAAGAAATTGGAATCAGAACCTAGAGTACACAAAAGGAAAGAATTAGGAGAAAACAGAAGCAAGAACACAATTATTAAAGCTAATTAATTTGGTACTAGACTGGAACATAAAGAGGGTATGTACTTTAAACATTTATTCTAAAGTTATTATCATGTTTAAAGAGTTTATTTACTGTGTTAGATGAGGAAAACCTATGGTGAATTGCAGAGCTGGAATGCATTATTATGTCTAGAAAACTGATTATCAAAACATGGACAGAAGCAAGTATTTCTTAGGCTAATAAGCTGAGCTTTACACTAGTTGGGGAAGGAAAAGAAAAAAAAATCCCAACCCAAATCAGACCATACAATCAGAATACTGTAGATGTGAAAGGACTGAATAAAATTGTTCTGCATAAATAGACTGTTTACAAATTCACTTTGCAGGAATACAAGAAACAAAGTGAGAAATGTTAATCTTTTCATAGGAACAATATCTTTGGCCTTGACTTTTGTACTGCAAATTATTTGAATGAAGATCACATTTTATAAGTGCTGAAGAAGGAGAGATGAAAATATTTTCAACTATTTCTTGAGGATTGTCAAAACTACATAAAATATCTAATTTTTACATGAGCTTTTCTCTGCAGATTTTTTTCAGGATAGAAATGCCTGACTGCATACATTGTTTAGTTTTCTGAATTAGATACGTGGGAGAAATTATAGCATGGCTGTGGGTGGTTAATGTGGTCATTTAAACAAAAACTACAGTGAAATGTAGGTGTTTAAAGAAATCAGTGGTGAATTTTCTTAACCAGTATCATAACTCAATCCCTCAGGGTAAAAATTATTTTTACAGTCTTTTTCATTCCCTTTTATAAACAAGTTGCTGCCTCCAGTAAAGCAACCTCCTCCAGTGTCCCACTATGCAAACTTCCATATATCTCAGTGACATGAGGTTCTTTTACTTCTCTGAAATTAACCACCTCTACCATTCAAGATGTTTCTCCTAGGGACCAAGAAACTTTTAACATAGTTTGTTACCTGTCTGACATAGGGTTTTGCTAAGAGAAATATATGTGAAAAGCTGTTAAAAAGTATAAAATTTATTTTCATAGCAGAACACTGTACCCCAAGTGGCATCCTCAGTCTTTGAGGTGCTGTTCTGCAGTAGTTAGATAGGAAGAGTAAAGCTTGTTTTCTGGTTCATGGGGTTGTTCCTCCCCAGGTGCAGGACCCTGCACTTGCCTATGCTGAATTTCAGGCACTCCTCCTCTGAGCATCTCGCCAACCTGCCAAGGTCCTTCTGAAGGGCTGCACAGCCCTCTGGGGTATTGGCCACTCCTCCCAGCTTGGTGACAGTGAACTTGCTGAGGAGGCATCTGCCCTTCATACAAGTTATTGGTGAGTAAGTTAAAGAGCACTGGGCCCAGTATTGAACCTTGGGGGACATCAGTAGTGACAGGCCTCCAAACAGACCCTGTGCTACTGATTACAACCCTCTGGGATCTTTTTAGTGCTTGATTAGCTTCTTACATGCCTTAGTGGTGAAATGAGTACTACATATATTGCACGTATGTAACTTTATGCAGCCGACTAGGAAGAGAGGTGACAGCATGTACAACTTGATTACCTGGAACACTATGATCATTGTCAGAAATAAATACACTGAAGCTAAAACAGGTGACAAATATTTGCCATCGGGCCCTGGAACATCAAAAATTGGTTTCTTCTTCTCACCATATTGCCATACCCATACACCATGACCTGCAGAAAAATTGGAAGAGAGAAAAAAGCAAATTAACTCCAAGCAAAAAGGCTTCTGGTATGACTTTGTTCTTAAGAGTTATGTGGGGAATTGTTATTTGTTTTCAAATATTCTGCATGACTTCTGAAAAATGCCCCAAACCCATGGATTTTTCTTCCTTGGGATTTGGAATTTGATAAAGGGCTTTGGCTGTCCTTAAGGCATGCAAGACTAATTTCTCATAACTTTATCTAAACAAAGTGAGCTGGCTAGTCTAAATTAGTAGTTTAGACTGTTTCTGTCATCACCAAAGAAAACGACACTTCTTCAGAAAAAGATCTATTTCAGTGATATGCTGTGTGTTAAAATGAAAGAACTCAACTGACTGGACTAGATATATGTACCAGTCAGCTATCAGTAAACTAGCTTTAGAAGAAACTTTAATTTTACTGTGCAAATTATATCCACCACATGCACAGAACTAATGAAATAACAGTATCAACAGAGTCAATATCATGGAAGCTGAGGAATGAAGAGCAAAAGAAACTACATGTCGTGCTCAAAATGTTTTCTTTTTTTAATTGACTGTGCTGATAGCTAAATAAATATAAGATTTTTATTGTTTTGGGAAAATTACATTCTTGGTAGAGAGACAGAACGTTGCCTTTTTAAGTATAGCACTAAGATTTAAAATCCTAAAATCCCTAAAATGGTATGCCTGATGTTTTTAAGGCGTAAAAAACAAAGAATTCTTCTGCAACAAAAAGCATTCAAACTATCACTATATAGTGAAAATTTTTCTGATTATGAAAATCAGAAATAAAGGACAAAGGTCTACTTTAAAAATAATCTTCTGTAAATCATCCTTTGACAAGATCCTTTACATATTGATGCATAAACCCAATACTGAGTGCTTGAAAAATAAAAACACATAAGCGAGCACATTATTTTGTCCCTATACTACCAATATGAGATCACACACATGATGTCTTTATTGATGTATATATTTTTATTCTTGAGAGCAAAAATAGAAAGCTCCACACTGAGAATGACCTACATTAAGGTTTTTTTTATAAATGCCCTTATATTTTCGAAAGAATTAAGTGTCATATCTCCAGTTATACTTTATAGACAGAAGGTAGAAATGGCCTGATTTCTACAGAGCACCAGGCAACTCAAAGGGCTGGAGCAAATTTATTTCCAGCTGCTTGTGGCTGTCAGCACCGCGAACAGGTTGCGCTGGCCCTCTGCTGGCAGCTCCCAGCCCTGTAGCAGACGGGACAGAGGGGAAGGTGCACTTGTCACCTACCGAGTGCCACCTCGGGGAGCCCCAGCAAGGCTGAAGCCACTCACAGGGGACACCCGCTGCTGCTGCTGCTGCTGCTGCTCTGGGGACACCGCCCAGGGCGCACTGGCAGGGGGACAGCTGCAGGCAGTAGCTCCCTGCCATGAAGCCTCACCACGACACTCCAGCCCTGAGGACTGGGCTCCCCAACACTGAAACTCTACAAAAATGGGTCATGAACTCAGTGGAAACAAACAAGCTGGCTGGTTCACAACTGGAAATACTCATCTTTAAGCATTTAACAATACCTGGAAAAAGGCACAAAGAGATATATTAAAGTGGCGTAAGATTGTTATTAAACCTACACCATGGTTGTTAAGAAACATTCTGGTGTTTATGCCACATGACTCACATGCAAACATTACAGAACACACAAATATTAAGGAAATGGAATTCACATACTGTATATAATTTTTTTTTTTTTTTGTGCCAAATGTAAAACTCAATTCTTTCTCACAAATGAACAGAAAAAAGGCCTGAGGAGACATAACCTGAACTGCAGCATTTCCTCAAACACTCCCAGAAGTTTAGAGAGTATTCTGCTTGGATTTATGCAGACTTTTGCTTATTTCTTCTATGTTATGACTGCAGCCTTAGGGACAGTGAGTCCATGTTGTGTACTGTGCTCTCAATTTAATAAGGAGTACTGGGGAATACCACTGTGCTGATTTTGTTTACTCTCTGCTCATAAATTACTCTACTGCCTGATTAATGGCAAGTTACACTTTACCACCTGTAATTTTGAGGGGACTACATATAAACTGGGGGCTTTTTTGGGCTTGACATTTTTGGATGCTATCAAGGGTAGTATAATCTAAGCCTTCAGATCTCTGGTACTAATAGCATATATTTTATTGAGATTAAGAAGGTATTTAGATCAGGTTGTGTATCAAGACATTTTAATTGTTTGACAAAAATAAGTACGGAGACAGCTTTATGGATTTTATGTGTTGGCAGACATATGTTTTTGATAAAGCTACGTGCATGAATCCCAAGACAGTGTAATATTTAATTTAAATAGCAGTGTTTCTACTAGTGAAGAGCACTTACCAATGGCAGAAAACAGACACATGATTAGAAGTATGAGGACACACCAAAGGACATCGGCATTCATCTGCCTTTCCAGCTTACTGCGCTTGTAACGTGGTCCATTATTATTTAACAAGGCTTTGGTCTCATGCCCTGCAGAAAGAATTGCACCAAACATGTCATATGGAACTTGCCTATTATTGTATAGCTATAAAAAGGTGGTATGTCCTGTAAGACAGAAAAGCAGCTCTTACCTGCATAGATTACTATTCCTGCAACTTCTTCTGTGTTTCTAACGGTACATCCACGTAACAAAAGATTCTCTTTGAACAATCCATCCTTTTTTCCACTTTTATGAATACTACAGAAAATTTAAAAACAGAACAAAATTCGGCATGTCAAAACATTAAGCTTGTTACATCATACTTGTAATATAACAAGCCCAAGATCTTCAGCATTTAAGAAGTTTTTCAATTTGATGGCAAAATATTTCATTGGATCCTCCTCCTGGGAAGGTTCTCTGCTGGATTTTGAAAACTGAGATTACTTACCCAAGGATCCCTGACATGCATCAGCCCATCTGGAGCAGCACCAGTTGCTGTTGGATATACAAATGTCCTGGACAAATGCTCACTAGAGATACGTGGGCCAAATCAACAGCATGTGTGCAGCCTAGCTAATGCTTGGAAAATGCACTGGACTTCCTGTGCATGTGTAAACTGACTGAGCAATCACAGTTAATCCAGTCCACCTAAAGGCAGCTATGTACTGGATAGAATTAACCCACTACTCACATGTGCTTACTAAATAAATCCTAGAAAGCAATATGGTGAAATTGGGAAATGACTGTGCTTCACAAGTAGCCATACTAAGGAAGATGTGCCAGGGGTAAGACACATCAGTTCAGTGAAAGGAAAAGGAAAAGTATTCTGTGTTTTTATTCCATGTATCAGTGAGAACATGAGAAATTATTTTCAGAACTGTCTTACCAACTATCTAAAAATGGCCTGCACCCTGAGGATTCTTGTTGACTAACACCAAAACAGAGAAGAAAAATGGAATGAAGTCACATTTCTACTACAACTTATTATCTGTTGGGCATGGACTGACTGGAATTTCAGCTGACAGAGAAATACAGAAAATAGCCTTATGAGAATTAACAGGGAAATACTAAAAAAAAAAGTAATTAAAAGTTAGAATTTTTACTATGTAAAAAAGACAAATCAAATAATAATTTAAAACTAATTTCAAATGAATAGTTTCATTTTATCAACTGAAGTACCCCAATGCCAGACTAAAGCAAGTCTGGATTGTTTAAATGTTGCCCTCACTTTCAGACCATCAAAACCATCACACTTTCAATATGCTACACTAAAATTAACATTGTGCTGCTGGAACACCAAATCTTATGTCTACCTGGATTTGAGCATTTAAAATCCTCTGTACCCTGAAATCTGCAAACTGGCTTAAAATTGTCCTTTTTATGTAAAGGTGGAGTTCTTTTTATTTGCTTCCTATTTTCTAAGCCTTCACATCTGGGTTATATATATATGCTTTTCCCTGTTAGGTACTTCTCTTTTTCTAAATGAGGACCAAAATTATAATTGAAGTACAGACTTCTAGGATCTCAGGCCTAGGAGCTACACCAAATATGCTGAGATTTGTAAGAAGAAAAGCTTCACATTGGTGAGTTCTCTGTACTTGTCCCAGTCTAGTAGGACTACTTGCAGAATTTTTTGTAATGCTAGTTATACTACAAAACCTCAACAGTCAATGCTTTTAGTGAGCAGAATATACCTGTGTGCATATACACACACATACACAGCCTTTTTTAGTTCAGCACAATATATTATACCCACCCTCTGCACAAAATATATACATATATATTGAAAGTATTGATGCTTCAACAAGTATGCTTAGCTTTTTTTGCAGGGATGGAGAAGATGCAGTGGGTTTGACAACTGAGGTAGCAGCTGCACTGACAACATCTGACTAGAGGCCAGAAACAGAGAAAAAAAGAAGTGGATAACACCAAATTTGCAATTCTAACATGAAAGTTAAAGGTGGTTTTTTAGTCAGGAGACAACTTCCCCTGCTCAGCCCATCCTCCCTGCCAGTCTCAGACAGAACAGAGCTTTTACTTCTGTTCTTTTCAGCAAACCTCCTTAAGCCATTGTCTCACCTTTTGCCAAAACAGTATCAGCTGGGGGGCTGCCCAACATCCCTCTGGCAGAATGTCAGTAGGTATCAATTTGTCTGTGCTTGAACTATGGGAAATAATTTCTTAATGATTCCATACTGTCAAAATTACACTGCTACTAGGATTCTGTCATTCCTCTGATTTTTAAGCCTAAATTCTGCATTAGGCTTTCTTATAAATCATGAGAATGTCTGAATTTCCAATAAAATCTCCAAATGACAGTTATGATTCCTGTTAATAAATGAGATTTTGTAGAGATCAACCTTCCTAAGTGGTTCTTGCTGTGGCTTATAGTTTTATAACCTCTGTTAGTTTTTTACACTTAACAGTAACAGTGGACTGTGCAAGGTATATTGCACATGGCAAACTTCATATACAATTACTTGTATATTTGTTCTATAAAATGATATATTTGTTCTTACTATCTTAGCTTACAAAACAACTCCAAAGCAATTGTGCAACATCTGACATTAACCTGTAGGTGTTAAAACCCCAATCTACTGTCCTCACCCACAGGCTGAGCCTTCTTAGCACATCTCATCCTTACATGCATTTGCTACTGCTTTTTACTTTTCCAAATCCAAATGAAGTCAGAGAACTCAACTGTTGCTCACCAGACCTTTAGAAAATATGGATGAAATCAAAATCTGGAAGAAAAAAGCCAGCAGAGGCCGGAGGAAACTAATCATTTGCCTCCTGTCTGCAGTCACTCCCAGTGACTCAGTACCACAACATACACATGAAACAGTTGGGCACTGATGATAAAAGGAAGGAAAAATTGCAGACATGAAGGTCTGGATTAAAAAATAATGAAAACTAGACTTAGATAAAACTGCTCACTTTGATAACAAACCTGCCAATTGTAAACTTTGGTTTGAGAGACAGCCTAGTTCCTATTTCTAGCCCTGTAGAGTTATAAACCTCAAGCCTGTTAAAAAGGCTGAAGAGTCTGTTTTCCCCTTTCTAGATTTTGGCCAGTGTAAGTTACAGGCAAAGAAGGAAAATTTTCTCTGTCATTCTTTAGAACAGCGTCTGGCTGAAGCCACTCAGATGCTTGGAATGCAAAGGCTAAGCCGTGAGGAAATGCACTGGCAAGTGTGGGTGCAATGCTCTTTTTCTCTGCAATTTCTCACGTGGATGACACTGCAAAAATGTGGTATCTTCACATCTAAAATACAAATGCACCACAAATTAGGAGAAGTGGGCAGATCATTTGCAGTTAACTACTATTACGCTACAGTACTCTGAAAGTCTTTATACAGAAGTAAGCCTCTGGTTTAATACAGCAATGCAAAAATTAGCTCACTTCAGCTTTCTATTGTTTCTATTCAGCTTTCTAACAGTTTCAACTTGTTACTTATGTGTCTTGTTAACTTACTTGTTAACTTATGTGTCTACCAGCATTAAATAACAAGGTAACCAATGATAACTGTATTCAAAAGAGAGTATTTTCTTTCAAATTTTGGTTTATCAAGTGTCTTACAAAGGAAATGGTAGATCTGGCATTACTTTCCAAGGCTTGACACTCCCAAAGAAGATATTCAACAATATTAAACATGATATCAGTTAACATTACCAGTCAGAAAATTCCTGACTCTCAATTGATGCAAATTAGTCTAGGTTGCTTTGGGCTTTTATTGCAGGATTGCATCAGTTACTATAGCCATTAAAGAGACATCACTATAGATTTATATTTGTTTTTTCTTTAAAAAGTTGTAATATGATTTTCTATTAATTTGGTTTTGTTACATTATGACAACCTTTCAAATAGAAGTACACACATGCATTCATCTCCTTCTTCTTCTTACAACTCCAAGCTATACTTATTTTGGTATGATCAAATAAAATTTTATGTTCTTGTCTAAGAATAAAATTATTATTTTCAAAAAGCTGAAAAGTGAGATTCCCAATTACAACTTCTCTTTTTCCCTTGCCCATATACACAAAAAGGTACAAACAAGATTTTAAAGCAAATATTTCTATTTTTGGAACCTGGAATTGGATTTTTGAATGTTTGCCATGCATACTGTACATAATCTGGCTAGACACATATGGGCGGGGGGCATGTTAGGTTTTGTTCTATTCCCTTACACAGAATATGCTTATAAGGGAAATAAAAGTGAGGGGACATGCTTGGGTTATTTGGGGGTGCAGAAACTGTAAAAGAATTAAAGTAAGCGCCTGAATAGAACTGGTAGTCTGCCTGTGCATCTGCACACCCCAAGTGTGTTCAATGCAGATTGTGCCAACACAACTGAAGAATTCAGATGCAGTAATGTGCATGTACACATTTTCAGATACAGGATAGGGCTAGGCCCATCTCAGTGCATTTTGCAGTTATATTTTTTTTTTCATTGTAATTTCTCCTTTTATCCTGGCCTGCCTCTGTTACATTGGCTACCAATAGTGATTTTGTTTCAGGAAAACTGTAGGGAACAGAATTTTTTACATGTTTACAGCATACACACACAAAAATATTTCTATTTCCTGAGAGATTTGTCAGCACAGACATTAAAACCAAAGACCACATTTCATACAGGAAAAAAAATCTGAATCAAAACTGGAAACCTAGTAAGTAGTCAAAATGTCTAGGAAAATTTGGTGGTAATGTTTCAGCACAGCTTTTACATACGGATTGGTTGAAAGTCTATTGTTTCACAGGATTCCTATTCAATATTTTGGTATCATTTCAGTTGAGCTGTTATTGGCTGGTAGCTATTTGATCCATTACTCCAAGCAGCAGCTACCAGTAAAATTTTGAACAAGAATTAAGATCTGAGTTTGACATGACAATGCCATGTTTCAATTTAGATATGTTAATTGCTATTCATCTTGTTAATGTATTATTGGAAATAGACTCCTGATTCCATTATACTAATGAAGGAACTCTAAAAAGTGTGGGGGGGAAGCCTTCTTCTGTGATAAATTAAGGGACTGAGAATTTATTTGTTGAGGGGTTGCTCCCTACTCTCTAATTCTAATGGCCCATGGGCCTTTAGCTGTAAATCTCTTGGAACATAGCTGATGAGAGCTGGAAATCACCTGATGCTTTCTGCCAGATTCAAAATTTGTGTCAAAACATATTCACATCATTTGTGAAACTACAAAATACAAAGAAGATTAAATATAATCAATACTAAACAATAGGCATCAAAAAGATAATACCATGTTTTCTGCTATGTAATTCAAATGGTTCTGTAACTTACATGCCACAGCCTTTTCCACATATAGTAAATAAGTAAATATATAATGGAAGAAAAATTTATGCATATTTTCTACAGTATTCTGCTCAATATTTTGGGGACTAAGATTCACACATAAAGTGTGCTAGAAAAGCTGCCAAACTTTCCATTTCCATATCTGGAAATGGCATGTCTACAGTAGAGCAGGCTCTCTATTACACACCCTCATGCAGTAATGTCTAATACTAAACTTTTTTCTTCATATGAACTGTAGAGCTTTGTGCTGCTAAATAAAGGAACACATTTTCCCACACTACAACTTGATGTAGTTTAAAGAAACTGTCCTGATTTACACAAGTTGACAGTACATCCTACACAATCTGTGACATCTGAGAGTAGTAACTATGGTGGTAAATGGCATCACTATAAAAAAACTCCCCAAGCTCCAGCAATTTACCTTGTGACATTTACACAATTTAATACTGCTTATCACTCCTAATCAACATGGGTGGTAAATCACTGTATTTGAAATGGAATTAGTGTCAGTTTAACTCTCATCATTAAAATTTGGGCAGAAATTATGTATCCTGGGCTCTCACTCTGCACAAGGTTAACAGACTGTAGAAAATAAGTCATTCAAGAGTGCATTTCCTAAGCCACCACAATCAACATACCCTTACACTACAGACCAGGCTACATAAGAAGCGAATCCTAAAACTTTTGCACATCCTAAACCATTTGTTCTTGCACATCCTAAAACAGTTGTTTTTGAGCAGGACTGAGATGAGCACCCTGTTAATGTAGTTTGTTTATTTAGAATTAAGTCAAGTGAGCATAGGTGAGGCGATAATGTACAGGCATACCCACTGTGTGAGCCAATCATTTCATTTTATCTGAATGATAAGAAAAGGAATAGTGCCATAGCTGGAGAAGTATCAGTTTTGCCTTCTGATTTTCCTCAATGACACATGTATTAAAAGAAACATGCAATAGACCTATCTTCATGAAAGTGCACAACAGATTGTGCTTGTTTGTTGCCTCTCTTGGACTTGTTTTCTATTTCTTCCCATTTCCAGATGGGCTTTTTTGATCCAAGAAGGGAAAGGAGAAAAGTGCCTGTAAATGCAGTGCTTCATACATTCATTTCTGTAGTGTAAGCTGACTGAAGGTAGCAAATAAATCCATCCTAAGTAATGGAAATATGACGTTCCCATCTCACCCTGAAGACAGGATCCTCTAAAAGAGCCTTAAATATGCAGCCCTATTTAGATGTGATGATGATGCAACTTACAGAAGACACAGCAAAGCAAATAAGCATTTGTTTTATTCCATATTAGAGAAAAGGAGCGTATTATAGTGAAAGATACTATATGAAATACTCACATGTAACCTCGAAACCTACTTAAGTCATTGTTTGGCTTCTCACATTCAATCACACTTGTGAACTTCAAGGGGTCAAATTCTGAATCCTGGAATAATAAGAGTGTTCATTATTTAGAGCAAAGACATGAAAATTATATTCAAAATAACTTGCTTTTCGAATTTTTGTAATATTATAAAGTCTATTTTTTTTTCCCAAAGGCAATGAAAGCAAAGATGCGGACCATTGGCACTGAAAACCACAGGGACCTGAGGAAAAAAAATCCAAAGATGACTCCCAAAATCTCCCTCTCCAGTTGCTTCTGTTCTGCAACTGGAATATGGCAAATGATTTTGATCTGCAGTGGAAAAATGAAATTTACCTGAAAAATCTCAAAATCTTTAACATTATCATTATCTTTCATGTTCAGTGAAGCTAGTGAAAATTTAGAACAATATAAGTCAATACACCGCCAATTATCAAAAAGCTAAGACGAGCTTTTGAAATATTAGCAAACTTTCTTGATTGCTTCATGCCAACTGAGATGAATTAGTCTACTATAGTAAATTACACATTTGGCAGAATAACTTTTTCTTAATAATCACTTAAAAACCTTCTTGATTGTCTAACTCATTACTCTGAAACTGCTATTGTTGCTGACTATTTAAGTTTACCTGTAGTTAGCACCTTATTGTGTTTGAGGAAAAACATCATATCACAGCAGAATTACCTTGTTAAATAAAAATCAAGATTCTCCTTTTATTGCTAGCTCAAACTACACATTGAAAGCAGACATATCTGATCCTGGTGCTGCAGACAAGGCTATTTACCTCCATCAGTGAAGATAACTTCTATAAAACTGCTTTGCATGCCATTTGAAGCAAAGAACTAATCGTGAATTATCATATTATTAAGCTTTCAATAGTGACACCACTTCATATGTTATATTTTATAATGGTTTTGCTGAGCTGCTGGAGACCCCAACCACTACTTTTTAGAGTACACCTGTGAGAATGGTTGACTGAGAACCAGTAATCACAGGACAGACACAATTTTATTGCCAGTTTCTCTGAAACACACAGGTGTCTCTGGGGTTTTTTGATGTTGACTCTATTCAGGTGAAAGAAACCAGATTTTGAGTAAGACATAAAAGAAACTAGAGGATATGTCAGGATCAAAACCAACACCCTCCATTTTTCTGCTGGTTACACCTGGAAGAAGACAGACTTACACTATATATGTGACAATTCAAACCACCCACACCTGAGACTTTTGAAAACCTTTTCTGTATTTTCAAGAAACACGAGATGATAAAGAGAACTGTGAAAATGGGCTGTCACTTAGAAACAGCTACAACCCACTGGAGGAATGAAAAATTTTGACGTGCAGAATTCAGCTTGTAAACAAGGAGGAAAAAAAAGTAGTAAAAACAAAGGACAGCTCTGAGTTGAGACTGCTTTGCTGAGAATCAGACTCCCCAAATTACATCAAGCTTGGCAGTCAAGAACCTGAGCCTTGGCAAGAAATAACACCTGCCTGTTGTCCCACATGATCTTTTCCTTCCTTGTCCCAGGATGTTCCTTGGCGGCAGAAAAAAAAATAAAAGGTATAGGAAAAATAATCTACAAATATCCACCACTGTAGCTTAAACTGCATTTATAAATTGGATGGAATGGGAAACATTTCTTTTCTCCTTATTATAACATAATATATATCTAATAAATTTAATTTAGCACAAATTTTTATTCAATTGTCTTAAAAAAGAAAAGAAATAAATCCTAACATCTTTGATGAATGTCTGTGAGGGAATCCTAGAGACACCTAATAATGAACCCCAAAGCAATCAAATGCAGATTTTGTATGGCTGCTGAACTCAGGAGAGAGAGTGTGGTTGGACACATTACCTTGTAGGACAGCTGAGTTCCCTTTCTGCTAAGAAAATCTGTCACTAAGGTTTATATTTCACAAATAAAGATTTTAAAAAGTACTTAAATCTAGAGCCTCCTAAAGTCTTCAAAAAAAAAAAGACAGATCTTGTCAAGATCAGAGAGGACTACATGTACCCAACCTCTCCATCAGTACCATGCAATATTGTCTTTCTCCCTCCTTTGTTTGTGGATCTCTTTTCATTTATGACTCAGTTTTGGAACTAAAAGTCCTTTATCATTAAATCTGTCTGTATATTTGTGTTCTGTTACAATTAACTTGAAATATGTGATTATGGTCTTTACCCAGATAATATCTGGGAGTGAAAATCCAATTAGAATAGTAGTTTATGTAAGGAAAAAAAGCTGATGAATTCTGATTTATGGCAAAAGCTCTTTGGTTTATTAATAAATCAAACTGCTTCATCTCTTCCCTGTGAAGAGCAAGGGCAAATATACACTGTATATTCCAGCTGATGACACTGTTTTGATGTGAAAATACCTTTTGGTAAATGAAAGAACAAATATGTTAAACACAGCCTGTGTGTGACTGCTTTCAGTGGTTACAAAGAAGCACAAATTTAATGTAAGATTTCACAATGATCAAAGTATAGCTCTTTTTAATGCTGATACTCACACTTCGACAGCAATTGAAACACAAACTGTGATGATGTTCTCATGTATTAGCAGCTAAGAGAAGCTGCAGTTTGACAGAAGTTAAAACCAAAACTGTTGCTTTTACAGCATACAGATTTTGCTCTTTTTTTCTTGGTAAAAGTCCATGAAAAAAAATTTTCCACCACCACCTTTATTTTTCTCTTACACTGAATTTCTGCATCACTGTTAAGACACAAGAAACAAGATCAAAATATGGTCAAACGCTGAACTGGCCCAGAGCTTTGTGCAGCAGTTACCTGATGTGCCTGATTTTGTGTAGCTTCCCACTTGGAGAACTGCTGGGCATTAAAGCTGTCCCAGTACCAAGGGGGATGAAAAGCTCCACGCCTAGACAGACTGCAATCTGAGATGAGGCTTTCCAGTGCCTCATCTCTCTGAAATCTTGACTTCTGGGGTGTTCTCATCATCCCCCTGTGCACATCAACAAGGCTGGGTCATACACAAAAAGCAGCTGGGGGCATTTTTTAATTTTCTGAAGATATGTATCATTTTTTATCGGATACCTTGGCAGCTGTCCCAAACTTTTGACTTGTGCACCACTGGCCCGAACAACTGACTCTGGCTGATAAAAACTGGGGAGAGATTTACTGATTGCACAGAAGTTCCCCAGAGTATTTTACAAAACTGTAGGGTAGCAAAGGCCAGGGCTAACTTCTGTTCATGTCAGTCACATTATTTCTGTCAAACAACCAGTTCTTCTTTTGCTACAATGTACATTTTTCTTGCTATGACTATTTCTAAGGATAAGCCCCCATAAAATAAAGTAAAGCAAAACTTACTGCTTTCACTCAAGGCAGGTATTTTGCTACTGGGTAGAGCTTAAGGGCACTACCCATTAGAGCCCAGACCCGTGCTCTAATAATCCACTATGCTTCAGAAGAGCACTAAATTATGCTTGAGATATATTGGAGGAGTAAAATCCACTTCTTGCTCAACTTTTCTGCCCTATTATGTCATATCAAAATGAAAAAAAAAAAAACAGGAAAACAAAAAAAAAAAAAAAAAAAGAAGGGCTTTGATTGAATAAGAAACTGACTTCCATGAAATCCCTGACTTCACTTTTTGATTTTGCCAAGATAGCTTTAGTCCACTGCTTTTCTTGGGAAAAAAAATGCTGATTTCTTAGGAAGTCAGAATACCTTCATAGGTATTTCTGAAAGTTTGAAATTTGTCAAGAGGACACATGGTGATAGTTACATTGGGTATTTTATATACTCAGGGATTCCATGGAATGTATTTCATTTCTTCAGGACTCTTCTTGCTAGAAAAATGTTTAACATCCTATACATATATCCTATTTCTTCCACTTTCTTAAAGCCTTGAGAAATTCATTCTTAGTCTAAATGCAGCAGTGGAAAAGCTTGTTTTCCTTACATAAGCAGACCTAGTCAAACTGCAAAAACCTACTAAATATTGATTCCTTCAAAGTTGAATTTCAAATTAAAGTTAAATTGCAGATGCAAAGGGTTTTGTGACTAGCCTTTTAACAATGCACTAGCTAGTAAATCTCACAAAAAGTTCAATTTAAAACAATATCTTAGGTCTGCAATAATTGTGCTGTGTCTTACACCCTAAAAAGATGAAGCATTGAGGGGAAGAAAATGTTACAATGTCTTTATAGAGTGGGAAACCAACAGGTAGACAGATGAAGACAGTATAAAGATTTGTCACAAAAAAAGCAGAATTTAGCTGTCTCCAATATGACTTTGTAGCTTCAGCTGTAAGATGATTCTGAATCTCCACAGTAAAATGCCAACCTTTTCAGTTCTGCTGGCAACCTCACGAAACTGTCATAGCTCAAGAAGCAAAGCATGCCAGATGAGTCAGTTTGACAATTACACAATGTTCAAACAACATATTTCCCTTCATTAAATGCCTGTTGTATGGGTGATTTAATAGCCTGCTAGTGATATTAATAATGCATAGTTATTAAAATGTTTTCCTTTATTCATCTGCCCTACTTTACTGCTGCAGAAACCTGACTTTGATGTTCAGTCCTTCCCCCAGCAGGACAGCAGTGGGTGCCCAGGATGCCCTTGGGTGACAGTGACAGCTACCCGCTTATCACATTGTGTTTACTGCCTAGGCTGGGGATCTTATCCAGACTTCTCCCTGCAGTGCAGGGCTGATGAGGGCTCTGGGATTTGTTTTGGCGTGTGTGTCTGGAGGAAACAAAAAAGGGAGAAATGGAGTCATGGGGACAACTCAAAGAAAATATTTAATAGACAAAAATCTGCCTGAGATGGAAAAATAGCTTTTCCACTTTAAAAGCTTTTGAGTGCACTAAGAACTCAGCCTGCTAATGCATTGGTCCATCCTGTAACTGCTTTATATAGCAGTACTCTCCCTTTATCATATATAATTAATCTGGCCTTTTATTAGTGTGCAACTGGAGTTACATACTGATGTATCCAAAGCATATGAACTGTTTATATACTGGAAGAGTGAAATGTTTTCACGTCTGAACTGTATTAGTCTCTATGGTACAATTTATCTGTGCCACTAATTCACAAGAAAAGGAAGAAACAGTTGGATCTGTGCTGTTTAGGAACTAAGAAGATCCAGCTGTACATTGAATTTAACTATTCTGTTTTTCACACTTAAAATTACTACTATAATTGGATTTTTTTTTCAGTATTGTTTGTTTAAAAGTAACACATGTTCATTACTCAGAAACACTGGAACAACTGAGCAAGTCAAATACATTTTTGGGAGCTGATCTTCTTCTGGCTGACCAAAGTTTTCCTCTTTGTAGAAAATAATATGAGGGAACAGTGCAATATCCAGGATGTAGGACAGAAAATGTATTGCTTGCAAGGCCTAGGAAGATCTCAATAATTCTGTAACAGGCAGCTGAAGAAACTGCTGTTAGTGAATCACAGAACAAAAGTACCAAAAAAAAAAGGCAACAACACTGAAAATACAAACATGCAAGTTCTAATGTCCCTCAGGATGATGGCCACCCTTAGCAATGCACTGAAAATTATGGTGGTGTGAATGAATTCATTTATGGACTATAACAGTGCTGGAGAGTGCTAAGGTAACAGTGTGTGTCAAGGCTGAAATACAAGCCTTGATCTGGACAATTTAGAAAGTGGTATCTGCCTGTTCCAAAAGCCAGTCACTGAAATAAATGAATGGGGGCATAGTCTTTAAGACCCAACCTCAGCATTAGCTCAGTGCTTCAACTAAACCACAAACCAAGATTCTCAAGGACTCCCAAAACTCTGTGTACAACCCACGGCGCTACTGCAGAGGCCTCTCGCTTCACGCTCACAGACAGATGTAACTCTCCCCACCCTCCAGTGCCTTCTCATTTCTGGAAAGATTTCTAGCAGTCTTTCTGCTCCATTTCTTACATGCTGGAAGAAAACTTCCTTTGATTAGTGGCAAAAACATTGCACATTCATTTTAAAGTACTAGCACAACAGCTCAGGTCAGCTTCTGAAAATACCTTGTCCTGCTCCTGCTCTAGTCCAGACTGCTGGACAGTCTGCCTTCTTGTGGGATGAAGTTCTGCCAGAAGAAATGGCTATGGGAAGGACTAAGATCCTTCACCCAGAAGAGAGAAATGCCAAGCACTGCTCTTACATCATTCCACAAATAAAACCCAAAACACCACAGTCCTGATGGGAAAAGAGTGGTTAGTAATGCAAGGGTTTTCTTGCGAACAGTAAAACCTATCAGTAGCAGCTGCAGCGTCAGGATGCAGTTAAATACACCAAAGCTTGATGACCCTACCTCAGCCTGGAGACAGGAAATCTGGATAAAAGCACCTTCACCTTACAAAGTATCATGTTAAAGAAATGTCTCTAGGATGTGAGGGAAGCCTGTAACATACAGCAATTGCCTAAGGAACTGAGAGAATCCAGCCCCTGGCAACTGGAGGGGGGCACAGAGGGAAAGAAGCAGTCCTAATGAAAAGACACCTTTTATTCCAAATACTACAGGACAGTGTTTATATCAGCACTATCACAGTTTTGTCAGCCTTTGCATGAGCATCTCCAGCATGAGAAGGTGTTACAATCAAGTGAAAACTCCCCAAGCTGGACATTGGCATGCTATCTTCTCTTGGGTTCATATTTTTTATCAATATTTACCATCACATGCCTGTCCTACTGCAAACATGGCATTCGGAATGAACCTTCTCCACCTAATCCCAGCTATTTCTGTTCTTGTCTCTTAGCTCTGTGGAGAGGGTGGAGGTGCATCTGTGAAGATTAACAGTCAGTCTGAGGCCAGCAGGCTGTGGTTGGCATACACAGAGCAGGGGGGAAGTTGGGATGGCTGCAGAACTCTTTGGTTAGCAGCTTCCCTTCTGGTCTATTTTCATCTGCTATCTATTCTACTGAAGAAGCTGCTTTGCAATCAACATGTTAAAGTTACCACTAGCAAAATGAAGAACACCTTCTCAATGAATTCAATGGTGTTTTATTTTTCAGACACCAGCTGATTGCATGAATCTTATGAAAGGAAACTCACAATGGTCTTGTCAGTTCCAAAACTAGTAAATGAGCTGAGGGGAACAAAAATTTATCGTTATGGCAGAGACTGAGGTTTGCTTCCCTTTTTAGCTCTCTAGACAGCCTCATACTTCAGGCAAGCACAAAGACTACAATGTTCCTGCACAGTCTTGTCTTCAGTAGTCTGTATGCTTTGTTCAGATAAGTGTGGAAATCAAACATACATGAATATGTATAGGAATATGACCTGTTGAATTAGATCACAGCAGCACAGCTACTTCTGTGCAGGCTTTCCTCACCACCTGTCTTACCCTCTGTGTAGAAATCAATGACCTGAACTTCTGTTTTGATACAGTCTTCTGTCTTGATTTGGCCTGTTAGATGGGTAAGGAATTGGCTGGATGGCCACATCCACAGATTTATAGTCAATGGTTTGGTATCCAGATGGAAACCAGTAATGAATGGTGATTCTCAAGGGTTTGTGTTGGGGACCAGTACCATTCATCAGTGACACAGACAGTGGGATTGAATGCACTCTCCGAAGTTTGCAGATGACACCAAGCTGCGTGGTGTGTTTGGCATGCTCGAGGGAAGGGTCTACACAAACCTCATGAATAAGGCCATGTGTATGTGGGTTGGGGCAATTACCAATATCAGTACAGACTGGGGGATGAATGGATTGACAGCAGCTCTGGGGAGTAATGCCAGAGATACCAATGCATGAAAAATTGGACATGAGCTGGAATTCTGTGTGGCAATCCAGAAAGCCAGCTGTATCTTGGGTTGCATCAAAAAAATGCAGCCAGCAAGTTGAGAGACGTGATTCTTCCCATCTACTCCACTCTCATGACACCCCACCTGGAGTGCTGTGTCCAGCTCTGGTATAAGTAAGACATGTAAAAGGTAAGACAGGTTTCACAAGAGAGCCACAAAAAGGATCCAAGGGCTGGAACACTTCTCCTATGAAAAAAGGTTGAGAGAGTTGTGGTTGAGCCTGGAGAAGGCTCCAGAGAGACCTCAATGAGACCTTTCGATATATAAAAGCAGCTTTTAGGAAAGACCAAGACAGACTTTTACCAAGGCTTGCAGCAACAGGACAAGGGGCAACATTTTTAAACTGAGAGTAGATTTAGATTAGACAAAAATATACACTTTTTACTAAAAGGATGGTAAAATACTAAAACAGTTTGCCTAGAGAAGCTGTAGATATCCCATCACTGAGGTTTCAGATTCAAGTTAAACAGGGCTTTGAGAACATTGATCTAATGAAAGACGTCCCTGCCTTTGGCAGGAGTGTTGGATTAAATGGTCTTTAAAGGTTCCCTTAGAAATCAAATTACTCCACGATTATATGATTCTTATGCATATATTCATTATTATAAGCATTCAAAAAATGTGAGATGTTGAAGGGCAACCAATGGGAAAAAATGTCACACAAAAGACCAACAGGGCGAACATCAATTGATGAAACAGTTTGTTTCATTTTTCTTCCATGTCATTATCAGTTATCTAACCAACAATCACAAACTTCCTATGAAGTACCAGGAGACAGCTTTTTGTTTCTTAGTAGCTGACATGACCCACCTCCATGCAGCTACTAGCAAGACAGTCCTTTTTAGCCTTTCCTATTACACTGCAGCAGCCTGTAAGTCAGATCCCCATGATCTCAGCCATGCAGGCCACATTGCTGTACAGGTATATGAGGCCATTTGGGGTATAGTTTTCAATCTGTTTTTAAATCAAGTCATACCAAAAATATAGTATGTAGAGAAGCTTGGAAAAGTTAATGAGAAGAAGGGAAAATGCTTAAGATAAATAATATGCATTTTTACTCAAATTCTCTTTGTCCTGGAAGCCAAAAGGCTGTGTTCCCTGCCTGATGTAAACCAATCTATTTTCTGTACCATTAAGAAAGCTGAATTAGGGTATTAGCACTTCTGTCTATAGATCTCCATGCACTTCTGATATTTTTAATTCAACACCAAATAGAAGTGTAAGCATTATAGTGCTGTGGGGAGAAGAGTATCTTGTCCGGTCAAATACCTGCAGGACAAGCACAGCTCTCTCTCTGTCATGAGCACACATATGTAATGGAAAGTATCTGACCATCACAGAGTCATAGCAGAGCTTGAAAGTATGAACCCGAGTATAACCAATGAACAGAAATGTTCATGGTTGCATTGAAATATCAGTTTTGAGACATACAGCCAGCCACTTCCCATGTAAGTAACATTTCAATGCAAATTTCTAATGACCACCATAGCTTATCACCACTAAACTGTGTAAAAGACTTGGAGGTTAGCAGCAGGTGGAGAAAAGAGAAGTGGGATGAGAGTTCACATCCTTGATGCTGAAATAAATACAGGAGTTCCTCATACTGTTCCTCTCCCTTTTCTGGCACAAAAGCAGGCCCCTTCTCCACCTCAGTACTCTCAAAGTGAGACCATAGCAATGTAACTGGGGTTATATATGGCTCAATACAGAGAACCCTTCTGCTCTGGAAAAGAAGGTCTTTCCATCCCTTCCTAGCCACTGATACTGCCATCTGGGGTTGTGGTTGCAGAGACCAGTGTAACACGACGTGTTTCCAGCTCAAAAATTCTGGCCCTAAAATCATGAGTTCTCAGTGCTACACTGCAAAAACTCATTTCCAAGAACATATATTCCAGGTATTTCCTGTTCTCAGGCCAATGAAAGGCTAAGGAATAAACAGTTCTAGAAAAAAACATTTATTCAGTAAAATTGAATTAGGCTGTATCAGAAAAGTCAAGACAGAAAAAAAAAGGAAAATATCTTCTTAACTTGCTTTAAATGTAAATGTTTACTTTTCTATAACAGGGAAGCAGTATAGCATTTTATTTTCTCTATGGACCTGACATGCTTTTGTGTTTTCTAATACTTTTTCAGAGAAACAGCAAAATGGAGAAATCCTGGGTTATTGATACAGAGAATGAAATTTCCTGCCTCTACAGAGCTTTAATTCAGCACAAGCACCGACATAATACATTTCCTTACATGGATTCACCACTGTTCCTTCCACCAGTGCTGGAAGGATTACCCTAGGGATGAGAAGTCCTCCACAGCCATGACACTCAAACTTGGATTCATCAATTTAGCCCCTTTAATCTCTATTTAAGCACAAAACCAAACAACTAATGCTAATGGTAAAAGTCAACTACTCAGCACTCTTCAAACTCTCATGACTCTTCATCTACTGTCCCCCTCCCTGCTATTGCTTAGATTACTATAGCCAAAATTTTCTCTTACAGTTATTCAAATTCTTTGTCTCTCTAATGAAGCTCTCTCAAAATGCAAACTTTTGCAGGTGGCCTGGACACCTGTACAATGGAAACTAGAAGGAGGTGATAACGGTGCCCAAAGCTGACCAAGGAGGAAGTGAACCATCATTCTTGAGTTTTTTTTATTTCCCCATGTCTTCCAGTGTGGCACTGCTGACTAAGTGCCATGGTTAGATGTGGACTGAAAAATTGTTCTCAGCCTTCCATTAGCACATTTGGCTCAGACAGTTTGCCACAGCACCGACTTGGGTCATTCTCTGCACCAGGTCGTTCTGCACACATCTGTTACATGTTTGTTTCTCTGTTAGAGAGACAGCAGTTGCTTTCTCTTCAACTAGACATGTCCACAGTTCCACACAAGTCATCTCTGAAGAAGATACTATCCAAAAAAAGATACAACAATATAGGTGTAGAGATTTTCATAACAAGTCACCCCTATCAAAGAAATCTACTGAATGTTGAAGGCATTACCTCAGACAAAAGTCTTTCTCAGGGTGTGACATGTTTGAATCCTGCACTGACAAACACAGGACTTTTTCTCTAAAATCTTCAGCTAAACTGTAAAACTAAAAACCAGTAAGTTTTAATTTAATATTCTATTAGCGCATAGCAAAAACCATTGTTCACTTTTGCTTGTTTGGTTAATTTTTTTAGACTTTCTTCTCCCTTGGGAAAATTAATTTTGGCAACACCTGTGGGATGGAGCACTAATCCAATGTTTTAACATGTGCATGTCTGGAATTTTCAGGCCAATTTTCATCACCTTCTCATGGAAGTCTTCTCAAAATACTGCAAAAAAGGGCTACACAAGGAATAAATCCCAAAAGATGCTAGAGAGGTAGTTGCTGTTATTGTGGCCTGATTCTACCTTATTAAAATACAGTCAAAACAACACTGAGTCAAACAACAGTGAGTATGCTGATTAATTCCCCTCTACTAGATTATAATAGTGTACTATTCACACTAATTGCAGGTGGATGGTTGCCTGAGGGTACTAGTCAGACAAGAAGTAACAGGGAGAATACAGCTATACCTCTCTTATCTTACTGTAGAAGACTCATTCAGATTCTTTGAGATAAGAAGCTCATATCAACAGGTAAGTTGAAAACTAGTCTGCCTAGAAGTTGAGCTGGTTTAACTTCAACTGTTCTCTCAAACTGGGCTAGTTTAGACAATGCAGATGGCTGCACAAGAAATCTTAGCTCAGTTTAGGCTGAACTAACATTTGAAAATTGCTTTATTTTCTCTTTTTTAAAAAAAAATTCTTTGAGTGTGTAAAAAAACTGAATGCAAAAGCAACATCTACACTGAGATACCAAAGCTGCCCAGTGAGTTGTTTACACACAATCAGCATGAGTTGCCCTTGCCAAAGTACCTCATACGCAGAGCAGTCTGGATTCATCAAGTCAGGCTTACAGTGAAGCCCTTCTAGAAACCAATCCTCTCTTCTGGGCTAGCTTTTGCCTGGAACTCACAGGGGAAAAAAGAAATTGTATAAATGGCTTAATGCTTCAAACAGGGAGCTGTGGGACTGTTTCTCTAAGTCCAGCTGTATTTCCAGCACAGTGCAGGACCAGGAAAGGCTGGAATGAAACCTGGATCTGTCAATTTAGCCCAACTTCCAGGCTGGGACTGATGAAAAAATATGCCTGCAGTAAGCATAGGCTCTGCATTTATACATATTCCAGAAGTGCTCACAAACTGACTTGTGAGGAAATCAGATTCATCAGTTATTTTGGTGCTAGTCTGCATGCAAATGAGCCTCCCAAACAGGCAGACACCAAATTCAGATGTGCTTCTCAGACAAAGAAAATAAGCAGTCACAAAGCAATTTGCAAGGCTTATCTAAACCTGTTTAATCATGCTAGTAATAAGTTTGTTTTGAACGAAGTTTTACTCTTAGGAAAAAATGAGAAGGAAAAAAATGCATCTCCTACCCCCCAGCAGCCCCACAGGGACACATGCACCTTCTCACAGGGGATGGCAGCCGCTACATTTAGCTTAGCTTTCAGCTGAACTGAAGCTTTCCACATAAACATCCAGGACAGGGGCAGTGGTTAATAAACCATAAGCTGCTCCAGAATCCACAGTAAGTCTTTGTGGATTTTGTTAAAAGACATACTGAGTAAAAACAGTGGAGCACGGAAATGTAAATGTTTTTCGTGAGTCTAGATTCATACTATCAAAATATCCTAAATCAAGTTTATGAAATCTGAAAGGGAGTTTTGAGCTCTCGCAGCCCGAGCTGTATCTGCTTATCCACTCTCTGAAGAGCGGCTGACATGACGTCTCAGATGGATGGAAAACATTCCATAAGCAACTGCAGAGGGTGTGGTGGCACGGCAGCTTGCAGAGTAGCACAGAAAACACATTGATTCCTCCTGCCTACTGTGTCTCCTGTTAGATCCAGTGCACCAGAAATGGCTGCTGTGACTTGGCAGCAGTGAGGGTGAGTTTGAAATTAGGAGGAAATGGGCAGAATACCCAGAATATCCCAAAGAGTGGGTTTGGGTTTTTTTTTTTTTTTCAAGAGATGCTTACTGGCCATGGCTAACATTGCTAGACCACAAACAGTGGGGTTTAGCACAGTGCTTTCTCCTAGCTGCACTTGCCAGTGAGTCATGCTACACACATGAACCTGATCTGTATTTCAGGGTGAAGACAGTCCACTATCCTGTTCATTTTAAAAACATAGCATGCAGAAGTATGTCTATGGCTATTTTAAACATTTCTAACACATCCTGTTGCTGTAGTAGCAGAATAACAAGAACACAGTATTTAAAGTCTTGGAGGAAAAAATGTCAAGGCCTCTGTAAAATCTCCTGTTTTCTTTTTTTCTTTTTTTAATCTACTCACTGAGTGATTTTCTTTTCTCTTGTCTATTTTGAGACTACAACAACAAGGTATAATTCAAACTGGTGTCTTCAGACATGGAAGCCAGAGGAATGTATCAGTGACTCTTCTCACAGCTTGTGCATTGATAAGGTGTAGAATCACGTACACAAAGTACAGGTTTATGTCTGACATACTGCATTCATTAACAAACATGCAAAGCTAACAAGCAGTATGTTCCCAGTCTACTATAAATTACACAGACAACTCAAAGCAGCACTAAAAAAAGCAGTATTTATGGTCACTTGCTCTATAAAGGAAAATAGTTTCCTGGAATTCGCAAGTGGGGAGATGCAATCCAAGCCCACAAATGCTGATCCTGGACCTTCTGAACATATGTTCAGAGTAAAGTAATGCCTGCAAAGCACCAGAGACAAGGATAGAGAAAAGCTTCTATAATTTCTTATTGCTTCTGCAAGAATCAGGCTAAAAAGGTTTCAGAATGCTACTTTTCTGAACAAATGTTTGGAAGAGGGAAACTGTAAGGCCTTTCCCTTTCTGAGACTATGGACCTTATATGCTGTTACTGCTGAAAAAAAATACACCAAGATCCTTCAGAGGATGCTGGAGGAACAGTGGCCTTTCCACAGGACAGTTGTACCCAACACAACAGTGCTGGCCTTGCTGGCCTTTGGAGAAAATGTAGTGGCTGCAAGATGCCACTTCAGTGACCCCAAATTGGCAACCAAGCTGTCTGAGAGCTCAGCACAGACCTGTGGGGCTGTAAATTGTGTGGGTGCACACAAGGCAGGAACAGAGTCAAGAAAGCACAGCATTAGCTTAAAACAACAGTTCCTGCAGCCACCCCCACTCCAATCCCATGCCCAGCTGAGTGACAGGTATAGAAATAGCTATCCTTCATTGACCTGCTTCACAAGCATGTGCTCCAAAGTTATCAGTTAGCTCATATATGAAGCACAGACAAGGCAACCTTTGTAAAAGTTCCTTTTAAAAACTTGAGATACCGATACAGATACATTATTCAAAAACAGCTATTAACAGCTGATACTTTGAAAAGAAGCTTCCCAAAAATCTGGTTTTTGTCCTGTGATAAGCCACATGACAAGGCACATCATTCTGTAAGGGAGGTGGGGAAAGTGTTTAGCAGTGTGGGAAAGAGAGGGTCACAACTACAGAATTTATTTGTTTGTTTTCCTGCTTGAACAACAGGGCTGCAGAATGACACAGAACCAGCTATAAACGTAACTGAGAGTTGTTCTTCTGTGCAGAGTGTTAATACAAAAATAAAAAAAATTCTTAGCCAATGCATGAACAGGCTAGGATACAGGTCATGTAAGAGACTTGGGAATAAGCTTCTCTGAGGCTTGGCAAGAGTGGTTAGCATTAGGTGCAAGAAAATTTTGGTCATCCGAAGTATTTTATGAGATCTACCACTAAGTTCTCTCCAGTTGTGACAACTTAAGACATATCCAGAGAGGAAGTGAACTTCAGCCCAACAGACAGGCATCACCTTCTTATTCCATGCTACTTGGCTGTCCTCCTACTATTCATCCAACATTTTCCAAGCACCTCCCTCCATCCCGCTGCTGAGTGTCTCTCAGCAAGGCAATACCTTCAAGAATCAGTAAGAGCCTATCCTTACCAGTATGGAGTGTGAAAGCTAATGCTGCTGCATGAATTAAATTAACAGTATGCTTAGAGAGGTTTTGGCCAGGACTTTAATGAGGATGGCAAGTATTCTGCTGGATAACGTATGGCGTGCTATTACAGAGAGATTCTGTGATGCTGCAGCTGCTGAAGACTTCTTACTTGCGAGTGTGCACTTTGCCTATAACTTAGTTGATGTAGGAACCCAGGCTTGGATATTTCCTGCTTTCTCAGCTATTTTAAGAGAGGGGTGGTAATCACATGTGGTTTTCTTACAAGTTCTCTTTCAATACTTGCCTCCTTGAGGACCAGTCCTGTTTTCATTGGAATGAATGAGCTTTTTGTCACTGACCTCAGTTTAACCCCTGACAATTTACTATGGACCTCACAGCTACTGTAGCTTGGCACCTTGTGATCTAAAATTTATTTTTAAAAAATATTTATCCACATTTTTCTGAGCCCACTTCTGAAATAGAAAAGTTCCATAATCATCTTATGATACAAAGAACTAAGATATGGAAGGAGAATGGGCTGGAGATCCAAGGTGTGCTAGGTGTCTACAAAGCTGACTGCAAGTATCTACAAGGCAACTGATTTCCTCAGTAAAGCAGGGTATGCTGAGCTAGCCATGCCACATACACTGTGATGTGCTCGGCACATAGAGCTAGCCATGCTTCCCTAGGCAGGAACTGTTTCCTCAGCCTTCTTCCTCAATGAGGCCCAATTCAGTCTTTGATAATCTAACCTGTTTGAGAAGGAAATGGCCACTCACTTCCACACAACAGCCTAAAGGTTGCAGGTCTTGCCAAACTGTACAAACTCCAGAGCTGAAGTCTTTAGCTGCCTGGTTTGGATCAGCAATTTAAACCTCATTGAGTATGCCAAAGATAATGTTGCTGGGGTACTCCCTCCTGGTTTTCCTGCTGTGTTAATGCATGCATGGGACTGCTGGTTGAAGACACAGAAGTGACTCCACAACTGAGGGGCTCAGGCACACATCTAGGTGCCACAGCTCACAGCAGCAGGGCAGTCCGTAGGGCTGGCAGGTGTCCTCTCAGCCTGACAGCTTCCAGGAATACTGAATCAATACCCTGCTGCCGTGGAGCTGGGGATCTCAAGACAGTATAAGGAACTCCTTTGGGCAGCAAGGGTCTTCAAAGCCAGTTGTCTGATAATTTGTAACTGGACATACTGATTCCTTTCACCATGTTTACCAACACCTAATGATGTGTGTCCAGTGGTCTCCGATTGCAGAAATCCAACCATCTGCTGTAGATGAGTGAAGGACCTGGTGCCTTCCCTTTGAAACAGAGCTGGAATGTGGCCATAGCTTACAACTGTACCCACAAATGCAAAAACACACCTGTGTTCAGTTACCTAAATGACATCTACAGTTTTTGTTGTACATAATATACCTGAAGTCACATAAGAAGTCTGCATTGGCAGAAAACTGATACATCATCTGAGCACCTCCCTGAAGCTCTATCCAATGGGAGAGATTTCCTCTCAGCAGGAACAGGATGGGAGGTTTGAGCAGCAATTCAATTAACTTTGAAACAATAAGTTTTTGAAACATTTGGCCTGTAGCTGATTGAGCTTGTTGCCACAGTGGTAGGTGCCATGTCATATCTCAATTCTGTGTGGAAATCACTGATCATTAAACAAGTCCTTAACTCACATTTTTACAAGTTATTTAGAGAAAAGGTCTACCTACCATAAACAATTATTTGGAGGGCACATTGACTTTCATCCTGTTGGTTGGATAATAACTTCATTAATGTTGATCTTTCTTAATACAACCACAGGTTTCTGTAGTGCGGCGACACAACACTGTAGTTACCTTTGATGACAGTGGTAAGGGCCACAGCTCCCATTGTTTGCAAAATCCCTCAAATTAGAAGTGCTACTAGGAGAACCAATGTATCTGAGTTCTAAAAAATATTTTTTTTTCCTGACAAATACAGGAAGCTGGAGTCAGCTGGTAAGAGGGATGGGAGAGGAGGGCATACAAATAAATACTATTTCAATAAGATCATTAAAGCAAGTAAAAGTTCAGGTAATTTCCTCTAATTCTGCTGTCAGTAACTGATCTGGATTATGTTTTGTTTCAAAATAGTGCTGCTGGGGAGAGATAAGCACAGTGAGAGAGCAGTAAAACAGTTTTTGAGCACAGATACCTCCAGAATGAATGCCTGCTGTCCCTTTAAATCTTACAAGCTTTAATGCTCCAACTGCTGGAGGGATATTCTCTAACACAGAGTTTGAGGCAGATTCCTAATTGAAACTGATCCGGTTTGCAGGCAGGAAAAGTACATGTTTATATTTAAGTATCTTCTCCTTGGGCAGTTAAAATGTGTTTTCAAGAATCAAGCTACAATAGAAGCCATTAATATCCTCCAACATTTTCCAACCACGCACAATTGCCCCAAATAATTCCTATTCAGATTCAAGGAAAAATGATGGTAAAACTTCTGATACTATGATGAGGTCAGTTGTTGTCAAGTGCTAGCATTTTAATGACAACCATAACAGTAGCTCATCAGCACTATTAGATCAAGCAGCTTTAGCTAGTGTGGAGAATATTGGTAACCAGCTACTTTCTTGAAAGAAATTCTTATCTTAAATGTGAGTTAGGAATGGAGACTTACCAGCTCTAAGAACCTCCTCACCACCTGTCTTTGTTTTAAGTTAGTTTCACCATCCAGGTTGGCTGTTTCTATGTGGCACAGCCCATCAGGATCACTTGAGGAGAGCAGCAATATGTCAGCAGGTATAATTTCATTACAGCGAAGCTGCACAAAGTCTCCAACTTTCACTTCTTTCCAGTATCTGCTTATATATTTCTTCTCAGTTCTGAAAAAAAAAACATACAAGCCTTTTAATGAAAAAAATTGCACAGATTGAGATGCTTCTGATAAATCTGGTTTGATTTGTAACAGGAATACCTGTTACAGGAGTGCCTTTGGAAGATCAGGAACTCTCAAGTTGTCCTGGGAGAAGTCAATGCAGAGTGCCAAGAGGCCATTTCCCAGTGACTCAGAAATAGATCTGAGTTACCAAGACCCTCTTTTAAGATCCAGAGGAAAACATGTTGATGTCAGACTTGACTAAGCAGGGTAAACAGGAGCTTCACACATTCTCCTTTTTCTCCCTGTATGCTCTGAGTCACCCATATCACCCCAAGAAGGAGAGGTGTGCCCATACTGTGTGAAAAGGAGTCACTTTTAGGAGACATGAGAACAGGTCTGGGCCCAGGACACCTGCTTGGAATGGCTCCTGAATGGTCTCCCTTCATGTGCCACCCGCTGATGCACCCTCACTTAGCTTCCCCTTGCTCCCTTTTTCCCAACAGGGAGAAACTCTGTATACTGCTGCACTTCATAGCTGGACAGAGATCCCTAAATGAGAGGAATTTCATCACTAAATCTAGAACTAAAAGGACATACTGTGTGGTAAAATGCAATCCTAACTACTCTACTGGGAAAGGAGACTCTAATTTATTTTGAGTATTTCTACTCTATTTCCATTCTAGCCAGAGTGCTGTCTGTTACATAGATGATTCCTGTTTAGTTACCCTGAACCTTTCATTTTGGAGTACAAGCACTAAATCTCTTTCGTTTTAAAGGCCATGCTATTTTGCTACTTTTTTAGTTTTTAACTTTTCCTTGAGAGCAAGAGGAAAAAGGAACTGGTGACTGCTTAATTCATTTTAGCTAAAATATCAGGTTTTAGTTTTACAGTAGGCACAGACTCATGTACTTTTGTGGCATTTGCGGAAAGTGATTTATTCTGTTGTGATTTTGAAAGAAATCAATTTCAAAACAGCTCCAATATTGACTTGTTAAAATACATCCTGAAAATGGGAAGCTAATAAAATGACACTTTTCTAAGCCATTAGAAGACTTTCTGCTGTGTGAAGACCAAGATAATTGTCAATGCTGGCACTGTCACCAGAGACTCTCCTGGGACAGCACTTTAACTGGCAGAATTGGATAATGATGAGGGGTGGGGAGAGGTGGCAGCAGCTGTTTTATCTTGTTTAAAGTATATTATTTTAAAAAACGTCACTTTCAGCAGTAATGTGAATAGATTTGTAACAAAGTGAAACAGGGAAATCCTGACAATGTTGTTACTTTGGAGCTACTGGTAGTTATGCCTTCACTAGTGTTAGAGGAATTAGTAACTAAATTGGCATTTATTCATATATTTAGCCAAAATCCTAAACAATAAAGGATCAGGTATCAGATCAGGTTATATCCCCCAGAATTTCTTCCCTTTAACATCCAGTTCATAAGGGGAAGAATGAAAATTATAATTGTGATTTCTATTTTGATGAAACCTGAAAAGGATTAGTATGTACCAAGTGTAAAACATGATAATCTCTAACAAAGGCAAGTAATACAACTACTAGGTGCTGAAATTACACATTTTCTTCCTAATCAGGATGAAACAAACATTTAACTTTCTCTGCTAATGAGTATGAATTGCTGTGAAACCCAGTGTGCCATAATACAGTACAAATACCGCACTGCAGATCTGAAGGGTTTGTTAGCTCTGCAATCTGTAACTCCAAATCCCTTTAAATGTGTCTGTTGTTCTTCATCCTTTTTAATTTAACTGTGAAACTGGGTGATGTACAAATGCATGTACAAGGAGCAGCAGCACAAAAGCACAATCAGGATAAAAATAGCAAGTAGTCCCATACTATGCTATAAGCACTACTATTTTTTATTTAATTTCTATTGTTTGAAATAGCATTGCTATTTTAGCATTTCCTCATCCCTCACATGCTTAACAACTGCCACAACTATATACACGGTGGCAGGAAGGGTGGGTATTAAGCAACACAAGGCCAAATGGCTCTGCTGGAATAAATGAAGTTGTTCAGCCTGGAAAACAGAAGGCTGCAGGGTGAGAGACTACCTTATTGTGGTCTTTCAATATACGAAGGGGACTTGTGAAAAAGACAATTATTACCAGTGCCGATAGCCACAGGACAAGGGGTAATGGTTTTAAACTGAAAAAGGAGAGGTTTAGATGAGGGAGAAATAAGGGAAAAATTTCTTATGGTGAGGCTGCTGTGACACTAGAACAGGTTGTCCAGTGAAGCTGTGGATGCCCCATCCCTCCAAGTGTTCAAAATGGGGCTTTGAGCAAACTGATATATTGAAGAGTGTCCCTGTTCCTGGCAGGAGTATTGGACTAAGCGATCTTTAAAGGTCTTTACCAAGCCAAACCATTCTATGATTCAATAAATCTATGAGCGTAAGACCTCTCAGATATGCACCAGGGCCCAGGGCACAGCCCCCTTCATTAGGGACACGGGAACAATTTGGCCCCATATTCCACTTGATCAGCTCTTTGCTAACAAGGGTCAATAGTGGATGGAGAATTACTGTCTTCATGGAAAATTACTTCCTAATCCTCTTTACACTGGGTTGCTCTGTGTCCTCTAGCAGAGCTCTGAACTGAGACTTGTCTCACTGCAGCCAGTGAGCGGTCACTGCGAGCCTTCTCTGTAGAGTATGGCATGATACTGTCTTCACATGAGGAGGTTCAGAAACTATCTGGACCATGACTACATCAGGCCCTATGAAGCTTTCCTCTAACATTCTCAGCCTAGTCCTCTGAACATGCAGGTTAGCTCACCTTGAGACAGCCATAATATTCTGCAGCCAGTACAAACACACCAAGAGACCCCATTGATAAGGTTAAGCTTTTTCCATTGATTCTGCAGAGACAGGACTTTGTTGTCCAAGTTTTATATTACCTACTAAATGTTTATTCTTGCTGTTATATTGTGCCAGTAAGATTATATAATATAGAGTTAGAAAAGCAAGACTTTCTACAGGAGAAGGAGCCCAAGAGGATGGCAGTCCTCTGCAGTCTCAGTACAGGGCTTCTGTGGTGGTGCATTCCCTACCCCCCGAGGTCTGCTCTACCTCCTCAAGCCTGTCCTACAATTTCAATAATTCTCATTAGGCTTTGGCTTTTGCATAATGAGTTGGGCAGTGAAATGTCCCTTAACCATACCAGGAACCTCTGCACAGCTAAGGTGGAGTGGCACTGTTCATATCAGGGAACATTCTATCTGACCAAGGAGAGCAATGAGAAATAATCAGTCACCCCTAATACCCTTGGAACATTACCCACCTGAATCATAACTCCAGTGAAACTGGGCTTTTGAATAATTTCAGTAATTATCAACTTGGGTTACAGTCAGGATGGAAATGGACTAATGAAAAAAACGCCAGTCATCTAGTGACCTTATAGACAGTGGTCTTGGTCCTATGTGAGGCCCTTTGAGTTCTGCCAGACCACAGCAGACTGTACCAGCATGTCCCTCAGACTGGGATGCCACTCAGAGCTTGCAAACTACCAAGACTCAGAGGACTGTCACCAAAAGCTGATGAATTGGCCTGGGCTGACACCCCCAGGCCTTGACACTCAAGCCTCTCCCATTGAGAAATGCCAAGACATTCAATGTGAGTAATTCACTGACACTGCAGTGAAACAAAGTGGAACTTTTAACAAGTACCTCTGTGCCTACATATAAATATACACACACACGTGCACACACCTTTGTGTCTGTGTGAGTGTATGTATGAATTGATTTAAACACCCTACAGATAACTGAGTTACTATTTTGATTAAGGTTAGTCCTATTTAATCACACTGTAAACATTAAATTAGTCAATTACTGAGTGCTGCTAAATCCTTCAGGCATAAACCACTTCCCAGGTCTGATGCTAAGACTGGACTCAGCCACACCCAGGCTGCATCTGAAGTTTAGAAAGCAAGGGAGTCCATTCTAAATCTTGTAACCCAACAGCAGGATTTCCCCATTAAATCCTTTAGATATCCCATGGATGAAGACTGAGATGAAGTTTGGATTGAGTTGCACTTAGGGTCCTCAGAAGTTTAGAAAGAAAGGGGCCCACTCCATAACTCATGACTCAATGGGGAAATCTCCCTTACCCCATGTACTCTTACCCTAGTCCTTGTGTAAAATATGCAAAATTCATTATAATTCTACTTTCCCTGTATGCTTCCTCTCTGTAATAATAGAGTGAACCTTGCCATCAAACTCTTCTAAGTCATGCTTTCACAAACATATATTAAAACCTGCTTTTGGTGACTGTTACTCTTGAAGTGGCCTAAACCACTCATTTGTGACAGCTGCAGGCACTGTTTGCAGGGACTTGTTAACAAAAGCTTTTGGCAAGTTTACTTTATCAAACCTCCTGGAATATTTTGTGGAAAGGCTCAGAGAATTCTGGCAGGAACACAGGAATGGGAGGCAGCATCTCAGTGAGTCCAGTCCCCTACAATGGTCACAAGAAACTGTGCCATAGAGATCTAGGCCAGAAGCTGACACCCCACATCTCTAGCTCTACATGCCCTCATTTATCATGAGCCTGAAGATACATTTTATTACCGACAATATACTTAAGGCTGATGCTACAAGAGATGAATGCTGCAAACCATGATGAACCACAGGTGGAGGTCAGAGATACTAAATCTTTCAAGCTTGGAAAGTTACATAAAAGTCCTACAAATCAATATGCTGCCTTGAACTAATGCCATTCTGGAGAAGGAATAGATATTGTCGTTATTCTCTAGTTAAATCACAATGATGATCTATTAATTTCAGACACACTATGCCCAGCTACTATAATGTGTCCTGTTGAACTCAAATATCAAAAATGTGCATCCTCCTGCACACAACCTAATCTTTATCAATACACTTGCACACAAAGAATGTATCTGTCAGCTGTGGTTTAAACCCACAGTCACATCAATCTTCATGCTTGTCTCTGCCACAATTGGAATTAGAACTTTCCAGTGCTTTCACATTTCTGAGCATGTTGTTACAGGTAAACATTGACAGAAATCTAAAGATTAATAGCTCAAGAGCCAGCTGATACAGCTGCATTGACATCAACACTTTTGTTAGCTAACAACAAATGTGGCCCTGACAGGAGTCAAATTGTAATGATAAAGTGCCATTATCCTAGCATATCTGCTCTTGAATATACACACAAAAAGTCTGAAACATCCTTTCAAGTGTATGAACACAGAGAAAAATACTTTCTTTGCTAAAAAAAATTTGAATTAGTCTACCATTTGTCTATTGCATATATTTGGCCAATGCTCTGTTTTGAACCAGAACAGCCTGCAGGTAAATTTGAGTACCAAATTTGAGACTTTGGTTAGCAGCAGAACTGCTACTTTGTTCAGCAAAAACTGAACAAACCAAAACTATTGATTATTTTTTAAAAAAATGACATTCTAATTTAGAAACGCAGAAACTCATAAATGACATTGTCTTTTCAAATTACTTATGCTTTTTTTTTTTTTCTGGTCTCCTTTGCAATATGAGCTGATAAAGATCATGCTCATAATTTTGCTTTCTGGACATGCAGACTGTCCAGAAGACAGACTATCAAGTGGTGATTTGGTATCTACAAAAGGCTAAAGATTTTCAAACTGTCTCAATTCAGAAATCACAAAAATAACTGTTTACTTCTTTTGAATGTATTTTAGCTTTTTTGGCACAATAAGGAATTTTTAAAAATTATTTAAGATAACATATATATATATATGTATATAATAATAAGATAAAATGTGTCTTGCTTTTTCTCTAGAATTTCTTTTTTAAATTTGGGAAAATAATCATAATCAATACTTGGCAAAGAAATATGAAGGCCATGCAGCTGTAATCTGTTCCACTTGTGTAAGGTCTGCATGGTAGAAATTTTATACATTAAATTGAGAGGATGGGGACTACTAGGTAATAATTTCTTACTTCATGTACTTCTCCACTGACAGAAATTATAGTCAGTGAGTGAGAATGGCTGATGCAGATTTGCTCCATCAGATCCAGTGGCTGGGGCACCCATGCTTCTAAGTAGTGCTGCCCTAGCTTAGTCCCAGCACAGGCTCCTAGATTCACCTCAGCACGGCTTGTAAAACACGTGTACCGGAAGTTTGGAAGATGTTCTCTTGTACTTTTTGGGGTGTTCAACCTGTTTGACCTGGCATATAGAGCATACCCCTTCCTGCATGCATTCCAGCTGCAACCCAGAGGTTTTCAAGCCTCTCAAAACATCCAGATAAAATGTCATTTCCCAGTCCAAGCCCATCCGCTGACCTGCTTTTGAAGTAACAATCCTCTTTACTTCAAAAGAAATCTGACTCCTTTGCCTTCCCTGCCAGCTGAGGTTGGCCAGTAGGATTTTAAAGAAACAGCAAGAAATTAAGTCTGTGGAAGAGGAAAAGCCCTCCACAAAAGACAGTCAAAGAGCTGTTGTGCATGTACAAAGCATACTTTGTACCTGTTCTTGATGTCAGCCAGGTCCTTCCTTTTCATCTCAGGAGGCAGAAGTAGATTGGGGTAGCACAAAGGAATGATTCAGGTACATCTCTGCTCCCAGTGATTTAAAATATCTTCCAATCAATTGCCTACAAGTACTGTGACAAATCTTCTGGTTAGGTGCGAGCTAACTAAAAAACTTGGGAGCTAATTAGCAGGGCCCAGACAGAGCAGCATCTTCTGAATGAGAACCTCAAACTAATGCAAACACAGAAGTGTCACATCAGGCCAGACTATCTTTAGGGAGGTTCCAGCATCTAGCTTTTTGTCCATAGGTCCTTTATGCTCATATGGTTTTCCCAAATCATCAGTTCTTTCTCTTGCTTGGTCTGGAGCCTTTACCTTCAGTCCCTAGACCTGCTGGCGTGGAAAGGGTTCCCACTAAGGGAGCCTATAGCACTCTATGAACACTTCAGTGGCAAGCAGAGATGTTGCAAAATTCACCACAACTGAAAATTAAGAGCTGGTGGACAGCACTGAAATGTGTGAACAAAACTGCTGTGTTATAACCAGTACTGATTATGATTTGAAAACTATGGGTGTAGCAGATCTCAGAGTTTAAAAACAAGTGCTATCTGTGAGACCAAGGCATACACTGCACAAAGTCTGAACATGTCAAGTATCTATGGAAACATGTTGAGAACCATTTGGGTACAATTACAATGTTATGGCAAAACGAAGGAAAAACATGTAGCATAAGTTAATGCCAAAGGAGATTACATAATGCCCAGAATATGTCTCCATTCCGGCACAAATGATAACATCTGTTTCTATGAAAATAAATCACTAAGAGACTCTGAATCTGATACTAATCAGACAAAACAGATTAGTAGAGTGTGTTTTTGAGAAACACTGAAGAGAATGAAATCTCTCCATAACTGAAGTTTCTAAATAGACTCCATAATGTTCACGTTATTTTAGGGGCATTATTTTCATGCACTTCAAATATCCTTTTTTTCTTTTGGATGAGCATGTGCAAATATATGTTAGAGTTGCCAGAAGCAAATCTGCATGTATAGTGGTGATGAGGTATAAAGGTGCCTTTTATCAAATTCATACTTTCTGGAAACTGCTAATTTTTTTGCTACTAGTGAAACTTTCTATGAAAAGCTACCCAGGGAACCTCAATGATTCAGGCTTATAACATGGAAGTAGTAATTTAATTTCTCTTGGCAGTGTTATCTCCATTATACTTCATATTGAAAGAAACCTCACTATTGTTAACTATAATGAAACATTTACTACCCGGAATAAATGATTTTTCGGCCAAGAAACTTGTTGTGATATGAAACATAAAAGCAGAACATGTAATGAGACTTTACACAAACTGAAGAAAGCAAAGATGTCTTCTAGAACTTGATTTTAAAACAAGACTGTTCCAGAGAGGCATTTAGGATTAGGGTTTCTCTAAGTGGCATGATTCTCAGCCTCAAGCATTTTTGCTGCCAAAAATGCTAAAAAAGTCCTATCACTCTTCCAGTAAACACATATATTGGGAGAGAAGAATATCAGTTGCTTTACATATAGCAGGAAAGACAGCTCATGTTTAGTATTGAGGCTTTCTAAATGGAATCACACAAGGAGGTGTGGAAGAACAGAAGAGGAAGAACAACCTGGATGTGATCTGGCTCACAGCCAGGCAAGATTCTCATCCTGATTTTCAGAGCTAGCACAGATATTAACACTGAATATTTCCATTAAAGTGCTGCTCCAAACCACTGTAAAAAGATTCAGCAGAGCTTGGTGTTCTGAAAACATAGAAGAAGAAATAATGCCCTGCTGAAGGGAACTCACTGAAACAGTAGAAACCCAATGACACAAACTTCCTGAATCTGTACCTGCTGCCTAAACAATTAAAGAAAGAGCAGGAACTCTTCCTAGGGAGAACTTAGGTGCCAAATTTTGATAAGACTTGAGCTCCGTGAAGGAGCTTTCCAGGGTCCTTGTTCTCTAAACGAATAATTAATGGCTTGAGAAGACTTAGGAATACTGTCTGAGTGCTTAAAATTCAGGTGCAAGATAGATGAACAAATCTGGTGGACTACACCCTCCTTTTGGTGCATCCCCACTACATTTAAGGCAGTGCAATCAGATGAACATTCCAAAGGAGCTCTTCATATCTTAAAGGTACATTTTAAAAGGTAAATTAAGCATGGCTCTGCCCAGTTACTGAGGAAAATGCCATTCTTTAAAAGTTTCAGACACTTCAGTGGAAATTTTATTCCTTTTCATTCCTCTTGGTCTGCACATCTGCCTCATTTGATCTCAGGACAGCTTGACCCAGGACATAAAAAAAGCTTTAATATATTAATTAAGTATACACAAAAAGCCATTTACAAAGACCTTGTAAAGACAAGTACTTCTTAAGAAGTGCAGCTGGTTTTATTTGAAAAAAATTATTCCAGTTCTTTTAAATAAACATGTAAAAACTGAAATAATTTTTATCAGGAAAGGTATTCACTGCTAATTACGTTCATACTCCTGATGGAGTTGTTCAGTGATACTCAGCTTGGGAGACTATTTTCCTGTATGTAACTGTACCATACATCTCCTTTGAAACTCAGAAGGCCACATTTTACCTAATCACTGCAGTAAAGCACTCTAGAAGCTAATACAGTTTGGCTATTTAATGTTAACCAGAACATTAATAATTCATCATTTTCACATTTAACAGTCAAAGCCAACATCTCAGACCAAATATAAGCATTCAACTTCTCCAGGTCCTCCTAAAACTATGAAGTTGTACATTTTCCATCCAGTTCTATTCTTGTCTGGGCAACATCCATCCATGACATCCATCTTATTTGGATGTTCTCATCAGTGTTCATCTGGACAATCTAAAGTACAGGTTGAGGGTAGTAAAAACACTAAGTACCAGCTGAGATCTCAGTGGGTTCCAGAGTGCAATGCTTACATTCAGAACAACTGAGATTCTATTGTTGCCTCAGAGTTTCCTCTGGCAGCAGTTCCAGGAATTAGCTTTAGCACATACACCAGACTTTGCTATTACAGTGCCACACAAAATTAAACTGCTTAAAGAACTGGTATTGATTTTAAAAAAAGAGGGGAAGGGAAGGGAAGGGAAGGGAAGGGAAGGGAAGGGAAGGGAAGGGAAGGGAAGGGAAGGGAAGGGAAGGGAAGGGAAGGGAAGGGAAGGGAAGGGAAGGGAAGGGAAGGGAAGGGAAGGGAAGGGAAGGGAAGGGAAGGGAAGGGAAGGGAAGGGAAGGGAAGGGAAGGGAAGGGAAGGGAAGGGAAGGGAAGGGAAGGGAAGGGAAGGGAAGGGAAGGGAAGGGAAGGGACATCTGTTTCTGATGTTTCTGAGAAGAGACATCTCTGTCATGGTGACTGAACCAAATACGAAAGAGCAGCAGGTTCCTGCAGTGCTCTCACCAGTGCTTGCACTGGTAGCCAGAGAGCTGCTTGACATTTTACATTTAGCTCTATGAAGTCACTGTGTGAGAAGAAAGACACTGAGGTTCTGGAGTGTCTCCAGATAAGTGTAGTGGAGCTGGTGAGGGCTCTAGAGCACAGGTAGCATGAGAGGAGGCTGAGAGAGCTGAGGTTGTTGCGTCTCAAGAAAACAAGGCTCAGAGGGAATTAATTGCTCTCTACAACCCTCTGAAAGGAGGCTGCAGCCAGGTGGGGGTTGTCCTCTTCTCCCAGGCAGCCAGAGACAGGACAAGAGGAAATGGCCTCAAGCTGTGCCAGGGAAGTCTTAGGTTGGCTGTTCAATAAGATTGGTTCAGTGAAAGGGTGGTTAGGCATTGGAACAGGCTGCTCGGGGAAGCATGGAGTCACCATCCCTGGAGGTATTTAAGACATGCAGATGTGGCACTTGGGGACATGGTTTAGTGATGGACTTGGCAGCGCTACACTTGGACTCAACAATCTTGTTCAATTTTGGACAAAGTTGGACTTAATGATTCTATGACACATCCCTGATCTGATGCACGAACACTGTGACCCCCTGATCTGAAGCAGAAATATCTCTAGCATCAGTATATTTGCAAGAAGGAAGGAGTAAGAGGCACTACAACTCAGAAGAATCCTAATTTGTCATGTAGCTGGTAGAGAATAAGCCTTAACTTGTACTTCAGGCTGATCTGAGAAGCACAGTTGAAGTTTTAAATGTAGTGACTTATCTTAGGCTGTATCTGGCCAATTTTTCTGTGTTCAGCTGCTCTCATAGGTTATACAGCCTGTCTTTACATTTCTGGATCACTGCTTGCCCCAACAAGACAAGAATACAAATGCAAGGAAAAGCAAACAGCCTCGGGCTCTATCTTAGTACTAAGGCATGTTTAAATTAGCATGTTGTTCTCAAAACAAAATTTAAGAATATGAAAATCTCTAAAATTCTGGTATAAAATAATAATGATGTATTTCCCAAAAATGGTTTCTTAATGATGACCATTAAAGTCCCATCTTAACTGGATCCTGGGAGCACTTCCCAACAGTCCTATCTGAGTACACAGACTGGGTTGGATCCTACATTAGATTGAAATCTGAGTCTCGATTTGCTATGCTCTAAGTCCTAATGCAATTTGAATGCAGCCTTATATAAGGCAATCTTACAGAAATTCACAGAATATAAAAATGTTCCTCACTTCCATCAAAGAAGAATTAGAAGACCAAACTCCATGCAAATCATATGCAGTGATATGAATCTTTGAAGGTTTGAGTCAAAACAAGTATGCCTAGAGATGCAAATTTTATATTCAAAATTCTTGGTGAAAGTAAATAATAGAGATATTGAAAAAGTGAGAACCAGGAAATGTAAAATCCTACTATTTAAAGGAAATGTAGGTTGCCTTTAGTAACATTTGAGTAGTTCAGATTGAAAACTAGACTGATACTGCAGGTATCTACGTTAAAAAAAAAATCAGGATAAAAATTCATTTAAAGCTTTTTTGAATGTCAACTTGACTGTTTTCACACTACCTGCTGTTTCCTCTGAATTAAGAATGAGGGTCGTCATCTCATTAATATTCCAAACATAGCCAGTCAGTGAGTACAGTTGAATATGAAACACTAAGCTAGAATAATACTTTTCACAAAAATGTTTTCACAGAGAGAAATGTAGTCCTTTCCTGTCCCACTGATTTACAATCAAAATGACTATGAATTATGTAGCTCATAATTCCAATGGCATTATGAGATACAGTCAGCTCACACAGACAGTACATCTCAACCTGTTAACATAGTTCTTCAGAGACCTTGTAATTACAGAGTTCTGCAGGGAAGCACGTCAAATTTCCACTTGTCCACAACTACTGAACTATCATAAATAAAAAAGCTAATTTATAAAGAACAGTACACCATCAGTACAAATTTTGATAGCCTGTTCCTATCACTCTACCAGACAATACATTTTCAAAATGAAGTGTACGTTGCCATAATAATTCCCACAGCAATTATCCACACTTCTAAAAAATCATTGTCAGCTATAACCCAGATATTTTCAAGAGCTTGTTAGCTGACAGATTTGTACATATTTAAACAAAAAGCTTGTAAATATACTCTTCTTCACTATTGCCCTATTACAAAGAAATAGTGTCATCTGTGAGCCCTGTTTCACAGGAACTCTTTTTTAATTAATTTTGAAGAATTTAAAATCTAAGCAGGCCAACTATTAGGAATGGATACTGTCCTTTGTTTCTTTTTACATGAAAGGTTACTTCATCAAGCTCAGTCTTTCTTGGAAATGGCTGAATTAATTTGTTGGCAAATATTGTTCTCACATTTAGAAAAACATTTAAAAAAACAATTTCCATGCATGATTTTCACTTATTGTTCACTGAACTCCAAAACCAGGCTACAAATCTTGGCTCAAATTCAGAAACATATCTAAACAGATGTCTAAACTCAGGCAGAAAAGCACTCTTTCTGGCCAAACTCCATAATGACAACTTCTCTGTAGTTCACATTCATACCTTCCTTGCGGGAACAATGATAAAACACTGAAATTCAATATCCTAGGAAAAATAAAATAAAATTCAAGGTCTTTTTTGTATCCAGAAGAATAAAGTGACTAGTTTTTGAAATATCCAGAAAGTGAGCTTAGAGCAAGCAATTTCAAAGAGAATATTTATTTAAAGGGTTTGAATCATGGAAGGGGAACAAGCAGCCTAAAAGAGGTGCTAAAAGAGCTCCAGAGATCTGAAGCACCTCAGCAAGTAGCAGCCACCCTGTTCATAGACAGAAAAAACCAGTATTAAGCAGCCTGGCAGACACAAACCAAAACGTTTGTGTCACAACCTCTAATCAGAAGCTAGTTTAAAGGTGAGAGTTTTAAAACTGAACTTTGATCTGATCTCACAATAGGGTATTCCAAATTAAAGCAGTCTAGTCCCGCAGATGAAAGTTGTGGATCTAATGAAAGCAATTTTTACCCAGAACCCTTCCCCACAAGTCTGAAAGAAACTCAAAAGAAATGAAAATATTTGAATCTCAGCTTTTTAGGGCTGGCACATGACCATTTTCAACTCTGTTACGCAAAGCTGTAACTGAGGGTTATTTTTCACTCCTAACCCCATCCAAAAAAACCCCACACCTTAAATGTGTACCTTTCTTTCTCTCCCTTAAAAAAACTCTTATCAAGACATTCACTTCCAGTCTTTTCTCCATCCTTTTTCCACAATTGTTTTGCTACACTTTCCTTCTTTATCTGCAGCAATTAATGGCTTTGAACACTCTGGCTCCTCATTGCTACATCCAGTTGAGTGCTAAATCCTCTCCAAAACACCTTCTTCCTCCTTATCTAGGGATTGCTATATCTCTGTAGACAGCGATCTTTCTTGCTAGTACCTCCTGATTGATTATGTATCTTTTTTTAGGACTCCTCTAGTGGATAAAACATTTTTCCAGACATTAAGTGGATTGCACTTAGCTTCATAGCTGTGAGGTTAACTAAGGAGAAGCCTTTGTAAAGAAGACACCCCAGCTTGTAAAATTCCTAAAACTGAAAGTCATGGTTACAATCCCCTTGTGATGTGGATCTTACTCATCAGAGGAAAGTAATTTTTCATCTGTAGGCCAAATTCAGACCAAGCTGCTTTGTAAACGCACAGCACAAATTCTGTAAATGCTTTCCCGACTACCCTCCCTCGACACAATCCATTTCTTTTGTAAACATATGTCAAGAGTTAATTCTGCCACCAGGACAGAAATCCAGTCTAGACATGTTCCAAAATACATCAGGTCACTCTGTCAGCATGCTACTGGCCTGTGTGCTGCCTACAGCTTGGTCTGTCTACGGAGACAAAAGCCATACACCACTGGCACTTTCAGAAACCCGACTTACATATAAGCTATGACATCAGAGCAAGAGTGTGGTATGAGAAAGATGTATAAATTCTTCAGGGTTAAGCTATCTAAATTTTTTTTATGTAATCAAAACAAGCATTTTTCCTAGACATTTTTAGACTTAATAGTAATTTATTTAGCATAAAAAGAAGTAGAATGTTTTACAAAGCATTCAAAAGAATCTTTAGTCATTTTTTAAGATGAGTTAAAAAAATTGCTGTTGGCTCAAAAGCTTCTTTGAGAACTCTACATACAAAGTATCATTTTCCTTCATCTTTTCAAACAAGACACAGCAGAAATAGTGACATGATCTTAATCTGGGTGGAAAGTGCTGTGGGCATATCCAAATACCTCCTGTGACTACAGAGAATGCCTTTGAAAAATCCATCCTAAAAACAAAAGCAAACCACTGAGTTCTGAAAAGGTTAAAGGGCTTGTTGCATACATATTAATTTCTAACATACAGTTTTTGTTAGAACATATTAATGACAGGAATATTTAGATTCTGGACACTATCAAATGGACCACTAGAGAAGGAGGCATTCTCTAGCAAACAGGTTTTACAGCCTGTGCTACTGCCCATAAGCTGCTCCACTGCAGCTGGCAACCCACTGCAGACCAGACCATTGTTTGTAATACAGTTAGACTGAAGCAGCACCAAATGAGAGACTTGCAAGAAGCTCCATTTGATACTCTGGGAAAGGTTCCTGTGGAATCAAACTAGCAGTTAAAATGCAGCTACTTTACAATTCAGACTAAAAGAGGGCTTCTAATCCTTCTAATCCTTAGCCCTTGACTAGGAAGAATGAAGAATTCTCTCCTTTCTTACCATCTTTGCATCAATAAGCAGATCCCTCCCAGGATAGATCGATATCTTTCTAGAAGAACTCTGATTTGACACATATGTCAGACACCGATGAAGAGACAGACACTGGAAGAGTCTGCTAGAAGGGAACAGAGAAATGAGAAGTGTATGAGAATTGAGAAGAGGTACGTGAGATACACACAGAAGAGAAAAGTATGAGATATATATGGAGGAAAGTGTAAAGAAGGTTAAAAGCAGAGAAAGGGAACTACTGGCCACTTGAAAACATAGAGGAAGGAACATTAGGGAAATAATTTAACTCAAGCAAGATCACAGAAGTTTCGGTTTAGGAAAGATTCAGTCCAATTTGAAAGTGGGGAGAAACTAAGGCTAGTTAGTAATAAAAGATTATCTCTGTGACTTTACTTTTGCTGGGGACTTCTGAGCTTTATTGCTTAACCTGCAAAACAGGGCAATACTGTGCAGCTCTGTCTTCTGGATCTGCTGTGAGTTTTTGAGACCCTAGCAGTTTGTGGGCCACAATGGTCTTTGGAGATGTAGACTGTGAATTAAATTTACATGCTGAATATATAGTGAGGGCTGGACTTTTGGAGTGACTTTCATCCAAGCCAACAGGAGACATTAAAGATAATCTCAATGGACTATTCCCATTCAGTTTCATACAGATGGCATATTAGTTTTCAGAGAGAGGCTAAAGCAAAACGTACTTTACTAAATGTGCAAAGATCCACCTCGGAGCAGAGAGACTTTAGTTACTCCAAGAAAAACAAAAAGGTAAAAGAGATTTCTCTATTTGTGTCTTTTACAGCCAGCCTTAGTTCACTTGGTAAAGCATCTTTAGTTCTGTATATTTAATGATATATAAAAGTAAAGGAAACAAGAATAATTGTATGCCCAATACATACAATAAATCCTATTAGACTTAGTTATCAATCACACTTTACTTCCACATCACTTCAATTGGGAAACATTACAGAAAATTTATAGATACATTTTTCCTGCTTTGATTTAGAATGAATTTGAATGTATTTTTAATCAATCTGGAAACTGAGGCTGATGAGACTAAAAAGTCTTGCCAAAGGAAAGAGGTAAAATTATATAACCCACAGACTGGGATTTTAAAATAATATTCTTTATCAGCAGACTCTTTCTTATTAGAGTGAATTTTATGTAAAGAAATCCAGCAATCAAAACCAAGATGAGGCTGTATCATTCTAGCTGGTCAGCCCAGATACAGCAGTCTCTGGGTTTCCTTCAATCCTAACAGAGACACAAGTAAATCATGGCAGCATGTGGGAAAGCAGGAATTCAGCAGGATCCCATTTTTCTGTGAAAATATTTTGTCTTTTCACATACACATATTGATATCTGTCTTTCAGTTAGAAAACCTCAAGTTATTTAACCTGGCAGTGGAGTGAATGTTCTTTACTCACCTTAACCTCAGATTTCAGTGCTGAGCTCAGCAGAGCTCCATCAGCTGACCCAGAAAGTTACCCAGTATTTAGCTGGACTCAGGCACCTGGCACTCAGGCTGGACTCAGTAATTCACCAGCAAAACATTACAAGACATTTCAGGCCACACAAGCCCAGACTGGACTGCAAAACCTATTTGTATCATGATAATTTATTTGAGCTGGCATGCGCTTCAACTGCTTAAAAATGAAAGGTTTTAAATATGGGTGTGGGACTCTGGCAGTCTTATGTTTATCACAGACTATGAATCTGTCCAGTAAAGCTCTAAAACTGAGAGAGCCTTAGCCAAACTCCAGCATCTACCAGCTACAGAAGTGTCAAAGTAGTGACAGGCTGTGCTTAGAACTGACTGCTTAGCCTAAACCAAAATAAATTATGTTTGGCACAAGGCTAAAACCATCATCTGAAATACAGAGAAAATGAACAAAGATGACACCTTGTTTTCTAAAACCAACAAACATATTAAATAGTAGAAAACAATCAAAGTTGCCAGATCACAAAACACTGGAACAAAGTATTTTAAAACCATGTGATCTCACTTTAAACAAATCTGCATAAATAGGTTTGTATATTGTCCTCAGGTGGCAGATTTCCCTATCCAAAAAAACCTAGGACATTTTAATGATCTTGCTGTCATTTTGCTTTTAATGGAAACTTATCTTAAAGGCTCCCTGATAGACAGAATGTCTGTATCTCAACAGAGGATGGAATACCATCTCTAAGCATCACTAGATTTATTATTCCTAGTCTAACAAAACCTATTGCATATAGCTCAGAAAGTACAAAAAGATGTTCCTCTGAGGTTAATCAATTATTTTGACCAAATCTAAGAAATTAGTCAAAGTTCAATATTAATGTCTACAATCTATGGAGGTAAATATAAATTCTCTGATTTCTTTACACTAAAAACCTATGGCTCCTATTTATACAAAGATATTCAATCCTTTCTTCAAGCAGAATCATATGCTATTTTTTTAAAATAGCTTAGTGGAAAAATGAGAACAGATATAATTGTCTACAGACTGTTTACAGGCTATTTAACTGTTAACACATCCCATTCAACTCTGTGCCTAAAGTAGATGACTCAGCAAAGTCACCAAAGTCACCTTGGCTATACTAATAAATCCCCGTGAATAAAACTACTGATTGTATTGTACTGATTATTATTTTATAGTGTCTGGCCAACTTTTAACTAAAATAATTTTTTTTTGCAGTCTCTGAGAAACTGGAGCTTATGTAAAGATGTGAACTATTATGGTGGTCAAAATGACATCAGTTAACTGAAGTGGCATTATGAGAGATGTGAGTCTAGATTTTGTTACCAGTAACAGAGTATACAGATACACTCAAAACCTTCTTGGGTTTGGTTGGGATTTTTTTTTGTTTAAAAAAAGACTATGAGTTTCAAAACTTGCAATCATATTTTTAGGGTGATGGTATAACACATGAAATACATTAAATGTCAGAATGAATAACAGCATCAAAAGAATCACAGACTTCTCAAAGAGTTTCATGTCACAATTCTCACTGATGACAACTGCAGATTTTTGGCTGACCTTTCTGGCATTAAACAACTGCAGAAAAACACCTACAAGGGCGTAATTCTAAATGTGATTGCATTTCCAAAAGCTTTAAAGTACAAAAAGAAAAGACAAGACATAAAATCCGACTAAGTGCTGTTATCAATATAGTATTTCACAAAAGCTTTCTGAAAATGTTACTTTTAATAGCATCAGGTGTAAAGAGCAGTGTAATATGGCTTATAAATTACTGGAAGGGCTGTTGACACAGGTTAATAATAAACGACAGCATATGCAGTAGAAAGAGAGAGTCACAGAGGAATGCTTGCTAACTCCAGTTTTAGTCACCATTAAAGCTAATGATCTGTAGGCAGTGCATGCATCATGGTAAACTAGACCTATCAAATACAAAGTACAGGATCTACTGAGGTAAGTTATCTTCTATCTGCTTTATTACACAGGCACAGCCATGTTAAAATAAATTGATGGTTTTATTAGCACTAGGCTGTACAGAGTGTGGTGTTAAGACAGCTCCTTCACTTCAACTCTCTCATTTCAGAAAGGGGTTCTTAATTCAGTGCTTGCAGAAAGATGCAACCGCCCTCCTGAAAACTCTCTGAAAATCAAGCATATGAAGAAGAAATTAAATAAGCTCCTAAATACAACACCTAGGCATAGACTTGCAGACTTTGTGGGGAAGAGGGCTGTGATATCCGCTGGTTTTGTCACACGTGTAGATGACACAGGGGGTAGGACATGAGAACACACCAAAGCATGAGTCCCACTCACACAAGATGAGGGTGTGGATGGAAATGTTACCTTTAAACACAGCAGTTGAAGGTCAGCAAAATTTGTAGCTAAACACAGAGATTATTCCATCATAGCAGGGATTTCTATTCCTCTGACTGCTCTGCAGTTTGAAATATTGCCAGGGACCTCAGCAGTCCCTGGAATGAAAGGGATGAGAATCTGGGCAGAGTTCAGAGAACACAAACACGGCAAGATCTTTATTAGGAAACATAAAAATAACTCGTATGTTGTACAGTGCATTCAAATCATTTGCAGAGGTGTGATAACCTTACAAATACTGGAGCTGTCAAGTGAAAGAGGGAAGACATTTTAAGTGTGGTGCAAAGAGGCAAAAAAAGAGCAAAAGAATGGAAATCCATTCAGAGGACCATCTGCTGCATCTGGGCAGCAAATACACAAATATTAACCATTAGACTGGGGCTACAAGACCAGGACTGCTACTGTGCCCAAGCAGCACAACACCCACACATGTTGATAGAAACTTACTTTGTGTTATTTCATATTTGCCCTGTGCTGCTTTAGAAGTACAGTGCTTTGCCTGCTCCGAGTACAGCTGGGGCAAGTTCAATGATTACCCTCTGCAGCTTACCACAGACAGCTCACCACTGCCTTCCTGTAAGATGTGACTGATCATCACTTCAATTTCTGGAACAACTGCTGCTTCTTAGGTCAGGTCAGTTAGAAACAAAATACAATTCCACTGTCAGAAGTGCTGGAGTTCTTCTGGATCATTTTGACTGAACTATGCTAGGAAGAAACTTTAAGAGCTGCTAAATTGAGCAGCTGAGGGAGTGCAAGGGGATCCTGGGGGCAACCAGACCTGCAGCACTCAGCTGAAACTGGAACAGGATGTGTAACCACACTGCTGTCCTCCGCTCTCTGTCACAGAGGATGTGTCTGCTGGAGGCAAGCAATTCTTTCTTCCAGCCTGTGCAAGCCCTTTTGGCTGAGAAAGGATCACAGTTTCCAGTAATTATGGTGGCCTGTCCACTGCTCACTAAGCTAGGACCACAAACTATCCAACACCTCAATTACTACCAGCAAATAAGGAATGCTCCTTATTGTTACCACTCTGCACAGGATTAAAAAAGAACCCCAGACTATCTGCCTCAAATAAGAAACTCTACCATGTTTATGATACCCTGCCTCATTATTTTACCTTAACTGAGTATAACATGAGGAAAACAAAAACAACCCCCATGACCCCTCCACATTCTCCAAGAGTTACTTTCTGGAGGTTTACTTGGCACGTAGCTCAGAAGTGAGGTGTTGAACAGAACTGCAAAAGGAAGATGTCTGTCATGGACAAGCATCTCTGCAACTGTTAGTACAAACCCAACCCTGACCACAGTCACTTCCACTACACCTACTGGCTTTGAGAGCTGTGACCTTTCAGTGATCCAGCTTTGTCCCTAATGCACTGTAACACACTCAGAATGCTCTGTTAGGAGGATAAATGAGTTTAATGAGTAGTTCCATTCTGGGAGACTGCTCCTGCCAGTATATTCTGGGCTGTGTGGCTTATTTCTTAAACTAAAACATTCCCTAGAGAAAAGAAAAAAAAAGGACAATTCTTGGCTGCAGGGTGGATACAGAAAGGTGGTTTTCCTAAATAATAAATTAGGTCAGTCTTTAAATAAGTCATCTCCTTCTGCCTGGATAAATATTTACTCCTTCCAAACTAATATTAGGTTTATGTGTCTCCCAAAAACTTCTTTCTTTTCTGGTTTTCATTAGGAGTTCTGGAGTCACTCACAACAGAAATTAACTAGATGGCTTCAGGGTATTAAAAAAGGAACACCAAAATAACAAAAAAACCCACTTGGGCTTCTAGTTTTCAATAAAACCAGCCACTGTTCATTCAGCACACAGATAAGTTATTTCCCCAGCAAAAATGACAACTGATCAAATTAAACCCAAAATTTTCTAAATGGAACTTAAACACTGGAAAACAGCAGTTTGCATTTTCAAAACCAGCTGATAATTTACTACAAATTGAATATTAGAGAGGCCTTATTCTTCCAAAGCCCAGTGCTCCAAAAGCTGTTGTGTCAAAGACAGGTAGAGAAGGAATATTTTGAGGATTGAAGGCCCTGCTGTATATACACAGGGCCCAGGGAGTAGGGGGAGAAAGAAGGCCAGCAAAAAATTAGCATTAGAGAGTCCAGAGGAGAGGCATGAAATTATCAGAGAAGAAAACCAATGATTACCTTAGAATGAAAAATTCAAGAGAAGGCTCTTTCACAGTACACTGTGAATCTTAAAGACACCTGGTGGCAGACAAATTGTCATTTTCACAAGTTGGATGCTTTTCTGGTTTACAATAGTTTTTGCTTCAAATTGCTGTTTCCTAATGATTTTGGTTCCTCGTAGAATCACAGAATGATTGGGGTTGGAAGGAACCTTGCAGATCATCGCATTCCAAGCCCCCTGCCATGGGCAGGGATGCCATTCATTAAATCAGGTTGCTCAGGGCCCCATCCAACCTGGCCTTGAATGAACCTTACCTTCATCCAGAGAGAGGAACAACTTCAAGTTTTTTAGTGATCCTTTTGTGCTCATTAGAAAGCTTCTGGTTTCATTTTAACTTTTTAAAATTATCTAAAATAAACCAAAGAAACATTTCTTTTACACTATGTTTGGATTTCTTGGGGAAGAAAACAAAGCCAAGTGAGTTGCTTCATGACTCCCATCAGAATAAGTTTGAGAGGAAGCAAATGGGTGTTTAACCACAAGGGGGTAAATCCTTGGAAAAGACCAAGTATAGAAGTGTCCATGAAAAAACTAAGGCTGGAAAGAATGGGATTTCTGAGGACTGGGGGATGGTACAGGAGGGCGGTGGGTGCACAGGCACTTCAAGGCAGAGTGTGGTGCACTCATGAAGGAGGTTGTTGGACAGGGCGCCATGAGCCACATGACATGGCATGCCATCTCAGTCACACAGTAACAGTTTCTGAAAACGAAGACCCTGACATTACAGGGAACCCTAGACAGCCCTGGGCTTCTACTGGCAGGCAAGTTTCTGTCCTTACTGAGCTCAGTAAGGCACTGACACCCATGTCTTTACAGTACTTTATTTTCCGATATAAAGCTGAGCACCAACAATTTTAAAATGCTCAGCTAAAAGGAACTTATGATCAGGCATTGCTGCAATTCACAGCTCCTCCCTCTACAGAAAAAAGCCTAACAAAAACTTGAGGAATGTAAATTTGATCACTTACCCTTGAATTTTAGGAACAACAAAACAAGAGAATCTACTAATCTCTATATATTCTTCCTTAAAACTTGGAATTATAAGAGCAAATAGACCTGGTATGAGAAAGCCTTACATGCCAGAAAAGCCAAGCAAGAGCAACCTTATACAGGTTAAGATCTCAGTGGTTTTTATGAAAAGAGTTTTGAATGTAGGTTTTCTTGTTCTGGAACAAGTACAAAGCTGTACTTGTTTATCCCTTCTGCTATAGAGTGTGTGCATAGCTGAAGCAGAACAATCAGCTTGAGGAAACATTCCTAAAAAAGAAAAAAAGTCTGATTTTTTTATTATTCAAAAGAGGGGAGAAAAACAAACATGTCATTTCAGTATACGCCCAAGAGCTTTTTTTCCAAAACATTTTTATTTGTTATTAGATCAGTAAGTATGCTTTGCTGGCCACATCAAAGCTCTTTAATTTATCTGTGATCAATCAGGAGTAAGGTTGTAAGATATTTTTTGTTTTTCCATCAACTAAAAAGAATAAGCAGGAAAAAAAAATATCCTAGACATCAAACTAATCAAATTATACATGTTATTGGTCTCTAACAGCTTCTTAAAAGTGATTTTAGAGAACAAAGTGGTCTGCTTTAAAATTACTTACAATTAGAAATATTTGCCATTTATTTTCCTTTCAGGAAATTCCAGTGCTTTATCCCAAACTAACTGATGTCACTGAGGTTTTTCACAATGATTTCTGTGTGCTTTGGAGCAGATCTCTGCTGCATTCAGACTTCTCTCAAGCAAAAATCTTCGAATTAACCCCTACGCTAGGATGGGTGGGAATGTGCTCAGAATATCTTGCACAATGTCTGACACTGCAAATTTTCCCCTACATTAATAGATGACTGGCTATTAGGCAAAATATAGCAGTGAAAACCAGAACATGTGCAAAGTAATGTGTAATCTGTGGTCTTAAAACATGACAAATAGAATAATTTAACTTAACTGTTTGCATTTCTCCTCATTCTTATGGTTTTACAATGCAAAAAGAGGAATCTAATCCTGCATTCATTAGGAATACTGAGACTTGTGCTATTCTGTCCAAGGAGGACAAGCCTCTAGATTCTTTTGGAATTATTCATAATTTGGGTTGTCAAGAATCGATTAACAGTTAAGTGAAGAACTTTGCTTTGTAATCTCAACAGATAATGTGAAGCTATGTAGGAGGAAAACCTAGCTACACCTTGACCTTGTGCATAATGGAGATAATGCCAAGTTTCTATATCCTGGGTCAATTTAATTAATTAATTAAGGACAAGAATTGACCTAATCAAAACTTGTTAAGAGCTATTCAGCGCAGGGCTTTCTGAGGGAAGTGGTGAGGCAAGGAAAGAACAAGGTGCACTGGTTAAGAACTAAATCTAAATGAAGTTCAGACAGAAAACAATGTGCAAGTGTTTCATTGTACCAACAGGATAACTTCAAAAGGATTTGCATTCAGTTGTAATCTTTAAGATAAAATTTTCCGCATCAAGCAGCAAATGATGCAGAAATGTTTTTTAAAAGTTGCATCCCATGTCTTGAAGACAATATAATTATCAGACAGCAATTATCTTGATATCACTAACTGTAATCTGTTTTCCATGGTGTACTGCCTTTATATTTTTTTGACTTTGATCAAAACATAGGTTTTTGTACCTGGTGTGCCCATCAATGCTAGCAATATGCTATGCTCCATCATCGAGGTCTTTAAACTACATGTAAATGACTATTTCTAGTGACAGATCAGAAATAGGAAACTCTTAATTTTTAGGAGAATGTCTTTAAAATTCAGGTTCCTTACACAACTTTCCTTCTTAATTAGGAAAACAGTAGTGAAATTAGGCATTTGTTGATTGTGATTCTTAGAATTACTGGGATGCCTCTGCAATCTGAAAGGTTAAAGCAGCTTTCTTTCAAAACACCTGCTGTGTTATTACTGGAAATAGTGCTTTTCTACAGCAATTCGCACTCTAATCACTTCCCATCCAAGGAATGTCTGACTACCAATATTATCCCTCAAAAATTGTAATGAGATTGAAGCACAGTGTGAAAACGAAACTTATACAGATAGTTGGAACACTTCCATTTTCTGTTTATTTGTTTGGCGCTTTTTTTTTCCCAAGAGAAAGCAATTAAGTACTATCTGGAGTAAAGAGGCTTTACTCATCACCCTTACCTGTTGAGTAAAGATCTCTCTACTTGAGGCATGCCACACAGCCCTCCTTAAAGAAAATGTGCAAGTCAGCGTAGGTTGCATTTACAGAATAAACTTACAGCTTCTCACCCTGAAAAAACACCAAAAACCCCTTTTGTTCAACACTGCCCTATCTGGAAATAAACAATGGCATGACAGCTTTAGGTGTGATAACAGAAATAATTGAGTACAGGGTTTTTTTTCCCAGTAGAATGCACTAAATGAGATTCTATCCACTTGTTATATTTGCAATGTTCCAAAATTGCACAAAAGGGTGCTGGGGCAGCAACTTAGCTGAGATGAATCAAAATAGCTGAACTGGATAGGATCAAATAAGGTGACTGTCTCATAGTCTTTGCAGTGTTCAGCCCCCAAACTGGAAGTAGTTGCAGTCCCAAATGGAAGACAGCAGGAAATTTACTCTCTTACTTGGCATAAGTGGTAGCAGAGGTGTTTGTGATTTCTCTTATTTTTTATGTGCAAGCATTTTTCTCGTGAAGTACAGATCCAGCACTTCAAGGCTACTGATAACAAGGTTGTTTTTATCTTTCACAGAACCTGTGTGTAATGCCTCCCGCATCTCCTGGGATTTGTGTAGATGCAGGTGGAAAATTACTGCTGGGTGCATTTCAGGAGATTCCAAGAGCACACAGGCCGACTGTCAGAGCTGGGAAAAGGAACAGACAAAAACACTACTGAGCCCCAGCATTTGAGAGCTTCCATACCTGCACTGCTACAGTCCAAAGCCACTCTACAGGACTGGTAGGACTCAGATGTGCTCATGGCTTTTGAAAGCCTCTGTTTCTTCAATGAGAATGGTGGCAGAGGTACACAACAAGAAAAGTTCCATCCACTAGTAACATGAGGCTGACATTGGAGGGCTCCCTGGGCACCATGCTGATCCAGGCTGGGTCTGCTCTTGCTGCTCGGTTTGCTAGCGTCAATCACACTTGATAGGAAAAGTGAGGTCAATCCAGTGAAAAATGAAGCATGACAACTTCTAGAAAAACAGCAGGTACACTAACAAAAATACAAGAGTATTGACAAAATTTGGCCTCTAATGGAGCACAGGATTTAGTACTAAGCATCTCAGTGATACTTGCAGCTAATTGAGAAGATCTGTACATCCCAGCTTGTATAAAGTGATAGAATGGCACAAATTAGGCCTAAAACTTGTTAATATTTAGGATAAATAGATGACTGGTAACAAAGTTTGATATTTACAACAAACAGGGCATGGGCTGTTAGTATAATTCAATATTCTAATCATCAGTATAAAGGTAAAATATTCTCCTGTTAAGACCACCTTTATGCACATCCACATCTACCCCCCTGGTGACACAAGGTTTTCATTCCACCTTATTTGAGCTGTCCAGATGTGAGGGAGCTCATCTGCCCTACTTGCTTAGATGTCTCCACATCAGATGGCACCTTTGGTGGGTGATTCTTCTTAGCAGAAGATGGATAGGACCAACAGCTCTCTGGAGATGACCATCTTTTTGCCCAAGACAGTGTGAAGGACTACAAGTTTAGTGGGACTGGGTGCCTAATATCCAAATGGTTAAGGACTTGCAAGAGAAATCTCAGGTTGATCTAGGTGGTTTCAGAGAACACCAAGCAACCTCAACAGTATAAACAAAGTTTGGCTGGTGGATACAGAGGCTAATTTATCCTTTAATCTCACCCTTTCTGAGAATCCCAGCTTTCCCTCTGAGCAGATATTCACGTTCAAGTAATTTATTTTGCTGCATATAATTAGAGAATGGTTTAGACTGGAAGGGATCTTCAATGACGGTCTAGTCCAACCTCTCAACTGTGGGAAGGGATGCCTTCAACAGAACCAGATTGCTTAAAGCCCCATCCAACCTGGCCTTGAACACTTCCACAGATGGGGCACCCACAGCTGCTCTGGGCAACCTGTTCCAGTGACTCACCACCCTTAAAGAATCTCTCCTTAATGTCTAATCCAATCTTGGAGTTTAAACTGTCGCACAGTCCAACCCTAGGGAAGGTAAGTGAACACTGAATTTGGCTTAGCGTTTCCCTCACTTATCAGCACCTTCTTCAAACAAGCTTTCCAAAACCACTCCCTCTTGTTTTCAGGCATAAGCGATCCACATGCCTGGGTGTTTGCAGAACTCCTCATTACCTAGAGTTAAAACCTGTAAGACAATTGCATGAGAAAAGTTTCTCAACTCCTGAAATATTTTCAGAATAAACATTCTAGAGACAGTTTCAGTATTACCCTTTTTGCTTTCAAGTCTTTTTTTATTTGACCTTTGGAACAAATATTTCACAGGATTATTTGTAGCTAAGGAACATGATGGAGAACTTGAAATATTCTCTCTTTCTGCCTGTAATTTGTTACTGTACGTACGTTTTTATTCTGAATTGCACCTCCACTTCCAAAGTGTTCCATCTCTACCAGCTGGCAACTGTTATTGTGCAGTAACATTTCTTCAGTAAAGAGGCATTTCTAAAGTGATTATTTCTGCACATGGCACCTCCAAATGTTTTGCTTTGTCTTAACTAAATGCCCACCCTTTTTTCTGGGTTGCCTGACAATGACTTTTTAATTTTTTTTTTATTTCAGAGTTTCCCTGAGGATTGTGGGAGAAGTACAATAATGATAATCCATTTACCACAGTAGTGTTGGTGCTCATCTGGCCCTTACAGATGGTAGATACAGATTTTTTTATAACTGAAACTGTAATTTTCCCATAACCTATTTGCTACTCCATTTGAAATGGTTGTGAAATCAAAGCACAACCCAAAAATAAAAAAAATAAAAAAAAACCCCAGACATTTTCACATAAGATAGAGGATTTGAATATTGCTGAAATGAGAAAGTCAAAACTCTGAACTCTTATTCAGCTTTAAGGGAAATCAAATCACAACAAAGACCTCTTTTAAAAGTCCTGCCTCAAACTGCAAAAACTCTATGAAATAAATCACAGTTTTCCCATTTTGAGGACTATGACTTTGACACACAGGAACACACAGGAAAGGTCATACAACTTGCCTTTTGAAGACCCAAGTGGAGACCTGGTAACTCCCTTTAAGTGTCTTAAAGATTCAACACTGTCCCTTTTCCAAAAATGATTGCCAAATCCTTTCAGCAATTCAGCAAGACAGACTAAACAAGAAAAGGATAAAAGGGGCAGGAGGGAACATTTCTTGCACAAATGTGTTACTTAAAATTGTTCTGGGTAACAGGAAGGAAACAGTAAGCACATCTTCATTCACTGATGCCCTTGAAGCTCTAACTTGGGGGGAGGATGTAGCTTGCCTTGGGACCTCTCATTTTTGCATACAGGTGATGTTTCCACCTTGCTGCAAGGAGAATTAACGTGCTTGTGAGGTGAAAGTAATTTGTCATGATATATAAAAGTGTCCATCAAAAAAGAAATCAAGGGTTGGATGTAAATCAAAACCCCAGAGCCCTAGTTTACTCCCAGGGCTCATTTCAAGACCCAGATATAAAGCATTAAGAATTAATTTTACTGATATTAGAGGCTGGAACCACATTTGTCTTTTCCTTAGCTTTTAGTTTATCTTAACATCGGCCTTAAGGGGCCTTGTAATAATCAAATTTTGCATATTTTTCTTCAACTTCCATAGCTGATCTCTACAGTACTAACTAAAAAGCCACTGGTTTTTCAATCTTGCAGATACAATGTCTTGTTCTTCCCACAGCAGCTGGGAACAAGCATTCTGTTTGTGAAAACATGTAAGCAGAAAATAAACTCAAGGATTCTGATGCAAAAAATAACTTGTTTTGGCAAGTTAAAGTATTTTGTGTGTGTGTATCTGCAAGGTGTTGGTAGGAAAGCTAATTCCTAGTTCATCCAAAATATTGTAGAAGAATAACCAAAACAAAATACAAAACCCCCTAAATACCAGTGCTTGCCAAGTGGTAGAAAAACAAAACAAAACAAAACAAATCTACTGGTAGCAAAAAAGTATTTACTTCCTAGCATCTAAAGTTGTTATGGGCATTAGAGAGCATTTAGGAAAATGCCTTTTAAAAAACCACTGAAGTGTTATTTTAATAACTTGAAACAGGAGACAGAGTCAGTGCTACTGATGCATGAAGTTTGGCTCTGTCCTTCCTTCTCCTAGCAGGTTGAATTAAGGACTGCCCGTACCACCCCTGCAGAGTGATCTCTTTGTTAGCCATCAGCCCTCTCTGCGCCAGGAGAGTTCAAAACACAACTTCAGAAGTAAAGTGCCTCTCTTGGAAATGTAAAACCAGGACCAAATGTTTGAGCTGCCCAAAGAATAATCCCAGCATATGACAAAAATATTGGATTTCCAATTTCTTGGCTGTTGTGTGTTGCCTATGTTCAATACCATAAAAACACTGGTTATTTCAGCCATCAGTTTCTGGACACTGAAGGCCTGTGGAAAAAGACCTACCTCTGCTATTTTATCATGGCTGTTTGCTGTCTATTGCTCAGAGACTCCTTGATACAGCGCAGCTATGCACAAATACAGCTGTCCCAGCATACAAACTGCTAACTTGCTATGTGTGAAGCCACATTTTCTCTTGACAAGACAGCAAAACTGTCACCCTGGCCATTTTCTCTTGTACCTACCCAGTTGTAAAGCACCCGACTGATGTTTAAAAAACACCCTCTGCTTCCTTACAGAGAAAAAACTATGACTACACTTATATCCATTTAAAGACTTATTAAACTTCCAATCATATTTTTAATACTTTCTCAGTCCAAGGACTGTTGATTTCACAGCGCTATATACAGCTGTAAACATTGTAACCTCAATATTTCTACTTGCTTGGTGCATGTAAACCAGGCTCAGAGAGTCTTGTGAGGTGCAAAACAATCCTGAAACTCCAGTTGGAGACTTTTGAACCAAGGGCTGTGCCACGAGCTTTCCTCTCCAAGCAGTGTGACTGTGCCAAGGCGTTCCTTGCCTCATGCTGGCTGTCAGTGCTTGCTGAGCAGCTCAGAGATCTCATCAGAGGCATTCTGTGCACACCAACACAGCAGCCTGCTGCAGCACCCATGCAGACCTGCAGGGTGGAATGAATGTGCCTCTGAGTTCCCCCCACTAACCACCAGGGACTGCCCCTACAATAGAGACAGATGCACACAGACACCAAGTATAAAAGCTAGTGATGTTTAAGGCCATGGAACGTTATCCTGTAAATCATAAGGAAGGCCTGACTTGCAAAAAGTGTCTTATTTCTGAAAGCGAGGTGAAAACTCATGGCTCAAATAGAGTTCTCCTGCAGACTTCTTGCAGGGTAAATATTATATGGAACATGAGCTGCCTACGCTGCTGTGACAATAACAGGCGACTTTTTTGAAGCTTCATAAAACTCCTAAGAATGTTGTGCTGCATTCCTAAGAATTTAACAGCAGCTTTTCCACTTAAGTTCTCAGTAAAAATGAATTAAAATGGCAGAAATATGATATAAGGATAACAACTTGCAGTAGCACTTGCTTACATCTGCTTCACTTGAATATCTTAAGCTTATAGCCAGCTTGTTTCATTTGCTTTTCAACCCTTAATCATCAGTCTCCTGGTAATTTGGTATGTGCTGATGCAGCAAATCACACTTATTATCTGTGCGTGTCTTAAAAAGAAAAGGACTGTTTGACAGGATTTTATTTCATAAAATTTACTTTCTGATCCAAAGTTATTAAGGAAATAGTGCTGCATTAACTGCCAGATACATGGTTTGCTATCCATTTGCTCACAGTTAAATTGAAATAACCCTCTCCAAATTAAGCAGAGTCATGTAATGTGTATATGCATTTACTGAGCAATTTTTTCTTGCTGGGTTTTATCAGTCTAAGGACAACAAATTAGAGGAAGGTGCAGGGTTGTCCCCACCAGCTGTGCCCCATCCACACACAGAAAATGTTAGTCACGTGAACTTGGCTGTATTTGAGCTGACAAACCCTGCTAAGAGACAGGACAGCAGTAATGACCCAAATTGCTTCCAGAGCAGCAAGCACCTCTGCATGGGGCTCTGAGGGTGTTGAGATGCACCAGCTGGGACAGCTGTGATTTGTGCTCAATGTGTGCTGCAGAAACACACCTTTCACAGCTGACAGTTTTAAGAACTAGCACTCATGTAACCAGCTGTGTAAGAAGTCACACTTAAAAGAACTTGACAAACCTCTTCTTCTGGGTTTTGCCTCTTATTTGAGTTAGACTTGGGCAGAGATGCAAAGACAAAGCTTTCTACATACCTGGTGCATATTGCACATTGCTTTAGAGCTGCCATTAACCATGCAAAGGTGTAAAGTAATTACAGCACAGTAATAAAAGTTACAGAAAACACTGACTGAGAACCACTGACTGTGTTTTCATATTGTCTATGCTCTTGGTGGATGAACTACTGTGGAATCTAACTGGAGCTCATGAGTACAGGTCAGAAAGGAGTTAGACATCAATGAGGAGATATCCCAAATGTATCCTGGGCATATGGCATGTATGCTCAGTAACTGGAAAAACAAAAACTGTGCTCCCAAGTGCTCATCAATCAGGTTTGCATCTAATATGAATACTGCTCAACTAGCAGGGACCATGGATCACAGGTCTTGACCACTTCTGTGTCTACATTTGGCTGTCTTTCTACACTTCCTACCAGTGGTAAAGAATATGCCTTGCAGTTTTCTTGCTTGAAACTTTTTGCTAGGGTGCAGCACTGCCAATTCAGGCATGCTTTCTGCAAATGCAAATAGTGGTTAAAAAACCAAACCAAAACAAAACAAAAACCCACTCAAACTTGAAAATCTTTCTAGAAGTTGCCAGATAGGAGAGCTGAAGGGAATGTTATTATGACTAAGAGGCTGAATTCCATGCACAAAACAGCTATTTCTAGTGATAAAGCATAAAGGTTAAACAACTAAGGACAAGACTGCCAGATGTAAAATGGAAAGTTTCCAATTTAGGAGCAGCAGAGGAAGAACATGAATTAATATGGAAAGACCAAATTAGCATTATAAAAATCCTCCGAGCCAAACCAAATGCCATTGAAAATAAACTCAGGAACTCTCCCCCTTTTCTGCTCCCTGCATTCCAAGGAGGATTGAATTTAGAACAACCATAGGGAATTTTAGGGAAATCTTACACTTAAATGCAGAGCAAAAGTTAGAGACTGTACGTGCTTCAAAAACACTATTAACCATTCTAGATTCTTCTTCAGTACTGCTGTTTAAAAGGATATAAGTATTTTGGACATAAGTTTTCTCATTAGTTTTATCTTTAGTGAAATTGGTAAAGATCAGGCTGATTCTTCAACAGTTTTGAAACTGGGGTATTAAATGATAATTTCTACTTTTTATTAACTGGAAGAAAAAACAAACACACACACAAAACCAACAAAATAAAAACCACATTAACAACCAAACACTTTGCAAATACAAAAAAAATCCACAGGTCGTTTGGTTTCCAACCTAGACTATATTTCAGAGCTAGCTTTGTTAGCTCTACATGCAGAGATACACTGTCAGTCTGGGTGTCCTGCAGTGCAATATTCTGTGCAGATTGCTCTTACTGGTCTCACACACACTTTTGTGGCAGATATCAGTCTACAGTGGTATTCCTCAAACTGAAGATATGTCATGGATTGTTCAGTCCCTAAAAGTCTATTACAGACTTTAAATTGGACTCTTGGAACCTGGATGTAGCAGACTGAACATCAGCACTGCTAGACTGATGGCTGCCTTCAGGCTTTTCTGTTGAGCCTGAATTTAAGAAGCTCCCACAGGATCTGACAGCAAGAAGAGCTTCCACACAGCCAGGATCCAAAAAAAAGCAGACACGCAGGGAACTACACTGAAAATAAATGAGGGATATATGTAAGAAAAACCTGATAGGATTCAGGATATTTAAGCCGAAAAGGATCAGGAAGAGCAGAGTGTCAAATGCTGCAATTAGATGAACAGACTTCAGGACTCTGAAGATAGCAAACAGCGGCATGATGTCTTATGCCACTGCACCTCTTATATGGCTCCATGGTATGTCTGCAAGAGCCTGTGCTCCTATATAAATGGAGACTGAAATTCCAGCATAGAAATTGGTAACCACAGGTAAGGCAGCAGTACTCAAAATTAGCAGAATAATTTCGCCATTGATCCCTCTGATTGAACCCCTGATCACCTAGCAACATCACCTGCAAGTCTGAACATCTGAACCTACTGGGCAAACCCAAAAGCCTTATCTGATATTTATGAGACACCTGACAATGAAGCCCCACTTTCATTCTTGTGGCATCCATGATTATGTCAAACACAACACCTCTCTGCATTTTAGAAGTCAAAGAACAAGTAAGATCCCCAAAATACCAAGATTCCCTACATTGTGAGGACAGTCTGAAAAACTCCAAACATTGCAGAAATGCAAATATAATCGGTCATTCAAAGAAGAAAATTATTCATTGACAACATCTAATCTTATATTGTTTCTCAACACTGTGATAGATTTTATGGGTACGAACAATAAGTAAATGGCTGTTGCTGAAGGCAGAACGTGGCAGGAGATGAAACAGTGGATATTTGGTTAGCCCCTTCACCTGACAGGTGAACTTACCCACTCTCAAATAATAGTTCTTAAATAAATCATTAAGTATATTGAGTAGGATAAGCTACTTACTCTTCTACAGTCATAAAATCGTAGGCAGTGTTAATTGAGAGGAAGCAAAATCTATTCCCTCTAAGTTCACTAATGGGATTCATCTCACCTAAACTTAGCTGTGTAAGTGACCATCAAGTTCAGCTTCACCTGTATCACCACTGGAGTGTGGTAAGAACCTCATGATTCAAACTTACCTATGGTAAGTGTCTCAAATAAGCTGGAAAGATTTCCCCTTCCTCCCTGAAACCATTCTGTGCTCTCCATGGATTTTGGCACAAGTGTAGATGATGTGGTCAGACGGGACCTATATCTTTAAGCTAAAAGACACATGACATAAATCTCACCTCATGTTCCAGAAAGAATATTACAAATTTCTTTAGGAAAGACCCTTGTCAGGTAAGAGAGAATGTCATTAGCACTTAAGAGGGCTTCTTGCAAGGGAGTTACAATCATTGGCTCACTACTGTTTACTGGGAAAGCAACTACTGGCATTTGCAGAAGAGTCAAGATGCAAATCAGTGGCTCTGTTGGGATATAGGTATGCCAGTCCATGCTTCTCTGATAAAACTGGAACCTAGGACTGTGAAGGAAGAAAGATCTACATGCTCTCAAACATGCAGATAAAACCAATATATGTCTTTATTCTGGTAAAGGGTGTAAGATCAGGCTTTAGCTTCACAGCTCTACAGTTATACAGCAGAGAGAAGTAGAGCAAGGAGAAGCTGACAATGAGAACACGGGAATCCTAAAAAGAGAGGAAAAGAAAATACAAGAATCATCCAAACCTCCAAATATAAGTGTAGGCCAATGCAAAAATAATGCACTACAACTGCGGGATCAAACTTAGAAGGATTATACTTTATTCAAAACAGGTTACATCTTTCTAACATAGTTAATGAACTTTCTGCATATCTAAGTGTTTGGCTGATAATCTGCCTGCTAAAATTTCAAAATTTCTTCACTGGCAAATATTCTGAGGCATCTTATTCCATGTCTAGATATTGAGAACATACTCACAGATGTATTAAGGTGATTGCTGTTCTGACCTTCCTGTGTTGGCATCAATATTTTGAGAGATTTCACAACAACCTTCCCAGTGACTTGCTAGTGAACACACAAAATCAGCTAACATGGCCCAAACAGGCATATTCATGTTGCTACTGGAAGGTGGGAAGGTGAACAGACAGGAGCTGAGGATATAGGTATATGGCTGTGAGACCCAGAAAAAGCCCATGAAGCATAAGATAATACACGAAGATAAAAGACCTCTGCTTACAAAAACTGTCACTTCAGAGTGGACTTTCTCTTTTTAGTCAAAAATTCAAAACTAAAACCTCCATGGAAAATACAGAAATACCAAATATTCTGCAATAGTGTTCACACACTCAGTGTTGATGTGACAGCACAAACATGTAAGAACTGAAGTCAGTTATCAGTCAAGGAGTTAAAATCTTCCTTGAAGTAGGTCTCTATTTCCAGACAACCAGAACATAAAAACAAAACAAGTGACCTCCATGCCTATTAAAATAAATCTCCAGCAGAGTCTGGGTTTATAAAATGACTGGGCATGATGCAAATGTTGGCCACTGAACTGAAGAGTGGCCTACTTGTCACTCTTGAGAAATTGTGGTCAGCCAAAACAGCACTGGAGATGGAAGATGTTTCCTACCCTTGAAAACACGTGCCTTGCCAGTTCAGGACTGTCCTTTAACCAGCCCAGGATGTGGGCTAACCATGGCAGAGATGTTCACCTGCAACTGTTCCAAAACAGTTAAAATACTGCTCCTGTTGGAGCAAAGAACTAGATGGTAGTTTGACAGCTCCAAAGGGGTAGATTATCCCCAGCAGCTCACAGGACAGAACACTCTATTAGCTGGGTGGCTAGCCTGTTATGGACAGGCTGTGTATCTGCATCCTTGAAAGAGTAAAAAAGAGAAAGATGCTCCTCTCAGCTCACGTCTGACAGGCACTGTAAGCTCTTTGAAGCCCCCTCACTCCCACTTCCTGTACAGACAGCAAAGATAAAACCAATTAGCTCAGAAACATACAGGTCATTTCCAACTAAATCTGAGGTTTGCTTTATCGGATTTTTCAGAATCAAAGATATACTTGGAAACGTACATTATCTCAGTTGATCTCAATGTTAGGGCTATTCATGCTCCTCCTTTGCATTTCTTCTCCCCTGCACACCACCACTAGCACCTGCTTAGGAGAAGCTATAAGCTAGCATCTTTCACAAGTATGCTTTCATTGTGGCTGAATTTTGGCAGTGAGTCAACTTTTGTGCTTGATGTGCAACAGAGGAAGCTTCTGCCCACAACTACCAAATTTACCCATGAGAGGCAACTGTCCCAGTTTTTAGCAGGCTCCTCACTTTATGCCATTCACTGAAATGCACTCTCCCTGGTTCACTGCATGGAGAATCTGTCTTGCTTCCACATTCTGGTGAGACAGAGTGAGGCAGTGCTGGTGGGTACAAATCAAGTTCCTGCTGTGAATCTCTTCTGGGTACAAACATGACTGGCTGCTACCACAGCCACATTAGTGACAACTCCCAAAGTAAGAACACTAAGGCTGAAGGTAAGCCATGGAAACTGGTTCACCTCCACAACTAAGTGAAGTGAAAGAAATTGTTCTGCTTTTCATGTACTTCATTGCTTTCAATATATGCAATTGCTAAAACCAAGCCTGCACAGCATAAATCCTGCAAACTGGCTGCAATCCTGAAGCTGCGCATTTGACTTCTCAGTTGCATTGACCTTACTGTGTCCATATGCAAAAGCACCACATTCCCAGAAGGCCTGGTGCTGTGGGGAAACACGAGAGATATCCCTGAGACTGCTCTTGCACAGAGTAAGTACCCCACAAATTAGAAGCATGCTGGATTACACAGCATGAAGATGCAGCACTTGGACTTCTCCTGGTGCTGTGTCAAGGTAAGCAACCATGAGGGTTGTGTAAGCCTGGAGCAGGTACCTGTAAAAGTCCTGCCCAGTGACAGGGACCTTCCTTTCTCTAATTATTACTTCTGGAGGACTGATGTGCTTGTGAGAGGAATGTCCTGGCTAAGTTATGCCATGCTAGCTAGCAAGCAGTTCCATAAATATTCATTTTTGCATGGCTGTCAAGGGTTTCAGTTCTGGTTTTCAGTTCTGCTGACTACATGACACATGGAAGGTGGAATCACAATACCAGGCAGAGTTTAACCGTACATGCAATTCTTTTCTCTTGTGTACTCTCTTTGGAAATGCACTCTGACAGAATCAAATAGAGCTGCTATTCTTTGGCCACCTCTAACAATAATCATGATCTCAAGTTAATAAAGACACACAACAGCAAGGAGACCTGCACACAAGGTAGCCACCTATAATTCTGAGCTGTGGTCTGCTTAGCACAAGAGATTATGGTGTCTCTCCGGAGAGGCAGCATGTAACAACAAAAATTTATTTGGGGACATCACCAGGTCTTTCAGGGGAGATTAACAGCATCTTCTTTGGCAGTCAGCCAGAGGCATGTGAAACAGCCTACAACAGCTTTCATGACATCCAATACAAATGAAAGAGCTTAGCAACAAGAGTCAAGCATTTCTCTTTTCCAATAAGGAAGCTCAGGCACTTAAAAAATTTACCCTACACTGAACAGCAAATAAACTGCATACATACAGTTGGACAGAGAGATGGGTTCTCTTGTGCATTCCAGCTGGCTACATCTCTGAAGATTAGCACAGACATCCCTTGCTACTTGGATAAACTCTACTGCAGAATAAAACTGCTCCCTATCAGTCTAACAGAGGAGCCTCTACTACATCGCTCACTGAGTTTATTCACTGCCATCCTAGCTCAAACTGAAGTTAAGCACAAAGACACAGTAAAATGAACAGAGATGCATCTTTCTGAAACTCAAGGAAGGAACACTCAAGTCAGTGTTCAGATTCAGGCCACTACTTCCTGCTTTCAGCTCTTTGTACACCAAATTCACTCACAAAGGAAACTGAGTAATCCCAGGTAGTTTCCTTTTGAATCACATCTAGTGACATTTGTGTTTTTGACAGGGGACAAAGTTGCTTCCTCTACTGAGAAATGTCTTATCTGCCAGCACATTTAGGGACAAGAACCTGCTCTTGACTACAGTAGTAGTAGGAGATACAACCTAATTTGACTGGTGTTGCTAACAAAATAAGGCACCTTAGAGTGAAGTGCTTGCAAGCAAGTCATCATCTGGCTATTTTTGAGGCCACAAGTGGGATCTACAGTGCATTCGTGAGGATTTGGTAATACTACTGTATCCTTTTCCTCTAAGGCTGGAATTGCTTTCACAGCTGGGTTGGCAAAGGGAAGAAGGGACTGTATTTTTGAAATTATATGAAATGTTGCCCACATCAAACTCTCTGCTCTCCACCCCTTCAGTTTTGCAGAAAAAAATTAATATTTTATGTAAAACAGCCTGCTTTGACAGCTGTCTGAATGCCCCATTAAACTTTTTCCACGCCTCAGGGGTGACAAGTATCCGGTCATAAACTGCAATTTTTCATGGATTTTCTAAGTTACAGGTTGATACAAGAAACAGTTATCACTCTCTGATCAGTATGTAGAGGAATCACACTCTTTAGCAGTACTCTGATGGACACAGCAAGAGTTAAAGAATAGATTTAAAAAGCAAAACCCTTTGGTTTTGAACATATGGCTCATAGAAAAATGTTAGCAGAGATTATTTCACCAGCACAGCCCTGAGACAGCAATAAAATGTAATTCCATGATGGACAAGTGCCATTATTTGTTGTGATTGTAGTTACCACTATTCATCTTCTATTTACATGTCATGTAAACATATACCATATTTTGTAACAGCACGCTGAAATCAGAGCTTCTGCCCCAGTGACAAATTCAGTTCTAGCAAATATTTAACAGTAGACATTTACATGTGCCATGCACAACTCCAATGAGAGCCGGTGAGCACTGGACGACATAACTGCAAAGAAAACATCACCCTTCCATCCTCCCTAGTCCAAGATAGTAACACACATTTCACTGTTAGGATTGCAAATTTGTAATCTCCAGTCTTCAACTCAATCCATGGGTGACAGAAATGAGGAAGAGGAACAAAGAGAGGAGACTAAGGTAATCAAAGGTTTGCAAAAACAATTTTCTGCAGGCTAGGCCCTAATGCCTTTGTAACTTCCCTCCATTTAAATCAACTAAGAGTTCTGGCTGTCATCCAGCATTCCTAGCTTAAGCACCTGTATAGAATTGAAATTCTAGGTGACCTGTGAAGCCATCCTCCTAAAGTAAGTGCCTCATTTCCTCTGTATCGCCATATGAGAGAGGCGCCCTAAAGGCCTCTGGAAAGAGGCTTTATTAGCTCCTCCTGGCTAAGAAACCTTCCTCAAAACTCTGCCTGCTCTTATAGACAGACTGCAAAGTCCATCACAGAGCAACACAAGTCTGCAATTCTCCTGTGTGTTTCACTCCTCGACATAAGCTGCCAATTCAAACTCAACAGCTTCTTTCAATTTATTCAAAGAATCAGGTCTTTTCCCTTTCCATCTGACTCTAGAAAGCAACAATCTTCTGAGCTATTTTCCACTCCCCACAACATCCAGGATTCCTAACTGAAAACGTCTTCTTTCTGTCAAAACAAGCTGCACTGCTCGTCAATTTCTTACTTTAGGTTGCATCATCTTTTGCTGTTTTGCTGTCTCATAAGTGTTGCCAACTCTGAGCCACGGAGTCATTGATTCTGGAGTGGCTGTATGAGAATGGGTCATCTGAGTCCACGGGGCAGGCAGGAGGAAGAAGGCCAGCTGTCAAGCAGTCAGAGTAGGGAACAGTATTTTCCAGCAGACCAGTTCTTGACATGGTCTGCCTGTGCAGGCTGTGCCAGAGCACCAGGCAGTGGACACTAATGGAGTCAAGTAGAACCTCCTCCTGATGAGCTGCCCTAGGCTCTGCCTATCCCTGCATTCTCTCTGTCCTGTAGCTTTTGCATCACTAAAAGCTGCCTGTATCTAACACAGGACAGGTACTTCAGCAGCCAGGAAAGCATGTATGGATTATACATAAAAAGGATACATGGCAGAACACACAGTATCCAACCTGAATCCTTACTTGATGACTAAACAACATGGAACATGAAACAGAGGGCTTTTCTCTACTGCTGAAGCCAAAGTCCCTGTCTCCACTTGCTGACTTGTAATTCAATGTTATTTTGCTGCAGTGCATCTGAACGCTGTAGTCTGTATTTGAGGGGGCTCTAGCAGCTGTATGGAAGGCTGGCAGGAAAGGGAGCCCATCACAGCACAGAGTCCTGGAACTCAGACACATCCCATCTTGCAGAAGGCCTCTTTCCAAGCTATGAACAGCTGACCAGCAAGAGCTACTGCTCCCTGACAGTGCTAGGGCAACACAGGACTGCAGCAGTGTTCATTAACCCACAGCAGCATTTCTGTCGAGGACAGCATTTGCATCAAAGTCTGCCCCTACCACAAGGAAGTGGCAAGTAGGGGGAGGGAGAGACAGTCTGGTAGTAAAACTGATAAGGGATCAGCATTAAATCCATCTGATGAGAAAGCTGTCATTTATTACTTCCTTACGTGACATGCTTCAACATTCTTCCAGAAACAAAGAGACTAAGGAAACAAAGAAAATATCAGGATCAATCCCTTGTGTTTCTCCTGGCATGACACCTCTCTAAGAAAACAGCTTTTCTGAACTCACGCCCAGCAACTTCAATGACCTTGATACAAATCTCTCAATCTTGGTACCCCGTCACACGAGTTTGCAAGAATCTTAGCTCTTATCTGCAGAAGTAGCAAGTTTCTAGTCTCATCTCGCTCACTGGAGCTGGAGGGTGTTTAAAAAGGTGACTTGGTGAAGTTTATAAAAAGCTACAAAAGAATAAAAAGTGGGCAGATTAAAAACATGTGAGCAAATTACTTTAACCGCATGTTTTGACTGTATTTTTTAGTTGTGGGAGGGAAGCCTTCCCTAGGGACTGCTGGAAGGTGAAAATGGGTGAGCTGCTGCTGGGGACCATGCTTCTGTTGCACACACCATTCAGCTCTGCATCCAGCCAGAAAGCTGTGTCTGAAGAGGTGACAGAGCTCTCACACTTCCATGTTTGCTGCCCCACAGGGATTTGGTCAACATGGGCCTTTGATGCCAATGCAAAGGAAAACCACTCCCAAATTAATCTGTGTAAGTGTCACTCAGCAGCAATCTGAACTCTGCAGTAAAAGGAACAATTCTGGCTTACTCTGTAAAAGCACAAGCATGACAAAGGGTAGTGCACTTAGCTGGGACTCACAAAAGACCTCAAGTGATGTTAACATCAAAGGTACACCTCTTCTCATAGTCACGTCTACTTTTTGGCAGCAGAGAGGGATTGGAAAATCGCTGGGGGAAAAACATTCCAGAACTAATATCCCAGTACTGGTGTTTGTTAATATTTTAAACATCTTCTGCACTGGGCACTTAGTGCTTTTCAACCTAGGAAACACAAGAGCTCATTTCTAAGCTGATTTTGTTTGGAAAAGGTTAGATTAACCATCCTTATTATCACTGTTTTACCTTCTGCATAAATAGCCTCTTACAAGACCTTCCGCAATCAATCTTCCTCAACACCAGAAGTGTTCAGAGTTCTACAGACAAGCAAGGCACTAGGCAAAGGCACAGGTTGGCAGCAACTACATGTGTGACTTATCTGGGTTGTTTTTGGTTTAGTTTACAGAAATAAGGCCATTTTACTTATGTCTTCATGCATGCATATCTACTGGTGGAGGAATATCCCTGGGTGAAATTTCTTACATGATACCAGTTTGTGAAATAACAAGCTGAGTCTGCTGATGTCGGAAAAGCAGCCTTTTCTGAGTTCTTTTTCAGTGTATTTTTTTTCTCATGCCTTTCTTGCAATAGGAGAGTTGCTCTCTGTCTCATGCTTACGTCAGCCCAGAAGACCCTCCCAGGCAGTCTGTGGAATCTGAGTGTAAGTTTCTTGGCACGTGTTTAATTTCTTTTAGACTTAGAAGCATCAGAAATGAAACTGAATCTGCTTTCTCAGAAAATATATTCTTCTCTCTTTCCCCAGGAAACCTTAGCCTTAGACTACTAGGAGATGACTGGCACTTGGATGAAAGCAAAACAAAAGTTTTGTAAAGCTGGCTTCTAAGCACATAAATGTTGATGCAAACGTCATTTCAGTCTGATTTACAAACAGTAAGGCAGTGCTCTAAATGTATTGCCCTGATCATTAGAAAAACTAATTCTGAGGGACATAAATGACCTAATGCTTCATCAGAAGCACTGGGAAATAGCAGTCACAGTGAATGATGACACTTGAGATGATATATAAAAAACATTCACTTAGAAGTAAATGTTCAATGGAAAGACTGGCTCATTCTTTAGAAAGGCAAAGTTTGGGTTTACTAATTTCATGTCATGAAATCTCACACACCTAAATGAAAATTCAGAAGCCTCTGGCCTCCATCCTTCCTTCACTCATTGAAGATTTAATAGCAGACTGCGTGAGTTCTAATGCCTGAAACTATACACGAGTGTAATTTACTGCACACACTGGGAAGTGTTTGCATAAAGTGATTTACTGCCAGACCCCACCAGCCAGAGCGGATTCACGTCCACCTGTAGGTACAGGACTGCATGAACTCCCGCGGTTCTGAGTTAAGAGTTGGGAGACACCAGTTCCACGAGAACTGGGAGCTTCTTTGCACTTAAAGTGGAAACGAAAGGCCTCCACAATGGAGCTGCCCAGTGCCCTGTGAGAGCTGGCGCCAGACGGGACCCCGGCGCTGTGTGCCACCGAGCCCTGCCCGCACCCTCTCTGCCTCACCTGCTGTACACCAGGCACTCCATGTGGTTGATCTCCTTGTCGGAGCGGTAGCGGCTGTAGTCCTCCCACAGGTCCTTGATGGCGGTGACCGCCAAGATGAAGAGCACGGGGGCCAAGGCCAGCTCCGGCTGGAAGGCATTGACGGCCGGCACGAAGTTGAGGAGGGCGATGAACACAAAGTAGACGTTGGCCAGGCGGTGGAACTGCTCGAAGAGGTTCTTGGGCAGGAAGGACAATGCCGTGTACTTGGTGGTCTTGAGCCGGTTGCAGGCCAGGACCGTCCCCTTGGACTTCTCCGGCTCGGCCTCAGGTAACAGCAGGCTGGAGCGCACCAGCCGCGTCTTACTCTCCTTCTTCTTCCTCCGCCTCCTCTTCCTCTGCCTCTCCTTCCCCTCCGGCAGCACCTGGGGCGCTCCCTCTCCTCCTGCCGTGCCCTGGGACATCGCTGCCGCCCCGGTGTCCTACCCGGGCAGGGCGGGCAGCTCCCACGGCAGGCACGGCCCTAAGTTATCATCGTCCGCCGCCCGCCACGGCTCTCCTTTCCTCTTCCCCTCCGGGGGCGGGCGGGGGGAGGAGGGCTCTCTCGAACCCGCTCCCAGCCGCTCTGTCGGGACCTCTCTCGCTTTCTCCTCCTCCTGCTGGCCGGGGAGGGGACGTGGGCAGGCGGGGGACCGAGCCCTCCTCCCGCGGGCCTCTCCCGTGCCGGGCGCGGGGGATGCGGGGGCCGGCGTGCCGCGGGCCGGGCCGGGGCAGCGGGAAACGGGAGCGGCCCTTCCGCGCTCAGGCTGCCCCGAGCGCCGGCCCGGCCCGCCGAGCACGGCCGGCAGCGCACTTAGCGGCGGCTTTTGACTCTGAGTTGCGTGTGGGACGGGGAAAGAGGTTCGAGCGGGGAAAGAGAAAATTCCCGCTGAAGCGTCGGCGCTGCGCGCGGGCCTTTATCCACGGTGCCCCAGCGCAGCTGGTGGGAGTTTTTACCGGCTGACTCAGGGCGAAACTCCACGTTCTGCCTGAATCCGTGTGCCACGTTGATACCCATCCCCGTGCTGAGCCTGGAAGCCACAACACAACATCTCCCCGCTCTTCACGTCTGTCTGGTGCGCCGGCGCTGCTGGTGGCGGCCGTGGTGCCTGGGACAGCCCCACAGGTGGGAACCAGAAAAATGAAATTTCGGATGGAAAACATTCGGCACTGCCACCTCCACACACGCCCTGGCAGCGGTGTGCTGCAACGCACGTTCGCCTCTGTGGATTTTCCTATTCCCTCGTGGTAGGGTAGGTCTTACCAGCAAGGACTGGAAATGCCAATCTCTGGCTCTGTGGTTTACGCTCTGCGCTTTCTGGAGAAAGATACAGTTATGGGTCATGATGGATAGACAAGAAATACAGAAAAGAAGATAATTTAGATTGAAAGATTTAGTCTAAAATCACAAGTGAACAAATGTAGTGAATCAATGCAGAGATTTAAAAAACGCATAATAAAAAAAATAAAATTTTTGCTGCTAGGTGTGACATGAGTCTTTACTGCATGGTTTTAGGTTGGGATTTAAGAGCAGACCCTTTGGATATGGGAATCCATAGATCACTCCAGGCTGTGTCTAACCTGTAGCACAGATGCATTTTATGGAGGGACCCTTGGTCCTGATCCTGTGATATCCCAAGGTGGGATCATACTGAGTACAAAAGCAAGCCCTCCATACCTGCCAGCATGTTTCTTGTTGTCACAGAAAATAGGCATAGAGTATAAACATCTAGTCTCGATATAAGGTCAGGTCAGGACAGTACTGGGGCATTTTTTGGGAAAGTACCTAGTCCCACAACTCAGATGCTGCCATGGCAAATTCCATGAAGACCAAGAAGTGAAAGCCATTTTACCCGAACCTCGCTGATTGTGTGTGCTGCTGTGTTTTCATCCTTCCTTCTCCCATTTGCAGTATGTTTGCAATTGCTCTTTGAAGTGTCCGGTTAATTGGGAGCCCTTTTCAGCCCCTGAGGCACTATGTGAGTGCTAGTTCAGCCCATGACCTGGTACTGGCACTGTGTGAAGCCACAAACCCTCCACTAATCCTGCTGTCTACTCTTCTGATGCTACTTCAAACTTAGCAGGGATTTCCTGGGTTTCTCAGCTCTTGGAATATAGACACAACAAGGTTTTAGTTAGTGCATGGAGAAAAGGAAAAATTGGTCTGTTTTGGTTTTGTTTGGTCTTTTTTTTTTTTTTGCAAAGTCTGCTCCATTGTTGATAAGGGAAAAGTACAAAATGATAAGAGAAAAAAAAAACAAGACAAATTTAAAAATCCCTCCTAATTTCAATTTACTGTAGGTGGTTTTTTTTGTTTGTTTCTTTGTTTGCTTACACTTGGGTTAACTTAAAGGGGAAGCTGGAATGAACAAACATCCTTTTTCTGTGCGTTGGGAATGCTGAAGTGGGATGAGGAGGACATTTTATCACTGCAATATTCCCATAAACTGAGCTTCATCCATCCAAGGGCTCCTTGCAGGGGATACTCCAAAAAGTGAATTGCTGGGTTTTTAGCCACTGGCCTGCCAGCCACTGCAACCTCTGTTTTGTAGGTCTCTGGTTCATCCCAGGCCTCCAGGAGCTGAAATGCTGTTCAGGCTTCATTTTTCCTCTAGATGGCCCTCCAACTTGTTTACACAGATTGGAGGAGAAGCAGCAGTATTTGTTCCTTTCTCTTGCCAAAGCACATCACCTCTTAGAATAAACTATTCATATCTTTGTCAATGCCAGGTGACTCACCTGGCATTCCAGGTATACTCAAATGGTTTGAGTATAGCACATCTGAGTGGAAAGATGGTGCACACACAAGTGTTGTGGAGTAGTGAGTGCCTGTGCTGGCAGGAGAAGTAAGCCAGTTGCTCAGTCACTGAATCCACCATATAAAAATGATGTGTAAATCATAAAAAAAAATTGGTGTCTAGATCAGGTTTGGCAGTGCATATTCAGCAAACTTTCAGTAACTGCAAGTAAATTAAGGGTTAGATGTGTAGCAACATTAAATTTTCAGACAGAGTGCTCAAGGCAAGGTAAGAAAAGACAATTCTCACATTCCCCTTAAGCTACTTGTTTAAGGCAAACACGTGTGCAAGTTTGGAGAGCCTAACCTGGGATACTATTTATGGATACCACTTACACCTAGTGGTATCCAAACCTGTGACACCAGATATCCCAAAATTGTCAGTTACAATCCCACAATTATAAGAAATGGTCTACAAGTCAGTGGGCTAGACTTGCAAATCTGTTTTACTTGCATAGTTTTGGAGTGCTCAGGATTCGCATTAACAAGATTTCTTTTGGAACAGAATAACAGGAGAGAAACTTAAAGATTTGGAGAACCTGAAAGTTTTAATGTAATTCCCATGAGCTGAGTTTTACAAACAGATATAGCAGCAGAAAGAAAATAAACAGTTGCGTGGGAGCCTCTGAAAAATTATGCATTTTTTTTGCTAAATTGTTTATTTAAAAGCAATTTAAAGCCTTTGTATTTGAGTATGTATTGGCAGAGTTAAGTGCCGCCCTTGGAAAGTTTCACTATAAAAAAAAAAAGTAGAAAGTATGCCACACCCCGCTGGTCAAGAGCTAAAAAGCTCTTCTCATATCATTGACCAGGACTTTCTTTGTTGCTAGTAAATTGCTTTTTAACTGATACAGGCAAGCTAAAGTATTGCAAGGCAGTGCCACCTGTAGAGGATGTGGCACTCCTCTGCTTTCTGTGTTGCCACATGAGGAGTCCAAAATTCTGGATATTTGTACTAAAACCTGACAAAATGTAATCCATGATAAATAAAAACAAGAGTTAACCTTACTTCGAAAAGCCTTTAAAAACTAATGTTTGTTAGGCTTTTCTAGCCAAAAAAATTGTCAATTTAGACACTCCCAAGAATTTAGTCCTTCATTTCCATTTGCAAATAATGCAGAGAGGGTTTGAGAAAGCATGAATATTTGTATCTAAACTCACATCAGACCCCTCCCTGCCCACAGAGTTCAAGTATGTGAGGTTGGAAATAAGAGGCAGGCAGGCAGCAAATTCAGCTTTCAACTGGTACAAAATACACATGTACAAGTCTGGCTTTAGCTTTTGAGTACAAAAGGACAAGTGTGTTGCTTATGTTGTTAACTGCAGTACACCTGCATCTTCTTTTTATGGAGTCTTCTGGAGGAAAGGAGGCGAAAAGAAATTGGTTTTAAATCATTCTCGATGATTCATGGATCCTACAAAGTATCACCCTCAAGAAACAGAAGCAAACTGTTTTGAAAAGCCAGAGGAGTCAAGAGCCAAAGACTAGATTTACCAGATAACCTGAACTAAAATGTGGACTCTTAACTGTTTTTCAGGGTCATTGGAATGAAGCACTAAACCCAGGTGATGTCTGCAGATTGCGCCATGCTTTAATTGCTCCCTGCACCCATTGATGTCTCCTTCCCACCCAGAGCTCTTCCTTTGTTGTCACATGGCTTTTTCTCAGTGTCTTTCATCTCACTCCATTTTGCTTGGTATCTGATCTCTAATTTCTCCTGCCATTTACCTGAATCCAGCCTCTGATGCCCAATATCTCTTGAAATGCAAGCTCACTCCCGAGCCTTTCCAGTGCCTGACTCCTGTTTTTCAACTGTGCACATTTTCTTCAGATCAAAGACTAAAACTGAAAAAGGAGAGATGTTCTAAGCATCACTTATGCTGATAATATACCTAGTGAGCTCTTTGATAGCCTGGGCCACTAAAAGCTGAGCCTTAAGGAATGGCACTGCATTTAAGGCTAGAAGGCACTACAGGATTTTCTGGCTCAAGATACTGTATTGACTTGGCCTTTTGGATGCCACACGTGCTAGAGCTTGCAATCATTATTGAATTGTTATGTGAACAGGCTGGTTGCTCAGAGACCAGATAACTAGTTTTATTCCTCTTCTCAGGGTCCTCAGCCCTGATTACATTTGAACTATTTTAAATGGCATGAGGTTTTGTCAGTATGCAAGAATCATTATATCAACCAAAAAATGCCTTTAGCCTGATGGTTGTGTGAAACAGCTGGAAATTGGCATCCACCTGAATGCTAAGGATGAAAACACCATAGACATAGAGATAAGATCACATATACATTACTGATATAATAACTCCTGATTTGACTTGTCATGATTTTAGAAAGCTTGGAGTTACCATTATTCCATTTGAACAATTAGCTTCTTCCTATCATAAGAAAGTGAAGCAAACCTAATTTTAACATAGTCTAATTTGCTAGGCCACTTTTGTAATATTTATATGATGCTAAAATAAAGATTTCCCATGTTGGATATTGCCAGAAACATTTGTCAAATTACTCGTGATTCTCCTTTGGTCCAGAGAAGTTATTTTAATATTAACATGCTTAATATTATGGGACCACCCAGAGGCCTTAGTTGGAATCTAGGACTTTAGAACTATAAAAATAACTGTAAAGACATGGTACCACACATCAGACAAAATCTGTTCTGCCCTTTGCAGATGAGGCGTATCCCATCTGGCTTCCTGTAAAGGGGACAGGCATACATGTTTTGAACAAGCAGAAAAAAAGGCAAGAGGCTTTCAGTGTGAACAGCCTGCTGAAAATGCCAGAATTTGATGAGGCGAGACAGCAGCCAAAATGGCATTATTCCTCATTTCCTTTTAATCTGCAGGAGATACCTAGATACACAGTCATGCACATACAGAAGCTCTGTGTGTGTGTGTTTATGTATATATACACCACAAGCAGTCTCATAGAATGGCTTGGGCTGGAAGGGACCTTAAAGATCATCTAGTTCTAATCTCACTGTCATGGGCAGGGATGTCACCCACAAGAAAAGGTTGCTCAGGGCTCCATTCAAATTGATCTTGAGCATCCTGCCAGGGATGGGGCATCCACAGCTTCTCTGGGCAACCTGTCTCAGTGCCTCTGTAAAGAATTTCTTCCTAACACCAAATCTCTTGTTTTTTAGTTTAGAACTATTACCCCATGTTCTTTCAATATTTGACCATGTAAAAAGTCACTGTCCTTATTTTTTATAAACCCCCTTTAAGTACTGGAAGAATCCAATGAGGCCTCTGTGGGGGAATGGAATGTAAGACAATAGAGATAGTGCAGAAAGCAATCTCGCCCCTGAGGAGTTGCAGCTGTACTAATTACCAAGGATTAGGAACAGGCTTGCCTTTAATAGGCCACAGCTATGTCCAATAAGGATGAGTGCTATAAAAAAGCTGCTCGAGAAGAGAGCTGGAGTTTGTTGGCTGTCCTGTGAGGAGATGACCACGAGAAATGACTGAAAAGGCGTGGAAGTTTTGTGACAGGACAACTAACAGCTCTCCCCAGAGCATTCTCTTCTCCAGACTGATCAACCTCAACTGTCTCATCCTGACTTTTTAGAAAAGGTGCTCCAGCCCTCTGATGATCTTCATGCCCCTCCTTCAAACAGGTCCTTGTCTTTCTTGTGCTAACGACTCACTCCAGAGCTGGAGACAATCCTCCAAGTGGAGGATTGCAAGAGTGGAGTAGAGGGGCAGAATCACCTCCCTTGACCTGCTGGCCACACCTCCTTTGGTTCAGCGCAGAATGTGGTTGACTTGTGGCTGCAGGTGCATATTGACAGGTCATGTCCAGTTTTTCCTCCACCAGAACCCCCTAGTCATTCTCTGCAGGGCTGCTTTCACTAAGTTCTCCCAGTCTGTACTCATCTCTGGGATTGCTCTGGCCCTGATGTAGCACCTTTCACTTCGTCTTGTTGAACCTCGTGAGGTTCTTGTGGGCTGACTTCTCAAGGTTTTCCAGGTCTCTCAGGATGGCATTCCCGCCTTCAGTCATGTCAACTGTACCGTGCAACTTTGTGTCACCTTGGTGACTCAGTCTCACTATCCGTGTAATTGATGAAGATATTGAAGAACACTGGTCCCAAGACAGAGCCGTGGAGGACACCACCCATCACTGACCTCCACTTGGACATAGAGCCATTGAGCGCAACTCTGTCTACATCCAGAGAAATCCCACTCCTTTGTTTCTCAGTGGGCAGAGAGGGGACATTGGTGTCCCAGGGTGAACAGGAGCCATGTGACAAGGAAGAGTGTTCAGTGTTGCAGCACTAAGGGAAGTCGATCTTATTCAGGGCCTGAGCAGCCCTGCTGGGCCTCTTCAGTGCAATGGTAAGACATCATTAAGGAACAGATTCTACCTTTTGGAAGCCAGAGCAGTGCTACATAGCAAGCCTCTCACATTCTGCATACATTTCACTGAAATGCTTCTCCCACCTACCATGCCCCAAGGGCACCTGCATCTTGCATTCTGCCAGGTACATGTTGCAGGATCTGCTCACCAGCTGTTTCTGATGAGGGATCCATAGATGCTGTCTGGTGTGCAAGGGGCTGGAGGGGGAAGGAGGCTACAACACTGTGGAATGCATACCTTTGATTGGTGTCTTGTGTGGAAAGAAGCCTGTTCAGAGAGTAGAGGGCTGCCATGCCCTTTTCTCCATCACCTGAACAGCCACATCCATTCTATGACCCTGTTCACATGCAGACCCCTGGCAAATGAGCCAACTGACCTATTAAGCCTCAGGAATGGCAGATTTGGAAATTGATAGTGCTGTATAATAAGCTAGATAAAAAACTAGTCAAGGTGCAGGAAGGACAGCTGTGAATCAAAGACATGAAGCATTCAGGTATCTGAGGTTAGCTTGTAGGCATGGTACTAGTGAAAAACTTTGCAAATGCTTAATAACTAGTAATATTTGAGATGTAAGGAATAGCCAGAGCCATTGATCAGCTTTTAGAGCTTTCAAATCTGGAAGTTTCCTCTAGTAATCTCAACTGAAAAAGTGCCGCCTTAATTGGTGGAGAAAGACTGTCACTTCTAGGACATCAAGAACATCCCAAAATGTGTCAGTAGGTAAATGGATCAGTGAAGTCCATGCTCAAAAAAGCGCTTCATTTTCCACTGACTGCAGAAGTCATAAGTGATTATGGCAGAGGAAGGTGTTTCCTTGGTGGTATCCAAAGCTAGGCAAGTAAATTTGTTCCTTCATGTCTTGCCCAAGCCAATCCACAGCAGAGCAACCAACACTCCACTGTAAAAGACAAACCTGAATTGCATGGGACACTCAATATACAAGATGAGTGCAGGAGAACCCCCAGCCATGTGAGAAACCTGTGGTCACTCAGCTGTGCCTGGCACACCAGCCAAAAATTATAATACACAGTGGCAAGTTGTCCCCTTAAGCAGTGGGAAATCAGAGACAGCTCTTTACCTACTTAATCTCCCCACTCGCAGAAATGCTTTTTTTTAATATCCAAGGCATTTACAGGGGGAAATCCATAAGCATTACTTCAGTCCATCAACTAACATATACAGGGACACTGCAGAAGAGGAAATGCAGGAAAACCTATGTAATTAACTGCAGGAGTCAAAGCAGACATGCTATTTATAGAAACTGCAGTTTGTGAGGAAATGAAAGTTAATATCTTTACTGTGGAGCTGCCAACTCTTGCTATTTCATGGTGAGTCTCACAGTATTTGTTGCTGTTTTTAAAGCTGAATATCCTTCCATAATGGGATCTTGCAACAAGCTCAGCTTGCTAATGCAAAAAAACATGGTTGGAAAGAAGAAGCAGAAGATAAAGAAGAGTTAAGACTTCTTATCTATCTCAAGTTAAGACTTGAGTTAATGTTTTTGGAAACACTGCGATTCTTCAAGCAATTCTATGACTTTTTAAAATCCTGATGATTTTTACCACCAAGCACTTGAAGTGATTGTCTTTGTATAGGAGCTGCTGTGGGATTTCTTGTATGTGTGGAGTCAAGACATATTTCACATCTCTCTAGAAACAAAATACTGACTCAGGATATTGTTCCTGAATGGCAAATTGGGTGTCTCTTCAAATTAAGAGATATTTAATGACTTGTCATGCTTATATTTTTCCATATCTAGATTTCTTAAAAAACTTTGCCCAAAAAAGCTAATTAAAGACGCTTGAATGAGTTTTTACAAGAATTTGTCTGAGGAGAGCTTGCTATGCCTTCACTGGAGAATTAAAAAAGGGAAGCTGGGCTCTTTTGCTATTTGGTTGTTAGTCAGGATTGCTCGAAGAGAAAGTTGTGCAAGCCAATGTTTTCTTGCTGGCTAGTCACTAGAGTCAGATTTGCCTCTGGATTTTGTGACTCTGCACGGCAAAACAAGACTTCCATTCAGCTCCGATGCAAAGTAGCTGCAGGCTCTTACTCCTTCTGAGAGGCCGGGTGCTGCTTTCAGTCTGCTGAGGGTCTAGGGCAGCACTGATCGATTGTCTCCTGCCTAGAGCTGACTCAGAATGGCCAGGCTTAGTACAAAATGGTGTAAATGGGCTGTAAACAACCAGATTTGAAAAGAAAAGGAAGAAAAAACTTCAACAGCAGGAGAGTGAAAGGGTGACTTCCCTGCCTTTGGGGAACTCATCTGTAAGTAGAACTGATTGGGAAAAAATCTGGTTCATTGAGCCTGACTGCTTTGTTGGAATCTAGTAGCCTGGAGAGCTTTTGCTGAAATTAAGGCAACATTTTCGGCAGTAGCTGCTGGGTTTGTCGGAGTCTTGTGATACTGCTTAAGGGGGGGCTTGCCCAGTCTGCTTTTCCACTTGCCCTGGCAGCAAGAGATGCCCTAATGTATGGGATCCCTGACTCTGCAGCACTCGTCTTGGTAGCTGGGGCCATTCTAGCTGGTCTGGAAGCTTGCAGGCTTCTTAATGTGTCTGCCAGTATCACCAGAGAAACTGGCAAATGCAGTATTTTAGTGATTTGCATCCTGAAAAATATTTCAAGTGAAGCAGTGCTTCGGGACTAGTTCAGACTATGTGTAATATAATATAATCCAGAGTAGAAAATTACTTGTAGTAGAGCAACACGAGCTTCTGACCAGTTCTGTTTTTAAACCTTGTGTCCAAATTCATGTCTGAATGCCAAGGTCCAAACATTCATTTGTTTGCTACATACTTTAGGAAGACTGTGGTGTATGTCAAACTTACTGTCTCTGTTTATATTATATGCCACTGACCATAAGAGTAACTCATCCTTTTAGCTTACTAAAACAAAGGAACTTCAGTGGATGCTCACTTTTAACAACTATTTAACCAGGTGTTTCTGCAGTGCTAGAATAGATCTGATCTGACTTCTACTGAAGTGGGTAGAGAGACCAATCTAATTTACAAATTCCCTATAATTTCCCAACTGGTTAAAAACCTATAAAGATTCAGAGAGACTCATTATTTGGCTTTTGGTGGTTTGTTGGGGTCTTTTTCCTGGTGTAATCCTCTGTGTGTAGTGACTGTTCTGTAGACCTCTCCATGATGTAGCAGGAGAGGTCATACAAGGCTGCATGAGAGTAGAGTGTATGTAAGCATCAGTTATATCAGGGAATTTCTATTACAGAAACAGCTGAAAGATGACTTCTAATTCAGCATTCACTAATGCAGTAAATATTAAGACTGTATAAGACTTGTATATAAGACAGTATATTGGGAGGGGAGGCTTTTTATAATCAACTAGCTTTTGCTGTGTTTGGAAAAACAGAGGACTAGTGCTGGCTCTCTTCTGATCTGAAAGTAACTCTCAGGCGTGGAAAAAATTGGTATTCCTTCCACCCTGTAGTCCAGAAGATGAAAGTTCCAACCACTTCCCCATAACAGTGCTTCCATGGTGCTGTGCTGGTTTATTGACTTGGGAAACTGCTGCTTCTGCTTTGTCAGCTGTGTCAGTGATCCATGTTTCTTTCCTCTCCCTACTTACTCTTCCCTGCTGGCCTTAGTTTAAACAGGTTTTTATTGTCTGTGTTTTTATATTATCAGGTAACACTACTAATCCCTACCTGAATGAGAGTGACCACAAATAGGCTCTATATATAATATACAGCACCCACCATATGAACACACACATGTGCAGCCATTGTATGCATACACAGTCTCCGTGGACACACACTGAACTGATCTCTGCAAAGTGTACAGAGTGACTTTTGATGTTGTTCAGAGATGTAGTAAATTGTTGTATGTAGTAATGATACTGTAATCTGAGAGATTTCTGTAGGCATTGCTTTCTGCTAGTAATTTAGTTACATTCATTAAGCAAAGGCTATTATATCATACTGCAACTCGAGCTCCTGTATGCCTTGCTTGCAAGAAAAGCACTGGACTTGAGATAACTAATGTTTTAAATAAATAAGATGTGGGAAACCAGAAGGAATGCCAGTGAAAGGGTGGTGTATCAACAGTAGTTAGGAGAAATCTGAAGAGCAGCCAGCATAATAAGTTTAAAGGGTGGAGGAGAATTACAATGGCAACACAATGTTTTGATCAAAATAAAGCAATTTCTATGTGTAATGAAGAAATAGCCCACAATTTTTAAAGACCCGTGCATTCAACAGCCACGGGCTGCCTTTCAAGTTTACAGGCTTATGTTTCATATTAAGAAAGGATATAGTTTCTAATTCTCTTTCAACAAAACACCAGATAGCTAACACAGCAATGAAAAACAGACTGTAAAAAAAAAAAAAAAAAAAAAACAAACCCTGATGAGTACTGTTTATTCTGTTAATTCTTGATTTGTTGAATTTTTATCCATTACTCACTCTCTGCTTGGTTACAGTATGAAAATCTCTCTGCTCTTCTGCTTTCTGACCCTCCTTTCCTGCTCCTCTAACTCCCTTTTTCCTAGCACAGACCTTGGCCAGCAGCATGACAGACTGTTGCAAGGTATGTGCATCAATCAGGGGAGTGCTGAAGTGTGATCTGCAGCCAGCACAGCTGTGCCAGCAGAACCCTCTAGTATGGATTAAGACATATCAGCAAAAGTGCTCTTTTACAGAATGATTTTTTTTCTCATAAGGTCAGCAACAAGTTCTACCAGCAGAAGTGGAGTTTTCTCACTCTAATGTGTAACTGCAGTATGAACACTGTTCCCAAATGTAGCCTATCAACGCCAAGCTACCTCATACAGCACTTGGCATAAATTTGGCTTTCTGCACTTCAGAGGTTAATAAGAATATCTCCTGAACTCATACCATGGCCATAGCTCTCTGCCCTCTTCCTCACTCACTCTCCTGCTTTGGCCTCTATAATTTATCTCAAACTTATCCATATTTTTGAATTTCACCTCACCACCATTTGTTCTGTGTACTCTGATCTTTTTTGTCACATTCTCCACACACTTTTTGGTACCTCCTGCCTTCCCTTAGAAAATGATTTTCCTATATGTGAGCATTTTTGTATCAAACTGCTAATGCAAGGCATATAAAAGTGAATCTTTTTATTCCCTAAGCTCCCATAATGTACAGAAGAACAATGGCATATTTGGGTCCTTTTTTACTTTTCATCTAGTATTTGGAATGTTGGAACTTATTTTCATGCAATCAGTTCTAAATTCCTGCTTTAGTATTTATATGAAAACTGATATTCTTGAATAATAACACAATCTGAGTATTTGGGGGCTTAAGGATTATTAATTTTCATCACCTGTCATTTACAGAACAAACTGGTTCAAATCCTACAGCACTTATTTGCTCTTTGCCTAAAACCAGTGAAAACCATCTAATCCCTCTTCAGATTCCAAAGCTATGTCAATGAGGGGAGAGAATGGCAAGAGTAGGCACCCAGACTCAAGCTGCAGTTCCACTGCTGGTGCCTGTTTATACTGAAACGATCAACAATTTACACAATGCCACTGGAGCTGAAGAGTATCCCTCCAGCTTCAGTGCTGAGAAACCATTCACCACAAGGGAGCTGATTTGGGATGGAAAAGATGTCTCACTCTGTCAGAGGAGCTTCTGGTTCTGCTGTGCATGCAGGGTGAGCCTAGGGGTTACACTTATGCTGGTATGCTGAGGATTTAACATCTGAGTGAGGATCTAAGAACCCAGAAAGTAAAGAGTGCTTCGTAAAAGGGGCTTCATCTATGAAATCCTACCTTTTACCAGGTATGCATGAAGCCATGAGGTTTTTCTGGGAAACTGTGAACTTGCATGAGAATATGTTATGTAAATATCACATGACTGATGCAATCCTTGGTGCGGTGTGACGGTGTTCACCGGGATCTTAGGATGAGGGAAGAGACGAGGATCTGACTCCATGTTTCAGAAGGCTTGATTTATTATTTTATTTTATGTATTATATTAAAACTATACTAAAAGGATAGAAGAAAGGATTTCATCAGAAGGCTAGCTAAGAATAGAAAAAGAAAGAATGATAACAAAGACTTGTGACTCAGACTCTCTGTCTGAGCCAGCTGGACTGTGATTGGCCATTAATTAGAAATGTCCAACATGGGCCAATCACAGATCCACCTGTTGCATTCCACAGCAGCAGATAATCAATGCTTACATTTTGTTCCTGAGGCCTCTCAGCTTCTCAGGAGGAAAAATCCTAAGGAAAGGATTTTTCATAAAAGATGTCTGTGACAGTGCAGAGGTCTGTCTTCCTTGACTCCTCTATGCATAAAAACAAAGCAGAAATAAACCATGGGCATATGATCACCTGGAATGCTTAATTTTTAGCTCAGTTTTTGGTCCCAAATACTGCTTTGGTTGATGCCACCTACCAGTCTTTCAGGCTATATTTGGCCAATGATTTGGACCATAATATGTGCCAGATTTTTGGGAGGGGATTATGAAAGAGACAGTTTAGTCTTCAAAAGTGGATAGCACTGTCCTAATAGCCTGCAGAGATTGGGCCCTAGAATATTTTATTGATTATTCTACAAGTAGCCTCTAAGGCTGAATTTCTGTCCTTTTACAGTTCTGTTTAACCCATGAGTTTTATGCCTTTCATTTTTATTTTCTTCTCCACCTAATTTTCTTTGTCCATGCAGGGAACAAAGAAACTGATTTTTCTTACCTGCAGACACCTTTCACCCTAATTTTCACATCCATGTGACACTCAGCAGAATTAGGTAGTGCACTAACTCCTGGCCTCTCAAAAAATAAAGAAAGCTCAGGAAGCATTTGCTGAATTTTTGTTGGACAAACCAGTCCTTGAATCTCTTTGCAGATAACATATTCTTTGCAGATCATTGACCATCACACAAAAAAGCCACTGCTGTACTTCATTTTCACATCCTCAACAAATTGCAGCACAGCTGGGAACTCATCCCTCTGCTCCAGATGTTTCTCTCCACTTTCTTTTCTTCCCACTATATAAAATTCTCTTCTGTTATTTTTTTCCCTCTAGTGGTGGTTTTATTCACCTTACAGAAAACTTTAGGTGAGATTTGTTGTTTGCCCTGCAAATTAAGGAGTCTGAAAGACCCCAGGAGAAGGTCAGAATAAAGCTTTGAGCTGGTATTTAATTAGCATTTATCAACAAACAGATTTTAAAGCAAATATTAGTACAGGCTTACTAATAAAAGGGAAGTGTTTGTGTAGTGTCACTCCCACTCATTTTCACCTTGAGGTATTTTAGGAATTGATGACCTGGAAAAGTGAGCAAGCAGTAAGTACTGTACAGACTGTGGGCAGTAGGAAAAACTGTTTGTCTACATTCAGTGTTATGACAACTTTGTGATAGAGACACCAGGCCCTGGTGTCCTTGGAATGTAGGTGGGTGAGTGAGTCACTTATTGCTGTCCTGACATGCCATAAGTAGGTGGCTGTTCTCTGTCGTCTGAGTATGGTCCTTCAATTTTTATTCAGTGAGAGACATCAACATTTAAAAATGGATTTATTTTGGTTCACACTTGAATAACTGATGTCATTTTTCATTCTGAGCAAGGAGCTTCTTAAAATCAATATACTTTAGACCTGTCTACAGCCATTTACCAGTTCCATAGTCTTGAACCATTTTGTCTGCTTTAAAACAGTGCCAGGTGTCTGAATGCAGATGATATGTTTGGAAGCAAAATTGCAGCCAAAAACTACCTTGGACAAATGCTGTGCTATAATTGTCTTTTATCACTGGTCGTGCTTCCTATAACAGAATCCATGCATAGGAAAAGATGCAGGAAAAATGAGTAAGTAGCACTACGGTTAATGTGGTTATCTTGTCCGAGACATCATTTCCTCAAAAGACTGGAAAAATGTGCATATGGAAGAAACCTGGCATTTCTGTTGTCTAAATGGGAGTTTAACACTGGGTTCCCTGAAATGGTTTTAGTTAATTGGGAAAACCAGTCAGAATTGTTAGCACATTATATTGAAAGAAACATCAGAATTTGTAGTTGCCTCCAGTGAACTTCTGCAGAGCTTGTAGTCCTTTTGCTAAGGAGCAAATGACTAAATGATTTCCAGGGGTCCCTTCCAACGCCAAACATTCTGTGACTCTGTGAAATACTGCCCACTAACAAACACATGGCTGAGGAGGGCTGTTGCAGGGCTGTTCCAGAGGAGTTCATTAACTGAAGGTCTTCTGTTACCTTTATTAAAAATGAAATACTCATCCCCACTAACAGATATTTCTGCTAGAAACCCAAATTCTTAATTTTGTGACAGACTGGGAAAAACTGCTGAAAATGTAGGACAAAGTCCTATAAATGTCTGAATCATTAGCATCCAAACCAGCCAGTCACAGTATGACAGATTGAAGGACCTGTTGTCAAGCTGAAAGATACTTGGTCAAAACCATCATTCCTTTTTCTAAGAGTCCTCCTTCTTGACTCTGCTGTTAGGAAGGTGGATGCAGACCCCAAAAGCAGCATCCATTCTGCAGCCCTAGCAAGTTTCAGATTTCAGAACTGGTTATCTGGCTTTGGGGTAGTTTTTCTTAGAGAAGAAGATTATGCTTAATTTATCCTCCCTATTGTGTTCAATACAGAACTTTTCTTGGATGTGTCCAGTTGCAGAGCCATTTCTGTATTTCAGCCAACACAGTCTGGGCTAGGAGCTGCTTGGCCTTGTTCCAAAGTGGAAGAACCTTTCCCTGTTCCTTAGATATGCATCTCTGCTGCACTGGTATCCTGGTCCTCAAGGGCTGCAGGCATGGCTACTACCTCTGAACACATTCAGCCTTCCCTAAGCAGTCTTTTTTTCCCTTCCATTTCTTCCTTCCAGCTCCAATGTTTTACTTACCGTGTGCCAGAGTCACTTCACTCACCCTCATCAATTCAACCCTAGCTATGGGCAGTTTCCTTCTCACAGAAGGCTGCAAGCATCTGGCCTCCTTTGCTTTCTCATGGTTCCTGTTTTTCTTGCACTCAAGAGAGTTCCCTTTGTTTCTCCTTTTCAAAAGAAAAAACCCCTGACAACTTGTACCTACACACTTATTCTTCCTAATGCTGCTAGCTCACCTTACAGTCTTAAAAGCCATAGTTAAATAATTCTGTCTTTGAAAGATATGGGCAAATTTGAGTTTGGTACAAGAAGTCAAAACACCATTAATGCTAATAGATTTATACCATGGAAAAATTAGTCTAAATTGTCTGTTTCCCATTTAAAATAACCATCCAGAATAGATGTGCACTCTGTCCAGCTACACAGCTCATTCATCCTCATCGCCTGTGTCTCATGTGGCAGAATGTTCTTTTTAAAGATTTCATTAATCGTAAATGTTTCCATTTCTAGTAATACTCTATTGTTTGCAAGATGGACAATCCAGCATACTTTTGGTAGGCTTCTAAGGATTAGTTTCTACATTCTGCATGCTTATTTTAGTACAAAAAGACTTATGTATATTTCCTAAGTTATAGTTGAATTTGCTGTTAGATGTAAATCCCTGTAAATACAACATTATTTTGAAAACTAGTAATGTAGAGAATAGTATGTGTAGTGAATATTTAAAGTTTTGCTCCAGAATTTTTGCCAAAAACTAAGAGTGAACATAAACGGCATTTGGAATAGAATTAGGAAATGACATTATATTTAGAATTGAAAGTACAGCTCTCTTATCTTTCTAGCATCCAATGCGGCAAATCTGATAGTAAAACTGCCTCATTTTCTGATACTTCTTTTTGAACATTTCCTTCACTTGAAAAAATGCATGTGATTTTTAAAAATCAGTTTAGTTACCCAATGAGTTACATGCATGCAGAATTTAAAAAGAGAAATCTTTGCTCAATTTATTGGCTGCCCCAGATATGGGATCAAGCTTTGCAAGCAATCTACCTGTCCCAAGGACAGCAGGATATTGCATGGCCTTCAAAAGGAAGCATTCCGGATCATGGTTGAATACTTCTGGTCAAGGAAGTGTTGCAGACATCTTTTATGAAAAATCCTTTCCTTAGGATTTTTCCTCCTGAGAAGCTGAGAGGCCTCAGGAACAAAATGTAAGCATTGATTATCTGCTGCTGTGGAATGCAACAGGTGGATCTGTGATTGGCCCATGTTGGACATTTCTAATTAATGGCCAATCACAGTCCAGCTGGCTCAGACAGAGAGTCTGAGTCACAAGTCTTTGTTATCATTCTTTTTCTATTCTTAGCTAGCCTTCTGATGAGATCCTTTCTTCTATTCTTTTAGTATAGTTTTAATGTAATACATAAAATAAAATAATAAATCAAGCCTTCTGAAACATGGAGTCAGATCCTCGTCTCTTCCCTCATCCTAAGACCCCTGTGAACACTGTCACAAAGGAAGTTTCCAAAGAGTCTACTTTTAACCTGTGCCTGCTCTCTAGGTGGTACTCTGCCTTTCATGGTCTGAACCTAATCCTACCCACACACCATAGTGGACAAGGTTTTGTAGAACAACTGTAGAACGGTTCATAAGAGTTTTTTCCCTTGTTTTCATTATGGATCTCTCTGAGGATGGATGTCCTTAATCTGTCACTAGTGACAGGGTCTACTAGGACTGTGTCATCTTCCTGTCCCACCAGTTCTTGACTTTATCTGTTTCCTAGTTAGCTCCTTAGGTGTTATCTCGCATGGGGACCACCTCTTACTGTGGATGAATGTAACAACACATTGCACAAAGGGACCTTAATTTTCTTCAGTGTGTATTTGTATTCACCCGTTTGTGTTTGAGTACTACCAGCCTGAGAGTTTAAGGCAAAAACACAATTACTGCTGGAGCCCGTGGGCACTCATGTTCATACATGGCACTCATCTGTGACATTTGTGCTGCTTCTTCCTTCCTTCCCTGCCCCTTGTCCCTGTTCCTTTGCTATAGGTCACCTGCCCCAAACCCGAGATGGCCGAGCAGTGCATGTGAGCTTCAGCAGAAGCCTGGTCATGTAACTCATCCTCCCATGCCTTTTTCTTGATATATCATGGAAGGTTTTGGTGCTTTCTGCTGCTAACCAGCCTCAGCAGAGAGGTGGTGACCAGCACTGGGGACAAGATGGGGTGGGAACACCTCAGGAAGTTGCATCTGTCTGCTACCTAAACTCTATGAAATAACTTTCGTCAGTGTTTGTTCTGCACTCAGTCTGCAGGCAGCACATGGAGCAGCAGAGCTTCGGAGCTTCACACAGCTACAGCCACAGATCTGCTTCTGGCTCATGCAAACCACCTGTAAACATAAGAAGAAAAGTGACAGGAGAGAACGGAGTCAGATGAGAACCCAGGAGAAACTCAGAGAGAATCACAACTTACACAGTAGTCCAGAGAAACCACTACAGATACTTAAGGCAAAAGGTTTCTGCTTTTTCTCCTATTTTACGCCTCTTGGGTGCACATGGATCGCTGGCTTCAAAGTACTATTGATAGTTCTACAAGTAGCACATTACTGATAGTAATGGACATGGTGATTCAGTGAACAGCAGTGGGAGAACAGAGAAACATATAGCAGCAGTGGTCCAAAGACAGGGGGAAAAAGACATTCAGAAAGCTATATTTATGGAGAAATGCTACCAAGAGACGTGTGTATGAAGGTAATCCATTGACAAGAGTGGACAAAGCTAACTATTCCCCCAATACAACACTCAGGATCTGCTTCGTAATGCTAGAATATAGCTGGCTTTGTGCAAGATGTTGGCTGCAATGTGGAAGAATACAAAGGAGAATAAAACATTTAAAATTTGAAGCTGTCCATGTAAGAGGCAGTGTAGCATGAAGGGTTTCATTTGGAGCAGATTCCCATTAATGAGATTTGGGAGGAAAAGCTGTCTGACTTGTGCTGATTTGATTTCCTGTAGATAAATAACAGGGTATTGACCACATTGGTTTTAAGACAGGCCTGACAGGACTTTACTAGAATTCTCACTTCATTCAAATATTTTATGTCCACATTTAAGACACTAGAAGGAAAAAGAGCCATTCAAGGAAAAAACTATTGCACTTGGGAAGCCCTCAGGGTCTTGTAGTCTTACAGGGAGTGACTAGGGTGAAGAAATCTCTATTCTGTATCAGTATCTGTCTTTTTTTCTACCATGCCTGTAATTTCTCCTGCCTGCACCTTCACTTTTGTCAGACACTTCTACCATAGTGAATGGATGCTGACACATGCTGTTTTGTTATCACTGAAGTCCATATAGCTTTGCCAGCTTGGCAGTAGTGTGCGATTTAGAACAAGAAGTTGACCAGTGTGCCTTGATCTTTGCACCAGGATTTTTCTATGGCTACATTAAATGCCAGATGCTTCTTGTTACCTTCCAGTTTCAGTTCAGGTAATACCTTACTAGTGTATCTTGACTGAAACCCCCTTTCCTCTGTGCCCTTTCTTTTTTCAGCTTAAGTATTTCCTTGCACTGGTCATCTCTTCACAATCCAGAACAATGCAAAACAAATGGGAATGGAGGGACAGAAGGCTTCAATAAAAGGAGCATTAATTATATCCAAGGGACTTTTTTAATGGAAAAAATCCCTACCCTTCTTTTAATAGCTATCATCTGCTGGGAGGCAGGCACTCACATCAGTACATTCACAGTCTTATCAAACTTCAAACTGTAGTTTTTTAAACTTTGGAGCATAGTTATAGTGAGCATGTGACCAGAGGTTAAAAGCAGGAGGGTAGGTCAGCTGCTGTGTTCTTCTTGTCCTTCCATGCTTCTTGGTGCATGTTAAGGATTGTAAACACAGACTACTCAGATAACTTCTGGAAAACAAACAAACCTCAAATACACCCCTAGAGCAAACAAACAACAAAAAAGCCACAACAGAAAGTATACACTCTAAGTCAGTGCAAACAAATTATGGCAACTCTGTGCCAAGCCGTCATAAGCCCCAAACTAAGCATGCATGGCTTTGGGGAGAAGGACCTGTGGTGAGTGTTTCTGTCCTGCAGCTATCTCCCTGGCTCTCAGGCCATAGCTGTGTGCTATTGTGATTGAATCCATGAATAAAAATCTCTTTGCTCCCCAGGTTTTACATTATGTGAAGCTCAGTGGCAACACAGAGCTAACCTTGTGGGCCCCTGGGGAGGTAAAGGCTGACAAGGTCAGATAATGATGGGAATTCGTGTTTCCTGTAATTTTGATTTATTTCTTGTGTAAAATTCACTCATCTTAATAAAGATGCATGGCAATTGTTGAACCTACATAAACAGTTTCATGCTCATCAATAAGGTTTGAGGGGCATGTGGTGAATGTAGCTTCTCTTGAACTAGTTCAGTATTTAATTCCTGCTAATGTACACCATGAGATTGTGTCTAATTCAATTTGCAAAAATGTAAAGTGCCATTTAAGGAGAACTCATATATGGTTAGATAAATGTGTAACCCAGATGCCTCTATAATTCTTCTTTCAATATCATTAATTTGATATTCTGAATTGTAATTTACAGACTCTAGTTCCATACAAAAGAGAATAAACCTCAGAAAAGTAACCACAGTAAGTGCTTTTAGGAGTTTGGTTTTTTTCAGTAGTAGTGCATAGCACTGAGGAGTGTTGATGTCTCTTCATATCTTGTCCTCAGCATTGTAGCTTCATAAATATCATTACACAGAAATATCGCACACTGACTAATAATAAAAACACCACACCCAAGAATACCCTGAGAAATTACTGAGATTTAGTTTGTTTACATAGTTCTATGAGTGTCAGAATCAGTAATAGTGAAGTCAAGGGAATATTGGTCTCACTGTATCACAAGTGTAACAGTAATGTAGTGTACCGGTATCGCAGCTTGGCCTTAAAAAGGCCTGACAGTCTTTTTTAAATGATTTTGTGTAACTTGTTGCTTGTGTGATCACCCAAGTTGCTGCAAGATCAAGCAGACTAAAAAACCCAGCTCAACCTTTTCTTCAGCCAGTCAATTTGATACAGGGAACAAGGGTGCCATTTTTACATTCCCAAGCCACAGAACTAACCTCAGTTTTGAAGTCTCTCTCTGTATTTTGCTTTCTATATTTTATTTCCCTGGAGGCAATATAGCTTTAACCCTCCCAGACGGACTGCATCCCATTCAGCTGGATTAAAATCTGACTATTATTAATGAATTTGAACTTGGAGAGTGATGTAGTCACAAAATGGCCTCAGGAAGCAGCAAACTCACCCTCATGTACAGCAAACAAGTCAAATGAACAGCAAAAATATACCAAGGGTATACCTGGGTTAGTTATAAACACTCATGTTTGAAAATTATATAAATGCTCCTTGGAAATTCTAGAACAATTTTTCCTCTAGTGTCCAGTGGTGTGTACTATCACTGGAAGAGGTTGTGTTAAAATACATTTGTAGAACAAAACAGTTGATCCTCAGGAAATGACAGACAGGATGCATTGCTGGGAATTTTTACTTTGGACTAGTTCTGCCTTTGTCCCACAGTCTGGATGCCCATTAGAGGCCATAGTGGTATGACAGGAAAAGTATGGGTGGAGGAGATAGCCAGGAGATCAGTACAGAAGCACAATTTGGATCTGAACTGCCAGTGTAGGCAGGAGCTGCCCAGAAATGAAATCTTTACATGGGAAGCTCAGCTGTGTCACTGGAGTTTCCCAGGAATTAAGAGCGGGACAGACTGCTTGGTTTGAAGTCAAAATGTAAATAACAGGCATGAAAAGCAGCCAAAGAATGTGCAAGAGAATAGAAGATAGTAACAAAACAAGTCTTAGGTAAGGTGTTCAGAAATAATGAAAAATGTATGGGGGAAAGCTAAAGGCAAAGAAAATACTTTCCTTAACATTTGATTATGTTATTATCCTCACAAAGGCATGCTCATTTAGAAAAATCCTGTAAAAAAATCCAAACCATTAAATGGGAAGGGCTCCACCTAGCCATATAAAACATAACACTTTTTCTTTACACAGGATATCTGAGTGCAGAACTTGTGAACATAGGTTCTGTTGAATATTTTTTTCTGGTTCATCCCTCTTTAAGTGCTAAGTGCTGGGGAAAGAAATGAGCCTTATCTGGTTTGCTACCTGCCTAACCATTATCAGCTGGCATCAGGTAAAGAAATGAGCCTGAAAGAGTGAAGGATAGGTGCAGATGCTAGAATTCAGTGAGGTCAAATGGATGGATGAAAGGAGTGAGAAATTTTCTTAATGTTTGTTTTCAAATGAGCAGCTCTAGCAGTAGGAGCAGCAGCAAAGTGTGCTTTGCCAGAGGACTTGTGTCTCATGGCTGGATTCTCAGGTGTCTAATAAAGTAGAAGCAGTAATCTGAGGTTTTTTCTCTGAGGTGGGCTATTCATAATATTTATCAGGTGCAATTTCCTGTGATTGATGGGTTGAACTAATGCCAGGGGTCTCTCTTTGGTTAGTGTGTTTTTAACAATCTCTCCCTTTACTTGTTAGGCTAGTCTCATAAAAATTGGTTGGGTCTTAGTATTACTGTGGTTTTGATCTTCATATCAAATTTGATTGAAATAATTAAATGATTTAAGATTTAGTGTGTTGGAGAGTGGTGTAGTGCAGGTGAGGAACAAGGGGATACACAGGACCAAACAGTGTCATATAATAAAATTGCAGAATTCTTTTTTCCTTTAGAAACCAGGCCTAAAAAAATAGATAGTAGCAAGCTCTGAAAGAACATGCTTTCTAGATTCTTGGCATTTTTGATTTTGATTAGAGAGACTGAATGAAAAATTAAGAGTACCACCCAAAAGATGTGCAGCTGCTGCATGTCATTATTTGAGTGTTTTGCATTAAGATTTTTTCTGGAGTTTGGTAAAGGAGGTGAGTTTAACTGCCTTCTCCTTTGGATTTCTTATAGAAATCTGAAAGTGCATCTTTAAATGATATGTTTTGAACAAGGGAAGGAGGCTGCTGCCATGGCACTGGGAACTGAAGAAGAAAATACCTGCTTGACTGAGCTGCCCTTTTCATCCAGAGTAGTGTGAGACAAACTCACTGAATCAAAGCCTGAGCTCCAGATGCCTCGTGCAGTTGGAGATGGCTTCCTGCCAACGAGTTTCCAAAGCAAACAAGGAAGAGCAAATTTGCGTAGCATGAAGTGCAGCCACACAGGGAGGCAGTGAACAGGGTGGCTCCCTTCAGCGTGGAAGGGAATGTTAAGTGCTTTAATACAATGCTGTTTTAGAACAAACCCGACCCTGAAAGAAAAAATGTAATTTTCAACTGTGATCTTGAGTTTTCTGAATTTAACCAAGTTAGTCAATGACATTTTGACTGGGGGTGGTGTAATACAGTGTCTGTGGCTTGCTTTAAAGCATGTCTCCATGACTAAGAGTGGTTTCTGATATAATAGAATCAGAGACTTGTAGAATAGTTTGGGTTGAAAGAGACTCTTAAGATCATTTAGTTCCAACGCCTCTGCCATGGGCAGGGATGCCTTACACTTCAGAACCCCATCCAACTGGCCTTGAACACTTCCAGGAGAGGGGCATTCAGAACTTCTCTAAGCAGCCTGTTCCAGTGCTCATCACCTTCACAGTAAAGAATGTTTTCCTCATATTTAGTCTAAACCTACTCTCAGTTTAAAAACATTCCCCCTTCTCCTCTCACTATGCTCTCTTGTAAATAGGCTGTCATCAATAACCAACTTAGCACTGAAGTAGATTGGAGTAAACTCTAGGTCAGACTTGCTGGGGCCAAACAGACTCCAATGCCTTTGTCAATTAACCTTGATTGGCAAGATCTGCAGATCCGTGCAGCTGGCCATATCAGCTAATAAAATAACTTCTGATCTCCAGCTAAGTGTACAGAGATTCCATGTAAGCAAATCCTGGATATACCCATTGGTGTTAAGATGCTTTCCATGTCTAGTATAGTGAAGGAATAATAGTACTGAAAATAAGCATGATCTAAGAGAAGATTTTTGTGTTGTTCTACCTTCTTGCCATATGTGCTTATCGACTTCAGGAGTGGTCTTTTCTAAATGCTGAAAACAGTTCCTACTTTGTTGCCTTCTTTGATGATACCGTTGGATTCCACGATCTTATAGTCTTTTCTAATGTAACAATTGTATGATTCTGTGCTGAGAGAGCTGACTGACCTCTTCATCTGTCTGCCACAGAAGCACCTGGCTCCAGTTCACAGTTTAGAAACCTCAGTTCTTGTTATTTGTTAATTTGCCCTTACTGCTGAAGGGCCTGTTTAAGAAGAAAAATAAATGAATACATCAGTTCTACAGCAGCCCATCTGGGAATTCTACAGTGGTATTCCATCTTCACAGGAGTAACTGTGGAGGTTTGCAGATTGAAAACAATGGCTTCAGTTTGTTACAGCTGAGGTCTGGGTAGCAGGAGACTTAGTACAGGATAACAATTTGATATCTGAGACTGTGATTCATTCAGAGACTACAGTTCCCTTCTGTACCCTCCTCCGCCTGGTTACCCATTGAACTAAGAAAAATAAACCACAGAAACTTAATGAGAAACAAATGTTGTTGCTGAGTTGGTCTGTAATGGGAAGCTTAACTGTAGAAATTATTTTGTTACTGTTTCAGTCACTTTACTTTTAAAGGCAGTTAAATAAGTCTGAGTTGTCTGTGAGTCATGAACTTTGGGAACCTCATCATAGACTGACCTGTGTCCTATATGCAGGCTTGGTCAAGAAAACGTGAAATTGAAGGCAACAGTGTAGTCTGGGATCCAAGTGACCGTGTACCAGTGGCAAACACAAGCACCTTTGAACGAGTAGTGGAAAGGCTGTTACTTATGGCACACAACAGCACCGCTCCTGCTAACAGGGTATGTGAGGCCCTTCTGTAATGGTTTACTGTGATTGCATGGGAAAAGGGGAACCAGAAAAGTGCCAAACAGGGTGCTCTGCCTCCCTGTGCTGGATAGGTTTGTTCCCTACAGAAGTGTTCTGGAATCTTGGGAATTGAAACAACTACCACATGAAATGAGGTGCCTCAAAATTGAGCAATAAGGTGCAATATCTCTGGGATTTTTGCAGGTCTCTTGGATCCCTAAAAGGATTCAAGTGTCAGTTGCTGGGTGAAAGAGCAAATGCCATTTTAGAGGGACTTGCAGGGAAATTGCTGAGCTGCCCAACATGGCTTTAAAGAAAAGGGTCTGAATTGTTTGAATTGTGTTGGGCCCCAGCTTTCAGTTCATGTTCTTTTTATTATCTTGGACAGTGCCAAAACAGCAAAACTGTCCCAAATTAATGTTTTCATATTTTTTTCTTTTGTTTTGGCAAGGCTTGCCATAGAGATTTTAATCATATACGTGGTAAAAATCAATGCCCTCTAGTTTCTGTAGCATAGATATATATGTGCATTACCAGAACTTAAATATATAAGTCTTTAGTGCTCTTTGAAAAAACAATTATTTTGGAAACAAAAGGCTAGTACATCAATTTGCCATTCTGCCCAAGTGGGCACTGGGTTTTTACCTTGTTAAAAATAAAAAAAATAACACACCACTATCTTTAAACTACAGATTTCTCTCATATTTTTATTCCTACTCTTCTCCTAATGCTGCATAGTACATAAAGTTTTAACTTGCGCACATTGGTGCCACCTGATCCCAAAGTGTCTGTAGTTTTTTTTCTACAGCTCTGTCTGCTTAGTGATTGCTTTTTATGGTGCAGCATTTTAGAGTTGGTTGGATTAAAAAATCAGGGTGAACCCATTTTTGACAGGGTGTATATATATATAAATATATTATTTGTATGTGTGTGGACATTCACACACAACCATATTTAAAACAATGTTTTTTCCAAGAGTGGAAAAACCCCTTAACCACTGCAAATGTGGATTCAGTGTATTTCTTGCAACACAATGATATGAAGATGCAGGGACCTGTTATAGTAAAAAAAACCCAGCCACATTCCATTTTAGGAGCCTAGTATGTTAAATTATATTTTGGAATAATTTGTTACTTAAACAGCCCTGATGGTTCAGTGTGAATTGGGATTTTAATAGCATCTCCCAGCTGAAATGAATGGTGTTTGCTTGACTGAGCATCTTTGTCAACTTTGAAAATTTTAAATCTGGTTATATCCCTCATGGCCTTTTGGGTTCTCTGAGGAGCAAACCCAACTGTCCTTGCAAGGCATCCCTGCTCAGGGGAAGGCAGACAGGTGATGGCACCTGGTGATCAAAGATGCCAAAGTCATCAGGGAGCTCTACAGATACCACTTTGGGAGCTCGTTCACGGATACAGCCTGGAGCAGATTGCAAGCCAGAGCCATCTGTGTAATCTCAGGGATGTAAGCAAAGCTGAAGCCAACTAAATGAGAACATCAAGCTTTTCTAATACATCACAGCCTTAACCACAATATGGAAGTTTGTGCAAGTCTGTCTTTGCCAGATTGTCAACCTCAAGTGACAGCTGTCCAAGCAAAGGCTTGCAGCACTGTCTGACGTGCTGCAAAGAATCCCATACTTCTTCATCCACCTTCATCAGCCAACAAAGAGGCAGAAGTCAAAAAACCTGATTTCTTTAAAAATATGAAGTAAAATCCCAGCAGATCCAGAACCTCAATGTCTGGGTACAGAGTAACAGCAGGCAGAATGAGAAGGTAGGAGAAAAAAAGGAGAACTGATGCTATGGTTCTCCCAAACTCCAGGGTCAGCTACTGCAGGTGGCAGTCCTCACTTGGTTGTCACTTGTCATTCAGCAGCTGCAGACTGCATTAAACTGAAGCCTTCCCAAAAACTCTTGTTCAGTGCTGGAGTGGCATTGCTTCTGGGAGGAAATGGTTGCAGATGAGCTGTCTCAGAAGCAGCACTGAGACCCTTGTGTTGCTCTTCTTTGTGTACTGCCTTAGATATGGCACACAAAACCTAAACTAAGCAGTCTTTCCCAAAACCAGTAAGACATTTTCTAGAGGGATCACTAGAGTCATGTCTCTCCCAGAACAGAGGCAGCACATTAACATCTTCGTCTTGGGGAAGGCTATTCACAAGTATGTAAGAAAGAGTTTTGCTAAAAATGATGAGCATCTGTGTTTCACTGACAGAAGTTACTGAGCAGAGAGAAGCTTGCACGTGACCTATGTGTTGTACACTGGCTGATAAAGCCATGGGCAGAACCCAGACACCTCCCTTCAAGACCCAAACTTGTGCTTCACCCTCTAAAGACTCCCACTGTCTTCCATGTAATTATGGTCCACTCTGGGAAGTGGGGAACTGGTTATCCTGGAAAATACAAGTATTTTTCAGTGTTTTGTGCTCCTAAAAAAATAGCACATGGTCTCCACAGTTCTATAGCATAAGTACTGTAACTAATACTGCAAGTATTTTTACCCTCTGTGTTTCTCCAGCCTTTTCTTTGGATTCTGGGCGCTGAAGTTGCTGAGAGAAGGAACATTACACAGCCCAGAAATGTATAAAAAAATCAGTTCAAGCCTGTAGTGTGAGCATCTGGGGTAGGCAGAAATGTGAAGGCATGCCTGACAGCAAGTGTACACACTGTATAGTGCCACACGGGAAAGAGCAGCCAAGATTACCCCAAGTGGTGTCTCTCTCATGAAAAAACCTTACTCCCTTCACACTGGCTGTGTTGTGCCTAAGGATCTCTGTCTCAAACTTCACCATGCAATATAAGTGTGCACAGAGCTACCAGCAGTCCCTGGCATGCCCACAGCACCATCCACATCCAGGCTTACCTGCAGCTAAGCATCATCAATTCACCTTAGCCAAAATGTGTCTGGCTCTGGGACTGCAGGCCTAAGTCCAGACACTGCTTGCGCTCGGAGCTGTGGTGAGGACAAAGACAGCCCTTGGAGCATGTCTAGTCTTTCTCAGAAAGAGAGGAAATTCACACTGCATTCCACTGGGAAAAAGCATCTCTGCTGGTGCAGGAAAGGATGCAACCCCCTGAGTCTTAATAATTCCTTGGGAAATGAAGTGCCAGTGATGTCATAGATAATAAGGGAACACTAGAGTTTGTCCAGTCATTTCTGGGTTATTTCTGCACTCAATCTCACTTTCAAGTCATTGTTGTCTCCAGAGCTCTGGGGTCCCCTAATCTTTTATTTAGGTACAATTTAGTTTCAGGTCACCAAATCCTTTCTTCCTTCAAATGTTTATGAGCTGCAACCTCTTATGAATAAATGGCTTCTTCACAGAAGGGTTTCAGTGGAGAAGATGTTTTGCAGTTTTACTTTGATCAGTGCATGGCCCATCAGGATGACTGATTAAAGGCCTCAATGTTTTCTCAGGTTGCTGTCTGAGAAAACGTGGGGCTGAAAAAGTCAGACCATATTTCTTCTTTGTTTACAGTGATGGTACTGGCTTTTCACAGAGGAGCAGTTAATTTGAGGAGAACTTTTATGGGACAATAGGTCAGGATGTCATACAACACTCTTCCTCTACAGCCCCATGACAACAACTGGATAGGATATCTCTGTCTGACGGCCTTCCAGCTCCCAAATGGTTATATGGTGAAGTGTGATTCCTTTTCAGCCTTTGAGAGATTTGAAGACAAATTTCAGGCTTTTTCTTCTGCGCAAACTGGATGCAAATATCTGAACAACAAGCAGTTTCCTTCTGAAGAAGGAGCTGCAGAAGCAGTCGTGCACCATGGTTGGGATGGCTCAGGGTGTCTTTGAAAGTCCTGCACCCTGAGCTCTGTGTGCTCTGCTGCAATAATCAGAACACTGAGACGAGGGTTTCCTGCTCCACTGGGGAGGTGCCCAAGACCCTTGCTGGCATGTGCAACCATGAGGTGATGCCAGGGTGGCTGGCCTATTCAAAGTGCTGCAGCTGAAATGCTGGCAGGAGCCACAGCCTTCCCTCCCAGTGCTCAGCCTGGCCTCTTTCGGTTTACACCTGGGTTGGGCTGATAGCATTTCTCAAGAACAGAGAGGACCCCTGGGTGTGCCAGTCCACTCCCCAGGCTGTTGGGGTCTAACCAGTGGGGTTGGATAAGGGCAGCTTACAGAAGCCTTACAGGCAGTGGCCCAGCAGGCAGAGGGAGCTTGTTCTTTGCTAAGGGAATGTTTTGAGGCTGAGCTGCAGCTGGACTGTCCTCCAGCAAACGGGCAGGCAATGTAGAGTTGACAGAACGCTGCTAAGCCCATGTCCCAGGGAGCAGGGTGGAGATGAGCACCTCTGGCAGGTGCCCTCCACCTGTTTCACAGAGGACTGGGGGCGTGTGGAGGCCACAGCAGTATGGCTGTGTGCCCACTGGCTTCCTTGAAGAGGGTCTCGAAGTGGGGTACAGACAGTGTGATTTTTGCGATCTGCATGGGTACAAAGTGCAGTGCTGCTGCTGCTATTTTAATGTCCACCCTTCCTGCTCACTCTGTTCTTTTCTACACTCTGAGGAGGATGGTTGGACCTGTCTTACTACCTCATACACCAGGGACAGTGGAAGGGAACCTCACCCAGCATGACAGCAGACATGCTCCCAGCTTTGTGCCCACTGTCAAACCCTGGACTTCCTAAAACAAGACTACTTCTAAATCACTGGGGAGAGATAAACACCCTTGGGAGTGGGGAATCTTTTCACCATCTCACATGCTGATTGCAGAGGAATCCTTCTCCAGCTATGCCTTGTCTCTCCTTGTTGGCTGCAGACCGATGCCAGCTGACTGCTTTAGAGCAGGCAGAAACTTCTGAAAGGATAAATTTAGATTAAGCCAATTCCCTCCCGAGACCATAAGCTTGCATAGCTGTTGTCTGGTCCTTATGTTTTAGTAATGTCCTTTTCCTCTCTCTGAAGGCTAAAGAGCACATACTTCTACTCTTTTTCAGTTATTGCTCAAAGACTCTCCTCACTCTGGGTGACTGCTTGAAAAAAAGCCATCCAGCTGAGGGCAAAAAGAGGAAGTGTAAGGCCAACTGAAAGGAGAGGGAAGGAGCTGGAACTTCGAAGAGTGCCACAGGAAAGTAGAACAAGAGTCACTGTCCACAGAAATATTTATTTATTCTAAGTCACTAGGCAAACACAAGACAGCTGTTGGCTTTAATTGTGGAGACTGTGATTGGTAACAGTATCCATCTGTAACCTGTGAAGGAATTCTTTTACAACTTTTTACAGTCTTTTTAAGGATTTTTAAACTTTATTCCAGGGAAACTGGCAGGCTTTAGTCACAGACACTTTTTACATGTTAAACTGCACAGAATCAGTGTAAATATCCTACTAAGAAAAAAATGTTTGTCCCCAAAGTATTGATAAACAAGTGGAAATGAAATTAGTAGTAAGTATAAGGTAGACTTTATCTGTGTCTAAAGACTGCATTTAATTCATTTCAGTAAATAACAGATTGGATAAAATTATTTACAGGTCCATGAACAGTTTCAGTAGAAATGAAACAAAATCCCAATAAAATAATCACATGACAGAGTGATTCAGTGTGAGCTGCTTATTGTCAAGTGCTTTAGTTAGGATTTTAGAGCCTGAACATTTGCAATTCTCAGCTCCCATTACAGCTTCTGCTTTTAATATTTTTTAAAAAAGCAACAAAAGAATTATTCTGGCCTACCAGGTACCTGATAGGGATTTTTTATATACAGCCACTGATGTTTTATTTAAAAGCACATGTGAAAAGCCTCTGTGTATTGAAATAAAAGTTGAAGAGGAATTAGGAGGTGCCTGCATAAGGGAGGGGTCAGTCAAGCAGAGGATTGCTTTTTGGAGAGGTCTTATCTAGGAGCATTGCTCAGAGATGCTCTTGGTATTTTTTTACACTGGGCTACAGCCTCGCTGCTTTACTGATGCCTTGAGCTCCCTTGGCAGATCTCACTTGCCTGTGCCCTGTGCTTTGCCATGGTGCACTTTAGAGCATGGAAACAGCGTGAGACCTCCACTTATCACAAGTGGGGAGCAGAAAGTGCTCAGGAGTGAATGTGGTGGCTGAGCAGTTTCTCACATGGATGTAGCAGCAGCAGTAGCCCCAACCCTCCCTGCCTCTCACTGCTGCACCTCTGCAGAAGCTGCCCTGCCTTTCTACCCCACCACTTTCCCCACTTCACTGATTTTTTTTGAGATTTCCACATAAAGCCTCTCTTTCCTTATAAAACCTCTCTGCCTAAATTAGGAGCAGTGCTGCAAATAAAAAGGCAAGAAATAAAGAATCTTATAGAGAAGCTGGAACCCAATGCAGAGCACAGCAGACAAGCAAATTTTCTGCCAAATGTTTTCTTGGTACTGGCCAAGCTCTTGCAAATCCAGCTACCTTAAGGTTTGGTTTGTGAAAAGGAGTAGGGCTCTGATTCTGTGCATGTTCATGGATGTGAGCAACTCCTTGCATCTGTGGAAGGCTGCCGAAAATGCCTACAATTGTAAACTGCCTTTAATGTGTAGGAACTCTACCTTTTTATGGCCAGATTGCCTTTGTTATCTGCTGGGAAAATCTTTCCACATTAGTTTCTCCTTTTTGTCTCAGGAAAGGCTGCATAACTGTTCAAGCAATCTCTGCTGGCTTTCCGGCTGCTCTCCTTCCCTCTGCTTTCATGTGCTAATGTACTGTGGGGGATCATGGCAGGGGCCGAGGAGTAAAGTTGCTCTTCATCACATTCCACATCTGAATAAAAATGAGCCTGCAGGTCCTTTGTGGCAGAAGGAGTGTGGAGAGCTCTCCCCTCTCTCTGGACAAGCATCCATAGGCTTCTTTCCTCACCAAACACTCTCCAGATCAAAGCCTTTCTCACACCGCCACTGAACCTCTCTGTCCCTGCCATCCTCAGCTGTCCTTGCAGCACAGATCCACTTGCCTTACCCAGAGGTCTGTGGCATACAAAGGTAGCTCGGCTACAGACCAGGCAGGTGCCCAGAGCATGGCAAAGATAATGGGAACGGGGAGAGAGGTACTCAGTGCATTATTGGCAAGAGTTTATTGGTAAGACTGGTGTCACCTACCTGCAAAAGAGAGTCTGCAACCAGGGCAGAGCTGGGCTCCACTATGGTCTTTACACGAGCAAACACAGACATTGCAAGTTCCTTGCAAGGCTCAAGGTGATAGAAAATGCTTTTGAGGTGTGATTTGGCACTCCATAGAGTCTGACAACCCACAAACCTGAAGTGCCTGTTGCCTGTAAGGTGTGCCTGTGGTGAGTGGGCATAAGGGGCATTGCTCAGACTCCACTTCTGACCTTGGGGCTGGAATGGCTCCTGCCTGGCCGTATGCATCCACCAAAGGATGAGTTGGGTGGGACCCAGCCCAGGACCCAGCCCAGCCTGGGGATGGGGACTGAGGGGGCACCTTGCCTTCCTGGAGAGGCATCAGTGTGGATGGGAGGGAGGTTGTTGCTGCTCTCTCCTCTTTTTTGTTTTTACTTTTCGAAATGACTCTTGCATTCACCTCCCATTACAGGCATCTGCAAGCCAGGCATTTTGTTGCCATGGGCAGAACTGGGCTCCCCTGTGGTGCTAACCAGGCTATTCAAGTCTGCATGTAAGTCAGTTTTTATAGCTGGGCCCACCCCAGATGTTCAGACCAAGTTGTAGCATTCACTCTGGGTGGTTGGATTAAATTAGTGGAAAATTTAATAGGTGTGCTAAATCCTTATGATAACAAGTAATGTGCAGGTTTATCTTGTAATACTTCTATGGGAAGTTTAGAGTTCCTAAAATTAGTTATTTCCACACCATGGCAATAAAATTCCTGTTCCCCATGACTCTTATAGGGCAGAATAGTCAGGAATTTTTCCTAGGTTTGTCTCTGGTTTGTATGTTTCAGCAAGTTAGTTATAAGGGGTAGACTTACCAGAACACCTATTGGCTGCGTGATAGTGTGACCTGAGCATCTGGAGATGAGCAAGGAAGCCCTGAGTCCTTGGACTTGGGAGAAGCATTGTACCACCTGGAAAGATAAAATACCTGGAAATGGACATTAATTCTTCTCTGAGGTGGAAGAAAAATCCACCACCCCCACTTTGAAACACCCTTCAAAGTGCCATGAGGATGACAGAGAGAAATTATTCTAAAGACTTCTTTTCCTTCCCTGCCAGCAGCTTCATTTAGGGGCTGCCCCTGAGATATCTGTCTATTCTAATCAGGCACTTACAGGCTAAGTAGAGAAAATTTTTACATTTCAGACTTCTAATGCATCCAGAAATGTAATAGAAAATTATTCTTTTTGATGACCTATCTCAGGTGGAAGTGGAGAAAACCTGAAATTAATTCTTAAACTCTAATTTTATGTCTTAACTTAGCCCACATGAACCATCCATCTCTGACAAGATTAAATAAAATATTAGGTCTCCTGTTGCAACCTGCTCAAGTCCACACAACCTGTCAGTTTTCATGTGCAGAACAAATACTTTAAACTGAATGTTTCACTGACATTTGTGACATATATACCTCTACACATTGAACTCTGTGAGTGTGTGGGTGATGTCACATATTGATTCATAAATGCTAAAGTAACTATTCTCCAGTTATCTCTTACCCTGGATAATCTCCATTGGCTCCTCTCTTGTGTAGAATCAATGAAACTCATATTTTTTCTTTACTTTTTTCACGGCTGTAAGTGTGGAAGTTGGCTTTTATACGTTTGTTTCTTACATTTATAGGAGAGCATAGTGAGACTGTGTGAAATCAACGACAAATCTACTTGTTCAAAATCCTTAAGAGAACCATCTAGTCCTGGATATTTACATTTGTACTAGGTTATATCCTAATATATTACCCAAGCAATGTCTTTAAGGCAGAACTGCCCTTATGGCTAGGATACAAGCAACTTGATCTCTTTGATCTAGAAATCGAGGATGTTTTGTGCAGAGAGGTGTTGTGTGCAAATCACTTTCTTATTTTCCAGAGATGATAGATATTCTCTCATTGTCCATAGATACACTAACAACACAGAACTGAAACAAAATGGATTGGTGCTTTCTCTCTAAAAATACAGAGGAGCCATTAGCAGTGATGTGGGTGTTTTATAACATGTACTCTCATACTTACTTCCACCATTAGGCGTGGTCACTGCTTGGAAATCTGCATATCTTTATGCTCTGCTATTACATGATGACAAAGCACCAACATTTCCAGGAATCTAGGAAAACAACTAAATCCTGGGGAGAGGCTTACTTACTTCATGCATGCTTGCCTTGCTTAGAGAATTATATGGGTTATTTGCCTCATGCAGTGAGAGCCAAATCTTCATTCTGTCTCCTTCAGTGGGAGTCTTGGTTGGGGAAAGACTTCTGAGTTTTTCTGGTCAGAAGGAAGTTACTTCTTTTATAGGATCAGAGAAGCATGCAGTTCTGTGTGCAGCAGTTAAATATCTCTCCTGTGCAAGAAGCAAACTTTAGATTAGCTCTCTTTTAGACGTTTTTCCCTTTGCCATTGGAGTAATTTAACCTTATCCCTTCCTGAGAATCCTGATTTGCTTTATGCCAGAGGGCAGGTATGTGTGTGCTTGTTGAATATGTGTCACATGTTATCCTGCCACGGAGCATTAGTGAGCAATGCTTTTACACAGACTGCAGGGCCCATTTTGCTATCAAAAAGGTAAAATGTGTGTATGTAGGAGGAGGGAAAAGATATATGAATTACAAAAAATTTGTATCTCAGAAATGTGGCTTTACAGCTGTCAGAGTACATGTAATGTTTGCAGCCTATTATTGCCTTGTACGAAGTGGTTCTATAGCCTGAGGAAGAACAGATTTGAGCTGCAGAAAAGGCACCCACGTGTGTATTCATGCCCTTCCTACACCAGCACTGCGTTTCAGAGAGCAGAGAAATGCATTTCAGAGGATGGGTAGAAAAGGATGAAGACAGCTTCTCAGCAAGCTGTGGAAAAAAGGTGAATAGTGCCAGTCAAATTAACCACGCCCAAATTACCTTAGACTCAGAAAAATCACATCCAGATTTATTACTCTGTATTTTGAAAGCCTTCTAAGGAGAAGGTTCATTAGTCCATTGATCTTTTTGTGGATGCTGACAATCAAAATCTCGTTTCCCCCTCATTCACATGAGGGTGAGCTTGGGGAGAAGAGAATGTATCAATTTCAAAACAAATAATTTTTTGCCCAGCAGCTCTTCTGTCTAAATAAGGTTGTCTTTACCAAATGTCTTGAAAAATTTTAGGATATTCTCATCAACAAGTTGTTCACTTGTTGACATCCTGACATATAAGGTTCTAGTGAACTTATGTTTCCCATTCTCTATTTTAAGTTACCATATATGAATCTGGAATTTTAGATTTCAGACTCACAGTTCCCATTGGGAATGTTTGTTAAGAACTAAAGGTCATTTTATCAGTGACCTAGACAGGAAAATAATCCTTCTGTTTTGGAACACTTCTGGTTGTGGTTTTCCTATTTTGAGGCAGAATGATCTTGTTACAAGTGGAATTGATGGTAAGCCATAGAAAGTCTCTCAAACCAGCAGACAACTGCACAGAAAAAAAAAAAAAGTCCTCTAGAAGCCTAACTGCTGTATTTCAGTAAGTGCTAACCTCACATTGCATGTGCTGACAGTTCTTGACCACTTGAGGGTCAAGGAATAAATTGCTACAGAAAATTGTTGACAATTTGAGCTAATGAATACATTTAGGGTCATGATCCCTTCAGTGGAACTACTTGGGAAATGAATTTTTTTGAATGCATAATTTTCTCAGCTTCACTGAAGAAGCAACATAGAAATTGAATTGTCATCTAGTCCCAGAAGAGAAGAGAAACAGAGGCTACATGAAACCACAATCACTGGTGTCAAAGAGACCTAGAAAAGTTTTATCCTAGTCTCTCAGTAAGTTTCTGGTAAAAGAAAATGTGAAACAGAGGATAGGCAATGACAGTATCAGCTTTAAAATAAAGTTTATTCCAAGCACTTAAAGTTCATTTCAGTAGTGAGTCTGACCCAAACTCCATCCTATCTGCAGACAAAAGCTCCTCCCTTGAGTAAAATTATGTTTCAACCTTCATCATGCATGTCTGTCAGGGAGAAGCACAACTTCCAGTCTTGCAGCTAACCCAGCTGCCTTGCAATTGGGCATCTGGCAACTGGAGCTGGACTTTGCAGTGTGCAGTTTTGGGCATAAAGTAAAAGTTTTCCATTTGTGGTCAAGGTATCTCTGCAAACCTGCAAACTGCTCCTTAGAGGATCTACCAAGGCAGATTAAGCCAGCCTACTGTCAGTATATTTGCATTCAATTTACAAGAATTGTAAGCCTCCAAGCTGAATTTTTTTTTCTCTGTGGTGACCAGTGACAGGACCCAAGGGAATGGCCTGAAGTTGTGTCAGGGGAGGTTTAGGTTGGGTATTGGAAAAAGGCTGTTCACCCAGAGGGTGTTTGGGCATTGGAACAGCTCTCCAGGGCAGTGATCACAGCACCAGCCTGACAGAGTTCAAGAAGTGTTTGGATAATGCTCTCAGGCACATGGTGTGAGTCTTGGAGATGTTGCTGTGAAGGGCTGGGAGTTGAACTTGCTGATCCTTGTGGGTCCCTTCCAATTCAGCTTATTCTGATATTCCGTGATTTGTCCACAAATCAAACTTGAAAGCTTTCATTATAAGGAAATTGCCGTATTTGTTCCCTTGTGTTCCCTCAGCCATTTTTAGTACCTCCCTTAGCCACTCCACCTGCTCCTTATTTTCTCTATCCTAGAATGGCACTGTAGTGCACACACTACACATCAGGATCACAGCAAGAGGGAGAAGTGGACACAAAAATGTTTGTCAGTGCCAAAATAAGTGACACAGCTACATAGAGGCAGAGAATCCTGGCAGATCAAATAAATCCTTTCCCGTAACAGTCTTGAAATCTGTCAAAATAGGTTGAATAAAATAAGGGTAAAATCAAACACTTTATTTCTTCCTGTTGTGGCTGCCTGTGTTTCTCCAGTTCAAAGTTAGCCTCCAAACTACAGAAAGTTGCTCTTGGTTCTCCAGGGCCGTAATTGCTAGAGCTCTCCACATTCCCTTACAGTAACTAGTTGAAAACCATGTATCTGGGGCTTTCTAATGAAGCCTCTAGGTATTTCATTGGAGCTTAAAATGCTTTTATAAAAAAAAAAAAAATCCTTTCAAATTGATTACTACAATTGCTCCTTTTCCTTACAGAGTGCAGGTTTGCTTGTTTTTTTGTTGGTTTTTTTTTATTGGGTTTTTTTTTGTTTGTTTGGGTTTTTTTGTTTTGGGGGGTTTTTGTTTGTTTGTTTGTTTTGTTTTGTTTTGTTTTGTTTTTCTGGAAGAGAATATTTCCATCTGCTGCTGATAATTGCCAGACATTACTGGAGAGCTGCCATATCTGCCTTCACTGACTTCTGGGCTGGGGATCCCCCCTGTTTATTATATGTGTACATACATACATATGTATATATGCATATTTCATATCCTTCAATGTGAGGGTGTGGATTGATGATGTGTTAAAGTTCAAACATGTCTAGTACTTGGTGAAAAAGGCCTTGAACATAATATGAAATGTCAGGCCTTTACAAACTCCTTCTGCCTGTCTCAAATGTGTTCAAAGCAGTTTGATGGGTTAACTTATAGGTCTCTTCCAGTCTTGAAATTCTGTGAACTTTCTGTCATATATATGTGTGTGTTTATACGTGATCAGTATTGCCTGTCCAAATCCAACCATCCACAGTTATTGCAACAATTTTTGCTGCTCTTTCTAACTCCTGCTCATTGCCACCCAAGATCATGCTCTCCAGCTGCTGCAAGTTTTGAGCCCTGTGAATCCACTTTTGTTTTTGCTGTTTCTCTCCACTGGGCTTTCATTAACTATGTCTGCACTGATCTTTCTTTTGCAGCTGATGTCTGCAATGCACCTTTCCTTGGTTGCTTTTCTTTGAATGAGACCTCCTGTCTTGTATTAGAATTCTGCACCACTGGAAGACTTTGGATTTTCCAAAATACCTCCTGCAGCAGCCAATGCAATAACCATCACACATTGTGTTTAAAACATTCTTATCTCCCTGGCCCAGCCTTACCCAATGGAGTCCTGCCTAGACAGAGGCAGAGGTTTTAGCTCTGCTGGGCATCAGGCTAGGAAGGCTGTTTTGCAGCAAGATGCCACTTTTTGAACCCCAGCTGCAGAGATGGCTCAGCAAAAGCAGTGAGGCAAAGGCACAGAGGCAAGGCCAGCTGTCCTAAGAGGACCTACAAGAGGACAGGGGTTGTCAGTGGCCAATCGAGGGCAGGGAAAGCTTGCCTGTGCTACAGCATGTCTGACTGCAGCCTGGAAGGTGAGGAGCAGCTGTTTCCCGAGCTCAGGAGCAGAACCAGTCCCCCTGATCCCCACAAAAGGGGAAAGCAAAGATAAGGAACAGAGGCCTGAGGGAGAGAAGGAAAATGGTTGGGAATCTCCTTAGTTCTCAGGTGTCCACAGAAAGGTGACAGAGCCACCAGCCAAAGTAAAAGGCTTATTCCCCATATTTTCTCCTCCATCTTTTGAACATTTTGTATCAGGAACAGCATAGCACTGATACCTCTTTAACTTCTCACATCTACACAGCTTCTGATCTCTGACCAGAGCCAAAAATTTGTAACCGTGCTTTTCTGATTCCAAACACCTGTACCTCTTTACCTGTCTGAGGGGTTTTCCCAGGCCCATTACAGCAGCTGATCCACAACATCTCCTGGGAAAGTCTGCCTGGCCCTCTAGAGTCAGCTTTCTGTGAAAACCAGCTACTCTGGCCCCAGAGATGTTCCTTTGGCTGGTGCTGTGATACACAGTAGCCATAAAAACACTTGAATGTGTGTGTACACAGATATATATGTACATACAATGCAGAGTAATGAGCATGGTTTGGCTGGAAGAGGGCTTCTTTGATGAAGTAAAACTACCCTGTGCCTCTACCGAACCATTCCTGATCCTCACCAAACATTCACCAACATCAGCTTAGGTAGCACAGCTCATACCATTGAACTGCAGCTCAGCACAGAGCTGCACTGGTCCCTGTCCTGGCCCTGGCATGGAAAGACTTCACTGCTAAGGTCTCCTGCCTGAAAGAGACCTGAGCCAGTGTGGAGACCAGCTCTGCCTCTGCTGGGAGCATGACTGCCCCAAACACTCTGGGAGCTGTCACACGTGGTGTGTGCCATGCCTGCTGTCTCCCTGGTGAATCAGTGGCACAGTGCAGTGAGACTTGTGCAGAGGGACAGCTGCCCACAGAGCTAGCCCAGGCAGCTGAGAGATGCTGGCAGCAATCATCCCAAAATAGCACAGGGTGGGAGTACAGCTGGGCTGTGGATGGCAGCTGCTTTCATTTTCTTGCTTGAGAATAATAGAAACCTGTGGTTGAAACCAGGATGCAAGGCCCAGGTGTGCCCCTCATCCTGGCTGCTCTGGGGCCACTCAGCACTGGGTTTACTGTGGGAGGCAGGAACTCCCTGCTGTCCATGGGGAACATGTTCTGGGTGAATGCTATTCACAGTTTGGAGCAGAGATTTCTGCTCTTGCTGCTGCATTCCATACTTGTGAAGTGGGATTACATTGGGACATACCTCAGGTGATGGAGGCAAACAGTGTGCACTAGAAACGTGGACTGTCTCTTCAGCACCCGGCATCCCTTGTGCTTTTAATCACCCTCTCCAGAATTACATTCTAGGCCAAGTTAGTAAGGCAGCACTAAGTCTGCCACAGGCTCTCTCTTGGAGTTGTGGAAGTGAGATGATTCTAAAAGTGCTCTAAGATAGCCATAAGGATTTCTAGTCCTACCTGCTAAACTGCCTTCATCCCTTCTCCACCAGGGTTCTCTGTTCCCCATGTTTTCCAGGTGGAAAGCTCTTTCTTTTCCCCCCATGGTTGCACTTTCCTTTCATGAATTCCTTTTGATCTCTGTACTCAAACAATGTTGAGATTATTATTTATAAGGATGGGATATCAAGGACTGCAGAAAGCCTGGAACAAAAAAGGTGCATTTGAACATTGCAAGAAAAGCAGAATATGCAGAAAGACTGTCATTGATTCCTTCCTGTTTCTGCACAGTTCAGAGCTATAACCAGCACCCCCAACAAGTGTCTGATCCAGTAGTAATTAGCCAGGACTTCCCCAAATCTCAGTGGTGTAGGCTGGTACAGAGACAATTGTTCCCACCTGTCAAAGTCCCACCAGCTGTCTTCTCTTCCTGATGCCCTAAATATTGCTCTGAATTATTACTTAGGTGAAAGGGAACCAGGTAGACAATGGGAACTAATTCCTATCCGACCCTCCATTGTGTCAAATGCAAACCATTTTAATCTTGTCAGCATCAATAAAAGATACAAAAAAGCAGAGGTTTTGCCTTCTTTTCTCTGCATGGCTGTGCTCTTTTTTTGAGATCTGCTTGTTCTCTGTAGCAGTTTCTATTTCAGATTGGGTTATAATACTAAATGAGCAATGACTTTCAGCTGGATCATAAGACAAGGATATTTAATGGGTCATGCCCAGTGTTCAATGTAGAAAACAAGTATTAGACCCAACTGAAAATGAGATAATCTAGAAACAAAGTATAGTCATAGGTGGCATCGTTTGTTCATCAGGTTAAAAAAACTGGTCTATAATTTACCAAAATGTCCCGAGAAATTTCACGAAGATGAAAACAAGGTAGTTATAGAGGAAATACATACAAAATGTGATAAATGGGATTTTCCTACATAGAAGTTAAATGTAATGAGTTTGAATCTGGACAATTTGTATTTCAGAATGACATTTAATTCTGCATCAGAATCCCACCGTCTTGTGAGGTCAACAGAAACTTGTCTTTTGAACCTGTATCCCTTGGGGTCTGTCTGAAGTCTCCAGCTGAACATGGCAGAACTGCCCCTCATGGTCTGGAGGGTTTGTGCCACAGCACGATACATTTCAAATACACCTCAGCTGAATCCCCTTGGCTCAGAATTTCTCTCAGTAATATTTCTGTTAAGAGGAAACTACAAAATGAAGCTCAAACTCCTATACCTGTAGCTCAATTTCTTATTTTTCAACTCTGACTCCAGAGGGGACAGTTAACCATGTGAATTTTGTGAGGGTGGGGTGAAGAAGGAGACAACTATGAAAATATTCAAAGCTACTCTGATGGGGATATAAAGTGTTGGGGCAAAAGAGCCAGAGAAACACCAGGTTGGAGAATGAGGATGATTTAATAGGCATAATAGCTTTTCTACAGCATCTTGAAGTTTTATGAAAATGAAAAACTCAACGCCCTTTGACTCCCTTACCACCTTGACAGCTAGACCTCATAAACTAGACCTCATAGATGAAGTGCTTGAAGTGCTCCTCTCCTCCTTTACATATAGTCCAAAATCACAACAGGATGTTTCTATTTATGGAAATCTAATATTACACACACAAAAAAAGAATAAGTAGAAATGTAGAAGAAAGATGGACAGAGAAAAATAGTTCAGATTATTCAGAAGACTAGTCCAGGTTGCAGAGACGAAGGTGATATTTTTAACATTTTGCTCATATACCCTATCCTTTCTACACATTCTTATCCCGGCTATAACTTGTAGTTGTTTAGAGATTTCTTGGGATTTAGTCACATTATTATTTTGCTGTAATATATCCCTGGAATATAGAATGGATATACAATACTTGGTTGGGTTGTGGGAAGATATCTTTAAACAGTTCTTTAGAAATTGAGGTATATCTCACCTAACTGCAGCTATAAAGTACTTTTAATCAGTCAAGGTTGCATTGGTATTGGTCAAGTTGCTTTTTAAATCTGATTTCTTGCTTTCCCCCTTTAGAGAGGGAAACCTGGGGACTAGCTATCTTTATTTCCTTTCCTAAAACTATCTAGAGTAAAGTATCTTTGAATCCTCTGTGATTGATTCAATGGTAAATCAGTTTTTCTGGGTTTTATTTGTTTTCCTCTTCCAGGACCAAGCCCTTTGTTACTGCTTTTGCCCTTTTGCTGCTCTGTGAACCCTTCATGGTTATAGGTGTGCATGTTTTATTCATAGCTTGGAGTTATCTTTCTGCCAGTATCATTCCTTGCTTTTGTTTTTTTTTTCCTCCTGCCCTCAAGTCAGTATACAATATCAAGTGCCTCTGTTGTTTATTGATTTATGCAGTGCTCCGAGGCTGTGCTCAGGAAGCCTTTTACAAGCAGAGAAGACTTCATTTATAACTGAAATCCTGGGACCTCTCGGCTGGAACGAAGCGGGCGGATAACAGCGCCAGTAACACAGCTCAGCAGCTCTCTGAGAGAAACTGAAGAATACCAGATCTAATTGGAGCAACAAGGGATAGTTAACTACTGCAGCAAGAACCTAATTGCTTATGCTGGAGACTGGCCAAGACGCTAGGGTTAACAATTTCTCTCTAACAAAGCACATGCTGGGACCTTTAAATGGCTACTGCTAGTTATAATTACCCCAAATAACACTGTATAAACCACCTTTTACTATCACATCACATCACAGTATCAACTTTTTTATTATTAATGCAGCCTTCAGAATGGTCTTTTTGCAGTCTGCCACACAACAAAGTAATTCACAGAATGCTAATAAAGCTGTACCCAAACTGCTTCAAATCAGTGGATTGAGCATGAAAAAAAGTCCAAAATAAATATAACTCCTGCTTTCAGATGAGTTTTATTTTTAGCAAAATCTAAAAAAGTCAGAAAATATAACTTGAGTAGAAAAATAGTGCAAATGGGTAGGTGGATTTGGCTGGTGAATTGGATTTAGCTCTACTGTCCTGAGTTTGTAAAGCAGGAAAACAGATTGAAATTTCTCCTCTACTGTGTTGTACAGTGGCTGGAAAGATTTCCACAAACTTTGGGGAATAAGGTAGCATAACTGGTGTCCATCTCACTTTTGTCCATCAATGCCATCCTACTGGCATTTGAAGAAATATAACTGTGTTGGTGTCAGGGGCACTCACAGTCAAAGAAAACTGCAGTTTAACACTTGAGCTTCACGAATGCATTTCAAATTACATGACCAAAATGGTTGCAGTTCATTAACTGCTAGTCAGGTTCAGCTGAGAAAAATTTCACTCATAATGTCTAGGCTTGAATAATAATCACTAATGGCACTTAGATGCCTTTTCTTTTTCTACTTCTCCATTAACTATCATTTAATGATGTATTCCACATCTTTATGTTTAAGTAAAAAAAATATATCTCTTTAGGACTAAAACCTCCATTAGTCATTTTAAATAACAGCCTATTCAGGAGATAGATGGCCAGAAGCATGAGATATGCAGAGGTACGTGTTCAAACCTGTACCATCACCATGTTCAAATCCACAGCTCCCAAAGCTTTCACCCAATGGTTCAGTGGCTGAAACCTTTGGTAGTGGGCTTCAGAGCTGTTGAAGTTGTCCTTCTGTCAGACCCAGAGATGGAAGGGCAAATCCCACCATCTTGTGTAACAGAGCCCTCACTGCCCCTTGCACAATGCAGATCTGGCTTTTAAGGTTTTCCCAACACCTGGGAAGGGAGCACCCCCAAGTAACACCATTCTGGACAGGGGCAGTGCTTCAGGGCCTGCCAGTGGATCTCATGGCCATTGGCACTGAGCAGAGGGACAACAACAGATGTCCATATTAGTGACACTACTCAGGGTATGACCTTCTTAGCTTGGATTTAATGTCTAGGCTGGTTTGGGGCTGCTTTGAGGAAGATGTTGAAGGTGAAGCATGCACGTATGAATATTGGCTGCAATGGGACCACTCCCATGCTCACACTTTAGTAAATGTAACTACTTGTAAGAATGAAGCTGTAAGTTTTAATTTTACAAGGATATCAGTAAAGACTTGTGCCTTTAAGTCGTTTCCCACCCAGCCTGGTCCCTGTCCATGGAAGCAAAACAGAGGTTCACACTCTCACACTTGGAGACAATGCTTGGAAAGAGTCACCAGCTTGTTTTCCTGAGGACACTGCCACAGGGAATACAGTGATCTAATAGAAAGATTTTTAAATAATTAGGTTATCGCTCCCTGTCAAGAGTTGCCTCTCTAATGTCTTTAACTGATCATGTCTACAACAGTACTAGAAATACTGAAAGGAAACTCCTGAGATCCGAGGAAAATTTAGCCCCCATCCCATCCTCTCGCTCTGTTGTTTTCAACACACCAGAAATCAATATGTGCCAATAGCATCCTCCCTCTAAACAGATTTAAGTCCGTGATATTATCGTAGATTCTCACAGTCTTCTTAAGTTATGGGTTTGTGTGGGTTATGTGTGTGCTTTTATAAAATATTTCTTTCATTTCTGCAGAGCTAAGAGAGTTCTGTGATAAATAATAGCCCTGTATTTGCAGAATTTATATTACTAGTAGTTAGAAGGATGGATGTTCCAGTCTGCTGAAGATTTTAAAAACTGATTTTCTTCTGAAGAAGAATATACTTGAATGTTTTAAGGCTTCACAAAGAAGGACTTTAAAAAATACTTTAGATAAATACAGAGTTCAACAGAGTGCGGTGTTTTATGTTAGTGCTTACTTGTTTTTCTATATTGAAATAAAAGGTGACTATAATTGGAGAGGAAATTCATTTGTGCAGTTAATGAGGCATTTTTATTTATGAATACAATAAACAAATAGAATAAAATGTTGCATAGTCCAAGAATGTATGGGCCCATCAAAGGTTCTGTATCCAAGTTCTCTTGGGGAAGATGTTTAAGCCAATAGAGCTTAACTTGACTTAGAATTCCCTGAGGTGCCCCAAACATGCAAACCCTATTTTTCAGGCTGGGTTTCAGGCCGTGCAGAGCGCTGGTGGCTCTCCCAGCATGGCAGACAGGCTGCAGGGGAGTGCAGGATGGTGGGGCAGGGGCAGCAGCAGTGCCCGGCTGAGGGTGACAGTGGGAGAGTGCTCTTGGTGTCCTTGGAGGTTGTTCTCATGCCTACAGCAAAGCACCCAAGTTCTGAATGAAAGAAAGAGAGGTCCTGTGGCTGACGTTTCAAAGGCCATGTAATGGATCCTGGAAAAGGGAGAGGTTTTGGAGGAATAAAAGTGTGTGGCCACCAATTTGTCCTGCTGCATGCAAATAAAGTACTTTTGTAAGGAACTGCAAAATTTGGTCCTCTGCATGAGGTGGAGCTCCCTGGGGAAGAGCTGAAGTTCTTCTGGTACTGACTCACACTGCCCTGGCTGATGGAGCTTGTTCTTCGACTGACATGAGGGTAATTTAATATTGTTTTTCAGTTGGATTTGTTGGGTTTTAGGAACTTGTACAAAAAATATCTTTAATACATGCTGCAAAGCTGTGCCACTTGGGATTAGATTCCTTTAATGGCTGCTTACTGAGAAGAGCAGATTAGGAAACCTCATCTGGGTGCATGAAGTCCCTGGGAAGAAGGTTGTGAGTTTAGTAAACATTAGCCATTTCATGCTAAATTAATCCTGAGAGATTGATTCCCTACTGTTCAGTATACATTTTCTGTTACCAAAATAACTATCTAGGAAATATCAGAAATAATTTTCCTAATAATACAACATTAAAAGGTGATGGGCAATCGTGAAAGACCTACTGCAACTAGAAAAATGAATAAGAAACAAAATTAAGACAATCTATACAGTGTAAGTCACACAATACCAAGAACAAAATGTCTGTGTGTATAAGTTATTTCATTACTGACTGAGTGGATTACACTCAACTATAAAAATGATGAATAGTTGTGGAAATAAATCCTGGATTAGTTCTGTGCAATAATAGCTACAAAAATAAGGGATAAAAATTGTTCATCTGAGGCAACTTTTAATTATTCTAAATTAATCATTAAACCTTCCACTAACAGAAAAGGTAAACTTTCAGAGGAATCTTATTTTTAAAAAGCTGTTAATTAAAATATTTGGGATCTCCAGGGAGGGTGTGGGAGGAATTTCATCATTATGGAATGCTGGACAGAGGGTAGATACTCTGCACACAAGATGTGTGCAGAACCAGGAACAGCATCACAGATACCTTTCCTCCCAGAGAGATGTTGCTTCAAGCTGAGGAATCCCAATAACAAAATTAATATAACCCAACCACTCCAAACCCACAAGATTGGCAGAAATTTCACCTCTGCTGACCCATTTTTATCTTTCAAGTATTGCAGGCAGGATTATTACATATGCAGCTAATTTCTGCCTTGAAAGTACTTTGGGTAGTGGGATAAATGATTTGTCAGCGTTAAAAGATGTGTGTCTTACAATGACCTAACTGTCTTCCCAGCACAGGCTCACATAGAGGTAATTTCTTTGCTGTAAAGGAAAATAGATTTTGAATAGATAAATTTGTTACTGCATATCTGGGAGGGGGACAAGGCATTGTAGGTCTGTTTGATGTGGAGTGGAACTCAGCCCCAAGGGATGGGGAAGGAGCTCTGCTCCATCGACTCCCTGAACCTTTGTCTCATGAATAAGTTGATGTTTTAAGGAAACACATATGTCCATGTCATCAGTTTCTTATCCATGCAGGAATCTTATTTTAAATTCTGCTACTGTTGTGTTTACATAGCAATAATATGGATCATATTTGTATTTTTATAACTGAGGGTAAGGTAGAGCATGACAATTAGCTCATGCTATGTTTGGGTTTGTTTGGAATATGAAAACATCTCTTTGGCAAAAATTCTGCTAAGTTCCTTAGCATGGAAATTCTGGTGCTCTCTGTGAAACACAGGTGCCAGTTAGAGTGGGTCTTGCTCTCTTCAAACAGAGCAGATATAAACATTCAGATCTCTAAGATCATTTAGTTTCAGCTATGTCAAGAATGATTTCTGTTTTTCACAGCAGTTTTATTCTACAGAATAGCTGGTGTCTAGCTCCAATAAGGGACAGGTCCAATAAGGGACAGCCTTAATTGCTACATCGTTAATTGCTAAAATGGTTACATAGCTTTAATTACAACTGCACATGTAAGATTTTTTCTTTTTTTTCATAGATCTAACAGGAAGTCTTCTCACTTACACTTTAGAGACACTGACAGTGTCTTTTTCATCAAATCATAGATTCAAGATCAGAAGGCACCAGTCAAATAGACTGGCTTTTTTGCGTGAGAAAGCCAAGGAAACCCAGATACTCTTTTCTTATGAGCCCTCAAACATCTATTGTATTCACAAGATATTGAAAAAAATTAAAGATCACACATGATGAAGAATCCACCAGAGCACTAGTTAATTTGCTCCATAGTAAATTCTCCTAATGCTTAATAATGTCCTTATTTAGACTTGAATTTATCTAGATCCTGGATATCAACATGTTTTTAACTCCTGGAGTATGGGGTAGTAAGCTGCAGGGAATATTTTTTCTATATGGGTTCTTGTAGATCACTTTCACACCTTTTGATCCCTTAAATAACATTAATAAATACAGCTCTTTGAGCATCTCACTAAGTTTTATAGGCAACAAATCGCTTTTGTGGCCCTCTTCTGAGCCTTTTCCCATTTTTCACCAGTGTCCTCTCAATGCATCTATCAAGCCCAGACACACTGGCTGCATCTAGAATAGTAAATTAAACTGAGAACTGTTTAAGTGCTTGAACTTGACTGCCCCTGGTGTTAAATTGTCAGCACAGGCCCTTGTGTGGTTTTCCCCTGGATCAATGAGACAGATCCACTCATCCCAGAAAATGTCAGAGCACAGTTTGGGCTTAGGACAAGCCAGCAGCCACAGTGATTTAGAAATTAGGAGAGTTTACAGGCACGGGTATGGACCATTTCATGCCAGCCTTCCTCAACACTGGTGGGTAGCACAGGGTGTTTGTAATTTACTGCAGAGGTGCAGTACTTGTAATTTACTGCAGAGGTGCAGGCAGTAGTTTGGGGTGGCCCCACAATGCTGCATTTGGAGAGGGGAACACTACCTTCTTGTTCCTTATTCTTAGCTATTGTTCATGCCTTCAGATCTACACTCTTGCCACTGGATCTTCCTTGGAGCTTTTAGTGACATTATTATCTACTGCATTCCCAAACATTGCCATTGTCCAAGGATCCATGGAATGTTTTTTTCCTTTTCCTTTTAATTTTTTTTAACAATAGGAAAGTAACAGGGATAAAACTACTAAAAGAATATTTTTATATTTGACGATGTGTGTTATTTATTCAAGTACCCTTTATGAGTGTGGGTGAGCTTTCACACATATAAACATGCTGCTCTCATCATAATATATCACTTCATCATTTTTACTATAAATTATTTTACAATTCCTTCCAGAAAGTGGTACTAATGAAAAGATAATGAATAGCATTGTGCCAAGAATGTCTGGGAACTAGGAATTCTATAAGTTCAGTGGTGGAATGTTCTGTTCTTTGCCATTAATGTTTGGGATGTATCAGATACCTGACTGGTAACCCATTCCTTTCTCTACACTGATTCCACACAGCCTCATTGTTTTAAACTGAGGCACTGTACACTTCCTTCCCAGGGGCCTCAAGAAAGTCTTTTTGGTCAATGTAGCAGTGGGAAGGAGAAAAAAAAAACCTTTCCCAGAGGGCAGTAAGTAAGGGTCATAGGCAGAATCCAGTCAGCTCTGGATTTCAGCCCTCTGGAGACTTACTCCATCTCTGGGAGAAAAGTATGTGAACTGAAAGTCCTCCTACATTTGTAGAAAGGTATTTTTAGTGATAATGCAAGTATATTTGGCTCCCTCCCAGCTGCAGAAAGATCGAATTCCTAAACTGAAGTAGAACTACTCTTTTCTCTGGTAAGTCGAAGATCTAAGATACATTTTCATCGTTCCTCATCACGTGGAAGGTGCTTGTGTGTCAGCTTCACACTGTCACATAACTCTAGTTAGCCAATGCATATTTCACATCATCTCCTGGTAGTTTTCAAACCAGGAATCAGAATATTCTGAGGTTCCTAAAAGTCACCTCAGTGACAAATTAACTCAGCACTGGGTTTCTGCATCTCTGCTAATGGCAGACCACAGAATGATCTGTGGCACCAAGATCAAAAGGAATATGTTTGGGGACAAAGTTGGCAGCTTAAATTCAACTTTTTTATTTCATATTTGGATTACTATTAGCTTTGATCACCTAACAGGTGGCAATTTTTTGAGATGCTCTAATTTGAGTCATCACAAACTTATTACTGTGTTATACCAGTGCAATGTCTTAGTCCATGACTAATCTGGATTGTTGCCTACATCAGAGGATAGTCATGTCTTAATCAAGATTTTGGTGAGGTTTAAAATAGATACATTTTTGCTACAGCATCAATGCTATTGTTGTACTATTCAGTTGTTTCTCAGATTTTGAATCATTACCACTTGGGGCACATATAGGGGAGAAGGGCAAGGCAGAGTTGAAAAGAGGATTGTTAAGTGACAGTTGTGCAGCAGCTGCAGTGTAGGGGTTCATAGATCCTTAAATTCCTTTTGCTGATTGTAAAAAGCCCCATTCCTCCAGGATGGGAAGACATTACACTTTATTCAGTGAGAAGGAATGTTCTGCTGAGCTGCAGGATGCAACAGAGACATTGTAGGAAATATCAAGGAGACCTCTAAAGGGGAGAGATTGTGATGCTAGACTGAGAGGTCATAGGCTCAGCTGGCTTTGAGAAGTCTTGTCAGAGATACCAAATATGTCTTTCTGCTTAGAAAATTATTTCTTCTGGAGGCCCCAAAAAGAAAGAATGAAACCATGTCTGCAAATAAGATTACAAAGGTCAGAAGGCACTTAAAAATTTGACACTCCTTCATCCAAACTTACCTCCAAGTTTCCTTATCTCACCACACAGAACTTTTGGACTTTTCTGTCCTTTTCCTCTTTTCACTTCTTCCTCCCACTCTCTCCTGCCTCCAATCCTTTCTCAGCTAGGCAGGTTTTTGATACAAAAGGTTGCTGGGATTTTTTTGCTTTCTTCTCCCTTCCCTGGCTATTCTCTCTGCACTCTCCTCTTCCCTTCTCCCTAAAAGCGTGCGGAAAAGCACTGCAGCAGAGGTAGTGTGGTTTAAAGGTGCAGAGCCTGAGTGAAAGAGGCTGGAAATTTATGCTCTGAAATTTGTGAGAATCCTTTGCACATCATGCCCTTTGCACCTCTGGTAAATGATAGATGTTTTGTACGGCTGCATGGCCTGGTTGTGTCCCAAGGACAGAACAAGAAACCAATTTACAGTTCTCTAAGAGATCTTTTTTTGGCTGCTGGAGTTGTTCTGCAGCAGGAATCAAAGGTCAGGTGTTAAAGTTACTTTGGGGTGACTAGGGAGTCAGGCGGAATCTGGGAAATTTGCAGGAGGAATTGGCATTGGGTAGGTGTGCTGGGCTTTTAAAAATCTGGAAGTTTCATCTAAACTAATTGATCACAGGATAGTTTGAGTTGGAATAGACCTTAACCATCACCTATTTCCAGACCCCTGCTATGAGCAGGAAAACTTCCACTAGACCATGTTGCTCTTCTGCTGCTATGGCCATATGTGTGCATGGTCTCCTGGTACTGCCTGCCAAGAGTGGAGTAGCTCAGGATTTACTGTCCGTGTCCTCCAGCATCCAGGGGGGCACCCAAAACCTTGTCTTCTAAAACACGGCCATATCTTCGCTGCCTGCAAAGGGGCAGCCCTCTCCCGCTGACTCAGAGGCAGCTGCGCTCACACCAGGTCGGCTTTACCTCGGTATCCCTGGAGGGTTTTGTTCCCCCTCAGAGGAGGCTGGATTGTCAGCAGCAGGATGTTTTAGGGCCCAGCTGTCGCGGAGCTCGGCGGGACCGGCGCTGCTCCCCGGGCGCATCCTGCGGGATGCTGAGCTGGGAGGAGGAGGAGGAAGAGGGGGAGCCTTTCCACAATTAAACAGCACCACCTGCAGGCCCTGCCGAGCCCGGTGCTGCTCTCCCGACGGTGCTCGGGGGAATGGGCACAAAGGGTGTGCTTACATCTGCCTGGGGCACGCATCGGCAGCTTGGCCCGCTGGCTCAGGGAGAGCAGGAGCAGCCGGTTGTGTTGGCACAGAGTGAAGGACACTGCCCCTTCCAGGGCAACTACCATCAGGAAAGATGTGAGAGCAGGGGCTGTTCGCCCTAGGGAAAAGAAATCTAGGGGGAGACTTTATTGCAGCCTTTCAGTGTGTAAAGAAGAATTAAAAAGGAGGGGGAGGGATGTTTTATATGGGCAGAGCAATAGGACAAGAGGGAAGAATTTAAAACTAAAAGAGGAGACATTTAAATCAGATGTTAGGTCGAAATTCCTATCTATGAGGGTGTTGAGGCACTAGCACAAGCTGTCCAAAGAAATTATGGATGGCCCATCCCTGGAAGTCTTCAAGGACAGGTTGGATAGGGCTTTGACCAACCTGATCCAGTGAAAGGTATCCCTGCCCATGGCAGGGGAGGCAGCACTAGATGATCTTTAAGGTCCCTTACAACCCAAACCGTTCTATGTGTCTAGTGGGAAATAGAATTCAGCCTGACTGTGAATGTGCTTGCTTCTAGATGCACTTTTCTATTAAAAGCAAAACAAAAAAAAAAAACAAAAAAAAAAACAAAAAAAAAAAACAAAAAAAAAAAAAAAAAACAAAAACACCCACCCTTTCTCCTGCTCCTGAACTTCCCCTTCTTCTCTCTGTGAGAGACAGAGCTAATAGACAGAAGGTGCATGAGACACAAACTGATGTTTTAACATTGATAACTTCCCCTTTAAATCACAAACTTTTGGGGTTTTTTTGGTAGTTTTAAGCCCCCTGCTGCTGGCACATTAAAATGTCTTCTGAATCCCTGGCTACTCGTAAATCATCTGCACTAGGTTGTAAACACTTTTCTGCTGATACGTATTTTTTACTAATATCTCTGCTGGTATATGAATTGTGCTAAAAGGATCATGACTGATTTTATTTATTTCCTTCTTTTTTAATGCTAAGGGTCTTTGTCTTTATTTTCAAGAATGCCTTAAAATCTGCCTGGGGATTTTGTCCCTGCTGCCCAGCTGCACCTTTCCAACAAACTTGCAGAATGAAGACAAGTTTACTACATCTTCCAGGTATACTATCAATAGTTCTTCAAAAAATAAACCCCACAATCCCAACAAAAAGAAGTTGAGTACTTTAGAATGGATGAAATGAGTCTGTGTGGAAGAAGACAATCACTAATTACACAAGGTGGAAGATGGTTTGCACTTGGTCACCATGTGCACATCACTGTGCTAATGTACCTTTGTTTGTACCCAGAGCTCTGATCAGCTTCTCCCATGTTTGGGGGTGTTTGGTCCCAGCCACATCTGGAGTTCACTGCTGTTGCTGTGAGCCTTACCCAGATGTTCATGGCACGCTGGCAGCAGAGGTGGCAGCGTGATCTCTGTCTCTTACAAGCTGGCCCAGGGCCACCATCCTTCAGCCTGGTCTCCTGCCTGCTCCAGGCACCCAGGGCTCCCACAGGGAGCCCAGGATTACAACACTGCAGCTCTGATGTTCTGTGCCCATCTCTGCACTGTCATTGTCCCTGTGACACCACCCTGTGACCATGATCACAACAATCTGGATCTACAAGGACCTTAGCAATGCCTCCTTCAAGGGATGTATAAGTAGTGTGATGTATAGTGGTTGTTTTGTTGCCAGGAGAGATAAATGAACATTAGCTGCTGTCTTGGGAGTGCCCTGTGGCTTCAGGCACTCCCAGGATTTCCCAGCTCAGCTATGTGTGACTGCAACCCTTTTGTTCAGATCAATATCTAAGCCACAAAATCATCCTTCTCTAGTAAACTGGGGGTTGTGTGCTCTGAGGATGCATTACCATCCAAGCTGTGATTTTGTACAGTCAGGGGCAGCAGAAGTGTTATGTATGTAATGAAAATATCTGAGAGCAAGCTCTGTTTCTGATGACCTTCTTGCATGAAATCTAAATGAAGGATTTGTAGCAAAATCTGAAAAACAATTTAAACACACTGTTGGCATCCTAGTTTGGCTGAAGAGCAAAGGAAGTATAAAAGCATTGTACAGGGCTCTGGTCCTTGTGTGGGACTGAGGTTGCAGCTATGTTGCAGCCAAGGATCAAGGAAAAGGAACTGCAGGAGAAACAGAGATACCATGCTGGTGCTGGAAAAGCTGTCATGCTGGAAAGGGGGGGTCTTAAAAGGACAGAGTAGATCCTTCTGTTCTGATGATGTGCCTTCATTGTACAAAAAGGAGAAGAGAGGACCAAAACCCCTAATCACTCCTGCAAAGAGTTCTGGCGGGAGTTGCATGAGAGGTGACTGAGAGATCAGGAGGTAGATTTGATACTTTGTCTATTCTGTTTGTGTCCAGTCATTGCACTGGCCAATGTAATGCAGCCAATGCTCTTCAGAAAGGGTTGGACTAAATGCTGCATAACTAAATTGCTGGTGTCCAGGTGTAAATGCACTGATCCTGCTTGCCTTGGGAAGTTTGTCACAAGTGTATGAATGCCAAAAGTGTCAAAGCTTGCCCACAACACGGTGGCCATGTCCTCCTCTGGGGATGGCTGTTTGCTTCAGAGCTGGTGGGAGTACAGTGCTGTTTCTGGGAGCCCTGTGTGGCTGCAGGCAGCCCTCACCCTCAGCTGCCTGTGACCATGAGTGTGGTGGCAGGTGTGGATCAGCATGCTGGCTACAGTCACCTGGGAGCAGTCTCCTCCTCAGGATTTATGGCTTAGATGTACCAGGCAAGAGGGAATGACCTGGATTTTACTCTGCTGGATGTGGTGCAATTACACTGGGGACTCAGATGTTCAGTTACTACCCAGCAGCTCCTGCAGAAATTGCAGCTCTCCCTGGGCAGCTGCCTACCCTTACTGGAAGGCAGGCATTCCTCCAGCCTCAAATCCCCCCTCACATCGAGCTCTCCAGCCTTTGCTGTTTGAAACCTGGATGGATTCATTGGAAACTGTCCTGGAGACCATGACCAGCCTGGCAGGGCTGGAGGGGGTCACTGCAGCAATCTCTGAGCCAGCCAGGCTGTTTCCCTGGGAACACAGCTGCAGCTCCTGCTGGATGCTGCAGCTCAGGCCGGACGTGGCATTACCTGCTGGTCCCCTGTCCCTTGCATTTGTGCTGCTGATAGGCAGACATAGCACGAGCATGGTGACCTGTTCCCTCCTTCTCCTGCCTGGAACTCCTGCAATCACCATGCTGGGCCAAAAACTTCCAACTCATTTCCCAGGGCAGTGCAAGCCTGCAAGATCTGCACTGGGAATTGTGAGGTGTGTTCCCACTGTGCAGTATGGGTACACAAATAAGCCATTTCTGTTTCCTTATTTGTTTGTCAGAATGAAAATTTGCCTTCTGCTCACGGCATTGCATGAACTCTACAGCAGATTCTTTTAGCCCATAAAGAATTATGTTTTTATCCTAGAAGGAGTGAGACCTCCAAGACTCGGACACTTCTGCTCATGAACCGGTGTAGGCAGACACAAGCAAAGTCAGGTCCAGAATGTGACAGAAATGGTAAAGCTCCCAGGATGTTTTATTGGCTTGGTTGTAGTTTCACTTTAACGTGGCTTCCCACGTTCTGGAGCAGAGCTGGCTCAGGCCCAAACAGTTTGCAGACCACACAGTCTTGGTCCATCTGCACAGTCTGTGTCTACACACAGCCACAGAACAGTCACCTCTGTCAATGGGGAGTCACCAGCCTCTCTGTAATGAGCATTTCTTATGGAAAGGTCTCACTCTGGGAAGAAACCTCACTAGTGAATATACTCAACACTTCTGATCCAAGTTGACAAAGTATGCTTTGGTTATCAAAAATTTGCATAACACTCACTCTGTTTATCATTTAGGCTCCTCCAGAGCATGTCCTAAATAGCTGAAAAGGCTTACTCATCAAAAAAGTAATGTTTTGTTGCTTGAGACTTCATTAAATGCTGTTGGAAAAGATTACTGCCTGTTTTGAAGTAAAAAAAATCATGAACAGAATGTGGTAGAAATGGAAAAAGTTCTGGGTTGCAGCAGGGTTAAACCAAGATGAGATAATAGTGCAATATGCTGTTGTTGAAAACCAGCAAACTTTACTTTTAATTCTAGTTTGCCAAATGATTAGAAGTGAATGGAGCAGAGACTTTTGTAAAATGGACCTCAATTTATGCTGAATATTCAAAAGGCAGTGCTGTGAAATTTAAGCACCTCCAAATGTGTTGCTGGGTTCTGCTTTCAGAAATGCCTAATCGCAAATTCTTTTTCTTTCCTAGTTTATGGGCTGTGATGGTGCTAAAGACCTTGCCAAATATAATATTGCAGGAGTGTAGAATTACATGTCCTATGAGTTGAAAGACCAAGAAGGCTGAAAGTATTGGCATTTATTTCCTGTTGCACCTGAAGGAATACAAACCTCTGCATTCATGAGGCTGGAAAAGGAACAAGGAGGAACTCAAACCCCTAAACCAAATAGAAGTCTTGGGAAGAAAAAAAAAAACTAAGAGGAGGCACCATTTCAGTGCCATGCTTCTTTTTGCTACCCTTCAGACTTTCATATTAACTGTAAGTTGCTATTTCTTATTAACTATGAGAGAAAAAAGAGGATTAGGATACCTGAAACAGGGTCAATTTGCTTTATGTCAGTCTCCCCTCCCTTAGCTGCTGCCCAGCTGTGCAAAGGTCTGATTTCAGCTTTAGGTCTGCATACTCAATGGACACTTTTGTGCTCCTGGCTCAGGGTTCCCACATCCAGACTTCTTCTGGATGTCACTCCCTGGGAATGAGGTACCCAGAAGTTGGAAATAACAGCTCTTGCTTAGTGGATGCAGGAGTCTTTACTGGGTCTGGCCTTCACATCTTGTTCTGGGCTGTGGAAATCGGAAAAAAATAAAATGGTAATAAACCAAATTACACATACAGAGGAATTTAGCAGATGTGCAGGCAGGTACTGGAAAATTCAGCACGTGAGCTGAACAGTCTGCAAATAAATGTTGTCCACATCCTTCACTATTTGGCACATTTAGATGGTGCCAGAATATCAGATAGTCTTTTTTTTTTTTACAGAATGGGGACAGCTAGACCTGAATATCTACTGGGGATTAGCTAAAGTTCATCATGTTGCTAAATGCACAACAGGAAAGTCCAGTTGGATTTTAATGACAGGGTAATAGAAAAGCCATATGGAAAAAGAGACGGGACTGAATTACAGCCAAAATCCGAAGAAGGCAGACAGAAGGCAGGATACCTTGGGAAACTACAGTGGCAGATATTGAGACATCAAAGACAGATATAAGGTACCAAAGTTATGAAGGTCCGTAGTGATAAATCCATTGTTATAAGGCATGTATGTATTGGAGAAAGGAGCATAAAAATTGGACTCCTGCCACCTGTTTCTTTGTGATTCATGAAAGGAGTGCAGTAATTAAAGTCTAGGTTCACAGAGGTATTTAAATTTGTAACTACTATTTGGTCAATGGTGATTTTAATGGGTTTCAGGCCTTTTGCAGATGTCTTTTTGCAGAAATCTATCTACTTCTGAGGACACAGCCACAAGCCAGGCTATGTAATCCACATCCAATGAGCAATTATGAAAGCTGGACACCATGCATAAGTGAGAAGAAAGAAGGGACACTTTTTTGTGTCTATGAGTGTGAAAACTCACTGAAAACATGCAGTTCTAAACAATCAGCAAGAGAGATAAAGTTCAGTTGTCACTGTCTGAGGTGCAGTTTGCAAAGAGGTCACAGAGCCATCGGTCCCCTTCTGACAGCTTTGCTTACAGTAGTGCCCATGTTGCTGTACCCTGTCCTCCCAGCCTGCAGGGCCAAGACTGATGGATCAGAAGGGGAAGGCACATTCTGGCTCTCATGATGAACACTATGGTGTCTCTGGTGTGATGAAGGACAGCTTTTCCTTGCCTGCAAGGACTCAGGTGCAAATTTTCACTCTTTCTTTCAAAGAGCAAAATGGAAGTATTGGACTTGAAAGGTTCCTGTATGAGGAGGCTTAAAGTATGAGCACAACACAGAGAGAGACAATATTTTGAGGAAGGAAGCTAGAACGAATGAACTGTGCCTGCTGGGTGTTTCTAGCTGCTCCCGAAATGAGCATTGAAGATGAGGATGAAGGACAGCAAGTGGGTAAAGATACCAAAATCTGAGAAACACCATCTGGAAGCTGGCAAAATAGCAACTCCTTCTGAAAGGTGACTCCAAATTGGGCAAGATTGACTGTATTAAAAAAAAAAAGGCATGGCTATCCAGATGGACAGTTTGAATTTAGGACAGACAGTTTGAATCTCACCTAGGAAAAGTTGCTTTTCTTTAACTTCCCCTTATAACACAATTAGCAGCCTCACAGGAAGAGTGAGACTGGATGGGAGGGCTGCAGCTGACTTTCTTACAAGTCAGGTAAATACTAAATGCAAAGAAAGACCAAATAGGATTTTGAAAACAGGTTTTTGGCAGAAGAAATGTTACATTCAGGAGATGTGAGATGTCCTTGGAAGAGGAGCTGGTGTGGACTGGAGACAGTCCATCCAGGAGGGGAAATAACCTTCTGCCATCAGGGTTAGAGAGAAGGGCTTTAAAGAGGAGGAAGGTCTATCCTCAAAGGACAAAGGAGAAGAGAATAATAGAATACCAGAGCTAGTGTTACATACAGAAGTAGAGAAATGTTGTTCTTGCAAAGAATCGGTGTAGGGTTTCATCTGTCCTCCTTCCAGAGATGCTCAAGGGGATGCAGAGTCTGATAAGCAAATTACTTCACAGCACCAAGGCTTTTAGGTCCAACAAATGGTTCTGATGTTTCCCAGGTTGGTACTGATCAAAAGTTTTTTTCACCCAGTAAGTGTAATTTAGGAATCATTCCTATAAATGTCTTATAACACAGTTTAATTGGTTTACTTGCTCCCTGTTTGCAGCAAAGAATTCAGGGACTTGGGAGCTGTGGATGCAGATTTCATGCCAAGGTTAAGACACTCCCCGGTCAGACCTCTTGACCAGTGTTAAGTTCATCTTGAGAGCATGGAATTCTGCAGCATGGACCTTAGACAGGGGACCTTAGTTTCTTGGAAAATTTTGTTTTCAGAAAATTTTCTGCAAATCTGAATTTCTCAAACGAACTTTTATTTTCTACCAACATTTTTTTAAGGTGCAGACCTCTGCCTTACTGAAGAGAGACTGAAAAATATCTCCCAAAGTGCTGAATGATAATACTTCAAATCAAATTGAAATAAGTCCCAGCTAGATCTCCAGCTCCCCTCAATTTCTCAGGGAGTTCCTCCTGCATTGCTGCACCTGCTGCTCATGGATGGTCTTTGGAAAAGAAGCTTTACCCACTTAGTGTGGGGCATTTCCTGTCCCGTGTTGTGATCCAGGAGGCAGTCCTGATATCCTCCAAGATATCAAGTATGCTGGAGATGTTGTTGGAAGCCCAGATTACTCTTTTTTGCTCCATCAGATGAAGTCAATTTATTTGATACAGTCTTTCATGGTTAGCACTGTTTCATAATGAGGAACTCTGTGGAATGACAGATCCTAGGGCAGGTATATCAAACTGGGTTTGTTCTGGCAATGCTGTTGCTGTCAAGAGGAGAAAACAGGAAAATATTTGGGCAGTGTTGGCATGCTTCTCTGAGTCTGTTTCTGTAGCTCTTGTGCTACATTTAGCACAATTTGAAAAGCAGAGCACCCAAGGAATGTGAAACAAAGTTCCCTGCACACCGAAGCCATGAATAGTTAATGCAGCTGGATGGCAATGATGTTCTGATTCATGGAGGAGTTTGTTATTTGCCTTCTTTCCCATTTGTAATAAAAACTAAACATCCCACAGTTCTCCATGCAGTGCTGCAAAGAGATTGGGTTCTGGATGGATTGAATGGCAAGTTATTTGGGAAACACCAATGGTGATGATCATGCTGCCAGGAGCTTCAAGACTTCATGTTCTGAGGACAGTCAACTTTCTTTTTGCCTGGCTACTTGTAGATTAAGAAAACCCCACAAGAGTGGCCCATCTATCTCAATATTCTGCCTTTTCTTGTGGTCCACAGAAGATGCCTAGGAAAAAAAGAACAAGGCAAATGTATCAATGTGTCCTCAGTACTCTGCTGGTTTCCAATGATATAAGAATTAGGAAGTCTTTGATCCAGAAGTGTCATTTTTGCTCCAAGTAGTTCTCAGTGAATTTGTCCTGAGGCATTCAGCATCTGTGGCATTATGTGGCATGAGTTTGTGTAGCTAGTGTGACCAACCATTGCCTCTGCTCATCTTGAACCTGATCCTGCCAGAAATGCAGGGATAGCAGCTGTACTGATGGGAGAGGAGATCTTTTGGTATCTGAAATTCATGCTGCCTAGGCCACCTCTGAGTATGACACGTGTGTCTTCTCCTATTGACGTAGTTCAGGATATCTATGGTTTGTTTCTGAACAGGAAAATAGTGCTTTCCTTTCAATCTAAAACCCATTGTTTGATGAAAATTCAGAACATGTACTGTTTTTACAGTCTTATGGTTCAAGCAACAAAAGTAAAACCATACTAAGGTGAAAGAAAAGAAAGGAATTAAAGAGGAGCGTATATAAAGGAAAAGAGAAAAGGAAGAGAAGGGGAAGGATGAGAAAAAACAGCTTACAGCAATCTAAATCAAAAGTATTGAAACAACATTTTACATAAATATCCTGCTTACAGTAGACATAGAGCATTGAAGAGTTATCTGAATCTTTCAATTGATTTTCTATTTTTTTTCCAAGCATGTCACTAGTCAGTTCCTATGCCCCTAAAAGCTACACCGAAGATTTATTTTCCCTAAATGTGAACTCATGTCCGTTGGTTAATACAAGAGAAGATACCACAGGGAAGCACTGTAGGAAGTGGGTGAAATCCTGGCTCCACTGGAAGCACAGGGAATAGTCCAGGCTGTGCTAGTGCAGGGTCAAGAGACCATTTCTTCCCTGAACAGGAATTCACTATTTTTTTTCTCTTGAAGCATTCCAAAATAATGATCTGCCCCTTCCAAAATAATGGGAGTGTCTCAATAAAGCTTTAAAAATTATTTTGGGTTTGTTTTTTTCTCATGGGCAAGAGCTTTCTGGACATTGAGGGTTACTTGCTTTGCATTTTGAGCTTTAATCTGCAGTTCCAAAACCTAAAAGAGGACATCCTGCCAAAACAGAACCCAAGAGCCTCCACCTCCCTCTGGCAGATCAGACCCTAAGATAAGCAGAGACTATTAGAATGTCCATGATAAAGCTGAATTTATCTCTGCTGTGGGCTCTGTGTGTGCTGTGGGAGCAGATATGCATTCCCTTGAGCACATGCTCCATAAGGGATGTTGGCTGTCCTCTGATCCAGTGAACCCAGCGTCCTGCAGCCAGGACTGTGCCATGGGCAGAGGGAAGGGGAGGCTCCAATGCACACAGGGATCAGACACATGGATGTCTCTTCATGCAGCATGCAGAATGTGGCTTTTGGGCACAGCGCATGCATGACTTCAGAACAATTACATTTCACCAGCGGATCTGCACAAACGAGATGCTGCAGCAATTTCTAATCCCCATTGTGCTCTTTTGAGAAATATCAGGAAGCAATTGTAACCGCATGGAAAATCAGTATCTTACTGCAAAGTCCCATTACAAATCAGTAATCCACATCAGAAACTGCAGGGACGTGCCAAAACCTTTCTCAAGAACACAAACAGAAAATTAGAACTAATGTTCTACTATGTTTTATCTTACTTCTTTCCAACTGGTCCCTTTTCCCACAATGACTGGATGCAGAAAAATAGAGTTTGATTGCAGGAAAAGCTTAGTGGAATGGGGAGAGAGGTTATTGAGCTGCTTGTTAGTTGTTGTTTTTTTTGCTGAAGTGGATATAAAAGTTAATCTGCAGCAAAAGGTCTCACAGCAGGAGCATATTTGTGAAAATCACTTGTACCATTTAATTACTGAAATTCCTGTTGCAGCATAATTTTTTTTCTGCTCTAAGTGAAGGATGGAAAACTGTTCCTACATTTACCACATTCATCCATATTCGGGAATGGGCTAGGTTTTGTTGTTGTTTAAAATTAAAACTAAAATCAGCTCACTGCTGCAAAAACAAATGGAATTTTTAAAAAAAGGGAAGTAATGTAGGAAAATGCATTCCATATAATGAAATTGAGGACTTACTGACAACTATTGCAAGGAAAAACACAGCAAAAAATGGTTCATTACTTTACTTCTGAGCTGACAGGGAAATCTTGGTTTAAAAACAATTTCCTATTTGAGCAAGGAAAGGAATAAATCTATTCCATTGACAAAACTACACTTTCTTTAGCAGAAAAGAAAAATTGTGTCAGATGTTATCTTTAAGTACACTGCATACAATGCCCATGCAGGCAGAGCAATAACCACAGCTGAAAAGGAGACATCTCCTTTGCAATGAGTTATTTTTCTGGGCACTGATTGCTGTCTTTTTGAAGAGGCTAGATGGTTACACACGCTGATTTAGGAGAGTTCATTAATGTACTGCCCTCTTTTCCTCTTGTTGGATTCTCCCCCATCATCATTCTCTTCAAGCTGAATGATTCTCAAATGAGCTCTGTATGCTGTAGTAGACATCTGTAATCTGAGTACACAGCCAAGGGGAATATCCTGGTGGGCTGCAAAGCCCTGCCGTGCTCCCCTTCTGATGAATGTTTCACTAGTGTTGGCTTAGGATACAGATGTGAAAGTGTAACTCATTACTACTTGTGAAGCTGGGGAAAACATATATTCAAGGACAGTTTTAGAGCTCCAAAATCTGGGGATTTGCTTTTGCTTTGTCTTGGTTTTGGACATGAAAACAGATGATGTAACTGCTTTTGTGAGAAAAAGAAAAAAAATAATGGAAAATAAGGCTTAGCTACAATAGCTCTGCCATGTAGGCTGACAGAGAGAGGGAAACCAGGGAGGCCCCAGTAGGCAAGTCCCTAGATGGGTGATCCAGCCAAGGAACTCTGGTTCCACATCATGGCAAGATGGGCAGGAGACAAAAGCACAAGCAAATCATCTGCCAGAACTCAGCTCTGTGCCTTTCTGCTTGGCAAGAAATGTGCCAACAGAGCCCTTGTTTAGACTTTAGCCATCTTTGTGAAATGCTTTGGGTGCTCAGCAGCCTCAGTTGTTCCCTGCTCACAGGTGGGAATCTAGGTTTCCTTCAGCTATGTGACATCAGCCATGAGCTGCTCTACATATGGAGCAGGAATGATGCAACTGAGGAGGCACACACTAGAGATACATTAATGACATTGTATAAAATAAATCAGAGGTGGAAAAGATGGTTTGCTGTGTGTATTAGAAAAATTATTGGGAGTGCAGCTGAGATTTAAAAATAAAATAATTTGAACGAAAGCAATAATAGATGATTTAACAGTGGCCTCTCACCTAAGAAACTATGAATAGAAATACTGTAAGGGGAATAGCAACAGAGGGTGGTAGAGCTAGCACAGGTTCAACAATCAGTGATGCTGTGGAAGGGCAAATATTCTTCAGAAAAGCTCTCAGGTAATACCTGTGGGCTCCATGAAAGACAATAGGATTTAGAAAATGTCAATGAGATTAAAAGGAAATGCTCAGCCACTTTCCTAAAGAGAAGAGGGTGCTCAAGGTTAAGGGTACACTTGCAAGGTTTTGCTCATCTGAGGTTTTAAATCTCTCCCCTGTGTTGTTCTCTCTCAAAAGCCTATAAATGTTAGAGATTAGGAGAGTGTTCACCAATTCCTTTAGATGGATTAACTCAGGCTAAACTCCTTCATGGTGACACAGGGATCTCTAGAGACCTTTGAATGCTTACAAGGTAGCAAACTAGCAATGACTATACTTTCTGTTGTTATCCCCTTTTAATTTAGCAAATCAAAGCCTTGCCTCTTCTCCACATCTCTTCCATGACAGGGTGATCCTCAAATGAAGAGGCAGTTAAAGGCAAAAGAGAGGCAGTTAATTATCAGAGGTCATTTGACCTCCTGTTTGGTCCTTACCTTAGCTTTGTGCCTTTGTATGTTGTCTATACATTCAGTATTTTAATAAAACAATTAAAATAAATTATTGGTTACTCTAGTTAAATCCTTGTTAGTGTTTTTTCTCTGATAATCTCAGAGCTGAGATGAAAATGATCCTGCTTCCATGGAAATCAGTAGTAAACCCACAGAGATTTGCTAGTCTGGTTTATGGAAACTGGATCTTACATCTTTTAGGAGCAAGGGCAGCACTGTTAGCAGGGTACCTTCTGCAGACAGGAAAGGCTGATTCAAATGTCAGATCTCCACCAAGAATGTAGGTAAACTTCTGGTTTTCTGTCTGTTGGCAGAAGGAGTGAATGAGGAAATATTTGTCCCAGCTCCTTGTGTTATGCATCCTCCTGGTTCTACTGCTTAGATTCTAGGTGGGCAAAACCAGCTTGCTACGTCTCACTCATCTGTTCAGGTGGGGCTGGGGAAAATTCCTGTTTCCAATGGGAAAAACTGCCTAAATAAGAAATGAGCTCCAGAGGTACATATGTAGCACAGCACTGCAAATCCTGCCTTTTTTGGAAACCTGTGGTAATTTATGCTCCTTCCTCTTCATCTGCTGTGTGTGATGCTTCTGCTGAAAGAAAATCCTTTCAGGGAGGAGCAGCACAGGGACCAGTATTAGCTGATATGTTCAATTGAATTCATATGTACTGAATGAGCAAAGGTGACAAGAGTTAAGATCATACACCCTCCATCTCTAAAATCTGTGCTTTATGTGGTGGCTTGGTTTGGAAATGCATTTTCATATGACTAATAGAAAGAACTGTTCTATTAACTGTCTTAAGGTGGAGAGGCTTGCATTGCCCAAGATTACCAGTGGAAAAGGCAGCTATAGCTGCTTAGAAAGCATCATACTTATCAGAAATATGAATTAAATAGACAATTAATCTCTTGGTTCTACTCACATTATGGTTATTTAAATATGAGAAATATGAACTATTATTAATATTATTTATTTATTTATTTATTGTTGGTACACAATTTTTGGCTTGGAAATTGCTTTTTTTCCTGTGGAAGCATATGTCCACATTTTTAGGAAAAGGAACCTGTTTCTGAGGTAAAAACCCACCAGCTTTCCTCACTTTAATAATAATATTGAGAAAATAAACAACTCTGAAAGCAGCACACTGTAGCAACTTACAAGTTTACTTAAAGGCTTCTTTTTGTTTAAAAAGCCAATAAGTTATAAAAGGGCTTGACAGTGCCCCCTTTTTAAAAAATCTTATTTTTCCAGAAAAGCTGATCAGCCTCTTCATCTCTGTAAACAAAAAAGAGGTCTCTTGGAAGCCTTTTTAGGCTTTTGAAATTCATTAGGCAGTTACCTAATAGCAGTGCTGACATGCTATGAGCTGGCGCTGAGGCACATAATTTGAAAGGCGTGAAAGGAGAAAAAAATAAAAGCAAGGGTAAATTACATTAAAATGTATCAAGCAGGTTTCTACGGATGAGCTAGTAGATTCACACTGACTGGAGCTCCAAGGTACAGCCTTTATGGATTCTTCCCTGTGCCAGGTTTACAGGCCACAGGGAAGGGAGATGGTGACCAACCATCCTGACTCTGTTGGGGTGGCCACTTGGGTCTCTTGTGCCCAAGGGCAGAGCCCGTGGGATGGGCCATTATCCTGGCCTGTAGCTGTGGCTGTGGCCGTAAATTGGAGGCTGCATGACCTGCTGGGGCATGTGCTCCTGGTGTCCTCCTCCCCAAAAGCCCTTGGGAGGTGGCTCTGTGGACAGGCACAGGCTGAGGACACAAAATCTTGTGGGTTTATGTCAGGTGATGTGGTGCTGAGGGATCTGTGGTTAAGGTTTCTGAAGAAAATGTATGCTACGGTCCCGCCATCACAAGCAGAGCTTTCAGCCCTTCCTTTGGCCTGCTCCAAAATCCAAAGGGAGAGCAGCACACACCCCTGGAAGGAGTTACAGGTGCCAAGAGCAGGACAGATGAAGCCAGCTCTGAAAACACCTGCTTTGCTGAGTATCTGATGTGTCTGTCTGGGATTTAGATTGTTAGGAAGAAACACCCCTCACCTGGAACAGGGCTTGCCCTGGAGCGGATCTAATTGAGTAATTTTCCATCTTGTTCTGAAAGTGTGAGAGCAAGATTGAAGCTGGCAAACACCCCCCCCCTGCAGGGTGGCAGGGAAAGTCAGGTAGTGAACATTCTGGAAGTGGGGTCTGTACCTCAGAACACTCATGATGAACTAAGCAATGCAACAAACTGGAGTGAAATTCACGGGGTGCTACTTGGAAAGGAAAATTGAGAAGTTCTGCACCTCCATAGGCAAAATCAACTCACTGCTGCAACAGAAGACCAGGGAAGTTGTGGATCCCATCCCTGGAGGTGTTCAAGATCAGGCTGACTGGGTCTTCCAGCAACATTGTCTAGAGGAAGGTGTCCCTGCACTTGGCAGGGGTGGGTTGGAAGAATAAGATGACCTTTAAGGTCTCTTCCAAGCCAAACCATTCTATGGTTCCGTGATAAAGCACAACTGGCTACAGGAAAGAAAATGAGAGAGGGTTAAACACTGTCAGAGGAGACTGATTTTTTTCCCCCCAAGTATTGTAACAGTCAGGCTAAATAGGATGCTTTTTTTAGGGAGACATATTGTCCATCAAAAGATGCCTTGAAAATAACATTAAATAAAAATCTGTCAGGAGTAATATGGGATCTCAGCATGAGATTAGGACAATGTTAGCATTAACATATCAGATGTGAGCAACTAGGTCATCAGCTTCCATGGCTTTTTTGTAAGGTCTGCAGATAGATATAGGTTTTTCAGGACATCTAATTTGTACCTATAGCTCTCTATTTACTCTCTAATCCACTGCAACTGTGCTCCTTTCCCAATCAGTTGTATTGTATTTAAATTTAGACACCAAAGTACCCCCAAAAATAGCATAAAATCAAGAGAAATTTTCAGGTATTATTTTGCACTCTAGGCTTGGTACTGCTTGGATGGCTGTATCAGAAAATCCTGCAGCATTAGCCTATTTCTTTAATCTGGTGTAATAAGCAGAAGAAACATTAAAGAGTGATGTGCAGGAAAGGGAATGAAAGTCAGATTCCCACAGCTGGAGAGGGCTCTGGAAGCAAAGTGCACATGAAGCCAGGCTGACATGCTGCATCCCTTGCAAAAGGGAATCCAAGAAAATCTCTGAATTTGTAGAAGAATCAGATTAAGTTTAACTGAAGACACCAAAAATATTTCCAGTGCAGCAGGTCTGCAGCTTTAGAGAACCCAGTCACCTGTAAACCTTGATGCTTAATTGCTTTCTCACATATGAAATTAAATTCAGTTTATCTTAATTTTATACAAAGGGGAGAGATTATGATCTGCTTCTAGGAAAGTCTTACCTTTAGACATCAAAGCATTTTCTACCAAGGGGATCCCCCTCAGCTCCACCAGCCTTGGGCCACCAGTGAATGGAGCCTCATGAACACAAACCTGATGGTAGAAATCAGCAGTTTGCCCTGATGGGGCTCCTTCCTGCTCAGCAGGAAGAACACGTGGCAGGGTAAATCAGGTTCTCCCAACCTCTTCCCTGATAAAATCCTGGTGAGGTCAAAGAACAATTTCTTGTTGAATAAACACTTTTTTTTTTTTTTGTCATGAACCTTTCTCATGACCAAGTTGGGATACAGCCAAGGGAGGACACAGTGGGAATTCATTTTAAATATGTTGGGGATTGACTGTGGACTGAGCTTCAGGTATGTTCAGCTCAGCTCACCCTGTGCATGGCTCTCTCCTCTACGTCAGCAGTTTCTCTCCACTGTGTTCACTGGCTGCTGAAGTCAATGATCTCCACCCCAGCCCTGTTAGCACTCACCACAGGAACCACTATTTTATTAAAGATTTCCTTTCTGGATAGCCTTTCTGCAGTTGCTTTTGCTATTGATCCAGTCCAAGAGATGAGATCAAAAAGGAGTGAAAAGACACACAGTATTTCAGTTTTTAAGAAATTTTATTTTCGTAACTTCAAAAATTAATTTTATCAGTCATCTGCTGAATTTGATGTGAGAGCTCTTTCTCCTTTCTTTGACCTGAAAATTCCATTTGAAGTGAGAAAGGAGGGGGAAAATGTACTAGTTTTTCTTTGTAAATGTTATAATATTCTTTAGAAAAAGTGCCTGCCACAGGGGACTGTGTGTTGTGACAGTGTGAAGTATATAGAGCAGCATGGTTTATATTGCTTTACATTGGTGATTTTGGTTACATGGTTTACATTGGTGATTTTGAGGGGCCACTTGTTTCACCTTTGGCAAGAGATGATCCCAGCTTGGCACTTGACCCACCCAATGCAGTGCACTGTGGCTGTGGGGTGTCACGGGCACTGTGGGATATTTTCAGAACCCAGGACATCCCTCTGGCTGCCCTGGATGGCTTGAGCCCCTGCCAGGGGGCTCAGAGACCTTGGCACAGAGCCCAAGACCCCTGTGCCTTTGATTTTGACCCATGGAAAAAATTACCAACCTTATGTGAGGATTTACAAGCCACAAAAGTTTAAGTAGAATGATAGTTAGTTTGTCGCAGGGTGAAAAGTAGAATTTTGGGGTTTTTAGAATGGGAGGTCAGGGTCCCAAGATGGAGGAATTTGGGCATGCCTTGTTCTTCTTTCTCCTTCTTCCTAGCCTCCATCTAGCCTCCATCTTCTGCTGTGATGGCGGCACTTTTGGATTGGTTTAGAGTAGAGACAGACTGTCTAACATAGGTGATAGGTATTGGAAAATAATTGTAAATAAAGTACATGTAGTTCTTAGTATAAAAAGACAGAATGGCCTTGAGGGCGGGCAGAGTGCCACAGACTGACCTGCTGAACAGACCTCAGAATGCATTAGATAAGAGAGAATAAACAACCTTGACAACCAGAACAGAAGAATCCTGACTCCTTCTTTGGTTGCCGGGCTGGGAAAGAGACTCTCTAACACATCTGGGGTCATCCTGACCACAGAGACTCCTGAGAGGATGTCACGGTCCCTGTGGGGTGTCACGGTCCCTGTGGGGTGTCCCAGTCACTGTGGTGAGGCACAGCTGTCCTCAGGCTGGCAGCTCCTGCCCTCCACACCACCTGAACATAGCAGAGATGTTTGTCTCCTGGCTGGGCTGAGAAGCCTTGGGACTTAATTTGTGCCCCAGAGCTAGCCCTCCTGATGTGACATTATTTCTGTTGAAAACGCTTCTTACAGCCTGGCTGATGTGTTACCGAGGGCCACTTGATCTTGACAAGGCTCAGATTTGACCAATGTTTCCTTAAAATCGTGACATGGCATCCGTGACAAATGACCACAGGCTGGATTAACGAGAAAGATGTGATCAGGTGGTTCCTAACCTAAGAAGTGCTATAGATTATGTCAGCATTGACATTCGTCATAGTATACATATTATTTCCAGCTTTTTTTGGTGGGGGGAAAAGGCAAGGGAGAGTGACTAATAAGGGCATCTGTTCCTTCAGGAGAGATCTTAACATGTAGGGTTTTCCTGCAGTTTGTTATTTCTGAATGATGAGAAAATGTGCAGTAATGTTATGCTTGTTATGAGAACCTAATTTCTTTTTCCATTTTAATTTCTACCATTTTATGCTATTTAATTCTGCTTCTTCTAGTCAGGTCAGTCTAACAATGTGTAATGCAACAGTAGCTCACTAATTTGCAGTAATGATTAGAACGTCTTTGGAAAATAATTAAATTTGCAAACTAACAAGTAGATAAGCAAATGGAAATGTGCAATTAGTCAAAAGGTGTTTTCAGCTCATTTATGTTGTCGTCCCTGATTTGCTTTTTATGACAATGGCATGTTTTCAAGCTGCTGTACTGAGGCAATTCCTCATGTTATGCTCAGTAGCCCATGCGCTGTAGCTAGGAGAAATGATGCTATTAATAGGAGACTGCAGTACCTTTCATTAAATCTTAGATGAGAGGTGGAGAGGCTGCCAACTTCTGTTGCAGATTATAAAGTGTGCAGTCTAGCAAGTGCATATTAGTTGGATGCAAGTGCAAATATACTGCCATCTATGCCAGGTACATTAAAATGTCCAGACATCTAATTTTTGCCATTTCTGCTGCCATAAGGGAGAAATAAACATGAGTCATTTGGTGAAACCAAAACAATGGTAAGGACTTCTATCCACTTTCACCATGGCCTGTGGCAATAATTGTTCTTAAAGAAACATAATTGCAGACTTCCGTCTTTTAGAATAGTGGCATCTTAAATATGCTACAACTCCCATTATAAATGGAGGTGGAGCATGACCAAAATGGACTGTCCATAGAGAGGGATATCTCCTCTCATGCGGAGAGACGGGTGGCACTGACAGGTGACCAAGTGGTGACAAGGCTGGTCAGACACAGCTGCTCAGGAGGTCACGGCGTGGGGCGGTGGTGCAGCATCTCCACCACCTCTCTGCCACCAGCACAGGTACTCTCCCGCCCTGTGGGCTGCACAAGCTGCCTTCATCTGTGCTGGAGTTCCTGGAGTCAGCTTTTCCAGAGCCATTTGTATGGCTGTGGGGTATTGCACTAAATGGGACATGAATGGCAGCAGCTGCAGGGCTGGTCTTGTTTATCACAGCTGCTTCTGGAAATTCCCAAAGACTCAGTGGTGCCCTGGCAACTCACCTTGCCATCATCTCCTTAGGGATAGCCTAGGGTAGCTATTTTTTCCTGACACTCAGAATTGAAAGAGTAATTGGGACAAAAGATTTGCAAAACCACCAGAATAAATAACTTAATATAATAAATAACTTTATATTTCTGGATTTTTTTGGAGCATCTCTGATGTGCTATGTGTTGCACAAGTTCATGGAAGACCCAGAGCCTCTTTTGCAAACAGCTTCTATTTTCATGTCAAAAAGGTTGGTTCAGATAATCCAAAAAACAGAGGTGCATATTATCTATATCTTTTTTTTAACCTGACTAAAATATTAGCTCTATCATTCAAAATACACCCACAGTGTTAGTTTCTGGGTTAATCCACTATCAGGGTTGAAATTATTTGTTGTTTTTAAACTCGTCCCTTAGCAACCTGGCATGTCCTACTCCTGAAGTAGTGAAGCTGACCTCCCATGACAACATGCCAAAAAAGTTGGCTTGTTTTTAAAGAAAATACAAATAAATTATTGCTAGTTTTCTTTTAGGGTTGGAAGATAGGAACAGATTGCCAAACAGTGGAGCATATAGAAATTTAGGACCATGCTTCATGGCCATCATCTGCTCTTATTCTCAACGTCACTTTCCTACTGTCACACTACTCATCTCTGTGTGCCATTCCCTGCTAAGCTTTCACAGAAGCTACAAGTACTGGGCAACATGCTCTGGTTTTGAACTTCTGTCTTATTTGAGCAGGGGTTAGATTAGATGACCTCCAGAAACCCATTTTAACCTAAATTATTCTATGACCCTGTGATTAATGACCTCCCCTCTGCCTGGAAGCAGTAACTCTGTAGTCACACATGCAGACATCCAAGCTGGATTTTGCAGTGCACCTGTTGACTGCACTTATTTTTCACTGAGATCTTGCAGAGTTGAAAAGTCCACACCAGTGCACCTCTCCAGAGTCCCTCCATTGGGAAGCAGATAGGTCCCACTAATGAGAAAATATCAGTGTTGGGAAACTTCTAGCTGTCATTAAACCTGGCATGACCACTCCTCCCTTAGGACCAGCCAAGAGAGGATCTCTCTGCTACTGGCACTGCTGAGTCACACCTGTAGGATGAGTCTCACCTGAGATCTTGGTGAAAGGGTCTGCCAAAGAGCCCACTCAGAGAATTTCCCATCCCTTCTTCACTCTTGTAGTCAGGATAGGATTCAAATCAAATCAACACAGATGAAAAAACTTTCATTTTTTTTAATCGAGTTTTCTTCATTAAACTGCTGATTGCAGCATGGTTTTAACACATTAACAAAACCTGTGAGACTTTGGGCTTGATCACTTTGCAGAGGAAGCTTTAAACTTTTGCACCTATGCAAAAAAAAAAGCTGGGTACTCACAGCTCTGCAATTTTAAATAAGGTTAGTATTTTGCCAGCTACTTATGCCTAATCCTTGCGTACAAGAAAGGTTAATGGGATCATTGCAAGATCAAATGTTTATATGGCAGTGGATTAACCTTTATTTCTAACTCAGTTTTTTGCAAATGTAAACTCTGTTCAGTATGGATATCTGCTAGCTCCACTATGGCAATATGGGCAACAGTTCAAGCCTTCATTAACTGAGTGTTAAATTACAGTGATAATCATGTAATTTTTAAGCATTTCAGTCCTTCTATATTGTCCATTACAACACAAGCACAAATGGCATATTCAAACTTCAAAAAACTTGAGTGAGAAATAAAACTAACTACCTTTTAAACCCACTCTGAGAAGCTGGCCTTGATATATTTTTATTCTGCTTTGTGGTAGAATTTTGTATCTCCCTGGGGAGGGAGAGATTTTCAGTTTAAAAATACGATTTAGGTGTGGCATCTTTATTTCTCATCTAGACTGATCTTTTTCTTCAAATTGTCTCCAAAATGTATGCTACAAGAATGACTTGTAATTGATGGGGATTTTTCTACCTTTTTCATATTTCTGAAGGATATTCTGAAGGAGTGTTGCATGATCCTGAAAGACAAAGTGGAGGCTCTGTGCTTTATCCTCTAAAATGTACCTTTAGATTGGGATCAGCCCCAAAGAGAGAGACATCACCTGACATCTGAAGAGTACTCAGCATCTCAGCATCTCAGCAACTCAGCATGGATGGGAAGCCTCTGGTGCTGCACTGGCCTTTGCAGGGTCACACAAACAGAGAACTCAGATGCAGACAGCTCTCATCTGTGCTTTGCTAAACTCCAATGACTCTGCTCACATCCTGCAGTCTCTGGGATCCAAGAAGCCTGTGTGCGCTGAACAGAGCTTGAAGCTCATCTTAGCTATGCCAGGTTTGTGAGATTACAGTCTTTTCATTCCTTGCACACGTGAAAAATCATTATGGATTATTCTTTCACAGAAAGAGTCCCAAAGTCAATGGTTTTCTACAGCTTTGCCTTGTTCTGGAATGTCAGCCCATTGCTTTTCTTATATTTTTATTGTCATGTACACTTGCTGTAAAGCTGGGGAGGAGAAGAGGGCAGGCTCACATGAGAAATATTTAAATAATGACCTTTCCAAGGGCTTTTTTCCACAGTGCTTCCACCCAGGTTCCATTTTGTGCAGCCATGCTCAAAGTATCACCCCAGAGTATCAACTGGAGACCCATTGCTGAAGATGAGGTGGAACCAGACAGGAGGAATCTGTCTACTTATCTGTTTGAAAGGAGTATCTGTTGAGGCCAAATTGAAATGTACCAGTCACAAACCAACCTACAAACAACTTTGCAATTAATTGCTAAATAACACTATGCTGGGGTGAGGGTGGATTTATTGGTTAATATCTGTTTACAGACTTTGGATTGTCAGTGCTAGGATTCTAACTATTTCATATTGCAGTAAAAATATTTTTTCTTCCTTTGCATGGAGAGCATGAAGGAGAATACAAGAACAAAATCAAATACTAGAAGAGAGATTTGTTTAGTTCTGAAAAAAATACATAAGAAAGAACACAATGGAGTAACAATACTGAAAAAAGATGCTCATGAACATCAGGAACACCATGTGTAATAACTTTGTCAATCTCTTTGGCAAAAGAATAAATAAGTACAACAGACATTTTTAAAAAGTTTTTATGCAACTTCAGTCAGGTACTTTATTATACCACTTCCAAACTTATTCAAGAAGTCTTATTTGAACTACATTTCTTATTTTCCAAGTGTTAGGACAGATCTTTACCAAATGAAAACTGACACAGCATGAAGCACCTAGGGAGCATACTCAGGAGGGTAAAGTGAAGAAACTACATGTCTATTTATACAGTTCATTATTTTCAGCTCTGCATCTGATATTTTTTGTTGTAGACTAGTGACAACCTTGAAAAGGTTGAATTTTCACAGCAGAAGGTTGAGGTTTTTTCATGCTGTTTAGGGGTAACACATGCCTCATTAGCCTATAATAAACCAAGAAATGTTGCAAATGCTCTAAAGAACATATTTTCAGTCCTTCAAGCGGAAGCTGGTGAAAAAGGTCGTATTCCTTAACTCCTAAAATTGTTTGTTTCCACTGTTTTGATCCCTGAAAAAAGTATTGACCTCTATATGGCCTTCATCATGATGTGAGTTCCATCAAACAAACAAAAAAAGAGCTGGTTAAGGATATGATTGTATAATTCTGTGGTTTGAAGATAACTTAGGCCTAAGTTATGGATTGTGTCCAAGGTGCTGCTACTCCTTTTAGATATGACTCCATGCCCTTTTAGAAGCTCTGAGGTACTTGAGGTGGCTGAGGAGATGCTGTGTGTTCCACTCCCTGATGGGCAAGGCTGCACACCTAAATTCTGCTGTTTCATTGCTGGCAGGGGCCAGGTCACTGCCTGCTGTGCCCTCAGCCAGCCCCTGGTGATGGGCAAGGTCACAGCACCGTGGGGGTGAAATAAGGGACTGCTAGCAGATGTCTGAGGGGACATTGCTGTGGGAGCATCCAGCACTGGGGAACTACCTGGGACACTAAAGGAACACGTACGACATGACCTTGCTACAGGTTGTGTGCATTTAAAAGAAAAAGCCTGCGCTGGTCTTGGGAGACTCCTTCAATAAATATTCTTCCATGCACCAGTCTTACTCAAGCGTGATTCAGGCAGCTACTCTTTATCCATCCTTCATGTTGCCCAGATACATAATTAGCTTTAGACTGTTGTATTTGTATCGTTTGGTAAAGATAAACCTCCAAATCATCATCATCATATTAGAGGGAGACCAATCCATAATATTGCTATTGTTGCTTCTAAGAATTCAAGAACAATCAGAGAGATAACAAGTCTGGCTATTCTCTATCATCTACTGAGAAAGGTTTACAATCCGTCATTTAATATAGGTCTCGACCAGGAAAGCTACAGAAAAGAAAAAAAAATCTTGAATGGTTTCCAAAGGAAAGCCATGGGCACTTGAGCACAGAAAAAGTCTTGGACAGCAAGATATTCCCTCACCTTGGTTTAAAAACTTATGCCAAATATCACTTCAGATTACATTAACTGCTGTAGATATTAAATTACTGTGTAGATAAGGAGATCTGCAGTGGGAATGCCATCTATTTTAGCTGACTTTCTAATGTTGGAACATTGATTATAGAATTCCTTCTTTCTTAATATGACCCCCCCAAAAAACTGGAAAAAGCAGAAGATACCAATACTGTAAGAAGAAATATTCCTAGAATATCCCTCTTCTTCTCTCCCCTTACCTACAAGACCCTCTCACTAATTATGATGAATCTAGGACAGAGATATACTTGATTTTTCTATTGGTCCATGATGGGTGAAATCTGGTTTAGTGGGTCCTCTTTTGTAACTCTTGTCACCCTTTGATTTGGAAGAAGCAGTTTGCAACGGTTGCAAGTATCCTGCAAGAGAGATAAAAGGATTTATAACGATTAAGATACCAGCTCAAAATTTATTCAGATATTTCCCTGCTCTTTTTATTATCTACATCTTGAGCTTGACATTTTTGCAGGAAAATTGCTGAAGAAGATCTTTCTCTAGCATTTTTTTCCAGAAAGGATTTTTTAATTTATTCATTTATTTTTAATTTTTGTTTTATTTTTGCAAAACTATGTGTTTCTTCCCCAAGATCTGCTGCAAACATTTTTAGTGGACTTATGGCTAGATATAGAAGGCATAAGTATTTAAGAGGATATAAATCCCCAGAGACTTTGTAAGTAAGAATGGCCACTTCAGAGCTTCTGAATCTCATTGGATGTCTCTGTCTTTCCCTTCAAAGTCAAAGTCCCCCAGGTGTGAGTGTTTTGGGTTTGAATGTGCTCCCATAGCTGGAGTTCATGTGTTCATTTCTCCTACCTGAACCCTGCTGGAGGGCCAGGCACTGGGCAGAACAGAAGTTCTCAGTGGGACCTTGGTACCATGCATGCACACACAAAACGTGGTCCCTCACAGAAGGGCAGAGTCAGAGCAGTCATTGCTTGCCTTGCATGTAGGATATTACCATTTCCCATCACATCCCTTGCCCATTCCCAGCCTACAGGAGCTGAATTCCTGACACAGTGCCCCAGCCAGGATGTCTATAAGGTTTGATAACCATGACCATCTCTAGTTTCTAGGTGGACCCTTACAGAGATGCCCATGCCTGCAGACAGTTCTCATACATAAGAGACTTTAAAGTGAGATTCTCTGAGAATTACCATGGAGCTCAGACAACAGTGAGACCTTTGTGCATATATTTTTTGGGCAACTGAAAGTAGCCTGTGTTTGGGCATCCATTGTAAATAGGGGCCATATAAAATGAAAAGACATTCTGGATTCATATGTACTGATTTCCTTTACTTTCTTACAAATGTGCTGGTGCATGTTCCTGCCAGAGTATTCATCAATATAAAAAGTATGTATTAGAGGTCACACACAATTTCATGTGGTGATGTGTATAATCCTTTTATCATGCATGGTATTTTACTGGGAAAACTAAAAAAAGTGAGATGGCTGATGAAGTAAGTTGGATCTATTCTTAGACAGAAAGATCTGTTGAATAAGTTTTTCTTGTTTCACTGTTGATGTGATATACCAGGAGTAAAGTATAGATACTGACTGAAATAGTGATACCAGTAATTCATGGTAAGTGCTTGTGATTATGGAAGGATCAAGGCTGCCTGGTAGTATGCAGGTTTGGGGAACTTCATTAGAAGGATAAACCATTACAGTTTCTGGGGAAATGTGGGAATAAAGGAATAATTTCTTGCCTAATTAGAGCAAATTCAACATTTACATGGTTTAAGCAACAGGAGGTGATTTGTGGGATTGTGGGATCAGTTAAAATGAGCCAGATGAGGTGATCTGGTTCATAGCCCTGCTCAAAGCAGGGTAAGCTATGGCATCAGACAAGACTGCTCAGGGATTTGTCCAGTTGGATCTTGAAAACTTCCAAGGAGGGGTACTGCGAAACCACTCTGTACAACCTGCCCCATTTTCAGGCCGTCCTCACAGGGGAAAAACTTTTCCTTAAATCAAGTCTGAAACTCTCTAGTTCCATGTATGGACATTTATGTCTCACTCTCCCATCCTAGGAGGAATCTAGTTCTGTCTCCCTGATAACCCCTTGTAGGCACTGAGGGGCTGTTAGGTGCCCCTAAAGTGATCTCTTCTCCAGGCTGAAGCAGCCCAGCTCCTCCTGCCTGTGCTCATACACCAAGGACTCCAGCCCCTACTGCCTTGGAACCTTCTAAAGCTCCCTCCAGTTCTCCCATGTGTTTCCTGCATTGCAGGGCCCTAAACTCAATGCCCCATCTAGAGTGGTGAGTGCCACAGGGAGAGGGAGATCCTTGGTTTCCTTGCTCTGTGTTCACACACACCCAGGAGCTGTTGGCTGCCTTTCCTGCAGGACCCGCCACGCGCTCACGTTCAGCTTGCTGCCTCCCACCTCCCAGGGTCTTTCCCACAGAGCTGCTCCCCAAAACTTCCATCTTTCTCTGGAGGAAAGCTTTGATGATGCCCTTATATTAGGCCCCCACCTTGCAGATGTTTATCTTTTCCACTATGTTGGGTGGAATACAAACTGTCACCCTGACATGCATTCCTCATAAAAGGTTAATTTAGTACCCTTGACTTTACTGGGATGAGTCATGAATCACGAGTTACTCATGTGCATAAATGTTTTCAAGATCACGCCTGGAGCACGTACCTGGGTTTGGAGGTCTTTTGATTGACAAATTCATTCTGTTCTTTTTTCTTTAAATATTCATTTGTTAACTTAAAAATCCCCTTATTCATACATTACTCATTAAAATATGAATAAAGTTAGTTATAAAAGGTTTAACCTATTAAAAACCCACTCGCTTTTTTCTCAATTCTTTTGCAAGCTCTTAGGAAAAGTGTTATTCCCATTATATTTGAGGGATGCTAATGATTAACAAGGTTCATTATTACTGGTGTATGCTGATATTTCAGCACTTTGAAGATGAAAAATCTTGGCTTTTCATCATAATGATTAAACTGTTATCTCTGTCCACTTCAAAATCCTTTAAATAAAAGATCATTTATTAGTAATAAAGGATTAAAGTGCCTGGGAATCTTAATGCAAGGACATCTTAATTTTAATTGCTTAATAAAGCAAACATGAATTCTCAGATTTCTATATTTCTCTTTTTTTTCACCAAGAATTTCTCTCAAGGTCTCTTTATAACTAATTTCAGCTGGTAGCTAATTCACCTTATTATTGCACTTTCTCAAGTGCATCCTCCAACCAAACACTGCAAAAACCTAATATGCTGGGTCATCTTTGTGAAAAACATTCCAAGTTTGATGATTTCTTGATTTATTGAAGCAAAATTTGCTTACAGAGAATAATTCCAGGTTTGAGATGAATTTACCCAGGAATCTTTTGCATTAGTAGAGAAAAGTGATGGTACTTGGTTTCTTTTTTGCCAGGTAGCTGACTTTGACTGAAGATATATTTTACCTCTGAGAATTAAGTCCAAAGACAGGATGAACTTCATTTGTGCTCGATAGCAAAAAAGAAGAGAACCATTTTCTTACTCTTCTCCAAGAGTTTAACTTGTAATCTGGACTATGAGTTTGGGATATAGATACCTTAGTGGACAAGCATGTTTCTTCTGCTCTGTGTGAGCTAAAGACAGAGGGATGTGGCACCCATGGCTGTGGAAGCACCAGAAAACAGGTTTTTTTGGTGCTCCTGTAGAAAAGCAAAGCATTGAGATTTATGACTTAAGGACAGTAACAGTGCTATGTATTATTTGAGGCTCCCTCCTTCCCCTTGGAATCCTTGCTTCTGCTTGGTGCTGTGGAAGGAAAGCTGAAACATATGTGGAATTTCACATGGACTTTGCTGCTATTTGAGGTCTTCCTGTTGGAATTAAAAGCATGGTGATTAAAATTTCATTATGCACTTCCAAGAAAAATGCTCCCTGTTTAGTAAAATAATTAAAAGCCTGTATGGTCTCTGCAGTAAGTGGCTATGGAGGGATGAATGGGAGTGCTGCAGAAGAAATGTACTTGCTTTAATCAGCATTACATTAACCAAGGGGGATCCAGGCAGGAGAACTGCTAAAAATCTATCATTCAGTAGGGCTGCACCATTTCCAGACTCTTGGGGAGTGCTCCATCATAATTTTGCATTTCAGACACACTGTGGTTGGGTCACATCAGAGTAAATCTAAGCCATATTCCTCCCCAGGGTGCTTATATAATCCAAAATAAATAAAAACTTCCTACATCAGAGTATACTGCATCAGAATACCACCCCTCTGTCAGCCTTCAAAGTATTTCTGTCAGCCTCTGTGCTACTTTAAGCTCTTATATAGGTGGCAAATGCTCGTCTTGGCACTGAACTCAGTGACACAAATGCTGCATTTCAGCAGCAAACAATGTTGAAAGGGAGAGCAAGGGACCTGTGGCACTCACTCCTCTGTACAGAGAAAGGGTGTATTTCAGATTTTTTTTTAATTCATCCACCCCTAAAGCTCTCTCTGCTCCTTCAAATGCATACAGGCTACTCTGAGTATTTGTATGTGGTGGCCACTAAAATTGCACTGATGGCTTCTAGGAGACTCAAGTCAGCAACAGGTGCCACCATGAGCAGCAACTTAAAAGTGTCTAAAAATGCATGGAAGTGGGAGAGGTTTGTCAAAAGCTCCCAGCAGCTCCTGCATTTAGTGCTGAGGCTACCTAGATTATACTTTTCCAAACTGCAATATTCAGCTGCCTGTTTTCTAACTTTCCATATTGCTGTATCCAAATTAATGGCGCACAATATGTTCCAGGGCTTGTGCGCTGAACTGCTTGTAGCTGAAGTTGTTCACTACAAAATTTTCTTCCCCACTAGAGCTGCTTCCAAACATCCTACAGCTGTGACAGCAAACAGAACAATGAATTTCTTGTGCACAAACCTTTTAACATGGATGTCTAGGAGAGAAATACAGAAGGAGCCAAATTCCAACAATGGATTCTGGAAGCTGCTGTATGATGCACTCAATTTACTTGTAGAAACTCTACACCTTCTTTCTGCAGCTGAAAAACATTCAGCTGTTTTTAAAAGCATGCCCTGCTTGGTCTACAAACTGGACACAAACCTTCAAAGATCTTTGCAATTGATCCAGCAATTTCTCTTAAGCAATCTAATGATTTAATTTTGGTTGCATATATGAGAAGTCCCATTGAGGTATTCTCCATAAAATAAAACAAATCCTTAAGTGCAGCAAGGTACAACAGGGTCAGAACCAGGCCCAGGAAGGTGATATTTCAAATGCCAGGTCTGAAACCTTTGGGGAGGGTTTTGGTGTGTGTTTTCTTGTGTGGTGGCATCTTCCTATTTATTATTTGGACGACAAGGCATGCTCTCCTCTGCACTTTCCTCAGTACTTGGCAAGGTTTACATTTCCTCAGGGTCTTTTTCCTAGCCATGTTCTCCTGTCACAACCAACAATTTTTGTTTTGAGCTTAGTAGCAAAATGCACAGTAATTGGACTGCAGCAGCATATGATGAAGATTTTAGGTCTGCTTCACCTCTCTGTCACCAAGACCTCTGCATGACCCTGCTTCCACAATCTCTGCCTTCCCTGCTTTTACTGGCTCTTGTGGGCTGTTAATCACATATTGTTTCCCTGACTCTAATTAGGGGGAGTCTAAACCGGGTTATTTATTCCAATAGTTTCGGGAAACTGTGGGTATAATATGCCCCGCACAATAACAGAAATATTACTCTGAAAGCAAGGTCCATAGACAGGTTTGGGGAGGGGACTTTCCTTAGGGATTTTAGAGCAAGGTCTATGATATTTATTGCAGGAATATTTTTGTGCAGTTTGACTGAAAGGGGAGGACATTTTCCAGAAAGAACTTTTGTGTAATATATGGAGCACTTATTTATTATTAGGTATGGAGAATTTTGAATTCGGCAACTATTTTCGCTGCTGCCCCTGGCTAAGTTCCCACTACTGGCATAAGTCACGACAGCAAAATGCCACCTCTCTTAGCTATAGAGGAGAGTTGCTTGCTTGCTTGGGAAGAATTCAACAGCTTTGGATGGAAAGTTCTTTTTCTTTTCTTTCAGTAGTGCCACTTCTAATGGCTTTGCAGTTCTCCAAATAAATGAGGGTGTTAAGTCTCATTTCTAAGCTCAACAGTACACATGCATTTTTCAAAACTTAGGTCTTAAGCAGGAATTTTACAATTTTGTAAAATACCCCAAATTCATCTTGGTAGTCTCATACCTGTGAGCTGGGGTAGGTGCTTTTCTGCCTCCCCTAAGGCATCTCCAGGCCAGGCTGTGTGTCTTTATTGCACCTGGGACATCCACATGATGTTTTTCAGAGCTGCAGAGCAGAGCAGGCATCAGCCATGCTCACCCAGAAGGTGAGCAACTGGAAAGAGAAGGATTTTAGATGGTGACTAGGCATATGATGGTATGTATATGACGCTAGAGAACGGATGAACATCCAAAGATTTAACAAATATCAGTTAATTTTCTGGAGCATGAGCAAGTGTCTCCTTCACCTGGTTTGTCTGAACAATTTCATTTACCTTTCAGCTTTTACTGCTCATAGTAGAGCTCCTTCCCTTACAGTGAATTTGCAATATTTGGTATTTTTGGAGAAACTGTTACTGTAGCCTGTTCTTTGAGAAAGTAAAAACTTTAAAGCCAATGTGTTGAAAGCCCAAAACCATTCATTTATGTCTTACTTCTAGCCATTCTCCTTATCTCACTGCTTGTTTCTCCTGACAACCCTCTTGTACTCTTGCAGTGAACACTTATTTATGCAGATAAAAATACAGTATTCATAAATTACTCCAGAACAACCCCGTTTCAGTAGTGTTTTCTGTCTAATGCAGCCAAAAGCTGTAAGATACACTCAAGACTGTAATTTATGGCAGGAGCCTGGCTTAGTATTCAGCCAGTGCGCTCTAGTCACAAGGTATTTTTTCAGTCAGTGTTCTTAATCAGCCCAAAGTCTGAAATAGATTAACAGATCCAAAGTCATTAAAGACACCAGTACCAACCTTAAGAAGATATATAAATTCTTCAGATCGTCTTCTTAACTCCAGATTAAATATTTGTTATTTTCAAGCACTTTCTAAAACTGTCTTCATTGTAGGAATTTGGGTTGCTTTTGGTATGACCCGCATCTTCTTTTGCCATCAAAGGCAATCATGCAGAGAAAGAAATATGTTCACTAATCATAGCTTGTTATTCCTTTTTATTGTTAATCAAAATTTTTACCTTTTTGAGAAGTATCCCAGTGTAGAGTCAATGAGGGATTTATACCATGTTGTCCCCATTTCAGTGTGCGCAAAAAGAATAAAGTGAACAGTGTGCAAAGATGATGATTGATGACTGATTTTGCAAAAATAATTTGGTGAATGTTTGTGGAAATGGAGTTGATCAGAAAAAATCAGTCCAATTTGCCAGGTCCTATCACTGCAGAACAGGGCTGTGCTTACTGGGAAAAAATATTCACAAAATTTCTCACTACCTAAATTCTGTTTCTCACACTCACACTTAAAATAGATTTACATTGGAAGATGTCTGTGCTAGAATCAAATTGCCTCCGGTTCTTTACAGAAAATACAAAAAGCCGTGTAATTTTTATGTGAAATTTGTCATCTTTCAGCTGTCCTGCCCCATTGATAGGACACATCAAAAATGCTCATCACTGAAGGATTTCAGTGGCAAAGCATTTTATAATTGCTAATTAATCCAAAATAAAAAGTGCATGGAGGCTGATCATTCTTTCTTGCTCTGACCCTTCAAACTTTCATATTTCTCTTAATTCCTGATCAGAAAACCAGTAAACTCCGGGGTGTTTTCAAAATATAACTGGTCCTTTTTAAGATCATATAAGTCAGATTTAACACAGAGTTTTCTATTCTGTCTTTCTGTACCTTAGAATCTTCCCACTGAACACTTCTCAAATTAGGATCCCTCTACAAAAGTTTGTTTACCTGACACAAGCACTTTTTAAGAAATGTCTTATGTGTTTGCTAAAACACAATGTTGTAAGTATGTTAAGATATGAAAATGAAAATTCAGAAGCTGGTGGGTTTTCTTTCTATAACTTACCTTGGGGTATGCTTTAATAGTACTTTTAAAATACTAGATTTTTAATAGGAAATATTACAGGAAGCTAAGAAAATTTCCCTTTTTTCTTTGTGTCCATTGTTAATATGTATGACAAATTACAACCTTCTATTTCCCCCCATCCCAGAAAAAATCCCTCTGCTTCAGAAATCCATTTACACTTGGGTAGGAAGAATAGTTTAAAGCATAGGAGAAAATGAATTAGGTGATCTGAAATATTTAGAGTAAAAAGGTATTTCCAGAGTTCACATGTGTTTTTAAAAAGTTTCTTTAGGTAATTTTGAGAAGAATAAAGATTTTGTTTTGTTTTCCTTCAGAATACAGATCATATTAATGCTGCCATTCTTTACAGACACAAATAAAAATCCATTATGTGCAAGTAAAGTAAGTGTATGATTAGAGTCAAATAGTTCACTGGTCTGAACATTAAAAATATCTACATGCATGTTAACTTGACAACTGATTGGGATGTAACCCTGGCACACAACTCCCTCAGTTCCAGGTAGTACAGAGCCATAGCTTTATCTCATTGACTCAAACTACATTATTACATTAATGCATTTCTACCATTGAGGTGAATTATTGATCCAGGTAATTTCTGTCCTTTGTTACTCATTCTTAAACTAGGTCATTGAAGTGCTGTGATTACAGAATATTATTGTTCTAGACTGATCTGTGGATGCTCTTATAAATTACTGGTCTGATTTTCTGAAGCTGATTTTTTACCCTTTTTTGGTGAATTCCATTTTCGACCTTATTTTGTTTCAAGTTATTTGGTTTATGTAATTTTGTCATCATAGCAACATCGTACGTGATTAGAGAGATGCAGTGTTTCTAAAGGACCAAGAAAAAACACTTAAAAAAGAACCACTTTCCCTTTGATCAGCAACCCATAGAAACCTGCTGGCTTCGTTCAGACTTTATAGCTCTTTTAATTAACTTAGTACTGGCTTTGCTATTATACAGAACTAAACCACTGTAAGAATGTTAAGGCGATAATAAACATCTCATTTAAATCCACTAAAGAGAGAAAAAAGTAATTTACAGCAAGATCTCTGTCCTTAGTTTACCATTTTGTGTCAAACATTTGGAGAACATCTGGGAACTGACACAGTTTTTCTTAGGACATAAAGGAGTCCCTCTGGAGGAAGCAGGCTCACTTAGTGAGTGAGATGAGAAACATCCATTCTTTGCTGCCTAAAATATGTCTAAGAAGCTGGAATCACTATCAGCTTTCAAAATTTTCTTCATTTCCATTTCCTTCTTTCAGTGATTGCAACCCCCAGTTTTAGAATTACAGCAACCTTCTAATTTTTTATCAATTTTTTATCTTTTTCAGCTGAAGCCTCAATGCACTGATGACTTTTAATCCACGGATTTCCACAAAGGAGGAAAATCTGACTCAAATAAATTCATTCTGACTTTAAAAATGGCATTATGTCTATGGTATGGAAGAAAAAGAGATCTCATTATTTTAACAAGTTTCATGGTTACCTTTAAGCAAAGAAGGGAGGAGTTTAGAGAGGGCTTAGGAAAGAATATTGGAAATAATCCAGAAATCGAGAAAGCCCATTTCCTACAGCAAGAGATTTAAGAAGTTCAATTTATTTATTTTTTAAATAGTACTTTGAGAGATTATTTGATCAAGTGTTGCAAGTATCTCCATGAATAAACAATTACAGGTGCTGTGGAGATTGTTCATCCACTGATGATCAACAAGAGACTGAAACTGATCGTGTTCCAAATGGAAAGAAAAATGGGAATTTCTGGCCAAAACTCAAATGGAGGGGATAGAATCTGGGTTGCTTGATACCCATAAATCCTGAATAGATATATTTATCAAAATTATTCTCTAACTTTGTCAGATTTTGCAGACATAATGGAGGCAAGTGGACTATTAGAAGCCTTTCATGTCCTGACAATGCCTGCTACCACAGAATTGGCCTGAACTAAATTTTTCATCTCAGATGATAATACTTAAATTTAAAATGCACATTCCAAATAAATTTGATAAGCAATGATCTTTAAAGTACCTTAGATGGTTTTTCCTTTAATAACTTAATTTTGATTTTTCAGTGGCTATGTTAAGCTTAATATTCAATCTTTATACCCAGATTTGTAACAAGGAAGTCGTACAGGGTGTACCTAGGCCTAGCTGCAGGTCTGCACATTCAGCAGTGTCCATCCCAAATCCTGCATCCATTCATCCCAATGTGGGACCATTTCATTTCTCACCACTTCACTTTGTCTGGCTAGTCTTGTCCTAGGAGCTAGGAAACACTCTGAATGTTCCAGCTAGGGCACAGTCATTGTAATTAGAGAGTGGAAAATTGCTCCGCAGTTGCACAGGGACACTTACATGGTATCTGCTGTGAGAAGATGAGAACTTCCTGAAAAGGATGTGTTTTCCACTGAGGGACAAGATCCTTTGGGGATTGATCCTGCTGGTTGCTGACCACAGAGACATCTCTTTGGCAGGCACCAGGCAGTGCCCCTTTGGGGAAGCGGCACGAGGGATTAGAAGGCAAATTAGGACATGGCATTTATTGCACAGCTCCTTGAAAGCCTGAAGCCCTTCAAGATTTTCAGTGAATCGTGTGAAACCTTATCCTAATTATAAGTTATATTAATCCACTCAGGAACAACAGCAATCCTGTATGATTTGTCACTATTATCAGCTAACCAAAGCAATTTCAATATTGGACTGAATCAATCCAGAGGACTGAAAAGACTTGCAAAAAGATATGTAAATTCCAACAATGGATAAATTAGAGGTAATTGTGAGCTGTTTCTGGATATTCTTTGAACAGGAGAGATAGCTAAACTCATTAAGACCACAATTCCTTGCAAAACAACTTTTTCAGTCTTAGTCATGAAACACCATACACATTGTCTGCCCTTAAACCCAGTCTCTAATGCAAGCAGTTTTTCAGGAATGGGGCAGGTTGTGGGTTTACTCTCACCCCTCTGTCACTAGCCCCAGTAGTCTCATTGCAGAAATGTTGTGCTTTTCTGTGCTGTGTTAATAGCTGTCACTGTTGCTAACCTAAAGTACTGCTGTACTTGGTACTTTCATCTCTTCCATCTTGCTTCCCAATAGCCCCAAACTGCTTGCTGAGGTGGAGAAAGAATTGAATTAATCCAAGCTCCGTGATGAGACACATACCTGGATTCTACTACTAAATTTATTTGGAGTTCTTTCTCTTGCTGCTTGCTGCTGTTTCAAGAAAGGTTGAAATTCTGATGCTGATGGTGCTTATGGGCTGTTGTCTGAACAATATGTTTTACTGTTCAGAACTAAAAAGGAAAATAGCTCTTTTCAAAATGCAATGTGAGTGCCATGATAATTTCACTCCAGCAGCTTCATTACATTGAAACAGTGATGAAATTATCAAAACATTGGCTCAGAGTTCTTGCTTGTATATGTTGTCTCACAACATGTAGGAATTCAACACGAAAGAGAGTAAAATAATGAGATTAACTGCATGTCTTTGTGTGTCTTTAGCTATTTACAATTATGAGAAAAATAGAGGAAAAATATATTAAATTATGTGTGCTTTGTAGGAGTTTGGTATCTCACAAGACCCCTTTTAGTGTCTTCAGTTCTGTGACTTTGGACTAATACAGTGGCTTTCAAATTCAAGTCCACCCTGTGCTTCCTAACTGTCATTGAATGAATTGGCAGTCTTCATCTTTTTTATTTCAATGATCATTTGATCAAAACAAACAAGTTACAAACCCAAACATTTTTAGCTTATATATTTGTTAGGAGGCAAAAATTTTACATATCCTACTTCTGCATTGGAAACATGATTTGTACAAGTCTCCAGAATGCTTCATTGACTCCAATCCACTTCATAGTCCATTGGGTATGAAATAAAACCAGAAGGAAATTGGCATTTACTGTCACCTTTTCACTTCAAGGGCCTATTGTGCATCCCAAATATCTCTGAAGACACAGTAATGCATTACAAGGCCGTCCATCACAGGCATGAAATCGCTGATGGTGTTACACAGAAGATTTTAATACCATAGAGATTGTCTCTGAGGTATGAACTTCGTGCTCTTGGTGATAAGAAAGAGCACTGGAATGACCGTGGATTTTATCCGAGGAAAACAGGAACAGAAAGGACTCGTAGGCTGCCACTCCTGCAACATTTGATGTTTGGTCTTGATGGCTCAGCCATGTAGGTTCAAGGGAGAAGATCCCAGAGTTGGGACTGTTTTGACATCCTAAGAATGACTGGAATATTCAGGAATGTTCACTTGCTGTTCACACAGGTTAAAGCGGGAGAGGAAGAAAAAGAGTTTTACTGAGAAGCTGCAACCAACAACAGGGAGGCCATTTCCTCTCCATACACCTTGTTAGTTAGAGCTTTACATCCAACTTGCTTCTGGCAACTACAAAATACATAATAAAATTAATAACAGTTCATTGCCTCCAGCTGCTCACAAGAAACAGATGCAGTTGTGGACCTATTTAGTCAGCATTTCTTCCTTCCCAGTTATACCTCATCTTGAGCAGGGAATATTTGAATAATGAATTGTGTATTTGACTATGAAGTAGGGCAGATATAAATAAAATTATTCTCCTTAACTGCTGCATTTTACTAAGAAGCAGTTTTACAGTTACACACAGGATTGTGAGAAATGTGCAGTTTTGGCTTCATTCATTTGGGAAATTTCCTCTCAGTTGCATCCAGTGTGAGATAAATGTGCAGAGCAATGAGAGTTCTTTGCCCTGACATGAAATGGCTGATCTTACCCTCCATCTTAGGCATACTCTTGTATTTTGTCCGCTGCTTGAATCTTTCTTTTTCCTTTACAGATGAGAGACAATAGCATACCCATACCTGTGACCCCTCTGCCAAGGCATCTCTAGAAATTTTTGTTTGAAATGTTGCAGATCCCCTTTTCTGAAATGTGTTGCGACCCAGGCATATATCTACTGCAGAAAGATTTCAAGGGAAATCACATGAGTTGCTAAAACTATTAGAAACATGATTTAGATGTCCTATATAGTTCAGGGTAAAATATTTCCCCTTGCTCAAAAGTATCTAATTCTGTCTGAAAGTAGGAGCCAGCAAAAGAGGAATTTTTCCATTTACCATTGACCTTCATATAAGGATATCCAAATCAGCTTGGTAAATGAAGCCTTGGACAAAAACTTCACAAGACTTTAGAACTCCTGTATAACCCAACTGACAGAAAATTGAGGGTTATTCAGATAGTCAATTACATCTTAAATGAAAAACAAGCTGGAAGCATTCATAATTTAGAAGAAACTTGTAAGTCCCAAAAGAAAGGAAAGAGAAACTATTTTACGTACATTTCTACTTCAAATTAAACAGTCATATAATGGCTAGAGCTATGCCTGCAGCTTACATCACAAAAAAAATTAAATTAAATAATAATAGCAAAAAATGACAGTAATACATTTAGACAGCCTTATTTAAAGAACCAGGGGACTGGAAACAAATGGTTACAGCTAGAGATATAAATAGTCCAGGTAAAAGATAAAGATAATAATGAAATATGAAACACCGGCTTAGGAAGAATTATAAGTGGCAGCACCAAAGGCTTTTATTCTGCATGTCCCCATGTCCTGACTGTCCAAAGAGGTGCCTGAGAAGGCTGGCATCATGGTGCTCTCACAAAGGAATTCCCTGAAGTTAAATAACATTAAGTGTCTGGCTCCTCCCCTGCCCTGCCACTTTCTGCTATCCTTCTCCTTCAGGAAGGACCTCAGGAAGTCCCTCTTGGCTATCTTCTTTCATGGAGATTTTGGGAATTTTAATCAGATGTGGTTTCTTTGAAATTGACCAAAAGGTTCAGACAATGTTTTGGAGGCAGGAGAGACACAGGCACTCAGGTAGTGATTAAGTACATCTAATTACCTTGGGAATGCAGGTAAAAAGTAATGCCCCAGTGAAGAATTTAATTTAAAAGCTGCTTTTCCTTCATATGCTCTGTGATTCTTAGAGCTTCTCAGTCTTGGTTATGAGAGGGAACCTCATCAGTGTACACAAATGCCCAGAGAGGGGGTGCCAAAAGGAGGGATACAGGCTGTTCTCAGTGGTGCTGAGCAACAGGACAAAAGGCAATGGGCAGAAACTGAAGTTCCACAGGAAGTGGATGGGCATAGGAAGTTCCACCTGAACATGAGGAAGAACTTCTTTTATGTGTGACTGATTGCACATGAGATCAGATTGCACAGAGAAATTGTGGAGTCTCCCTTGTGGGATTCTACAAAATCAGAGGGTCAATATGCTGTCAATATGCTTTTGCTTTGTGTGATTGGTCAAAAAACTTACTTTATAAGTTGTAACATTAAGTTCTTGGTCTGCTGCCTGGGATCTGGTGAGCTGGTGGCATCTTCCCATTGTCATAACCATGTAATGAGACTGATGCTGAAAAATAAAACAGCTCAAGGCACGTTCCACAGCAGTCCTGTCCCGTTAGTGATTTGTGCATACACCCCCGGCTGGTGATATCCCTCACTGGGGATATTCAAGAACCATCTGGACACAATCCTGTGAAATGTGCTCTGGGATGACCCTGCTTGAGCAGGAGGTTGGATCAGGTGCCCCACTGACATCCCTTCCAGCCTGACTGGTTCTGTGATTCTGTGAGTTTTATAAACAATCCAGAGCTAGGAAAGTAAGAATTGTGAGGCAGCAGAGATTCACAGATTCATCTTACAGTGACTCATACATTTAATTCTTTCATTACCTCGCCTTTTTCTTAAGATACTCAAGCTGACTTCTGCTGAGAAAGACACTTTTTTTCCAAATTTGCTAACATCTGCATTTCAGGGTTGGTAACACTGCATGTTTTTGAGAATCTTGCCATTTAGTGTGGCAGAGAGAATGTTTTCCACACTGGAAGAATGATTCCAAAAATGGGGAGAGCATGTTCAAGCCAGTGTTATCCTAGTCACAGATTTAGTACTGAGCAAGATTGAGAGATAGAATGACTTGCTAATAAAAAACAACAAATTTGCTACTATGAAATAAAGTAAAAAAATATAGCAAGATTCTTGAGTTCATGTTTAATATAAGAAACTTCCTGTGCTATTCCAATGTTCTCCTGGCTTTGCAGGTCAGCTCGCACTGGCCTCTGCATCCTGCCCTGGGCTTGGTAGGTGCTGAGAAGCTCCCAGAACTGTGTCTTTCCTGCTCCCAGCTGAGGCTGAAAAGTCAGGCTAGAATGTAATTTCCCTCTGAGTTTTTTTTTTCTTTTCTCATGACCAGCCATACTCCTGAGTTCATTATCCCCCCATTTTAGGGCTCTGGTTTGGATTCATATTTCCATTTTTAACTATAGGCAACAGAGATCTGGCTTTAGGTATCACTGTTCTGTTTACTGTGCCCCTAGAGCAATCCACAGATAGATCAATCTGTTTTGTCATGAGATATGAAATGTATAAGATTTATTACACTTTTTTTTGCTATAGTCATGACTCTACATATGACAGTAAATCTAAAGGATGACAGATATGTTGTTTGGATGGCACAGCACTCTGATATGCTTCGTGTAATAGAATAACAGAGGTTTATCACCCTGCAGCTGAACTTGTTTCAGGTCTTTCCTTAGAATGTAAATACTCAATCTTTTAAGGGCTACAGATACTTTTCTACCATGAGCTTTAGCAGGTACAGAACTCTGATCCTCTACATAATAATATGAAGTCTGCTTGAGCATTAATTCTGCTCTTAACTGTGGTTTGAACAAGAAGTGTGGCCAGGCTGTTATTTAATTGGATTTTAGACACAGTAGATGATATTTTCTCGGAGAATTCACTAGAGTGGTTTAAATTGTAAAACCTTTGAAAAACATAGATTTTGCAAATTATATCTCTTGTACAACCATATAAGGAATATCTATAAATGCAGGTAATTGCTAGATCCCTTCAGGAAACATAAACAATGGCCACTGAGTATGTTTGGACAGGATTGGGTAGTTTGGGTGCAATGACTTTCTGGGACAGGATATGCTGTGGCATGTCTTATTAGCTGTTGGCTCCCTTGGTTGATTACGACAGCTTTCATGTCACTGCTGAGCTCTTCTGAAGGAGAAGATTTTGGGTGCATGTATAAATATTAGGATGTCACAGTATAATTCATTTAAATAATCAGTCAGCTAGATGATAGCTGACTGATGATATATTTGAATTAGAGGGAAGCAGATTCAGGGTAACTCCTGGCTTGTTAGCTGGAGTGCTCGCCAGTTAATGTGTCTGAGTGTCACATTATTGAAATGGTGTCTGCTGGAACTGGGCCTCTCAAGGCATGTAGGGACTAGGAGGTTAAAGCATGTATCCCATACAGGCTTCAGTTTCAGGCAGTCTTGAGACTGATGCTCGGTTCTACAACCTCAAGCTATGTCCCTTGTCTTTAAATTATGTGAATACTTCAGTAGTTTCTTTGTAAATGACAGTCTTAAATTTAGTGTCCAAGATTCAGATCACTGTAGATGCTAATTACTTTGTTGCTGTCCCTTAGCACCTAAATCAAAAAGTACAAGACATACGCGGCATCAAATTCGAGTATTCCATTGAAAGTAATGGAAAGGGTGGGCTGAAATGAGTGGACCCACAGGGATATGAAGTTACAGAATATTAAGGAGTCTACAGGGAAACACTGAGCTCTGAATGATGAGTAATTGTATCATTATAAATATCCACTGGCCAACATGTTGGCTTGGAGAAGTGTTGCTGCATGATGAAATATGCAAGCAGATTGAAACCCTGCTGCTTGCAGGGATGTCATGCAGAGATAGATGGGGACAGAACACAGCTTTCTTTGTCATGATGGAGCAGTTTCAACTGCTCTAGCAGCCTATCATTAGGCTGGTGGAAACAAAAGCCTGGGTCTTACTTACAGTGTGCTGTAAAAGCCACAGCACTAACTGGGTGCCCAGCTCCTTTGTCCCCTCCTCACAGCACCTATCCTCTACTTGATGCCTGACCCCAAGCACCTCTGAAGCAGCCCTATGAGCCAGCACAGCTGTTTGTTAGTGCTCAGGTGGAGCTAACAGACCCAAATCAGCAGTTACTTTCTAAAAATGACAATTTCAGCCCTCTTTTGAAAGAAGGCAGCCAGGTAAACTCTGACCGTGAAATGTGCTATAGCTATGCTTAGCACCGTGCGCTACAGTGAATATTTTGATTTAGCTTTCACAGCCCTGAAAACACAGGCAGTGTCTGGCGGTGCAAGAGCCATGCAAATTTCATGAGTAGGGAAACAGCAGATTCCTGCACTTCTCACTGACACTGGCTTAGTGCAGGCTCTCGCTTGAAAAGCAGCCTCAGAGCGAGGGGTCGGAAATCCAGATACAGCGCAAAAAAGAGGCAGCAAGACTAAGCAGACCAGAATCTGGCATTTTCTGAAGGATAGGAAATGAAAAGATCCTCTTACACCTTTTCCAGTGACACATGGCACATAGTTACATAGAGTGCTCCGTGGTGTATCACTCCCAGCCGTTTATCTGGGGATGCTCCAGGGGATGCTCCAGGGATGCCTGCAGGTCCCTGAGGTCGGTGCTTTGGGTCCACATGCATGAGCCCCCATCTTGTATCTAGATCTGTCTCTAAACAGCAGCAGATCTGTCTTTCTCCAGCTGATTCTGGAAGTAATGGTGGTGCGGCAGAGGGATTTACTTAGTCAAACTCATTAAAAAATAAAAGAGTGTGTGAGAACATAGTAATACATAGTATAGCATATCTGTAAATATGGGCCATGACCAAGGAGTATATTTATATAATTATCTTGTTGTGGTAATATTTTTTCCTTGTTTGCTGATCAGTATTTAGATTTGTGGGAAATTTGCAAGGACCTTTATCTAATTGCTCATAATACCCTTCCTAAAAAATTCAGATGATGTAAGAAAAGAGAAACTTACTATTGCCAGGGCAAAATTATTCTATCTATTTTACAGCTGAGGAGGTGAGGGGAGAATTGATCAGGCAGCCTGCTGAAGACACCAACGCTGTGTTTGTGAGTTTTTCTAACAGAGGTCTTATGAAATCCCATCTGATGCAGGCACGTCCTAGACAGTCAGAAATAATGTACAGATATATACAGCAATTCCAAATATCTCCTGGGGCAGAGTGTGCACACAGGAATAGCAACACTATGCAGCCTGTGGAGATACCAATGAGAAAACCAAATTTAGAAACAAGAGAATCCTTTGCTTTTTGTTTGGTCAGGTTTTATTTACTTTCTTATTTTTCTTAGTTCTGTTTCCCCTGGAGTACTGTCTTTTCATCTTTTATCTTTGTAACAAAACATTTAGTTTTCAGTAGTACCCAGCATGCAGTTCCATCAATAAATATTTTTACACTTGATGACTGAAAAGTGTCCAATATCAACCTGTTGATCCTGTTTGTGCATGAAAAACATCAGAATCCTGATCTTCCAGGGCACATGTAGTTACTGTGAAAAGTAAATATGGCTCCTAATTTGGCCTTACTTTTTCCAGTGTCTATCCCAGTCACAGTTTCTTTATTGGTACTTACAGATTAAAACATAATGATCTCAGGGAAATTTAGACAGGAAGCTGATATAAATCTTAAAAGCTTAAGCTCTGTATAGAATCAGCAGCTTTTAGCTCTACATTTCCATTGTTATGTCTGTCATAGAAATACCATTTCACATTTTTCTTCTCTTACCTCTCATTTATTACCCAGCATTTTTAGTGATGCAAGAAGACTTTTTGATAGATGTGCGAGAAAAATGATATGAATACTGGTGCAGAAAGTATGGTTGTAAATGATGTTCATGCTTTCCATTAGGCTGCTTTTAGTTCTGTCAATAAGGCTCAGTAATGGAGGAAGATAGCATGCTTTCCAAAGTACACAAAAAATCTGCCACAAGGTTACACCCTACCGTGCTGTTCAAGCAGCAAAGAGTATTGTCAGTAGGGACTGCTAGCTATGCAGATGGATTTAGCTCCTTAGAAGCATCAGAAATTATGTTCTGCAAAACTGTAGGACTGTGTGCTTCCTTCTATTTATGCTGTCTCCGGGGCCTTAGTGCATACTACAAAACAGTTATAATAATAAGTAACTTGAGTCCCAGTGTGCCTCGTAGAGAAGCACAAGGAAGCTGGCTGTTTAAAAGCTTGTCTGGCCTTTAATTAGCTCCTGCACAGAGCCAAGCACACCCTGCACTCTGCAGGGAGGAGCAGTCCTGTATGTGTTTGGACCACGTGGCTTCCCACCCCTCTGGCTGTGGTCTGGGGGCTGCTTGCTGACACATCCCCCTGTGCATCCTCTGTGATGGGGCTTAGCCCCCCAGGGGAACGCAGGAGGGCTGCTCTGAAGTGGGCACCAAGAGCAGCACAGCTCCCCTCGGGAGTATGGCAAGGATCTTCTCCCGACACCTCTGACTCAGCAGCTGAACCCTGGGCACATCTTTTGCTTGAGAGTTTCAGGGAATGATTTCCAAAGGTCTTTGGACTGAGAAAACCAAACACCTGTAGAGGTCTCTCTTCACTTGGTCAGAGGAGATTTATCTCCTTTCCACCAAGGCTCTTCCCTTGTGCTCTGCAAATCCTCTCCAGCAAAAGCTGATAACATGATAAAGCTTTCAGAAATTATCATTTCACAGGTTGAGGTAATTGATACGGAATCCTTACTATTCAATTTATTCTGCCATTTTTGGAGGGATGAATTCACAACATACAGCAGCAATCGTCAGGCAGCTATATCTAAACCATGTAATAACTGGATGTTCTAATGGGAATTGACAGCTGACATGTACAAAAGTGCTACTTACCATGGCCTGAAATTGAGGGAATTATGTGACAAAATTAAATACTTGCATGCTTCCAGGCAGCAGCCCTGATTTTAGTAAGGAACAAAGAAATACAATTATTGCACAAAAACTTCCTGTCTTATAAGTTTGATCAGAGTTTTATATCTACAATATACCACCTCAAACTACGCCACCAGGTATGCACGTAAACACATTCATCTTGATGGATGTCCCAACTCACTCTACACAAGAAACAACACAATTTCCTGCAACAGCAGTATCTTTCAGGAGGAAAAAACCCCAGAACAACTACCCAGCTTTCTTATTCTTTTAACAGGCAGCCATTAAAAAATACTTCTTTGCAAAATTTAGTTAGCATGTGGCAGTCATTTGACAAGATTTTTCTTCCATCATAAAGATTTTGAAGGTAACTTTATCACCTTAATTTGGTAGCTCTGATTTTTACCTTTTTTACCCTGTAAATATTTAAGTTTGTCAAATCCTACCAAAAAAAAAAAAAAAAATTCTACAGCAATCCTATGCTGTGCTCTTAGACAAGTGTATTTTGTAAGTAAAAATGGCAAGTTTCTCCAAAAGGGATTCCCATGGGTGGAGTCTTCAGGTGAGAAAGTGGAGGAACTCGATAGGTATCAGCCTATTTTGCTTTCCAAACTGCCAGGTTAGCAAGGATTGGGTGGTGGTGTAATGCCTTACACATACTCAAAATATCTTTCCAGCAGGGGGATGTAGAATTCCAGTTTTTTATGTGTTTCAAGACTGGTGGGATGATTATTTTTCTATGTCACGAATATCGGAATGGATCTATTTCAACAGAAAACAAAACAAGAGCAAAAAACTCATGCAAATTTGTTTGAAGAATTCCCAAGTTTGAGCAAATGTTAAATTGTTTCTCTTTTTGTAATCTGAATAAATGATGACCAAGAAGGCATTTTAATCACTTACGAGATCACTGTCTGGGAAATTATTGGGCCAAGTATTCCTGAATCTGGTCAGAAGAAATTATGGATGAAAAGTGAGATAGCATATTGATGATTTAGAGACTATTTGGCCAATATGCAGCTTGCTTAAGACAATGTAAACTGGATTTCACATTGCTCTGGAGCATGTTTTTCCATGGTAAATAAAGTTAAAATAGGTAGTATTTAATAAAATAAATAAAAATTTTCTAGACACTCTACAGTCTTTCAGCCAACAAATAGAATTTCCCTTGCCAACATAGTTCAATGCTAGGGAAAAACCTGACCCCAGGAGCCCAGTCCAAAGGAATTTATTTGAATTTTGACAGCTGGATTAAACATTAACACCTGCCACTGAATCTCATGTGGTCATTGACAGCCTGGTCCTGTGGAGCCAGTCTGAATCCTCTCTTTCCAAGATGGAAAGGAAGTTGTAGTTATGTCATAGTAAGGGCAATCTCCTTCCTCTTCCTCTGTTCTCATGATAGAGGTGAAACCTGGCTTGATTTTTAGGGCAGTGCACCTAAATCTGATTAACTTAATGATCAGCCAGAGCTACTTGTGGCAGGTGGGAGCTAAGCCAAGTACTATCCCAAAAACTGCGAGTGGAAGTGTCTCACCTGCTGCCTTATGAAGGGCCTGAACTTCAGCTCAGGCAGCAAATGTCTGAGAATCAGACTATATTCTGAGTTGGATGGCACCCATCAGGATCAGGATCAAACTCCTTGCCCTGTGTAGGACATCCCAAAGGTCACATCATGTGCCTGAGAGAGTTGTCCAAATGCTTCTTGAGCTCTGTCAGGCTTGGTGTTGTGACCACTGCCCTGGGCAGCTTTTCCAGTGCCCACCCACCCTCTGAGTGAAAAACTTTTTCCTGACATCCAACCTGAACCTCCCCCACCTCAGCTTCATGCTGTCTTCTGTTCACCAGCCTTCCTCTGTCCAGCCCTGGCTGGTGTAAACCAACAGCATCACACTGAACCACACAGGGTTCAAGAGGACACACCTGTGAAGCTGGCATCTATCCAGAGCAGGGTGTGCAGGTGCAACCTTTGGAATCCTTTTTGTCTCTGCCTGAGACACAAACCTGAAAGAGAAATAGATTGGGTTAATTCTTGTTGCACTCCCAGTTGCCAGACCGAATTCTTTCTTCCTCACACTCACCCTGTTTCCTTTTTCACCCAAAGATTTCTGGTGCATGAAGAGATGCCAGTTGGAATTTATACTTTTGACTGAAAGCTACTTACTGTTCTTGTTGGTGTCAATTGAAGAAGGAAAAACATTTCTTATTTAATCATAGCAAATTGCATTCAGAGATATAAAATCATTACACAAAACAAAGTGACTGGTTAATCCAATTAAGATACCCTAAGCAAAAAACCAAGCTCTTGTCAATATACCAGTGTCAAATCTTACCAGAGCTTTGAATTATCCAATACTATGGCTCTTTCAGGGGTCTAGTCCTGCTTTTATTGAAGACAATGGCAGAATTCCCAATGACACCAGGAGGAGCAGAATCCACTTAATAATCTGCAAGCTGCTGGTTCAGTAAGAGTCATAGTAATTACACATATATGGCCATATAAAGAAGTTCAGCTGAAAGTCATTTTTAAAAAAATATGGAAGAGAAATTATGTTGTAATCGAAAATTACTGAAGACTTAGTTTGAAGAGATAGAAGGTAATAGATCATTTGACTTTATAAAATGTGGACAAACTGTAAGAAACATATTAGGGATATCAAGATGGGCATAAAAAACAGGTCTGTATGAATGAAACCTTTGAAACAAAATTTTCAGCATTAAGATAGAATTTTACAGGTTTAATTACATGCTGAGTTTTGCACTGTTGGAAGAATAATTTCAGCAGCGCTGTGAAGAGTATAAATTAGTATATTACTGATTTAATCAGATTTGTGTTCCTTGAAATAGGGAGCTGGCTTCAAAAGAAGGGGAATAAAAAGATGGAAATGTGTGTAGATGTTACGGCTAGAAGGAACCATTTAAAATTCCTTCAGGGGAATTTCAAGTTAAATTTGGAAATAGTTTGTCTCCAGAGGTTGTGAAGTCTTTATTAGTAGCAGTCTTTGAGAGTAGGTGTTAGATAAACTTTTTTTAGGAATGTCAAGTAAAAGAGCAGATCCTGACTTGGGAAGGGAAGGTAGGCTAGAGAATGTCTTGAAACCCTTCCAGGCATATTTTCTTTCATTTCTATTTTTATTTTTTCAAAGTGATAATTTCTTCTAATTTATAGGTCTCATAATTTTACTCACTGCTGCATTACAGAATGTAAAGACTCATATTTGGCATCTGGTCTGGTTTTAAGAGGGTTATAAAATAAAGATTCCCTTCATCACACTTATGACAGCAGTGTCTAATGACCAATGAAGAATGGTGCCACTGCACTAAGTGTTGTACTCAGCAAACATTAGAAGGCCAGCTCCTCTGAAGCTTTTGGGCTAAAACCCCCTTGTTCCTTTGGGCACATGGTGAATCACCCTCATGCCACATGGTCCACATGATGTCGTTCCACTCTGTTTGGAGAGCTCTGTTGCACTTCCCATTTTCTTCCTCTGAAAGTACTCACACTGTGATAAAATCATCCTTTTGGTCAGTGATAGAGATTTGACTCTGTTCCCTGATCATTTCCCAGTAGAACTGAGATGCCTATGTTGAAAGTTCCCTTACCTCCTGCCACAGACATGTTTTATGAAAAATCCTTTCCTTAGGATTTTTTCTCCTGAGAAGCTGAGAGGCCAATGATTATCTGCTGCTGTGGAATGCAACAGGGGGATCTGTGATTGGTCTCATGTGGTTGTTTCTAATTAATGGCCAATCACACTCAGCTGTCCGGACTGTCACGGTCAGTCACAAGCCTTTGTTATCATTCCTTTTCTATTCTTAGCTAGCCTTCTGATGAAATCCTTTCTTCTATTCTTTTAGTATACTTTTAATATAATATATATCATAAAATAATAAATGAAACCACCTTTGAAACATGGAGTCAACATTCTCACCTCTTCCCTCATCCTGGTGCCCCAGCAAACACCAGCACAACCTCTCCTCTAGATAAGATGAAAGGGGGGAGGTACCTTCCAGGCATGTGAGGTCAGTGCTGCCTTGCAGTAATAATTCTCCTCCCCTGACCATACTGAGTCCTAGCCTAGACCACACGACTCCCAAACATAGGAATTTCAACCTGGCTGAAGGCTTTTAGATGGATTTAGTCTTTAAATTTTGTGAGTAGGATACTTTCTCCATTTTTATCAACAGAGTCAGTGGTTCTTTATTCACAGCCAATGTTTCTATTCTTAGTCTTTTACCAGTAATGTCAAGTGTGGGCCTTGTTTTTACCATATCTGTCATAAAGGTCCTACCAACACTTGCTTCTGAAGCAACGATTTGAATTATAATCTTTCCACTCACTGCCCTTTACCTTCACTCTTGGTTGGGTCTGGTAAGATGACCCTGCAGACAAGAGCATAGACACTACCACCATGCAGTTATAAGATGCCAAGAAGAGATTTTGCTGCCAGTGGGGCCTTATACCCATGTTAATATCAGCCATCTTCCATCATTTAGGCACTTTCCCAGACTTCAAAAAGTTGTGTTGGTCTTTTACTATTGTTTTGATATTCAGAATTTGCTTTAAGGACTGGTGTCACTGTGGGAGGCATTTCAGTTCTAGCCAAGTACCTCTATCAAATTTGATTCTGTGCTTTAATGTTTCCTTTCAACATCCAATGTTTTGAAGTTAGATTCCCAATCTAGATTCAATTTTTTTTCTGAAATGATACAATTTTCCTCTTGTGGTGTATTGTAGTGACATTCCTTGCACAGACTCACAAAAATAGTCTGCCATGAAACATGACAGAATTTATTTCATCTTATTGTTTTGTCATCTTCTTACTAGTTCTGTTTCTGTTTCTGTTTAGAGGCATGGGCTTGGGGAAAGAAAGTCTGTACTAACCACTGCGAAGAAAATTAACTCTAGCCCAGCTGAAACAAGCGCACTAGTACACACACTGAGCAGTACAATACTCATCAGGCACCTGACAGTTGATTCTGAATCAATCTGAAAAATTCTGGAAAAATGCTTGGAAACCATAGTGTTCACCATTAGCCACAGCAGTTGTAAGAGGGAACTGTGAAACATTCTGTCCCCAAAGAAAATAAAATGAAACCCATACTGTAAGGGAGGTGATGGAGAAAAATACAGCAGACCAACTCATTTTGATCAGTACCAGCAAAACTGTATTGGGCTTCTGTTGTTATTAATGGACATCCAGTCAAAGCTCAGCAAATGCAGCCTGTGTCAAGATGGTTTCACTGCTCTTAATGCCTGATCTTGCAGTAAAGGTGTTGCAGCAGTACCTATCCATGCTGAAATCACACCCTCAAGTGCACCATAGAACCTTCTAATGATGAAGATAATGAACCATTGAAATTAAGTGGCTGAAATTGTGAAACATCTTTGTTGAAGGTCTTTGAATGGAAGCAGAATAAAAAGCTATCTGGAATGATGTAGTTAGAGATGATCCTGCCTTTGGGCAAATAGACAAAGTAATTGACCTCTTGATGTTCTGGCCAGGTGCATTTTTTAACTTTATAACCTTACATTTTCACTGGATAGTAAGCCTTGCTAATCTATTTTTCTGAGGCTCTTGTACTGCCTCAGTGCAATGTTGATGCATCAATCTTCAGAGTGACATCTGAGCACTAGTAATGCCAGCTATTGAGTTTGCCTGCAAAATTACATTCCAAAATGACATTATTCTAAGATTGCTCTGAGTGTAACGAGTCACCTCCCTTCCTGCTGCCAGGTTTTTCAGGTCTTTGAGTCTCCTTTCACCCAGAGAAAGCCTTCAAATGTGATGAACTATTTACTGTCAAGGATGGCAGCTCCATACTTTTTGACTTTAATAAGGGAAAATATATCTCTAATGTATAGAAGTTTGCAGGATAGTTATTTTTGTGGACTAAATGTAAAGAATTCCTTGCCTTTTAAATTCCACGTATCCCTCTGTCCAGCTTACTCACAGAATTTTCCTGGTGGCATAATTTGGTTTTGTACCAGGAATGGGTGTTAAAATTATCATTAGGTTATGTGTCTACCAGATTGATCTCTACCAAGTTCCAAAGCACTTGTTCAACTGGGTTTCTGATTGCTATTATAATTAATTAAGATGTTATTTGGTTGGTAGCCTGGAAAATGCTTCTGTAGAACAATCCAAATAGAAAAGATTCACACTTTCTTCCTAGATTCTGCTTTATTTGGGTGTAATGATCCACTCAGTGACTATGACATGACAGCAAATTCCTATGGATTTCCTTGAAGAGAGGGACGAGTCTAAGAATATTTTGTTATGATGTCTTTGAAATGAGTTTCAATGAGTTTATTTATGTAAATAAACAGGGTTTAATTGCATGGCTTCCTGTTCTAGATAAGACCCAGGACCCTCCAAGGCATTTTTTTCTGAGAGAATGTATATCTTCTGTTTAGCTGAACAAGTATGAACTTACCTTCATTATATTTTCTTATTACACAATCTATTGATTATATTAAATGATTTAGATGTAGCCTCTAAACAGAGAGAATAAATTCCTATCTGATATTTAGTCTTTTCTTGGGCTTTTAAAAACCTGTCAATATACAGACTAAAAATTTAGTTAATATGGTATTTAAGACATAACACTCCTTTGTTGTTTAACCTGTCATTATGTCTGATTATTCTACTACATTATGAGCTTATTCAGAATAGAAGAGAAAAACATCTTGTCTTCCTGACAAGGCAAAGCAGCAGAAGAAAATGGTAGCACAAAGAGATAGTGGGTCCCATTCTGCCCCATTAGATTGTATTTGCACCATTGTTTTTCCAGACATTTTAGCAAAGTTATTCTGAATTTACATCTGTGTCACCATGGACAGGATTTGGCCCACTCTGCGTAAAGGCTACATCCAGTTGTTATGGCAACAAGATTTCTAAAAACTGGGAGAGAAGAATACCAGGTTGTTGTGATAAATGATGCATTAAAAGTGACTGCTTTCTTGTGGATTGATTGTTTTAATTGATGCTTTTTTTTGTGTAGGATCCATCTTTATTGATGGATGCAATTAGTCAAGATGCTGTTATAACAACTTTATCATTCCAATGACCAGATATTACACAGAAGATGACCGGGTTAGGTTTCATAGCAAGATGAGAGATTGGTTAGCTTAAATTTATATGACAAACTTATGTTCTGTGCAATCCAACTGATGTCTGCAACAGCTGTCACACAGCAGCAGGAAGCAAACTAAAGCTAATGTTATCACACTGACAAGAAAGAAACTACATTTTTAACATCTGAAGCATTCTATATTCTGAAATGGGCTTGTGGGAGGGAAAAACCCCCAGTTTCTGTGAGTTCCTTTACTTGTTTCTTTTAGAAGCCTTGCCTGGAGATGTAACGTGTATAATGCTGCCTGATTAATTTCTCTCTGGTCTGTGCTGAGTTGAGGTTTGAATAAATAAATCTACTTTTCCAGCCCTCTGAATTTACAAAATATTCGGCTGAACTTGCTTGAGTGGCTCCACCAGCCTCCCCTCTTACAAATTAGCCTGCAGCAGTTGTGTCCTTGGGAGGAGAGACCTGACTCACACCCTCCTCCTCCTCCTCCTCCTCCTCCTCCAGAGCTACGGGCAGCACTGGTTAAGAAGCAAACACAGAAATGAAACCTTGGGAGGCTGAAAGCAGTAGTGAATTCAAGTTTTAATTGATGCAGCATATTACTGTGCATGTACAAACAGATGCAGATCTCTTCCAGCTTGCAGACATGGAAGTTCAGATGTTTGCACGTGGGTGTCCGTGCGTGCCTAAGCTTGCAGCACAGCCAGTGGTGCCCAAGTCAATGGCACCTGGTTTCTTTATCTCAGTGTGCCACCTGTTGCCATATGAGATGTTTTGGGGTGTCAGAGACATCAAGGACTTCTGGGAGGTGCAACCATATTTGAAGCAGAAACTGGGTATAGTTAAAATGGCATAAATATTTAGGCAATTGGATCTTCCCATTATTTAGGCTGGACAATTGCATAGCTTGGATATTCAGCTGACACCAATGCTAGCCTGGTTTGTTTAGTCTGTATAAATCTGAAGTCTAACTGTAACAAAGTCTTAATCACCAGCTCACATACAGATACCTATATTATAGACATTTTATTGTCTAAAAATTGGTAATGAATTTTGCATTTGATTGCTGTTTTCCAGCCATAACCCTAACAACCAATGAAAAAAAGAGAGAAAAGTGCTTGGGACTTTTTAGGTAATTTCCCATTAGCTCAATTGAACTCAGAGCAAAATTTCAACTGCTTTCAGAAGGGGGAAGACAGAATACATGATTTAGAGATATAGAAACCTAGTGATTTAGAAATATAGCTCAGTAATGATGCCATCTGAGGAAGTGGGGTTCTAAGTCTTCATAGCCTTGTTTGTTTAAGATGTTTAAACATCAAGTATCTATAGTGGTATTTGGACCCTTTCCACTGTCATTGTAGAGAGAGACACTTCCACAGGGTTTCCTTTCCACTGCTGACTAGTGAGCCTGACTCATGGGGCATTATGTTCAGAATAGCTTCTAGCTGACCAGAGTTTGATGAGATAAATTACCATGAATGATTGCAAATAACTGGTACAACAGTGATTTCATTGCTCCAGTCTGTAGGTAAATGGGAGTGCACGGGATCAAATCCATGTTTTCGCTTCAACAAACAGATTTAAAATATTGACAATAACTTATTTTGAGAACTTTATTTTAAATCTGGAAATTAATTGATAAACTAAGTTTTCAGATAAAATTACTGCTATGGCCCTGACACACAATGATGATTAGAAAGGGAACACCAACCTTCTGTTAGCTGGATTAGGTTCTGTGTTTGTGTGCAGTGTGACCAGAAAATTTCAGGATACATATCAATCAATAGGAAGAAAATAGTCTCCAAGACTCAAATCCAGCAGGGTACTTGAGGATACAGACTGTTTTTACTGGAATTTCTCCTGTGCTTGAGATTAGGCACTTGCTGATCACAGCCTAGGTTGCTACAAATTGTAATTTGCAGCATTATCCAAAATATTGTTCTGTCTTTCAATTGCTCCACTTACCTCATTCCCGGGAGGTCGCAGCAAAAATTTGCTGAGATAAAAGGAAAATTAGGTCCAGTAAATTCTCATTGCACCTCAAGCACTGTTTTGATGAAAGGTTCTTCTCAGAAGCCAGGATTTAAACACCCTCTAAGAGGCTATTGTGTGCATGCGGCCAAGTTCTGGGTGTTAAGCTGCCACCCTCCTGCGGCCTAGCTCTTTGCCAGAGATTACTGCCCCATTGGAGGAATTGCAATATCCAGCATGCCCTGACTCCCCAGCTCCTGCAGCTCCCTGCTGTGGCCAGGGAAAGCAGCCTGCAAGCTGCCTCCTCCCATCACAGCATGCTCTCTAAATGGCCAGGAAAAAACCAGCATCAACGTTCCCCCAGCATCTCAGGGGGAATGTGATGGTGATCAGTGCTTGGGACTGGGGCCACAGGAACTGGTTGGTAATAAATCAACCAACACCTTTTAGTTAAACTGTTGGATCTGAGCAGTTGGTTGAGTTTTTTCTTCCTCTGAGACAACGTGTGCGTGCACATATATTCAGAGAAATAGCTCATATCTTAGAAGGCAGCAAAAATGAAAACCACATTCCACTTCAAATAATAATGGCTAGAGGCTGCTATAGCATTGTCATTTTTAGCTCTTAAGCAGTGATAGTGCTTTCTGTGCTGTAGAAAAGTGAAGGTAAAATATAAGTCCTGTTCAGACACTGTTGCTGGGAAGAAAGTACATAAATATGCAGCTTTAATGAACAGGAAAAGCAGCAGTGGTTACAGTCAGAAAAACACAACATCTTTTCTATTTATTCTGGGGATACTGTAGGGATGCAGATTGAAAAATATGTTAAATATTGCAGGATATTTATACATTATAGCCCTGACCTTGAGTGCGCTAAAGCTACTTTCAGATGTGCACAGCAAGTGATGCTTCAGCTTATTTTTAACCCATGGAACTCCAAAATAGGATAAAATAACAGACAACATACATAAAGCAACTCTGGCAGATTCCTCTTGCCCTCACACTCAATTGTGCACATTCTGATAAAATCTAAGGCAGTGTATTTGACTTTTGATTTATTAGTGTGAAGCTGCAGGTGCAGCTCAAGAGAGGAGAGAGAGAAAAATGAGCAAGATGGGACTTATCTAAATCTGTGACTTGTGAGCCCCTCAGCAGCAGCAGTTCAGCTGACATTTTGTTTTTCAAGGATCTTTTCTCTTAAGGCAACAAGGAATCCAGGTAGTTTGGAGTAGTTAGAAAAGTTATAATGTTCCCGTCTCCTCTGGCAAGCAGTCAGGAAGGAAAAATTGATCTGGAACAGACAGCAGACATCAACCTTTCTTCTGTTCTCTGTGAGGCATCGACCAGGGCAGGAGCATGAAATACTGCCTTGGCACACAGAGCAAGAATCTGAGCTGAGGTAAGACTTCTCTGTTGGGAGCACAGGGACAACTTCCCTTGTCAAATTGCTTAGAAAATAATGAAATGAAAATACATTATTTTCCCTCATATTTGCAGAGTTGTTAAAAATTCATGGCTCCATTCTTCAAGAAATTCATCGGGCATGAATGGAATGAGCTGCAAAGTGTGGTTTTATTTGCTTCCCCAGTAAATTTGGAATGGAATTGGAAAGTGAACATAACTCGTGAACCAAAACTGACTTTGGTGTGACCATCATAGGCAGTGCTGCATCCGTTTCCTTAGAGGTTCCTCTGAAGATGAAACAGGCAGAAGAGTCTTTTTAAAAGCCCTTGATTTTCCCTGAGGGCTCTTTTTGACAAAGATCAGGTAAAACTGACCTGTTGCTGCACAGGTTGGGTTGGTGCCACAGATCACTCTTGGGGTTAGAGGATAAGAGATGGGGAACACCTATTTATTCTTCTTTGTCTGCAGTCTGCACAAACACAAAATAGGAATTTGAGCTGGATTTTCTGTCTCTGTAATGAAAATAGTTGAGTCAGAACAAAATGGCATGAGGATAGAAGCTGACACAACTTTTTTTTTTGCTGAGAACATGTATTATGGTACAAAATCAGGGAATTAACAGCACATTAAAAAGCACTTTCCATATGGTCATTTAGCAAAGTTAATAATTGAAACAAGTAAAATACATATAAGTGCACCATGAACTATATTAAATTGGTGCTATTTCAAATCAGATTTTTATTTCAAGAGGACATAATGAGACCCAATATTCTGCTGAAAAAAAAAAAAGGATGCCAATGGTTATTAAAACAGCTGGAAATTTGTGTATCTTACTACATTATGACTTCCTCAGTAAATTTTGTCAATTAAAATATTATGAACATTAAATATTAAAAGTGTCAAGCTCCATAAAAGCCTGAAATTGGTACTATGAATTTAAATATGGAAGCACAAAATATTTTGAGAATTAATAAGTAGTAAGATCCCACTTTCAGTTATGTCAATGAAAATTGACATTTCATCTAATAACCTAAATAATTTTGCTGTTTTTTAATTACCAATCCTATAATAATCAAAAACTTGTTTGGAATTTGCTCATTTTTGGACTTTTGACTATACTTTTTATTTGTGTTGTATATATGGTCTCTTTAGAATTATTCTCATCATGTTCTTTCATTTATAGCAAAGGGTTTCCTGCATCAGAAACTACTTCACAGTAGATATATTTTATAAATTTCCCTTAACTATCTTTTTATTCCACACTGATAACCTCCTCTTATTAGTTCTCTTAATCCATGTAGTGGTTGATTTACTAATCTGAAAAGACATCCAATTCCAATCTCCTAGAAAATAATCTTAAAACCTGATTTCACCTAGAGCAAAGTGGAGTTTTGAAGCAATCATGACTGACTCTGCTCAGAACTCATGTTGCTGAAAGATTTTAATCATCAGCTGTTTGGCCCCAGGTATGAGGATAAGAAACCTGATAGTTGGCATATATTGTCTCTTCTTGAAGGAGAAAAAACAGCATTTCTGAGAGCAGTTGTGTAGACACTGGAAGTCCAGAAAGTCAGTACTCTGTACTAGCATGATCTGTGGTCATATGAAAAGTTAGGAAATTCTCTGAATAAAATGCTGATTACCAGGTAATATTAAGGGAATTCTTCTTCCTTGGGGGCTTCCTTTATTATTTTTTTTAAATTTACTTGTATGTTTAAACAGGACAAATGCAGCATTGGACTCCACATTTTCACCAGGAAAGTCCATCCCACTGTGGCATAGCAGTGGCCTTGAATCTGCATCACTTTATTTCTTCCTTCACTGCAAATTGTCTCTGCTTTTTCTCCCACCCAACTGATTTCACCATTCCCAAATGGCAGATACTGACCATTGGATCCATCATCTCCCGAACAACGAAATCCTGAAACAGGATTTCAATAATCCAGTTTGTTTAATTTAATTTATTCAGAGACATTTTTAGAGAGTTCCATCCTGGTTTTACAATTTTGCGCTATTTCCTTCAGATGTGATGGAAAACATTATCCCCCCCAGGCCCTGGATTAGACAAAAATATCCAGGGAGAAAATGTTATTAGGTAGACATGTAGTAGAGGCTGCAGACAGGTATCCCCATTGCTTCATAGGAGAAATAATAGCTGCTTTCTCTCTTGCAGTGGGACTTCTGGAAGAGAAAAACATGGGGTTCTGGGAATGAAAACTGCTGGGAGGATCTGGTCCAGGTGTCCAATGGCAGCTCAGATCCCAAAGGGAGCCCTGGTGTCACTGCCTGGGTTGTGAGAAGCCAAGACCTCTGGGCAGAGGCAAATTGTGCTCCTGGTCCTGTTTCCATGGGGATGGGAAATGTGCCTCTGCAGAGACAGCAGCACAAGGGGAACCAGGGGAAGAAAGATCTGAGGCTGGTCCTGTTTCCCAGACACACCACATGCTCCTCCAAAAGGAAATAAGAAATTTGCTTTCTGCCTGTTCTGTAAACACTATGGAAAAAAAACCATCCTGAGAGCTGTTTCTCCTCCCAGATACCATCCTGCTAATCAATAAATTCTACAGCTGGGGATGGGAGGATGATTTATGGACCAGTGAAGTATCAGACTCACACTCCTTTGTTGATGTATTGATGCAGTATATTATGGAGGCAATATCCTGCAGTGAAACATTGATTCAAAACATGGTTTTAACCAGCAGCAGCATCATAGAATAACCCTGTCTACCTTAATGCGTTCTCTTCTTCTCTGTCCATGGGATTAAAACATTTATGGTGATGATGCCATTATGACATTGCTGGCCTCCTCAAAAAGATCCTCATTTCTTTGAGAGTCACGCTGGGACAAGCTGCCCCATTCAGCTGGTGCATGGAAGGTGTTGGATGCTGCCTCCACTGAGGGCAGCTAAACGGTGTAGCCACAGCTGGATGGACCAGGTAGCATTTGCAGTCTGGCCAATGGGGGCTGCCAATGCCTCTGGAAGAGAAGAGGCTGCCTGATCCCTCCTGTCACACTGTCAGCACAGTCTTTGTTTACTTTCCTTCCTCTCCCCATCAAGGATGAGCAGTGTTCGTTTTCAAGTGGCTTTGCTTTGCCACCTCCCCAGCGAGCTGCAAGCAATGCAGCCACCAGAGGATATCGAGCAGTAAGACTGCATTAAGAAACCTCCTAGGGAAGCTGGCGTACCACAGTGTTGAAATCAGACAACATATTGTACAACACAGCCTCAGATATTCAGATGCACATTTTCCTTGAGGTCCCGTAGGCACATTCAAGTCTGAGCAGCACAGAGTACAAACAGCTGCAGTCCTCAGGAGCTGGTGGGCACGCTGCTGTCACCAGCCACTGAAGTGCAAGTCAGTGACTTTGGCACACCTTGAGGAAAAAAGTCTGCTATCCAAACAAAATGTAATTTCTCATCAGGGAGTAGAGCAGGGGCGTGGAGGAGAAGTGGAATCTGACTGTAGAGCTCCACAAGGAGATTTGCAGAAGGGAATTAAGTGTTCGAGTATTATTCTTTGAAATTTTTTTGTCTGACTAGAATCACATATCAACACAGATGTGCTCTGATGTAGAGTATTGCCTGCTAAGAAATCGTAACAACTTCTTTTGGGGAAGAAAATAGCAATAGGTTATATGCAAGAACAGTGCAAATCATGTTATAAATTCAGTGACCCAACAGACTACTCATACCTCTGAATCTTCAGTGTGCCTCAGATACAGTGGTGGTTTTGGAGCAGAGGGAGAACTGAGAAGATACCCAAAGCTCAAGGGAGCACCTGGAATCCTTTTTGAGGCCTTCATAACTATCATATCCAACTATCATATCCACCATCTTTGGACCATGTACTTATTAGCTGGTCAGTGAGCCTGATAGGATGCAGCTAATGGCATTAATGAATCCCTTTTCTTTTAAGGATCATACAAAAGGAGAAGCCAAGAAGAAGGAACTGCTGAAAAATCTTCTTCTTGAGTAAGATAAAAAGACAAAAATCCTATCTGTGGTCTAGAACAGGGCATGTGTAGGCTGCTTACCATGTGCACTTTGCAATGCACCCAGTTTTGGGGGAGTGGTAAGAAAGTTATATGGTTCTCAATTGAGGCATCTCCTAACACACAGACAAAAAAAAAAAAAACAAAAACGCACCCATTGCCTTTTCTCCATAAAGTATACCAAGGAGCTGAATACTTCTCTGGAGAGTGATACAAGCACCCTTAGTAGCTTGGATTGCTAAGGAAACACAAAATAGAGCAAAGGAGATGAATTAGTTGTTCTTAAGCACCTGAAATTTTCTTTAGGCAAAAGTAGTTTAGCATTCAGCTACCAAGCAGGGAACCACTTACAGTACTAAGCACTTGTTAGAAATTTTCAAACTAGCTGAGAAATTCTGGTGCAGATGTCACTGTCTGTGTCTATTTCTGGCTGTGTTGCTGTGCAATTAAACTAGAACTCTTTTCTGCTCATCTGAAGGGTAGGGTAGCAATAAGTGAAGATAACTCTACAGCATTTCTTCCATGAGGACATTAGCATTTACAAAATATTTCCTTGCAAGGTCTCAAAATATTTTATGTTAGTTATCATCCTCTCAAATAATACAAAGTTTAACATCAAGAAACTGATTTGTGTCTGAAATTTTCATTCAGGAGTGATAGAATTTAAAAAAAAATGTGGTAGAATCTGGCACCTAATAGTGTATATCCTTTGCAGTATGTCTTGATAAAAGTTTCATGTTGATTAGTTACTTGGGCAGCTGGCCAGTGTTCTCTGCTAATTGTAGAAGACAGAACATTTATTTTGTAATAGACTTTAGAAAAAAACTACCTCCAACTTAAATTAGAAGATGCTAAATGAGAGTAGGTCTGACTTGTGTTTTGAAATGAAGAGAAAAAAAAAGAAGAAGCAGTACTGACACTTCAACTTCAGCAGATGTGTCTCTTCCAATGAAGCTTTCTTGGATTTCTTCGGATTTTTAAATCAGAGATCAGGGAAAGAGCTTATTGTTTTTCTGAATTATTCCATATTGAGGAGCTGCCTTTTGAGTCAGAGCACAGAAAGGAAATAATGTACTGACAATATATGCTGAAAATTATTTCTAACTGGACAAGAAACTATTGGAAGTTTTTTTTTTGTGTGCCAAAAAACCACTGAAGGTACAGCTTCTCATGCTGCATCTGTGTGAATTAGGCTTTTGCTTGTGCATTAGCACTTGTTTTGAATTGCAGCTCTCTGGAGGCCTCCATACTGTTCTTTTTCCACAGTAAATCCTGCCTAAAGTGGAGCAAAAAGATCTTCAGCTGTTAGAATTCAAGCATCTTTGTGCACTAGAGATTTTTCCTGGAGATTTTTCTTCCTTCAGGCAAAACTTGAAGAACAGACTGTAAGAGCACATGAACCATTGTAAGCCCTTTCAAAAGTCTCACTGAGCAAGCTGATTGGGGCCTTACACTACTCCATTAAACATTGTTACAGGGAAAACTGCTCATATTCCTCATGAAGTGGTGTGCTGGAATGTGGGAGAGCAGCATCTTCTGCTGGGAAGGCAGAAAACTTCTCCCCAAGGAGGATTTTTCCTTGACTATGGCTGCTTCCACCAAGAGAATCAGCTTAAAGAGGACATAAGCAAATCCTGATTGTGCTTCAATCACTGACAGACACAACAACTTGTGTACACTATTAATCAGTTTGTCACACATCACAGTATGCACTGAAAATATTGTGATAGATGTAGCTCCTACTGTACACGGAGCTGACAGCAAATGGGTGATGCAGGAATTTTGCCTTCAAAAATACAGAAGTTCCCTGGCCTATTCATCCAGCATGTTACTTTTCCATTGAGAAGAAGTGTAACTCTTACAAAATTGTTCTGTATTCTACATCTTGTGGATACTTTCACCTGGCTTTTCCTCTGTCTTAAAAACAGTAGGATAATCTGGGTGAATAAATTCATGTCAGGTGTAATTGAAATAGCTCACTTGTGCACAAGTGGTCTTCACAAAGTGAGGATTTAAGTAAGGAAAAAAAATGGTAAGGAGCAGAACCCTGTTAAAGAAAGCTTGGGATGTTGCAGAAGACAATCAGTGAGAAGTGGAGTACAAGATATGACTTGGATTCAGAACAGCAGTCCTCAGTGACAGAATGGATGATCAATTGACAGGCCCTAGACCAAATTATTTGCATCTCTAAGTTGACAAAGTTATTGGAAAAATAGTATAGCATTCAGAGGTGGGTTATAAGAAAGAATTGAATATGAGAAAATGAAGAGCAGTTAGATATTGAGAAGCACAATATGAGGATACTTAATCACCTGCTGCAAATACCTGTGCTGAAACATAGTACACCTTTGGAAAAGCCATACTGATAAAAAAGAAAACTTGTCGCAGCTCATGGAATTCAAATGGATGTAAGCAGAAAGGGAGAGGACAATACCATAAAATGATCTGCTGAGGGATATATTCTCTGGAGGTGATTTCTAATTCCAACTTCAATTCTCAGGCTCTGTATGGGACCTGTGGGATTCTTTTGGCAGTGTAATGAGGGCCATCAGGTTTGGTGTCCTTAAACTATCCTCTTCAGTGGCCCCATTTTAATTGATTTGCCTTCATTTTTTGCCTGGCTTTGGTGTGTTGGTAAAACTCTAAGCAGTGAAAATAACTAAATTTTCAGGTCTAGAGCAGTAACACTTCTGAATAGTCTTTCTTGCAGAGACTATCAATCATTCTATCAGTGTCCATTTCACTCTAAGATTTACAAGACTTAATAGGAAAGATGAGTTATAAGGACAACTATTCCCATAGTGGAATCGATTTGTCCTAAATGCTCTGCAAAGTCAGGAATCATTATGAAAAACAGCAGAAGAAAGTATATTTCAGATTTTTTCTAAGTCATAAGCAGAAGATAGACAGGTGGTGTATGGCTGCCAGAGGGAACATGGGTGGTCATGTAAAGGATTGCAGAGTAGCTAACAGGAACACAGGACAGGAATTAAACAGCCCTGCAGACACTGAGGTGAGAGAAGGAGGAGGGGATAAGGTCCTCCAGGCACTGGTGCACAGGTTTCCTTGCAGCCCAGGGAGGGCCATGCTGGAGCAGATGTACTCAGTGCAGCCTGTGCAGGAGCCCACACTGCAGCAGGTGTGTGGGCGCCCTTTGTGCCACCCCTGGGCTCTTGGACAGGGCATTGGAGGAGTGGCTGTGTGAGCATCCAGCAGCCAGCCAAGGTTAACCCAAGGCACTGATTGACCACTTTCAAGTTCTGCATACTGGTGCCTTCTTTGCAGCATATATAATTTACACAAGTATAGCCAAAATAATTATTAATTATTTTTGTGCATTTTAAAATTGAAGCTAGTTCAGTGCACTAAGCCAAATAACAACAGGGAGACCTTTAGGAAAAGGCTTAGAAGGACAAATTCATTCTTGTAGTCTATCTCTAAATTTTAGTAAACTTCCCAATTCCCTCACACTGTGCTAGACAGTTGTTGTGTTTAATTACAAACATTAATATGTTTCTCAGTATGAAGCACACTTGTGACTTTTACCTTAGACACTAATAAGTTGAGTTTGATAGCAGGAAAAAGAAAACTTCAAACATTGACATCGTTAAGGTTAATAACACAGTAGTTTACCAAAGAAGCTCCATGCCCTAATTTGAATTGATTATCTAAACAGTTTCATTACAGGATGCTAACTAAATCAAGCCCATTGTTTCACAGAGGAATGACTTTGCTATCTTAATTATTAAGGTAAAACATCTGTGCACTTTGAATCTTGCTTGTGACTCCTATCACTATGTTAGGTAAATTATAAATGTAAAAAATATTTAAAATAAAGTTGGATACAGAGTGAAGGAGTCCATGGATATCAATGAATCTTTACAATTAAGAGGAACAGATCTTACAGTTAGCTAATTCCTTCAAATGAATGCAATTTAGACTCAAGTATAGCCCTCCCACTTAAAGCAAAATTCTTGTAACCTTGCATTCAACGCAGAATTAATTTTGCAGTGGCATGGGAAAGCAAGTAAATGTAGGTATTTTTGGAAAGCTGTGATCCTTATACTGAAAAGTTACAATCAATGTTTCAAATACCTTTATGATTTTTTTTTACTTTCTCTTTTTTTCATTGAAATACGCACAGACCTGTCCCACACACTGCTGCAGAGTCCCTGCTCAGCACTCAGTGTGCAATCCCCAGCCCAGGTTAAGGCAGCTGAGAACAGGGACACCCAAAAAGCACGGATGGAAACATGAGGCTCATGGCACAAGGAGCTCCATACAGACATGAGAATGTCTGTATCCAGCAGCCTTTACAAACTTCAGGATTAGCACATGAGGGACGTTACTTGCTTGTAGTGGTCAGACCAAATGTAGATTTACACAGGGGAGAAGTCAGTGAGACAGTTTTGGGGGAGATAGGAAGGGCAGAAGAAGATGGAAATAGCATGGGCTGAGATGTGGGGATGCAGCAATCTCTTTATAAAGTTAGGCAAGTCCTGTGCAAGGGAAACACGTGGTGGGAGTGAGGTGAGCAGAGAAGGGGAGGAAGTGACACCCCCAGCAGGACAGAGTCTTTGTCAGCGTGCTGCCCAGGTGCTTCTAGAGATGATGCAAGGAAATGTCCTTCTGTTTTCTTGTTAATGTGCCTTGTCCTTTCCCTCAGAAACCAGTACTCAGGTGGCTCAAACAGATGTTATATACTGATTGGAGTCTCAATGTCTCTGAAAGTGCAAAGCCACATGTGTTAAAATTCAGTCCTGGAGCTACTGTCAGAAAAACCCCAGCACTTAAGCTCACCAGCTCTCAAATATGCAGTAACAGTGTCTCCTTAAACCATCCTTGCACACAATAGGCCTTAATTATGCTCCTTTCACCGAATTTTTACAACAGACTCCTCCAGTAGTCCTTGTACCATACTGCAACAACTTCAGCTGTGTTTATGGAAACATTTCCTGCTGGTGGGGTATATGAAAACAAAGGCATTTAATGAAGGGTCTGCAGCAACCTTGGAAGAGCAGCACTTTTGTCTGCTTTAGATCACATTACACAATCTTCTTTAAATGGTTTTCATTTGCATCAGGGATACACAGCCTGAAGAATGACCTACTTTTCCAGCAATATTTGCCTTGCTTTTAATTATAGCAATTATCATGCCCTGATCGCTGGCATAGTCCCCAGAATGTTGACTTTTTTCTTAATGTTATTGTTATATAGATTACACAGACTCCTTGCCAGCATGTTGCCCTCTAATTATCCAGCTGAAGATGTTGCCTATGCCTCAGACAAGCAGGAGGGTTTGTGTGGAGGATCTTTGAATATTTTTCAGGAGGCTGCTGTACAACAATTGTTATGCATAGGCTCCTTTGGGGACAGGTACAGATCCATTTTTCTCCTAAATACCCTCTTATTTTTCATATTCCTTTCTTTTTTCATATTGTTCTTCCCTCGCTTTCAGTGCAGCCTTTTTAACAAAGTGTATAATACAGAAAGAGCAGCCTGGAAACCATTGAATGGCTGGCACAACTCTCAGTCTACATATAGCAGTATAATTTTTATATTTTTAGACAAATGCACTAGGAAGCTTTTACTTCACAAAGGTTTTTCATGTCTTTTTATTAACTAGATTATTAGATTTCTTTCTATGTCTTTATTAAATCATTTAACCTGAAAATCAATCTAGGTTAATTATATTACCATTCAGCAACAGAAAAATTTTTATGTGGCTCAAGCGATAAGGAGAGTGAACCAAATTGGTTGTCACACCAGAGAGGACAGGAGTAATACTCTTCTGTTTCTTGAGGCAAACCAGTATTTCCTGGATTCAGAGTAACAAATATTTGGGCTTAAAAAACAGGTACTAGTAAAGATTGCTTTTGCCAGAAACATAGTAAAGAGGGGAAATATTCTAATGTCATGAATATTATAGGAGTGATTGCACAACTTGATTAGTGGAAAACTGCTTCAAGAACTTCCCTCTGTTAGAAAATGTCATTGTTACTGCCTCAGAGTCCTCCTTCTTCCCCAGTCTCAATCCTTGCTTGCCACTGTTCAGTTCTGAGTCCTTATTAAAGAATCTTAATTACAGAATGAATTTTATTTCTGAATGAGATCTATGCTGTGTCCTGATCTGGACAGTCAGAAAGTCATTGACTAGCCTAGACAAGGAGGGTACAGCTGCTCATCATCTGATTTTACAGGTGTCTTTCCTTATTGTCCTTCTTTGAAGCAGACTCTACATTTATGTGTGAAAAGCCTTGGTCTCATACTCCAAGTTTCTTATGGGCAAGGAACAGTTAACTGACAAAGTTTTTATATTTATGAAAGTAACTGAAAGATGTAGTAGATGTATTATTGAAGCCATATCAGAATTGCTGCTACTTCTACACTGTCTAATAATTTAGTTTCCCATTTCATCCCTCGGTGAACTGATCATTTAATTGCTCATGCTGCAGAAATGTTAATTTTCTTATGGCAACTTTCTTTTGGAACAAGCTGATAGGCTCCGATTAATAAAAACAAATGAAAACAAAAACCTGGGTTTGCCTCTGAGGGAAGTCCAGCTCAGGAACTACTCCCAGTGGGCAGCATGGAGGATTTAGTACATCTGCACAACCTACTTCAACTCTGTCATAGCAATTTTTGCACCTCCAGGTCTGCAGCTGCCCCCACACCACGTTCCAGGACAAGCACTGCATACCCAGGTTTCATGCCAAAACAAAGCCCACATCACTCGAGAAATTTGCATCTGCAATAAACTTTACGTAAAACCCACAGAATTGTGATAGCTAAATAGGTACCCCACACACCCTGGCTGTGTGCTTTATAACGTGGAGCCAGCTGCTCTGCTCTGGAGAGGTCTCCAAGGCACTCTGCTCTCAGTTGCTCCACACCATTTAGCGAGGAGCTGAAGACCATTTCCGAGAGCAAACAAAATTTTGTAGCGTAGGTGCAGCAAACAAGAAGTCCCAGCTGTAACCCTGCCCCAGTGTCAGCTCTAATTCTTATGCCAGATGAACAGGTCCTGTTCCTACAATGTTATTCTTGTTCTGGCAACCTCTGGGACAGATCTCAGGTGTACCAAAATATCTTGCCTGGGGAAGGCAAGTGGCCTAAATCTGCCAGTTCAAGTGGGGCTTGGTGCCTCCTGACAAAACCCTTCGGGTCCTTGCTTAAGGCATGTCCATAGCCACACTCATTCCTTGTCCACCAGGGACATGAAGGGACAACCATAGACAGTAAGAGCTGACCCACCAAACAATTTGGTTTTGTGGTTTGAAAGACTTCTGCCTCTTCTCCCTTCCTTTCATATGAAATTGTTTTTATTGCTTTAAATTAATTCACATTTCTTTATGTCTGCCTGCTATGCAACATGTTTCCATTCATTTCTTCATTGGCCAAGCCAGTCCTTTGGTTTTAAGTAGTGATGTTCTATAAATAAACATCAAACCCCGTGGACACAGCAGGAGGCTTTTGACAATTTAATTTTATTCCACAAGGCATGAAATTCCAATTGTGCTTCATTTGTGATTTTTTTTTTTAACCTGTGAAGGCAAATTTTTTGGTTGATTTCATCTGTTTACAAGCCAAGGAGTTGTATTCCTTTGGGGTACTGTAAAAGGCTGACCACTTATGCAGACATAAACAAGGTGTGGGGATTAACAGGGGATTGAGAGGACGTGGCTTTCTGTAAATACAGCAGGAAAACATCCATTTTAAATAATGCTTTTCTTCACAAGGTGCTTGAGTAGGGTCATGGCACACTTGTACAAAATGGAGATAAACTCTATCACATCTTTCTTGCCAGAAGGGAAAATAGAGACTTTGCAGACACAGACCCTGCTGTTAGCTCTGCACAATAACTAACCACAAAAATGCAATGAAGGCAATCAGCATAGAAGTGGCTTTTCCCAGAGTTAAATGTTAAAACGTGTCAGAAATCTGAATTATTAAATCTTCATCTATACCCATAAATTTGGTCTGATTTAAGTAGTGTGAATGTGTGTATCATCTTTCAATTTAATGATGATTTGCCTTTCCTTATTAACCTGTTTGAGACATATTTAAGTATCACTGAAGTAAGTCTAAAATTCAAATATCTTACTTGAGTCTCATTAATCCATTCAAAATTTAGCCCAGATTTGAAATACCACAGCACTCATTTTGGACAAATTGTATGTATTTCAATGAGATACACCAATCTCTCCATTATTTATGGTTATGATTTCATTTGCTACAAAAATAATGTATCTTTACACAAGCATAGACAACCAGACATACTTGACAATGTTATTTAAGATGGGGACATTTCAAAGGACTTTTCAATAGGAAAAGTCTGAATTATGATTCTGACCCTTTTGTCCAGAAACACACTTTTGTGGAAGATCTTGTTGTTTCTTGTTGTTTCTTGTTATTTCTTGTTATTTCCAGCAGCAGTGTCTTCACTGCTGCTGGAACCTTCACTCATCTGCCTTACCCCTGTGGTCTCACCTGGGCTCAACAGGTCTAAGTTCTCATCATGGGGAGCCAAAACAACTCATTTTGAAGCAGTGCATTATTTATTCAAAGGCAGAGGGAAGGAGTTCAACAGTGTCACTTCTAAATTTCTTTGCAGGTCAGGGAGATCTGCTCACTTCAAATCCAAGTTCTGTAACCCTAGATGGGAAGAGATAGAAAACCCCTGAAGTGTTTCTTCTTCAGTGATGCCTCTGACTGCTGCTGCCTACACACTGCTCTTGTTTAACAGACAAGAAAATCTGATAGACTGGTTGCACTCTGGCTTCAGGCACTTGAGTAGAGAGAACACTTTGCTAGCCCTGGCTGATTAGCTGATGACCTCCCATTAAAAAGCTTTATTGTAAAGAATTATTGATACCATTCTCCCTGATTCTACTTCAGCCTAGATATTATTTTAATTAATTTTTTCCTCTCTCTCAAACTCTAAAAGCCTCTTTTCATTTCACTTTATCTCTTATGCTTTTACAAAAGTAGTAAGGTGCTCTCAGTCAGAAATAGGGTTCCAGAAGATGTAGGACATAAAAGAGAAAAAGTCCCAAGCACAGCCTTCCAGTTCTGGGAAGTTCTTGATCATCATGTAGTTCAGAAAATACAGAATTTGAGTGATATGGCACTCAAAAACCAGAGAATAGTGTAGGTTCTGAAGTGTCTTTCAAAGGAAAAATGGTATCTACTGAAAAGCTTTGGAGAGTCAGCCCTAAGAGTTGCTTTCCATACGTTTAATTCAGTTTTTACAACAGAGCAGTTCAAGACATTTCAAAGAGGTTTATAACATCTTGTTCCTTCCTCACTTCCTCTGAAGTTTTAATGGGTTCTCTGAAAGAGAATGAAACTATGGAAAGAGACACAGAAGGTTAGTTTCCAAATTACTTAGGTAGCATGTTCTCATCCACATATTTTTTGCTCTCTCCTGTCTTGTGGCTGTTCTACAGGAAATGCCCTGAGAGCTATTAGACACTCATGGGCTGTGTTAGTTCTGTGTTGAAAAATATCCTCTAGTGTGCTTTCCGACCTGAATGAAGGATGAACCTCCTCTGCAGCAAGTTTCCATTTCAATGGAGCAGTAATTTGCATGTAGCATCTAATAATCCTGTTGCTCTTCCTGCACAGCAGAGCTATAGAAGAGGTTAAGAGTTCTGCCAGGGAAGGTGGTGATTTGAGTTGAACCTCTCAAGTTCCAGTGTTTTTTAAGACAGAAAACCATATACCAAAGCAGGATTTTACCCAATTGCCTCCCCACTGAGTGCAATATATTTTCCATTCAGTAGCTGCTGGCATAAGATTGCTAAATGACACCCAATTTCCATAAGATCGCTTTTTCTAAAGCCTCAGTGTTAGCAGATGGTTGAAGTACTACAGGTAATATGTAGCCAAAAAGAACCTATAATGGTATAGGTTACTACAAAAAATTTATTACAAGTCTGAGACAGCTGCATTAGTCATCACTAACATTTCTTAGGCTAGTAGCAGGAAAACTTTTACAGCCCTTCACATTGTCATATAATACCTGTCCCCACAGGTTTTTAAAACAGGCATAAAAATCAAGTAAGGCCAGAATTTTTGTAATTCTGTTCTGTCATTCATTTCTTAAATATTTAGTACTCCTTACTAACTCTAGGCAAGAGATGGCCACCACTGTAATATGAAGTTACTTCCGAAAATGATGAATGCAATGGCCATTTTCTGGGAAATAAAGACATTCTTCATGTTTTTGATAGGAATATAGAGTCTAAGACAAGTAAATCTTGACTAAAAATAAGAACTTCTCTGTTTCTGTGCAAAGTCTGAAATAAGTCAAGAAAAGTACCTTTTTATGTGTGCCTTTCTTCTCTCCATTCGAATTAATAGAAAGACCATCAACAATGGTCAATTTTTACACTCTTCATACTCCCTCACCACCTCTCATAGTAAATAAGGGGGCAGTATGGCTGTTCAGGGAAAACATTAACAATTCAAAAGATTTGCAATGCAGATATCACCAAAGGAGGAGACTTCTCTCTTGCAGAGTGATAAATATTAAGATTAGATTAGGAAGGCAGAGTGGTAGCCTTTCAGTTCACACCTCCTGCAGCCCACAACACTTTATCTAATTTGCTCTCATCACCAACCCCGTTTATAAATGAAGAAGCCACATACCTCAGTATTTATAGGTCAGAGCTGCAGATCTATTTAGTGGCATTATGAATTCTGTAAATCAAGTCACATCATAAACTATGAAAGGGTTCAACGGCATCACAATAAAAGGAGAGAGAATTTATTGCCAGGTAGCAAAAAATATTATAGATTAGTTTTTTCTCTTGCCTAAAATGGATGTGTTGAGAGGGCAGGAGAACAACGATTAACATCCTCATATGAAGCAGAACCTTCCGTGGGCAGCCAGGAGTGATGAGATGAACCATTGGTATGATTCATTTCGATAATTTTTTTCTCCTGCCTATCTGGTAAACCTGCCCTGGAAATAGACAGCGCAATTCCATCCAGTTCTGCTGGAGGACATGGAAGGGAGAACAGAGACAAAAGAACTGAGTGTCAAGCACTCGTATGCTGCAGTGCCCCACTTTTGGAACAGCTTCTTACAAGTCCCTTAGCAGCTGATGATGGGCTCCTGTTTTAGGACATTCAGTTTGGCTCCAGCACTCCTCAGGTTCACCCTCAGCTGCAGCACCAGGGATAGAGCAATAAATAGAGTGTTTCCCTGCCTCTGAACTGGGTGTACCCACATATAACAGACGCAGTTACTGACAGGAGCATGAAGTGCTGGATTTGAAGGAAAACTTAAAAAGCCAAAATGGTCTGATTGACATCTCCTTTTCCAGATAGGAGTTTCTGGAGAAAAGGGAACCAGTTGACTTCAGGCATCTCCTGAAAATTCATTTTTAAACTCTTTAGGAGGAAACAACTCCATGAAGCAACAAGTTCGGTGCTTGAAGGACCATTTGCTGTTGGTTTTTTTGCCTTGCAGCAGCTTTTGTCAAGTTGACATGAGCATGTGTAGGGCACACACTTGGCCCAGGTGTTTTCATTTGAGATGAAATGCTGCTTTAATGATCTTGTCTATAATGTGTGCTGCCTGGATTTCTGGGTGACTTTTATTGCTGGGGGTCCTTTGGATTCAGTACTGCTCTTGACCCTGATTCCATGTTTGGTTTCTGGTAACAGGTGTGAAATAAAAGCAGGAGCAGCCATACAATCCAGATATGTATTTACCCCAGATACAGCATTATCCCCAGACTTTTCTATCAATCCTTGAGCCTTCATGTACTGAGCCTACATAGCCATGTATTACCATACCTCTGTTTTGCTGGCAAATGCACAAAAAATTAGTGCCTTGGAAATCTGCTTTTAGAACTGAGCCTGCTTCTGATTTTTTGTATTCCTTTTGTAGAATGGGATTTATTTGTCAAGACCCATGCAGTCCTTATATCACCCCACAGAATGATATTTGGTGTAGTCAGTAATCTACTATGCCTGAAAAGTGTAAAACCAGAGACTTTGTTTCTTGATTATTTGTCCAATTTTGGTGAGTTTGGACTCTATATTTCTTAATACAAATAAGTTTTCCTGGCCATGGTTTCAGGGAATGTTTTTGCTTGGGAAGACTTCAGATTCTTATTGAATGACAAAGCCAAACTGGAGGTTGTCATCCAAATTGGTCACAGTGGAATCTCAAGACACTGTGGTTTTCAGAAGGAACCTCAAGGCTGATGAAATTTAGCTATATGTGTACAAGTAGTGTGTTATGTCTTTGTTTAAATAAGCAAAGTACTGAGCATTGAATATGAGGAACTGAGTAGCCTTTAAGGAAATGAGCCTTCTGTTTCCAATGTGGAGCATAAATTTTATAGCCAATTAATTGCTATTTAAAGAATTATTCTTTAAATTTAAATTAATTCATCTAGCTAAAAGTAGAAATTGTTTGGGAGATACAACTCTGCAGTAAGAGCTGCTTTGTGTTTATATGAGAACTTTGAGTACTCAGCTAGCACATTTGAAAGATCCTTGAACTTTGTTGCAGACCTTGTCAACAATGAGAGAAAAAATATTTCAGAAGCTATTGAAAGTGTCATTCTCTTTCTTAGTTTATTCTTGTGTTCCCCGGGCACAGAGATGTATTTTGAATACATTAGGCTTTGAGGATCTATGTAGCTGAATGGAAACTTGAAGATGCAAACAAAAGGGAAAACTAAATGTTCAGGATAAGACAAGGTGAAACAAACAAGCATTTAGCAAAAGAAGAAGCAAGAAAATAATTGTTTTCAACAGCGAGTTCTCCTAAATCACAGAAAATTCTCCTAAATGAACTTGGGGAGACAAGCACACTGCTGGAGGCATCCAAAGCCAGTCTGGACCTGCATATATCAATCCCATGGTGTTTCAAATGTACCTCAATGAGCAGTCTAGATATTTGTCAAATGTGCACACCGTTAATTTTCAAAGAAGGAATTGTCTGAATATTAGAAATCTGATAACAAACCTGTAAGATATTTTTGGCAGGAATTGGAAGACATTATGCACCAGTTAATGTCAGTTGATATTGAGTCTGGGTGTTGATGGTCTCCATAAAAGTTCTGTACCCTCAAAAGGAGAGAGCACTCACTGAGTTAGCAGCTGGCACTTGGCTAGAAAGAGATCTTTACATGCTGGTGGGTAGAGCTGCCATTCACAAGAACCACAATGAAAGAATCAGCTGAAAGAAGTAATGAAATTCAACAAATTAAAATCCAAATTCCTGAATCTGGGACAGGAATACTCCATATAACTGTGCAGGGAGTGAGCAAGGTACTAAGGAGCAGCTTTGTCCAAAAAGACCAGGAGAACGTGGTATCCAGCAGGCTGAACATGAGTCAGCATCGTGATGAAGACTAGCAGAGACTGGGCTGTATTAGCAAGAATATAGCCAGGAAATGTTTCTTCCCTTTTCCCTGGCATTTGCAAGGCTTTGGAGGGGATTCTGTCAGCTTTTGCCTTCCTCATTCAGGAACGACATCAATAAGCAGGAGAGAGTGTGTGGAAGGACCACTGGGAAGCACATGATGAATGGAAGGACACTGAGGGGCCTTGACTTGGTCAGCCCGCAAAAGAGAAGGCAAAAAGAGGAATTTAACTGTTTTCCAAGGGACCTTGCAGGAAAGAGGAGCTGGATGCTCTCCAAAGGTGCAAGGACAAGAGGTGGTGGTTGCAAGCTTGGCAAGGGAAACTTCACATGGATATAGGGGGAAAAGATTCTTCTCATTAAGTGTGGGTCAGCACAGCACAATGTTGTTGTCTCAGGATGTCATGGAACAATTTGGAGACATTCAGCATCTGGTGGGAGAAGGCACTGAGTCACCACACCTAAGTTTGATGCCAGTCAAAGAAAGAAATTATAAACATTTTTGAAATTATGATAAACAAAGGGAGATGGGTAAGGAGCTTTTAGAATGTTCTAAGCTTTTAGCTTACAATGAGGACTGCTAGTGAAATAAAGGAGCTAAACTCAAAAGTAATAACAGCAAAATTTTTTCTTGCATTATGAAATATTGGATAAAACACTGAAGCTACAGTTTTAAAAGATTGATACAAGTGTCTGGAGAATTAGAGGGATAAGTAGAATAAGAAGAGCTTTATTAGTTAGAGTGCCCAAAAAGGCAGATTAGAAGGGAGATAGAACTCCACATTTTGGTTTTAAAGAAATCCCAGACATCTGAAACTCACATGTCAGGGCAACCTAGGCCTCTTCTTTCTGCTGCAGAATATTTTCAACAGGTCCAGAAAGGAATTTATGTTTTAGGATATCCAAAACAATCCCTTCCAAAGCAATAAAAAGTGCACACAAGCTTTTATTAAAAAGGATCAAGCTTTTCCTATATAAAGACATGATATTCAATTTTATATGACGTATAAGAGCCAAAAAATATTAACAGAGGAATCAAGTAACAATCAAAGAAATTTTCTTTCTTTACAGTCAACAGCCAAGGCCAGAAAATTTGCTTTGTTCATTTTATAATTGATCAATAAAAAAGTACTAAAACCTCTCTGTTTCCCTTAAAGTTATACTAAGGTCATAAAACTTTGCTGGGAAGTATGACCACAGCATCCCAAAAAACTCACTTCCTCTCAAACCACGACACCAGGTCTTGCCAAACTGTATCAAAATATCATGTACTGCTTGCAAACGTGGCCAGCAGTGCTGTTTGAGGCTATGTCAGAATAAGTTTTGTCGTTGATGTGAACTGGGAAATGCTTCTGCTGGACTCCCCTGGGGCTCAGGAGCGCTGCCCTGTCCTGGGTGGGGTTCCCTGGCCCCAGGCCATGTAGATGAGACCTCTGTCCTCAAAGTTCCCTTGTTTCTTGGGCTGACCTTTCTTCAGGTGGAGCCCAGGTGTGGGGGTGAGGAAGGACAAGGGCAGGACCCTGCAGGGCTCCCCAAGGCCAGCACCAGCTCACGTTAGAAGGTAACAGCAGCCACTGGGATTTATGCCTTCCTACAATAACAAAATGGCTCAATTGTTGCCCATTTTAGCAGAGAATTTAAAGTCACCGAATTTACATATGCATGTACATCTGAAGATATCATGAGAGGCATTTAAATGTAGACTGGGGCCACCTGGACAATTGAAGCATCATTGAATACACAGACATTTCTTCTTTGGGTTTCTTTGTTTGTTTGGGTTTTATTTTGTTTTCTGGGGTTTTTTTTGTTTGTTTATATGGCATTTTCTGAAATACAGAGCAATCCAGAATTAAAGAGTAGTTAAAAAGTAATTTTATTAAAAATTACAGGCCATTAAAGATATATCTGAGCAAGAAGACAGAGAGTTTTGTTCTATTTCATTTTTCACTACTACAAAAGGCAAATGAAAAAAATGAAGTCAGGTAGGCTTTAAATGTGCAGCACTATATTCATAACTGGAACCATGATGAAGACCACAAAGTCTTATTGAATTTCACAACACTTTCAAAAATCCTATCATTATCTATTTATGAGACTCATTTAAAGGCCTCAGCAGAACTCAGCATCTGCAGATTACATAAAGAATGAAATTTTAAGGAGCAGTAAATATTCAAATTAATATAAAATTGTAACATATAAAATTCACTATAATACTACAGTGAACTCCTTGCAGGGTTTCTCAATCTTATTGTATCATCAGCTCTCTGAACTGTGATCTGAGCAAACCCTGTTAAATTAAAAATTCAAAAGCTCTTGAGACTCACATTGATATTCAGGTACTTTGGTGTTTGGACATTCACATTGCACTGCTTTAATTAACTATCTAACAGCAATCTCCACTCTTTAGGAAAGGGAGCACTTCACAAGAAACAGTCAAGAAGTTTGCTTGTGCACTTACGAAATATACAAATATGCCTTGAAATTAATCTATGCACTCTCCCATTTCCCCTACAAATGACATCTGCCCTTACTACAGCCTTGAAACCACTTCCTTTAAATTTGCCATGTGCTTCCCTTCTCCTGAATGATACATCTTTTCATAACTGGTGACTCATTCATTTCCCATATGTATTGTTTTTAAAATATCAGTGTCAGGGAAACACATATCATTATTTCAAGTGAAACAACATTTCTCTGATTTTTGTATTAATGAATGACTCTATTGTAATGATACCAGCTCTGCTGAAAAAGAAGAGAATACATGAGGTAATTTTATAGGAATTCCTACAGCTTTATTGTTTAACAGTCATGCAGAATTCCTTCACTTCTAATTTCTTTTGCCCATCAACACTATAATCAAGTGTATGCTTATTTTACTTCTGTTATGTCCTCATTTAACCTTATAAGTATCCTTTTATCTTTCAGTTTTGACTCTCCTTGACTTATGAGACTTTTGATAAACTTCAAGATGTCAAAGGTTTCCAGTTTTTACAGAAGATGCTCTTATTTTTACAGTCCCTCTCCTCGTGGAGGGCATTCCCTGGAGAGACATGTTTCAGGCAATTGGAAGGCTCAACATTAGGACATGTAAATGTTTAAATTATGGTTTGCAGATCAATGACAAGAAATAGGACATCTATTTCTGGTAACATTGTGGATTTATAGTTATGAGTCAAGGCTAATGCAAGGTGAACTCCTCCCTTTATGATCACTGGCACAAATGCATTAGCTCATCCATGAATTTAAAAATCGACCTCCAGACAGTTAGTTGGTAATTTGGCACCTTGCTTTGATTGTATACAATTTAACAAAAGAACATCCGGCACTAATTCAACAGTAATATTGCTTCTGCCTTTCAGGAATGATTTATTCATTTGGATATGATGTCCAAATTGCATTTTCTAAAGGAAGGGTGTTTACTTTGTTTGCAGTTTATTGCCTTACTTCTCAAGGACATGATGAAAGTAAAATTGTTGCTACTGATTATTAAGTTGAATGCAAATATGTCCTGAATGATGGTCCTCTGTACAGAAATCCCTGGGGATGGACAAGTGGATGGGAGGGTGGTTGTTGCCCCATGCTTTCTGAACCTTTACAGCCCACCTCATCTGGAAAATACTGATCCAACTATCAGCCACACGAAACAGGCAATGGTTCTGCACACCCTATGGATGCACCAGCCCTTTGCACTGCCTCATTCTTGCAGCTGTGGCATGGCCATCTCAGCACTCCAGGGTTCACCAAACATGAGGCTCTGCCCTGCCTGTGTTGAGCTCCCTTATAGTCCAGCTATGTGCTGTTGTAGTGTCAGAGCTGTTTTTCACCAGTAAAACAGGCTTGGGTTTGCCTAAATTACAAACATCAATCTGTAAACTGGAGTACAGAAACGTACTGCATTGTTTTCTGTACCCCAGATCCTTACTCTGGTCCTAGAGGAAAAGGCTTTCTATTTCTCACCATTGCCTGCAGCGCTGATGCAAGGCTTGATTTACTATTATGTACAATGTTTTTATTGTCAGGGCAGAACTAAGAATTAAGAAAGTGGATCATTGCACTTACATTTTCACATTAACAATATACTTATTGTTAATTTTTTAATCACACAGCTTAAGTGATCAAGTATCAGACACTCCTTACATTATTGACATTTCAAATGAATTAGTTATTGACTCTCTTCTCAGTTTTCTGTCTGGGGTTTTCACTAAGCTTAGCCACTTGCGACCCAAATCCTTTGGAAATGCATTACATTAGTTATTGTCCCTAAGACTGTCTTGGATGTGGCCACCCAAGTACAAAGTAACATTCGTTCTTGTCCTACTTTGTAGGCATAGCCCTGCTGGATATATGGTGATGAGCACTTCTAAAGGATATTCTCTAAAGGTGGTTATCTGCTCCACTGAGGAGGTCATGCAGGTGTAGGTCGAAGTTGTCTCTGCAGCTGTGAATCTCAGGTTGACTACTCAGGGAGGGCTCCACTCCCTCAGTGGTGTGTGATGGGGTCTGCAGGTAACTCATGAGAGATCATCTGAAAGGATTCTGTGTGTTGGACAGCATATTCTTTTTCTTCATTGGATGCATGTGAATAGATAAAACCAAGAATGCCATCCAGAGGGTTATTGTAATCTTTTTAGTTGTGGTTTTAATCTGTTAGTTTGTTTGTTCAGTTGGTTGGTTGGGTTGGTTTTATTTTGAGGATTAATGCAGAAGTCTCTCTTTCCCTGTTTGTCTCTCTCCTTTTCGTAATTTTCTTTGGTTGATAATCTGTGGAGTATTTGCATGTGAAGGTAAGTAGTAGTGGGGGTGATTTTCTTTCCTCCTTCTTTTTTTTGCCTTTTCTCAGGATACCCTCTTTTACACTGTAACCTTCCAGGGCCTGTAGTCTTCCAGTATGAAAAGCCTCTCGCTCCCCACAATGTGCATAAATCTGCACTGATGAGAAGCTTACTGGGGAAATGTGAAACAGCTGTAAGGCAGGGGAGCAAAGAAAGGCTGTCTCGCCTTGAACCCACTCTGTTACCTTAGCTGGGACCTCAGACACTACTTGCATCTCCTCCTTTATGTAAATTCTTCTAGGTGTTTGCACAACAGAAGATGGGGAGCTCAGATGCCAAAGCTTTGCAACAGATGTGAATTTCCAACACCCTGTCCTTACAGCTCCACCAGTAAAAATTAGGAAATGGACCAACAGAACCAGGGACTCTTCAAATACCATGGAAGTAGTATATTGGTTGCCCCTTTCCCAGTTTTAAAGCTGAGATCATGGGAAATCGAAACCAACTACAATACCACCATCTTTACTTTTGAAACGTGTACTTTTATTCCCACATACTATTCAGCTTTTTATTGGCAGTGTCACTTCTGTGGCCACAGTTGTGCCAGGCACAAGGAGTATGTATTGACAGGATAGGAGGGAGAGACAGAGAGAAACTGAGAGAAAGTTTAAGCTAGGTTTTAGGAAGAAAAATCTGTACTGTGAGAATGGTGAGGCACTGGAACAGGTTGCCCAGAGAAGTTGTGGACTCTCCAACCCTCCAGGTGCTCAAAGCCAGGCTGGATTTGGGATTTGAGCAATCTGGTCAAGTGGAAGGGGTCACTGTTCATAGCAGGGGATGATCTTTAATTTCCCTTCCAACCCAAACCAGTCTAGGATTCTATGATCTGTCCTGTCCGTTTCCTAAGGCAGAACTTTCTCCTGGTACTCCTTTGGTACTCTTGTGAGCAGATCTTGAGGCTGCTGTATGAATTGCACAGTGCTTCTTCATTGCCTTTAGCAACTGTGGTAACTGCAGGGAAGGCCTTTTGGTCCCCAAAACTCATCTTAAAAATGGGAGAGGAGTAAAGGTAGTGCAAAGAAATCTCTCAGAGAAAGGGAGGGTTTGAAACTGAAATCCCAGGCTTGACTTACTTTGGAAATGCAAGTATGTTTTCCTCATGTTTGTTATTGATTTTGTGCCCTGATGACCAAATGAATAAAAAAATTCCCTTCAAAACCTGTTGGAGAGAACCTTGATGTCAGGAATAGCATGCTAAATTATGCTCTGGATAGCCTCATGACAAGGGTATACTAGGAAGATTCCACCTGCCAGGCACTCACTATATGTCAATGATAACCTAGATTTCTTAGAATACAGCTTCTATCTTAAAATATAATTTTAATGTTGAAAGCATTTATTCTTTGCAAATTCAGTTCAATTTTGTCTGCTTGGCTTGGATGATAAATTTCCAGCCTCCACAATCAAGCATTTATTAGAATTGTAATCTAGTTATTTTAACCTGGAAAGGGATTTAGTAATCTCTAAAAATTGCTGATCTCCTTAGGCAGGGCCAAAGATGACACTGTCTTTCAGGTAAACTTCCTGTTGAAATGAAAGGCAGTTTCACGTGTGCAAGGGCTACAACGTGTGCTCGGGCTCTGCACTGCTGTTAGGCTGCTGGGTTAAAAAGCTGACATGTCTAAACTGGGATTAAAGGTCAAAGAAGTCTGTGCTGGATAACATTGTCACAACATTTTAGTTTTTTGTAAGATTACACCAGAAATAGTTGTTTGTTATTAAATCATTTGACTTTTACTTCACTGGGGACTGCACTAATTTATAAATTGTAGCAGCTGCATTTTTGCATTTTCCCAGCTGCTACCATGTATTAAATTTGGAAATCCTCTCGCGCAAATGAAAACACTGTGTTAATCTTTTTGAGAGCATTAGATAGGCAAAACTATAGTTTTTGCTTAAGGAAAATGTGCTAAAAAGTATTTTCACCCTCTCATTTATTCAAAGTTGAATCTTCCTTTATATTCTGCCATTGGGTCACATCACAGGCATGTCTAAGGATCTTGGTGGTCTTTTCAAGAATGACATATTCTATAATCTCACCACTATCTCTAAGTAGTGTTCACAGTAAAAGCAGCATTGGAGTAGTGGCAGAAGCTGAGTCTCTTTCACGGGTCACAGAGGGTATGAGAGTTATCCCCTTAATGCCTCAACTCACTGTCCTGCTGGCACCTCGTGTTCTGGAAGTCTCTGGACAAAGAGGGCAGGAACACAAAACAGTCAAACCACTTCCTAGACAAGGTGGAAGAATGCTGCATCATATGTAATTTTAATAGGTAAATTCATCTCCCATAGAGTGATTTTTTTGCTGCCATCTGCAGATGTGCTTATAAGATGGACATGGACAAAATTGTTACCAGAAAATATATCTAGTTATTATTGCCTGTTAATCCCAGCAGGCTGCACTGCTATAAACTGAAATGTCTGTCTAATCAACTGAAACTAATTAAATAACAGCTTTCAAAGTCATATTGATTCAGCTTTACAATTCCTCCACTTCTGTAACAAGATAATGCTAAGCTTAATTTTTTCGTATAACCACAGGAGAAAAGGGCTTCCAAAACCGATAATAAAGTAAAAAAAAAAAACAACAAACCCCAGCTAAGGTTTTTGAGTGCCAGACATGCAAGTATTGATGGAGAAGAGCATTTTCTTCTCTCTCAGGAAACTTCCTACCAAGAGTTCCCTCCACTGTTTGAGATAAAATTTCTTGGTAAAACATGAAAGAGTTTGAAGTTGGTGTAATGTTTGGGAAAATTTTACATGTTTTTTCTTGAACAAAAATCCATCTTCATCTCAGACCTCGCTTGCTGGGCAGTAACTAGTGGGGAATAATGCCAGCTAACAGAGAGGAAAGGGTCTAGTGGAACAAAATTTCAATTTAGAGCCCTGAGAGTATAATAAACAGAGGACTCTGCCATACAGGTTTGCTGCTTCCACAGGTCAACATTGCAGAGGGATAACTGGCAAAAGAGTGCTTAAAGCTCCTCCAGAAATGTGTGTTTTTACCTTAAAACCGTGGGCAGTAGGTAGGGACAGGCTATGACATTTCTGTGCAGAGGATCATGCGCTTGTGTAAACAGGGAAGGTCTGATGACAGTGGTGCAATAAACGGTGTAGTTTTTGTAGGGTGCCAGCAGACCAGAAACAGACAAAAGATGGCTTAATAAGATCAATTCTTTCCTCACCCTAATAAAATTTATTCTCATAAAGAGGTTACTTTTTCAAGTGGCAAAAAATTAAAGGAAATATCAAAGTAGAAATCTCCACAGCTTGCACTTCTAGAAATATAAATAAAGCATAAACACGTAATATATAATAAAAATATAAAATATAACATGATATACAATACAAAATGTATCCTTTATCTCATGTTATATGATGTATATTACTTATCACATATATATCTTTAAATGTGTTGAATACATTAATAGTATATGTCAGATATATTACTGTAACAGTATATAACATGTATTATATATTTAATTTCTACATTCTGGAAGCACATTTTAGGACCAGACTCAACAAGGGAAGAATCAACCAAAATTCAGCTGAATGTGCAAACAAGGGGAGCTGAAAGATTTTTCTCTGATATTTCCTTTAAGTGACAAATGCTGTAAAAATCTATTTTTATTCTTAAAGTGAACCTTAAAGAATTAACTATCCAGTAGAAAATAAGCATGCCATTCTAAGGTCCTATGAATATGGGTGATGCAACTTGTTTTCTGGAAAAATCTATTTTTCCCCTCAGGAGGGGACTGGGCCCACATGCAGCTCAAGGCAAAGGCATCTTGGCAGGCAAGCATTTCCCTGGCCATTCACAAAAGCCCCTTTGGTGCTGTGGATCAAGACAAAGGGAAGATGATGTGCTAAAACATGGAATCTCTAGAAAAAGGCAGAGTGAGTATCCAGGATGCTGAGGAAATGTAAGAAATCCACATCAGACCCTTCTGGGCTAATAGAACACACCCTGTGCTTTTTGGGATGCAGAATGTCATACCTCTTCTGCAGTTTGGTACTTAATGTCTTTTCTTATAAAATATTAGGGCATTCAAACCTTTATTTAAAAGCTCTGACAATGCTGTAGAACGTTAACATTCCCTTCAGAGCTTTTTAAAGGTAAGATTTCATTTTCAAATCAACATTTCCTTGCTTACTTGTAAAGAGAGGAGATGGATGTTTCAAGCCATATTCCAGCTGCTACCTACTAGTGCTGTGTTACTAGGCTAAGAAGACAGCTTTTTTCCCAAGCCTCTTTGATTTATATCATATACTTAAACACTCATTATGAGTGAAGCCCAGAACATGAGTCTTCCTCCATATCAGACTGTTTCAACAATTAGCCTGTAGAGTCATGCCCCCATTCTCAGTTTAACATGTCAGTGATTCATGCTGTATGGCAGTGCAGGAACCGCAACAGGCAGGACAGGCACAGACACTGCACCACACACAGCCTCCAGCTGACAGAGCCCTGGCTCTCTCCAGGCTACCCCCCCCAGCATGAGGCTGTCATCTCCTCATGGGCCTGCCCTTGTCCTGCACCTCCAGCCTGCAAGCCTTCATCTCTGAGGTGTGGCCCCACAGTTCCAGCCTCACAGGAGGGCTGCACTTGGCACAGGAGATGGGGAGCACTTACCTGAGGAAATCATCAGAAACAGAGTTTAAAGGGAAGACAGGAGAGGCTGGGCTGACTGGACATGTGGACAGAGCAGGACTCCAACAGCACCAGCTCCATTTTCCCTCTGTTTTACTCCTGTTTTCCTGTGCTCGTTTCTCCTCAGTATCACTTGCTCCCTTGCTTTCACCACCTTTGCTCCTTTCTCTAGACATACCATCCAAAATGCTCTTTCCCAATAGAGAATCTTGTTCCTGCAGGCAGTTCTTCCCCATCTTTCAAGTGTCCTGGGCAGAGTCTCTCCCATGGACTCATCTTGAGGGGTCTCTCTCATGGGGTGGCTGCTCCCATTGACAACCAGGAGGGGCCAGGGCAGGGAATCCACTGGCCCCAGTCGACTTCATGGAGTTCACCTCCCATTCCTACCATGGGCCTCCCTGCTCCTTCTGCAAGCCTTTTTTTTAATCACAGAACCCAACAAACTTTTGAGTAGACCCAGTAGAGTGTATAAACACACTATGGCCATGTTTGTCTTGGCTGGTCCTCGAGGAGCTTTATGTCTCAATGTTCTGCTCTCTGGAAGAAGGCAGTCAGCAACCCTGAGACTGAGACCCTTTCAGGGAGTAGGGAACACTTTGTTCATGCCAGTCAGGTGCAGATGTTTGAGTTAGACCCACAGCAGCCAGCCCACAGTGGTTTCCTTTGGAGAGCAGGACCAGCTTGTGATCCCTCTGGGCAGAAGAGTAGGGGAAATTCCACCAGAATCAGGAGAACGTGTGGGAAGAGGGTGGGCTGCTCAAAGGCAAAAATAAGGCTCCAGAAAAAGGCAGTAAAATCACTAAAAAACCCCCATGTCTTTTCATATAACTGGGAGGAAACAAAAAGTCCCTGGGCATCCTAAAAGCCTGCTATCAGGAGGTAGTTTTTGATAGGCTTTCAGTATTGATTAATCAGTTGCTGTGTTCATTTGAAGCAAAGCCTGCAGCTTGTTTAGGAGATGGCAGCATTGTAGCTTAGTAGTGTTCAAAATACCATATCACTATCAAGGCTAATTTAACAGTGATGAAATCAATAGGGTTCCTAGGGCTAGAAGTAGATGAGAAACATGGCTCATTACATGCTGCTCTAGTTCTCCAAGCAAAGAGAACAAGCATGCAGTAGGGTGAGAGAAAACAGACTAGGAAACTGTGAAGTCCTGAAAAGGAGTCGGGTGCTTTTGGCTTGCTCCCCTGAAGAGGGATCCCTGAAACAGGGATAGAGAACTGGGAGAGGTTCCTTTCTATAGCTGACTTTCTCAGGTGTGCCCCTTGACTGGAATGTCCCTTTTTTGGCTGTTGTTGTCAACACTTGTTCACTTTCCCTTAATTCCCTGTCCCTCTACAAAACATACAAAATCCAAGTTCTCTACAAAGCTAAGTCTCTAGGCATATTGTCATTATAGTGCAAGAGTTTTATTGTCATTACATTGCAAGGGCTCCATATTGCTAGAGTCTCATACCTCTTTGATGTGTCTCGTAGGCAGCTCCTCTAGGCACTGACTCCTCCTTGTCCTCACAGCAGCCAACTGACTGCAGTTCCCCTCAGCCCACCAAGCCACTCTTTTATAACACTTTTCTTATTGGCTACAGCTGTGGCCTGTTCACATCAGGCCCAGTCCCAATCTATAGTAATTAGCTCAGCTGCAACTCTTTAGGGGGTAAAATTACTTTCTATACCACCTTTATTTACTTATAGTCTATCCCCCCTACATTTCCCCCTTTTTTCTTTTAATTACAGAATTGCAGCATTTCTAGAAGGACATGTTCAAATAAACTACATTATGATACATTAATATATTTCATTTAGAACTAAAAGTTACACAAATGTTCAAACAACCTATTATAGTACAAATATACATATTTCTGAGCGTTGGTTCAGTTTTGCAGCTTTTCTCAGTTTACCTAGTACTTATCTTCAAAATCTTTTATACTCCTATTTAACAAACATTAATAGCTACAATTGATATATTTCACCGATAGTTTAGTATTCAAGTCCTTGTCCCCAAACCCATGGGATCATATAATTGAGTCCTATTTCCCCAAATCCACAGGGTCATATAGTTTAGTATTTGAGTCCTTTTTCTCCCAAATCACACTGGGGAAACCATTTGCTATCATTATATTGCAAGGGTTCCATATTGCTAGAGTCTCATACCTCTTTGATACTTCTTATAGGCAGCTCCTCTAGGCGCTGACTCTTCCCTGTTCTCACAGCAGCCAACTGACTCCAGTTCCCTTTAACCAACCAACCCACTCTTTTATAACACTCTTCTGATTGGCTACAGCTGTGGCCTGTTAACATCAGGCCTGTTCCCAATCTCTAGTAATTAGCTCAGCTGCAGCTCTTTAGGAGGTACATTTACTTTCTATACTACCTTTATTTACTTATATTCTATCCCCCTACATATGCAGCCCCATTATCTTTGGTGATACCAATGTAAGCATCACTTTACAGAACTACTGGATATTGCCTGGTAAACATTGCTTCCTGCTATGGAGCTCAGAGTTAAGACACAAAAACACCTGGAGTCTTGAAAGAGGGCAGTGACAGTGCTCACACACTGATGTACAGGCCAGGTGCCTGGGTGGCATGCCTCAGGTGTCTGTGCCATGCCAGAAGAAAAAGGTGAAACCCTTGTCCCTTCTGGGAATTAGGTATCTTTGCCAGCCCTGATGGAAAACATGGACCCCCAAAAGCAGTAGTATTTTTTTGTATTAAAGTATTAAATGAGATAAAAGTGTGTGTCTTTTTATAGTTTAAAAAGGGAGAGCCTAATTTGGTATATCAGCTTAATAATTGAACTAGCAATCTAGGCAGCAGACAAATAGAGTGCTCAGCAAGAAATTGGGAGAAATCAATTCCCCTTTGCCCCTGCCTGAAAGAATTCCGCTTCACGTTGCTGCAGCATGGTCAGTCAACAGTGACAGTATCACATTCCTGCATATCCCTTCTTCCCCTAGTTATGATTTCTTTTTCCTGCAAGTGGCACAACTATGGTACAACAGATATGGATTGGATTTTCATTCTGTCTCTACCTCTAGTACCACCCTAGAAGAGCCCATGAAGTCCTTCCTTCCTCTTGCAATTACTGTGTTACTGTGACTTTTGAAGGCTAAAGCTTGGTTGAATTCTAGTAATTTTTAGGTTAGACAAGCAAAGATGTATAGCCTAGGTCTTCTGGTCTCTATCAGAGGATGCTGACACATCCTGCATAGCTCCAAGGGTATGATAAGTTGAAAAGCACTGAAGGGTTTCACAAGGCCAGACTATTCCCTTCTGGTTTGCAGGTTCATACCCAGCCTGTCATTGTAGTGATGAAGACGGAGTTTTGGATGGCCCCTGAGTGATTTATTTGGGAAGTGTTTATTTACAAATTCCTATCTGGCACATACATCATCAACAATCATATTTCATGGTAATGGGAAAGACACTCTGTGTAATTATCTCAAAGAGGAGTCATTACCTCCATTTAGAGAAAAGATGAATTCTGAAACAGGCAGTAGAAACGCTACTCCTTTCCATGGTAAAAATGGTGTGTTTCAGGTAAGAATTGTCTTACTTGAGAAAGCCAGCTGAAAAATGCATTTGGACCATGATTTCTTTTCAATTGCTAAACATTGTTGTGCGCAATGGAGACAATTCCAGGAAATATAATATGATACTTTTGTACCTTGTTAGAGACACATTATTTCTCTTTTGTTTTTTATACATCCCATTGAACTTCTCAGGAATGCAGGAATGTCACACATAGGTCTGGAGACTGGACTTGGTGGCTTCAGGAGCCTTTCTAGCAAGGTTTATCTAGCAGGCTGCAGATGGGCACAGCACCAAAGCTTTGCCTCCCCAATAAACCCTTGTCTCTCTACACCTCCTGAAACCTCTGGAGCTGGAAGTGGCAGTGGCTTTTCTCACAGTCACAGAGAACCAAAGAAGCCCCACTCTGGGGCAGAGCCCCACATCAGGGACATTGCCCTCAGCTGAGTTATCTGGGAGTGTCTGGCTGGCAGCTGCTCCCACTGCTGCTGCCCCACCAGGTGCAAACCCACAGGATTGTGCCTCGGCAGTCCAGTGTCCCCTGTCTGAAAGAGGCTCAGCCTCCCCATTCCCATCATCCTGTGTATGTGCCTGCTCTTGGTGTTTTTCCTCCTCACTACAGCCCCTTTTCAGGCCATAAGCATAAATATAGAAGAGTTGGGTCCTAGAGACTTATGAGACTTTGTGAACAGTGCAGCCACAGCACAGTATCTTGAAAGAGAAAAAATGCCCCAGATGAGTTAACAGCAAATTGGGATGTATGCAGGGGTGTAAGGCCTCATCCTTCCAAGAGTTTCCATGGAAGATAACTTTGAATCAAATGACACAGTCAAAGTTCAAACCAAAGAAAATGAGCTCAAATAAAAAATGAACAGACCTCAGCTAAAACTAGAATCAATAAAGAATTTAATGACCTGTTCATCTTAGTATCATGTAATTGAGCCCAAATGACATTTAAGCAGAAGGAAAACTGGCCTTACAGTTTGTTAATAATTACTCACATTCCAGTAACAAGCCTACAGGAGTGTTCCTTTAAATGCATGTTTTGTGTCAGCATTAGTACCTACTCCAAGTAAGGGCAGCTGATGAACTCCAGCCATGAAAGAAGAATCAAGTACAAATTAAATATTTAATGGCTTTAGCAAATGCAGTGGAAGGAGATACATAAATTACAGGGGGGAAAAAAAAATAATCCCCAAAGTAAGGCGAACTTAATTCAGCAATAGCCTTGTTTAAGCATTTTCAGTCACTTTTATTTTGGAGACTTGTATGATAATAACATTTCCAGTTCAGGAGCTTGTGAGCCCACATTCTTCACTAGGTTTTCATGAAGCAAAAGTTAAGTAACATAAAAAAGTGCACTGGCTTTATAGACTACAGTTTGTATGCTTTTATATGTACAGTTTGTATGCTTTTAGTCTGCAAATAGTTTCATCTACAGGTTTTGATACTCATGATATCTTTATGCAAATTAGCCAGTTATACACAAAATTATGAAACACTCTATCCAGCCACAGAAGGGCATTTCCTCAGTTAATTGCCAGTGATGCTTAATGTAACAAACCAAAATAATAACCCATGAAATACATAGGACTAATTAAGGAAAGAAAATGTTTTAATTTTTGAAGAAAGACTATGCATCTGCCTGAGATATTATTTTTCCTGCTTATTTGTGTCTTTGCAGGCTAAGAGGATAGTGCTCAGTCATTGTACAAGGGGGAAGAATTACTTATATTGCAGTGGAGTGGGGTTCTTTCCTCTCTTTTTTTTTGACTAAACACAGCCTTTGGATTGATTCCAAGGGGATTTCTGCCAGGGATTAGCTCTGCAATTTCATAGTGTCACTGGTTGGGCTCTCATTTCCTTTTAGAAGGATAAGTGAAGTCTCAGTATATAGGGACATGCTAAAAAGTAATTAAGTTACAACCCCATAGCTGGAAGGCACTGCTCTCTAGCTGAGATAAAGCAACTGACCATGTTGGCTTTCAAAGCCCATTGGAACACGAAGTACAATCAATTATTTAAATCAACAAGAGTCTTAATGGAACTGTTAGTGGAGTATCAGATTTCAGCCATCTGTGACATCCAACATTTTGCATTTTGAATCACATTAAAAGGATGTGGTAAGTGAAATAGATGTTGTGACATGAGATCATGAACAGCAAAACATTTTACTTCACAGTGTTACACCCAAGGAAGAAAGGTGGTTACCGCAATCTAGCTGGGGAAAAACAAACTTCTTGTGAAGAAAGCAACTTTTCCAGAAGTACTAATTCAATTGCTTGTGCTTATGCAAAAGTACCCATACCAGGGCATCAATATTTTCATTCCACTGTGGACCTCAACAATCAATGATTGTATCTGCAACACAGCTTCTCTCTTTTAATCAGGCTTTTGAGGTTTCCTTTCTCTGCTTATTATGCAGATTAAACATAATTAAAAAGATAATCCTGCAGAAATCAGGTGATTGCAGTTTCTAAAGAGTGTTATTCTATTAATTGATGTGTTTCTTTTCTTCATGAGCCAGTCTTCACAAGATGGAGGGCTGATCCAAAGAAAATGTAGTTATTAAACAGAACTAGTGTTAGCAAATCAGATTTGTATTACACTTGACTTTCAGTATCCTGGAATTTTATGCAATGCTCAGTTCAGAAGTCTTCGCATTTCTGTTAATGTTTTTACTTGACACATGGGGATAAATAATTTTTATTTATAATTTGATCAATTCTCCATTTAGAAGAACTTTGCTTATCTCTGCTTCATTTAATTGTCCTGGATTTTCAATCATATATGGTATGGACAACATCTAACAGGAGTATCTTCTAGGATTGCTCCCACATGCAATCCTCTGTCTATTATGAAACACTTCTGTCCTAACTTTATTAGCTAGAGAAAAAAAAAAAAAAAAAGAGAGGCAAGAAGTGCTGAAGAATCTTCATATACAAAACCCAGGGGGTAGGAAGCTCTCAGCAAAATGGCTGCTCTGATTTTAATCTGAGTGACAAGGAGGAAATGAATCAGAAATGTATGTGGCATGTAGTTTGGCCAAGTGAGAATGTGAAATGGTGGAGGTCAGTATTCCTAAGAAAGAAAGGTATAAGGCCAGCAGAAAAATGTTGGAGAAATTCACACCTTTTCTGAAGATTTGCAAAGAGTTGTCCAGTAGATTGGTTACTTAGAAAGTTTATCTGAACTAATTGAGAGTTTAGGTCCAGTTCCTGGGGACCTAAGACATCAAAGTAGGACAAATCAAGAAGTCTGAAATTTACATTGCAGTCTTGCAGCTTATGCTGTGAGAAATTATTTGTGTTAGATTAATTAATACTATTATTATTTTTACTTTAGTTGGTAGTAAAGGGTTTGGTTTTTTTAGACTTGTTTTAAGCACAATTGAGTTAGGCACCTTTCTGGTATTTATTTCCTGAGTATTTTCAACTCTCTCTTGACTGCTCTCCTTTATGGAAACTTTTCTTTCCTGGCTTCTCCAAAGGCATCAAAAACAGTTCCTTATTCCAAAATAGCTAACATTGGACTGGAGAAAAAGCTTTACATCAAAAGTTTGATGTGGGTTTTTGTTCCAGAAGTTTTTGATGGGTAGAGACAATTGTCAACAGTCTTGTCATTAGGGCTCTCACTAGAAACAGTTTGTCTATTAAATAATTATTTAACCTTTTATGCAGCATTAGGCTATTGAAAAACATCTTGCAGTTCTTGCATTGGGACTACTACATTTTTGAAAATCATCTAGCATTTGTTCATGCTGGACCTGGGAATGCTGTGTGCCATATTTTCATCCAGCATGTCACATTTCTGTAGAAAGAATTTTTAATTGAACTTGCTGCTTTTTTTTTTTTTAATTCTAAGATATAGCTATTTCCATTTTTTTTTTCTGAAGACACTTCAGACATCTGCAAAACCATCTGGAAACAAGGAGAAGTAGGTGTTTTGTGACTAGACTTCTTCCAAACATCTACAATATAGTTAAACTATCTATTTTTACTGTATAACCTACATCATCTCCAAAAGTGTGGGTGCTCCAATCAAGAATCCAACTACTCTCCAAATCTTCATGTGTCCCTAAGGAAGAGTTTACATTCCCATTTTCAGGTGCTGGATAAAAACACTGGATGTGAAATTATGGCCGGTCTCTAACCACTGACAATGCTGTCATTAACCAGGATGGAGCTCACATTCAGAGTTAAAACATGACAGTCACTACCAAAATGCACAGCTCTGCTAAAGATCTTAGCTCAGTAGTGGCACTGATCACAAACTGTCACACTAACATTACCCTAAATCCTGGGAGGTCCTGGACATGCCAGAGACTGACAGAAGTTCTGCCTCTTGATATCCAGCATGGGAGTAGCCCAGAAAAATTTGTGTTAAATGTAGAGATCTCTCTGTCCAGGACTGAAAGGAAACAGAAAAAAATTTAAAATTACAAAGGGAAATACTGAAGATGCTTGGGCATTGGATTTAGCGTTTTTATTGAGCAAATCTATGAGTGATATTTCAGCAGGACTAGTGAATGCATTGATGTGCTCTGCTCCCTCGTGACCTGGAGGAAATTCCTCTTGTGAGAAATGAAGGCTTCTGTGTTTGAAAGCATCAGTGAGTTCCCTAGAGCTGGGGTTTTTGCCTTTCAAAGGTCCATTCCACAGATTCAGCTCAGTGGAAAGAGAGTGTCACTCTTGGTGCTTTACTGGTTTTTTCTGGAAATAGTGAAGAAGTGCTTCTGCTGCTTTCCTCCTTCTGGCTTACACTTCCTGCAGCCTTTCCTCAGTGCCAGAAAATTAGGTATGAATCAAGACACCATTGATCATTTGACCTTTGTGCTGGTTAAAATGGAGGCATTTTTTTGCCCAGAGTTTCCATTCTCTGCTATCTAAACAGTCAAGGGGAGAGTCTACCTGTTCAAGTTGCAAAACATAGAGCAATGGGTCAGGAACAATCTTAACTTTTTCTGACAGCACTCAGTACGATGGGTTGTAGTCTGTTGCTTGGATTTAAGCATTGTCATGTTACAAACACTGTATGTCATGGAAATTTATCTGAAATAAGGTGAATTTTGAAAAAAAGAGCAACCTCAATAGCATCTTTTCTTTTTCCATAATGGATCAAGAAATATTTTTATACAAATCATTTACCATAGACATAAATTAATGTCTAACACTCTTGTCAAGGAGAGAAAACAAATTTCCATGAAGCACTTTGATGCAATTGTTAACTGACCCTTTTCCTACTTCCTTTAATTAGAATTTCATATTTGGTAAAATGTATCATTTGTTTCTGACTTCTATGCACCTAAAGAGGAGGGAGAGAGTCATTTCAGAATAAGCATTCACACCTGGTATATATATAGCTAAACATCCTGCATCTATTTCATAGCTAGTTTGAAGAGTGGATTTTAAAAAAGGATGAAGTGCTGAACCATTTATCTGAATTTTCAAAACAACTATCACCTATTTCCACAGCGAGAAGGAGATGGAATAATAGAAATGTAGGTCTAATTTATTTATTGCACTGTTTTCCTTTTCACATTGCTTATCCAGAGACCTTCTGCCATCTTTATACTATCAAGAAAAGAAATAGAGAATTAGGGTTCCTATATATTACTCTCTTCCCTAGACACATTTATAGAGAGTGGGGGAAACACACATGAAGGGTATGGGCTCAGCAGTACTGCTGCCTGTCTCAGCTGAGAGCTGGTGAGTAGAATGGGTGGTAGTGCTGAGAGGGGTCCTCCCTTTATGCCACAGTGTCATGTTATCTTAAAAATTACCCAGCCAGCAGTGCAAGCCCATATGTGGGCTGCCTTGTTCTAAAAGAGATGGGCACCCTCCTGCTTTGCTGCCCTCTTGCACATCCTCCCCTCTCGCATTTCCTCCCTGAGATAAAACCATTCACTATCACAGACCATTTTGTTTGATTATTGCTATTTGCAGCCACAGGTTCCTTCCAAACATAATTATTAACCTGTGTTGCTCTTCAGAAATAACTGCTGTTTCAATTTCCCACTGTTTCCTGCTTCCCCTGGACTCTACTTGGTAGCAACTGAAACCCAGATCTCCTGGAAGAGGTGGAAGGAGGCTCAGGACACCTCAGCAGACTATATCTAAAGCCATTACCATATAGCCATGGCTATATCTAAAGCTGTGGTGCATCTTGTGCAGCATAAGCACTCATCACAGCAGGTTATTTGAAGGCTACCAATAACCCAGTGCAAGCAGAGCTCCTCTGAAGCCCATCTGCCATCCACTGAAGTGTCAGGAACAAAGCCACTATCAGATGGACTGAGCTTTTGGAATAAAAAAAGCAATGTGGGCTGTGATCATCATGAGTTCAAGCTGTGTAAATTGTCTGTCGTAGATAAGTCTGTTGGTGAAGGATTAAGGACCATCTATTTTGCAGGTGGCCCTGGAGAAGATATCAAAAATTAAACTGCAAAATGATGGAAAAAGTGATGGGAGAGTCCATTAGCTCATGAGGTTTAGGGGTTTTGCTTTATTGTCTGCAATCTGTAGAGTTTGTCTTTCCTTGAAGCCTGAAAGGGAGGAGGGTTGATTTCTACCTCTTGGCTGGACTATCATTAAATCCCACTGAGGCATTGTGTTTCCCTTATTTTCCCACCTCATGAGTGCAGCTGAACATGGAGGGGAAAAAAGGTAAGGAAACAGGTTTCTATGAATCTGCTTTGGTCAGCTAATAGACAAGGATACTGCAAGATTTTAACTAATTGGAAATACCACATGCTTTTGATTGCACTCATCATCCCCTGAGAAATCTTTCCAGCGCCAGGTTGTACCACTTCATAGTGGGTTAAACAGGTCTTGTAGGTTTTTGAGGACCTGTTTGCAAGCTTTGTCACAAGTATTGTTCCTCTGCACTTGAGGCACCTGCTGTGCTGATTTCCCTGGATGCTACTTACATCACCTTCCAACAAATTACCAGAGTATCATAAAAATACTCACTTAGAATGAACCAAGTATCTGTAAAATATACGAATGGTGGCTCAGATCTCTGTGGGAATTTGTCTGCTTTAGTTCAGGCTTTACATCTCAGACACTCCACAGGGACATGAGGACATTTGCAGGGGAAATGCAACATCCTATAGATTACCTTCACAGTCTTCCTGTTGTTAGTTAAGAGGACAAATTAGTGAAGTGGATGACACAGTCTCTTCTCTCAGGAAACAAACAATAGGGCAAAAGGAAATGGCCTCAAATTGCACCAGAGGAGGCTAAGATTAGATATTAGGAAAAAATTAATTCACTGAGGTGGTTGTCAAGAACTGAAATGGGCTGCTCATGGAAGTGGTGGTGACAGCATCCCTGGAGGTATTTAAAAGACATGTAGATGTGGCACTTGGAGGACATGGTTTATTGGTGGATTTGGCAGTGCTGGGTTAATGGTTGGACTGAATGATCTTAAGGGTCTTTACAACCTTAGCAATTCTATGATTCTAAGGGCACTCAAAATCTCACACAGCACACACAAGGCAAGAACACAGGGAGAGGAAAGAATTAATTTCACCTCTGAGCTCATTTCCCTTGGCTTTTGGCATGGCCAGAGTAAGATGGACATTCACCCAGGCTCATTGGGGGATGATTCAGCTCCCAAGTGCTGAATTGCTTCTGAAGGAGCTCATTTCTTTTAATTGGCAATACTGGGAGCCTTGGCTCCTCACTGAGGAGACAAATTAGATGCCCAAAAATAAATGGGGTGAGGAATCTGAGCCAATGAGCCTGAGGACAAACACTTTATCAAATGTTGACCCAGGAAAAAAAATTAAAAACACACACAGCTTTTGTAAAAAGTTGCCTTTACAAATGGGTCCAGGGACTATAGAGTTATACTGCAGAGAAGGTAGTTCCTCTGAACTAGCTATCTCTCTGATAAGGCTTCTATGAGCCTTTTATCTCCCTTATCTCCCAGTCTCTAGAAGTTGCAGTACCCAGAGCTCAAGTTGTGCACATACATTTCAAAGTCTGGCAGTTTCATAAAGTATGTGAACAGAAGATTAGGTCTTAGACCCTGAAATAAGATCCAGCACAATATGAGTGTCAAATATTTTGTGGTCCTTGCTGTAGATTTTCTGTGAATCTCCTATCAAACACTCCCAAGAAAACTTTTCCAGTGCTGTTAACAAATGCCTGCTTCAGATAGGCCGTCAGTAGATTCCATAGATGACTACAGTACAAAAATATGCCAACAAACCTTTCCTGCAATTAAAGAACATTGAGAATATTTTGAGTGTTGCTATCTCTTTCATGGTGGTGTAATAGACACCCATTCACAATTAAAAACTTTTAATTTTTTTATACTCCTATTTATTGCATAAAGACTTCCCTTTTCAGAAATATTTACAGTGAGATTTTTGAATCCAAATTATCACTTTGCCAACATTTTCTTGCATATTCACAACTGTTTGTGACATGATGCCAACTGCTGAATTAATTATTTAGTGAATATTCTGTGTGACACTTGAAAGAATGTGACGAAAGTGCTGGCTCCAGATCCTATTTTAAGATCTCTTATTTACAAGTGCTAGAAGTACCTCCAGGTATATTGCAATCCTGGAGATTGCACAATATAAAAAAGGAAATGGAGCAGCAAAATATTCCTGAATTTCCTTGTAAAATGTAGGGAAAGAGAACTGATTGGGATGCACCTGTCCTTTGCTAGCTTGCAATGAGGAAAAGCTTTTACATTTAGCTAGAAAAGATGTAAATATCCTACTGACACATTTTTGCACCAAGTCTGGAAATATTGCATGAGAGAGATTCCACTTTCCAATAATGCAATTTTTTGTTTTCTTTCCTCTCCTCATTTATTCTATGGCTTATTTCATATAAGTATTGTAAATATATATTGCAAAAGCTTATGCTGTCATCTCAGCCAAAGCTTTGCTGATCCTGCATTCCCTACAATAAAAGGCAATTCCTAGAAAATTCAAGTTTAGCTCACTACAGTACCAAGGATCACAGAGAGACCTTCCCCACCATTTCACACAGGCACCCAAGTCTCAGTCTGATACTTCTGTGGTCTGCAGCTTACTTTTTGTCACTCTAATTTCATCCCACTGCCTCTAGCTGTAAAGCCGGACAGCTTTACAGAATCTCTCATCAGGCTTACTGTCATTATGCAGCCCCAGTTCAAAACACAAAGTGTTGATTTCTACTCCTCCAAAGCTACATATATTTAAGACAAAATTTTCTGAATGGGGTAAGCTAAGAAGGGATTTAGAGATGGGAAGCTGCTATTCTCCTAAGTGCTGAGAAGTACTGCAGGCATTGCTTGGATCTCACCACTTCAATAAACTCATTGGTCAGCCTTTGGCTATGAATTAATTTTAGGCAGCTACAACACTTTCAGCTTTCTCTCAGTCACATCTCTAGGGACTGACACTACAAAAATGGACAACAGAGGCAAGTCTCCTACATAAGGAAGCACAGGGTGAGGACTCTATCATCACTTTCTTCAGTTTCTTCATGCATCCCAAACTTCTCAATCTCCCTGGAAGAGAGCACATCAATTTGAAGTAATAACTTAATTACATATAGTAAAAATTCACTAGACCTGGTTGCTCATTTCTTTCCAGAACTGATACTTTTCTTCCAACTGATGTTGTTCATAGCCAGAAGACAAGAAAAAAGGCCATTTTCATTAATTTTTTCATTTTCAAGTTCTGATGAATTTCAGTCTAGTTTTTGTGGGTGTCCCTCCTGCTTTTGAGAGTTTTCTGCCACAGTCTGAAAGAGAGAGTCACAACAATACTTCTTGTGGTGTGAGAGGTGCTTAAGGCAAGTTCATACATACACACTAAGATTAATGTAATAGATTTATCCATATCTTAACTCCTTTGTCAGTGAAAGGCGATAAAATTTTAAGATAAAAATTTTCTCTTCTTTAAAATCTTGACATGCAAACACCTGCAAGTTAAAAAGTATACAAAAGTATGTGAAAAATTAAAAGATAAATCTTAGTACAAACAGATTTTGACCTCTGTGTAAATCTGAACAGGCCCCTCTTGGACTGAGGGGCAGACAGGGTGAGAAAGAAAAGGGACACTCAAATAGAAGACAGCTTTGAAGTTCCCAGCATTGAGTATTTTAAAATCAACCCTTACCTCAGTTCCACTGGCTTGAATGTTATCAAAGCATAACTTTAAAAGATAGTTTTGCACAGTGTAACTTGAAAGGTTTCTGCATCCCAGGAATAAAGATGTTTAGAAACAATCTCAGCAGCTTAGCTCGAAATCCCTCATCTGTAGACATCTGGAGTGTGAAGAGATATTTTTAAAAAGTCAGGAATTTGAAACTTTTGGTAAAAAAATTACTCTTCAAAAGTGAGAACAGCAACTGTGAATGAATATGTAGAGATGAAATCCTGTCTCCAGCCACCAGCACTATTCCTTTAACAGTTACTAGTATCTCAAAGAAAAATAGTTGGTCTCTGTGACTGGGGGGTGAGATCCTCCAACGGTCCAAAGAATGGCATTCATCAACAAAGAGGAAAAAACCAAACCCAGGTCTTAAAAAGGAACTGGTAACTTGCAAATATTTGATAAATCTCTGTAAAACTTTTCCCCTCAGTCTTTTGCAGTGCAAAAAGAAAATGACAAATTGCTTTGCCTGGCACTGTCCCTGTCAAAAAAAAAAAAAAAAAAAAAAAAAAGAAAAAGAAAAAAAGAAAAAAAAGTCCTCCCTATTAAAATGCTCTCAGGATAAACTAGTCTAAAAGTGCCTTGCAGAGCCCTGGTCTTGGCTGCACCATGATGACAACATCCCTCTCTTAGCACAAGACTTGACTTGCCCCACATGCTCTGATATCTCCCTGCTGGCTCCATTCTGTGAGCCCAGCCAGAAAGTTTTTAATGCAGTCTTTTCTTCTTGCCATATCCGCTGGGCCTTTTTTGTTCCTGTGACTTTCCAAGACGATAGGCATATTAAATAGCTGTTTAAATATCTGGTTGGTATTCTATAAAGAAAGAAAGGTGAAGGGAGAGCATAATTTCCCAGGAAGCAGGCTGCGACATCATTGTTAGTTCCACATTATTATAGGCAAGCAACATGCACTTGTTGCATAATAAAGAAAGGGCAAATATTAACAGCTGCTACCAGAAGGGTGTTATGCTTGCAATAATCAGAAACAAGCTGCTGATGGGCTGTGTAATAGAATTACAAACCAGTAAAGAAAAACTAACACTCTCTCTGACATGTTGGTGTAGGTAGAGATGAGATAATTATGACCAAATAAAAACGACAACAATAAAAGCTCATAGGGAGGACAGCATCAGGCAGATGCAGTCTGCAGTGCAGAACTAATGAGCAAGTTGTTGGTAAAATCCTACTCTGTTTAGCTGCAAAATGGAGATTAATTTGCTTTGTTATACAACACAGCTGCTAAAATACTCACAGGCCTACAGATGCAGTGCAGAGATGGTGGAAGGAAATTTCTATGTCAGGTTTGTACTCTTCAGTTATGTGTGAGGCTTTTGCATCTTATTTGGTAATCTGAGATAATTAATTATTAAGAATTATTTATATAGACTTCTACAATACTTTCTTTCACAAAACTGATAAAGATGGGCTTGCTCTCTTCTTTTCTCCCTCAGGTATCCTTCTCTTTTCATCCAGACATTTGTCAATTAATGCATAAATATTCTTTCCTCTACTCATGACCCAAGCGTGGTTTTTGGGAGAGTGTAAAAGTCATGTCAAAGTGCCAACATTTTGAAGTCCACTTGTTCTCAGACCAGGTCATCTATGTTTTGTTGTTATCAGGTGTACAAAAGCTTTTCAGAAATATCAAAAGTACATAATGGCAAGAGAGTCAACTCCATAGCATCTGACAAATGAAAGGTTGTACCTACACCACATCACCTGCCCAAGGCTTTGCCTGTGACAGACCAGGCTGGCAGAATTACCAGGCAGGTTACCAAAATCACAGGGAAATTTAGGCTGCAAGAGATTTGCCAGCTGCCTCTGCACCTGGATGCTCTCTCCCTGCTTTGTCCTTGTTTCTGGCTGTTCTTCTTGAATTCTTGGGGGTTTTGGGTCCTCTTTCCTCATCCCTTTTTTTTTGCTGCATACCAGGAAGGAGATCCCTTTTTATTATAGTAACATGAAGTCCACCTTTTTGCCACTTTCTTCTTTCAAGCTTTTCTAGGTATACTGGCCACAACTATTATAAATGTTATATCTCCTCCATTCCTTTGCCTTTCTTTGGGGTGTTTCCTTTAGACTATCTTTAGATAGGAAAAAATTCAGGGCAGTGTGTGTCACATCTTAAAATCTCTGTAAAACATTATAGGATACCATGCTGTCATCCAGTAAACCAATACTTATGAGGGTAATGATTTCTTTCACAGTTGTCAAATTACTTTGACTAGAACTCAGTTTTTAAAGGTTCAGAAAACGAAGTGTTTGTCTAAACTTTCTGTCAAAAACATGAAGTTTTAAGTGAATATTAATTCAATTTTTTATCATTATTTTCACTCATTTATGTAATCAGTCTGCAAAATCATTAGATATGCAAAAAAATATTGTGATGCTGTCAGTTTATGATGAATTTCATACTGTTAAAATAGTAGGTTATACTGAGCCTGCTGTAGCTCTCACATTGTGTCTTACTAGCACCTGCACCTAACTGCATTACCTTAATAACATTGCCTGCAGATCCAGGACTTAACATTTTTCTCTTTGAAGGGTTTTTGTTCATATCAGTTTTTTAAAATATACATTTTTTTTAACTTAACAATGTGTTTCTATTTATGCATTTGTTTTTCCCATAATCCTCTGGCAGATAGTTGAGGGTCATTAAGTTAAGGCAATTTTCAGGAGCATTTAATTGTAGGAGTATACTTACAGAAATATGTCTTTGGTTTCATGTGTGTACTTTCATTGAACTTCATGGGTTGGTTCCTATATAATTGAGAAATTTATAAGATCTATATTATACATACATAGAAAATAAGCTTGAATTCATGAGTAAGGCTGTTTATTACTCGAGTTATCTGTCAGTCTTCATGGAAACATTTGAAAAGCTTGAAGAAAAAATTAGCAAAAGCTGAAGCACAAACATTTTGTTGCCCTTAAGGAGGATTTTGTACAAAAGCTGAACATATCTGCCTAATAATTAAACATTCATCATTGTACAAAATACTGAGGAATCATTTCAAACGCACATGAGCATTGGCTTATTCTAGTAGATGAAAGCATATTTTGCTGTTTTCACAAATCTGATCAGCCATAAATCATCTTACATAACAGTGCATAGGTACATTTCATTCTTTCTTCTTCTGTGGTTAGACACAGGATCATCTCATTATACAGTTGAGTGAAACCAGAAGAGGCTCTTCACTTTATTATAAAACTCACAGATGAAACCTTATTTTTTTTCTCCTCTTATTTCCAAAAATATATGTAAGCACAATATAGGGAACCTGGACAACTTCAGTGCAGTAGTCACACCAAAATATGTGTGTGTACATTCATTACTTTGCATGACTTTGCAACCTATGAGCACTGTTAGAGCTGCACATGATGTTTGTTCAAAGCCTTCAGCAAAGAGCATCACAGGCAAACCCATTTCAGGATGACCAACTCATGATCTTGTCTGGCCTTAAAATGTTTATTTTGATTTCTGCATTTCTCAGGAGTTCTGTCCATCACAAGCATCCTGCTTCGCTGGCTTTGTTGGGTGACTAGTCACATTATTGAACTTGGTTCTGTCCTTTAAAAACATTTCGGTGTCTATTTCTAGGCAGAATTCAACCCACTGCAACTCCAGAAAAATGAGGTTTCTATATCCAGGGTGAGGAAAAGGCTTTCTGGTGCCTAATTTGGTGAGAGGCTGAAACTGGAGATCCTGACCATTGGTGATGGAGTGATAGAGATGGGAATGGAGAGAAGACCTTTCCAAACAGTACACTCCCTTCTTTACTATCTTTGGTCTGGTTCTAAAACATCAAATTAATGACTGCCAGAAAGTCTTTCCAGGCTCTGGAATGAGTCTCCTTTTCCAGTCTGGAATGAGTACTGACACAGTGTGGGCCAAATTCCTGACCCCAGCTCAGACCACAGCATGGACAAATCATTATTCCTGAAGGGCAGTGTGCATGCAGCCACTGTGTTCTGGGCACTGAGAGCATTCATAGTGTGCACTTGGGCTCTTCTGTGCCATTTAACCTCAATGCCTGAGGGTGATCATTGGAATATTTATTTACCAGTACCTGCATAGTCCAAATGAGATACTATCAATGAATTAAGTAGCACCAGTTCCTCTTCCTTAGCCTCTTTAATCAGTTAATGAAAATTGAGTAAGAGCTCACAACTTGTTTTTACACTGTTGATTTCTAGGCAGCATACATACTTATTTTATTTAAATTTTCCTTAGCCTACTATCAGAATAATTGTCCAAATCATTAATTTCTTAGATCATAAACCAATCCAGAGATTCCTGATTACACATTATTTAAAAATGAGATCTGACTGAAACTGTACTGTGAACTCATCTCTCCTAATATTGAGAAATTTCCCACAGGAAGATCCTCTTTGATTTCACTGAGGCTGGAAAGGGAACAGTGACACGTTAAAATAAAGAAATTTTCACTTTTAATATTCTTATTAAAACTTTTTACAGCTCCTGCATATTATTATGACCCAGTGTTAAATTGGTATTTTAGATGAAATTGGTATTTTAATTAATACTATTTTTAAATGCTTATATGTAGCACATCATAAAATCTCTGAAAAATTAACACTTTCTTCAAGAAAAAATTACCACTTTCTTCAATTAAATCCAGCAATGTTAGATCTCCTCTCTCTTAGAAACTAAATAAAACCAGTGAAAGCTAGAACATTATATGCCTTTTAAAAAATAGGCATGATACTGGAGCATTACTGGATTACATTTGAAGCATAGCACTCTATATATGCAACCAGGTAGGTAATTTAATTATTTTATTTTCTGTATGTCTAGAAAAGTTTCCTCCACTTATTTGTTAAGTCAAACAACTTTTTCAGTATTCCACATCCTTTTGAAACTGATTATGTTGAGCCCCATCAGTCAATATTGAGTCCTTTACCATTTATTGTGTTTACAAAAGCTGCTCTGGAACCTGTCTCATGCTGTAGTAAAAGAGGGGCTTCAGCCTGTAAATCTCTTGTTAGTTCAATTTTCAGACTTACATATTAATACATTATGAATTATGCTTGTGGATGGCATCATGTATTGCTCTCCAGCTCAAAAAATAATTTATCATCTAGATGTAGCCACCTCCATAATCTTAACCCAGATGTGATCTGCAGTGTATTTATTTGTCTTATAACTCACTTGTAAACAGACAATCAATCTTGGTGCAGCATAAAATCTCAAAGGTACTCTGAAGGCAACACAAAGATTTTACACATAATAATATTATATCCCCTTTTTGTCCTAGATGAGAACATTACCAAACAAAATATTTGTGAATATTTGTTGCAGAATGGTTTCTTTTGTTCTTAATATGCTCCAGATATTTGGATGTAATTAATCTTCATCCTTCACAGAAATTTCTATACTATGCTGTGCCTGTACCTGCAAGGGATGATTTTACAGGAGCTTTTAATTAGCATGTACACCCACCCCACCTCAGCTCTACATGTCAAGCTGCATGATTGACTAAAAATTTTCATGTGGTTTCTAACGCTCCTTGCCTGCACCTGTACTTCACCATCCAAATCCACCGAGGCCTTCAGTCTGGCTTTGGGTTTTTTCTGGCTTCATTTTTGCTGGAAGTATTCCAGTGCACCCTACACATATATATGGAAATTTGAACTTGTAAACATAGAGCAGGTATCCAACAATGGTTCTCATGAATGCATAACTCCAGTGAAGGCAGATCCATGAAACAGCTTCTTCAGTTCATGGAAGCTGCTTCTCTCTTTCTTTCTACTGCTGAGCTACCACTCCTCTTCCTCCTCTTACCTCCAGCTTCTTTATGCATTTGGGATTGATAGTAATTCAAAAACAAGGAATAAGTAGTTTCAAGAAATGTATCACCTTTTTTGGGAATTTTTTTTCATATGCACTCTAACATGATGTTCTCCAAACAGAAGACATGGTGCAAAACAAAAGCATACACAGCAAATTTTAATTGCATTTAGCTAATGCCCAGCTGGACTAGTCCTGCTGTTGGCACAAACACATGCTAACATTGTTGCACAATCCTTGAGAGGCAACGAGTATGCCTGCATTAGGAAATGGGTCTCAATATTGTATTATAGATTTGACTCAGCTTCATTGCAAATCTGCAATTCCTCCATCAGCTACATCAGTGTAAGAGGAGTGAGCGACTGTGTGAGCAGCAGCTTTCCAGCATCTACTGAACCTTAGATTTTTTTCCTCACTCTTCCCCATACATTTCTGTAAGGCCTGCACAGTCTCTACTGGAAAAGGGAAATTTTATATCAAATCTTTCTTAATACCCTTATCTTACACAATTTTTGACTGTATTTAACAAGAAATACGTGAAAATGATGAAAACCCTTGTGCATGTTTGGGTCAGAACTCATTATTACTATGCAGAAGTGTACACAGTTCCAATGTGCTGCTCCAAAATTTTGTTGTTGTGGTAGTAAATACTCTTGGAAGTAAAAGAATCAGATAAATAGAAGGTCAATAATGTACAGAATTCTTAAAGCAGGTTGGGTTTCAACCTAACATTTCATCTACAAAATGTATCCTAGAGTTATACCAGTAATGTTCTGTTATTATGATAGAGTCCTCTTGGCAGTACAGCACAGTACTTAGTTGGGAAAAAAGCTCTTTTTTCATTTTGTTCCACCAAAGGAACTGCAGTAGAACCTCATTAAAGTACCAGGATCAGCCAGAAACCAAGAGTGCTTGATGTTCTTTCCATTCCTGTGAACAAAGGCACAAGCAGCAGAACTGAGATACCATCAGTGCCAGAAGAACTTCTTCACCTCCATTCAAAATAAAAGCTTGCATTTAGAATTTCATCAGCTGCATCAGGTTTTTCCTTGAGTTTAGTATAAGAGACCAAGAAGATGGGTGAATAGTTTATGGACTTCGGATTTTAAGAATTTATATGTAATCATCACACTTGACTGAATAGAATCACTTTCCTCCATCATAAATCATGATGGAGGAAAAAGACCATTAATCATTATGGAGGTACACACAATATGCTGTTCTCTTATTTTAAAAGTAACAGAACTGAATTCTCACATACACTAAAACAGGGAGGCAAAGAGGCCTAATACATATTCTCTGTGTAAATTCAGTGTCCATTGATGATTACAATGTTTTCTAAAGTTAGATAAATGTTAATTTTCTGATATGAAAATATTTTTTAATATTGAAAATTAAATTTAAATTTCCATCTCTGCTTGAAAATAAGAGATTGTGCTCCAAGTAAAGGGTCCATTATTCCTGTTTGGAATTAGCAAAATAGGAAAAGGGAATAATAAATGGGATGTTCATATTTTGGTTTAAAGTTTTATTACCTTTTTTTATTGCTGACTGTCTCTCTAGAAAGAAGTTCAGCTTATTTGTACACAGATGACACATGTTCAACTCCCTTTTTCTTGTGATACCATATGGCTCCCTTACAAACGTTTTGTCTGCTGAGGGACTCAAAAATGGAACAGATGACTACTGGAAAATTAGAAAGTATTTGTAACTAATTCCTGAGCTTCTGGTGGAGATGTGCCACTGTAACATTCTCCCCACCCTCCATTTCCTAAAAAAGAAGATACATCAACAGGAACTATAAGGTTTATGGGAGACACATTTATTCTGTTTACCACAGGGTTGCTATATTAAGAGAAAACCTGTAGAAATGCATAACCATTGAGAGTGGCTTTAGAAGTGTAAAAGGCTAAAAACATTATTTCATTGAACTGTATTCTCACTTTTCTAAAGTTCATTTATAACTGCTTTTCAAAAATCTCATGGGGGCCTGTCAATTATTTTTTTTTTTAATTCAGGGAAAAGTAAGTGGTTGATTGATTCAGTTGGTGGTTTCAATGTCATATGAGGAAGGCAAGCAGGCTCACGTAAGTGTAAAAACATGATCCAATAGCAGTAACCAAACATGTAAAAAAAAGTTCTCTCTCTTGGATAGTGAGAATTGTGTAAAAATATAAAAATCAGCTTTATTTTTTTATCTGCATGTCTTGGAAAGTAGTGGGAAGAGACAACAATGGGATACCACTCAGAATTGTCCTTGGGAGGCTCCTAACTGCCCCTGCCCTACAGCAACAGGCTAATGCAGAGGACAAGTCATTGAGTAGACTAAGCAAGGATATAGGGCACAGCATTTTCTGGGGCACAGCTTACGTTATAATGATCAGAGAATTTATTTACAGAAGCAAAATATGTTTTTTTCTCATCAGTTTCTGGCTCCTTGTCTGCAGTCATAATAAATGGTGTACAAAATGTTCCTTCAGAATTAATTTTCTAAAACCAGACTATTATTGAATGAGTAAGTTCATGTGGGCAGTTCCAAGGGGAAGAGGATTTTACCACCCCCCTCAAAAGATTTTTGAAATCCAAGGAGTTTCTTAAGTCAGATCATAGAACAGTCATGAGCCTTTCCCCTGTTGTTGGCAGATGCAAGTTCTTCCAGAGAGTTGCACGGGAAAATATGGCATTAGGTAGAAGTAGTAAAGCCTGAGGACAGAGCAAAAACAAACTGGAGGAGAGAGGATAGGCAGAACTACACATTGAAATCAATAGCTCTGTAAAGGGAAAGCAGATATCCAGCAGAGCTTTTAATTGTCAAAAAATTACAGCTACTCTTATCAGGACTAAAATATTGTAGAAGGATTACTGCAGCTATTAAAACAAAAGGCTTACTTACAGTGGGTTGGTTTTTTGGGGTTTTTTTGCTAATTAATAGTGCTACAATAAAATCATCAGGGAGATAAGGAGACCAAAAAAACCCCAGCATTAAAAGGTTAATGAGTTCAGTATCACACAGAGTAACAAAAACCTAAACAATATTCACACTTCATACTGAGACAACATTATGGGACAGCTTATACTGTGCGGAATTAATGCTTGACTTTATTAAATTCTATATAGATGGTATGTGTATGGTTTGTATCTTTCACTGAGTAGAATTCTGTTCTGACATGCTCCAAGACATGCAGGATATCAGTTCAGTGCTTTCTGATTATTTTCTTTCCCCTGTTTAGAACAACTGAGTTTTACAGCCTATTGCAAGACTTATAATTTGGCTTTGGTCTTGTAGAAACAAAAGATAGATGATTTGAAAAGAAATTACTGCTTTTATTTGTGCCATTTCTTTGGTTTGCTCAGAATGATAAATAGGAATATTTTGAAATAGGTTTTTATGCAGATATAGAATAAATGTTTGGCAGCTCATCTTCTCATGGTATCAAGGGTCCTGAGCCTCTTCTTGGTGGGCTGTCAGTCTCTCTTCCCATCACACCTTGTCATGGTCAGAGGTAGCACAGCTCCTCACCTGTGGGGCAGCAGTACTCCATCTTAGTTGCACTGCTGAGGCTAGAGGATTTCTAAGATGAACTTCAGGTGCATCCCATTCTCCATCTTTGCAAAACCTGGAAAGCAGCAGCTAGGTATTGGTTCTCACCACAAAGATAAGCTTGAGAAGTTCCCATCATGAAGAACAATGTAATACTTAAGCCAACAGTTATTTTACAGCTTCAGAATGTGCTCAAAGATGAAATTCAGACTGAACCATGACAGGGGAGAGACTATGAAAGAGTTGCAATGACACAGAGATACCCATTGTGCAGGAGGATCAGACTGCATGGAGGAGCAGGAAAGGATTCTGATGACATGAAAGACTAATTACTGGATCCAGCCTCTGAAACAAGCTGCGTGATTTTAATCAGATGGAGCACAACTGGAAAGAGAAGGACATCATGCAGTTAAGAAAAATATAGATCTCTTTTAAAAAAGGAAAATATTGAGAAAAAAAACCCATATGGTGGAGCAGAATTACAAAAGAACTGAGTCACAAAAGACCAAAAATGAAAAGAGTTTCTTGAAAGAATGTCTTAGTTGGTCTTTCCAAGGGGTTGACCACAAAGAGGGTAGAGATAAATTGTACTATAAAGAACTCCCGAAGCTGTATGAAAAATTTTCCAAAATAATTTAGAGGTCTTTTGTGTGCTTCATCTCAGAATGTGAGCACTATAAGGTGTGCAGTTTCATAGTAGGATATTCTTACACAGCCCTTCTCATGGATTACTTCTTGGCCTTTCTTGAAAAGGGTAACATAACAATGACTACCCTCTGAAAACCTTAATAGATATGAAGTCCTTTTTCAGTGCAATGAATTCACTTGTTTACCTGTTGCTCCATATGCACTTCTCACTTCTAGCAGCAGATTTAGAAACCATCTTCATCCCTGGTCTTGCTCCACGATGGAGGCACCTGAGCTGCTTCAGCAGGAGCTGGTGTGCCTGCATTGTTCACCTGCCCCACCACCAGTCAGACACTGGCTGGGCTGGAAGCAGTGTGTTTGTGCTTACAGATGGTGTTATCCTGCTTGCATAATTAATCCAGATTCCCAGCAGTGCTGTGCATTTGCATTCCGAAGCCCACTCGTTTGAGGGAGAGCAAGGTGCCATTTCTATGCACAACAATGAGCACAGATGTCTCTGACTCCTCTGGACACTGATGTCTCCTCAGCTTGTAAGCATTGGGGAGAGTATCAGGTTTTCTGACCAAAACAAAATTCATCACACCAAATTTGATGTGTCTAAAGTCAAGAGGTCTATTTCACAATAAGTACCTCTTTCTTATAAGTTGAAAGTAAAAGACATCTGGAGAGAGTGGTTCACCTGGTCTGCTTCCAATATTAAGGATGAGATGGACTGCAACGTGGAGGAGGCCTGTTTGTCTAGTGACCATAAAAGGACAGAGATCAGCTCTGGATCAGGCTTCAGATGCTTGAATTCAATGATGACTCATCTCAATATCCTATTTCTATAGTCAATGACGAAAAACAGGCACCTCCAGAAAGTAATTCTCCTGTCAGCTTAGAAAGCTTTTTCCCCTTATATTCTAAAACTACGACTCCAAAACCAGGTTTGAAATGGAAGCCTACATGTTGGATAGCTAAAAGAAGTGACACGACCTCAATGGAACGTGGACACATTATTTTTTCTCTATATGGTTTATAACAGGAATCTAAGACTTTGTGTTTTTCTCAGGATTTCTACATTTAAAAAATTTGCATGTTCAAATTAATAGTTTTACACTATTGCAAAACTTTACTAAATATGAAGTGATTGTTATTTTCCTTTATAACCTACATGGTTATAAACATAATCACATTAGATTTCTTTACTCATTCATATCTTCTTATTTACTCGCACTTTAAAATGTAATTCTGAAATACAGTGGGTAGTATAACAATAAATTCCATCATAAACATTCTCTGAGTGAGAAAAGATGCTGGACTGCCCCAATGCTGAAAGATGGAAGGCAATAGTGAGCAGAGATTTACACTCGTGTGTCTAATGCAATATGATGGAATAAAAATCCAGCATAATTTTGTGGATGGGTACCCAGAAAACTTGTGAAACAGGAAAGAAGTGGCCTTTATCTACTGCACTTTTACTGCTTTCTTACAAAATATAAAAAATTGCCAGAAAAGTGTTGTCAGACTGGAGGGATTTAAAGAAGAAAGGTTACAAAAGAGTGCTAAGGAATTGAGTGCAGTGTGGAAAACTAGGGAAGACAACAGTAGCAATCTAAGGAAGAAAGGTGTCACAAGCTGCACAAGAGATTCATCTGATCTACCATTAAGTGCCCTGTCATGCACTTTTTTCCCTGGGGCATTCTACTCCTGAAAATTAGCCTGAACAGGCAATAAAATGGAAGAAACAGTCTTCTATAATTAGGATAACCCAAATCCTTCTCTGGGCTACCAGCTACTGCTCTGTTACCGGCTGCCTAATGTGATTTCCTCCTGTCAACGAGGTAGCAGTTTTTATGACTTTCTTGTTTACTCCACTGGAATGGACTTTCTGCCCATTTTGCTCCTCCAGTTTCTCTACCTATATGAGACATGTGTCAGCAGCTGGCTAACTTCTTTCTTGCTAGAAAATGAATAGTACATTGTCACCTTTTAGCATCACTGTGGTTAAAATCATAACCTTGCCCAAAGGCACAAACACAGTCTGAACTATAATGGACAGGGCGAAGTTTCGGATTTCCTGGAGGCAGACTAAGACTTCACTAAGTGAAGATCAGAAATCTTGAATGACTTGAGGATAAATTGCCTAACTTAGCAAGCTGAAGTCAGCACAATAGTCTGATGGTCTAATTTGAAACCCACGCTTTTATTGATGAACTAATATTATGATAACATCAATATTATTTTGTATTTTTACATCTGGGTTTGGTAAGGTTTTGGGGCAGGGGGTTAGAGAATGTTTTGTTTTGTTTTGTTTTGTTTTGTTTTGTTTTGTTTTGTTTTGTTTTTCTAGAGTTGAAGAAGTTGAAGTATTCTCCAAGCTGAAAATCTGAGACAGACAATTGGGTGGGGTTGATAAGTAATGAAAGAAGAGAAGAATAAACCACTGCTCTGGAAGAAAACTGAAAATCAAGTTTCTGAGAATAGTTTATTGCATATTGCTACAGAACATAAATATTTCCCAAACAGGACCCATACTGGAAAAAAGCCAGAAACACCGCCTGCAAATATTTACAAAAACGGGTAGGCATTTTAGCAATCTGAAGTCATTGACATTTTTCTCAATACAGCAAATGGAGTGTCTATATTAACTTTTAAGACTTAAGTGTCTTGGAAGATATGCCTAGACTTAAATATTATTATTGGTGTAAAGAATTACCAAATCATTATAATGCAGTCATTTATATAAATGTCACATAGTATGGTTTATGTTAAACTGTGAAAGGAAGTCACATAAAACATATGACCAGACAATCACTTCAGAAGTATTGCTAACACAGAACTGATGAATTGGACTGGTAAGAACAAGAAAAAACTTGTCACAGAAAGGGAAGTCACAGCAACATATGCATATAAATGCAGGTGAAAGAAAAGGACCAAGAGAAGTGATGTCTTGGATTGGATTAATCTGGCCTAATTTTGTTGCCTAATTTTGATCTCCCTTAGTTCCTATTAGTGCTGACAGAGATCTAGTAAACAAGCAGTGGAGTATAGAGGGTGGTTGACACAGTGGCTGTTTCAGACCACTGAGTTGCTCTTGCCACTGCTCTTGCTAACCTTGTAGCTCACCAGGTTAGGAGGATATGAAAATAAAGAAGAAAGGAAAATGCATGGGCTGATGTACTACAAATATAGTTATATTAAAAAGTAGTTATAATATAAAATTTTGAAATAATCAAAATGTAAAAAGCATACCTGAAATTAAGTATGCTGGTGGAAAATAAATGTGCCTCTCCATTTGACAACTGTCTGGAATGCCAACTGCATTTTACCCACCAATTTCAATAAAGATGTGATTATATGTCTAGTTTAGCCATCAATTTTTTAATACAATTTTACATTTATATAATGTGCACAATTACATTTTATATAATTATAATTAGATCATTTTATATTTCTTTTTTGTCGTTGGCTATATTTTATTAAAATTGAAGTAGTACCACAGCTTCATAAATCTCAGGAACTGTTCTTCATTTGATTTGCTTTTTTAGTATCCCAACACATTAAGACTTTATGCATTTTTTGTAGCTATTCAAAAAGGAAATAGGCTTTTGAATGACTTAATAAAATTAAATAAATCATAATTGCACCATTGGGTTGCAGAGTAGATGAGTATTATGAAGGCAACTTATCTTCTAAAGACAACGTTTTCTTATTATAACTTGAGATTTCATAAACCAAATTCAGCCATCCCCAGGTGTCTGATTGATGACAAATAATTTTTCTGGAAATTCTTTGAATCATAGAATCATACAGTGGGTTAGAAGGGCCCTTAGAGATCACCAAGTTCCATCCACTAGACCAGGTTGCTCAAAGCCCATTCAACCTGGTGTTGAACACTTCCAGGGATGAGTAATTCACAAGTTCTCTGCAGACACCACAATTTAACCTGGTTAAGGTTAAGAAGATCACATATTTTTTAAAATTATGTTGTAGCACAGTTTTTAGTTTTTCTACTGTCCTGCCTGTTGTCAGAGTGAATTGTGTGTCCACATCTCAAATTCTGTTATCATAGGATGAGGACTACAGATGAGTCAGATCTGCCAGGTGAAGATCTCAGTATCCATCACCATTCCAAACTCTGTCTAAGCTAGAAAATAGTGTGGTTGAAAAGGATCTAATTTGTAGAATGAGATAGGGGGTTTGGAGTATCTGATATCCATGCTGTACACTTTCCTCCATAGAGTGGCTTTAGCCTCAGCCCAGACTCAGTGACCATCACCAGCTGAAAAGTATTTGGTACTTCTTGGGAGTTCATCTCCTGTTTAAGCCATCTGAAAGGAATCTGTCTTCAGGCTTGTGAGATTTGTCCACGACACACTGAGAAGGACAGCCAGGAAATCAGCTTCCAAAGCACACCCCTGACTGAGCTTATATGCTAATATATATATACCCACAAAAGACAAGTGTTACACCAAGAACAAACTGGGCCAGTGAGTGCCTCAGCCCCTACAGATGTCAGAGAGGTTTGATGGGACTTTACAGATCATAGGTTTGAGCTCAGACGTCTACCTGTTGTCAGAGTCTGCTTTAAGTAGCCTCCATTCCTCAGGTGCGAGGTGAATTTGATGATACATCTCCCTGTTCAAGGGAAATTGTGAAGATGAGGAAAAAGATTGTGAAGTACTTAAGAGGCCATGATGATGAAAAATAAAGTTAGACTATCTTTTCTAACAGTACAGAAAATGCTTCATTAATCATTTTTTAAAGATTTCCATTGAAACATTCTGGGACTAATAAGCCAGGGGAAAAAAAAAGACCTAAGGGTAAATTACCTGAGGGGAAAGCCATGTGCAAGGATGCAGAGCAGGGTTTGCTGTGTTGCAGATCACAGGGAAGAGCTGCCCAAGGGACCAGCTTTGAGCAACACCAATGTGAGGCCATGCTACTGTTCTGCTGTGCCTGCTCAGACCTCTGGGCTTGCAGATCTGGAAGTCCCACACACACATACTGATTATTGCCCATGGCAGCAGCCATGAGACCATAGCCCAGAAAACTGCTTATTTAGGCATTGCAATGGTGTTTTCATAGGAAAGGCTGAAAATTGTCAGTAAGGTCTAATTTGTGGAAAATGAATTTCCAGTTCATTTTCTTCCAAATGGCTGAGAAGAATGGCTGACATGGAAATATAGCATCCAGCCCTAGCTAACAATTGCAACAGTTTGAACAGCTCACAGAGGAGCAAGGGACCAGACATTATTTTACAGGTTCTGTGAATAATAAGATGTTTAAGAGAGTTTCCTTGCAAGTGATAAATCAACAAGCAGGATTTAATTCCTTGATTTATCAAAGTTGCATTTACAGATCATACAAGTCAAAAACTTAATTTTGCTAGAATTGTTTCTCCCACTGAGATATTTTGGAAAGCAATGTGCCCTTCACTCGGAGATTAAAGCAGACAACCTCTCTGTTAATTTAAATTTACCATACTCATTTGCTAGGCTATCAGTTGTTTTCATTTTTCTAGACAAGCAGCTATTGTTCACCAGCCTGTGCACTTGAACTGCAGATTTTGTCTGCATGAAACTCATAATTCAAACCACAACAGAATGCAAGAGCCCATTTGGAAAATGATGCCCATCAGGAAGACATTCATTTCTCTGCATGAATTTTTGGCAACACACTATTCTTCATAATTTGTACTGCAACTGTTCTCGTTTACTAGCACTACAGGTGTAACTTTGTGTTTTCATTTTTAACTGTAGGTGATTAAGGGAGGAAAAAATTCCCTCAGTGCTAAATTGTCAGATTTCCTAGTGTGTGACTTACAGCTTTTTCAGCCTGAGTCAGCTTGACTATTGGATTAATGAGAAAATTAAGCACCACCAACCCTAGGTCTTGAAAAGATCATCAGACTGCTATTTGAATGAGTGATTACTGTGATCTACAGCTGAATGTGACCAAACCAAGAACAACACCTTCACAGTATATAACCTGTATGATAATAAAGGCAAAAGCACATATTTGTAAGAGTGAGACTTCATTACCAAAAAAACTTGTCTGTCCCCCTGGTCTCCTTCAAAATGGTTATTTAAAGATTCTGTGCAGGCTGATTTGGTCACATTTCTTCAGTGGTTGTACTGAGAGGTTCCATATTAAAAATAATGGACATATATCAGAAAGAACTTTTCCTTGTGTTTTGTACCAAAGAAAAAAAAAGGATATGGAACAAAATAAATACTATTTAAAAATGATTCCTAGTAATTTATTCAAATGGTGTCAAGGACAATCAAAAAGCCAAATTCAAAGGGCATACCTGCATGGGGGGAATTATCAAGTTACTCACAAGCACTGAAATTAGGGGGCTCCACTGTTGAATGTATTTCTACAGGCTCTAGCAAAGACAGATTCTCAGGATGATGCAAAAAAATGCCACCCACTTTTTCCTCTGGAGCTCTTCTAACCAAAATTTAAATAATTTAAGCTTCTTTTAATTCAGTTATTATGGGTGCTTACAGTAAAGCAGCAAACGTCTCTCCATATATTCTCATTGCATAAATATAGAACTCTTGAAACCTACCAGTGGGAAAGAAAATACAAGGGGCCATTTATCAGCAAATGTGAATTAGCATCTTAAATAAATGCTGACACAGTTATATTGACTAATTACAATCACCTGGGGGGGTGGAAAAATCAAATCTTGTGAATAGATCATGTTCCTACCCATCCCAGATACCTCCTGCTGAAAATCTATGTTCACTTAAAACAATTCTCTCATGAAAAGGACAGATGTTCCAGATCAGTACAATTACACAAGAGAAGGAAAACCATAAAAAGGAACTCAGTCTTCAGAGAAATGCAGGCTAGATCTTGAGTAGGGGAAAGATAGTTCAGACCTACATCCCAACCAAGCTTTCTCAAAGCTTATTTGGATATTTCATTTAAAGCAGTAGGTTCATTGAATCAAGTACAATTTACATGTTCTCTTTACATCTTTCTTTCTTTTTTTTTTTTTTTTTTTTTTTTTGTCTCGGTGGAAATGAAGTGGAAATCAGAGCAGCAAATTACTTTAATGGAAATAATGCACTGGAGTGCGCCTCAAAGCAATGATTTTATAGTAACTTGCAAGCATTGTAAGTAGTCTTATTTGCAGCTAAGTCACAGGTTATGTGAAGGAAGATTTGAGGGAAGCATGGGAAAATGCATCTGGATTTCTGGCTTGACAATGGCTGGTTGGAAGCACAGCAACATGCAAGTGCAGCCACACTGGATGTGGGACTTGGGCACCGTGCTGCACATTCTCTCATCCTTAGGAGGGCTCAGGAGTCAGGAGTACATGCAGAAACACAGCTTTGATAGCAATTCCTGACAGAGCTGTGAGCAAGTTCAGACAGCCTGGCAGCATTAGAGAGTGGGATTAGGTTTTCTACCGTCCTTGCCATGCCTGGCCTCCAGCTGGCCTCTTTAGACACCCTGCTGTGGCTGTGCAGGATTGGGAACTCTAATACAAGAGATGTTTTGCCTTTGGAGTGGCAGCTGGAGGACAAGGGGCTTATTCCATGGCACCTCAGTGGCATTAAAGATCTAGGGCTGGATCTTGGAATTCTTCCCAAAGTGTCAGAGTGCTTCAGAGTAGTGACTTGCTTCAAAATAGATCTCAGAACTAGCAGAAGAATTTGAGAAATAAAAGCACCATTAGGGTGCACTTTTTATCTTGTGATTTTGTACTTCTGTCATTATCATAATTCCGGGAAATGACAACTTTTGAGAACATGTTGTTTTGTCCTATTAATTTTATCTTCTTAACTAAAACACAGCTTTTATTTTAAAATGTTGAGGAACAGAAAAACAACATTAATAAAGGCTGTTTTATAATGATTTGTGTTCTCTTTTGCCAACCTTCCTTCATGAATTTTGTACTACTCCCCTCGAATTTGCAAGTAATACATGGAATATTTGAGAAATCTCGTTGTATATTTTAGCCTGGAGCCCAGTGGACAGAACATGCTTGAACAAGGCATTGAGTTTGGGTCTTCTGACTTATAATGAATTGCTATAATTGCTAGGCTGTGTGGTAAGAAAGGGGATATGTAGCCCCTGCCATTTGAAGCAGTGTGTCTTACTCAGTTAATTAAAAAACCTGTAGGATCCAGCTCTCAGGAAGGAATTCAGGCTGTGGATTCTATATAAACAGAGTTTAATACTCCTTATCTAGGGTCCAAAACGTGAAGCCTAGGCAAGTATATGTGCTCAGAGGGTTTCCAGATGTTTTGCAGTCTCAAAGACTCAGGCAGGACTGTTTGCCGACAGCACAGTCCAATAACAGGAGCTCAGGCAGTGAAGGCAATGTGCACTTGTACCTCCCTTTCATAAACTTGTGGTCTTTACTGGACTGACTCCAAATCCTCAGCAAGGGTCGGTCTTGTACCCATTAAAATGAATGGAAGTTTTCCCACTGAAATCAATATAATGAGAATCAAAGTAATTCTCATTAAGTACAATTCCCAGAGATTTAAGACCCCATCATTTTATACTGACTGCTTATCAGTCAGTATAAGAAATGGACCTCATTATGGAAAAAAGCTGCATTGAGTTTGCATTTTCAAAGCATGGCTTAAATATGAACCAATTAACTTCAAAGTTTTCACCTGATGCAGTGACAAATCATGCTGACAAACATGCTAGTTCTAGTTATGAATCTCCCTAAGCCAGTTTCCATGCCTAGGAGTTAAGTCTATAAAAAAGTTTTGAAAGAACCAAACTTCTACAGTCATGTTTTATAAGGGAACATGAATCACTTATACAGAGAAAAATAATGAAAGGGTTTTACTGAGAAAGGTATTTGCCTTTATGTACCTTGATGTTAAAGCACCAGTAAGTTTATATGCTGCTAAGAGAAGTGAAGAGAATGGGCTGGTCTCTGAGGACATAAAAGAAGCTTTTTCTTGCTCTCCCATAGCTGCCAGAAATTTTGTGAGTGATATTTTTTTAGATAAAAAAAGAAGGAGAAGTAGTCTACAGGTATCTCCAGGTTTTTATTTTTCATTTGATTTTTAAAATATTTCATGTGTAAAACATCTTGTGCACTGCTTTTAATGTTGAATCTTCAGACTTTTCTTTTGCATATGTCCTCAAAATGTCACCTTCTTTAATGTGGAATGAATGTCCCTGACCATTCCTTGTTTTTCTCAAAGTTTTGGAGACGGGTTTGCAAGAGGTAACTTCAAGTGAATTCAGAAAACCAAACTCTAATAACAAAGAGCAAAAAGACACTTTAGAATCAAAACAAAACAACACTCTAAAAAAAAAATTTGTCCAACTCCTTGCTCCTTGCCAGACCCCCTAAAACTAAAATTATATGACTAAGGCCCACGTGGTCCTTGAATTCTGACATTCTTGGTGCTGTGACAGCTTCCCTTAGAGCCAGTTCCAGTGACCAACCATGCTGTGTGAAGAACCTTCTCCTAATGTCCTCTTTGAACATCCCCATGCAGCTTCACACCATTTCCATGTGTCCTGCCATCATCCACAGAGAGAGGAGATCAGCACCTGCACTCCACTGACCACCTCAGGGAAGCTGCAGACTCTGATGAAGTCACCTCCCAGTCTTCTCTTCAAAGTTTAACAAATCAAGTGACCTCAGCTACTCCTCCAAAGTCTTCCCCTTTGGGAAGGGCCTTTCACCATCTTTGTTGCACTCTAGACACACTCTAAGAGCTTTTTATTCCTGTTAACACTGGGGTGCCTCAAGCTGCACCTCACACGTGAGCCTGGTGCCCCAGGAGTGCGGTGCTCTGAGCACAGCCCCCTGCCTTGGCCCCACTGTGCCAAACAAAGGCTAACCACACCTGGGCTGTGTGAGACACGCAGCCAGCGAGGCAAGGGATCCTTCACCTCTCTTCAGTGCCTGTGAGAGCTCTTCTGGAGACCTTAGTGCAGTTTGGGGCTCCACTGTGCAAGAAAGATTCTTTCATACACTCCATTACAGTGGAGGCCATCAGAATGGTGAGAGACTGAAGCACATGACAAATGAGAAGAGATTGAGGAACTTGTTCATTGTGGAAAAGAGACTGATTTATGAAACTTCTTACTGTTTTTACTGATAGAAAGGTGAGAAACAAAATTTTCCAAAGAGCTTGTTGAATTTCCATCCCTGGTGACATTTAAACTGCAGATGGTCACAACCCTAAGCAATATGGGCTGACTGGATCTTCTTTGGTATTGGACTAGAGGACCACCAAGTTTTCCCTCCACTCTAAATTATTCTGTGATGCTATAAAAAAAGGCATAAAAATAAAGATCTGGAGCACATCCTTCCCCTGAGAATGATACTGGATGGAGTAAGCTCTTGTATCATTTTGCCTACTTTTAGTATGCATCCACTTCTGTGACAATTCAGATTCTCTGGTGAAAAAGGAGTTTGAAATGAAAACTAGTTTCAGTGCTTCTGTGCTTCTAGCATTAATTCCTTTTTATCCCACTTTGCTTTATCTCCTTTTCTTTGTGTGCAGTTACTTTGCATTTCCATAAAAACAAGAATGTTTACCAAGGTATGACTTTCAGTTTTAGGCCTCTCTCACTCAGCATCTTAAAGACCCAAATAAGCTGCAAAGTGCAAATGGATCTAACAAAAAAAGGCTTATGTATGGAAAGATAAGGCAAATGAGAAGGAACACAGGTAATATTACATTGATAAGTTCTGAATGGCAGAAAAAGCAGACTGAAAAAACAGAGCATATTCTCATTCCCAGAAAAGGAACAATAATTTTATATTGAAGAACAGAACAATCTGAAAAAATGAGTAGTCCTTTAATTTTGCATTTCAATTTTGGTCAAAAAAGATGCGACATAGAAAACCTGGAGCCTTTTTTGTTCCTGATATTTTAGCTTGCAAAGCCATTACCATGAATATCTTAATCTTTCTAAATGATCATTGTCTTCTTAATATTCCTTTGTATAATACACCATCAAAATTTAAATTCAAGAGCAAAATTTTTATCAATGAAGCATTTTCCTGCTGGATATTATCATCTGCAGGCTGTATACACATAATTTTCCTGCTTCTTTCTCTCTTGCAGATGTGTAGGTGAACTGTAGTAATTTTTTGTAAAGAGTTGCATTTTTCTATTCTAAAAATCTTATTTTCTCCCTTCAGCCATCCCAAGAGAAGTTGAAAACTGTAGATTAATATAATTTGACTTTGTAGCTTTAGAGATTTTAGAGCCTGGAGGTGCCACTTGACTCACTTTGTCTTGGAGACAAGGCTCTTATATCCCATTCTTGTGTCCCCAAATTAAATACTGCAGTCTGTATTTAACTAAACTATTTCGTCCAAAGAGAAAGAGCATGATCCTAAAGTCAATTTCTTTTGATAATTTTATCTTTCTATTAAAAGTTTGCACATGACTTCTTCCTTAAATATGTCTGATACCAGCTTCTGGATACTAGTATTTTCTACTCCGTGTTAGATTAAGCAATATTTTAATATATAACACTTTTCTTCCTGGGACAGGTCTTAAATATTACAATCAAGTCATCTTTTTATGTCCTTTATGGCAATTTCTTTTCTATGTCATTACTTTGTACTCTTTTCTTTCTAAAATCTCACCCTAGCAGGCCTCTTTTTCAGTCTCCTGATCATTTTGTGCTTGGCATTCTTCATTTCCTCATTGTATTTGACACCAGAAGAGGAGATTTTTCTTTTGGTCTTACATTAAATGCCAAAAGCACTGTTTCTGTATTCTTCTTAATTTCTTTTTATGTATCAGTATGAATATCACATAAATTCTTCACTCATAACATTACCCAGTGATACTGCCCTTACTCTCCCTGCAGTATTCTGAGAGCACTTACTATCTACAGTATATAATAGATATATAATAAACATATGTAAAATTATACTCATTCCCTCAACAGTCTACAACATCCACAGAGTGCACTGGCAGTGATAACACGCTTCCTGATGAAGCATGAAAATTCAAGTAAGTGGTGTGTAGCAGCTGGAACTGTACTCTATTCCTACCAAATGTCATCAGGTCATGTATACACGAATTGAGTAGATACCAATCCCTACTGATTTACCTTTACCCTTCAATTTACCTTTTAAAAGAAGGTCTGGAAGAGCTTTTGTTGGGTCAAATATGTTTTGGACATGAAATGTAATCTTTGTCTTTTAGAAATTGATATGAACTCTTGACTATACACACTTTTTATATTAATCTTAAATTGAAGCTTCTGAGGAAGCCCATATAATTTCTTGGCATGCCATACAAAAGGACATTGAATCTTATCTCAGATTTTTATTTATATAAATATATTTATATATTTTCTGTGCTCCAGTACCCTCCTACTGTAGAACTAGAGCCTAGTAACTTACAAACTCCACATCCCTAGGTAGGCAGCAAAAATAACTGGCTCTGTTTTAAAGTTGAAGACTCTTTCAATGTTTAACCTAGTGATTGGTATAAAACATACATCCTCAAAAAGACTGAGATCAAGAAATCCACAGTGGTAAATTTAGTGCTAGGAGAACTCACTGCATCTTTCTCATCAAAATCACTGAGATATCTGTGACTTATCTATGTGCTATCAAAGGACAGCGGTGGGTGGATTAATCTGAACATTGCTTACATTCCTCTGGTGCTCAAACTGACCTTGCTCACCCCTGGAGCACCACTGAGACTTACACTTGCTATCTGTTAAATCCTCCTTTCATCCTTTCCGCCCTGGTGCTAATTTATGGGAACTGCAGTGGGTTGGCACCGTGGGCTGGAGTCACCTCACCTCACTGTTCAAAGCTGGCTGTGGCAGTGCCCACACGTGACAGTGTCTTCCTAGGCTCAGTCTGGAGTCACTGCAACTTGGTTGCTCTGACTTATTTTGAACATCCATGATTAAATGGCACACAGAAAAGCCTGCCTCTCTCTGTGGATGGTAAGCCCAGGACGTGAAAACCTACAGTGTAAATCTGGACATCTGGCCAGGTGAGCCCCACACAGCAGGTCTGGCTCTAATTGGTGCTGGCTGCAGGGCTCCAGACAGTCCCCTGCCCTTGGTGATAATGGGGATGGCAGGAAGAAAAACACAGAAGTGGCTGCTTTGCTTTGAAAGACTAACTAAATACAGCAGTGGGTCAAAACAAGCCAGTAGTAATGCATTCTCAGTGGGAAATGAAAACTATTGAAGTCATAGCAAAAGTCCTCTCAGCTACTGAAACTAAAGGTTGTTCAGTTTTCAGTTTCAATTTAGAGGCAACATTTTCAGCTGCATGTTTTGTTTCAGGTAAAAGTGTGGGCTGGTTTTTTGTTCAGAATATAACACCCAACTTTTGACTAATTTGTTTAAATGTTAACATTTAAAATCCAAATTCTCTATCTGTGCATGAAGGCTTTTATATATTTCCAAAATGTCTCTGAAATAATTTAGAAGGCAGCAACACAGCCAGAACAGACTATTCAAGCATGAATTATTCAGTTTAGACCTAGGCAAACTGTAAGACAATAGATATCAGTGAAAAGAACATATTGCCAGCATTTATTATTGCATACTTCAAAAATTGTATTGCTTGAATCTTCAAAAATGTGTATTGCTCAGAAGGAAAAGGTAAGTTATGCCATCAGTCATGGTCCTGCTCACCTGGGCCCTGCTTCCCATGTCAAATGGTCTGGACAACATCAGCAGGTAAGACAGAAATGGGACAGTGAATGATGCATGTGGGTCTAACATCCTCACTGTGCAGAGGGAGCAGTGCTGAGGAGGAAAATGACGGCTGGATTCAGTGACAGCGGGGAGTTGCACAGACACTTTTCAAATTTTCCTGAAAATTATAAAAAAATAAGTATTAGGTATTTACTTACATATTATATACTATATACTATATACTATATATTATATACTATATATTATATATTATATATTATATGTTATATGTTATATGTTATATGTTATATATATAGTTTTAGAAACTTGCAGGTTACATTGATATTTTGTAATTGTCTAGTATTTTTGCTTTTCTATTAAGAAAACCAAAAGTTTTACCCATATTGATTCTGCATAAATGGTTCATGGATTTTGAGTCAATGTGTCATTAATAAATCAATAAATGGTTTCAAAGCTGAACTATTTCAAATCATGGGAAATTATGTTCACAGTTTTTCATTGTGGCATCAGGAAGGTCTGCAAGTAAACATTTCAGTCTATACTGTCATCCTTACAGTGCTTTGGTGAGCTTTAAATATAAAGTGGTGAGTTTAAAAATAAAACTCTTTGCTTCACAGTGCATGAGGTCCTTTAAAAAATAACAAAGAAAGCAAAAAAATCATTAGATTTCCAAGCCCACTAATCCTGCATCTGACACTGCCCACAGAGAAAGAGAGTGGGCTGCAGATCTTGGCAGTACAAGCATTCAAGGGCATATTTACAAATGACTGGAGGAAGGTAACTCTAATCTATCTTTCTGCCCTCTGCTTCTCTGTTTGCCAAGGAGTGTTTAGTATAACCAAGCATTGCCCAGATTCCTAAGGACTCTAAGTATTTCTCCTCAGACATGCTTGAATGACCCCTTTCAGCAAGCCTGGTCTGCTATCACTATGGCCTTGTCACCTACAAAAGCAACTGAAAGTGGTTGACCATGGCTCTTTTGCTATATTGGAAGAGACTGGTTTGGAAGACTCATGAGCATTTGGGATAGAGAGGATCCAGGCACAGAAGATTTCTGGTGTTTCTGTACAGTTGCCACATTCTCCTGGGCTGAATAATTTGTAAGCAGAATTTCTCTCTTCCAGTAAAGTACCATTAACTGCCAGTGCTTTAACACTGTAGTTGTATTTTTTCACATTTTCCTTTTTTTCTATTTCTTTTGTGACAGTAATTGATTTTGAAAGAAAAATTAATGACAGTAGGGCCTGCCTGGTCCTCCAGGTATCTCTATAATGGACATAAGTGCACTGCCAGCAGCTACTTCAGCACCTTCCAGATACATTAACTGGTAACAGCCTTTTCTAGGAAAAAGGTATGCTATCACTAATGGAATAAATATATACATATATATGTGTCTGTGTGGAAATACAGGAAAATTGTAGCAGAGAAGAAGCTCAGTACTACATAACTGCAATTTTCAGAGGGAAAGACTTGTGTCTTGTCTGGCACTATTCTGGCATATCTAACCTGCAAGACCATGCAAGAGCTGTTTAAAGAGACTTCCTTAGAGACAAAAAGTAAAACAGCCTCTCATGGTGTCCCTGTTCTTCTAGTGCAGCCTGAACAAAACTCCAGTCTTTCATAGCAGAGTAACTGGTGCACAGCCATGTACAGACAATACCCACCAAACAAGGACAGTAATTAGTTAATTAGAATTAACAAGCACAGTAATTAGTAACTGATCCCTGCATTTAGCCATTCTAATATAAGCAGTTGCTTGTTTCTCTTTTCTGAGCATGTTTCTCCATTCTTCTTCAATGACCATTTCCATTAAAGCAAGATCAAGGCTGCCTGCCTCCTTTCATACATACAGCTATGCTGTTGCCAAACTCCTTATTCCTGCAGATTCCCAGGTTCATTTCAACCATTATAACAGATTGTCACCTGTAGGTTTGATTGCTATGATCCAGAGTAAAAATTTATGGCTTTGATTCTACATGTTCCCTGTGGGAAGAGGAGGCTCCCAGGTCTGGGCAGCACAGTCTGTACAAGCACACCAGCCTCTACTCTGATGGTGGAAACCAGCAAATTCTCTTGGTATCAGTGGTGAAAAATTTGGCAGAAATACACTGTACAATTTATAGGAGTATTTTCTTTTGTGACTGCCTGGGTTTTCTGTTACAGGTAATTTTTGAAGATTATGAAATCCTGACTGTCAGATAAAAAAGAAGAGAATGACCTTGGGGAAGGTTGTTGAGCTACTTATCCACACCATGGAGAGCATGAGAGGGGCTAAGAGATGCAAACTGGAGCACTGGGGCTCAGCTGCAGGAGGGTTGTGAACCAAGAGATGTTTAGTATTCAGATGTTAAGTTACTGAGATGCAAGTCTTCTCATAGTGAGAAATTAGGATGTCAAAACCTGACAATCCAGACAATTAAAAGCTTCAGTAGTGGAGCCCATGAAGTAAGGGGAAGGAGCAAATGGGGAGACAAAAGGGAGGAGAAAGATTTAATTATTCCTTCAGGGAAATTAGTTTCCATTACAATTTTTTGTATTTTTGCCAATTTTGGGTTGACAAATGCATGCCCAGAAACCAGGAATTTTAAAAAATCTGTATGACAACATTATTTTCAATGAATATGAATTTAATATTAACTCCTTGTGGGCCCTAGTAAAGATTCTAAGTAAATAACCTTCTGTAAGTCTGTAAGGTAAAATAGCTGCATCTGGAGTGGGAAAGAGTGTAATTCTTGATACATGAGAAGAGTCACAGCACTGCCTCAATTATCACAGTGGCTGTCCAACAAATGCTTGCAAAAGGTTTCACCTTGAGGCACATTTGCAAGTTCCTTAGAATGAGGTTTGAGTGTCTCCTGGAAGTCTTGTGAAATAGAAGTCTCAGCTAATTTTCCTCACTTCCACGAAGCCCCCTGTGGTCTGACAAGTATTCCACTGCTGACTTAAATGAAGACAAGGTATTACTGAGATACTTCCCCACAGATTTACAGTGAAATCTTTTTCTTTTTCTTAGCATGCAGGGTTTTTTTTTTTTTTTTTTTTGTTTGCTTGTTTGTTTGTTTTGTCAAAACATATATTATTTTGCTAATGTAATGTCAGGTTGGTGTTCCTTTTCCCAAACCATTTAATCTGGATTTTGCTGTTTGACTTGATGTTTTTCCAGCATCCTGAGTCCTGCAGATCCCTGCCAAGTATCTCAGATCCTCCCTGCTGATCTCTTGGGTGAGCAGGCTTAACATCACAGGGCAGTTTTCCACTTCCTCTCACCCTCTGACTGCAGCCTTTCCTCTCTGTTCCAAGGATTGAATACACCCAGGACCATCCTAAATATACCCAGGACTCGCATTGTGGCAGATCTTCAGCCAGCTGCTTTGGGCAGGGGACACTGGGGACAGAGACCACCTGGGTTTCAGTCTCAGTGCCCCTGAAGAGTTTCACATTTTCCACACAGCTGAGGGGTTTCAGCAGAAGAGAAGAGCATGCTCTATTCTATGGAGCAAGCTGTCTGAGGATAAGCTCTTTTCCTGGAGTGTGAGCACAGAAGAAAGGAAGGTTTGTGCTGTGGGGGCGAAGTTTCAGCTGAGCTGTTCTCCTGGTTCTCTTTCCTCCTAGTGAATTATTTAGCCTTGTGGCTATGAAAAATTCATTGCTTTTTGTTGATGTAACTAACAGTGGGGCCTGACTACAGTCTTATTACCGGATTCAAAAGTTTTTAGTTTATAGTTTTTGTATTTTATTTCAGCCTTTTCTCCATTTCTTATGATTAAAAAAGGAGAAATAATAGAATAAGGGTAAAAGACTCATCCAGCAATAGTTACCTTTCTCTGACAAATTTTATAGTCCTGTACTAGCTATACCCACAGCAAACATTATGTAGGAAAAAAAAGCCCCAAACCAAAACCAAATCTGGGAGCTGGGAAAAGACTGTTTATGTATTCTTTTTATTTATGTACTTATTTCACCACTGTTACCTCCCAAAATGCCAAAACCCATTTTCTGAGATGGAATTCTCAAACAGAAGAGAGGAATAATTAAAGATGAGGGATTCTGTAGTGGAAATTAAAATTTTTCATTAACCATGCTTAGTGGGCCTTTATGGATCACACTGCTTGGACTACCTCCATAGTACCGGGATTGCTCTTTCCTGGTCCAGGTTAAGGTCATCCAGCTGGCTGGCAGTACAGAATCAGGCATATGTATGCCTACTTGTCTCATGATGTTGGTCCATACAAGGAGGAAAGCCTAGTGTGAGGGCTGATGTAGGTGCAAAGGGATGTTTCAGGAGATACCAGCATGGTAGATCATATAAAAACTGCACATATAAACTTTCTTGAATGGAGCAGAATATAACTACATGCGTTCAACAGTTAAATTCTAGGCATGGAAGAAGTAGGTCAGTCCATTTTTAACTGTGGACTCCTTCCCCAAAGTAAAAGTGGATTAGTTAAGAACAAGTTTTGCTCTTTCATTCAAGTCACACACCAGCAAGAGATCTGTGTGCACTTGACTGATGCAGTGTCACAGCAATGCTAAGTGATGTGTCTGACTGTCAGTGGGGCTGCTGAGGTACAGATGGAAAGTAAGAGCTTGCACTGTGTCAGACAGTGAGGCAAAGGACATGAGAATGGAAGACTGGAGTGGAAATGTCAGTGGGTGTCTTGCTTGTACAAAGGCCTCAGCCCCACAGGAACCTTCATAGTAGCTGTGAAGAAAACAATTGGAGGAAAATTACCAGTGGCATAAAAACGCTGATACTAACAAAAGGAAGAAAGGAAAAAAGTAGTAAAGGACACAGCAAATACCCAGTTTTCCAGCCTTGGTGTACAGAACACTGCTTTGGCCATCTTAGACCAGATACCTCAGGAAGAAATGTCAATTGAAAATGGCACAGACATTTTAATTGCTACGAGTTTTGACTTTTTGGCATGGTCATCATTCACTGGACCTTTTCAGGCTAAATAAGATCACATACGCTGCTTTGTTAACATCTCCCCCTTACTAAATTTTTTTCAGTGTCTAAGTAAGACATCAGAAGACATTGTTCCATACCCTTGTGTGGTCACTAAAGTGAGACAGTGAGCAGCTGAAGCGAGTGGGACTCAATCCTCTGCTGGCTTCCTCACTGCTGGCATCCCACAATTCCAATGGAGAAAGGCTCAGCTAGGCCTGTACTACCCAGGCTTGTACTGAATTCCTGCTTTGTTGTGGCAAAACCTTAAAAAACAAACTGGTTACCACAGGTGGATCTCAAAGCAGATCTTTCCTAAATGGACATTTTTCTCCAGCCTGGCAGCCTGGAGAAGATGCCATATAGCCATTGTACTGCTGAGCTGTGGCTTCAGCACTGACTATGCCTGCTGAAGGAGCTGCTTCTCTTAACATGTAGTTATTTTTCAATCTCAAGGGTGTTATACCTAAGTCGCATGTACATAATTGTATTTCAGCTTTTACTGTAGCATATAAATCCCTTTTTTGGGGTCAGACCATAGGAGTTTAGGAGTTTGGGGCTTTTTAGGACCCAACAGACTATTGAAAGTCTTAAGACTTAGGACTCTAATTTGTTTAGCTGTCCTTGAAACTGTCACTATCAAATTTTTCTGTTGAAGTCAATAGAATCTGCCAAATCAACACACGTCAAAAATCAAATCAGAAACAAAAGTGTCCGTGGATTGTCACTTTTTGCTCTTTCACTTGCACTGTTTTAGGTTTTGCTTCCCTAAAGGGAAAAATAGCAAAGAAAAGTTACTTGCAGCAGCAGTTATATTATCTTTAATATTTTTTAACATTGCAATAGCACTAATTCAATCTTTTTCATTTTATCAGTTCCTCACAGCTGTGCTTAAATGTTCATGGTGGACTCAGGCAGCTAAGGTCTCCTCACTGACTTACAGATATTGCCAGGTCCAGAAAAAATTAAAGTTTTCAGTGCAAAAAATGCCTTTAGTACCTATCTTCATTATATCCACTTAAGTACAGCTTCATTTTAAGTGTCAGAGTTAATTTTAATAGGCATGGGAAGGGCAGGGAAGGGAAGGGAAGGGAAGGGAAGGGAAGGGAAGGGAAGGGAAGGGAAGGGAAGGGAAGGGAAGGGAAGGGAAGGGAAGGGAAGGGAAGGGAAGGAAAGATTCTCAGTTAGCAAGCAGCCCTCAGAGGCAATGAAGGAAATACAGAAACATGGGTTGGCACCTTTCATATTGCATCTTGCTGGCCAACCACATTGATTGAGTAGTTTTGTTTCCTGATGAAGAAAGTTTTTTTCTCAGCTTCTCTTTGAATGCACAATCACTCCCCAGATTGCAGCTGTGTGTATGCAACTGTCTATACCTCCACAGCTCCCAAAACAATTATCCAGGAAGCAGCAACTGGGAGGAATACAAAAATCTTTATAAGAAGCTGAATTTCCTTACCGTCAGAGTTCCAAACCTGGCATGTGGTAAAGGCTGTGTGGCCAGAACTGGCTCTGCTGTCAAGTTAGAGCTTGCAGATTTTTCTCAGTGTTTTGCATTAATGAACAGGGATTAATTTTACTGAAAAAACTATCAGTGCTTCTTAGAGATCTTGTGGGAGCAGTCATGTACAGTTCTTGGCAGAATTCCTTCATCATCTAGTTAATAACTTTAGTTTCCTACACTGTTGACCCAGATATATCTTTGAGGAGAGATGGATGATGAAAATAGTTGTTCTTTTAAACTTTGATTAAACATGACAATGGCATACTTAGACTGATATACATATTGTAAGAGCTGTTTCAAGGCAAGAGGCCATGGGAAAGGATGGACTATCTTTCATTAGCAAAGCCTTTCTGTGTATGTTCCTGGTGAAACAAATTTCTCATTGTGGTAAGTGGTTACCACAGGCTCTTATTCTAAACTGAATGTTAGCTTTGGGACCAAGTTTAATTTATTTTGTCAAAGAAGAAAATTGTAGTTAATCTTCCTAAGTAGACTTTAGTAGTTTTCTGGAGTTGGTACAACATAAGGAACTTCATGAAGTTACATGGCAACAGGACCATTGTCTTGCATGTTCAGTCTCTCTTTTGAGATTTCCAGGAGCTAAGTTTGAAGGTGATGTGAATTCTGCTCTGTATGAAGTGGAACCAAAAGCAATTGATTCTGGAGACAAATATTGATCAGATCATCTCAATCTGAAAAATGTCTTTTGTATGGCAAAAAAACATGAGTAACTTGGATCATTTTACTTCCCTATATATACAAAAACATCCCTACATGTGCAATACACTCAGCAGGACACTGTGCAAATACTCAGCAGTAGCAGTGCCACCCATTCCCCATAGCTTACCCTGAAAATTCATAGAAACTGAAATGTACAGAGATCCAGGTTTTGGATCCTGATTTTGCCTCTGCTGTGTTAGAGGTTACTGAATGCAGAAATATCTATTTTGGATAAATAGACCATGCTGGGCTGTCAAACACACTGATCCAATAAATTTGTCATAGGAAAGAGCTAGAAAGACTCTTCTTCTTGAGAAATTCTTAAGCAATTGGGTTTTTTATTTGAAAATACAGAGTTTATTTTATTTGTACTGTTTTTCTTTGCACCAGGGAGGGGAACTGAAAGAATGCTGCCAAACATGTCCTCTTTGTTGTAAACTAACAGTTTTCTGGGATGGGTCATTGAGCACCCTGGCCTAGTGGCAGGTGTCCCTGCCCATAGCATGGAGTTGGAACTGGGTGGTTTTTAAGGTCTCTTTCAACTTCCAATGATTGTATGATTTTATAAGTGACCAATAGGATTTTAATAACCCTCCAAAATTCTGTCTGCTTAGCATTAAGGTTTGATTGCTCTCCATCCACTGTTGATTTGGCTTCCATAAGTCAGCATTTATGTCAGCCACCTAAGCATTCAGAATCAAATTTCTCAAATACCCAAATTTTTCCAAGACTAAAATGAAGCCAATCTAAACATTTCTATGATTTCTGAAAGAAGAATGATTGAAAGTCTTTTAATAAGATTAGATCAATTTATTTATTGATGTTTTGTAAACTTAAAGAAATGTCTAAAAAATGAAATTATTTTCTAAAAAAATATATGTTTGATGAACATTCTTCTTTTATTTGTTTTTAATTTCAGAACTAAATTCTCTCCTATGCTCCTCAACAAAGTACTTGCTGTCTGAAAAGATTCACATAAAATATTTTGTGTTATATTATCAGGCCATTTCATTGTATCTTCCTACGTATAAGATTAAATTGGAATAAGCAATTTATATCAATTAAAAGTAGGAATATGGATATGAAGAAAGAAATGAAAAAAACTGAATTGCTACATTCTTAAAAAAAGTATTATTTTTGTTTACAAATCATTGGCTAACACCTCCTGAGACAGACATTCGGTATTCTGTCAGAAAAGTCTCTATGAGATAACATTGGTGCATGTCTGTATACGATTGATATCTTGTTTCATTTAAATCCTATTCGCTTTTCTGGTTCTAATTTGTGTAACTGTGGCAGATTTTTGGAAGTCAAACAATGATTAGTGATTAAGAACACAATTTGTTGGATGAACTTTGTATTAAGTAGCAATTTACAACTTTGAAATATTTGGGGGACAAACCCAGGGCTTGTTGAATACTCAGGCGAAAGGCCAAGAGAATGAGGTAGCTGCATACACAAAAAAATGTTAGAACTGTATGTTTTAATATGTATGATTAGCTCTTATAACAAAACTGGAGTCTAGGAGGAAGCTTGTGAAAAGCAGAAGTATTTCAGGCATAGGGAAAACGTGTGCAAACGTGAGTGCTTTACATGAGCTCACTCACATGGCTGAGAAACCCATCTGTTTCTGTTTTCTTGCTCGCTTCCTTTCAGTCACACAGAGTTCTGTAATACCACCAAAATAAAATAACCACCATCAAAGCAAATAAAGGCATTTCTCTTATCTGATAATTGTGGCCTTTCTCATCCCCTGCTGTGTGTGCCTCTTATAAAACCAGTGTCATTGACATCAGCAGCTCCCAGTACATGATGTCTCATTTGTACACCACAAGAAACAGAGCTGGTAAGAGATGTTCCCAAGAACTAGAAGGCCATTCATTGTCAATTAACAACACACTTTAATGGGTTTCTTAGCAACAACATTTGCTTTAAGCATAGGCCCCTCAGGGACATGCTCTGTGTTGTCAAACAGCAAATGAAGACAGCTATTGATCCTTACGCTGTTGTGTGCTGAATTGCAGCATACAAGGATAACCACTTCAAAATTACATTTGGAGTCAAAATGTTTATAGTACAAGATGTTTCCATTAAGAATGAAATGTTCCTTTCATTCCCCCGGTGGGATTTGCATCTAAAAATATGATTTGCTGAAGGAATTTCAATCAGGAATTGCCAAAAAGGATGCCAAATCTCCACTCTTGAAGTTATAGAAACGTGGTAAACTCCAAAACCAGCGGAGACCAAATCCAAGTGAAAACATTTAGTCAGAATATTTTAGGGAAGATACAGAACCAAGGCACTGAAAATATTTCAAGAGGCCATCCAGTTCTAGAAAAAATTTCCAATCTGAGGTATGCATAGGTCCAGGGTATAACTTTACCTGATGACAAAATTTCTCTTAACACTTCACATCATTTTTCATCTAGTATCTAATTTTTCATCCTTCTGTTATTCAACCACCTGGGCATTCAGGACTGTACATTTCCCTCTCTTATTTTTGGCAAGCATTGCTTTATGTGTGTAAAAAGACTATTTTTCTGAACTGAAAAAAATGCCATTCATGGATTCATTCTTCATACAATAGGTTTTCTACACATCTGTTTACTTTTGCTTCTTACTGAGAATTTTTTCTCCCTTTATTTTTCTTGAAGGTGCTAATAGAATCATAAAATGATTTGAGTTGGAGGGCACCTTAAAGACCATCTAGTTCCAGCCCTGCTGACATGGCCAGGGACACCTTTCACTAGCCCAGGTTGCTCAGAGTCCCATCCAACCTGGCCTTGAGCACTTCCAGGGATGGTGACCAAAGTCTAATACTCCCACTGAACCCTAACTAGAGGGAAAGCTTTGACTTAGTACTGTACCTTAGAGTCAAAAGCTCCTGTTAGCATAAACAGCTGTGGCTGTGCATCACACAGGCTCTGTAACCACATCCCCTTCCTTGGCGTCTGGCTACACATGCTCAGGCCAGCTTTGCTCTGGCTAGGTTGAATAAACTGTGATCACATTGTTGTGAAAGAGCTGGCACAGAAATAGCTTCTCTTTCCCTGGAGCTGCATTTGAACTCATGGTCCCTCTGCTTGACCTTGCCTATTGCCTGCCTGACTGTTGGTTTAGGCATGGCCCCACCTGGACAGATACCTCACTGACCATCACCTACAGACCTAACCTGGCTGGAGCTCAGCCTTGTCCTGGCCCTGTGACCATGCTGAGCAGCCACATGGCTCTGGGTTTACCTGGTCACCTTCCCCAGGCTTGCTGAACCCTATGAGACCCTGGGTGTGGAGGACAGGATCCCATAGACACCACAAGCACCCTGTACTTGTTGTGGTGGCTGCTCAGTGCTGTGGTCTGGCAGCAATCAGGATGACCCACAGGGTCCCTTCAGACTCAATCAGTGTCTAGAGATGTGTATTCCCTGTCCTGTGCGATGCAGTTGGCGGTTCCAGGTGGAATGCTTTCCCTGTGGTTTACCTGACTAAACACGAGATGGACTAGCTGATGGTTCTTCAGTCTTCTGGACTACTGCAAAAAAGGCAATTATACAGATTTTTAGAGAGTTATTTTAAAGGACAGCTGTTGTTATCTACAACACAGATGCAATGCAATAATCTTCAGTTAAATAAAATTTTCATTTCAGCTAGTTGATATTATTTGCTACATACTTTATCAGAGGGTGTTACTCATCTCTGACCAGTGATACTTGCTGGATCTGCCTTGTTTTCTGGGCTCATTCGCAGCTGTCAACAATGTTAAGCCTCATTTCAAATATTTCTTAAAAGAGCAGTAGTTATTTGGGCACTATTTTTGTTATGTTTTCATTATTTTCACCATCGTTTGATGGCTACATTTGATGGTTTGAATGCTAAAAGGTAGCCATCAAATGCTGGTAAAAATAAGCCATATGTTAACTTTATGCAAGGTCTGAAATAAGAACTATGGATAGGCAACTTGTCTTCTCCTCGGTGGACTGGTTTTTTAAGGACTAATTCTAAAAAAAAAAAGTGCAATACAATTTGTACAAAGCCTGTACAACACAATGGAATTTCCTTGAAAACATGTACAAGGCATATAATTTTAAAGCTCTATTCATCTTTCTATTCTTGTCAAGCAGACCTTTTGACCAAGGTAGAAAACTGAGGTTGAAAAACCATTATGAAAGAGAACACAACCAGCACCTACCTTGGTTTCTTTAATCATTGAACTGCCTGGGCCACTGCCAGATGCCTGAGAGCCACTCCCATGGACTGTCCCTGGTGGCCTCCCAACACTTCCCCTGCCCTGCCCATGGCCCAGGATGACACAGGAACCCACTGAGGCTGCCAGCACCCCAGCAGTGCTGGTCCCCAGCTCCTCGTGGCCCTTTCCTGCTCAGCCATCCATGGGCCCTGCCCAGCTGGGCCCACCCACAGGACCATAATCCATCCCTGTCCCCAGGGAGGTACCAAAGCCCAGGGCTGGAGATGAGCCAGTGGCTCCCAGGGCCTTGCTCCTGGCTGGGCGTGGGATGAACTTTGACTGTCAAGCATTTAGGGACCAAATATTGTTTCCTGTTAACAATGGCTATTGTGCAGATATTTCTGCTGCCCTCATTAGCTCTGTCCCAGCCCTTGAGGTCAGGGAGAAGCCATTGTTCTGCCTTCTGAGGGCCTTTTTCTGAAAAGACCTCCCAGCAGTTTTGCAGAGTTATCATGGTGTTTTTCCTTGTTGTGCAATGCACATGTGTACACGACTCCAAGGGCAAAGGCAGCTCCATGCTGGATGCACATGTAAGATGAAGGAGGCTGGCAACTCACAGCCCACTGCCATCTGACCCAGGTGTCAGGGGATTTTTTTCCTTTAGGGTGCCCAAGGCTGCAAGCAAGTGGTGGATTTAGCTGCCATTATCATAAGTCTTCAGACCTTCTGCTCTCCTGCTTTGTGTTGGTAGCAAAGGAATGGTTGTGCCTGACTACATCCAGAGAGGGACCTAGGGATTTCACATCTAAGCCTACCTACAGAAGTGCTCCTTGTTGACAATGTGATTTGTAGCAGGCAACTAACTCACATAACTAATTTTTATTGAATACTCATAAGTTTTCTACTTTATTCTTCTTTCTAAACCCTAGAATAAAGTTTCTGTAATGTTTCTTCCTTGTCTTAACCACATTCAGAAAAACAACACTAGTGTTCCAGGCCTTGCAAAAAGTTCAAGACATGGAACAGTTCAGGAAATTGATTTCACTGCCCACCCCATATCTAACCTCTGAAGAAGTTTATGGATAGACCAGACTGCAAATGCAAAGTCATATCAGTCAGAAAAAATATTATGAGGCACTTTCTTCATCAGATATTCTATTGTACCTGTGTGTGTCTTGACCCCACTGCTCTTTTAAAGAAGTTAGGGCCAAAACAGGGACAAAGAAATGAAAATTGGAAAAGGTTTCTTTATTTACTGTGGGCTACCTGTCTGCATTTTAGTTATGGTAAATTATTCCACCAAAGCAAATATTTTAAAAGAGTCTTTTAAAAGTTAAACATTTTAACACCACACATAAAAATACCAGGTTTTTCCTAAACACATCTTGTAGGGTTCTGGTGGCATAAAATAATTTTTTTGTGATTTGGCAAAGATTGCACAGTGGATTTGTCACTATTTCTGTGCAAGGATGTTGGCTTTATTTCAAGTGGCCCAGATGATGTTAGCAAGCATCAATACCCAAAGCATTTCTCTCTTCAGACTATTTGATAGCCATGGCTTATGTCCCTTACCAACAGACTTCTCTTTTTGCATTCAGTCCCTCTGCTGTTCTTTTCTGCTAGTCAAGAACAATTTTGGGACTTGCCAGAGAGTTATTTTTCTTTCCAGTTAATGTGTAAATTTACCCAATTCTGCTACTGAATTATGAAAGATAAAACAAGGTTAAAAATATGCAAGATTCTTTTTTTTTTTTTTTTTACTCTCTCATTACAGGTCAAAAAATTGCATTTAGACTAAAAAAAAATACCCTCTGTAACTAAAAACTGTTTTCTAAACCTTGCATTTCAAAAATCTTCCTTAAGTTATGAACAATATTTTCTCTCTATCAAGAGATGAAGTCATCCATCCCCCCAGAAGTTTGGTTTACAAAATGGCTCTGTTTCCTAGGTAAAGAAAGAAAAAACTTTTCAACATACTGAAGAAAACTGGTCATGTTCTTTGGGTTATGAATAATATCTGAAAGTCAGGAGCTCTTATAATTCTGGTTTCTGGGTCTTGTTCTGGATTGCATTGCTTCCGAAGTGAATCTGTATTTCCCATCAATTTAGTAATCCAAAAGTCCCTCTATTCTATGCCATAAAGGTAGTGCATAGCCTCAAGAGAAAAAAGTCATCATAGATACAGGAATGTAATTCAAGTTCTATTGACTTATATTTGCTGAGGATATCCTGGTTAATGTGATACAAACAGGGAATGTACTCTTTGAAAGACAGGGCAATCCTGTAAGGAAACTGGTTGAAGTTTCTACTTGCCAAGACAATCCTTTTCTATTGCACTGATAGATAACAAGCATTTCAAAGACAAAGAAAGTACCAACTGGGAGTAATAGAGTAAATTCTTGTCTTACCCTTGGCTTGCCATATATATTTTCAAATATTTTTAAATGGTCCTTTGTGCCATGTGCCTGAGTAGTATGCCTCATTAGAAATATCTCAAAGGGTTTCTTTTCAGACAGATAATCTTAAAGCTCTTGCCCTATCAAATTTTTAAAAAGTCAGAAAGATATTTCAAGGGCAGCACTGGATTAAATATCTGTCTTCAGAAAATCTTGGTCATGGACATCACCATCAAAAAATAAAAGTTTGCTCTATCCTTTTGTCTGTCTTGTGCCCCTGAGTTTAAGAGTTACAAGGCAATGGAAAAAGAATTTGTCAGTCTCCCTCTTTGCCAAATCTGAAGGGATTTCTTAACTTCTTAAGACCTTCAGCCTCAGAGAATACTTCTCACCTACTAACTGAGGTGTCTGTGTTTGGCATTGTCCTATTACCTTCCTACATTTTCTGTGCTCAAAAAAATAAATGAGAGAAATGGCATTAGCAAGAAAATAAAGGCTGAATACAGTACTGAGCCTCTCTTTCAAAGACATATCTGTTTCATAATCTATCCTTGAGACAGTGAATACAAATATGAAGAAAAATGAGAGCGCCTCCTGGTTATGGGATATAAAAGCTCTTCTTGGTGTAAATCAAATGGGGATCAAAGCAGTTTAATGTATGGCATGTATTTAACCGATAATCAGTGCATTCAGACTGATATAATCACAAATGTAAGATGTGCCTATGATCATCAATGCAGTCTGTTGTGTTCTAGGACAGGTAGAAGAGCAGCACCTCATTACCAACAGGGAAAACCTCAGGAGTCCCTGAAGTAAGATCTTCTCCACAGTACTCTGCTTTGCCTTCTTTCCACATGCTGTTCTCTGCTGGGTTGCTCCTGGCTGCCTCACATGTTTTTCTCAGAAACAAGGAAAAACATCTGAAACTGCTCAGCATGTGGAAACAGAAGAGAGGGGGATGATAGAGTATGGGGGTGGAGTGTGGTACCCTAAAAATAGGTACCCATGGGCTATTTAAGTGTTCCAAGTTACCAGACTGCCACTTCAGAGTGTCATGAATGTCTTTTAGGATGGAGAACCTAGGAAGGGGTTGTGTCACAGCTGATAGACCATAAGGATTTCTTTCCCAAATGTCACTGAATTCCTCATGGTTACATGACAGCACTAAGCCCAGTTCAACACATTAAGTGGAGTTTGGAGACTCAGTCAGCTTTCCATTAAGCCAATGTTACACTTGGAAACAGAGAATCATGGAATTGTTGAGGTTGGAAAAGACCTTTGACATCTATGAGTCTGACTGTTAACGCTGACAAGTCCACCACTAAACCATGTCCTTAGGTACCACATCTACACATCTTTTACATACCTCCAGGGATGGTGACTCAACCACTTCCCTGAGAAGGCTATTTCAATGCTTGACAACCTTTTCAGGGAAGAAATTTTTTCTGGTGAGCTTGGGAAGCAACCCCCTAGTAATGCTAAAATGAAGAAAATGAGTTTATTTTGAAATACCATAAGACAAAAAGTCAAAATAATGTCATGCATAATATATAGTAAGTGCCTTATGGTGTTAGAAACATAGCACTATAGTTCCATTTGGGAATCAAATTACTGTGGGGAAGAGGGAGAGTTTGGTAATGCCTATTCAGTGTTAGTGGAAGGATTGTGGCTTCAAAGGCCCTCTTATTCCCTTCCTCAGTGTAAAGTAAAGGTTTCCCTTTGCTAGTGTTCCCAACATATTGGCTTAATAGGCAGTTACTCCTGCTTGGAACAAAGCTACTTTATCCTGATTTAATATCCTTATTTCATGCTAGGACATTTGATTTAAGTGGGCTGAATCTTCAGTGATGTACACTGCATGAGTTACTGAGAAAGTTACTCTACCCCAGCTTTGGTAGTTAAAAGTCTGAGTACAGGCTGAGTACCTGTAGTACCTTTAAAGTTGGTTCAAAGGAAAAAAGTGCCTCCATAAATGACTCATCTTACCCTAAAACGGTTGTCAAAGACAGATTGAGTGAACCATCTCTGGAGGTGGCCATTTTTCCCTAATAACTGTAAAAGGAGACTGTTGTGACTAGCCCAAACTTAGCCATCTAAGGTTCACGCCTTTAGGGTCCATTAGATGCCATCTGCTTTGTGGCCTCCAAGGGTGTCAAGGCAATGTTGGAAAAATCAGGTTGCCAAGGAAAAAGGAGTGCCAGGTCCCTCATTCCATTTTGTCAGAATAGTGAACAATACTACAGCCTTTATTTTGTTGGAGATATTTCTATTTTGAAAACTGACTTTCTGTGAAATGTTGTTTACTTTCACATTTCTTTTTTCTTCATCAAGTCCTCAGGAGTCTCACACAGTTCCTTTCTGACACTACAGGTTCACAGCACTGTGAAAGGAAAGGTATTCACTGCCCAGGCTTGTGTCTTAGTCCCAGGCGGCATATGCACCTCATCCACAAGAAAGAATTTATTCTTGCTTTGCTAATCCTGAAGAAAAGCAGCTCTTCCTCTACTTTAGCCCTGGGGATTATAGCATTTAAACAGTCCAGAGAACAGATACTCATAACTTGGCTTGTTTTAAAAAGCAGCAATTCTTAGCTTCCTCCTACAACAAGGTGCAGATTTGCCATTTTAGTTTTTCAGCAGAAAGACCACAAAAGCAGTCGGGAACTGACTCCACACCATAAGCTATAGACTAGGGAAGTACAACAATACAGAAACAACTATGTAGAAAGTACACAGAAGCCTTTTTTTTTTGTTTTCTCAGTAACAATACAGATTTAGTTTTGTTGTATGAGGTATTCCTGTTCCTAGAGTCTGTTTCGTTTACAAAAAAAAAAACAAACCAAAAATATTTATTGTAAATAAAAAGGTATCTGTAACTTTCTCAGTCAGTTGTCTAAATGAATGAATCACATTAGAAGAAAAATGTCGTAGTGTTTGGGCACAAAAATTTACTAGAGGTTGTTATTGCCTTCAAATGACATAAACACAGAAACTAATACAGAAGTTACAAAGTCTCACTCAGTAAGAATCCTGTGCCAAATGACAGAGATTCAGCAGAGAGACTTCTGCCATGAAACACTGATTTAACAGTAAATCTATGTCATAGGAACTAGACAAGAAGTGGTTTTCAGAGCAAGCCTTTGCAGAGTCACATACCAGGTTTCATTCAGCCTTTACCCCAGCTGTGTACCCCCTGTAAGGATATGCAGGTGAGACTAAGAGGCAGGGTAGACTTGAAGAGAACATCCCCCATATTTCAATATCTCCAAATCCAGCTTCCCTTTGCAGAGGGTTCTGCTGCTCTGGGAACTCTCCACAGCTGTGCAGAAGGGACCAGATCCTCCCCACAACATCTGCTCCCTTCAGAGACCCTGCAGAGGACCAAACACAGCAAAGGTGTACCAAAGTTGAGTGCCTGTGTCCTGAGGTGAAGGACAGATAATGGACTCCAGAGAACAGAGTGTAGGGGAAACTAGGAAGAAACTAGGAAGAAGCTGTCATCTGCAGCTTGGAGATGACAAGGTATTTAATAGATCTCTGATTTGTTTACAATTACCTGCAAGAATACCTTAGACCCTTTCTTATGGGAGTCAAAATGTGGCTTAGACTTGAAGCAGTTTATACACACATTAGAAAGAAATGCATAAAAGGTTGTCCCAAAAAGGGTATAAGTATTTTATAATCAATACTGAAACATGATTTAAGATATCCACAAGACACTTGGAATCAAAGGTAATAATGTGAGTGACAACTTAGAAGCTAATTTTTTACATTTCCACCTCTTGACTGTTAGGAATTTAATGCTAAATGTCAATGTTTACAGCTTGCACAACTGTAATTGTGTTAATGATGAGTTTGTGTTTGTAAGTTCAGGCTTAGCATGATTGATATTTTAAATAAATTTGTTGCGCTAAATTTTAGCACTCATTACTTGCTTAGCATTCACTAAATTACAGGTTTTACTTCACAAGTCTATCAAAAAAATAAAACTGAGATAAGTTATTTCCCTAAACTGCAGGCTACAATCTGATTAAATTAAAATTTGAGTGCTTTGATTCAAATCAGTGTTTAATAATACTTTTAGACTTTTCCTTTTGCTTTTTCTTTTGCTTGTTTATCAAAATACCTTAGAGCTAAATGGTAAGGAAAAACCTAGCCATTGGATTCAGCATCATCCCTTAAAAAAGATTTTCGAGGCTCAGTGCAATCTATTGAAAAGGCTGTTCTATCAAAATAAAGGTAAAATTGAATGAAAATAGCTATTTCCACTTCTTTGGAGTGATAGCAGAACAGAGAATCTCATCAATTCATACTCATCTGAGCATAGCAGTTCTTGTTCTCATCTACAGATGTAATCTGTAAATGTGAATTTTGTGTCTCCACCTGCTGTTTGCCTCCTTGGATGAGTTAGGAAAGTTTCAAGGCTGAAGAGCTGCATGTCCTAAGGCCATTTTGGTGGCAGAGACTGTCCTGGTGACCCCATGATCTCTTTAGCTATATCACTGCCATTTAATAGCAGATACTGCAGTGCCTTTCCATAAGCAAGCAAGGGCACTGTAATTGTATCTGCACGGTCTCTGATAACCACAGTTCAGTATGGATTTGAGTCAATGGTGCCTGCAGGAATGTGATCTGATTTAAAGACCAGCCCTATGCACAAGCCTGTGTCACATATGGCTGTTCATGTCTTAGTAAATTGAGTAATTTTTGAGATTTTATCTCCCTTATTACAGGGAGATCAGGACATTTGGGCTCAACCCTAAGGAAAAAGATTACATGCATTTGCAGACTTGCCTTCCACTAACGTGTTTGGTGAGCTTGACATGTTGAGACTTACCACTCAGTAAGGAAGAAGAGAAGGCACAAAAACTAATAAATAATCTTTCTACCCATTGTTTATCAATCTTAACTATTGAGACAGAGATTTGATCAAAAGGCCTCCAATCCTTAGCAACCCCTATTCTCCCAGAAGAGGGATTTTTTAACTGCTCAGTTTGCTGACAGTGGCAATGGTGCCAGTAACTACCCATAACAATGTCAGAGGAAAAGAATTTTCCCCAGCTCCAGTTCACAAGCTGGTAGTTTTCCCAGCTGTGTGTTTCAGGCAGCTCCTTAGATCATGCTCTGGATGGCACAGCTGCCTACTGTTCAAAGCAGGCAGGTTTGCCCAAGCTCCCATTGTTCTCTTCCCCTTGATATCTGTTTCACTCACTTTGCTCTTCATCCTTTCCTGCCTACTAACACATTTCTCAGTTTAGCACCAGCTGGGTAGTTTGCTCCCTGCAGTAACATTTCCATGGGTGAGCAATATGTGTGTCTCAACTGAGGCCAATGCTGAGCTGTGACTCTCCCACATGCTGAATTCTTGCTCTATTAAATACCCTTCTACCTCACTCCATCTACACTACTGCTACAGCAATATTATGAACTCCATCTGAGGCAATTACTCTGCTTTCAATTTCCCTTTAATTTCTGAAGTTGGCCTGTTTGCTGTATTTCTGCACGGGGAAGCACAAATCTACCCTTCACCAAACATTAGGATAATTTGATGTCTCAGCCTGCTTCATTGTGAATAATGTCTAATAGACTATGATGATATCCCAGGCACAAACACAGTAAAGGGAATAAGAATACATTTTATCAACATATGATCTTGTGCTGTTGTCTCTTGCACAATACCCAGCATAAATACCTGGGTGGCAGGTATTACTTGTCCACGAGTGCACAGCTGGCCTCTCCTCTATGGAAGGAGCTGTGTGGTTGCATGTGGTTATCACATTATTTGCAGACTGAAGTTTGTATCTGAAAAATCCAACCATTAGGCTGTTGATTAGAGTGAAAACAAATTTATGGATCCATGCTTTTTTTCCTCCACAACAATGTTCCTCTGACTTATTGTGGCCAACCCTATCCAGGTTATTGTTCAGTTGTAGTGGTTTCAGTTTATTGTTTTTCACATTCTGGCCATGGCACACTATTGTTGATTCCCTCTGCTGAAGTTCCTTTACACAGTATGACTCATCCAGCCTTTCACTATCTTACATCTTTAATAGTACAAAATTATTTTCTTCTGCTTTAAGAGATCCCTCTCTTTGCATATCCATTCAGACTGCTGCTGCAAAGTGCTGTTCTATGAGTCATCAATTTTGATCATAATAGTCTTGGTTTGGAAACTGTCAGACCCAGGCCATTTGTGATCTTATTCAAGGAGCTTAACATCTTTGACTTTTCATTTCAATTCTGTTCATTATCAAAATGATTTCTTGCAACTCTTTTCAGTCTATGGCATCACCTGCATTGTTTCACGAAGTCATGTAAAGCTTTGCAAAGTTACATCCCTCAGTCCCTCCTCTTTCTCTGTGAAGAAAGCAAAGACCTCGGTCACATCTAGCCTGCTGGTGTGCTGGAGCCAATACACACAGTGCCTTTGCAGTGCAGCTCTCTCATTTACCTGATATATTTGTTGGTTTTCTGCATATAGTGTGAAAACTGTCTGGGGAAAGGATTAGGTTTTTGTTTTGTGCTTTCATTTCCCAGTCCTAACAGACATGGTCCTCTTCCCTACCTGGACTTCCTAACCACTGCCAGACAGCTGTGGGACTCTTTTGAATCAACATATAGATATGCTGACATAAGCCCAAAAGAGAATACAACCCTACTGTGTACTTTCCTCAATGGTATAAGCAGTGTTGGGATGAGCCCTTGGGACAGCTGCAATTGAATCTTTTATTACAGCTGCAAAACATCCTTATTGAGAAAACCTGTATGTCTCTCTGACTCAACAATGAGACACTATAAGGATTTAGATGGGAATATTCTGCTATGAGAGGCATCAATATTATGAAGACAAGGGTTAGAAATACACAGGTAGGTATTTGGTATGCAATATTATATAAGAAACACAGAGGTAAAACTATCTGGCAGGACTAAGAATGTTTTTCATGGGGATGCCAATATCTTTAGTGACCACATCATCATTCATCTTTTTCAGTTGTGATGTCTATCAAAGCCTCCTCCCCAGCTCCCCAGCACGTGCATGGATTGGTACCTGTAGAGAATTATCCCTATTGCAAAAAAAAGCCAGAGATATAACCTTGTCTTCTTCCACGTTTTAACTATTATTCAGGCTTCTAATTGTTCTTCACCCGGTCCCATTGGATTGTTTTCCAAAGAAGCAGTACCTACCTTATTTTCCTGACACCAGTATCTTAAAGCTTCTTTGTTGTCACAGCTTCTTTGCCACAATAATGAAATGCCAAAGCCTTTTTTCTCACAGCTGCAGGAGGTTTAGCCTGCCATGAACTAAGTTTGTTTGAGCATATGCCCACCCCTCAAGTTTTATAAAATGAAATGACCCAGTCAGTCAAATTTCTTTAAAACCTGGATTAAGAGTTGCAACTGGCAAGTTAGAAGTAAGAGGTACAGCATTTTGATCTCTTCTAAATGCCTTAGCTGAAAAGAGTGAAGACTTGATGTACCTGAAAATAAATCCTCTTACCAGATGTCATCCTGAGGAACTGAACTGGTAGAGCAATAAGATTTAGAAAGAGTTCAGGTGTGGCTGAACTTGTGAGTCTTTGTTTCCACAGAGAGAAGTCCCAGCACACAACCTCACCTAGAAATATAGCTGGGGCAATAGTCCTTCTAGTTTACATAAAGCAATCAAGAAGCTAAGGCCCTAATTGAGCAAATACTCTGTTCTGCTAAATGTGTTGAAGTTATAGGCCTCTGTCTTGCTAATGTCATGTCCTAATTAGTTACATGACAAGAAATGATATACAGCAGTGGTCAAGGAAGCTGAGAATTAGAGACTGTCATAGGAAATGATTGATAAAGCCTTTTACAGGGGTTGGTGTAATGGGGAACAATGATTGGAATAAAATTCTATTCACAGCAGCAGCTCCAAGCCCTCTAATTACTTCAGGTCTAACAGTGACATATCTGTATAAAACTTGGCTAAATCACAGGAGGAAGAATTAAGGCAAAAAAGGCGGATCCAAAGGTTAGTTAGATACTAGAATGCCATTTTTTCTCCCAGACACTCATGGCCTGAGGCAGACTAGTCCTCAATCCCAAATCTTTACATCAAGATATGGTTTGGGGCACAGCTGATTTTTTTTCCCTTTTCCTTTTTTCTTTTTTTTTTCCAGCCTGAGTGAGAATTTTGACTTCTTTTCTGTAGAGGGTTGACAAGAAGTTGGCCAAAAGGGTTGATGTAGGCCAAGTCACACCCGTGGTGAATCCAGGACCCTGCTAAAATGAACGCTTTCAGCAAGAATTCATGTTTTTCCCTAGTTCATTAAGGTAGCCATCCCTCTAAATGGAAAAGTACAGGCAGTGTGTATTTGCTTGGTCTGTGGTCTGAGCCACAGGAGCCTTGGCAAACTGTTCTTGACTGTGGTCTATGAGACCAAGAGAGCAAACACATCTGGGCTGGGTACAGTTCTGAATCCAGCTCAGATCAACATGCTTCATTCCCTCTTCCTATCAGAAAATAAGAAAATTGTCTCTCTGAATCTCAGAGCAGGGAATGATGTGTTAAACTTTCACTTTCAACATCAGTTTCCAACAAGCACTTAATCAGACGGGGCTAAGTAGATCACAAAATCAAGCAAGATAAAAGCAGCAGATGTTTTGACTCTAAATAGAAATATTTTGATAGTCATGAAGTGAATGGCAACTGTCCATCCTTCTTTAATGCCGGAAAAAAAGTTGTTTGACAGCACTACATCATTTGTAGTTGCCTTTTCAAAATGCTGTCGTGTAAATGCCACTTGCATTATGGTCATTCACAAGAAATGTCACTTCAGCCAAGCAAGCTTGTGGCTGAGGCTCTGTCATTTTCCATCCAGTTTGCACAATGAATAAACTGTGTGATAAAGGGGTGCATGAGGCAGACAACTGAGGTAAGTGGGGAGAGGGCATGCTGAGAAAGCTTGGCAAGAAAATTTTCTCTCAGCTTTATCCAAACTAATAAAGGCTAAGAGAATGCCATTTACATTAAAACCATGGTCAGATTGCAAATAAAGTTTGGTGATTCACAAGCTGCTTCTTTCCTTCTGAGATAATATTTGTAGGGCTGTGAAATGTTGCATTTTAAATATAGCAGCACTTAGGGTACCATAACGTGGGAAACTGCTTCTGTTAAAAAAAGCCTGCAATATGCATCAGCCCAAGGACACCCAGAAATTAACTTGCCACCACAGTTGTATCCCTATTTCATGCCATCACTCCCTTTTTTCTCCTCCAACACTGTTCAAAGCTGCTCCAATGGAATTGGAGCTCCCAGAAACTGCTGCACCATCTCCTGTGAGCCTGAGGTTCTGCTGAATGGAAGAGAAATCTGTGGATATCAGCAAGAAATACTTCAGCCCTGCTCTTGCAGCTAATACCTAGAATAGAGTGTGGTTCTGGCCTTATTGGTGAGATCAATGCAGCTATCCAAAAGGAGTGAGAGCTGAATGAAATAAAATGCTGGCTTAAGTGTTTTCCACCTCCCAATAGATTAACTGGTGTCTGTAGAAAATCACAAAAGAGTGTGTGGGCAAGCTCATCTTTTAAGACTCACCAAGCCAGCAGGTTGGTTGATCACTTTAGGCTGCCTTCAGTGGCAGAATTTATTGCCATGTGAGTTAAGCAAGTTTTCTGAGGTCACGTCCATCACATGCTATCCAGTCAAGCTTACAGAGTTCCCCTGGACATTACTACACTTGTCCCTGCAATAATGTATTTCTGTAAATGAACTCTGACTACTGAGTAGACTTTGGGGGCAAATAAAGACCCTGCCATCAGTCTTAGCAGAAAGATAAATCCAAATGTATGTGACACTAAATCCCTTCTCCCACCCCTGCCTTGTTACAACCTTCACTCTTAATGGATTGTCTATGTGCAGGTGGCTGGGTCATCCTGTGGGAATGTATTAAGGGGCACAGTGATGCTGGAGCAGTGGTATCAAAAGCTGGGATAACAATGGTCCTGTCCCTATTTGAATCATCTCTTGGAAGAATTATTTGGGGGGAGCATCTGACCCCCAAGCTACTGAAAAATGAAAGTTAAAGCTGAACTGGAAAAAAACCCTACAAGCTGCAGTAAGAAGTTTAGAGTGGAGAATTAGATGCTGGCTTTGCCATGAGTGTTCTCTGGGGAATCAGTAGAGTAGCAGCCTAATATATTTTATTCATGACCTGAGGAGAATTTATCCCAAGTGTGAGCATGATGGTATTTCACTGAATGTAGCTGGCTTCACTGATCAGAAGATGAGAGCCCACAGTGCTTAAGAAATAGCCTATAAGAGGGAAATGTTAATGATGTAGAGGTAATAAGGACCATTTGGATTTTTTAAGGACTACATATTCTATTTATCACAGTGACTTTTAACTTGCTCTGTTAGATGCAAGAAAGAAAATGTTTCACAAGTGGCTTTAACTCAAAAAGTTTGTGTTTGTATTTCTGTAGTAACTTTTCCTGATTTAAATTTGGAATCTATCTGTATCTACAAGCCTAATTCAGTGAACTGTCTGGATCGTGATATTGCCAGGGTGGATTCAGCCTGTTTGGAACACATATAATACAGCCTGACCTTCAGGATATGTGCATTTTTACACGACATCAGATTAAACTAGTAACTATCCAAAAATATATTTGCTAATATAATCATGCCATTTTAACAAACTTGATTTTCTTAAACCAGCCAACAGTAAGTATGGGGCTTATTATCATGTGGTATAGTTGAGGTCTATATTTTAAGAGTAGGTAAAGCATCTGTTTTTAATTTCCCAGAAGTAGAGGGTGATGACACCTGCTTGTGCATTCTCTTTAAATTATTTTTAGTTTATTTTAATTGATTTTTATCTTCAAATGTGGTTAGTAAATACACTTTGAAAATTTTCCTGGGTGTAGATTACAAAACTACTTCATTCATAGGCAAAAAATTATCAGATACTGTATTTAGTTGTACTTCATTATTAACAGCAAATTAATAAACTGTAAACTGTGATTGTAAAGAAGTTTACCACTTACTATCATTTATCCAAAATGTTGCATCTTCATTGGAACTGCAGGTGTAAGGTAACCTTGAGCTGTTTTCAAAACTTTTACAAAAAAAAAAAAATTACAAAAACTTCTTCTAGTATTTTGTTTTCTAAAGGAAAATATGACAGTTATAAACATAACCTTACATAAGGGTAAGGTTATAAACATAAACTTACCTTCGCCAATGACCTGCAATAACTTTCAGAAGTATAAACATCAGGTGTCTCCAGACCTCTCAGAATGAGATTTGACTTGTGTAGTAGTGTTATAGGAGCGATCTGTGGTTCTTCACTCTATGCCCTAGAGGGTCTACTCACAAACCTGTTACTGTTCCCAGTCTGTGTGATTCTTGGTGTGGGTATTTGAATATTGTATGCTTTCTGGAAGTAAATCTGCACTAACACACAGCAGAAATCTCTACCAAAATACCAGTTACTGAACCTGTCTTCCTTCCCCATACAGGCAGGTCTTTTTACATATCTAATTCAAGCATATGACCCAAAAATCAAAATATAATATCACAGCATTTATTTAATTTTTAAATCCGTGGCAATTAAAAATAAAACCATCACAATGAGCCAGAAGGATCTCCTTTCCTGTTCCCCATCAAAACAAAAGGGACGTGTAAAATTCCCTCTACCACACAAGTGCCAAAGCTGTTTGGTGTTTGTATTTCCCTTATCAAAGATAAACTATCTCATGACTGCAGAAAAAGAGAGGAGTTTAAATGATTATACACACCAAGGTGTGTTTTCCCAAGTGTACTCCATTTACCAATGAAGATGTCAATTTTACCACAGTGTGAGTTGATTGACAGATTTTATGGAGATACATAGAAAGACTCAGAACTGTTGTATCAATATGTTCATCTAGTTGTCCTCCAGGATAATAGACATGGAGAAGATAAATGTCTGTAAGTAAATTAGTAAGCAAATTCCTGCCTTCTGGTAGTTGACTGAAATGTTGAGATATGATGAAACCTGTGGGCCAAAACTGGTTAAAAGCACATTTCACAACCAAGTAACCCCTCCTTAGGGTGGGATACATGAATGGGGGTCTTCATACCTTGTGCAGGAAGGATCTTTTTCTGGCCTTGAGTGGAAGCACAACAACCTAAGATTTTAGCAAAATGGCTGCTCCGCGTCAGCCTCAGTGTATTTTTCACAGCACCTGCTTCCACAACAGCTCTTCAAAGCCAGTTATGTACTTGGCACACACACAAACACACACACACACACACACACGCACACACTCTCTCTCTCTCTCTCACCAGTTTGTCTCTTGACCACATACCTCACATGGTAGGGACATCCTTGCCATGTTAGGATCTGTTCTGTGATTGAAACTGGGGGATATGTGAGAACCCTCAGCGATGACAGGCATACCTGAACTACTGAGTACTTCAGCCTCTCTTCCTGCATTTTCTCATCTGTCTGTCCCTTTCAGCCTTCTGTCAGAAGAGCTACCTTCATCCTTGTCATACTGTTAGCATTCCAAACCCCCAAGGAAACAGAGGATGATAATTTAATACATATATAGAAGTTCTTTTGCCTTTCTTCTGTAGTTGGCTGTAGTTATGATATTTTCTGAAAAATCCTTTTCTTAAGATTTTTTCTCCCGAGAAGTTGAGAGGCCTCAGGAACAAAATGTAAACAATGGTTATCTGCTGCTGTGGAACACAACAGGTGGATCTGTGATTGGTCTCATGTGGTTGTTTCTAATTACTGGCAAATCACAGTCCAGCTGGCTCAGACTCTCTGTCCGACACACAAGCTTTTGTTATCGTCCTTTCTTTTCTATTCTTAGCTAGCCTTCTGATGAAATCCTTTCTTCTATTCTTTTGGTATAGTTTAAATATAATATATATCATAAAATAATAAATCAAGCCTTCTGAAGCAGTTTGATCCTCGTCTTTTCCCTCATCCTAAGACCCCTGTGAACACTGCCACGTTTGACAATAATTAATTTTATATAATTCTTCATACAAAATTTTAGCAAAAAACCCCCCCTTACTGAAAGGTGTTTAACGAGTATTTTGATGCTAATTAATCACACTAATTCTGCATTTTTGAGGGAAGAATTTTTTTATTACTGATCTTTTGGATAAGGGCAAAGTTTGCTAGGTTTGGCGTCAGCAAGTTTTTGTTTTTAGACAAATGATCTCTTAGGCTCTTGAAACAGCAATGGTAGAAACACCTCTAAATCTCTCCCATCTAAATGCCAGTTAATACTTTGACCTTTTCACTTACATTTATTTTACATTCACAGAGCCTCAGGCATAGACCAAATTGCAAATCCCTCGCTGTTCACACACTCTGACTAGAATGGCTTAAGGTTAATTAGTTCTTCAACAGACCCAGCCAGAGGTAATTTCTTGAGTTATCTGCTCTTGAACCCGGGCCTCTTGCTCTCTCTTGATTTTTATTTTGTGTCTTCCTGGTTCTGTGGCTTCCCTACAGACAATTTATAAGCAATGGCAGAAAGTCCCAACTGGATGTGTTCCTGTGTAACCTGCTGTATGTGATCCTGCTTTGGCAGGAGGGTTGGACCAGAGGATCCAACCAACCAGGGAGGAACCAGGGGACCAGAAATCCCCTCCAACTCCAATGCTTCTGTGAAAGTGAATGGGCTGCTACTGAACCAAAGTGTCACCGGTCACCTCCTCATGTCCTGTGGTTCCCCACTCATCATTGCTCTCAGTCAGCCATGGGAGCAATGAATTCAACAGTAAATGTTTTATATTCCAAAACCAAGTCAGTCCTCTATTCTCAATCCTGCCTTACAAGCTGCAGCCAAACCTCTCCCAGGAGCTCAGCTGAGACTTGAAGTTAGATCGTGGCATACCAGCACTTCTGGTAGTAAAGAGACACCTGGGAAGATTTCAAATGTTCAAGGTGCTCCTGCTTTGGGACTGCTGATTAATCAATATGCATCCTCAGTGGCCACACAGCTGCAGGCAGCTGTTTTGGCAGTTGTCCTGGTGCTGTCTTATTGCTCCCTGTCACATCAGAGTGTCAGGTGCCATGTCCCATGAGAAAGGCTGATTCAGAAGGTTAGAACAAACATGTAAAGGGACAAGTTTTCAGTTAATTCAAAAGAGGCTTTGTTATTCTGTCTTTAGGCATTTGGGGGGAGGGAGAAGGAGAGTTTTGCATTACCCAAGAGAGCTAGGTGTTTTGCCAGAGCTGGAGAACATGATTCTTTTGGTCACAGGTTCTTGAACCAGGGATCAATTTAAAATAATATTTTCTAAATATTTTTGTTTAACTATTTTTTGTTAACTAGTCTCATTCCCTAACTCTATTCTGATGTCCTCAGACTGTCTGTCTTATTAATATAAGTTTCGTGTAGGGGTGCTATAAAACTCCTCTTTGGCTATGGTACCAGAAGTCAGCCTTTTTCCAGCTTTTCTCTAGCTCTGTAGACATAGCCAGGGTGAGCTGGGTTTTGATACTGATTGCTGCACATTTCCACCAGTAATAGGCTAGGGTAGCACTGACTTGTGGAGATATTGGAGAAGGGATGGAGGAGATCTGAGAGTTATAATCCCTGGGAAACCTCACATTGCACTGATAAGAGCAGCTGGCTCCTTATGCACTATAACACAACCAGTGAATTGCAACAGGCCATGGACTGGTCTTGTCAGCCGGAGAGAGAGACATCAGAAAAATGTGTTTCTGTCCAGTGTGGGGAATGGAGAGTCCAAGAGTCCTGGGGTGAGCTTTTGCCTTCCACATAAGTCAGCCAAGATGAGACTAAAGTTCATCAAGTCTCTGCAAAATCTGAAAAAAACCCCACCCAGTTTCCAGATTTCCAAGTGTTTCTAAACCCCACAGAAACTGTAGTTGAGCCTGAAGCATAACTGAGGGAAGAGAGGTTAGGCTCACAGTTCCCTGAAGAAAAAAGTACAGAATATGAAAACTTGGCTGAAACAAACTGCTGTGCTTAGCATGTCAGCAGTCCTGTGGGAGCCCAGAGAAATGGGCACTCCTGCACCTCCAGCTGCCTGTGAAGCTTTGTGTCAACAATTATTATCCAAAGAGTCTGTCCCATCTGACCAGCTTCTGCCAGACCTGCCACTGGAGCTTCTGGGGTTCTCTGTGTGCTCCAGAAACCACATGGATTTATGGAAGACTTTGTTCAGTCCTGACATGCTGTGAGGAAACCAGGAGTTAGTATAGATCTATAAACATGCTCTGAGGGAGCAATTACTTCTGGCATATGAATGATAGGATCAATATGTACACATTCTGTATAGTCTTTGCCTGTCTGCTAAGTGCATAGGGGAGATTATTTTTAGCAGTGCAAGTTGTTTGCCAAGGTAGATTTTTCTGTACCTTTGCTGAAGTCACTTCAGAATGGGAAAGGCCAGGGGAGAGACATCTGGTGGAAGAGTCTGGATGAAGAGCAAGTCTGATTCTAAAAGAGGGAAAAAGTTTGGACCAAGCTTGCAAAGCCAAAAGCTAGGTTAATTAAAATATTTCATCCTGTCACTCTGATGTTCATGGAAGCAAACCAAAATACTTAATATTGCCCTTCAGGGTCAGACCATGCTTTGCTTCGCTTCACTTCTAGCTGCCTCTCCCAGTCATTGTTAAGTGCAAGCCTCCAGCTCACAGGGACATCAAGCTTATTAATCAGATTTCAGATGAGACCACATTATATTGTCTGGGTCTCAGGACTGTCAGGTGTTTTATGCTGAGGACTGAGTCTGATACTTTAGATTGGTCATCCATTTCTGGGCATTTAGCAGAAACTCATCTACAGTTATGCTGTTAAGGTTTCACTAAATGAGGTAGACCACAAGCTGAAAAAAATTAGCCATATTTCATATTAACAGAAAGCAATTTGAACTAAAGTAGAGGCACACTGAAAGATGTAGCATGAAAGAACAAAATAATTAAATATACTCTTCCAAGAACCACAAGTTAGGAGCAGAGAGACTAATAAGGAGAGGCATTAAGCTTCTGCCACATCTATAGGATTTAAGCATTAATTTCTTCAAAGTCCTTGAAAAATCCTAAATTGAATCTCCCTGAAAAGTCATATATCAAAGTGACAGAAGTTGAAGGCTACTCTTGTTGTGACTCCAAGCTGAAGTCCATGACTACCACGGATTCAATGACATGAGAAAAGAAGCAAAAAAAAGAGAAGAGTGACAAAAACCCCCAAAAATAAGAGAACGAAAAGAGAGAAAGAAAGAAAGAAAGAAAGAAAGAAAGAAAGAAAGAAAGAAAGAAAGAAAGAAAGAAAGAAAGAAAGAAAGAAAGAAAGAAAGAAAGAAAGAAAGAAAGAAAGAAAGAAAGAAAGAAAGAAAGAAAGAAAGAAAGAAAGAGAAAGAAAGAAAGAAGCTCTATAATGTATGAGGAGAATGCAAATATTTGAGAAAAAGACAAAACTAATTCCCAAAGCATTGCACATCACAGACAGAGTGACACACATACACACACATACACAGGAGTCCAGGTTTCTCCTCTGTGTCTTCTCCATGAAGTCCTCCAAACTGTTCTGCCTTTACCACACTACTCCTTGGGCCAGAGAGTGACAGACTCCAGCATTTTTGTTCAGATTTAATGTAACCTTCAAGCCATCCTTGCTCTGGTATTTTTAGTAATAAGAAGTGCAGTATGTCTGGATACTCTCAAATAAATGGTGGCACTGGACAGTGGGACAACAGCCATTTTGGAGAGCTGACATAAGCATGAAGTTCAGTGTTGCACCATCCACAAGAAACCAGTTCTAGACAAAATGACTAAATTTGGAAATATATTCAGTCGAGGTTTATTTCTCCAGTTTAAGTTTAAGGAGGTGATTGTATTTTTCTTGGAAAAACCTGAGGGAGTATGCAGGACAAAGAGTTGACCTCCAACTGTTACAGGTTAAAGAGGTTAAAAACCCAAGGATAGCTTCCATCTCAGCTATCAGTGGTGAGAGATACCACCTGCCTTGCTGCATCTCTCAATTCAGTCTCAGGACTTGTCTCATTCATGGAGTCTGTAATTAGTATAGTCCTGAACACATACCTTTTCTGCCCTAAAATTTGAAACCTGTATGTCTGAAAGATATGATTTTTGTCATGCTTTCAAAATTTTGAAGCATACAAAAGAAGGTAGACCCATTTCTGGTCTTCCTGGCTTATCAGCTAGGACCAGGCGTTGTCATCCTGTGGCTCAGCTCTTCTCTGAGCCCCTTCTGGTGTCAGCCCCACTTAGTCACTCTTTGCCTTCTGTTATTTCAAATTCCTGTTCCCCTGTTCTCCTGTTTCAAATTCCTGCTCTCCACACCATCAATGACAAAGCAGTAATTCAGTAATTCAACAGGTGTACATCATTAGGGCATCAGAACAGGTTTTTTTAAAGAAAGGAAAAGGGGAATTTCATAAAACATGTTCCATTTAGTCCACAGCTCATTCTGAACAGAGGGGAAATTATTCCCTATTATTATCATCCTTTTTTTTTTTTTCACCGCTATAATAAATTATCCTGGAAACCATTTTCTTCCTCAGAAAGTAATGAAGAAATATGCAACAGATTAAGGAGCTATAGCTCTATTTTTTAAGACTTAATCTGCTTCAAAATAACAAGAGCCCAGGTCTTCACCATTGGGATGAATAACTGCTGGTGATGCAACAGAGTGCTTAGGATTTGCAAATGCCACTAGAAAAAAGAAATCACATGTGAGCCCTTTCTCACATCATGCTGAGTCCTCTAGAGTTGTTGTAGATCCTCTCCTTCTTCTTCTTCTTAAATCAATCCCTTTCTTCTTTGCCTCAGCTGGATGGTTAGATGGTCTCCAGAGCTCAGCCCAAGGGGCAAGTGAGGTACGGGGGAAGATCCTGCTGTCACTTCTGCAAGGTGAGTTATTTCCTCTGATGTAGAGGGAGTGTATTTGCTAGCTCACAAAACTCTACACTTTGGTCTGTTTTGCTGAGTATCAGTAACTTTCAAGGGCCTTCAGCAATGTATGGTATTCCATGCTCTCATGGAACTCTTATGACTTTATCACATGATTTGTAGGCTTGTTCATGAAGAAAAAATTTACACTCTGGTTCTCTTAAACTTTCTCCAGAATGCACAATCCTTAGAGCCCTCCAGGTGCGTGTATTAACTCAGTTAAAGTTGGTCAGGGATGTTAAGACTGATAAGAAGGCTGATAGCCTAGGAGTTCCCAGAACTGGGAAGAAGGTCTGGGGCAGAGAAGGCTGACTGCCCAGAGCAGGAGACAGTGTTTCTTAGGGTAAGGAGGTGGGAAGGAGGATGTGGACCTCAAAAAATGGATACCGGGTCAGCAACCAAATTGAATGAACTGTGTTGTCTATAAGAATGGGGAATAGGAGATAGGGATGAGGAAGAAGAGGTAAAGATGAAAAGGTCAGTGTGTACACAGCATACTTGAGGCAAAACCATACTTGATAGTTTTAGATTTTGGGCTGACACCTGGGAGGAGATGGAGAATTATATCCCCAAACTCTGAGCATTGGTCTGATTAAGTTGTAACATTCAGCTGTGAAATGAATGTTTCAGCAGAGTGTGTGACTTACTGGGACTGTGGGGGCCACACCAGGTGGGACACGGCACCTCTGTTGCTGAGGGGTCACAAACCTGTGTCAAAAAGGACAGTAAATAAAGGAATCTTGAGTTTCTCTTCTGTTTGTGATTTGGTTTTGTTTGTTTGTGTTCTGGGGTTTTTTGTTATTATTTTTTAAGCTTTGAAGTCTTCATACAGTGGTTTCTACAGAAACCACTGTAAAAAATTTTTGAAATAATGCTGTTTTTGCAGATGTAATGATTTCAAAGATAAGCAGTGTCAGAATCAGGTATGAATCAGCCTTAGATGACACATGTACTAAATTCTGCCAGTGTCACACTGAAATGTAATGTCAGAACATGTAAGGATGCTCTCATATGGCACACACAGTAGAGAAGAGGTGTTAAATTTGATTATGCAAGCAAAATTTGAGTTTTCCCAGCTCACGAGTGCTTTTTTTTGGCAATGATAGTAGTGTTATTTTAGCTTCACGAGTTCCATGTAAGCCAGTGCTGGAGTTAATGAGAGCAGTATGTTCTGAACTGCATAATGCCATCTATTTTTACTGTATAACTTTGGAGCACTAATGCCCTTTAAACAGTTTATAGATTTTGCTTTGGCTGTGTGTTTATAGCTCAGTCTTTCACATGTTTGAATTCAACCTCTACAAAGTCTATCTACATACAGAGTTTTGCTAGTGTGTATGTAAGCTCATGTAGATAGGTGTAACAACACATTGTTTAATCAACTTCCTCAAGTAAACTATAAATGGAACTCTGCTTATTTGTTTGTGTAGAATATGTGAATGGCATCTGTGTACCTATGCTAAAAACAGATATATGAAGAGAGAGGCCATAGAAGATTTTCTCAAAAATTATGGCTTTTGCATCCTGCTGTCTGTGTTTCTCTATGTCGGAAGTGCATGAATGTGGTAATGTTTTTTTTGTTGTTTTTTTTTTTTTTTTTTTTTTATAGCTAGGTAACTCATTTATCTATTTCCACAGCATTTTGACTTCTAGGAACCATAATTGGTGTTCCATTAGGTGCAGTGCTAGCTTCACTTCAAATAAATATAGAAAACTCTTCCAGTATGCATCATTAATGACTGCATAGCACACACAAAATCATCCCCCATGAAAGGAAAACAGATGGCTTCTTTATATTTTTAATATTGCACAGAGTAAAATCTTGCGATTGCTTTTTATTCAAGAAAAGCCTTTGTGTCCTCTGCAGTAAGATATATTTCAGTCTTTATGGCCTCACAACTCACAAGATAAATAATTACTGGATTTCCATTTATGACTGCAGGCACAAATATTCTCTAGGTACAGATGGGACTGGAGTGTGTTTATGAAACTTATAGATCATCTTTAATCAGTGGGTTCCTGAAGTGACCTTCAGAGTCATAAATAGTACCAAATAGTACCATCAGGTGTTTGAGTCTGAACCTAGATTTCTATGAAGAAAACAGAGTAGTTAAGGAATGTCTAGAGGGTAAAAAGAAAAGAGGAAAGTCACTAAGTTAAATTGTTCTTTGAGAGGAAGTCTACCTCTGAAGATTAGGTCCAGTGCCTAGGAAAAGAATGTGAGAACTTTAACAGAGTCCCAGTATAGATGTTAGTCCCTGGTTGAACCCTCCCCTTGCTCTTCCAAGGAGAGTAGCACATATCAGAGGAGAGAGTATCTTGGCAAGTGCTTTGGTTAGAAAATATCTTGAGTTCCAGGGGCAGCCTGTGTATTTCCTCCAGCTGAGTTAGATGAGAAGTACACAAGCACACATTCAGCCACACTTTTGATCTCAGAGAAAGTGTGTTACCTGCTGATTCCATGGTTTACATAGAAATCTATTTTTAGTAGACTTCTGGAAATGTATTTGCAGTAAGATTCTTGTGTCTCTAGATGAGGCAGAGCCAGGCTGTTTACCAGCCATTTTCCCAATCTGTGCCAAGCACTGGGATGTGAGGAAGGTGAGGTGGTCACCTTTCCAGCTATAAGTTAGTGATCTCCTCTAAGATGTTCACCTTATCTCCTCTGTGAGCCAGTGAGGGCAGAAAAGTGATTCCTTTCCCTTGACTCAGACTCTGAGACACTTTGGTGACACAGTGCACATGAACTGAGAAGGGGCACATTAGGTTGTACAAATCTTGGTTAATCTGTTGCAGTCGAGCATTTATTCTTCAGACTGTTGAAGAGCATAAAAATAATAATAAATAAATAACCTTCCTCCCTGACAACAACAGCAGTAGCATGAAAATGAAAGGTGGAGATGTTTGGTATCCACTGTTGCAAAGCCCTACTCCTCAGACAGCAAAAGTTCCCTTGTGAGGGATGTCTTGTGCAGCCTCTCATTTGGGAACAGGTTTTGCTCTGAAATGAAATTGTTCTAGGGAGACAAATGACTGAAAGCACAAGTGCTCTGCATTGAGACTTGCATCATCAATGGCCCAGCTTCCACACCTCCCCAACTTCAGCCTAGAGTTTCCTTTGGTGTCATTGTGAATGAGAGCCTCAAATGCTAAATCTGACCACTCTGATCCCAAAAAAATAATCATTGCTTTCTTTTGAACAGTGTAACAAAGGCATAAGACAATTGGACAATTTTTAAAATGTTGGAAAAGGGCACAATGCTTTCACAGTGCTATATTTGCACTGGACAATTTTTTTGTTCTGTAATTTTCCAAATTCAGATGAAGAGGAAGCTCAGACCATCTGTACTTTAGGGATAACCTGGACAACAGATGTTTGTCTTATATCATGAACATTTTGTTCTCATCTGTGATTTGTCATCTGTTTTTTGGTATTTTTTTGTTTGCTGTTTTCATTTTTTACTACCAAATTCTTGCCCCACTAAGTCTAACTTTTCTTTGAGCTAAATCAATAATGAGTGTAATGAAGTCAATAGGGCTGTGCTGACATGGAGACAGTATTTTCTCAGTGAAAAATTCTTTGGACATTGCTTCCTAATGCTGTTACACACTGCTCTGCAACCATGTAGGAACTGAGGAAGCTAGTGAATTTCTGAACCAGCAATTTTAGTATCTAGTTAAAAAATGCAGCCATATGGTCATTTTTGTCTTGGTCCTAAGGGTCTGTATATATTTGCATGTTTCCTCCCAAGGGCCACCACAGATGAAGAGCACTTTGGGGACAGAAAACAACAATAGTAACAGCTACACTCTCTTCAGCTGTGGGGGCACAGATTTGTACCATTCCCATGGTATTGTTGGGATCTTCCATTTGTTGGGATGTTTATAATTGTCAGGTTATATAAGTGCATGTGTGCAAAAGGGAAAGAGACCTACACAGATGTAAAATTCTGTTCAATGCCTTAGTAAAAAAAGGTGTTCCCTGGAAATCACAAAAAAATGCTAATCTGCTTCAATGGTATTGAATGTTTTCTTTTCCCTTTGGTATAAAAGGGAAGGTAGGTAGGTATAAAAGTAGGTATTTAGGAGTCCAAAATTTATCTGAAAGTGGAATGGCGGCAACAATGTTAAGCAACATCTTTCTTTTTCTGCAAAAAATCGTTTTTCTTCATCATCCATTCAATCACCCTGCCACTGGATCTGTTTCATTAGCATGACCTGTATCTGTATTGGAAGCCCACTCAAAAATCTTTCTTGAGGTCAGTTTAGCCTGGCAATGACTCCACACCGTGTAGATAGTTATGATGACTGCCCGTGACCAAAAGGACCACTTGTATCCAACTTTTCTTTTTATAGCATGTCCCATTTTCCTCCTTTCTCTCTTTCTTTTAGATTTGTTTTCTCTCTAATTGCAAGCTGGAGTATTTCTGCTAAAGGTAGGAGCTTGGTAACCCTACCACTTAAAAACAGTTTAGGCTGTTCGTGAAATTGAAAATGAATGCGCTTGAAGTTCTTAAAATTCAGAGAAGGTAGTTAATGGTAGGTGGTCATCTCCATCATGCTTCTCAAGCAGTGCTGTGTGCAGCTATGATCTTTATTTGCCTTTCAATCCCAAACAAAATCTCACCGCTATGTTATTCCTATTCCTTACATCTGCTTACAAAATGCCTTGGGTGATGCCTGATGGCTCTTCTCAGATACATAATTGAAGAAAGGGAAACTCTGAGGAAAAAAGCCCTTAACCATGCTTAACTTTTTGAATTAGATGCTTAGGAGTCTTTGACCCTAAGGATGATCTCAGACACATCCCAAACAAGATAAATATTCAGGAAGGCCCTTGAAAGTATCATTTTTTTATTCTCCAGCCTTCTTGAATTTCTCTCCTAGCTTATTTTGTGTCACATTTCATGCAAGTTGTAATCTCCAGGGGGAGAAAACCACTCAAGCATGCTGTGAGGCTCTTACTTCAGGCTCTCAGCAATTTTCTCCTTCCTCTGAACACTTGTGTATATGAATGAGACGTATAGATATTGTCTGACTAAACAAATCAAATCACCAGCTACCTCACGGAAACTACAGAGATGGCTTTGCATCCCTGCTCTTCAAAATGTCAGAGTGTCTTTTAAATATTATTGAAAGTCTGTTAGAAATGCCATCCAAGGTGTTGCAGCTTGAAAACAAACACATGAATCTAGGGAAACAATTTTGATAACTTTGTCCTAATTATCCACAGTTTAGGAATAAGAACTCAGAAGGGTACATATATAAACTTGTAAAATAATAGATATACAATTATAATTTTACTTTATGTGCTTGGTATACAAGTACATAAAGGTGTATATATATATATATATATATAGCATATATGTAACATAACAGCACATATATTGTTAGAATACACTATTTCTGTAAGAAGGGACTTACAACAATAATTTATTCCAACTGCCTGACCACTTGAAGGCTGAACAAAAGCTAAATCACATTAGTTATGTCCAGAGAAATGCTGTGAGGAACAAAATCAAAAGCCTTACTAAAGTCCAAAAAACTGCATTAATTGCCTTCCCTTCTTCCACAAGACAGGTGACCTTATCAAAGAAGGATATCAAATTAATTAAAGAGGACTTTCCCTTTGTGAACTCATTTTGACTGTGCCAGAGTTCCTAAAGCTCTGTAAATCTAGGAACCCTGAGAAATCTGGGAACTCTAAAGGAAAAATCTGTGTGTGAACAAGAATATATTAAATCCATCCTAAATCACATTTAGAAAAATAACAGCGAGTTGCTATGTCTTAATCTGTACCTGAAGTAAAATATAATTTGGTGGATAGTCCACAGAGAAGCAAATTATTGGGGAAAATTATTTCCAGAAGAATAAATTTTCTGAAAATCTATACATTGATGGATGGTATAAAAAATGAGTGGCTTATCAAATTAATGAAAACAGGAAACATCTGTGGGAAAACCTGTTAACCTTGTATATGAGTCACATAAATTAATCACAGAAGTAATCCTCAAAGTTGACATAACTAATGTCTTACGTTATGTGTATCAGACTCCATCACACAGTGATGGGTTGTGCCGAAACTGCTTTTTGTCCAAGCTGGGTGTGCAGAATTGTGCATTCTGATATCCCCTACTGTGAACTACTTGGAATGTCTGTATCAGATTATTCATTTTAAAGGGAATTAAATTTCTCTTGCTGGTGTTTTGTTTGATATACCACAAATGACACATCTGTAATTTGCAGGTTACAGAGGGATTCCTTCTACACTACTTTCACAGTTCTTGAAGACCCTATGGAACAACATGAAGTTCTAAAGAAATAAAAAGGAAGAGTTTGGAATTAATTTCCTTCTTTTCTTTTCTCACTTTCTTTTCTTCCATGTTTTCTAGCCACCACTGAGACACAGCACATGGTTCATGAAGAAATCTCAAACAGCCTAAGAAATGGTGAGAACAAGCTCTCAACAAGGTGAGAGTGCTTGTAATTCCCTTTGGGTGTCTCTAATTATAATGTACTCTTCATTAAAAATGGCAAAGAGTTCACTGAGCCTGCATTCTTGTGATTAATTGCCATGTTCTCCTAATCTTTTATTGTTGTTTATACTTCTGTCTTCATGCAACTGATTATGCTGTACATTTGCACCATTCAGAGAGTAAAAGGAGTGACACAAAGGGTGAGTTTACATGATGCAATGGAGTCTTGTGGAGATATTTCTGAACTAGTGCTGAGCCAGGCTGTGTGCTGGCACAGCCCAGAGATGTACGTCACTAGAAATTCTCATCTCAGAGCTATAAGGAAGCCACATCGAGCGCATAAGCTCTGCCTCAGAAGGATTTGCTACACTCTTTGAAGAGCTGTGGAATCGGAGTTTTTCTGCTTCCAGTTAAGCTCATGCTGTTTCCAGTTGGTGAAAAAATTACAGGCAGCTTAGTGCAGGTGTCTCTCAGGAACACCCTTTGAGTGTTCCTCCCAGTATGTGATGCCTGTATAAATATCAGATACTGGATTTCTGCTAAATCCTTAAGGCTCCTAAACATATCTTTAAAATTACCTATCTCCACTGACTAAGCATTGATGTACATTAAAGAATCTACTGAGCAAAGCCCCCGTAAAAGTCTCTGCAGCTCAGGAGGAACAGAAATTTTGAATTATCCAAGATAACTTGCCTGTAGCAGAATGGTAGCTTGATCCACCTTGAATTACATTTGTCATTATATTATTTCTGATTTTCCTTTGATGATTGTAGCTAAGGTAGTAAGCAGTTTTAGGTGCCTATTATTGGACATCCCAACCTTAGACAGACATCAATAAACTGATTTTTGGAGAAATTGCAAAACAGCTATCTCTGAAAATGGGTTAGTCCCTCAGGTACACTAGAGTGGATGGCTTGGAGAGGTGCACACTTCATTGAGTAAGAAACTGGCTGGATGGCTGGGCTCAGAGTGTGTTGGTAAATGGAGTCACATCCAGCTGGTGGCAGGTCACTAGTGGGGTTCCCCAGGGCTCAGTGTTGGGCCCAGCCCTGTTTAATATCTTTATCTATGATCTGGATGAGGAGATCAGAGGCACCCTCAGCCTCTTTACAGATAACTCTACTTTGGGTGGGAGTGTTGATTTGCTGGAGGACAGGAAAGCTCTGCAGAGGCATCTGGGCAGGCTGGACCAATGAGCCCAAGGCCAATGGTGTGAGGCTCAACGAGGCAAAGTAACAGTCCTGCCACTGGGTCACAAAAACACCATCCAGCACTACAAGCCTGTGTAAGAGTGGCTGGAAAGATATCCAGCCAAAAGGACCTGTGAGTGCAGGTTGGCGGAGTTTGAAAATGAGCCAGCAGTGCCCAGGTGGCCGAGAAGGCCAATGGTGACCTGGCCTGTGTCAGCAATGGTGACCTGGCCAGCAAGGCCAGGGCAGGGATGGTCCCCCTGTACTCAGCACTGATGGGACTGCGCCTCAAATCCTGTGTTCAGTTCTGGACTCCTCAATTCAAGAAGGACATCAAGGTGCTTGAGCATGTCTGGGGAGGGCAACAGAGTTGGTGAAGGACTTGGAGCACAAGTCTTACAAGGAGCAGCTGTTTAGCCTGGAGAAAAGGAGGCTGAGGTGAGACCTTATCACTCTCTACCTGAACGAATCTTGTTGCAAGTTGGGGGTTGGCCTCTTCTTGAAAGTAGCAAGCAATAGGACAAAAAGGAAATGGCCTCAAGTTGGGTTAAGGGGAGGTTTAGATAAGCTATTAGGAAAAGTTTCTTCCCTGAAAGGGTCATCAGGCCTTGGAACAGACTGCCCAGGGAAGTGGTCTCTGTCCCTGGAAGTACTAAAAAATTTGTAGATGTGGTGCTTAGTGGTGGACATGGCAGAATTAGGGTAATGGTTGGACTTGATGACCTTGGAGTCTTTTACAACCTTAATAAATTTATAATTTTATGATTCTATGAATGTGCATAAAAAATTGTGGCACTGACATGCCAGCTTAATTTCTGGGGAATTTTTTCAGAGAAGCCCAGACTTTCTGTGTTGTTAGAGATCTTTCTTACATCTTCCTCTTCTGTTAGCTCTCTGCTTGCTACACACCTGCTCTGAAACTCTTCTGTTCCTCAGTTTCAAGCTTTTAGTTGCAATTTAATGCTATTTGCACTGCATTGTTGCCCAGAGGCCTAAGTCAACACTGGCAAGGCTCCTACTGGCATGTTATGTTAATAACCACTTGGTTTTGTTCTCAGTCAAAGCAATTTGTTCCAACAACTGGGATTCATCCTGCTTTTCTTAGTGAGTACACAACTACACCCCAGTACAAATATTAAAGGCCTAGATCCTTAAAAATAGAAAGGTAGGAACCAGCAGCATCACTGCATCCAAGCCAGCAGCTGCAGGATCCATGGAGCAGCTGCCTGGTCCAAATTGGACACCAGACCTGACTCCACCATCACAGGCCACTGCTCCTGAGGGCAAATTTACATTTGCTTACTTCTAATTGAGGATTTTGAGCATCCAAACATCCCCCTGCCAGCTTCAAATATTCAGACTTTTCAGCAGACAATTGTGGAAATTTTGGCCCACCCTGGCATGTGAATACTGCAGGAAAAAAATCATGCAGATAAGGACTTGCAATGTACTGCATTAATTAATACACAGTAATGGGAATTAAGGTTGCAGAGAGCATGCTTGTCTGTAATGTTGTTCTTCAGTACAAGCAAAATATGTCCCTAATATTACATGCATTTGTATTTGGCACCTCAAAGATGCATCTCTAAAGTATAAGCTTGGCATTTTGACTGCCTGGGAAATTTCAAAATAATTACCTCCAGACAACAACAACAAAAAAAGCTACTCACAGGCAACAAAAAGTAGTATTTTAAAATCTATATTTTTAAAATAAGTCTGTGAAATTTTTCAGTCATTTGCATTTCAAGTCTGCAATTAGATTTAAAAAAGGCCACAACTGCAGCTGTGACAAGCACTCTATTATGTGAAAAAAAATCCACATAAATAATCCTCTTGTCCTTCAGTGGCAGCTCTGATGAGAAGGAATTTTAGCATAGCACTCAACAATTGCCTCTTCAAGGTTGTTGTCATTTTTGATACTGTATGAATGGTAAACCAAAAAGAATTGGCATCCAAACAAGATGTGTATTTAATTCTACAAATTGCTCTTGGTATTGCACATGACCCTTTTCAGAGCATCTTCTCAGGCTTTTAGGATGAGCTGTAGAGCATCCCCAGAGCCTCAGAGAGGCTTTTCCTGGCACACAGGGTGATATGGCATCCCATCAGCTCCATCGATATTCAGAAAGAGGGGAGAGGAAGGTTTCTGGGGGTGGCCATCCATCAGCTCCCCTGGAGCTGGGAGTACACATCCTCCCAGGAGATGGAGCATGGGGCAGCCAGGTGTGCAGTGCACCGCTCTGCACTTTGGCTGGTTATTGCCATTGCCAATGGTTTCCCCTGGAGTTCATTAAGGGTGACATTTGTAAGCATTTTTTATACTTAGCTGAGTTGGCCAAAGGAGGTGCTGAGGTTTCATACAGCCCTACCCTGAGCACCTGGATTCATGTATGGACAATTACTTCAGTTTTAAACCCCCAAATAATCCAGCATTTAAAGTCTCCTCCTGCCAGCATTAATGCTAATGTTGTAACAGAGGTGTTTAAGGTCTGAGCCCCAAGACCTCGTGGAGGAAATGTGGCATCTTGGAAAATATCCGTTGCCTACACCAGAAGGCAAGTGGACACAGCAGGGAAAAATGAATTACAGACACAAAAGATGAATAAAAATAAATGAAGAGCTAAGAACTGGGCAGGGAAAGAGACTGATGATTGTTATTGGGAGAGTGTGTTGAAATGACACAAGAGAGGACATGATAAGGAGGAATAAAAACAGTAGGAACAGTATATAATAATTTTGTCATTTATGATCCATAAAGAGGGTTATTATATTTTTTTCTGCAAGAGGTGAAAGACTAAGATGGTGGTCAGGGGAGAAAAGCACACAATGTAACTTAAAATAACTGAACTCATTTCAGCTTATCAAAAGGAAGGTTGAGAAGGATGTGATTTCTCTCTAGAAATATATCAAGAGTAAATGCCAGATGGAAAAGGGCTATTCGAGCTAGAGGGCAATTTTGGCAAAAGAGCAAAAGGGGAAATCAGCCATAAATGCTTTCATCCTGGGGAGCTTTCTCCCCATCTGAACAGCAAGGGTGTGCACTGTCCTCTCAACTGGTGCTACTGGGGCAACATCTGGCATTTAAAACTGGAGCCTGATTACTGCATGGAAAAGTATCAGTGACAGGACTGCCTGGTTTTGGCAAGGCAGGATGCTCATAATGCTCAGGTTTTTGGGAAAAGCCAATGAAAATGGAAATGAAGGGAGAATTTGCTGCAGCCTTTTTGTTAGCTAGCAGTTATCAATAAGATTGAGTGTACTGAAAATTTCCACAGTTGGCTTCAACCTCACTCAGCCAGTCCCCTGAAGCTCTTACCTTCATGATTTACTACCATTTTACAGTGGAAAAGAATGCACATCTGTGAAGACTGTGTTTCAGAAGTTACCAACACATTTTCTTATTGCAGCTGAAGCTACTAAATATGCTTTTCAAAATCCTTTGACATGCCAGCCAGTACTGAACTCCAAATAAATGGCACCTAAATAAATATTAGACAGAAATTCTTCTAAAATTGCTAAATTTTTGGCAGCATGAAGGTAGCCCCTCCTTGGAGGTTCTCCTTCATTTTGGTTGTTGTGATTTCTCTGCTCTTTGAACCTCTAGTAACTCACTCTGAGACTGCTGGACTGGTGTCAGTGGGCAGGAAGCAGCATGAGAGCCAGGCAATGTTTTTAGTTTTGTATATAGGAAAGTTTCTGGCCAAAAGTTCTTCATTTCCCAAATTAGAACTGTCCTATAAATTCAACATGGTTCAACACTGTTAGGTCTGGGTAAACATTTCCTTTCCAACAAAGCATGTAAAATGTCTGATTAAACATCAATAATACTTTAAATATTATATCAACATTTTTATTAACAAAGAATAATTAAAATACCTATCTGTTCCAGTAGGACATCAGCCATCTTGAGATGGGGAGAGTTTTCTGACCTGCCAGGTGTGCTCTGTTTCCATTTTTTTGGTGGTGATTTGAAGGATTTTTCATTCAGTTTAGCATTTTGTTGCTAAGGGGCAAGCATAGGTTTTGTAGACAACAGTGGACAAACAAAAACTGAGCCTGGTTGTTTTTCACTTCAGCATCAATAATGTAGTTGATTAAACTAAAATCACAAAAAATCCTATCCATTCTGTCAGTGCAATTCCTGGTTTCAGTCCACTACTGTGTTTTGATCTTTCCTATAGTCATTTTATAGTCTAGAAATTTTTATATCTTGATCTTCATATAGTCAATTAAGATGTAAATTTTCCAGCAGTCTGGTTAATATTAATTTCAGGTGGTATGAAAAGCCTGTTGAAACCTCTGAGAGCTTTTCTTTCAACTATAATGGGCTTTGGATCAGAACTCATAATAGCAGTAATTTGTTTGAATCTATTCTAGCTAATGAGTGATTAGCAGATGCTTTTTCCCCTCTTTACCTAACACTTGATAAACCAGAATCCATGAGGAGCTGTGTACTAAATAATGGTGTGATTTTACAAGCCTCAAATTGCTTTAGAAAATAGATTTATAAATCATGCACATAAAGGCAAAGGATATTGACAAATTCTCTGCTATTAAAGAGGTGGCTTGCTGTGCTTTATGTGAGCCTCTCAACAATAAAGTGTTACCTGTCATGGGGCACTGGGAAAAACTATCAAGTCTTTATATATATTGTTGTCTCCTTTCTGTTTTCTTTTATTTGAAGTGATTTACATGTCTTTGGTATTTCAGCTCAAATTTCCTCTTTTTAAGGATCAAATCCTTATTTAAATGTTGTTAAACAATTGTTCCTTTGTGCAGAAAGAGAGTTATGCAAAGGAATTACTTGTTGTTATTCTCTAAGTCACCTTTCAATCCAAGCAACCTTTCCAAAACTGAAAGATACCAACTATCAGGATTTGTTCTACTCGACCTTTCTTGATATTTAGGCATCTGGCTTTCCAGCTCAAGTAATCAAGATGATAATTAAACCTACATCTTTGTGAATGTCAAAACTGTCATCTGCATTCAGGATGTTACAGGTCTGCAAGAAATCATGATCAAGAGAAATTTAACATCAGTGAGGTCATTAGCAAATTGTTCCAGCTTTGGCTTCACCAAAAACTACCTTGTCAAAGCAAATGAGATACATGGAAGCATTTATATTAACTTCCCCTATAGAATACCCAATCAGTGTTGTTATAAAATAAACATATTTGCCAAATAGAACTATCAGGAGTGTTTTAAATAATGCCCAAGCTGTTGTTGCAGGTAATGAATATTTTTAGAATGTTTCACTTCTAATATCTTGCACAATGTGTATTCATTTATAACACCAATTAATTACTTTCCTGCTGCAAATTGTATTTTTAGAGAAACCAACAAAAAACCCTCTATGCTTCACATTAAAAAAATGGAAAATGAAATAGTAATTCAAAAATTAATTAATGATGCAGTAGCTTCCAGCTTAGAATAAGACAGTCAGGTCCGTTAAGTTCATGCAAAAACATGTCTTGAAATTGTTCCCATTTGCAAATGAAGTCATGTCACAGTTTTCTTATCACCAAACAATTAGAAGTAATTTTCTTTCCAATAGCCAATGTGGTTCTGAGTTTTCAGCCAAAGCTGTGAACCCACACTTGGCTCTGATACCAAAGGGAGGCAACCATTGTTTGTCATGATATGGGGTCACTCATATCACAGGATGTGTTCTGTCGTCTGCACTGAAACTGTTTCATCCAAAACATTATAAATATAGGCAAGTGTAGGAATTATTTCCATTTCCCTGGCATTATTTCTCTCTCATGCTTCCTATCACATGCAAAATTCAAGCACAGCAACTCCAGCTGCAGAGCAGCATGCAACAGCACTTCTGTGCACAAGTTTCCTCTGCTAAAATCTTACTTTGGAGATGGTTTTGCAGCTAGTTGAAGAAATGAAGCTAAAAATGTTGCCTTGGAACTCCAAATGTGTGCTTTAAATAGCCAGGATGATAGTATGTATTTTCACGTGTTAAAAATAGGGTTTGCAAAGATGGAAGGACTAACTAGATACCTCAGATAAATGTGCCATGTGAGATGGAGTGAATTCAGTCCATGAGTCCTCTCCTGTGGCAGGAGAATTGTACAGCTCTGCAGGGCAAAGCTGCATGTCCAGTGTGCAGTGGCAAGAGAGTGTAGGGAGAATCCATGCCTTGAAGGCACTCAGAGACATGCCTGGCACCCAAAGCCTTTTCATGACAGGAGACTCCCCTCTATCTAAGATGCAGTTAGATGTAGTGCTTTTGTCAGCTCTTTACATCAGAGGCAGATGCCTAAAGCACTTGCCCAAAGAGTGCTCTGGGTCATGTTCCAGGATCATTCTCTGCTGAGCTGGAGTTTCCATCAAAACTCTCCAGCTGCTCAGCCAAGAAGAAAGACCTTTGAAAGCAGGAGGAGCACACGTGCCTGACTCCAGCCTAGCTCTTGGCCAGCTTGGGTAGGGAGATTTACTGTGCTGGTTCCTGCTCCTGCAGTTGTTTGTGCCTCTCAATTAAATACCTCCAATGGAAAACAAGATGTACAGATTGTTGCTAGAAATTTAAAATACTTCAGCACTTACCTACATTACTTGTGTTTTGGACTGCAAACTCTTAAGAGTAGCCCTGGGCAGGAAATTTTGTACCAAATTACTTCTGTCCCTGTAGATTAAATTTATTACTTGAAGCAAAATGTGAGCCTGGGTGAACGGAGAGAGGTTCTTAATTGTCTGACAGTCTGCAAATTCCTCTTTTTCTAGTGTTTTTCAAAGAATGGGAAAACAGGGTCCCTTGTGGCAGTGCTGGCATTTTAGGAGAAGGTGTGAAGCAGCAGCTCACTGTTAGACTAATTATAGCATCTAATCTGTGAGAGACTCTCTAACAAGCAGAGGATTTAATGGTACAGCTGAGCAAGTCAGCACTTGGCAGCACACGCCTGCAGATCTGGGCTCTCAGCAGGTGGATGGTTAACCTAGGGCAGGGGAAATGCAAACTCTGACCTGTGGTGTGCATGAGGGATGGAGGAAAGGCCCAGGAGAACACTGCTGGGCAGATTTAAAGTGTTTAGAAAAACTCCCCATGCTCTGTCCCAGGTATAAAAAGCACCAGCATCTGGAGACAAGTGTGCTAACCCTTGAAGGCTAGAACATAACAGAAATATATTTAAATACAATGTTAGAATGAATAACCTAAAGATTACCATGATGTATCTTAGCCCTGAGTCCACATGCTGTTTGCCAGTGTACCTTCTGATAGCTGGGGTAACAGCTCCTTTATCTCCAGGTTTTTGCAGCAGGAGCAATAACAACTGAAACAACCCAACTGCTGGTGGCAAGCTGGGGGATAATTCAGAGTTAGCCTAAGGCTCGCTCTGGAGTTAAAGGAATGATCAGTGCCTCCAAGGAGGGACTCAGAGATGGGGATCTGAGTCTTTCTGGAGAGCTCAGTGTAGGGAAAACCCAGAGAGGTGCTCTCCCTTTACCTTGCTGGAGCTATGCCAGTGCAGGGCCACTGTCTGGGTTTTCTCTTGTTACCGGGGAAAAGAAAACGTGCAAACCTAAATGAGGCTGCAGTGCTGGAACAAAGACATACAGCAGTGAATGTTGCAAAGCTAAGGGACATTGTCCAAACAAATGCTGTGCTGGTTTAAGCATTACCTTAAGTTCAGTTAATTAGTGATTTAAACTTTGGCTGATTTTAGGGGTAGTTGTTTTTTTTATTTTTATAGTATTACATATTCTATCCACATAGCTTTAGTTTTCAAGTACAAGTGATGCTGTATGGTTGGGAAAAGTGTCAAAAGGTTTGATTTTCTGAATGTGTATGTCAGAGTCCACAAGTCAGCTCTCACAAGCTATAAGGACCACATAAATTAAACACCCACAATCTGAAATAATTCTTGTAAAGCCCTGACCCTGTATTTGGAGGAGTTTGAAGGCACTTATGAGAGATTTCTTTGTTCAAAAGCAATTCAAAGAAGCCTTGAGATCTCCACTGGTTTTAGTTCGGTTTTCAGCTACTGCTGTACCTCTCTTAGCAGGTGGCACTTGCTGTTGTGACAGTATAAAACAAACATCTGTGGAAATAGTCTTGATACTAACAGGACCATAACGATTTGGAGAAAAGAACCCATCATTTCTACCAGAATCTGAACTCCTTTGATATAATGAGTAGTACTTAAGTAATTAAATAGTATTTATCCATTCATCATCTCCAATATACAGAAATAAATGCATCTCTTAGCAAATATTCCCAATCACAAAACTAAGCTTGCCACAAGGTTAATCTCTCCTACTCTACAATGCAGGCTGGACTAGAAAAAATAGATCATAGATGTTACAACCTGGGAAGCATTGCTAAACATGCAGAAACATGCTGAAATAAGAGGGAGCCTTCCTTTTGATTTAAAAGGCCATTACAACTATGGTGCTGAATCTTTTTATCTGCTTTTAAAATTGTGACATGTATCATTAGCTACTATGAGATTTAAGCAAGCATATGACAGCTTGTTCCTGCTTTCCAAATTTTCAAGGTATTTTTTGGTTTTGGGGGAAGGGGTTGTAGCACTAATATCAAGGTGTCTTTAAAATCCCCTTTCATAAAATTCTCTGTATCCTGACTCCTCTAAAATAAAAAGAACAATAAAAAGTTTAATGAATACAGTTCTTGATTACTGAAACATATAAATAAACATGGTCTTGTTTTGATATTTAAAACCTCTTTTGTGTCCTGGGTAGAAGCAGGCTTTTTCATACAAAGCACAGAACAAACTTTTTGCTCTCAATTGGCAATGCCACAGCTTGAAGACAGATTGGTTTGCTATTAAGAATCTTGCTAAGTCAGTGGATGTAGTTTTTCCTTCTTCCTTTATCTATTATATAAAGCACTAGGAAATATAGTTGTTCAATGCTCCAGAATCCATCTTCAATTTGTGTGTTGTTTAGAAAATGCTTCCATATTTGGTCTTTTTCTGCAAAATGTGTAACACTAATCATCACATGCTATTTAAGAATAAATTGGGCTAAACAGTCATCACGCTCCCTCCATTCCCAGAAAAAAAACCCAATAAAATAATTTTTAAATCCTTTTTAATAAATTAATATTCATTCATCAATATTTTCATAAAGCATCTCTTCATCATTCCATTTTACTATTCTTTTTTTTCACTGCAGAAGAATACCAAAAATACATAGCTGTGCCTTAAGCAAAAAGAACTGGGTTTTACTTTATCTTTACAATGGGATGAAATCAACTTGGAGTTAAACCACCATAATATTTCTACTGTTTATTGACCCTTTTGGCTATAACAGAAGATAGTTCTAGTTTTCCTTTTTTAAAATGCCTTTTACAAACAAATTATGTGTAAATGTTATTTATAGTAGTGTTGAGTTACAAAGGAGTTAATTAGCTATGAAATACAATACTCTGGTGTGATTTAATTGAAATTACCATTTTTAGTCTTAAAGCAATCTATGGTTAAAATAATATACTGCAGCTAGTGCACAGGGTCAAGAGCCAGAAAATGGGAGGTCAAGGCAAACTGCTCTTAACACGTGGTTGTACGTGTGTGTTTTTGTGTGTAAGAAGTCGTGCTGGGACTGTAGGAACAGAATTGGCAAAAAAAGGCACAAAAAATGTGTGTAAGATGATGAAGTACTAACCTTAGGCGAGATTTTCCTGGCCTTTTTCAAGTCAAACCAAGACTTGGATCTGTTCAAGGTTAAAGCTGTTTGTGACTAAACCAATGAATGTGAAATCTTTTGAAAAAGCTGAAATGTGCAACTGCCTACTTTTTGCAAGGACAGGCAAGATGGGGAGCACAGTTCCCTGAAGTGGGCTGCAGTAACGTGCTGCCCTCCAGCAGTGCAAAGGGTAAGAGAGGGAGAGAGTCCTCAGAGACTCAGCCTCTTGCACGTGCAGGGCCCTGAAAAATCCACACTGCCTCTTTGCTCTGTGCAGAGAGTAATTTTCTGCCTTTTTGTAAATTCCAGTTGAAGCCACCGAAGAACTGATTTCAGTGGGATTTGGAATATACATTTCTATCACAACTAAAAAGTCGCTTCTTATTGAAGGTTTCTGCCTGGCCATGTGATTTCTAGGATGTGAGGCTTGAAGAAAAGGGAGTGCTGAGGTTAAATCATGAGGACAGGACCATTCTCAAATCCGACTTCTTAGGGTAGCTCTTTTAGGGCACTTACAGGAAGACTTGCCTGGGGATAATTTCAGTGGGGAAATTTTTCTAAAGCAAAGCCTACCATTTATAATTTTTATTAAAAATCAGATAGTTTTATTTAAACATATTTTGCTATTAAGATAAAAACTTAAGAGAGGTTTTCAACTATTCTCTCTAATATGTATTTTGGGAAGGCGTTAATTGTTAGTCACTTTGATTATAAAGGTGACAATGTGCTCTATAATCCCTTCACAGTCTGGAGAGATATTGAAGAGCTCACAATACATTGCGCTTTACCAATGGGACTTAATACTGAGGAGCTTTAAAACACCAAGTTTTTCTGCTCCAGCTATACGGGTTCCTTTGAGGCTCTTCATGTTGTGTAGTTGTCTGCAGACACAGTGCTTAAAAACTGCAGCTTCAGCCACTGTGCACCCTTGCCAAGGCTGCAGCGGGACTGCGGCGCGGATCCTGCCCAGGCAGCAGCCGGGGCTCCGGTGAGCGCTCCCGGCTGGGATCGCACTGCAGGGATGCCGCAAGGCAACTGTGCCAGCCCACCCACGCTCAGGGAGCAGCCTTGGGGATGGAACTGGAACACCTTTGCACACCAGGCTCATCTGCACTGGAATTTTGGTCCAGAGCAAAGTTTCACAATTCAGCTGCAAACAGGGGTGGGAAGAGTAATGGGCCGTGCACGGCAGCAGCCCAAGTATCGCTGCTCTACTCACAGGTAAATCTAGTCCTGGTGAGAACAGGGGGCAGTCGTTACTGAGCCAGGGCAGCCTTTTCACTTCCATTCATATTTGGTGGTTTTGCTAGATGCATATCCACACATATTTTTGCCCATAGAAGTCTCCAGCTAGCATTCAAAGCTCTCTGTCAAAAAATCCCATTGATGTCCACAGGAATTTCGCATGCAGAGAATTGTCAGGGCTAAGCCTGAATTCTATTTTTTTTTTTTTATCTATTTATGCTACTGTATTTGTTGTTATTTGAGAATGTACGTGATAGAAACACTGTTTACAAAAAATATATCTTCTTTTCTTTAGAAAGATTTAGTTCTGCTAAATAACAAATTAGGTTTACAGATCTGAAATTGGCATACCTCGATGACTACAATTTACTAGACTGAAAAAAGTTGGAATCCCAGTGAGGGAACGAACTGGAATCAAAACTAAAATGGTCGCATTTGCATGAAGGGTATGTTAGAACACAGTTAATGCTGAAACAAAACATACTCTTGTGATCTGTGATGGAAGCACACTACCTTGGTAAGTGTAGGCATATACTTTCAGTATATAAATAAAATATGAAAATGCTCCATTACTGAATCAAAGTATCAGAAGTGCTCTATTTGCTCAACTCTAGAGAATAAAAAGTTATAACATCACAGAAACAAAAATATGACATAACATGCGGTCACAATAGCAAGCACAGGAAAGAAAAATATTGAGAAAATATACTTATATGCATATTATGCAAATATATTTTACATTAACATACAATGTTATAAGAATGTTAAATAATATGAATGCATGTTTAAAAAAGGCTACAGCTAGGTGATTTCATGTTGAAGTAACAAATAACCTGAGACATCTTCTATGCTTTCACTGGAATAACAATCTTTAAATCTACAGCAGATGTAGAGCACATTGACAGTAGTTGAATTCTCAGCTAAATTATACTAGAAATGTGCTGTTCTTTTTCAAAATGACATGGCAGCTGGAATCAGTCCAAGGGAAGGAAAATGTGCTGTACATTTACAGTACTTACAAAAGATTCATGTCACTGTTGATGGACACTTAAAATGCTTGTTTGAAATATTATAAACCTGTATATGTCTCCAAAGACCTACAACACTCCCATGATCAGCTCGCTTACTGCAGAAGAGAAAGCAAGAGATCATTAAAAACTATGTCCATCCTGGACTGGGAAAATATGACATATATAAACCCAAAAAAATTTAGCAAAGAAAAATAAATTTGGCTTGATGAAATGGTAGTTGATGGATCTGCAATTTAAATACTTACTTTAAACTTACCAGTGTAACTTTACTGCTTTATGATTCGTGTGTATGGCAGCATTTACAAAGGATGTTACTAAATACTGACTTTTTACATGATTACAGCTGTTCAAAAATTTCTATGACAATCAAGGTTTTGTAGTGATAATATACAACACTTACTTTTTCAAGGCTTGCTTCTTTGATGACACCTGCCTTTCAATTTAAAAAGTTCCTGTGAAGTGCATTCTATGTTAAAGTGTCCATAACCTCAGAATGAATGTGTTCATGTGTGTGTGCATACATGTATTTTTGCTTTGCAGTATGTGCTTTAAAGTACACACAGTTCTTTGCTACATGTATTCACACATACATGAGTATGGTCTACATAGTAAAAGTTCATATATATATTTTTTTTATATATAAATATATATATAAATATATATATAAACTCTGCAGGCAAGTAGTATTTCGCTTGTTATAGTTGAAGTCCTTTAAAAAAACTAAGTCACTCAGTTAACATAGTATAGCCAGTAAATTAAATTGAAAAGAGAAAATGTGAATGGAAACACCATTCTTGACCATCTGTCGATGGCATTCACATCTGTTAGATCGGGGATTTTTATTTTCAGTTGCGAAGACCTTCTTCGTAAATGGCCCCTCTTGCTATGGGAGCCTGTTCTTTCTGACGAACGCCTTCCCAGGCTTTCACGATGTGAGCTTTGTTTTCTGTACTGGATTCCTGAGTTGTCAAAGGATATGGTTGAATTTCGGGCTTCTGTAACGCTGGTGGTGACCTCGTTGCTTGCCACCTCGTTGTGAATTTCAAGCGATGTTAGCAGAATGTTTCCATGGGTGTCCACCTAGGGGGAAAAAATAGAAACATAAAGTCTTTCAAAAGACTTGACATCGATGAACGGAATGTGGGTGTATGTAAATCTCCAAACCCATACATATCTAGAAAAATAATGTAATTATTTTTAAGCATGTGATAATCTTAAAAAAGAAATGGCACTGTTCAGCTGCCTAAAATTAGGCAAGTACTTAAATACTTTTACAAACAGGGTTATCATCATGCTACCAAACATCCAGTACAAAACCATACTTGGCAAACTCTACCATTTTCTTTTCCCTCTGAACCAGCCACATTTTAAAGGATGGTACAGATCAGTGAAATCTCTGCATTGCTGGCAATAGAGCAAGAGAGTAAGGGATGGATCCTCTTTCTGCTACAGTAGGAAATTAAATTAAACTGGCTAGTTTTTTTTTTTTCCTAACGGTGATCTAAAACAAGCTTTTAAAAAGTGCCTGTGAAGTTTGCAAAAATCATAAGAACAGTTCTGATGTACTGAACTCTGTATTTTACAATCACGGAGCTTATTTACAACTTATCTCCTGAAGTTTTCCTTCCAAAGTCATTTGCAGAGTTTTCCAATCATGGCAATTTTTAACTGCAGGGATTTTCTGTCTGCATGATTGATCTCAAAAACAAATGAACTTAAGGCATAGAAAAAAAGTGGATGGATTGAGGAAATAGGAGGGACTCTTCCCTTTCACCATCCTATTCCAGAGGCAGTGACCAGTGTTTAGCACAAAGTATATTTATCACATGCTAACAAAGTCAAAGTCTTGGTGAGAGAAACTTGACAGCGATTTCTATGTAGATATTTTGGTTTAGTATTAATAATACTTTGCTTAAGTTAATAGCAACTACAACTACAGCAAGGTCAATGTTTGTATTAGCAGTAACTCATACCCAGTCAAGGACTAGGCATCATCCTGATAGACAAAAATCCAGGTCCCTGGTCAGGCATATCACAGAGAGCTCCATACAAAAATCAAAAGAACCCCATGTAAATTTCCAAGTACAGAGCAGTGTGATGCCATTTTCAATAATAAAGAAAAGGTCCTGATCATTTAGCCTCTTAAAATCTGAGCCAGATTCTCCAGCCTCCTGAGTGGCAAAAGAGAAGCAGCACAGAGTTGTGTATGGCTCCATCAGTCCAGAAACCTTAAGAGTTTCCATGAGTGGCACTGAGGAGAAGTTCCAAGGAATGGTGTCTTAATCAGTATTTGATAGTTTCATTGGTGGGGCAGCACAACCCCCATGCATCAGGCCCTACAGGCTGAAGGATGAGCAGTCAATACAGATAATGCAGGGATCAGCTCCAAATTTTCTGCCAGTTTTGGGCAAGGAAAATGATGGCTGAAGGTAAAAAAAAAGGCCATGTGCTGGGTATTTTCAGACAGTTAACACACGTGTGACTCTGTTCAAGAGAATTTATTTCTCCATGTCAAAAATAGATAGTGAATCATGGAATACAGGATAATTTCCAGTTTTACATATGCAATTTATTCATCCATAATTCATCGCACAATTAATACATTTTTCTAACCTGCCACATGATCTAGCTGTTTGAACTGTGTAGCAGTTGAACATTTCATTCTAGAAGCATCAGTTTAAAAGTGATTGTAAAAACAGGCTATTGTCACAGCCTTCTGAAGTTTGCACAGTCATCTGATACCATGTCCTTTGCAAGCTGTGTGATGGATTAAAAGTATGTGCAGCTATGTGTCTGTCCATATGCTTTTATTCTTATTGAAATTTTGTGAAATGGATATTTCTTTCATCAATTATTGATGCTTCAGCTTATCTCTTCTCAGGGAAGACAATTATGATAGCATATCAGTCATGCTTTGCCAAGGTGCTTGCCAATGGAAAAAAAGAATGTAAAATGTTACAAATTTTATACAGGCAAGTAGGAAAAAAATAATGGCATGGAGAAACCTCAGTGGTGATTAAGAAGAATTTATTTTCTCCATTGCAGAAACCCTTTGGGTACAAAAGTAAGATTTCAAGGTTTGTAGAAAGGAATTCATGCTGTTGAGCAGTCTCTGTAACCAGGGAATAAACACAAGTGTAAAATACAGTCATGGATATCATCACTACTTATGGTGGTCTCTGAAAAAACTGATTCAGTTTCTTTTGTTGTTTTTTTTTTTTTTTCCCTGCTAAGAGTACAAATTATGATCAGGATATTTTTGTGTGCAATGTGTAAAATATCTCAACAACCTGCTTTTTCCTTGTGAAGCTTAAAAGTAAATCTCTCATCCAGATCCCCACGGCATCAAATGTCATCTTTCCCATCTCCTCCCAGGCCTTGAGAAACATCCTTCAGCTTACTAAAAATGTCATAGCAGAGACCATTTTGGTGGGCTTCACTCCTAGAGCTCTTGCAGGTCTCTGTTCCTTTTCCTTCCACTACCACAAATGTCAGCTCCTCTTTCCCTGAGGACTTCTGATCTCTCCTGATTGTGTCTGCCACCTACATAGACACAGACATCAGCCCATCCTGGGTACTTTGTCCTTCTACACTGAACCTTGACTGTGCTGAGCCATCAGCTGAAAGCCTGCATTATGGAGGCTGCACCTATGCATTCAGGCTTCTCCTGATCAAGGAATTCATTTTATTCCTAGAAGGAAATAATAGGAATAAAATTGATTCCTTGATCAGGAGAAGACTGAATGCACCTTCTTCACCTTCTTTCATAGCCTTCTTCACCTTATCTGCCAACTTCACATGCCACCTTAACACAGCTTCTGCCTTTTTGCCTCCTGAGTGGCAAAAGAGAAGCAGCACAGAGTTGTGTATGGCTCCATCAGTCCAGAAACCTTAAGAGTTCTCACTGTTTGTCACTGCATCTAGATGCATCTGCATCAAATCAGAAAGGTGGTCAAGAAAGTTGCAACTATTGTGTAAATTATTTTTCTAAAGGTATCAGTATGTCCTATGAAGCTGCATAATAGTATACATTTTTCTCAAAATGTCAAATGAAACATATTTGGAAACATACTTTAGAAATTCTTCTCTTTGCTAATGGAGCAACAGGCTTGCATGTCAAATAAGAGGAAGGAGCAGATGGAGAGAAGAAGGAGTCTGCAGAAGCTAAATCAGCCTCTGGTCCACAGATACTCTTGAGATTCATTCTCTTAAATTGATTCCTTCAGAGGTTTTGAAGAAACCACCTAAGCCGTTGACAACATTAGAGCTAATACTTTGTGACAATCTTAAGGTGATGTCCTAAAGTATAAATACTTAATGCATGCAGCATGTTAGAAAGTATTTGCACATAGACATGACTTTGGAATCATTTAAGCAATGATTTAAATTACTTTGACAAAGGTACACAAGCTCTCTCAACAAATAAAGAAGCAAACCAATAATGGCAGGGTAACCTGTGCAAGTTGCCTCATGCTTGCCTGAATATACAGGGAAGGCAAAATCCTTCATGAGTGAACACGGGTGTTGCTCAGAGGCTCCAGGGAAAATGTTACCCCAGGTATAGATTAAGAAAAGTAGCTCACTGGATTACAGGCAGTTATGGCTATGAATGACAAACAAGGCTAATGTCTTTGATAAAATTTAGGTTTACTCTGTATGAGCCTTAGAATACAATACCTGGCTCAAAAATGTCACTCTGTGCACTGGAAATTCTCCCCAAAATGCTAATATCAGGCTTTACTCTCAAATCCTGTTATAAATCAGAGAGGACATTGTGTACTTGGCCAATTTCCCCTCAATTTTTACCATCCTTCTTTGACCAGAGTATTTTCCTTTCTTCACTTCTCTGCCAGCCCTGTGCTTCCATTCTTTCTGCAGCCTTCTTTCTCTCACTTTGGCTCCACTGAAGCCATTCCTTCCCACTTCTACACTATGGTCTCCATGTTTGATTCTCACATCTCCTCCCCAAAACAAGCAAGGGTTGGTTGTTTCCTTGGAGTATTTCCCAGTAATTTCATCAAAACAGATGAAAACAGCTGAGTACCAAATCATTAATTAATTCTCTGCTGAATGGGCATGGATACAAATACGCAAAACCAGTGCTCTTATTTCAGAATAAATTTTTATCAAACTCTATCCCTCCCACCTCTGAGTAACTACATCTCCTGCACCAGGGTGAAGTGACTGAATCTCACATAAGTGCATTTTGAGAGGCAGATTCACCTTTGAAGGTTTACCATTTCTGAGCTATACATATTACAGTACAAGTGAAAAGTTCAAATACTCCAGCAGCCTAATGTCATTACCCAAAAATGACTGTGACTCACCTAACTGAAGCCAGAAGGAGAAGAATTAAGACAGCGTTCACAGAGAACCTACTTCTTGCTCTTGGAGGAGCACCATATCACCAGTGGACTCAACTTGGATTATATGCTCCAGGTCCAGAACTTCAGTGCCCTGTTATATCTGAGAAGTCCTAAATCTACTTCTTAATTCTGCCTAGCATCCAGGCTCATTTAGATGTTAGCTATTCTAGTTTAAAAAACAAAATATAATAGCTGCTATTAAATACCTTTCTCCAGTATTTTTTTTAAAACTTCAACTTTAAGGCCAGTTTGAAAGCACTTTACTAGGGCCAGAAAACTACCATAAGCCTTGATTTATTATTAGGTAGAGTCTGAATTGTTTCAAGTTCATTTAGTTCTCTGTTTAATATTCCATAAATTTTAATGAGTATGTTACAATGAAATCTCTTTTTCCTCATAAATCTTTCAGAGGAAGCATTTTGCTCAAAAATAGGAAGCATTTTGTTAAACCCCATAGGTATGTTTACTTGTTCATCAATCCCAAATTTTCAAATACATGTAAACACTTCCCATCATATGAAGCAATATAAATGCAAATAGGGGGTTTAAATAACATAATGAAAAGCTCTGTCTCTGTAGTTAGTCTTGCATTATTTTACATCAAAATTAGTATTTAAGTACATACAGAATCACAGAATATTCTGAGTTGGAAGGGACCCACAAGGATCATCTGGTCTGACTCCTGACCCTGCACAGCAGCATCCCCAAGAGTCACACCATGTGCCTGAGAGTGTTGTCCAAACATTCCTTGAATTCTGTCAGGCTGGTGCTGTGACCACTGCCCTGGGGAGCCTGTTCCAGTGCCCAACCACCCTCTGGGAGAAGAACATTTTTCTAAAATCCAATCTGAACCTCCTCTGACACAACTTCAGGCCATTCCCTTGAGTCCTGTCACTCATCACCTGAGAGATTAGTGTCTGCCTTTTCACCTTCTTTGCTTATGCATAAATGGCTTTCCAAGATGTAGAAAAATATGCAATCAAGCTTAAAGTTTAATCTGTGCTTAAAGCTAAATACATTGACCACATTATACCTTGGATATTTAAAAATAATTTTAAACTGCGGACAAAACAAAAAGTATAGTGTTGAGTGTTCTCCCTGAGTCTAAAAATTGATACTTCTCTCACTCCCATTTAAATATGTTTATATTAATTAATAAGCATCAAAAAATGGAAGAGGTCATTATGTTATATTAGCTTAGTAGATGAACCCAGGATAACCATCAGAACTGGGAAGATGGAAAGACCTTGAAAAACAGGGAAAGCATGAAGAAGCAAACTAATTAGGAACTTCCATATTATTTTCACTGTCTATCAAGTAATAATGAAGTTTTACAATTAGCCTTGATATAATATAATGGAGGAAGAAAATGAAGCAAATGCATAGTCCTCCTTTGCCCTGTATTTCACATTGTCTGGATTATTACAGCCTTTGAGATGTCCTATGCACATCCCTCTTACCATCTCAGGATTTACACAATGCATACTTGTGCAAAATGGTTGCAAAATAAAACTTGTACATGTATGAGTCTCAGTGCACAGTGAATGTCCCCACCATGAGCTACAGGATGAGTATTCTTCCCACAAGAACTGTGCTTATCACCCTTGACAGATATATTTCAAAATTTGGTACCTACTCATCACAGTGGTGATATAAAAATCTCCCACTGTTAAAAAAAGCACTGAAACAAGTATCCAGGAAAGATGAAGATACACAGGAGAATACTGCCAGTTTTGCTATTCTCGTACTTTCCAATTTAAACTGAGTGATAATTTTTTTACAGAAGTCAAGATATTAATCTTCACAATAAAACCCCACTTATGAGAAGGGCTGCTACAATTAACAAAACTGCTAAGTGGATCTAAGTGGCCTGAGCCGCTATTCTCAGCAACGCCTGGTGGGAAGCATCTGCCTTGGCCAACAGCGGGGGTTGGAGCCAGGAATCTCCAGAGCTAAAAATATATGTAGACACTGCCTGATGAGAAGGGCCTTTTTATAAAGGGTTATTGCATTATTCTTATCAGAGGAAGCTCTTCCCACATGTCTGACAGCCATTGAGGTTTTGAAGCTTGAATGAGCTTGTGTGATAGTTACCCTCCTGATTGATACTCTGGGGCTGAATTATTGGTCCCACCAAACTGAAAACGTGAATTGCCACAGTTTGAACCAAAAAGCAATGTGTTCAGCAGGGGACTTTAACACATATCACACAAGCTCAGAAGGTCCAGAAGGATTGGCCCAGAAGGAGCAATGTCCAAAACACATGCTCACCATCTGATTATACAAGTAGCCTCCACCACAAGAGTGAACAAGTGACAACAGGATTGCCTTAAAGCTCTCTCATACTGATTTAGCCATAAATTAGGCTTTATCTGAGCCCTATTTAAAATTAACAACTTATGCAGCAAAACTGAAAGCTTTGAGAGATAAAAATGAAGCCTCAATCTGCCAACACAAACAGGATAAATGGAATTGATTCGTAACAATGGCAATCAATTTTCAAAGGAAACATCTTTAGAGACCACCTATTCTTTTCTGACAGCTTTTCTATAATCAGAGGACTTTAATTTAAGTATCAACACCATACCAGAAGAAATATTTTAGGAAAAATAAAAATTAATTTCTTCCTTGATCCTAGAGCTTGCCTTCATATAAGAAGCAGAGCATCAAGGCGTCAAAAGAGAGTTTTCAAACTCAAACAAGTATGTATATGAAAACTGGTTATACACACACACACAAAAAAAGCAGCATCCTGTGTTTGTCTCAATAACTATGGTTTACTGCAATAGGCTGGAACAATTCAGTGAGGAATACTATTTACAGTGCATTATCTGAAATAAAATGTGATGCAAAAGCAGTCAAAAGAAGAGACAGCTAAGTGTGAAATTTCCTCTGTAGTCAGCTGCGGATCCACAGATGAGTCACTCAGAAAGGATCACTCAGGTTTCATCTCATCACCAGCTCTGAATCTGCTGAAACCTTTTCCAGAGATTCAATTTAGTCAGACGTGCTTCAGCCATCATGCCACCTTCAGCAGTGCTGCACAGGAGAATAGAGAGCAGAGTTTTTCTCTCCCCACTGCTTTTCTTTGTCACCTCTGCAACCTGAGGACACCGGCTGTACCAATTCTATGCTGCAAGAGCTCGTCTTTCCCTTACACCTGGAGCTATTTGGCTCACTAGTTTCAACACATGGACAGAGCTGGACAGCAAGCCATAATGGGAGCATTGAAGCCAAGAGACAGCTCAGCAGCAGCAGCTGGTGGAGCCCTCCTCAACAGCAAGCCTGAGTGGCAGCATTTCAGGAATAACTCAGAGAGAAGTACCCAAAGGCCTGGCACTGGAGGGGCACATCCAGAGCAGCAGCACCAAAATGGCGGTGGCTGTGCCAGTTTTGGCTTTTCAAACCCATAACCTCTGACAATGCAAATGCTTTCATTATGAAGAAGACTTACTGAGCATGAAGTTACTGCTTTGCAAAGCAGTTATTACATACAAAACCAACATATCCACATCTGTGCATTTTGTTGTCTAGAACATTTTTTTTACTAAAAACCTTGCTTGCTCTACAGTCCAATAGGAAAATCAGGCAAAGCCCTTTTGCTACTATAAGAGGAGGGTTTTTAACCAAACCTGCTAGCTTGCACTCCTGATTTCAGTTCCCTGATGTGTAAAAAATAGACTACAATAGTAGTATCCAAGCTGGTTCTACTGGTTTTCATGGGCTAATAAACTTCTGGGTGGAAATAACATGCAATTTGCTCATTGCCTTCTCTTGTTCCCTTTGCCTGAGAGAAAGACATTGCCTCAGCAGCACTGCCAGTCTTGGACATCATAAAAGAAAAGCTTGAACTCGGGGACTGAGCACCAGGCAGTGTGTTGAGCTGCCCCTTCTCTGACTCCCAACACAAGGGATTTCCACCACACCACCGGCTCCTCCTGACTCTGGCTAGACCTGATACAGCACTAAGTTGTTCTGTCACTACACCCACAAGTTACAGCATCTGATGTGGACAATAAATAGAATATTATTTATTTTTTATTTGGCTCAGTTTGGTTTTTTGTTTTGTTTTCCTAGTGCCCTGAGCTAGTATTCTTAATCAGTGGCAGGGAGCGCATGCACATGGTTCATAAACAAGCAAATTCAATTACTGAAAAAAACCAGCAACTGAGCAACCCAAAATAGTAGTCAGAAATAAACTAATAATAACGCCTTCTTCCAGTTTTATATTTGAACATTTTTCAATCTCCTCTCCAGCACAGCTTACATTTGACAGTCATGAAATAGTGGTGATAAGTGCAAAGTGGGCTGCCTGCTTTTGGCATTCTCCCTTTCTTTAAAAATGTCGCTCAGCCCCAGAACACATAAGATTGGAAATATTTTCCAGAATTAGAAACCATCCCTTTCTGAATGAAATTACAGTCCATGGAAGACTGAAGCCTCAGCAAAATCACAAAACTATTAATTTCATTGAACTTGCAAAAGTAGTCTTCCTGTGTGTCTCTGAGCCTCCCTTACTGTGCAGTATTGGGGTACACTGCGTGAGCCTGTCCCAGAACATCCAGCACCGGAGTCCCAACCCTAAAGCAAGAAGCAAGCAACTGTTATTTCCATCAGATTCAATGATTTTCAAGAGTCACCGAAGGAGAGACTGGAAGTTAATCACTCTTTACTATCCCTGAAGTGGTGAGAACCAAGGTTGCTACTGTCTTCCATAGAAAGTATGATAAGAACTCTTGCATGACTCCAGTCCTGCTGCATCCATGGTATCTGTACAGCATGGTAAATGGTGGACACGATCCAGAAGAGAAGACATTTTCTTGCTTCAAGGTTGTGGTATCTTGAAGCCATGGAAACTTGTCCAAAGTAGATCTGTTAGATGTATTTTCCCTGAGATGCACATCTTGAAATCTATGTGATCTCTTGCCTGTTCTGATCAGTTTCCTATGCTTCACATTTGCCAGTGTTTCTCAAATGAGAAATCTGGCATCCTACATCCAGTGAATCTTCTATCCATGTTTTGTTTCAAAGGAAGATATCCAATTAGCTCTACCTAATATTTCTATCTGTTTCTGTTGCATGCTGGCACTGCTTCTCTGAAGGCATTGAATTCAGAAACAGAGCTCTGCTGAATTCCCCAGCTGTGGTCTGGGGACAAAATGTTTTCTACACAGAAAGGGACCATACCCTATTATTTATCCTGTGTTATTTGAACAGCAAATATTCGCAGTAAATATGAGTATATACGATTGTACAATGCATACAGAGTTCCCTTTCACACCTTGAACTCCCAGGGACAAAGTAAAACACTCTTCTTTAAACTCTGGTATACTGAATTTGTATCCTTATTTGAAAGAATCATAGAATCTCTTTGGTTAAGAAGTCCCCTAAGGTCACTGAGTTCATCTGTTAACCCAGAACCATGCCCCACATGCCACATCCACATGAATTTTGAACTCTTCCAGTGATGGTGATTCCAGTGCCTGACTTCCTTTTCTGTGAATAAATGTTTCCTAATATAGAATCTAATCCTCTCCTAATGCAACTTGAGGCCATTTCCTCTCATTCTGTCACTTGCTACGTGGGAGAAGAGACCAACCCCCACCGCGCCACAACCATGTCTCCAAGTGCCACATCTGAACATCTTTTAAATATCTCCAGGGATAGTGATTCAACCACTTCCCTGGGCAGCCTCTTCCAATGTTTGACAGCCCTTGCTGTGAAGAAATTTTTCATTCATGCACGGTTGCCATTAAACCAGCAGAAAAAGCAGAACAGTTAATTATATTTACTTGGGATGCTTCAGAAACAAAAGAAAAGGTTGTAAGTCAAAAGCCAGGGAAAAAAAAAAAGATTGCTATATGGTATGTACAGATTCAGGATATAAAAATGGCATGAACTGGGTATAAAATGTACATTTTCATTAGTTAAGGTACTATGAATACTTTGAAAATATAGATAAATTGATCTCAAGACAGAAGAACTGTCAGGCATGGGGTAGTATTGGACCCATTAACAAGTCTTGTACTGAATAATGTAAATCACTTAAATGGATGAGATACACCAGATGGTTTCCAGCAGGAGCATTAAACATTAGTGCATACATCTGCATTACCTGCTTGCAGTTAAAATCTTCTCCATGGCCTTCAATATAGATACTCTTATTTCCCCATCTGTATTTTTTTATTAATATGACTATTTATTTTTCCAGTAAAGAGAATTTCTTTGTCCTGATATCTTAGTTCTAAGTAGAGCTGCCAACTGTGATGAGAATCTGGTTTCATAATACAGTGGAAAAAAATATGTTTGCTGGTTCAGAATTGTTTCACATATAGGAGTGCTGATAATTAGGTGTAGTTCTGCATTACATTTACTATAGCAGACAAAATCATTAGGATAAACAAATATAGCCCGAAATTACTTTGATGATACTGGTTTTGATAAACAGGTAGTAGTTCTGTCACTGTGAATTCTTCTAATTTATAGCTGATAGAAAAAAAAACCCCAGTCTTACTCAATAGAACTGAATGAAAAAGCCTCATTGGGAGCATTTTGGTAAAAAAAAAAAAGAAAGATATTCTATTCAAACTGACATGGCTTGTTAATGTCAGCCACTGCTGAATACCTTGCATTTCCTCCCAAAGATTAAAAAGTGAGGTATTCACTGGATAAAGTAATACTCCAGGCAAGGAAATAGGCTGGAGGATAATCAGCATAGACCTTGCCAATACCATGCTTCAGAAATCAATCTGAAAGTTTCTCTAGGACTTACACTTTCCTGCTGGCTTTTAGCAGCAGCAGATGACAATGCCACACACAGCATTGAACTATGCTGGCCAGTTAATTAGCATGGCAGAACTAATCCTTCTTTATCTGTTCTCTCCCATGGTAAATGCATCTCCTCTAAGTGAAGTGATGTGAAAGGTGTGCTCAAATCCTGGATTCTCTTACACAGGAAATGTACATAGGTACTTAAAATCACGGTTAGATTATATTTGATTTAGACAAATAAATGCATTTGTTGATCTGAGCCTTTATTTTCAAGTTAACTTCCTTCCCACTGTCTTCTTCTTACACTTGTCATATATATCATACTCCCTTCCACATCTATATGCCTACAAACAGTCTTCTATGTCAGTTCCTGAAAACGAAAATAGCCAAGTTTGTCCACAAAAAGATGTGGTTGGTTGTCTCCCCAAAAATGGTTTCTTTTTGGGGTTCTTTCATACTGATATGCTTTGCAATGTAAAAATAAAATATATATAAATTCAAGAAACTTACCCGACTGCCTTCAAACCTTGAGCGATCGTTGTTTGCCTTTGTTGTTTTTTCTGCAAGTTTCTTCTGCCTTTGAGGGCCTTTTCCAAAGAAAATGTAGTTGACAAAGGCGTATTCAAGTAAGGCCAAGAAGACAAACACAAAGCAGCCCATGAGATACATGTCAATGGCTTTAACATATGGAATTTTAGGCAAAGTCTCTCGCAGGTGAGTGTTGATTGTTGTCATAGTCAGCACAGTCGTAATTCCTACGCAAAGAAAAAAGATCATATATCTTACAACTCCAAGCTTTCAGTTTTATTTTCCTTCTTGGCAAACATGGCTTGTCAATGGGAAGAAGCACAAAAATTTGTCACCTTGCAGGTGACATCACTGCAAAAAAAGAGCAAAATTAAAACTTGTTACATTATTATTCTGTTGCAATTATTTCCTTCCTATGAGTGGGGGGGAACCGCTAACAAGGGGGTCTGCACCAGTGCCATGAGTTAATGTAGATTCATGGAAGCCAAGAGTAGCTGTATTGAAAATCTCTTCCATGGAGACCAAACTGATGTGCAACAAGAACAGTGTTCACACAGATGGTGAAAGACTTCTCCCACAGTTTTAATTTTCTAAGAGTCAGGCAGTTTGTTGATGTCAGTCCTGTAGGGTGCTCCTGTGGTAGATGGGGAGAGACAGGTACCTTTCTAGAGCAGTTCATCCCATCTAGATTAGATACCTGTTTCAGGAAAGGACAATCTATAACTGGAATTTGAGATGACTAATTTGCAGCAGTAGGCTAGTTACATAGAAACAAATGAGGTGCGCAATGAGAGAGATAGGTATGTGAATTTTTGGAAGGAAGAAGGAGGGAGAGCAGTATTTTTATAGCAACAAACTGGATGCTAATGAAATATTTTAAAAATATCTATATCAACCTTATTTCAAGGTATTTATCTAAGGATGGACACAGCACCTGGAAATATATTACAGAGGACTGTGACGAAAATCTGGAAAGAAAAGCAAATTTATTGTCAGTCTGACTGAATTCACAATAAACTGCAGGATCTGTTTGTCCGCTGGAAATTCTATGGGAATTGCAAATCACAGGTTTCTGAAAAGACTGATTTGTGGAATAAGTCTCATTTCAAGGCAAGTCATTCTATTAGTTCTCCTCCATTACTATTTTCTTTGATTCCATAATTATACCATCAGTTTACATGTTGTCACTAAAATACAGGCAGAACAAAAATAAAGGACAAAATAAAATTGCTGCCATATAATAAAGCACAGCTTCTTTTATCTGAAGAGACAGAAATAAAGACAATATAACTCAAAACCAAGCCATCAGTGTAAGCAGTGCCACTCCAGGGAACTGTAATAATACCCTATGAGATTGTGTAACAGATATTTTGGATATTTAGTGGGTTAGTGTCATGCAGTTTTCAGTTTTTCCTCTAAACTGGGAAACAAGTGTGCATTGATATCAGATGTCTGGTATCCAGAAGATGAGGCACGCTGAAAAGAAAGGTAGCTATCATTAACCAAAGGGAATTACATTCTCTGGGAGATCCTGAAATCCTGTGGCCAAATGTCCTTCTGAAGCTCAATAATTTATTTTAAAGAACAGCTGGAGGAGAAGTAGCTGACACTCACCTAAAACAAAAAAATAAGATAATGTGTTTATAGTCCTTCCCACAAGGGAGGACTCAAGAGATTATTCTTCTCCTCACTCAAAGCACTGAATTTAGGAACTTCTAGGGCTAACTAGCAAAAAGTTGAGAGCAGAATTGATAGGTTTGAGTATTTCTCTTGAGATCAGCCCCATATCACCATCTGTCTGCAGTGTCCATAGCACATAGTCTCTGAATGAGCTGATCTTTGCTCTGCACCTTGGCTTCACTATGGAGGCAACTATTTGGTTTAGTGCAGCAAGGGAACAGGCACAGGGGCAAAACATGGAAGTGAATAAAAAGAATCAGGCTCACAGAGAATACAGGCTTCTTGCAGGGGTTGAATAAAAGTTTGTGTCCCAAGAATTGCACAGAGAATGCTTCCTTGAAAAAATACTTAGGAAATTAGGTATACCTTCTTTGTACTGAGTTTTTCAGAGCCAATCATATAGGTCCTAAGGTGCTATATTGCCTTTAAGCTTTTATACCATTTCACGTTAGGATGCCACGTAAGTTCACAGACACTACATAACAGGGAGCAGCTGTTGCCTCCCCTGGGGGCAGGAAGGCCCTGCAGAGAGACCTTGACAAATCAGAGGACAGGGCAGGCAACCACCAACCATGTGGAATTCAATGAGGGGAAGTGCTGGATTCTGCACCTGGGATGGGGCAAACCTCAATGTACAGACAGACTGGGGAACAAAAGTCTGGAGAGCAGTGCTGCAGAAAGTGCTGGGGGTCCTAGCGGACGGCAGCCTGAACATGAGCCAGCAGTGCCCTGGCAGCCAGGAGGGCCAAGCGTGTCCTGGGGAGCATCAGGCACATCATGGCCAGTGAGGCAAGGGAGGGAATTGTCCTGCTCTTCTCTGCACTGGGGCAGCCTCACCTTGAAACTTGTGTGCAGTTTTGGGCACCACACTATAAAAAACATATTGAACTATTAGAAAGTGTCCAGTGGAGGGAAATGAGGATGGTGAAAAGTCATGAGGGGAAGCTGTATGAGGAGCAAGTTAAGTCACTTGGTCTGTTCAGCCTGGAGACCTCATTGCAGTTACAGCTTCTTCATGAGGGGAAGAGGAGGGACAGGGACTGATCTCTTCTCTGTTGTGACCAGTGACAGGACCCAAGGGAATGGCCTCAAGTTGTGTCAGGGGAGGTTTAGGTTGGATGTTAGAAAAAGGCTGTTCACCCAGAGGGTGGCTGGGCACTGGAACAGCTCCCCAGGGCAGTGGTCACAGCACCAAGCCTGACAGGGTTCAAGAAGCATTTGGACAATCCTCTTGAGCCCATGGTGTGACTCTTGGAGATGGTCCTGTGCAGGGACAGGAGTTGGACTCCTGTGGGTCCCTCGTGGGACATTTCAGCTCACCATTTTCTGTGATTCTGTGGTACCAGCTTAAGACTAATAAGAGGGGCTATAAAGAGGAACATAGGATTAGACCCGTGATACTGAACTTTATTATACAAACATCACTGACATAATCACCAAGGCACTAATTCTTTTCTGAGAAGAAACTATTAGATGGATTTTTGTCCTCTCAAAAGGACTTTTTACCAATTGAAAATAGAACATCTGGTCTCCTGAGCTTGCCTTGTACTCTCTGATTTTTGTTCTAATATTTGTTTTACAGTACTTGATGAACTTGTGCTACACAGAAATGGGTCACATGAGACAGTCTTGCTCCTTAAACAAGGAAAAATCTCATTAACCTGTAACAGAACGGTATGGAATGTCATTGTGGTTGAAGTGCTGCCCTCACTTGGTCCACCTGGGTGGATCTCTGCTAACCAGTAGCTCATTTATGAACACATCAGAGGTGTTTGGGCTTCATGCCTCACTTCCTATTAAGCTACTACTTAGCTACAAGCTGCTAAAGAAGCCCTGGCTGCTGAGTGGTAATGCCAGACTGTGCCATGCCCATATGCACCAGCTAACCCACAGTATATGCAGAATCACTGCACAGTAACTGCAGTTAATCTACAGTATCTCCATCTACCCAAATTCAGATGCTGGATAATATGTTGCACAAAGGTGGCTACCCTGCCTGCTTTGGTATGTGGGACCATGGGAGACATGGGGAAAGGAAAAAGGGAATCACAGGGGCACGGGTTGGAGTCTGGGTTTGCTGTGGTACATAACAGAAAAATAAGGGAACTAGGGAGTATGTTCCTGTTTTAAGAAAATAAGATAATACAGCAGGTAGATAGCACAGACTTAGTGACAAGTTTTGGGTGATGGGGAAGTGACAAGGGATGTGTAATTGAGAAGCACAGGGTTGAAGATAGAATTTGGGACAAGATGAGAGGCAGAAGTATTTGTAAGGATTTATGGATCCATTCAATCTTCCTTAGGTATAGCTATCCCTGAGTATGCTTCTGTAAAGGATGAAATATTTGCTATTGTCATAGAATAGCATTCTATTGTCATAGAATCTGTCCTGGTTCTGGCCAGGACAGGGTTAATTTTTGCAGTAGCCAGGAGGGCGCATGGCTAGGACTCAAAGGTTATTCTACATCACCTCACTTCATTGCCAGAGGTTGCGGGAAGGGAGTCTTTTCCTGGGAGGAAGGTTTCTCTTCAGGTTGGGGCAAAGGTGGCCACCATTGAGTCACAAGTTGCACAATGAGCATTTTTGCTGGTGAATCATTCTCTCTTTTGTACAGTTTTGTTATTAGTGTGTTGCTGATCCTGTGTTTTTTTGTGTCTCATTGCTGTTTGCAGTAAATTGTTCTTACCTCAGCCTAGTCTCTTTGCCTTTTGTGCCTCCAATTCTCTCCAGCCATCCTCACAGGGGGAAGGGGGACAGGGGGAAGCAAGAGGCAGTGTGGTTTTAATAGGACCACTAAATTGGAGAATATCCTAACCTAACCCTAATCCTAACCCTAAACTATGACAGAATCACAGAATTGTTTGGCTTGGAAGGGACCTTAAACACCATCTAAGTTTGCTGCCATGTGCAGTTCAAGTTGCTTGAAGACACATCTGACTTGGCCTTCAACACTTCAAGGGATGGGGAATCCACAACTCCTATGGGCAACCTGCTCCAGTGCCTCACCATCCTTACAATCAAGAATCTCTTAATCTAAATCTATTCTCTGTCATTTTGAAGCGATTCCTCCTTGTCCTGTCACTACATGTCCTTGTATGAAGCCCCTTTCCAGTGCTCCTGTAGGCCCCCTTTTGGGTACTGGAAGGTGCTGTAAGGTTACCCTAGAGCCTTCTCTTCTTTAGGCTGAACAAAACCAAGTCTCTTGGCCTGCCTTGACAGGAGAGGTGCTCCAGTCCCAGATCACCTTCATGACCCTTCTCTGGACTCACTCCAACAGGTCCATGACCTTATGTTGGGGACCCCAAACCGGATCCCATATTCCAGCTGGGGTGTCATGAGAGCAGTCAAGGAGAAGAATCATCCCCTCACCCTGCTGGCCATACTGGTTTTGGTGCAGCCCAGACACAGTTGGCTTTCTGGACTGCAAGTGCTCATTGCTGGGTCGTGTTAAGCTCCTTGGCAATCAATACCCCAAGTCCTCCTCCTCAGGGCTGTTTCTCAACCCATTCTCTACCCAGCCTGCACTTGAGCTTGGGATTGCCTGACTCACATACAGGATCTTGCACTTGGCCTTGTTGAACTTCATGGGATTCATGCAGGTTCACCTCTCAAGCTTGTCAAGGTCTTTCTGGATGTCATCCCTTCCCTCCAACGTGTCAACTTCACAATTTTCTAGTGACTTTCCCTTATTTAAAGGATACCTTGATCTGAAAAGTCCTTGGGCAGGAATCGCATACCTGTGCCAAATCCATGCTTTTCTGTCATGAGGTAAATGACACTTTAAGCTGTCATAAACACGCACTTAACACGCCATGTACTCTGAGGGGTAGGTGGCACGGCATGGTCCATAGCTGATGTGCCCCTGTATGCTCTTTCTGCCAGTGTCAGTTAAAGCACCCAGGACCTCAGGAGGAGGCTTGGAGCCACATCTGTCCTCCCACACTGAGCTGGACTAAAGCCTACGCTCAAGTATGACTGTGGAGCTGGTCTCCTAGATGAAATTACAACAGCATTAACTTGATGAGAACAAGTCCGGGACCTGTATGAGCAGCGCATGTCAGAGATTTAATGGTTACACTCTTGCAAGAAGGGGGAAACATCACTTTTGAGGCAATGCTGGATGACACGATTTTGACGCATTATTTTGGAATTTCAAAACACTGACATCATGTCGTAGTTTTTAACAACCTCTGAAGGCTACATTAAATCTGACATTTTAATGTCCCACTCATTTTTAGCACATACCAAGGGCAACTCTTGCTGCTGATGCATCATAATTGATCCAGAATGACACCCATGATAAAATGGTAATCAGTATGGAGGGCATATAGGTTTGAAGAATAAAGTAGCCAATATTTCTCTTCAACCTGAAGCTCAGTGAAAGTCTTGGATAGGCACCTGAGAAAAGAGAGAGGAAAACAGTGTTATTTATACTGAAGGAAAGACACTTGTAGATAGCTGCCTTCAGTTTCTACACATTTTGTGGGGTAGTATGACATCTGCAGAACAGTAGGGATGACACCATCACTGTATTACTCATCTGTATTAAAAGAAACATTGCAGTAAATACAATGATAGCCAAGTAATTTGTATATGGGAAGAAAAAGAGAGACAGTGAATTACTTTAGACTATTGAACAGATAGGTGAGCACCACTTAGTTTTTACAAACAATTGTTTAGGTGTCCAAGTAAAATGCTTATCCAAGTACACAGTTTTCTGTACAGATTTTATATTGAGAGAATAAGTAATGCGCACAATTTTTTCCTTTACAACGAGGAGTTGTGCAAGAGATGAAACTTCTTAATTACATCTGAACTATGAGAAACATGCAGCCTGTGGTGTCAAAAATAAATTGTAATGAATTCCACTACAGGAAAAGCCTTCAGACTAGATCCTCTAACGTCAATTATAACCAGACCAAATTTTTCTTCCAAACATACTTTAAACAAAAAAAATTTGAATTTTGTTTGCATATGTATAGTTCATGAACAGTTACAAACAGAAAAAATTAGGAATGGAAAGAATTAATAACCTCAATACCAACTTAATTTCATATTGGTGCTAATCTTACTGAATACATTTGAGACATATATATATATATAGATATATATATATTCAGATGAATATATTTAGAAATCTCAAACTGTTAAAAATAATTGTGACTTTTTTCACCAACTGCAAAGATGATTAAATCTGAGTACAGCTGTATAAGAAAAAGGTAGTCATTCACACATTAGCTCCATGATTTCAGTGTTCACACTACAAGCACTAGATATACTTCTAACAGCTCATCTAAAAGATTTAGTTAGTCAACATCCTAAAAAAAATTTCAGCACATACCAAGAGCCCAACCAGATATTAGAACACTTCCCACCCATTCTAGTGCAAATATGTAAAAACTATGAAAGATTCTGTTTAGAGAAAAAATGAAAAATTAAAAGCTTCCCTTAAAATTATATTCATGTATTTGCATATGAACTTAAGGAACTATATTTGCCCATATAGACATGAATGATGGATTTCCTAAGAAAGAAAGGGAAAGAAGCAAGGGAACACTGCAGATTTCTCTCCATCACATTCCTGATAGTTTGTTACACTTGGAGTCATACAACAGAAAAATGCCACACCATTTCCAGGCAGCAGGAGCATCAAGGTAATATCAAACTTGTGCAAATATCCTTAACTGTTGTATCAAACAATCTCAGAACAACTATCATGAGGAAAAGAAACCTCTGGTACGTGTATCTGGTTTCCGTGATTGCTTCAATCAGTAGCATTTTTTTTCAGAATGAAATGCTTTTTAGTTTCACCAATAGCAGTATATTGGTGGAATCAGAAGGATGTATTTCAGCCTGATTAGACCAAGGTTTTCTGCTGTCTGGAGCAGTCGACACAATTTTCAGCAAGCAAACATCTATACTGCAGCTTGCTTAACATCTTCATTTTCAGAGAAACAATGTTTCATTTCAAAAGACAAGTTTTCTCATTGAAACCAGCCCTGCTTTTTTTTTTTTTTTTTTTCAAAGCTTAACATTTTCATTTGGATTCTTATGAAAATCTTTCTGTGGCCTTGTGTCTGCAGATTATATAAATAAAACAGGAGACCATAATGAAATATATAAACTGTGCTGTCATGATATACATTAAAAATGCAGCAGACCTGATCACCCTTCTGGAATAAGAGTAGAGCATCAGACAGAAATCTTTATAAAGCTCTGCTGAGAAAAATTATTTCATATAATGCACTACCCACTCAAAGGGATTCTCTATAAATGTGTATAAAAACTTTTCAAAAATTATTTCATATAATGCACTACCCACTCAAAGGGATTCTCTATAAATGTGTATAAAACTTTTCAAAAGCCCTGTCCAGGTCTGAATATCTGTGGAATATTATTGACAAAGGTGACAACTGAAATACTGATTCTTTGAATAAATAGCATGAAGGATTAATTCAAGAAAGTTCAGTAGAACTGAATCACTGAATCAAAGTCCATTTTTGGTTTGCTCCAGAGCCAAGGACCCTGAATGCACTAGGGAAATTCAGAGAAAGAAGAGAGAACTTCACCTTTGATAAAGCACAGAAAATGGTGTGGGTGAAAGAGGTGTGTATCAACAGGGGAGGGAATAATGTGTCACATATGTTAGTAATGTTCAGTAATGAAATCCCAAACCATATAACAGAGTGAGCTTTAGACATTTATCTTGAATGCTTCACCTGTGACCATGAACCATTACCTTAGCACCATTTCTGTCTAATTAGGTAAGGTAATTACTGAAACTAGTGAGATGTGGCCTTAAAGGGGGACTCCCCAGAGAGCTGACCTCAAGGCCAGAGACACCAACCTAAATATGCTCAAAGCAATAGGTTTTTGTTCTGAAATTAGAATCCCAAGAACCATGTCTAGAGCCAGGGCTGTCAGTGCCTTCTGTCTTCCTGCTCTAGAGTTGGAGTTGACTGCAACAGAGATTCACTTGCTAATCTGATGGTGCCCTGATCCTTTTGAGATGCCCTGTGACATCTCTCAGACGCCAGCACACAGCTGATGGATATGATTTACCCCCCTACATCCTTTTGATCAGCACGTGGATAACATGAAGGCTGCTGTGTGCCCCCTCAAACAGCAGTTCCTTAAGTAACTCCCTTGAGCTGCTTACACATGAGCTTGGTTGTGCTTACACATAAGCTCCAGTTCATCCAGTCAATCTAGCAAATGAAACCTAGAGAATTATCCACCACCTCCTAAAATGGACTCCTGTAGATGTTCTGAATTTGTTTCCAGACTCCACCAACTGCATGGACTCTATTCTGACCAACTCAGACACCTAGTTCAAATGTAGACACTGAAATTATAGTCACCACAAATCAGAACAAGATGAATCCAGACCCTGCAAGTCTCAGGGTAGATTTTGATGGTGTGAGGCTGCTGGGCAATATAAACAAAAGTCTTGCTGGCATTACAGCTGCTTACTGCAGTTGACACGTATAGTAGAGTATAGACTTTGTTAGGGTCAGGTTGAAATTGAAGCATGAACGGGTAGTCTCATTTTTTATCATACTACATAGCCAGGGTTCTCCTTTAGGTACCTCTCCCTGAGACTGTGAGAGTTTATATTACTTTCAACTGAATTGCTCTTATGTCTTCAAAAACTATCTATTGACCCTGCATCCAGCCTGCCATCTCTGCTGCAGTATCTCACCTCCAGCAAACAGGCCACAGGAGTCTATTGAAAGTAGAACCCCTCCTTATTTCCTGTAGTTAATTCTCCCTCTTTGTCTGAATGGCTAAAGCTCTGTGAAAAGGATGGATCCTAACCTTCATGGAGCAAGGACTGTAAGTCAGATCTTTATTTATCTAGAGCGATCCTTTCTGTGGATTACTTATTTAATATAAGTTGACTTCTGGGTAAGCTCAACAATTACACTGTTACTTGTCTGATTATGATTGCATAATGATTTGTCAATTAAGGCTCAGTACATTTAGAGATTAATTGCCAGGAAATTCTAGTTGTTAAGTTTCCATAAAAAACTTCTTTTTTTTTTTTCTTTTAACCTTGTTTTGCCTTGTTATCCTTCATCTCATATAACAGGTTGATGTATATGGGCTGATTTAAATACTACAGGAATAACAGAATTTTTCCAGAAGTATTTCAGTCTAACAGTATTGGGAATGAAAGTATGAAAAAAAATACTTAATCAATACTTGAGCCCCAAATGTTCCTTTTTCACAGTTTTGGGCACCTGATAAAAAGAGATTACTTGTTTCTGTTCCAATTTCATTAAAAGCTAGCAAGCTGAAATATCTGGCTTCAAGGCTAAATTAGTCTCTTGCTGTTTTATCCAAGTATGAAACAAGATAACAGAGTTGGTCAGTTACAGAATTTTTCTTTTAACATGTTCTTCTGGGAAGGTTCTTTGGCTAATTGGAAATGTACTTTACATACTGATCTTTCAGAATACAGTAAATATTTCATTTTCAAATCTTTTAAGACTATCCTCTTCTTACCAACAGGTTGCTAATATGGCTTTGGCTGCTTGAAGCTTTTAGGTGGTGTTTTACATATCCCCATTCCTGTTCACTACATTTCAGGTGTTTGAATGCAGGTATTTGCTCATGCGTGGAGCATGAGCTGTTAGTGGAAACCACAGAGATCTAGACCTAGAGCCAGCTGATTCTAAGGGTGTGATTTAACTCTCTATACTGAGGTGTCTAAAGCCATTTGAGATGTGATAGGCTAAAGAAGAGCAGAACAGAACACTTCTTAAGCAATCAACACTGAAGCAGTAGATGATGAACTGAAAACACAAAGTTGTAAGATTAGCAGCCTAACTGCTAACCAGGATCTTATACAGCAGCTCAAGAAGCAGCAGATTGTTATGTTTAGGCAACTGAAGAGTGTCTTAAAATATTCATTTGAGAAAACAGAGGTGTTCAAGAGCTGAATAGCTCTTCAGGCTTCACTGACAGCACTGACTGGATAGCATTTGACTGTGGGCTTCATTCAGTTACCGACATGTGTGCATCCAGTGCCATTTAAATATCTTATGGTATCCAGTATGGCCTTCAGCTGGTGTGAAAAGGACAGTCAAACCAGGTATTTCTTCTTCATAGCAATTCAAAAATCATTAATAAAGGGAACAGACTATTCTACATGGCTTTGCAGGTACTTTCTAGACACCTGATGGTTTTATTCAATTTCCAATCAAGTGTTCTCTTTTTTTTTTTTAAACTACATGACCATACTTGTTTGTCCATTAATCTCAGGTATGCCATTTGCTAGATTTTCACTCACACTTACTTATTTTCCATAAACCCTTTTCTATTGCTCCATTACTCTTCAAGAGTGCTACCCTTGACCAAAAATACAAAGCTTAAGCATTAACAAAGTAAATCAGACTTCTTTTTATGATGAGATTTGTGGTTTTGTTTGTTTCTTTTCTTTTTCTCCCAAAAAAGATCTTATTGGCTCATGTTCAGTTTGACATCAACAACCCCTATATTTCTACACACAGAACCCTGGCATAACCTGGCATTCTCTATCCTTAATTTGGATAGGAATAACTAGTTGCACAGATGCTGTATTTTGAACTTGCCCATACTGAATTTTATACTTTTTTCAGATACATTTTTTTGCTACTTTGGCAACATAAATTTTAACTTCCATTCTATACTTCAACAGTATGCAGTTCCTCCAGCATTCTTGCAGTTCCACCCAGATTTCTGCCATTATTGATGGGGGTTTTCCCAAGCTTATGATTGCTTCTCAGTAGTAACTATGGGAACAGATTTTTTCCCTTTGCCTAAGTTACACAAGATTATACAGCACAGTTTCTCTTGAAGGATAGGAGAAAAAACTAATCCAAAAGCTGTTTATGGCATGACTCTGAAGTCTTCTTTTAGTTTTATTCAATCAAAGCACACTAGGACTGAAATCTCTGAAATGTTCCCTGAGATATTGCACTCAAAGAACTAATATCTCCCCCTGAGACTTCAATAACCTCAAAGCCAAAAACATGCCTAATTTACTTTCCAAAAAAATGTAGCAACTGGCCCTAATTACTAGGACTGCAAAAAAAACCCTTGAGAGGAAACTTGAAAAGTGTCTGCTGACTTTATGTATCCGAGCTGCTGGCATGCTTTAGATTTAGATTTAAACATGGTTTTGAGAAACAAATGTGATGCTTCCCTGCATGGAAATACTTGTCATAAAATGTCATCATTAATCAAGCATTTTTATAATGTCCTGTATCAAAGCAATAGTAAATTCAGTATTGTGTCTTTATCAGTGAAAAAAATTAAATGTTTCAGAAAACAGCACAAGAAACATGCTGTTCTCTGTGAGTCCCTAATGCCAAGCTGTCTTAAACCCTGAAGCATGAGACTTTTTTATTCCTTTCACTAGTATTTTTAAGAAAGAACCATTAATATTCTGAACATTTGGTCAGTCACAGAAATATGTACTCCTAGTTTTTTTAGACTCTCTCTTGTATTTGTCACATATCTCTTTGAATTTCTCCTTTTCCTGATTTTTTACAAATCTCTCATCTCTACATTACTAAGTCATGCATTTAGTGAAATATTTCATACTGAATTAAAAGGTGGCCTTGGACTGTCATAAAATCACTCCAAAAATAAGTTCTCTCTATTCTCATTGTTGTCTAAACCAGCCTTCCTACAAAAGAATATCCAGTCCTGTGGAGGGGTAGGTGAGCCCTGGCTGCCAAAGGTGACAGTAGCTGCAGGACAGAAGGATATAGGATTAGAGCAACTGATTCTCTATATAAAAAAATCTTCCATTCACAATGGTAAACGAGAACAGCAGCAGCTGGCAAACCCCCTCATACTAATTTCAATCCCAGCAATATTTACATTTTGTTCTGAAATACAACTTGTGTTTCTGTGTACTTTGAAACAGATGCTGTGTCCAAAGAGTGGGTGAAGTGATGCTTACAAACATGATTCAGCTGTGCTTCATTTGTTCTGGTGTGCTGAGACAGATGGAACAGCACACTCCTGTGGTCTGAACAGCACTGAAAATCTGAAGGCCCCAGTAATGAACAAAGTAATGGCCCCACATGGGCTGATGGCTTTCTGTGTTGGTTTGGTTTTGTCAGACATATTCCTATTTTGGTGTCTAACACCAAATATGTAAATCAACCTTGCATTTTGTAATCTAAAGACATTCAGTACTGTGAGTTGCTACTAACTTTTATTCTATCTTCAAGGAAACAAGCAGGGATTTAAATTTAATTCTTTAACAATGACTACAAATGCACTGAATGGCTATCTATAAAGTACTGCATATCTATCAGTGCAAATCAAGAGACAAAAGACATTACATTCACTATATAACAACAAAACAAACAGGCACTGAAAAGTTGCAGGGAGGAGTTTAGAAAATTGGTGGCTTTTTGACCTAGCATGTCAAAACACATTTATGAATGATCAGTTACTCTGTAGGTTACATTTAAACTCATGATTCAGAGGTGAATGACTTAATAGTTATTTAGATCATAGGTATTTAGGTGTCTAGTTTAGTTTCACACACATACACAAAAAATAAAAATAAACAAGAAGGCAAATAATCTCAAAATGGTTTGAACTGGAAGGGATCTTAAAGACTACATAGTTACAATCCCACTGCCCAGTGCTAGGGACACTTTTGACTAGACCAGGCTACTCTAAGCCCCATCCAGCCTGGCCTTCAACACTTCCAGGGATGAAGCATCTACAACTTCTCTAGGCAACCTACTGCCTCACCGCTGCTAAGGTAAATAATTTCTCCCTATATCTAATATATCTAATTTCTTCCTATATCTAAATATACCCTCTTTCAGTATGAAGTCATTTGCCCTTGTGCTATCACTACATGTTCTTGTAAAAAGTCCCTCCCTACCTCTCTTGTTGGCCCTATGAAATGCTGGAAGGCTGCTAGAATGTTCTCCTCTCCAGGCTTTTCCCCAACTCTCTCAGCCTGTTTTCATTGGAGAGGGGCTACAGCCCCTGATCATCTTTGTGACCCTCCTCAGGACTTGTTCCAACAGGTCCATGTCCTTCCCGTGTTGGAGACCCCAGAGCTGAATGCAGTACGGAATGCAAGTCTGGAATTTTCATGGACTCCCAGGCTTTGTCAAGTAACTTTATCCAAACATGCAACAAAGGCACCATATTGTGACTGGTAAGAATAGTCAATTATTATTAATAAAACAGTGATTTTCATGCACAAGAAAATGAAACAGTGAATGTGCAAATGGCCATACTCACCTGTGGCAAAGACAACATTCTTTGACACCAGTCTGTATTCCACGATAGAGAACTGAGGAAGTTCAATCCTCTCCACGCCAGTGACTGCATTGTCTCCACCTCTCCAGTAGAACTCTATGTCATCAGTTGTGTAGCCATCTGCAGGCAAAGCAAGAGAGTCAGAAATAACAGCAGACTCAAACATAGCTTCAAACATGCAGCTTGTCATTTGTGACAACAAAAAGAATTCGTACAGCTGGAGAGCTGTATGGTATTTTGCCTGTGGGAAGGTCTCCCAAATTGCTACACCATTGCAGTCTGCCTGGGAATTTTAGGCAAAATACTCAGCTTTCTTTTTATTTTACCTTTTTTTTTTTATCACTCATGCATTATTCACTAATGGTCACAGTGAGAAGAAAACACTATCCAAAATTTAGGATATCAAATGCATTTAGCACTGAAACTAAATGTATATTTACACTGATAATCACCAGAAGAAGGTTGATTATTCAGTGAACACAGAGAAACATAACTGGGGCAGACCTTTTCCACTCACAGTGAACTGTGAGTTGCATCATTTCCACTAGCTTCCACTAGTGGAGCACTACAGCTGAATATGGAATATATATTGGTGTTTTCTGTATATGGCCCACATTTTCCAGCCAGTAGCAGAAATGGACCAGGTACTTCTAAAGAGCAAATGTACATCTGAATATTGCAATCCTAGGACATGACTAGGTGAAAAAGAGAATGCTGTTCTTTTTGTACACAATTTCAAATCATAAATGGGGTCAGTCTGAAATCTCATGATAGGTCCTGCACCAAGATGACCCATACTTAATAAAGTGTACTGAAACAAAAGTGTATCACAGTGTTTGCTCTCTTGAAAATAAATCTGATAAAAATACAAATATTCATCTCTTGTGTTGAAGGTAAGCATCCAGTCACTACCTCTGCCAAGTCAGGCAGGAATACTAAATGACTTCATTCTGCCCTCACCTCATTTTTCTAGGATGTATTCATCTATCTAGGAAGGAGTCATATCTTTTAATTATTCACATAAACAGACAAACAAAAAATCCAAATGGTGATAATTACATGATTCAAATAGTGTTCATAGACACACGAGTAAATATTAAACAGTCCTATAAAACAACCAAAAAACCCAACTCTATCCAAATTAGATTTCATATGCATTTTCTTAGGTACGTACAGCTTTCTATTTCCAGAGTACAGTTTTGTTCATCTAATGGGTATCTTCTCAAGTCCATCATACATGCTGCAGTGGTTGTGATTCTGAAATACAAGCATCAAACAGTTTTACCATACAGCCAGTAATCCAGGTTTTGGGTGATGGGGTTATCTACCAAAGTGAAGACCCTCTGAAGAATAGCTTACAATAACTGAGAATCTGGTCCATATTTTTACATTGAGCAGCAATTATACTGACTTTCAGTGGAACAACTGGCTGTGAATTACCCTTATGCAACCAGCCCCCTTGGGTTTCAATGGACCTATCCTCATATGCAAATATTACGTGAACATTTGCTGAGATTAAAAGATACAACTTTATAACAGAAACCATGAAGTGAAAATAGTCTGCTACAAATATCAAAATGATTGCAGCTGCATGAATAACTGATTTCTTGGTTTTGTGGCAAGTCTAGAAAAAAACCCCTGAAATGTTGAAAAAAAGTTTTAAGTCCAGCAAAATGCTTTGTTTTAAATCTTACTTCTCTGGTTTTCAAATGGAAAGAGGATTTTGTTGTGAAGCTCCATATTGTATTTTAGGTTTTCTTCTCAAATACCAAAACACTTTCACTTCTCTGTCTATTTAACCATTTAGCACCCTAAGGATGGTTTTGCAAAACATTTCACTACTGATGAATCAGCTTTATTTATCAACCTCTTGTAGATCAGGAGAGTCAACAACAAACATGTGCAACCAGAACAACTGTCTTAACAGCTTCACACAGCACTGCCACTTCATTTTGTAATTAATGGATTTATATATTTGTTCTAACTTTAGACACATAAAACCATATGCTCATAATTAATCTGCAGCATATTCTGATGTTTTTGTGAATCACAGCCTTCACCAAGGGTATGTACATTATTATGCATCATTGTTTTTATAATGGCTTCGTATAAATTATCTTCTGACTCTGACTAGCTCCATTCCTTACTGATCCTTTTTTGATATAAACAAGACATGGAGGTTGCACAGTTTGTTCTTAAACAAATAATATTCTAGTGATAATTTAGGCTAATAAATACAAGATGGAAAAATTCCTTAAATGTACCTCTAAAAGCTAGAACCCTCAATGTAATGTTTTTTTCATGGGTTTTCTCTGAAGTTCTTTCTTCTACCCATTAACCTTCTCAAATTACAGTCTTCTAATCTAGTAAACTATTTTAATATTCCAGGGCAATGTTTCAAGAGAAAAAAGTAGTAGGTGCCTTTCTTCACATCTTTAACAGTAAAAAAACCCCAAAACCCTATGTTGTTATTATGAATGTTCTATCCAATCTCAAGAAAAGGAAGGAAAGAATGGTTATGCTTAGTATATAGGATCATTTTAGATTAATAACTACATAATATTTGAAGAAAGAGATTAAGACCATTATTGCTCTCTCATGAGACAACAGAGACCACCCTTCACTGACTGAGAAGGCTCTTTTGCAAGAAAGTATTGTCATTTCTTTGCACAGGGAGAGACAATTGTATGAGAACAAAGGCAATGAAAGAGGAAGGAGAGGAAAAAGCTCAAGGATCTGTTACTCAGCACATCTTCTAACTTGTGTTCCTACCAGCTGCCAGTGAGAAAGGCACACACCTGATCTTTGTGCTTTCCAGCCTTACCTACAACATGATCATGTGTTTGTCACCACTGGTTCCTCTGACTGTCCTCTGAATAGTCTTATGCTAGTCCCACAGGATTTCAGGTCCTAAGTATTGTATCACAAGAGGATACTTAGGTCAGCCTTCCTCCAAGCTGCATCTGGGAATTGCTCTGGTTCCTCTGGTAACACAAATTCCAGTGGGCTGGAGCTGTGTACAAACAGCAGTTCCTCAGTTGCTCTGCAGTTTAGGGAAATGTCTTTCTCTGCAACCGGAGAACCAGGCAATCTGCAAATGCCTTTCTGGAACTTCAGCCAGGGTGGTAAAGATGCAGAGCTATTAACTATGGAGGTGATTAATCATCTGGGTTGTTTAACTTGGAGAAGAGAAGGTTCCAGGGGGATCTCATAGCAGCTTTTCAGTACCAAAAGATAGACTACAAGAAAGATGGACTAGGACTTTTTAGAAGGATATGTAGTGGTAGGACAAGGAGTAATGGCTTTACACTGAAAGGTGGTAGATTTAGATCAGATTTTAGGATGAAATTTTGACTTTGAGGGTGGTGAAGCACTGGAACAAGTTGCCTGGAGAAGTTCTGGATTCTCCATCCCTATAAGTGTTGAAGCCTGCACAGGGCTTTGAGCAACCTGATCTAATCAAAGATGTCCCTGCCCATGGCAGGATGATTTTAAGGTCCTTCCCAAGCCAAAGCTTTCTATGATTCTTTGAATGCCTCCTCAATATGATTACTAAGAGCAGCTCTAGCTAAGCATATGAAACAAGGATTAACATACAGTCTTAGAGGAGAAAACTTATTCTTAAATCTGTGATTATTGATAAGCAAGCCATGATGCCCTTAACAAAGCCATACTGATTGTGCAATGAAAGGATCTTGCTCCTGAGTCAAATAATAACTGTGTTCAAAGCAAAACAAGTAGGAATGCTTGGAAATTGTTGGTATGAAGGTTCTCTCCCATGCTTTAGAAGATTCGCCTACACTAACCTGGGTCTCATGTGGGATCCTGCAGCAGAATCCACATGAGCTAAGTTGATACAAAAGAGAATGCGCTAGTGGAGTCTTAACTATTATGTTGCATAACTAGCTATAAATGCCAGCCTTACAGAACACAAATTATTAATTTTACAATATTGTAAAAAATTATACAGCTGTCAAATTTATATTCAACTTAATAATGGTGTTATGGCTTTTAAGGAATGTATTTTTATTTTGGTCTGTTCACATACTCTAGGGGTTAGCATCACAAGTTCCAGAAGCAGAAACTGCACATTCTTGCTCAAGAAAATTTTTTACACTACAGAAAAAAGAACTAGAAAAGAAGATACAGCCACAAATAGACAGAAACAAATTTACCTCATTTTTTCAAAATAAGTTTAGTACTCAGAGGTCCCTCCTGAATGAACATTCAAGCAATAAAATTTAACTTGCACAAATGCACACCAAAAGCAAATATGAATGGCTCAGGCTTGTGCATGCTCCCAGGAAAAGCAGGTTTTTTATGGGAGAGGATGGTGCCTGACACAAGACAACAAGGTTTCAAGAACTCATCATCATGGCAGTGACAGAGGAATGATTACGAGCCAGACAAAGATGAAGCGGGACACAGAGACAGGCACACATACAAATTGGGTCAAAGAAACACACAAAGGAAATGTTTTTAATTTTTTATAATTTCATACTCTGGCTTTCTTTCCTCTGAATATAGATTCTCTTATCCTTTTCTGGGCTCAGATTATACTGCTATGTTGTATAGGAACCCCATCTGTGATGGGCTGTGAGGTGCTGCCTATATAACCAAGAGAAGGATATTTTATGTCCCCAAAACTTTTACAGTATGAATCAGTCTAGGCAATTTAGATACTTCATATGTGACTAGGTCACAGTCCTGTTTACTTTCTTGATACAGAAATACATTCATCCAAAAAGAATAGAAGTAAGCGCGGTTGCCTTGTCTTACTGATCACAACTAACTTCTTCACCCTGCAAACATCTATAACGTTTCAAATATAGGTAATAATTATGTGAGTCCTTTTGGATAAAATACATATATTCCTCAGCTCCATTTACTTTTAATGGCTAACATTTTACTGCCTAAAGACAAGAGGTTTATGCATGAGAAACACACAAGCAGTCAAACTCTATTTTTGATCCCCAGACTATAAAATAGTTACTTCCTCCATAGTCTCTTAAGGAAAAAAACCCAACTGTTTCATCATTTTCCTTGTAGATTGTTCTGGAGAAGATAGAACAAATTCAGTGTGTTGGCCAAAGAAAAAAATTCCCCAGAAATGGGCTGAACTTCAAAAAGCTACTGCTCCATTCCCCCACTATCACAGACTTCTGCTGCAGTAGCAAAGTGCTTTCTCTAAAGCAGAGAGGAACCTTGGACGACTGAAGGTCAAGTCCTTCAAAAGTGTGATAAATCCTACATTGTTCAGAAGAGAACATACATCCAGGGTGGCCTTGGGATCACTTTCAATTGTATTTGTGTTGAGGAACTGCTTTGTTCTGTGGATGTCCTGTAATTGGTTGCAACCCTCCAAAATTTCACCTATTATTGTGAGTGACCCTGTGCTTTGTGGAACATAAAACTCCAAGTTTTGGCCTCAACCCACATTGCTCCTGGACTGCAGCTTGAGCTCAATGCCATGGGGATGCTCTGAAGCCATAAAAGAGGAAGTAGGGTAGTGATGGAACAACACAAAGCACAGGTCTTTAAATCAGCAGAGATAAGGCTCAGATATTTTCTTCCTTTTGATCACAGTGTCTATATTTTGACATGATTTAATGTAAGACAGTAATTCTTCACTATGTAACTTAGCTGCTTCATATCATGGATATCTCACCCTGGATATTACATGTTTCCAGAGAAAAGGAAAGGGAAGAAGTGTGCTACACATGAGCCACTGGTGAATGCCCTGCTGAGCAAATCCTGTTATGTGAAATGCATCTGCTGTGGACACTTGCATTTTGCAGAAGAAGAAGCCAATTTATTCAAATACACTACTTTATGACAGATAATCCTCACCTGAATGGGTCCAAATGTTTTTAGAGTGTGACAGAAAGACTTCCACATATTACTAGGATCACAAGAATTCTAATCTCCTTTACTTTTTTTTTATTATATTGCTGTGGGGATATTTCTTGACATGAAGAAAAACAAGTATATCTCAGATAACTTTTTCTTACATGTAACCACTTGAGAAAAGCATCCTAAACCTGTTGTATTCCATACTGGCTCAATACCTTGCAAAACAAAAGCCTCCTTTTGCTAAAACTGGTTAATTACAGAGAAAATATTCTAAACTTTTTGATGTTTCATATTAAGCTGAGTCTATCTATTTTGTCTAGAAAGATTCATTCAATTCTCCATAATGTAATAGGAGTTAAAAAGGTGAGGGCCAAGACCCAAGTCAAGTAAAACGTTCAACCAATAAAAAAGAGAAGCAGGCAAAATACTGATACTGGACATATAAACATCTGCACCACTTTTCCAATCTCTTTCATTTCTATGTTAGAGACTTTTTAATCCTTCACTACCTATGTGCACCAATCTTGAGTAATTATCTCTGCTAAAATATACAAGAAACTTCCAACTAAGGAAAAGGAGTTTTCACTGGCAAAGACTTGTTTTTCTGGTTTAAACCACTGGAGCAAATGAAAAACCTGTTCAAAGAAAGCAATATTTTGATACTACTGGGTTTTCCGTAAAGATTTTTGCTGGTGTACTTAAGTTTGCTAAGGGAGGGATACTTCAGCATTTCTAACCATAAAAGTTATGGCAGAAAAGAAAGAAAACACAAGTAAAACCTAAAATAGGTAGAAAGTAAGAGAATGTAAGGTCACTTTGTACCTCTGGTTTGAAATGTAGCAATTACAGTGCTGATTCCTGCTTGAAGAAATCACTGAAAGTACTTGGTCATGATCTTAGCTGTGGCTGACTCTCCCCAGCCAGGGCTACTTCTGGCTTTTTTTTTTTTATAGACTATGAACAAATCAAGAGACAACATAAGCACCCACATTCAGTCTTACTGCCTGTATTTTGGACAGGATTTTCAGGTTTACAATTAATATGTGCCTTTCTGCTGCCTATAGCCAGTGGGCTTTGCAGATATGGTGACTGTACAGAAACAGATAAAACCTGACTGAAGGCGCTTCTGGCAAAATTAAGAAACATCGAGTGTGTCATTTGTTTTCTACTGGCATCTCTTAGAGTTACAGGGAAGGTTACATAATAAGCTGGCCAATGTTTGTAATAACCTTCTACCAGGAAGCAAACATCAACAGCACATAACAGCAGTGATGAAATCTCCATCGTGGAGCACACACCTGAGGCCGTAAAGCACCGTTCCGTCCGGGTGGAGGCGAATCATTCGATTCTTCACCGTAACGCCGTGCACAAATGATTTCTTGTCGTTCAAGAAGTAAGTGTCAGGCACCCAAAGCTGATCTGCCACTCTGTTATCAAGCGTGAGGTTGAGAGGTATGCCAGCATAAGCCAGCCTCTTATCTCTCCAGTACTGTTGAAAATACATAGTCAAAGTGTAATCCTGGTGAGGAAAAAAAAAAAGAGAAGTACAAGAGTCAACCATACTTTGTGTAACTAGGAGAATAATTTCCCTCTTGATAGCTTATTCTGCTGTTGATTAAATTTAATATTTTTACATGTTTATTAAAAATTAAATATTTGTATCACTTAATAAATAGTTTATATCATTCAAGCATCGCTCTAGACTAAGGGGGCATTTCAACTCCTATGAAATAATTCAGCAGGTATCAGTATCATTTGTCCTGCTCCTGCTTTTCTTTCATGTAGCTCTACTGATAACTGCCCAAAATTATCATATTTATGGAATGATAAATGACACCATGGTAAATACTTCCATCTTCCCCATTTTTAAAAATGACAGATAAATGGAAAAACATTTAAAATATTTTGAAGTAGTATGCAAATTTCTGCCTGAAAAATAAGCTGAAGGTATGTTGATTATACATGTGCCTTTGTGTGAGACTGCATTTTGCAGTAACACAAATATTTTCTCATCAACAGACTACACTGATACTTTGAATAACAGTAAATTGTATTAAAGTCTCACTAATATCAATGTTTGGTTTTCATAACTTTGTCACTTTTAAGGTTTATGGTATCTTCTACAAGCTGTGATCACTAATGTAAAAGCCTAAACATGGAAACAGCTTAAAACATCCACTTAAATATTCTTCATTTCATTTCAGAATTTGCTAACGTGATTTCTTCATATTGTAATAATGCTATATTGAAATCCTTTGAAAGGCTTGGATGGTAGGCCTCATTCATTAGCTTCATGGTATTACAAAACATTAAAAAAAAAATGCCTCTGAACATTTTAAAGTTATGCACCAGCAAAACTGAAAAAATAAATCACATTAAATAAATGAGACCATAAGTACAGGCCATTAAAACTCTGATTTTCAAATTACAGAAGTGCTCTAAACAATAAAACACTTCATGAGATTCTTCACAAAATACTGAGAAATTTACGTGATCTCCAAACACATTTAAATATTTAGCAGCAGGTGTGCAAGCCACAGGATACCTGCATTTGCATCTGGTTCTACAAGCTGGTGATGCAAAACCCCTCAGGCTTGCTGCTTGTTTGGGAAAAGGATGCTCAAGTTTTCCAAGCACGGCTGTTGGGAATGGTCCATTCTTGTAATGGGTTTCATGTGGACACAATCCAATTCCAGGCACTGCTCCTGCCCTGTTTCCCTCAAACCCAACGGTCTTCCCTTGAAATCATATGAAACTTGAGCCTGCCTTTCACACTCAGAGACTTTGCATTTTTGATTCAGTGATTCATTCTCTTTAGTGAGGGATCTGCTATGGCTTAAAGAAATCAAATTTAATTGCTTAGAAAAATAAATCATTATAGATATCAAGGAAAAGCTGTTCCCATTTTAAGAAACTAATAGGAGACCTTTTGAAAACAAAAGAGCCCAGTGATGGGAGAAAGGAGCCCACGTGGAACTGCCTGGAAGGAATCTCATTCCTCAAACCTCAAATCTGACATGACTGCTCAAGAGAATGAGCTCTAACCTTTTTGTCAGCAGCTTTCTTCAGTGGGACTGATGGTCCCTGCTCAGCAGGGAATGAGGTGCATGAGACACTGGGCACACCTGCCTCGCACCCATTACCAGGTCACAAAGGCCACCTCTCTCCTCAAGTTCTCTGCAATCAGTTTTCTAACACTGATGTTATAGAACCAATATCCTCTACCAGCTGTGTTTTGCTCTGTTCAATTAAAGCTTGTTTCAATTAACATTCAAAACTTGCTGGCTTCTATAATGGTTTGCACGGCGATGTCAAGAAATTTGGGATTTTAAAAGTTTTGGACACAAGAACGGTACACCAAAAGCTCACTATGTGTAATTGCACAGTATATGCACAAAATAATACGAGGCAATTAAATAAAGAAAAGGGGGGGTACTGCATAGCATTGAAAGAAATGACCTGACCAGCACCAAAATATAAGAGAAGCAGTACATCTGAAAAAAAAAAACGTTTTAGGCCAGCTTTCTTTTTCCTTTGGTTTAAGATAAAATATATGTTAACATCTAATGAATGGAGTAATTAATTAGCTAAATAAAAGATACATAACAATACAAGCACTAATTATCTGGCATTTTATTCCTAAGTAACATTTACTATGTCAGGGAACAACTTCACAAATTATGCACAGAAACAAAACAACCATCAAACATCCAAGATTTACTGTGTCTTGAATGAAAAAAGGACTTCCAAAACACATTTTCTCAGGTACAAATTTCACTAGTGCTTTCTCTATTAACCCTGTTTACTTATTATATAATCTTAATTTTAAATTTTAAAAAACCCTCAAAACCCTATGTCTATTCGTGTTTATGATTATAATTGCATTTTGTACGTTGGGGCTCTGCCAGCCTCACCTGCTCTGAAGATGATGACAGAAAGAATTAATATGAACCATGCTTGGCCACCATCACACTTTTTCAATTCCCTCAAAAAAAAAGGGGAGCAACAAGCTTCTATAAGAACTGCACTGAAATTACTTGGCTGTACAAGGAGTGATAATTGAGCAGGAAAGGCCAGTTCCTTAGGGTGGCTCCACCAAGTTGCTCACTATCTGCAGAAAATAGACTTTTTAAAATCCATAAGGATCTGTTCTCAATCTTTGATTAACTAATTTTCAAGACTCTGTATGTATAAAGAAAGTTTTTCCTTAGTCTAGACCCCAGAGGAAAACACAAAACAGGTTTGAGTGTAGACTGGAAAATATGAATTAGATATTTCAGGTAAATGAAAAAAATGAACTTTTAACACTCAGTAAGTAGTCTACAAAGTTTATTAAGGGCCACCTCCCTCTAGGGAGCTTCTGATGACTAGTTCTGATATGGAGGTCAAGAGGGGAGATGTCTAAAGCCAGAAGAGATTGATACCACTAGAGCTACTGCATTAGGGTGCTATTGTATGTCAAAGACGACACAGAGCTGCCAGCTTTAGGAAATTCTAGCTACTGCAAAGAGCAGTGGACAATTTTCTCAGCAGGCAAAGACTTCCATAAAACATATTTTATTCCCCCAAACAATACAATGCAACATTCAACATTTACCTCTCCACATCCTCACAGTAATAACAAGCTTCAGGTCAAGCATGGTAACAAAATCACTCAAAGATCTGACAGCCAACAAACCCAGTGCTTCTCCAGTACAGGTGAAATGTCCTCAGAACGGGAAAAGCTCGACTGCACAGGCAACATAATCTTTCTTCTGTGAATTTAAAGACCCTGAAACATCCTACAAGGATAAAAGACAGTGCTGGGCATCCTTGAATTTCTAGCACAACAACAATGCCACTAATGTAAGGAAAGGTACACAAAAAGATGTGACAGCTGTTCTTTCAATATCGTTTTCTCTGGTCAAGGGGACTGGAAAACACAATTTAAAAACCTCAAATAGTAGATGATACTTTGGATATTATCAAGATAAGACATTTAGATACAACAATAAAGAGGCTGATATCACAACTTAAATAGTGTATGGTCTTTGTATGTACTACTTATGATTTTAAATTTTCTTTTTTTATCTTAAGCAAGAATTATAGACTAATAAATATTGTATGTGCTAACCATGTACAAAGACATTTTAAGCATTTTCTACATTATATTTGTCCCTCTTGGACTGAGCATACCATGGAAACAGAACTAACCCACTCCTAAAAAGCCACTTCAGACAGATAATGCACTGACTGTAAGACCAATTAATGAAAAATACTAATAAGCTGTAATAGCAAAGGAAACAATTACCTGTTTTCTATTACAGGGCTTGTTATCTCTAGTTTTCCTCTCCTTCACTCAATAACATTGAAAGAAAAATTTGAAAATATAGTTTGCTCATCAAAATAAAATTAACATAATTATAGCAGCAATAATGCTCTAAATTTGACTATCACTGTTTGCTGTCTTACTATATCATGAATCACTGATGTTACAAGTTTTCTATTATCTGTAAATAAGTTCCTTCAAAATGATTGCTAGATAAACACTGCAATTAATATTTAAGATGGAATACTGGTAATACGGCAAATAATCAAAAGAAATTCTTAATGCAAAATGAAAGAATATATTGCAAATTATTGGAAATATTGGAAAAAGTGGTGCAAAAAAGAACAATTTCACTGCTTGAGAAGATAGCCTTGTGTCTACCTGAAATGCAATTTCCTGATTTAAATTTACATTTGGATGTAAATTCAAATCCTTGTTTTCTTGACCAAAGGACAAATGTGATTATTACCATCAGTTTCTGGATTATTTAATTTTGATGAGTTAATAAAGTAAGTACTCATTCATTGGATAAGGATATTTATTGAAAATCCATGCCTTAGTCTCTTTAATAACTTCAGAGTCTCTTCCCTCACCTTCTACATGATTTCAAAAATTAGATATGGCTCCTGTAGTATAAAGACCTATTTCTGCACCATTGATGATTGAATTATATTCTTCCCAATAAGCCCAAAGTGAGTTGCAAAGCCAAACTCATGAAACCTATGCTTTGACAACATATCTGTAAATCTGTTACCCTACCATACACAGAAGAGACCTGACAAATAGATTAATGCACACATTCAGACACATAGTTAAAATTAATTTAATAAAGACTTTTTCAGAAAGGCTTACCATAAGAAATCAGAATTTACAAGCAATGCTAGTTGACTGAGATGATCACATAAACATTTTTCTCAGAATTCAAAATTTTCTAATTGCTTCAGCAACTTTCATATTAAAGAAAAAATTTACTATAGAAAGAATTTCCAATCATAGAATCATTAATGCTGGAAAAAACCTCTAAGATCATTAAGTCCAACTACTAACCACCATATTTCAGCACCAAACCTTGTCCCCACATTCCACATTTACAGGCCTTTTGAACACTTCCAGAAATGGTGATTCCACCACTTCCCTGGGCAGCCTGTTCTAATGCTGAAACCTGTAATTTTGCATTATATTTTACTTGTTGACATTTTGGGTTGTCCAATGTCCAAACAATACAGTTTCTTACTCAATCATCAGAAAATGGAGAAAGCCACCAACGTCTATTTTTCTGTAAAGTCTCTTAGAAGAGAACTGCCTGATGAGAATGTCTCTGGCATTAGATGGAGTTCCTGCGCAGCCTGAGTGAGGGAGACCTGAGCATGCACACAGACACACACACACTCGTCCACTCTAGTCCACCAAAGCTGCTTCTCCTAATGTTTCTTGGCCTACCTGCTGTTACAGTAAAGGATTATCTCACCTATAAGATCCTGATTTGGGCTTTTCTTTGACATTATGCAAAACCTCTACAATACTGACAGGTTGAAAACATAGCACATATTTTCCCGAGCATGTGGCTACAACACTCTTCCATTAAGAAAATGCTAAGGCAGCTCAATCATGCTGATTTCAGTGTGACCCTCCATATATCAATGTTGTTTTGGTATCTTTTGTACAAAATTATCATTACTATTTTCCTCTTCTACTGAAACACAAAAGGATGGTGTTATAAACAAGAATTATTTAGCCTCCAAGACCCTACTTGATTCTACAAAACAATTTTCCCAATAAATGTGTGATTGCATGGATCTTTCCTGCCGCTCATACCCTTTGGCACAAGAGCTCCCACCTCCACTGATAGCCCAGTGCCTTCTCCAAAGAGCCTGTTCCCATTGAGCATCCTTGGGTGCTCCGAGGAGGGTTGCCATACCAACCAGCACTTGGCTTTCTGCAGGCAAAGAGAGCACAGTTGACATAGCAACCAGCCAAAGCAGCTCCTCCACTGCTTTTTGGGCACAGGTGGTGGTCACTGCAGTGGAATTGAAGCTTCTGAGCAGGAATGAAGGGAGCAACCAGGCTCCCTGAGGGGTACTGCCCCCAGCACCTTCCTGCCACAGCCAGTGGAGCTCACTCTTCAAAATCTGGGTATTAGCTCTTTTCTCTCTGCTCCTCTGCCCACCCCAAAGTGATGGGGATGCTTTCCTGCTCTTGGGTGTTCTCTCATCCCAACATCAGAGGACACCAGCTGACAAGAAAGCAATTGCTTTGGGTGAGCTTTGGAAGGTGAATATAGAGAAAAAACAAGTTCCTGCAAATATTTAAGTTGAGGGACATAAGACAACAGGAAGACAGCCCGGGCTATTTAGTCTCTGACAGATGAGAATGGGGGGAGAATACTTCAATATACCTTTTCTGATTTAGAGTGTCACAGGTATTACAACACTCCAGGCTTCTCAGTAATCAGGAATTTCTATTCCCAAAGGACTGATCAAAGGAAAACTAACACACACCTTTACACCTGATGGGTATAGTGCTCTCTGACCCACAGCAGAAAGCTAGCAAAACAAAAAATTCTGGTCTTACACTACATCCCTGAAGAGGTGTCCAAAGAATTTGTTATAAATTACAATCAAAATCCACTTACTGATAGACAGATAGAACAAAAAAATCAATATCTGATAGGTCTTCCTTCTCACTCCTGAGAAGGAAGAATAGAAATGCTAGATGTATAGCTGCTGTTATTGAAAACTCTCAGAGAGATCAAGTCACAAAAAATACCATCAAATACACTTAAAAAAGATATGCAAAAGAAAAATAATGCCAGGCTAAGTGATTCACTGAACTTGTTTCAAGAAGCACATTTTAATGGCAACAAGACCTCATAAAAACAGGTACATTTAATTGCACTAATTGAAATCCTGCTAACAACATACAGGGAAGGAAAAAATCAACTTCTATCAGCTGTCAGCTGGTTCCCACAACTGAGGCAGCTGACCTTAGAGAGATGGGAACTGACAACTAATGGATTGTGCCTCCTACACAGTTACAGGATGTGCCACCAGTGAGTTGGAGAAATGAGCTACTGCCCTATCATCTTAAAGCTGTAGGTTTACTTTGGTTTTAGTTTGGAGGCATGAAGAGAGGTTAAAAATTTGGGATATACCAGGTACCTGTTTTAGAGAATGAAGGACTTCTCACACTTCTACTTTATTCTTTCCATAAATACACAATTTTATATATTTCCTTTGCAATTTTTGGACTATCAATATAAATCTGGGAGGAAAAAAGCTCTCTGAGAAAGCCCTGTAAGTTGATATTATTTGTGATATTTATTCAGGCCTTCCCACTTCTTAGATAACTGAATGCGTGCACTCTTTTAGTGTCTGCAAGGTGTTCTAGCACAGACCCTGAAGTTGGGCATACACAGATGTGTTTTAAATACTGTGACCATAGATACATAGCTCCATGCCCCTCTTATTTGCTGTGATTAAACATGAAAAACATTAAAAAAAATCAGTAAACAGTATTTCACGCTGAAAAGTCTACAGTTTTTTATCACCACAGAATTGTAAAAAAGCCATTGTAAAGGCAATTGTAGATATTTTTTTTAATCACTCCAGAGTCCACAAAAAATTCAAAACTATATTTAGGAACAGAGAGCTGATGGATACATGCAGTCGAATGAAAATAGGTATTTGTTCACATCCACATATTTTGGTTAAAAAAAAAAAAAGGAGTATTTACTCCACTGTGGGAAGAATTTCTTAAATTTTCTCATCTCCCAGCCTATCCATTTGCTGACTATGGGAGCCAGCCAATCTCACTGGCACTGGAGCCCCAAGGCTGACACCCAAAGTTCTATTTGCTGTCTGCAATTATGTGAAACAGCAGATATTCTTACAGGAAAACCCATTCAAGACAGACACAGTGAACAAAACACCCTTTGAGAAAGAGAGCAAGAACACATTAGCCATCAAATGCTTTATCTATGCTAAACTTGTAACACAATCTCTGTATTTTCATTAGCAGGCCTGGAGGGCAGCCCCACACCCTGCCGGAGCCAAGGGCCCAGGACTCCAGGTCGGCCCGGTGGGTCCATCAGCTCCAGCAGGGCTGCTCTCCAGTTTCCACAGCCGCCCTGGGCCAGCCAAGCCCAGCCCACCCCTGGGCCCATGACTTGTCCCCAGCCCCAGGGAGGTGCCCACACCAGGGCTGGGGCTGTCCTGGTGCCCCCAGCTGCCCTGCTCTGGGCTGGGGATGGGATGGGCCCTGGCTGCCCGCTGCCTCTCTGCCTTTCATGAGGATCCCCTGCCCCTACAGACACCTTGGCCTCTGTTTGTAAGAGGCTGGTTCATTTGTACCAGGCTTTTATCTGTTCATTTCAGAGCAAGGGAACAAACTGGAAGGGATTTATCCGTGGTGGCTGAGGCTGGCAAAGGTGATGCCTGAACTATCCTCTGCTGCCTCCTCCCTTCCCTTCAGATGTGTCACTCACACTGCCAGCTTCTCTCACATCTTCCTTTCACTCCATCAGAAATGCTAATTCCAACTCTGCATCTTACAGCAACAAAATTAGGATGCATGTTAAGTCAAAAGGAAAACATGCATTTACTCACAACTCATCACAGAGGGTAGGACAAACACCCTGTGACACAGCAATGCTCATGAAACTCAGCAAAGCACAAAATAAATAAATGGACAACCTCCCCCCCCCCCCAAGAGGAAATATTGCAAGCATACATGATATTTAACATCCATACATATTTCTTGCTGTACAGAGATTTGTGGAAGAAGTGGAGGAGAGCATCTCTTTCTGGCAGTGCCCTTGAAAGATCAGGCTGTGAGTGATTTTATAGAGAAATATCCTGCTGGAGGAGAGTCTCCCCTCTTGCATGAGATCTGAATATCGTGCAAAGATCTGCTAAAAACCTTTGGAAGGGAATCAAAATGTGGAATAGTAAAAAGAAAATGGAGGAGAGTTTCAAACTACAATGCTGCCTAACTCCTTAAGCCACAAACAGTATGGTCTGAAAAGGCAGATGTGTTCAGGGATTTGTGTCTACTTAGGATATTTAGAGCAAAACTGATCCTGTAGCAGATAATTACTTTCCCCTTTGTGTGAACCCCATGAAGTTCAATAAGACCAAGTGCAAAGTCCTGTACCTGCCTCAGGGCAAACCCAAGCACAAATTCAGGCTGGATGGAGAAGGGATTGAGAGCAGCCCCGAGGAGGACTGGGGGATGCGAGTGCCTGAGAAGTGGGACATGATCCAGCAATGTGCACTCACAGAAAAATTCCTCTTACACATCTGTGCTAGGTGAACACCCTGATTTCAAAGACATACCTCAAATTCAGAAGCACAGGCAGGGACAAGTTATTTACAGAAACTGAGTTGTCTTTCCCACAGGTACAGTCTATAACCACTGCTTGATTACTTATTTATTTAATCTACTATTGTCAAATATCTCAGAAGCAGGAAGTGCATTTATGAGGCAAGAAATCATTTTCCCCTTTGGGAAAGGGGAAAAGGCCTTTGGGTGGAAAAAAAGTGCCTGTGTAAATCAGCATGAGCAAGGTACATTATATATCATTGCTTTCAGGTAGGGATTAGTATTCTGCAGGGTCACTCAGCTAGGATGACCAGGTGACCTCCCAAATATGAAAATTATATCCTTGAACATCTATCTACCTCAGCTCTTGCTCCAGCAGTGTTTCTCATGCTGGCTTCAGACAGTGGTGTAGGAATGGAGGGTTTAGACTTATCAGGAACTGGACAAACTTTGCACAAAGTCTTTACAGCAAAAATGGGATTCAGATAAAGCTGCTGTAAGTAAGGACCAGGAAGGTCACTGAAGAAGGAGATTGAATTAAAGAACAGAGGAAACTTAAACAGGTGCAGAAGAAAATCTGGCTTGGGGATATATCACAGAGGGGTGAAATTATAAAAAAGCTTTATATCCTTGAGAAGGAACATAGGACAAAAGTTCATAAAACTCAGGTAGGACACAAGCTCATTCTGTGCCTGAAAATACCATTTAAAGATAGCATAGAAAAAATAGCAACCAAATCAAATACATACATCCTACTATTGAAATGCTACAAGTTTTAAATTAGATACAGGAATGAGTTTTAAGAGACAATATTGACCTGACAGGAGCATGAAAGACTTGATGGATGGAAAGGCTGCCAGTGGGAACTACAAACTACACAGGCAAGGAAAAAAGAATGCAGTGTGTGTTAAAGAATGCTTTGTATGAGATAATTGTTCTGAATGTTGCACATTATGGATTAAGACACCAGGACTACAGAAATATTAGATCTGTCACTCCCTTATCAGGATGACAGTGGTGTGAGTGAGCTACCAAGAGATATTTAAAAGACAACAAGAAAACAAATTAGTAATCAAAAACTTCAATCACCCCCATACAGATTGGGTAAATGTCAGGTTGGGGTGTGATGAAGAGACTTAATGACACCACAAATGACTGATTCATGGAAGAGCTTTTGCTAAAAGCTGAAACAAGCCAAGATACCCCTGACTGGGTTCTGAGAAATGGCTCAAGTAATGGGGCAAAATGGTGTGACAGAAACAGTGCTCATTAACCTGATGGAATAGGGAAATTCTCATTTTAAACTGAGAAAATACTAAATTAACATAAAAATAGTTTTTGATTTCAAAAAATAAAACATAAAAAACTTGCTTCAAAGTTGGAGAAGAGTGTTTATAGTCATCATAATATGATTTCTTAAATATTGAAAGCAACTGTTGAATAACAAAAAAGAAGTCCCAGAATGTTAACTTCATTACAACTAAAAATATATACTTCAAAAATAAGAAGTCACATCCAAAGGAGAAGAAAATAGCTAAGAAGATATACAAGAAAAGCAAAATAAAAAAGCAAGACAAAATTGCCTAAGCATTAATGTTTTAAGGCATAAACACTTACTGTAAGTCATCAAATGATACTAAAAGAAAGCCTTGTAAAGCAAGAATGTTTTACATTTACATTGTTAATGACCAGATATAAGAGAGACCAGCAGTTTTTGCAACAGTGGGAAGTCACCTGCAGGCCTCCATCATCCTCACAAACATGACATAGAGGAGATGAACACTGAGGTACCCACATTTGCTACAACATTTCTTTGAATAGTAAAAATGAGAGGTGTGAGTGTGAGGAGGTGCAGAAGACAGCGGCATTCTGTACGCCTGGGTGATAAAACAAAAAAAAAAATAGAAAATCAATGCTGATGAAAAGTAATGCACATGGGGAAAACCCAAAAACAGTCCAAACTATGGATTACTTTGTAGGTTCTGAGCTAACTATGGCCACTAAGGAAAAAAAAACCTGCAGTATTAACCAGCATTTTTGTGAATAAATCAGTTCAGAATTCTGTAAAATAAAATAAGCAAACATTACCAACAGTATTTGGAAAAGAGATAGAAAGGCCAGTCTGTATGGAGCTCTGAGCAACCTGATCTAGTGAGTGGCATCCCTGCACATGGTGGCCGGGTTGGAAACAGATAATCTTTATGGTCCAACCCAAACCATTCCATGGTTTCTGAAAGTGTTGAAGAAAAAAGGAAAACTCACTGCACTGCATCATTTTAGTCAACTTACACCTTGAATACTGAGTACAGTTCAGGCCCCTGTTCCCACCAGGGCAGAGCACAGCAAGGTACAAGGCATTGCAGCAAGGGGAAAGAAGGGCACAAAGCTCCATATAAAACCAGACTAAACAAGCAAGGATTTTTCTGCCTACAGAAGAAGCAACTAAGTGATAAATTGAAGATATCTGTAATAACGTTGTGGAGGAGGCCAACAGCTATTTACTCCTCTTCACTTATAAGAAATAGAGACCAGCAAATTAAATTACCAGATGTTGGGCTCTGAACAACTGAAAGGATACTCTTTTTTCACATATATATGAAAATAAGTATATGTATGTTTAAACTAGGTAGTTCTTACCCACTGCTTGACACCAAAAATAAGCAGATGTCCCAGGAAGCCCTGAGCAGTTTCATAGTTTGATGCTGGAAGAATATCAGAAAACTAATATAACTTAGTCTAAACCTACTTTTATACTATACTGGAGCATTCATCATTGCTCACAGCAGGAAACTGAATACGAAGAAAGGCAGATTTCAGGTTAACTTCATTTCTCATGTCTTTATCTTCTTGGAGCATGCTATGAAGTCATTTAGGACTCTGCAGTGTTGCTCAGGAGCTGATGTGACTGTCCTGTGGTGTTAATAAGCATTGCTGTCAGGGCTGACAACTTATCTTTCCCAGGGGAAAGAAGCAGAAGTTGTAATCTGAAACACTTATACAATTCATTTTGGATCCAACTGCATATGATGATTTTGAACATGAGATTTTTACAAATAGCACAAATATGTCAATGTAGAATATTTTACTGCCTGTCAAATTTAAAAATTATTTTAGAGTCACTTCTTTAATGATTTTGATACTCATGTTCACTTTAATTTGTCTAGCATCTGCTCCTGGCAAATGTAAGCAGATGTGTCTAATTATTACCTTTTGATACTTGTGTATGCGTAGCATGAGTAAGATCATGAAGAAAACAGAGTTTTGCGAAGAGGAGGCTAAATACCTTTGAAGCCGGTGACATGGCAATGAATCAGATAGCTAAAATATCTATTTTATAGTTGTGAAGTTGGCAAATAATCACAAGCCATTCATTATTCCAAGAGAAAGCATAGTTTGAAGATGATAGATACATATGTAAATTTTAATTAGGTTGAAGCTTGACATCAGAACCGTGTTCTTTCCAATCTGAGCTCATGAAATCATAGAATCAGATCCTGAGTCAGAAGGGACCTAGAATCTGAAGTCCAACTCCTGATGAGTTGATCAACAGGGGTAATATCCTTGACCTTATTTTTCAACTGTGACACCATTCACATTTTATTTGAGTGGGTTTTGCCTATTGAAAGATCTTAAATTGTTTAAAACACCAGTTTAAATGGTGCTATTTAACACAACACAACAATTACAGGCAGAAGTTTAACCATAATTCCCCTGCATAACCTCTAACCCCACAACTGCTTGTGCAGCTTCTCCACCTCCCTCACATCCATTTACAGTCTTGGATTTTGGGCCACAGCTCAGCTCCTGAACATGCTGCTGTGTCCAGGGACAAATGGCTAGAGAGTCTCTGGAATCTTTTACATATAAAAGGTATGTGTAAGGGAGTGTGGTGGGTTTCTAGGGTGATATGAGCAGGAAAAGCTGAAATCTGACCACTGCTGTGAGAGCAGTGCAGTCTCAAATCAAGAGGTCACACTGTTCATACCAAATGCAAAGTTGGTTATGTTATCTCGTGCACACAGATCATGCCAGTAAAGGAGGAAATATTTTATTTTAAAGTATCTATTAAAACCACAGAAAAATTCTTTTAGCAGTTTAAATTTTAAGAATGTTTATTTCAGTATCATATCACCTGGTTTTGTCCACAGTATGCAGACAAAATGATTCTGCTTATGACCAAGTATCAAAATTTGTACATTGGCCAAACTTGTAAATACTTCAAATTCTGCTAGATGAGAAAGACGTACCTAAAACCATATTCCATGCCAATATAGATAATTAGAGAAGCTAAACATAATTGTTCCTCCACCTTATTGTACTATATTCAATTTTGATTCTGTTTCTATTTATACAAACAAATTCTTTTCCTCCACTATTTGCTACTTTTTGTGACAGGTACTACAGTGTTTATCTTTTTCAAATTAGATTTGCAATTTTCAGCTACAAGCAGAAACAGAACTACCAAATTATTAATTGTATAAAACAAGAACATAAAGTAGCCCATATCTCTAACTCAGAAACTAAATGTAAATCTATGTGTGATATAACCTAGTATTGCATTATCTCTTCCACATTTGCTCAGGTTCATCTCCCAAAGAATTCATTCCTATATGACCAGCTGTTCTATGTGGTCCCAAATCCAGCAGCTCCCCTTCAGAGTAGAAGCTGCTGGATGCTGAACATATTAAAACATCTGAGGCTACAGTGGGAAAAGAGATCTCAGAAATTTGGCTGTAATGACAGAAATGGATGCATTTCTAAAACATGGTTGATTGATTATCTTTTACAACTAACTGTAACAAATGTGTTTACACTAAAAAAAGAACTGACTTTCTTTGAACTCAGACTCTGTTGCCCAGCTAAGTGATTTATTATATGCTTAGAAAAAAGCCTTTGCTTGAGTTATTGATCTATGCATTATTATTACAATAGCATGACATGGTAGACATATTGCAAATGGATTCATAAAGTGGGTCCCTGATAATATAATGACTAAATAAAAATATAAAGAATTTATCTTTCCTACCAGGAGCACAGATTATACATGCATTTGTATGTGCAGACATGCAGTCTCTAATTCCTGGTTCTATGCTACTGTATATGAGAGAGACACACAGTGCCTTTCAGTCACACTAACTCATCTTTTCAGTAACATGGCTTGCCTACCTAGGCTTTAAAAAGGCTCTGAGTTATAGTCAACATTTCAAGAAAACTAATTTGTGATCATTCACAAGCCACCTGTAATACATGAAGGATTGAAGCTGTTGTTTCAAGACCTTTACCTATGGCTATGAATTCTAGGAGGCTAATTTAATTAGAAGTGATTTTTAAAATATCACTAGGCAATATTGCTTTTTTGGAGAAGAAGCATTTGTTTCACATACTACAAATTTTCAGAATTGATTGACATTTCTTTGCAGGAAATGTCTACAAAATGCAATGCCATTTGGGTGTTTCCATTATAGACAATGACAAATTATATTGAAAGCTGTGGAAAATTAGCCTCTGCTTTTCATAAGACTAGACTTCCTTTGACTGTTATAGTTTGGAGTACACTTCAGTTACTCTACTAATTTAAGCTCTCCTTTCAGTCAAAAGGAAGGAAGCTATTTGAAATTGGGGAACACAGAAGAGGAAAGTTGCATGACCAGGGACTGAAAACAACAATAGCTGATCAGTCAGTAGAAACCATAGATGATGAAGTAGGGTATTTGGGACAGTTACAAGAGAACCAGGCCTATGTGCCTAGTGATACTGATATTTCATATCAATGAAATGCATATGTGAAAGATGCTACTATAATCCTAGCATGCAGCAGACAATGGAAGTGAAAGTGCCACTGCACAAGGCACCAGTTCCAATTTCCTCTAAAATAGGCTGAAAAGTTCTGGTCACCTTTCTTCAAAAACTTCAGCTGGGGAAAAGTGCATGGGAAGGGCTAATGGAAACCCAAGGGAAGAGAGCACCTGTCTTCTGAATCAAACACTGGCTTGTTCAGCTCAGTGACATGAAAAATGGAGTATATGGTGACTCCATCCACACACTATATGCACTATTTCCTTTCAGACTGAGTAACCAGAGATGGACAGATCATCTTTGCAAAACACACTATCAGCATCATCAGTATCTGCTTTATTTAGTTTGATCCTAAGGAAGGAAATACTCCATGCTCAGATGTAATCAAAGACAGTGTACAACTGATTGCCTCAAGAACCACACACACAGTTCTTCATCATTTAGCATTAACCTTTCACAGAAAGTCCAAAAAAAATCCAACTTTTATAATACATTAATCAACAGGTCCTCTTTTTTAAAAGAAAAAGGTGTTTAGGTGCAGTTAGGATATGGACTCCTAAGCTACCTATGATCTTGAACTCCTTACTGAAGCTCTATGGAAACAAATTGTTCAAATTTTAATGGGAATTCATTAGAATAATGTAATCAGATCTTTTTCTTATTTATTAGAAAAAAACATTAATTATATTTAGAGGCATCAGTTGCCTAATTAATGTTGATCTGATTTGTTGGTTGCTGTCATTGATTGCCATAAATGAAAGATTCAAGTAGTGTTAAAACCAGAAAATCTGAAGGAAACCAGAAGTTGTGGGACTTGTCCAAGCACTCAGTGCTAAAGACACAAGGCTACTTATGTATAGCAATCCTGTTCAAGTGTGCACTTTACACTGCACACATGAGCATTTGGAAACCAAAACACAGAGCTCAAGAGCAGGGAAACCATGAGCACAAAGTCTGCTGATATTGGAGGGCTGACAGCAGCAAGCTGCACCTATGCAGCCTGTGGAGACACCATGGGGCTGATGGGCTGCCTGACCAAAAAAAGGGACATAAAGGCTCAGGAATATGAGAAAAGGAGACAAGACCCTGCCTTGAGGGTGCAGTTTGAGCAGCCTGATGAGCCAGGAGACAGGAGCTGCAGCCCTTTGTGCTTTTTTGATTTGAACTGCAGTTTCCCAGGAGTGGTCTAATGCCCCAGTACCAGGTCCAAGTGTGACTGATTTACAGGGAAGAGCTCATGAGAGGCCAATGAAGAAAGAAGACACAAAGCAGGGCTAACCCTCTTCTTTGGTATCCCAACACCTTGCAAAACCAGGGTGTAAGTTACAACGCAGGTATAAGCAGTTTCTGCTTCCAGACTGTTTCTACATCACCGCGTCAGGATGACTTCTTATTTTAAGAATGCTTATTCTGGAATTGAAGGGTTATGCTCCCTTTTGACTGAAAGGAAGCATCAGATGGACAAAATATTAACAAAAACCTGGAACAACAGTGATAGTGTGCAGCTTACACTCAAATACTGTTAATCTTGCACTTAGATAGGATGAAAGCACATTCACAGCTTTAATGGAGACCTCTGGCATGTCCATGCCCAGATAAGCATTCTCTAGAACACAGCCACAGCAGAAGAGCTGCCCATTTAAACTATTTCTATCATGTGATTCAGATTCTGGACTGAGCTCAAACAGACAATTTACAGATAATGGGCCACATTCAGCTAATGTGATGCTATTAGAGCTCTACAGGTTCTGATGGGGTTGTACCATTATATCCTGTGTAAAGGAGATGTTAATTTCTCCCAATAAACAATAAAATAATGATTCATGTAGAATGCTATGATGCAAGACTAAATACAACCCAAAATTAAACATGTATTTTCCCCTTCTTTCAGGGAAAGCATTTCATTGCCTTTTTCTGCCTGCTAAACATTTCTTCCTCCTTCTATAAACTGTGTTTCTGCTCAGTCAAATTCTTCATTTATTGATTCTTTTCTTTATAACATTCAACCTACAACCATCCATGATATGGTCTAGTCACTGGAGCTTTATCCTATTTGCCATATTTTTGTTTCTAAACATATCTAATTTGATCTCTGCTTTTAAATGCATTTCTCCTTCCATGGAAATCATATTTCTTCCTCTAAATGTATTCCCCCATACTTGTTTCTGCCACTATGTGCTTTTTAGATTACTTTTGTTACAGTATTATGAAACCAGAGCAATAGATTCCTCCTTATTTCTCCGCTGTGGATTTAGTCTGGATTCACACAGCTACAATGGTGCAGAAACTGAAACAGAACATTTTAAGGTGTTGGGATCAATCCTTTTCAAGAAGCCAGTAATTGTATTTATATGAATATGTTTTAATAAATATTTCTCTTCCTTCTGAAAGTGCTGTGAATAACAAGCAGTAATGGAATTCTGCAGGGGTAGTCTTAGAAATTTTGCTGGTTGCTGTTTGCTGGCTTTTGCCATTTTTCTGTCCATCAGCTGTGTTTATTCACTGTTAGAGGTAACCAGTTTAAATCTCACTAATCTAAACCTCTCTAAAACACATAGGTAGTAAATATAACTCCCTGCCTTAGAAAAAAAATACAAATCTTTGAAGCCATCTGAAAACTAACCATTTTATCAATATGCTCAAGTTTTTACATATTATCTGGGCTACCTGGACTCATGTTTATCAGGACCATAAATTCAACAGACAGAAGGAAGAGGAAAGACTAAAAGACTTCTGAAGTTCAATCAGAAGCATTCTGCATTTTGTTCTAAGATTTATATGCAGGGAAAAAAGGTAAATGGCTACTGATCCCTCTCTTTCTGGGAGCTTCCAAGGGCTGATACTGCTGTGTGTTTTAACGTTGAATTACAGGAGGAAGAGTATGCACTGTTTCATTCAGGTGTCACCACCTGGATATTTATGCATACAGTATTAAGGAAATGGCACTTAGTAGTTTGGAGACTTTCCTTTGAATGATACAGATTTCAAACCAGTCCCTCCAAAAGGCCTCAGGATAACCTTGAGAATAATTAAAACATTCATTATCAAGGAATGAATCACAGTAGATTGCAACCAAACTAATCTGATGCAGGGACTGCATTTCCTTATTTGTTGCCTTCATAAACAACATATATCACAACTTTCCCAGGATGCTGAAACTTCCTTCAGATGGATTAGCCAAACTATTTCCAAGGAATTTTTAAAAATCCATTCTAAAAATAAGTAATTCTATTCTGAATATAGCACCCTTACTGAACATTTTGTTCTTTTAGTCTTCATATGTTGCATCTTTACTGATCAATTCATTCTTTACGGAACATTTTATTCTTTTACTCTTCATATGCAAGGAAAAAGTTGACACCTTTTACTCAAAACATACTAAAATATTCTGGAGTGTACACACTTTCCCTTCACTGATCACTTTAACTGTGAAGTCGTTACCAGAAAATTTTAATCAGAAATTCTTCGGCAATCTTGGCCAGCAAGTTCTAAACTACAAATTAACTTCCAATAGTCTTTGCTGTTTTCTGTCTCAGAAGAAAACTGGAATAATCATAAAACCATAAAAATTCAGCCCTAACATGTTAAACCTGCAATGCAGTTTTACTAAGGCCTCCAACCATAATGATGAAATCCAATTCATTTTGTGTAGCTGTCACTCCACAAGAAGAAACAGCTTTGCAGAAAACACAACTGATTCGTACCCTTTTGCACGTGTACAATTTAGTTACAGTCTAGAAATAATCCAAGCAGCAGAGACGGAAACTGCTTGGAAATACAAATGTTCTGTGGCAATGAAGTCAGCCTGGCTTGAGGAGCTGTGCTCTCTCTCATTTGGCAATGCAAGATGCAAATATTTTGATTATCTATTTGCTATCACATGACACACTGTCACTAGCTGATAGATTTTAAACCAGTACAAATGAAAGGAGCACAGAATGACACTCATATGCAGTAAACATTGACCCCAAAATATTTATTTCATATATTTTCACTGAAGCTGGAGGAAAAAAACCCAAGCTCTAGCACACTCTCCTTAAGAGGCCTTGAAAGTATTTCAGTCAAATGGAGACACAGCATTTCTGCAGCTATGCTTTTCACCAGAGAACCTATATCTCTGATGAAAGAACAGAAATAACTGAAACACTAGGAGGGCAGCACCTTTCACATGATTCAGTTAGGCAAGAAAAGTTATGTGTCATTCCAGTGCCTGAAACAATTTGAAAATGCAGATGTTGGAGATTTAGTATCTTCACAAATATGAAGATACATATGAAAAGCAGAAAGGACCAAAGTAAAAATGACAGAATCACTCAATGGTTTGGGTTGGAAGGAACCTTAAAGACCATCTAATTCCAACCCCCCACCATGGGACACCTTCACTACATCAGGCTGCTCAAAGCCCCACCCATCGTAGCCTTTCAATACTTCCAGGCATATGGCATCCTCAGTTTCTCTGGGCAACCTGTTCCAGTGCCTCACCACCCTCAGAGGAAATCTCCTTCTTCTATCTGATATAAATCTATCCTCTTCCAGTCTGAAGCCACTCCCCCTGGTCCCATCACTACACATCCTTGTATGCAGTCCCTCTCCATCACTCTACTGGGCCCCTTTACATGCTGGAAGGTGCCAGAAGGTCTCCCTGAAACCTTCTCCGGGCTAAATCATCCCAACTCTCTCAGCTTTGCTCCATAGGAGAGGCGCTCCATCCCTCTGACCATTCTGGTGACCTTCTTCTGGACTCCCTCCAACAGAATCCCTTGTCTTTCTTGCAGTGGTGTCCTCAGAGCTGGATGGAGCACTCCAGGTGGGGCCTCACAGGGGCAGAGAGGAGGTGGAAAATCACATCCCTGACCTGCTGGCCACGCTGCTTTTGATGGAGCCCAGGATATCATGTGCTGGTCCCAATATTGACCGCTGAGGAATGCCACTGGCACATGGGGCAGTTGAGTGAGACCATCCAGACAATTCTTCATCCACTGAGTGGGCCACCTACCAAATCCATGTCTTGCCATTTCAGAGAAGAGGAGCTTGTGTGGGACAAAGTCAAATACTTTATCACTTGCACTATCAGTGAGGAGACCTCTGCATGTGTAGTCCTGCAAGAAAGCCAAGACCCACAGATGGGGTTTTGGGTGGAGTGCTTGTGACCTTCTTATTTCTGAACACAAGGAGATTTCTCTTGTATCCACACAATGGGACCAGGAAAACAAGACGTATCAAATACTCTTACTTTTATGTGTTTCCCTTGTAAATAAACACCCTTGCTAGACCAAACACCACCAAACACATTCATCTCCCTCTCTCACCAAAAAGGTAACAAGATCCAGTATGCTATCACTCTGCATGAATCTCACCACAGTAATATCAAAATGTGCTGCTACAGTTGTAATGATTAATTAAGTAATATTCACAAATCAAATTTCACTACTTAGCATTTACAAAATTGATTCTGTCTGGAACATACAATATGAAACATTAGATGAATGGAGAAAATGAAAGGAAACATGCTCAAAGGCTGTTCACATATCAATGTATTTTAATATGCTTGAAATAATTTTTCAGAAAAACTTTACTTTTCACTTCAAACATTGAGGCATACGCCACTGTTGAAGTAGAGATAATTGACACCCTGTGGATGTAGAATAGAGACAGACAGTTTTGCTTTATACATACAATATTAAAAAAAAGGTAAACAAAGGAATTCCTAATTACCTGTGTATTGAACTCAAGGGCTGGCTGAATCAGCTCATTCCTTGGGCTATGCTACCATTTCAGTGCTTCCCATTCAGTAAGACCTCAGTCTACAACTGGAGTATGTGGTTAAAATACAAGATCTGTTAATTTCCTGCTCAGAGAAATTTTATTATCTTATTAAATGAAATTAATTTTAGAAACAAGTTGCCTGCCTAAGAAATAGCAAACATCTTCAGCTTAATGCCTTTGCTGAGGGTAGCAGGTGAAAACACCTCTTTTTTTCAGAATCAGTGACTGCCATTTCAGGCTGCAAAAAATAGAAAGCAGTAAAATGTCAGCTGACACAATGAATATCTGTATAAAAGCAATGATACAACTTGGCTAAAGCTAGGGAGATAGGGAGATGTATGTGATAGCTGAGGGCAGTAGAGCTGTCAGACTGCTATGCAGATTTTATTGTATTTCTTATTAAAAAAGAGAAACACCATTTATATTGTGCACTACAGATACAATATTTTTTGTTAGTGCTTACTTTTCTATCAGCACTTTTAATTTATCACAGACATAAATTTGAAGTATTTGTAGCCACAGAATAAAGATATGCAACAGGATGTAGACTTCATTAACTGGCATCTGCTTGTACACTTGTTCAATTAAATCAGGTCAATACAAGTGTTAAAGCCAACTTGATCAAAAAGTAATCTTATTTACTTAGATAAACAAAATAATTGCATTAATCAAACCAGAGCATCTGCCAAATTTCCATTATATCAGTTTTAGTGAAGAAGCAATCCCAAACTCCATGGGCAGCCACTCTAATGCTTCTGAGGATATTTGACCTACCCAAGTGCACATCATTTGCATCCCCATAAACATGAGAAAAACACATTTCTTTCTTACATCTGTCCTCTTTTGGTAGCTTTGGACTATTATGTGACCTCTCCTACCAATATAATCTGTCTGGCACTAATTCAAAGAGTTTGTTCCTGCCAAATAGTTTTCCCTATGACAAAAAAGCTTCCTACTTCTCCCTCTGTACTCCCACACATATTTACATCCATCTTTGATAGCCTGTGGACTGCCAGGCCTTAGCAAACACTCAAAAAAGTTTGCAGAAAATAAACTGTTCTAGCTGAAGAAAAACTAATTCAGAATGTTTTTATTCTCTGAGAAAATATGTTAATATTCACTGTCCACTGCAGCTGATTTGATGTTGTTGTTCTCAATGGCAGTACATAAAGACCATGAGCTCATAAAAAACAGGACAAGGATTAAAAGAGTATCTAAATGTCAAATAACTTGGGTAAACTGGGGTCATCAGTAAACAACATAGTGAAGCCAAAATGTATTTTCCTGGTACACAATGCTGATGTGACAACAGATAAGAACAGTGAGAGTAGTAGCAAATGATGTAAACCACTTTCTACTGACACCAGTACAAGCCCTTACATTTTTTTAACAAATAAAAAATGGCATCATATAAAAACAGGATGGAAAATCAGTGGCAATGACTGGTAGGAGATTTCATTCCCTTTTTTAACTCTTAATAAAACAACAGCACAAAAATTATAAAAGAAAATAAGAAGAAAATTCTACCCAACAGACACTGATAACTTGCACTGTAAGAATTTAACATAAACTCAGCTAGATCTATAATCCTTCCAGTTTTGCTTCAATGTTTCTATGTACGCATTGATTGATAGGATAGATACATAAAAAACATTTTTTTTCCTGAAATCTGTGAAGTGGTCATGGAAGCACATTTGTTCTGAAGACCAACCATTACAAATATGAGAAAACCTATTCAAATCTAGGACTGTAAACACTCAATATGAGATAGATTAACTTAGAAAAGTTTGGGCTTTTCTCCCAAACATTACTTATTTTAGGGTCTCATAAGACTTTTTTCAGTGACTTTCTAGAAAATTATTCCAGTCCACGACATACTGTCTTTAAGTGTATTACTTATAGCTCATTTAGTGCTCAAGGTTGTGCCTTTTCAGAGTGCTCAGAATCTGGCATCCAAACACCAGTTTGTGATCTTACAATTCAGTAACCCGTCTCAAATCTTTTACAAATAAGAACAAATTGATTCTACTGGATACTTGACATAAGAACAACGAATGTTTGGCAATTTCAGGCAACCAGACAAAACCACCATTTTCTGAACCATCGAGTAGCTTGCTGACTACTTCATAAAACAGCTCAAATTTTCCTGTTCCAAGCCATGACTTCTTTTTTCTTTACGCTTGCCTTTTTCTTCTCCCCTCCCCTAACATCTGCTTCTCTTACTCCAGTTCTTCCCTTCTCTCTTTTCTTTTTTTCTTATAAAAAATAGCAACATCTATCATTAGAACCACTGTGCAGCAAAGGCAGTGAAAAGAAACTCAAGTGAATCTTGTGTGACAACAGGAATGGTACTCCTTGAGCTCACCCAGGATACTCTTGATGTATTTTAGAGCTAGTCTATCACATTCTTAATTCTCCAGCCCTGGCTTCCTCCTGAGCAGAGATGCACACAACCATTTCTCAGCAGGAAGATGTGATTGCATATTTCAGTTACAGCTTCCATATTCTGAACACTTGTAATCACGGAAAAGCTCCTTCACTGCCAATAATACCACATATTGCTGGACGCTAAAGAGGCAAAACATTCTAAGGAAAGAAATACACACTATAATAAACATCTGAAATGAGGCCAGTCTTGTATTTTGTTTTATGAACAGTAATTCTAGATACAGGCTACATGGCAACCACATTTTCTTTTTCATGAATGACAGAAACAAGAAAAAGGAAAACCGCTATTAATTCTTCAGAGAGCATCAAGTCCTTAGGCCCAGGGTCACGCTGCTGTATTTTAAGCACTTACATGAATGAGATACATAATTGCCCCAGGCCAGTGGAGAAGAATATTTAGATCTTTGACAGGCTGAAGCCTCTGAGGGGCACTTCCCTTTCCATTGACTGTATATGCAACTGAGGACAAATGCACTCATAATTTAGATGTCTCATATGAACCCCAATACAGATTTAATAGGAAAGTTACTCAACCTGGACTAATTAGGGTTGAAACAAAGCCATCTCTGAACTAAATACTGCAGAATCAGAATCAAATGTCCACTGCAAATGCAGTTTTAGATTTGCTGTTCCAATTTGAACCACATAATTGCAAGCCCATTTCATCTCCTCCTTACATTTCTAGAGCTCAAGAGTTGATATTTGTTTGTAATGGGCATATAAAAAAGCTTTACATTTCAATTTCCTGATGCCTCTAAATATTCTGTTACAGGGATGATTGTCTACTTACCTCTGAAGAAAGTAAACATAACTAACCTCTTCAACTACAGCATATGTCTCTATAAATATTTCACCACACATTTTGTTGTAGAAATAGAGTAAGAAATAACACACCCACTTCCACTAGAATTGATTCTGGCACTTACACTTGCCAGACAGACTCAACGAGTACTGGACGAGCATTGGTGTGTGGCTGTCATCTTACAAATACACTTTAAATTCTCATCTCAAAGTTATAAATAAATAATTTGTATTTACAAGCCCTACCTTAATTTGGTTAGACTATCTAAAGCTATAATTCAATATTGATTAGAAAAGCTTTTTTGTTTGGTTGTTTTTTTCATTTACTGAAAGGAAAAAGGAGGTAAGTGAACAAAGAAAGATCACTGAATCATTTAGGGTAGTAAAGACATCCAACATCATGGAGTTCAATCTTTGACCACACACCACCTTGTCAACTGGACCATGGCATTGTCCCACATTGTTTCCTGAACACCTCCAGGGACAGTGACTTCACCTCTTCCCTGGGCAGCCCATTCCAATGCCTGACCACTCTTTCCATAAAGAATTTTTTCCTGATGTCCAATCTAAGTGTTCCCTGGTGCAGGGAGGTTATATCATCTTGTAACATTGAGGTTATATCATCTCATGCTGTCACTGGCTGTCTGGAAGAAGAGCCTGACCCCCACCTGGCTATGACCCCCTTTCAGGGAGTTGTAGAAATGATAAGGTCCCCCCAAGTTTCCTTTTGTTTAAGCTAAACAATCCCAGCTACCTCAGCCACTCCTCATGGGACTTACCCTCTAGACCCCTCACCAGCTCCATTGCCCTTCTCTGGACACACTTCCAGCACCTCAGTGTCCTTCTTTAATTGAGGGGTCCAGAACTGAATATGGGATTCAAGGTGAGGGCTCACCAGTGCTGAGTACAGCTGGACAGTCACTACTCTGATTCTACTGGCCACACTATTGCTGATACAGGCCAGGATGCCATTGGCCTTCCTGGACACATGGACACTTTGGCTCACGTTCAGTGGCTGTGCACCAGCATACCCAAGGCTTTTTCCATTGAGCCATTTTACAGTCATAAAATAATTAACATTACAAAACATATTTTTACTCATAATCAGACCCTAAGTCCAACCTAGCCTTATTCCACAGAGAAATAAAATCTTGGTCTAGAGAAATTATTAATCACAAAGCCAAGTCACTATTTCTACATTAGAAGCATAACATGGGGAAAAACCCTGTCTGCCAAGCAATTTATTACAATAGTTGTAATTGTAGAGAGGTGACTGGATCTCTGACACTGAAATTCATCCTCCAGGAGCCTGCTGTATTTCTGCACTGTGCTCTGGCAGATCTTGGTGTTATGTGGTTCTGTGCTTCACAACACCCTGCAGTAATGCCTTCAGCAGGCCTGGAAGCTGATTCACCTGTCCCTTTAGTCCCTGTGAGCAGGGTTTGGTTATCAAGATGTACAAACCTATTCCTCTTGGATAGCTAACATTTCTGCACAAGGCTGCAGATGGGACATATGACTCTCAGATAAGCCTGGAACTCTATTTCTGGAACTGAACCTGGATGCCAGATGGAATAATTGCAACACCCAAAGGGACACTGACAAAGGATACTGGCTACCTGTGATTGAGCCAAGGAATATACATCTCTCAATTACAAAATTAACACAAATTTAAAGAAATTTTAAAAAAGGAAGAAAGAAAATAGAAAATAGATGACCAGAAGTTGCAAAGGTATTGGACTGACATAGCTAACCACATCAGAAGTAGCAGGCAAAAATATGGCGCACAAATTCTGATGCTAAACAAATTTTATGTCTCCTGTGTAAATTCTCTCACTTTCTGTTCTATTTTGCTAATTTAGTCATAGAAGAAGCCCCATGGTTTCATTTTTTCTTTATAAATTAGTCAAAAAAAAAAAAAGGTATCACTGATTACAATAAATACTTAACTGATTAAACTCCTTTTCAGCCCCTGTCTGTGATGTTCATTTACACCTTTTCCACTTAGACACCCTCAGGGTACATTACCTGAATGGGAATTTCAACTCTCAAAGCTGCAAAAAACTCTAAACAAACAATGTTTTACAAAATATGCCCTGGTACTGTGAACACACGCTTTCCTGAATAGCACCTTGCCAGTCTTGAAAGACAGCAGGATTTTTATCTTGAGTAAGTGATCAGTTCTTAATATCTCTACACGTACAGGAAATAGCCATATAGAAACAGCATCTTCAAGGAATTAATCTTGCTGGTATAAAATTTGTCCTTCAGAATTACATGCCTGGTACTTGTGCTTCTGGTTCAAGCACTCCAGTTCTTTCCATATAGAAAGGGGAATAAAAACATAACTTAATTACACCAATATTAGAGTTCCTACCTAATTTTTGACCTAAAATGATAAAAGGTGTACGTTTGAGTATTCAAGTATATATGTATCTGAAAACTAGAAGAGTGTCTACACTTATTCATCTCCTGTGTTCAAAAGTAATCTTTGAAAATTCACAAAACAGAGTCAACAAGAAAAGCAGGGAAAGATTCAGTTGTTCTCATTAATTCTACATTGAATTAATTGAGCAACTTAATAGCAGAAGTGTATCTGTCAGACATCACTCACTTTACAGTCATTAAAACTCAAGGTAAGAAATATTGGATGGAAAGTAGAAGAGCTGTATGATACAAGCCTTTAAACAGAAGGGTAAAATCATACTCCATTCAAATTGTTGTTCAACTAAGGCAATTTTACATATTTTACAATAATTATTTAAAAGCTGTTGAATTTTTTACAGCTGTTACATTTTTTTACAATAATTATTTAAAAGCTGTTGAACAAACTTTTGGGATTTAAAACAGGCAATATGATTAAGTTCTGGGACAAAGTAGGACCAACTCTGGATCATGTGTGTGCATTCTCTTCAAGAAATCTAGCCAGGCAAAATAAAAATAATCCCATCCCATGGGGGCATCCAATAGAAACTGGCAGAAGACATTCGTGCTATTCCTGAATATATTTTCTGGGGAAATTTGATCAGGATAAATGTACTGGAAGGATACCTCTGTGTAGAGGTAGTCAAACAGGAAAATGGCTCCAGGCAAAGTTGCAGTACAGACCTTCCAAGAGAGTGGCTCGAAACAGGCTCAGCATTGAGTTCACTTCTGCTGATGGCTGACAAAACATTGAGAAAGACAGAAAAAGGGGAAGGAGCAAAGGAGCTTTCGGTATGATTCAAGCCACTGTAGCCAAAGAAATCAGAAATTCCAGTGGGAAATTTTAAAAGGCTGCAGGTTTTTCAAGTGCGTGTTGGCCGATTTGAGTGACAAGCTGAAAATAATCCTGCCCAGTTTGGTGCAGCCACAGTGGAGCTGCTGCTGCACAACCCTACCCATGTTTGGCACAGGTAAGGGGAGCTTCTACTGGCTGTCTGGAGAGACCAAGGACCCTGAGCAAGTTCTTCCATCTGAAAAGGAGCTATGAATGATTAAGCATTGGATGTCTGTGTCAGAGTACAGGGCAGTCCTACAAGAGCCCTCAAAGGTAAGCCATACATCCACCTGGCTGCTCCCAGGCTTCTGCCCCCTTGCACAGCATTCCCAGGCTGTCTGCAGAGCACAGAACAGGCTGGAGACAAACACAAACCTGGGACACTGCTCTAAAGCACACAGGTGCATGGGCTGCTTCAGAGAATCTTTGGATAGTGACAGAAACCACAGAGACTTCATCTAAATTATACCTTCGCTTTCAAACATGTAAGGAAAACCAGGACCAGCCTAAATACCAGCAGATAACATTAGGAGCAAGGATGCAATTTTACCTCCCTGGGAAAAGAGGTTAACATCAGTAGGCTTGCAGTACTGATGCCAGATGGACTTTTTCAAGCATCTGTAGATCAAACTGAAGTCTTCAGGCAAATCAGAGACAAATACATGTCAGTGTCCATGACCCACTCATAAACAGTATCAGGGAAACTAAACCAACCAAATAAGCAAATGCAAACAAACCTGGAGGCAGAACTTTCTACGCTTTAGGCATTAACTGAGAAGCGTAATGCTGTAATTCCTTTGTGGCCAGCTACTCCAGCAGAGAAGTAAGGCAAAATTACTCCAGCTAAGCAGAATTTAGAACAATTTTGACAGAAATGTGCAAAGTATACGATCAGAAACAATATGCTTTTAAAGTAAAAAAGTTGTTTACACAGAAATGTGTTATAAGCATGATCAGAATATTGAAAATTCTAAATGAACATTTTTCTGCTTGGATTAGCCATGCTAAAAGGGCAACAGTTTTGCCCTTTCCTTCTATTTCCTTTTTCTTCACAACTCAGTGCTTAACCCAGTGCCTCCTAGTTCAGATTAAAGTGAGAAGATGTAGGTCATTTGTGGGAAAAAAAAAAAAAAAGACAGCAGCAAAATTAACCATTTTTACTAATCATTTAGCCACAGAACAAAGAAATACCAACATTTTGGAAATGCCAAAATGATACTTTGGAGCCACACTCTCTACGTATAAAGCAATTATTTCAATCTCAGGAAACATCACTGCATGTCACCTCCAAGTGTCAAGAATGGTGAATCTCAGCAGCAAGGGACCTGCTTCTTGCCTGCGGACAGCTGCTCCTTGCTGTGCTCTGTGAGCACGATGCCTGGGAAGGCTCGAACTGAACTTCCATCCACAACCTCTTCCCCACTCGTACTTGTGTGGGAGAGCAAGAGCCACACAGGTCCTGCTGTCTCCTTCTCTGTTCCCATACCCAAATGTATGAGAGACAGCCTATGGTAGCATCTATACCAACAAGCTACACCTTTTCAATTTCCAACTAGGATTAATCAAATCAGCTGATTTGATTAAACTGATCATTAAAAAGAAGGCTAATGAGACAATACTTAATATCACAATTGATGTCAATCACTTTAAATACAATCACAGTAACAAAAGCAGAAAGACAGACTTTGAACTACTCAGTACAAGAAACAAGGAAAGCAAAAAGGGACTGCTGCACATTTTCTGTAATTCTGAAAAGCTAAGTCCCCTTCATGTCCAAGCTACTGCAGTATAGTACTTATGGAACCTGAAATAGATTTTCCAAGGAAAAAGATGTGCCACTTTCACGCCAGACACAGAAATGCTATTTCATTTGTTTTTTTCCATTGACAGTCATAGTAATTCTTAAGCATGAATTTTGCATAATCCTGCTGCTCATTTTCTCTTGTTTGTGGATTTAATTAGAGATGGATAAGGTACGGCCCAGATAACTTTAAATATAGGAGAAAAATATTTACAACAAGTTACACAATAAAGTAATTATATTTACCAGTGCAAATGTATGCTGCTTATTTAATTTGTTTAAAAACATATGCCAAGCACCTTCCTCTAATAACCATCAACTAGCAACACAGAAAAGATGTGAAGGATGTACACATCCTTATTTTGAATACTCTCTGGTGGAAACTTTTATTTGCATGGAGGCCCCTGTGAGTGCATATTATTTAAAATGAGTGTTGAAAGAATAAACAGGGCATAGGGAAAAGGGATGGACAGAGGCTTTGTGGTCTGAGTTAGTTGTTTGTGTTTGGTACTTTGATGATGCTACAGAGTTGTTATAGCAACAGGCCAGAACCCTCTTGGGGAGAAAAAAAGAAGGAAAAAAAACTCAACAAACCGAAACAGTTTATGTGATATGCAGGTCACTGTGCATGTTTTTATTGACCAGGCATGGGGAATGGACCCTGTCTCATTCTGATAACCTCCATAAAAGTTTGAATTTCTCCATTTGTTTCACTTGGGACTTTACAATCCATTAGACTCTGCAATCAAACGTGCACATCCCTCCTTTAATCAAAATAAAATCTTAGCCAGCCTGGTCAAGTAGAGGAAAACATATGAGGATACTCCAAAAAGCAGAGAACTTTTTCTGACTGTATTGGGTCTGGCTGAGCTGGAGTTCATTTTCCTTTGGCAGCCCTCACAGTGCTGTGCTTTGCACTGGTAGCTGCAATAGGGCTGATAACACCCCAGCTTTCTGGCTACTGCTGAGAGATGCTGGCACAGCATCAGCACTATCCCCTCAACATTCTGCACCCCACCAGCAGGATGGAGTCAGGCAGGATCCTGGGAGGGGACACAAGCAGGCCAGCTCACCCAAAGTAACCACAGGGGCATCCTATACCATATAAGCTCAGCTATTAAAGGTAAAGGAGAGAGGAGGAATGGGGGCATTAGTTATTTCACAGTGTTTTTCTTCCAGAGCAGCCCCTGCTGAAGCCCTGCTTCCTGGGAAGTGCCCGAACATCGCTCGCTGATGGGAAGTAGAGATTAATTCTTCTTCCCCTCTGCTTAAATGTGTGCCAACTTTTGCTTTTTTTTTTTTTTTTCCTTTAGTAAACTGCCTTATCTCAACCTACAAGTTGTTTTCTATCTTTTCCTCTCTCCCCCCTGTCCCACTGGGAAGAGGAGGGATGGAGCTGCTTGGTAGGCACGTGGCACCCAGCCACGGTCACCCCACCACACTGACTGCTTCAGAAAAGCTCTGAAAATCCCTAACTTTTCTTCTCCTGCCACTCATGCCTTCACCTCACCTCTTGCCTTTGTGATCAACCACAGCAGCAACTTCTAATGTAGGTGTTTTGAAAGGATTAGTATGGTAAGGGACTTAGACTGAACTTGGAAGCATGGAAACTCATGAACTGCAATGCCAGGCTCTTCATCATTTACTATTATGCTTGTTTGTCTCCTTCTCATTTACCTTTGCTGAGTTTTGAAAGAGTCACCAAAACCTGACCATTCCTCACAAACTTCTCAAGAATAATAGTGTCTGGAAACTTCAAGAAAACATTTTTCATTTTATTAATAAAAAATACCAATAAGGGATAATTCATCATTGTAGGCCAATTTTAAATATTTAAACTATCCAGATATATTATTCTTACTTTATTTTTTTGGCAGGAAAATTGTGAAACAAATTTATTTAACAATGCATCACAAGAAAAAAGCACTAAAAAATCTGAATTTTAGTATCTTCATAATCTTGAAAACAACAGAAAAAATTAAAAGGGTATTTCAGAAATGTATTAATACTAAACATTCGTGTAAGCACTGGTGTGTGGAAAGTCACATATCACCTTGATGTGGTAATGAAGACTGACTATAAAGAACCAAAGCAACCTGGACAAATGTTCACATCTGGGTGCATGGCATGTAGCATATTGTAGTTTTTGGTTTAAATTGTCAAATACAGATACAGGAAGGGTAACATCAAATTATGACATCTACATTATTTGGATAAAGCAAATCTAAGTTTCTAAAGCCTTCGGGGCTCCACAGTATGTCAAACATTGTTACATTCTCATGTTTAGTGGCCCTTAAATGTGTATCCTAATTATGTAAATACCTACATTTTACATAAAACTCCTCCAGGACTACTGGCAGGCAAGGGGACATACCTTTTGTATAAACACACACCAAGAAGTGGCATCCCCAATGTTTCAGCTCTTTTTAATCTAGGACTGGCACAGAGCTGAAGGAGGAGGTGAAGCGCTTGAGCAGGCACGAGTGGAGAATGACTTTCCACTGATGCCTTTCACCCACTTACCAAATTCACATAAGACATAAATGTAACTCCTTACACTATGCAGGGAACAAAGATATTTTCAAAAACACATCCAGTTCAGCCCAGAAAGGAATTAGCCCCTGCACATTCAGCTCTGTGGGTATGTGCTGAGGATGGCTAGCTGGCTGAGGATTACTCATGGCTGTGAAACCTGCTCTCAGCATTCACAGCTGATAAGCATACACTGCATGGCCTTTTTGCTGTCTATATTTGTACCACTCTGCTTAGAGGGCTTTGCATTTGCTTAGCATTAGTCAGGTCATTCCATCAGGCATCAGTGCTTCCCCGTAAAGCAGAACGATTGCCTGAAGCAGTTTTAATCAGTTTGTAACTGGAAATGCTCCATACAGGTCAATGGCTATCAGTTGTTGGAGTGTGCATAATGTAATTAGAATGGGCTAAAATTGCTGTTTTGGACTTAAATAAGGACCTTTTTACTAAAATCCACAGCTCTAGACGGATAGATACTGAACTCTGTATCTTGGAGTAGTGTCACAGTCCATGGAGGCTTTACTCTCCAAATCAAGAAAATTCGGACTGTTTGAAGAGAAACATTATGCATAAATACTTCTGGAGGGTCAGAAGGACCTGCTTGGCTTTCTACAAGTCAATATTCTGCTGCCCTAGCTCTGCAGAATTTAGAAGCTGTCTTTCTTTTATTAGTCAAAATAGAACATGTATTGATTAATACATGTGGGGGCACATGAAAAATATTACTACTGTTACCACATACCTTGTAAAGCCCTAAAGCCCTCCACAAACTGTTCCCTGTTATGTCACACATTATTCACCAGATAGCAATTTTGTCATTTAAGTTTTTTGGACTCAGCTGTCTTATTTCAGCAGAACCTTGGAACAACAGATTTCTGCTCCTAGATGTCTGCACCCCTAAAAGCATTTGTGAACTAAAAGGTCAATACCTTTCCTTCAAGCTCCCTCAAAGCTTCAGGATTTCCTGAAGCTCCTCCTCAGCTAAACCAGGGAACAGCTCCTAAAGAACTCCCCTGTGTTTCTAAGTTATTTGGTAATTAAACAGACCTGTCATTGAGAGGAAGGTCATGCAATTATTCTGAGGAAAACAAGATAACTTTTCCAGACTCCTGATAGTATCTGCTGCCCTCTCATTTCATTTTACATATTTAAAGCCTAACTTTCATCACAAGGTAAAATTAGCACTGAAGCAGATAATTTTTAAAGCATCAATTCATAATGTTAAACAGAGCAAGGGACTTTCCCTTTGAATTCACGTGTTAGCATCAGTCCCTACAGTCTGTGTGTTCCTTGTTTTAAATAGCAACAGGAAAAAAAAACAAAACCAAAAACAGGGAGGCAGAACAACTGCAATGAATAATTATGAACTAAAACTGTATTTAGGGGTAGAAAGTTTGCTTTTATTATTAGACAGGACGTTTAACACAGCACTTGAATGTATTGGTTTAGATTGGGCTATATTTGGTAGCTACTGCAGAGAATGGACATGAACACAGTCCTCATTCTGTTTCTGCTCTCAAAGACACTGAGATAGAAAAGGATGTTTGGACAGAGATACAACCAATTCTACTGATATACTGACCACTTTGCATACTAAATAATAATCTGTTTCTGTTGTTCATATTCCATCATCCTCTCAATGTACGGGAAAGCACTAAAATTTAGAGCTTTGTCACTGGCATTCCAGCAGAAACAGGACACGAGCAGCCCGAAACCTTATCTGTCATGGAGAACTGCATTTAAAAAGTGTGGGGAAGATGAGGATAGCCCCCTTTGCAGAGGAGTATAGAGCAATTTGATAAAATACAAAAATGAGCCAGAGAGGAAAGATATAGTGTCTTCCAGAAGATGAAAAGCACAAAGTGAATGTGATGGAAGGAGACGAGGCAGTGCAGGGATTCCCAGTGTGAGAGTTCTGAATCCAAGACTACCAGAAAAAAAAAAAAAAACCTGCAATTGCTTTGAGTGTCTGTGCTTAAAAGAAGAAAAAAGGAGAAATATGTGAGATAAAACAGAAAAGGAAAGACTGTCACTAAAGGGCATGGAAGTAAGCTTGGATCACACCAGGAAATATTTTAGAAAATGACTGTAGATATGCATTGGCAATTACAAGCAGAAAGAGAAAAAATAAAATTAGTTGTAACCTTAAACAAAAATAGAATATGAATGGAAAAGCAAGTCTGGGCTCCTTATTTATCTGTGTATTGTTGAATCTTGATCGAGGAAACCTTTGGACCCAAATGACAACAATGATCAAATAAAAGATATATTGGCAACAGTTAGTCCTCATTCAGATGTAGGCTACAGAATTAACAAAAGGTTTTAATTATCATATATGTACAAAAGGAATACTTTGCTACCAATTTGAAAAAAATAAGAAATTCAAGCATGTTATCTGGTCTTAATACAGTCAATGCTGAAGAAACCTTTCTAATCACAATCTGCACATGTAGAACTTGGTGGGGGGGTCTTTTTGTTTGTGGTTTTGTTTTTTTAACTGCTTTGTCTGTAACATAATTATTAATTATCCAATGCATGGTTCTGTGGAGAGAAATGCCAGTCTGTTTCAGATGACCAGCTGCTGGAATTACAGCCAACTTAATTGTTTGCTCATCCTTTGTCTTTACAGCCTCAACCTAGTGCCTCCCTGTGATCTTTGCACACTCCTTTTGCTGTTCCCCTCGCCCCATTCTTGACAGAGAGGTGAAAATTTTGAATACCAAGCGTGAGAGGAAGGCAAGAGGAGACCACTTTGAAGTCCTTCTTTCTCCCCATGTTCTGCAGACTTCTCTACTTGCAACCTGGGGTATGCTCCCCGTTTCTGAAAGGCAGGAAAGGGAGGGGGCCACTTGGCCTGGTAATTCGTGCCCAATCTCCTCACCTGTTTGTAGAAATGGGTATCAGTGTAACAAACTTTAGAAATATTTGCTGTTCACTGTCATTTATAGCTGAGTGAAGAAAAAAGGGGATGTGAAGAGCATTGCTACCCAAATATGTTTTGGCTTAAATCTGATTGCAAACTTTAAAAAAACCCAAACAAACAAAACTTCACTTCCTCTTCACAGCAGGGAGGCTTCACAGGAGTAATGAGCACACTCCCAGATATTCTTGTTTATCCTTGTTTAATCAAGACCAAAATGCTAAGCTTCATAGGCAAGGTCTATTATGCAAATTAACTTGAATAGTTCAAAATGGCTTAATTTGTATTGAAAAGATCCCATTAGTATGTGCATTCTTCAAACAAAAGGAAATCTGTATACTAGTGTAGGGTGTTTTTATCTGTATAATTAGTGTAATTGTAATAGCTGCAAAATTAAAATCTGTAGGCACATCCTAGAAAACATGAAGTAACCAGTAATAATTACCATTCCTATTGATATAATATGCTAACTGGCTGAAGAGCTCCCTTGTAGAGACTTTTAAATGTTTTTAGTTTAGAAAGAGCATGAAAAAATCCCAGTACCACAGGATCACAGAATGGATAAGATTGAAAGGGAACAATGGTGGGGTCATCTGGTCCAACATTCCTGCTCAACCAAGGTCATCCTAGAGCACATGGCACAGGACTGTGTCCAGACAGCTCTCGAGCATCTCTAGCAAGGTTAAATCCAGCACAGGTTAAAAAGCTAGACATTCAGTTCCATACCAAGTGTGGTTTACAGTTTATATGAATACTTCATTCCCCTTAATGAAGTCTAAAAAGCACATAAAAAACATAGTTAAGGCACAAATGCTGAGAGATGATTAAGAAGTTGTTGGTTTTGGGGGTTTTTTAAGCTTGACTAAATAAATTCACAATGTCCACAACATTCCTAACTTTATGCCTGGGCAGAGGTCACACAGAACAAGGGGGCACAACATACGTGCTCCAGGTTAAGGACGCACCAACGTGAGCTGCTAAGAAAGACCTAAATTACACCTTTGTGAGGAAGCTCAGCTGGGAGGCCAAAGCCATGGAGGACAAATTACCACTTTGCCCTCAGATATTTCTTCCTTCAGACACAAACAGAATTCCATCCTCCCCAGGGGGCTGGGGAGTTTTTTGCCCTGAGGATAGATAGATAAGATTTTCTATCCAGACTAGAGAGAGCCATAATACAACAACCCCCTCCAATACCCCTGCTAGCACTCCAGGGAAACTGGGCTTCTGAAGTGAGCTCCTGAGCAGATCTCAGCCTGGCTCTCCACTTCTTGTGTAATAATCATGCTGCTTTTCAGGATGCTAACATCATGGTCTCAAATTAAAACCTGAAAATCCACAGACAAAATCTGGAATGTGAATTTTATTCCAGATTTGAAGGGTTGTTCACTGGCATTCGAGTCATGCAGGAAGATAAAATATACTGCTCTCAGAAGAGCAGAATAACCTCTGTTAATAAGACCTTTGGAGAGCACACACTATTGAGCTGAGTAGTTAAGAGCTAAGGATATAATTCTCAAGAAGCAGTGACTGAATTGTGTCTTGAGACAGGAGTGTCACTCTACTGAATACCGTTTCCAATCTAGCTGGTTTTTATGGTGTTCTTACTCAAATAGATATCAATATGTCCAAAGAAAAAAGACTTTTTATGCTACTGATGAGTAGACCATAAGTTAGCCTGCATCTTTGATATCTAAGATGAAAATATTAATATTTCTATTATCTTTGAGAACCATGCTACAGAGCTCCCCCAAGGAGTTTTCCCATTATTTTCTGCACACTATACCCCTGGATTTATATTCTAGTAGAAAACAGAAGTCATTTGTTTCCTAGCATACTCCAGTTTGCAAGAGATCAAGCACATTATGTGAACAAGATGTCAGAGGAAAAAAAAAAGTCTAGCTGTTTGAAATGATAATTAATTTACCATAACAAATAGAAAGAAAAAACATTTGGCAGGTGGTGATTGACTTAGCATTGCTGCTAGCAAATTTCAGTTTACATTCAGTAACAGCATGTTCACTGCATAGTAACCCTGAGTTCATTTTGGCAAAATCAGTGGAGAAACAGTCTGTCAACTGCAATAGATGTAGCTGGCTCTAGGGAGCTGGTCTAGAGCACGAAAAGTACTGAGTAGACAAGGCCTGTCTTCCATCTGGGGGCACACCACTCACAGAATCAATTAGGTTGGAAAAGACCCCTGGGATCACTGAGTCCAACCTATAACCCAACATCAACCTATCAATTAGACCACGGCACTGAGTGCCAGGTCCAGTCCTCCCTTAAACACCTCCAGGGACAGTGACTCCATCACCTCCCAATGAAGCCCATTCCAATATTTAATTGCCCTTTCTGTGAAGAATTTTTCCTAATGTCCAGCCTAAACCTCTCTTGGTGCAGCTTAAGACTGTGTCCTCTAGTCCTGTCACTGGTTCCCTTGAGGACCAGCACCCACCTGGCCACAGCCTCTTTTCAGGTGGTTGTAGAGAGTGATAAAGTCACCCCGAGCCTCCCTTTCTCCAGGCTGAACACAGCCCAGCTCCATCAGCTGCTCCTCATAGGACCTGCTCCAGACCCTTCACCAGGTCCATTTCGCTTCTCTGGAAGGCACGTTCCAGCCTTCCAGTGTTTTTCCTGAATTGAGGGGCTCAGGCCTGGACACGGGATTTGAGGTGCAGCCACACAGGGGGACAGTCCCTGCCCTGCTGGCCACACCATTGCTGATCCAGGCCAGGCTGCCATTGGCTTTCTTGGCCACCTGGGCACTGCTGGCTCATGTTCAGCTGCTGTGGACCAGCACTCCCAGGTCCCTTCCCACTGGGCAGCTTTCCAGCACTCTGTCCCATCCTGTAGCACTGCATTGTGGCCAAGGTGTACTTTGTTAGTCTGGTTGAACTTCATGCAGTGGTCTCAGCTCCTCTACCCAGCCTGTCGAGATCCCTTGGCAGAGCCCTCCTAGATTCTGGCACCCAACCTGGAGTCATCTGCAAATCCGCTAATGGTGGACTCAATCCCCTCATCCAGATCATCAGTGGAGATATTGAACAGCACTAGGCCCAACACAGATCCTTTGGGGACACCACTAGCAGCAGGACATCAGCTGGATGCAAAACCATTCAGCAGGACTCTCTGGGGCTGGCCATCCAGACAGTTCTTATCCAGCAAAGGGTGCACCTGTCCAAGCTTTTCCAGGAATCTGCTATGGGAGATGGTGTCAAAGGCTTTGCTGAAGTCCAGGTAGACAATATCCATGGCTCTCCCCACATCCACCAGGCAGGTCACCTGGTCATGAAAGGAGATCAGATTGATCAGGAAGGGCCAGCCCTTCCTAAAATCATGCTGGGGGTTCACAGTTTTCTTTGCCTCTATCCTATGGACTATTCTTTATATTTACAGAGGCATATAAAGTACTGAATGTTGTCTTATAGTGCAAGAGTTCTATTGTCTTTACATTTCAAGGGTTCCACATTACTAGAGTTTCATACCTCCTTGATGTGTCTCTTCGGCATCTCCTCTAAGCACTGACTCCTCCTTGTCCTCACAGCAGCCAACTGACTGCAGCTCCCCTCAACCAACCCACCCACTCTTTTATAACACTCTTCTGACTGGCTACAACTGTGGCCTGTTAACATCAGGCCTGCTCCTTATCTCTAGTAATTAGCTCAGCTGCAACTCTTTAGGGGGTAAGATTACATTCTATACCACCTTATTTACTTATATTGTATCCTCCTACAACTGAACAGTAATCCTCTTATTTTATCTGACCATTGTTGTTCAATGAGGCTCATATTGATCTATCCTGTATATCAAAATGTGTAATTTGAGAAAAGAAAAATACAATTCTTAAATGGAAAATGGAAACAGGAAACGAGGGCTAAAAAGGAGGACTGCAGATTAAATATTAAAGAGCACAAATACGGCTTGACCATCTAAAACAATTCCTCAGCTGAGAAATGTCAGCTTTCTACAAACAGTTTCTCCCTTGTAAGTATTTTATAAATCACTATTCTGCTGGTGAATAGTATGCAACCCGTTAAGCCCCTAGAGATGTTATATCTACATCAGAAAAGAATGGCTCTATTTTTAGCCACAAACATGTTCTGGGTAAAGAAAAGCAAAGTAGAGCCACGGCAATTAAACCTAATAGCTGTGCACAGCAGTCCTGTCAGGCTGCCTCTCCATAGGTGAATGGAAAATGCAGTGGGACTAAAAGCTCTGCAGCTAAAGGAAATTGCACAATTAAGATGCTTTTCTGATTTGGTATTTGTAATCTGTTTTTTTTAGGGGAGAGAAGCCATGCGTTTGAGATTTTCTTCTAATTACACAGAAAACATTTCAGTGACATTTGGTCCCTTGATCCTATACCATATTCCTTCCAAGAATTAGAAATAAAGTGATTTTGAATTTCTTAGCTCCTGCTCTTTTATAGATTAAAAAAGTGAAAAAACAAGAGGAAGATCTAGTCATGCACCATTTGGCTCTCTGCTTTTCTTCCAGGATTCTCAACTCCACCTCTAGTCTTTAGATCCTTGGGGAAAAAACCCACACCAACAACCAAGCAAACATAAAAAAAAAAAAAAATCAAACAAAAAACCCCACAACCAATGAAACAAACAAAACAAACAAACAACAACAACAAAAAAAAAAAACCACCACAACACCCCCCATAGCCCTGAAACATAAACCCAAAAGAAACTCCTTACACAAAAAAATGCTCATTTATTTTTCATATATTGCAGATATTTCTCATTGGCCCAAATCTGACAGTGCTTGGGTACAGCCCTTGTAAGATACAATACTCAGGATAAATAGGTGCTAATTATGTTTTGAAGAGTCTCTTAGCACTTTTTGACATGTTGCATCTCCAAAAATTGTCTGTTCTGAAAATTTCAAATAAAGCTCATCTGAAGTGAGATGTAGCTGAAAAGAGCCATTAGAAGACGCATGAAGGCATTCTGGGACATTATTTGTTGGCAATCACGAAAATAAGAAGAACCCTAGGAGCTTTGAACATTTTTAAAGAATGCAAAATTACTAAATACTATTTGGACTCCTAATCATTATGCTCAACATAATGGGAAAGCACAGTTTTGGAAAAAAAAAAGGAGTTACAAGATTGCTAAAATGGTGGAACCGAGCTGTCTACCATGTTGTTGAGTGACATCCACTTTTCACAGCAACAAGCATGGAAGTTTTACATCCAGCAGTGCTTCAAGATGAAGTTTTCAGCATGACATTAGTACCTGAATTAGAGAAGCTGCCTTTAGGTTTGCATTGGAAAAACATAATATCACTGAAGTGGAAGATTGACCATGCTGAGGCTTACACATTACGGCTCTTGGTATCACACATCTAGACCTTTGCATCTTATATCCAAAGGAAAGGACCCAAGAGCTTCCACATGATGCTGTGAAGGGCAAAAAATAATCACAGTTTTTATCAGCCAGGCCCCTGAAGAGGGCTCTGAGGTCCAGCATTTAAGACATGTCTTGGGGTCTTCTCTTGGAGGATGAAGTCTTGCAGCGCTTCTGCCCACAGGCTGTGATAAGGGACGGCTGCAGGTGGAAAAAATGGCTGATAACTGGCACGTCTAATTGAGCTTCCAGCACCTGTGAGGGTTTTTCCTTCTTGGGAAAACATAATCAGTAGCTGACAGCTTTCTGATGTATGTTTATACGGATGCTGGAACCACACATTTACAGGGTGGAAAGAAGGATTTCAAACCATAGTCAACAAAAATATACAATCTCAAAATTTGCACATCCCTCTTAAAATAAAGGGTTAGAACCCATTTATGATCTCTGAACAAACCTAGGCTCTTTGACAGTCTCTATGCAGTCATTTCTTTATACAACTGCCTTCTTCTTACCCTCCAGCCCAGATCTTCATAGCTAGAAGCACCATTACGTGTGACTCTCTGTCTTAGTCAAATGGTTTGTTTCCAAGTGGCTATCACAAAGATTTCATTTTTCCTTTCTTAAGAGGGCTTGTGTTCCTACCAGCTCAAACCCTGAGTCTGAAGTATCTCCTCATCTATAACAAAGGCATATCACAGCAGTTACAGATGCAGACTCTGTGTCAGTGAACACCCAGGACCACAGCCCTGTTTGTCACAGCTTCGTATCTCTGAAGGTCTGCAAGGAATCAATATGTGCAGACAGCAGGAATACTGAGTAACTGCCAAGGTGGACAGACACAGCTCTCCAAAGGCTGGAGGAGAGGCAAGGGAAATGGAGAATCATAAAGTAGAATAAAGAACCCACCGACCCATGGAAACTCCTCTCCGAATATTTTGTCCCCATGTCTTGCAGAGAAAATACACAGAAAATATATTTCTAGAGGAAAAAGTCTGTAAGCTAAAATTACAGTTCGGAACATACTTTAGTAACTAACAGTAATACAAAAGTATTTCACCTGTAGTGAAATAAACATTAAAAGAGGAGGAAATTGAGTGTTAAATACAACTAAAACTGAAAGATTCAAAAGCACTGAAAAATGTGTTACCCAAGTACCCTTGGGTCTGTCCAAAAGCTATTCAATGCAAAAACCTACAACAACAACAAAAATCCAGTTCAGTAATGCAGAGATATCCTTTTTTCACCAGAAAAAAGGGCTTAATTTTTATTAGCAATACAGAAAAACAATTATTTAAATTAAAATTTTAAATTTTTATACTAATACCATCCTCTGGGATCAACAGAGAGCTCAAGAGAGAAACTGTAACTTAGTGCTGTAGCTCCCATCAGCTTGACTAAGGGCAAAAGACTCAGGTCCACCGTCCACAAGGTTTTCCTGTGAACCCTCACATTATGCTACAGGAGTTCACTGTGTCACAAAAAGACAGAGAATATATGAAATAAGACTTGCACATATATAGATAGCAGCAGAGGGAGAAAGAACCTGACCTTAAACTGTTAATTTAACAAAAATACAATTGCGTTTTTCAGCCTGAAGCCAGTGTTACATAAGAACAGTAATAGAGAAAAATGGTTTCCATGCAACATAGCCTGATAATCTATCTGAATAAGAAGCTATTTTTAGTTTTTGAGAAAAATGACATCTTCAGATGAAAGCATCACTTTCACTACACTGAAAAATTACTTCTTGTCAGTCATAAGTATAATGTGTACCATCTATTTACACATTTTGCACAGATTTGATACTTCACCTGATACATCTCCTACATGTTAAGTTCTATCAAAATACATATAATTTAGTAGAATATTTTATTCCAGTAAATTCTGTTTATTGAAATTAATAAATACAAGATTTTTCTTCAAGCCAACTGCATTATGTTCTGTAAATAGAAGTCAATGATGTTTCTGTAGTTGTAATTATTAAAGACGTTCATGTTATTTCCTTGTAAACCAATTTCTAATAACAGTATGTACAATAGAATAATAAAGATTTTTTCCCCCAGCTTACCCTTTGCCCATTTAAAAATTCTTTCTCCTGGATGCATGGTACTTATACATAATGCTCATCACAAGCAGAATTCAGAAGATGCTGGTAATTGTGTCACTGTTTTGTATTGAAACTACACTACAGTATTAATTTAGAACAGGATCCCACACCAGAAGTCTCTGAGCTAGGACCTAAAACAAACTACTCACTAAAAAGAGGAAAGTTAAAAAATAAAAATGCAGAAAGGAGAGCATGACAGCAAAATAAGTCATGTTAGTGTCATAGAGAGAGAGCACCATGATTTCCATATATAAATATAGGCAGCATCACAAAAGAATTGGGAAGGCAAAAATGCCAGCAGAGAGGGAACTCAACAGAAGAGGGAATGGTAGAAAAAAAATTGCATAATAAAAGTTTAGGCAGAGAGTTAATCTCTGTGGAAATTAGTGGATGGACAGATGACCACACAATCACAGGTGGCTAAGGGCCTGTGGTTCCAGCTGTAACTCTGCAACTCGAGAGTGACTACCCTCAGCCCAAACCCTTGGTGAAGTAAAACCACCTGGAACCCCAGGCAAGTGACTTTAACCAGTGAAGTGTACTTGATGAACAGGAATGCAGGATTGTGAGTACAGTCACTTGATGCTGAGGCACCATCCAACTTCTCATTTAGTGAGAGAGCTCCATGTCCTCAGCAAGAGCAGCTCTTGTCTGAGCTGAGGGCACAATCACCACAGGCTTCTTCATGCACACTTTTGTTCACCTCTACCAAGACATAGTGATGGCCAGCATGATTGTTCACATTTATATTTTTCCATGATGATCAGTTCTGCATGTGTATGTTAAGAAAATTCTGGATTTAGTTCATATATATTTGGAGGTAATAATGCAATTCAGCACTACCAACTTCATCTCCTAGGAAAAGGAACAGTTATTTAGCATAAATACTTTGTTTACAGCCCAAACTCAAAAACAATGCTGGCTATCCAGCTGACATATGCCCAAAGCATGTTTATCTAACAAAGGAAAACTCCCTCAAACAAGGACAACACATAATGAACAAACAAATTATATCTATTGCCCTCATAACACTGTAATTAGGATGGGATTTAAAGATGGCAATACCTTTAAGGGAAAACATAAACCAAAGCAGTTACTGTTTCTTGAAGGAAAGCTGAAAACATGTCAAAAATTATAACCAAGTTGTACATCTACAAAAGCTTTTTCAAATTTCTGTATTGCATGCTGCTTTGCAATTGTGCCAATGCTACAGTTATAGAGCTTTTTTGTGAAGCACATTAGCTGAAAAAATAATTGACACAGGTGGACTGAGCACTGCAGTGCCATGACCATCAGCCTGGCACAGCGAAGGCAAAGGCCAAAGAAGCACTTGGGGCCACAGGAAGGAGAAAGCAGCAAAGACAGCTTTGGCAGTGGAGATAATATGGCATCTCAGTTCCCTTAGCAGCAAGTTCCCTTTTCCCTGAAACAAGATGTCAATACTCCCTTCTTACCTTCTAAATCTTTTATGAATTCTGGCATTGCTTCACTAACATTAAATTCAGAAGGGCAGTCTATGTTAAGCCATCAGGCTTTGGCTTCTATTGAATGGATTACTAAGATAATATTATTTTCAAAGTTGTTGATATCAAACACACAATGGAAGGGGTTTTGTATCATTACATCATTTTATCATTGCATCGTTGCCTCACATGTGTTACATAATAAGAACTCCTACCAACGAAAACATTGATGCACCAAAGTATCACAATGCAATGTAACAAAATGTCTAAGATATTTTAAGACTTCGAAGAGAAAGTAAGAACCAATGAATGGACAAAAATGTAAATCTATTTATGAATAAGTAAACAAGAATAAATCCTAAGGTGTTGGGAGTTGCTTTTGGTGGATTTTTTTTTTCCATTTTACAAAGTACTGCTTAGAAGAATATACAAGATATAGATTAAATATATAAAACACATATATTAACACATTTGAAACTTATTGCTGCCAGAGCCTTATTTTTAGGCTTTGGTCTGGGATGAAGGATGAGCTTGACAAGGGCTATGTAGCTCTGGAACACAGAAGAGTTTGACTGTCACCTGAGGCAGCAAGAGCCAGAAAACTCTGAATAACCATTTTGTGCACGTATGGGAAAATCAGTTTTTATGAGCGAGGGGGCTCTCACACAAACCCTTTTAGTGCCTGAATGTGTAGAAGGGGAACTTGTAGATGGATTATGTGCTGGTCACCAGAGAACCTGGGAAAAATAAGATACATTTTGTGGATCTTTTCCAGCAAGTCTTTTGCAGAATTCAGAGCAGGACACTCCATCAAGAAGTGTGTGTCCTTGTGGCATGTACAAACAAAACTTCAGTTAGTAGCTGTAGCTGTAAATTCTTTTGTTAATATTATGCACCAAGTGTTTATTTAAGGGGTATCTGTTTCTTCTATTTACTTTTTTTTAATTCAAACAGTATTATGGCTGCATTTCAGTTGGGGCCAGCATGAAGATCGTTACAGCAATCGCTGGCACAATTTTTGACCAAATGTGTTTGGACTGAGACAACTTGGTTATTTAATTTAATTAAGTTCTCTACTCTTCTCTTTCCCATCACATATAATTTAAGTCATGTGTAGAATCTTAGATTAGTGCAGCAGTGAGAAAGCAAATCTATCTACTGCCAATTCTCCAAGCAAATCTTACAGTTAGTGTTAATAAAACAAGTCAGAGACTGAATGAGAACAATCTTATGTTTAATAGTTTTTAAAACATTGTACTTTTAAGGAATAATAAAAATTCTTAATGCTAGTATATCAGTGTTGTTCTTTTATACTATATACTCTTTAGCTGGCACAGATCCAAGGATATTGCTGATAAAGCACCATAGCTGAAATCATTATGCCACTTCCACATTTACGATGTTGGACTAAGCAAGCTGATTGCTATTATCAGCGTTTGCCTTTTGATGCAAAATAATAACTCAGTATATAATTCAGTGGTAAAGGAGGAAAAAAAAACAAACCACAAACCAATTTCACCTGTGGCACAATTCCAGTGAATATACACGAGGAAGACTTTGGAGCAATTCATCAACTAAATCTCTTGTATTACATATGTTCACTTAAGGTACCATGATTTTATTCTGAAAAAAGCTGAAGCAGCACAAAATAAGCAATGAATCTGTATGCAGCAGAAATTTCAATTACCTGAAATGTTTCTTGAAGCTCCAAGTCAATCTTTAGCTGCCATTGAAAGATCATAATACAAGATTTCCTAATATTTTTTTCTTCATAAACTACAACCTTGTGGGTCCCTTCTAACGCAGGATATTCTATAATTCTATAAAGGCAGCCTGTGGGGCTTTGTGCTTGTTTTTCTCCCTTGTGATGTAAAAACTTTTCCAGTTGCTGTTTGCTCTGTTTTGGATTCCCTATTTCAGCCTTAAAGCAAATTAGTCTCCATGTGACTACCTGACTGGACTACACATTTCTGCTCAATACTGAAAAAATCAGAGCACATACTCACTCCCACATCACAGTAATCATGACAGCTGTCATTTTTGCCGTCAAATCTTCTAGGGTCAGTGTTGCCTCCTTGTCTCCCTTTTTTAAGGGTGGGGATACTCTGTTTTTACAACCCACTTAATTCTGTTGTTCACACATGTAGCCAATCCCCAATATAACCTGTAAAAAAAACCTGAAAACCAAAACAACCCAAAATAAGAAAATGATTCGTCAAATACACACACATGCTTCATTTTGGTGGTAAAACAAGAGGAAATGGCCTCGCATTGCTCCAGGAGGGGAAAAAATTCTTCACTGAAAGGGCTGTCAGGCGTTGGAATTGGTGGCTCAGGGAAGTAGGTGAGTCACTATCCCTAGAGGTACTTAAAAGACATTTAGAAGTGGCACTTGGGGATACAGTGAACTGTTGGACTCAATAATGTTAGAGGTCTTTTACAACATACATGGTTCTATGACTCTATGAATGTTACAACAAGTAGAAGAAAAATTTATGAGTATTGCAGAATGTTTCTTAAGGTATATAATATATACTATTTAATGTATTAGGCAACTGAAAGGATATTTAAAAGGAAAAAGGAAAATTAGACACTGTGCCTTCACGAGCATTAAAGAGCATTATATACAATTATGACATTTCAGTTCTGAAAGCAGGAAAGAGCCAAAAACCAAAAAATCTGATCACCCATGTTCTGACAGGCCCAAAATATTTTCCAGCATCATAGGAAACTGATGCTTTCAGCCCAGAGTTAGAAAAAAAAACCTTTTGTCTACCAGAGTAAAAATAATTAAACTTATTACTGTGTCAGAAGTTTTCTATTTTTCATGCTATTTATTAACTGCTGGCAAAAATTAGTTTACATGTCTTGAATTTTTAATAGCGATCTATGTCTACTGCCCTCTGGACAGTCTGGATCTCTTAAATTACATCTACTTACTAAGAATTTTAATAATTGTTTCACTGATTGGTACTTTCTGGATCATTAAGAGCTGAATACAAAGAAAGCAACACTTCAATGATAATTATCAAACTGTAGTTTTAGGTAAATACCTAAAACAAAAGGAAGTTTTCTTCAGCAGGAATGAAAGTATCTTGGAAAAAAAATTATCTTGTTTTATATATAAAATGAAGTTTCCTACGGGAATTTGGAAAAACTCTTCATAGAGAATGACACTTGAGGCACCCTTTATATCCTGAACAGGAAAAGCAAGGAAAGGAATGTGTGTGAGTGGGAATGGGTGGGGGGAATATTTCAATGCAAATGGTATCACATAAGTATCATATTATTGTGCACAAACTTGATAATATGACATAAGAAAACTGCAGGGAAAGCTGGACTCTAATCTTCATTGTGCTGCAGTAAGCCTTTCAGAAGCCACTTGAACCCCAAATGTAAAATAACTGATCATTAAGGTTAGGACTATCAGAATCAGATCCTACTCTCTCTTTCTTTTCAAAGTGAAATCTGATGGTTTTACTAAAACACAGATTTGATTTTGAAAAATTAAAGAAAATATAAGGAAGGCCCAGAAAATTTGGTGTTTTGAAAAACACATCCCCAAGATATTTGCAATTATTTTGGTGTTACCTAGCAATTCTCTTCAGGATTTTTGGGGTTTTTTTGTTTCATTTGGGTTTTCATTGTTGGTTTGGTTTTTTTTGTGTGTGTGTGTTTTGTTGTTGTTGTTGTGTTTTGGTCTTTTGTTGTTGTTGCTGTGTTCTGGTTTTTTTTGTTGTTTTGTTTTTAGGTACTTTTGGTTGGGTTGATTTTGGTTTTTTGAGGGTATTTTGGTGTGTTTTGCTTTGCTTTGAGTTTTTTTGGGTGGGTTTTTTTGTTTGTTTGGGCTTTTCTGGGAGAAGAGGGGAGGGCTTGGCAAAACATCCTATTAAGTAACAGAGAGAGAAGCCCAGAAGGAAGCCCTGCATTATAATTTACTCACTGTTAGTCTGATTCCTTGATCACTAACAAGTGCAGGTGCAAAGAGAGCCAGGGATAGATAGTGGAAATCAGATAGTGGATAGCAGAAATCAGAAAACAGATTAAACCATTTTAACAATGATAAGCAGAATCAGGGAAAGGGAGAAAGGAAAAGACAGAGAAGTTGCAATTGATACTCCAGCTGGTGCAGAGCAAAGGTGATGGCAAGGGTATGTCTAATCACACATTGCTTTAAACATACACCAGATGACATAAGAGAACTGAGATTTCTACAGCATGATAAAGCTTGTAAGAAGCAAAAACTCTGAGACAACAGTTTTGCTGCCTGATGAATACATCAGAAGGCCCTCTAGAACTTGAGCCACCATTAATACCAAAACTACAAACTGATAATGCTGAGGCAACACAACAAAAAGATGGGTTAGAGCAATCCCTTAACATCACAAATATTAATCAGCAAAATACCTGACACAAATTCCGGCATCCCCAAAGAAAGGCAATCTTGTCAAAAGTTGTGTTTCTAAATTGAAAATCCATCTTCATTTGTACAACTGCTGAGCTGGCATTAACCTCACTAGTCCAGCTGGAATGGCTGAGATGCCTGAATCACAGAGTATGATTTACAGATTTTACCTATTTCCTGGGTACCCAGAGAAATTTCCCGGCTAAAAGCACGTTTTTGAGCAAGAAAGGTGTGCAAGGTGAAGGATGCTGCAGCTCACGTGCTACAAAATGTTCTGCAAAAACTGTTTATGACACAGAACCTGTACAGTTGTCTATGCATCTCATCAACTTGACTCATTTACTGCCACATGGGCCCTCTTAACAGCCAGTAACCATTACAAACACCATTGCTTACAGTTCACCCAGTGTTCTCCATCTGTGGACTGGCCAAGAACAACTCATGAGATTTGTTTTCCAAGCTGTACAGATCAGCCTGATAAACCAAACAAGCTTAGAAGTGTTTCTGGAAAGGAAAATGATGATTTGTAGAAGAGAAGTGCCTTAAAAAACCTGGGGTTTCCCCTACGTGGCACAACCTAATGTCTGAGGATAAACAATATAATCTCTAAAGAAAGCCTACACTGGTTATTGTAAGATTACTTCAAGGCTTCATCTGCAGTTACTGGACTGTCTGTCCAGGCTGCTTAAGCCTGCTGACATTCTTATGAAGATATTTTCACCATTTTGAAGTTCTGAGTCTAAGGGGTGAAAGGAACACCTTTCGATCAAGCAAGATTTCCAAATATTGAAATAATTTCAGCCTGCACACTGGTCTAGCCCTGAATGCTAAAATTATTATTTAACTCCTTACTGACCACCTCTTCCTAACTTTAATCATGTTGCGCACAGGGCGCGGTAGGGTCTTTGACTCTGGAAATACTGGCTACATTTAAATAAATCCACTAAGATTTCTAAGAGAACAGGAAGTGCCATAAAAATTACTGAATGCCATCCCTTGCAATGGCAGGATTCAATGGAGTCAGAATTCCACTCTCTGTTAGAACCAGAAGTAAGTTACTAAACACTAGCCTTAGAAGGGCAGAGGCAGACTCTTAAATTAAGGTTGATGAGATGAAGCCTGGTGGACATTGTTTTTCCTATTACTAATCACTATGTAAAAGGTGAGACTTCCAGTTTGCAAGCCTAATGTTCCCATTTCCAGAGGCTTTCTCTGGGCAAAATTGCTTCAGTGCCTGCAGAAGTCACACACAGCAGTTTAAATAGAAGCAATGCCTGCTCAGGTAAACAGTGGAGCACAGTAAAGAGTGTCTTCTCTAAAATCTCAGGAACCTCATTTGTGATTTGTTTTACATGGGGTGTAATGCCCAGCCTTTGAGAGTGCCAATGGACAGAACTCCATTATCATTTCAGAATCAAAGTTCTTGGGCACAATGCAAACTCTTTTGGCACATTTTGGGTAGGCACTGCCTGATCAGATTCAGTACTAAAATGATGCCAGGTTCATCTCCTGATTGTCTGCCAGGGCTGTTTCTTTAGCATCCAGGTGGCCAAACAGTGAAAGCTGACAGATAAAATCTGGCAAATCAGTATCTGCTTGACTAGATATTTCAGTGTTTATACACAAAGTACTGCCTTCCTATATACTGAAATTACCAGCGATGCTCGAGCAGGTCTGCTTCCCAAAGTAATCTGATGCACTGCAAGACAGAAATTGTTCAGACATGACAGGTTTTTCTGTGTGGTAGGTGACACAGAGGACTGAATAAATCCACAATACACTGTACAAATGGAAAGGGAGAGGTAAAATGTCCTGCTCTTGCTCTCATTCCCATGGCACAGCAGTAGGATGGCACCCAGCTCAGCAGCTCTAGCCAGGTCCTCCAAACACATGATCTGTATGAGGACCACGACACCATTCCTCCAACAGGCACAGCCTCTGTGTGCTTTGATATGCCCTTGGAAGAACCAGTCCCACAGAGACACAGCCTTGAGGAGGGGTGCAGCCTGCTCCAGCCACTTCTGGTTTGGATGACTCAATATACTTCCCCATATTGAAGCTACTTGCCTTTGTTTCTGGATGTGGGAATTTCCAGAAAAGGGACATTAATGCTGACCTGTCATGGTCTTGGTTCAGAGTAGCAAAGTCTGAAAGCTTCTAGTAGAAAAACATTCTGGTATTTTACCAATAGGGAGCGAGCTGAAGAAACAAACAGGAAAAAAAGGCAGAAAATCTGCACTCCGTTAATGTCGGAGAAATATTCCAGGGAAAGAATGTGGATGATGTAAGGCAGAGGTGGAAAAGCAGATGAAGACAAAGATGAAGAAAATGGGCAAGAGGCCCTAGGATCATTTTTAAAATGCAGATTTTGTTCATTGCAGCAGAAATAGAGGTGATTTTTTTGAAACTTATCTTCCTTATCTATACTACTAGTGCACTGTTCATTTGGGGTGTCCTCAAGGCAAAAGCTATTGCAAGTGCAAAACAAGAAACAGCACTCTATGGAGCCATTTTCAGCTAAGGAGGAAATTACTGGACCTTTTTATAAATAAAGTTTAGAGTTGAGATTTCTAGTTCTGGAGGATAGTGGTTTGCACAAAGTATGGACAGCAAAGAACTTCCAAGTTTTATCACAGTTTTTACTCCATTTCAGCAAGTGTATCACTTCAGCTAACATCTTCCTAAAGCAGAGCTAGGCATTTAAATGTATTTTTAAGCACATAGATAGGTGGTTTGATGCCTCTCAGCTGCAGTTTCAGCAAAGTAAATAAGGCCTGTTAAATAAACATTAAAACATTACTAAACATTTCATGAAGAAAATATTGTGATGTGATGCATCAGGAGACCTGAGTATGCTCCACTTCATGGTCTATTGCCACACTGCTCAAAAAAAGCAGCTCAGGCTGAACATTTTTGAAAGCAAACATTCAATACCTAATTACATTTTACAAGGACAAAAATGGTGGCCCATATCCCAACATTACTAAAAGGAGAACAAATATTATCGAATCATCTATACAGTTTAAAGCAACCAATTTTTGTTTTACATAATCCATTACAAAGTAGGCAAAGAAGTTATTTTCATCTTAACTAATCAAAATTCCAGCTTGGAATAAGCAGTGTGAGTCAAAGTGTGATTGCTGTGCAGCCATTCAATAAGAGCCCCGTATACATCTCAGTAGAGTAGTGGAGGGCAGAAGAAGCAGTTTTGTACTTAAGCTCCAGGTGTAATATATACCACATTTAGTTCAACTACAAGTTTTTGAAGCAAAAATTTGTGACAGGTCTTATCATTAGAGGATTCATAGCAAAAAAAAAGAGTATTTTTATCTATATTATCAGTTCTTGAACTCTGTACCCATGGATATTAGTCTTTCTTTACCTAAAATATTCACTATCACCAAAGTAAACAATTTAATTTGTGTTTCTGGTATATTTCTGGATTAAATCTTAACTTACATGTGTTTGTTTACCAGCAGCTTCTCCTCAAGATACTGGCGTTAGAGAACATGAGTGTTCCACAGTGGTCAGCATGAATAATCCAGGCTGATGTTTGCTAAAGTGGGTTTTTCATCTTGGAATGTGAAAATCTGAAGTGGGATTCATGACCCTTGCAAGCCCTTGCAAGCATGCAGTAGCACATTTGACTATATATGTGGAGCACCTGTAGTTGAGATCAATGTTTAAATTCCCTTCCCTAAAATGCAAAAGCAGCCTCAGTCCTGTACTCCACTCATCAAGAGAAATTTTGGCAGTTTGATCAGCTTAATGTGTAAAACCTCACAAAGCTTAAGATATCTTTTTCAATATCCTCCAACTCAAACAATTTGTCCCAAATACAACCCACTAATTTAATTAAGTACACTAGGATGTACCAGGCTGTGAAGTGATTTGGCAGTAGCTTTCCATATAGACTGAAACCTCTGCAAACACAAAAACAATTTTTCCAAATCTCCAGCAGCTTTTTCCATTCCCTCACTTATTTTTCAAAGAAATGGGGATGGACATCAAATAAATGGTTTCAAATAGTCCTGGTAAAATTATATGCAAGCTCAAAGCTGTAAACAACACAGGCCAAATTAGTTCTTCCACTTCTTAACATTTTCATTAGAGAGTAAAATTTTTCCTTTACATGCCTTGAAAACCTGATTCAATTTAATTATGCTTTAGCTTTCATCCAAATAACATAAATGGAGTGATTTTGGTGATAAACAAATATAGTAGAACTACAATCCACTTACACTGCATACTGTATCTTTCCAAATCTGTTCAATAAATACATCTTTCGTTATTTAAATGACTAGCAAGTCGCTCAGTGGACAAACACTAAAGCTAAACACTGACTGTTAAATATGCATAACATAGGCAGTTATCAATTCTTAATCTGGTTTCATTGTCTGGAAAAAAAAAGGGAGCCTATTGCACATATCCTAATAAAATTCTCAATTATTAACAAAATAAAAGTATGCCATGTTGTAAACAGATTTCAGGTAATAATAATAATAAATTTGTATTACCTGAAATCTGTGTGTCTGTGCTCTTAATACATGTAAACATTACAACTCTCTATAAAAATACCAAAAGAGTGGAAGAATTATTTATTGTGTTTTCTCAATAATTTATGGGTCAAGAGATTTCAATGAAACCTGTCTTTTTGATGTTCTGTGTGAAGTGCCTGATAATTCAAATAAAATGGCTGAGGTTCAGACCTGTCAAGCCAGAGAAATCTCACTTGGAGGAGGAATAATGAATCATGGTGCCTTTCAGATAATTTGAACTCTTTCCTTCTCCAACATTTTCAGGTGCACTTATTGTAGATATACAACTAGAAATACATCTGGGCACATAGCTGGCAAGTAAAACACCTGAAGACTTCTATATTCGAATCTTTCCACCCCTACAAGAAGTAAAAAAAGAAGTTTCCATTACATACAGAACCTAATGGAAGACTGGAGAAACCTAGCTACTATTTTTTTTACATTAGTCTGTAATGGAAAATGCTTCTTTCAATCACTTTTTATTTACTCAGAGTGCTCCAACTTCACATCAAGAAATATTGTGTAGGGCCTTGCATATAGACTTTTTGAAGGACCAGCCTCATGAGAGAGGAATCAAAAATTATGTCTGCTTCACTAAAGCTTCAAGAAGAACAAACCCTGCCAAATTCCTACTCTTTTCTCTTTCATCCTGACTACCTCCCTCTGATTTTCTTTCTTCTGGAGGTTTTGTTCAGAGGTACATCCCATTACCAAGGAGCTCTGCATAAAAAAATAAAGGTACAGGAAACCAGCTCTGGTTTTGGAGACAGATAACTCCATGGTTTTTAGAGGTTTCTAGCCCTTATAGTTGCATTAAAAAAAAACTTTAAAAAGTGAGTTCTCATGGATCAAAACCCAGAACACAAGAAAAATGCCTTACAAATTAGTTTCATATCTGAGAAGCACTAATAGAACTTCATGATCAGTTTCAAGATCTGACACCTGGCCATAAAACAGATCACTGCCACCTTCCTGCTCAGCACTGTGACTTTCTCCTGCCAGATGATCGAGCCCATCCCTCTGTTCCACTGCTGGCTCTCTCACCCACCAGGGAATATAGATTTCACACTGCTCCAGTTCTACACTCTTTCCTGGAGTTTAAGATCATGTCATGAATATGACTCAGACCCCAATTCAAAAATGAAAACAAAAAGTGTTCAGTGAGTTCTTCAAAGGCAAATATTAGAGGCTTAATACTTCTGCATTCTCAATCATTTGTCTTAGCTAAGGATCACAATGGTATTGAAGAAATATGTTTTACAAATGAGGTATGTACACCCAAAACTATATTATTCAAATTTTATGAGTGAGTCATCTTGTCACTTAATTATTTGAAATTGCTTCTTCCTAAGCATGTAGGTATGCAGTTTATAAATGGAGATTTCTACTAGATAACTGTAAATCTCCTTCACAGCTCAGCAAATCCCACTGACCACCTTTTCCTCACAGCTGTTCTAAACAACCACCATACAGATTATTCATGGGTATGCATATGTTATGTTTCCTCTAATGACTCTGGATTGCTCTTAATATTTTCAATATCTGTGTACTATAAGCAGAGATTATCTCAGGATTAGGGTGTTAATATAGAGTGTATCATGTGGTTAGAGAAACTATTCTTGTGTTTGATGCGATGCCACTTAAACCTTAAGCCAATTTGCAATTCCTTCATTGAGATGTAAACAATTTCTAGCTAATTGTTAACAATTATTTGGACTTTTTTTCCTGATCTTCCTACAGAATGTGCTTTCTGGTATTAAAATTTAAAATGCAAAGAAGATTATGTGGCATAGAACAAAGTGCTAGTTAATACTGTACATGATGTTGTACTTGAACTAGCCAAGCATGTGAACAATGTAAGGGAAAAATAAGGCTTTACTCATAAAATATTTTACTCTTGAAGTATCAGGTCATTTATCAAATTGTGTTTTTAAGTGGACCATAAACCTTGAAATTGTCTTTTCTAAAATTTTCCACAAAAAAAAATTTGTGTAAATGCATTTTAAAAGCATTTTTCCTCCAGTTACAACACCAAGTCAGGAAGGCACCTTTATTCACTTTTATTTAGCAAAACGTTTCACATCAGGACTGCTTGTAACTCACACTCTGAGCAGAGCATGCCTCACAGTAATGCTGAAGCCAGGACTTATAACACCATTGCCAGTTTGAACAGCCCTGGCAAGGCTTCCCCCTTGCTCTCCATCCTTTCTCCATCCATCGCTGCGCCACAATGCCACTGTGAACCAAGTGGAAAGGACTCTGGAAAAGCCTGCCTGGAATGCCCAGAACTTTGGCAGTCCCAAGGGGGTTTGGAATGGATGAGCTGAAAGGAAATCCTGCAGCCAGATTACAGGCTGTGGGCCTTGGGGCTGTGCTCCTGCAGAGGCTGAGCACAGAGCACAGAACACTGACAAAGCTGACCCAGAGCACACACCGTGTTTATTTTTTCCTTCACTTTGCAGCTGGCAACCTCTTTTTGAAGCAGGTACAGAGGTTTGTGCTGTCAGCAAGAGGGAAGAAGAATTAAAACACCACAGCTGCTGCAACATTCCATCACCTGGGGTGAGCAGCACGGGTCTGGAAATGGCAATTCCTTGGGGAAGGCTCCCAGGAGGGAGCAGCCACTCCCTGCCTCCTCTCACCTGTGTCACTCACTCTGCTGGAGCAATCTGCTCCTTCTGAGACCTCTCAAATGCATGGGAGTTAAATATCCTCAGTTTGACTAAATCTAGTGATTCTGAGGGGACAGTAAGTATTTCAAGTTCTATCTGATTTCTGTCAGGGCAATAAATTTAGGTAGTCAGGACGAAATTTAAATTTGGGAAGAATAATTTATTTTTGATCCCTGACTCTTCATTTCTCTGTTTCTTTGTGATATGGAAAATAATAAAAGTGGCAAGACATATTTATCTTTTAAAACCACTTCTATTCCCAAAAGGTGAAGCTGCATTTGCTCATATTTCCTCTCAAGAACACGATAAAAACATTTAAGCCAAAATGAATAATTCTTGTCAGAAATCATCCATGCTTCTAAGACATGACAAAAAATGGATTAGAAATTTATGACTATAATCAAGGCAGGTTCTCTACACTAAAGAAACTGGTTTTAATTAACACAGCAGAAAACCTGCCCAGAGCCTCCAGACTCTCTGGGATGCTCTGGGAGTTTGGAAGTCACTTCCAGCTTATTCAGAGGGTTTTTCCTCCTGTGGCCACTCTGCTGCATTACGAAACGCACTCTGCGTCACTGCAGTACAAGAACTTGTAACAAACTCCATTGGCACTAGCATTAGAAATTTATGATGAACTCTCCAAGTATAAAAGACCATTTAAAATGACTGCCAGAAGGGAGAATGTTGGAATTGCTACTGCTTTTATCAGTCCCTGCAGTAAAACCAATGAAAAAGTGTACTTTAGAGTTTTAACAGTAACATGTTAATAAGTATGGGTCAACACTTGGTTTTGAAAACTTTAAATATAATAATGCAATTACAGAAAGAAAAGAAGCATTTTTTTGGTACTGTTTCTCTACATTTTGCTTGCAGTCATCCAACCGATTTTTAAAAAATACTCAGCAACTCCAACAAAAGAAAATAAATTTCAAAATAAACAAAATTTTTAATCCTCTAATTTTATCCAAGTACTAGGAAAAGAAATGCTCAAGATGGTAATGAAAACAGAAGTTATTTTTGTTAGAATTATAGGTCTGAAAGAAGGATACTCCTAAAATCCTTATTTTTTCATGCACAGGAACAAAAAGCAGAGTATAGTCAAACAATACAACATTTAGTGTTGGTTCATTCTACTTCCTTCTCTTTGAGAATACAGAATTATCCATGATTTTACCTTTCTAAAACATTAACTGGAAGACTTGCAGAAGACTGAGTGCAACACAGGACTCTACCTTGGAGGCAAATGCCTACCTTACAAGGAGAAGCAGTTCAGACACTACAAAAATACATATGAATTGCTCAAGCAGAAACATGATCTGTACGAAAAAAAAGTTAGTTTGAAAAATTAAATGACAACAGGCCAGGACACATTTATGTAAAATGTCCAAAGTTTGCCTGTGTTAATTTCTAATATGATGAGATATCTTAAAGGAAAATAAAATGACAATCCAGATGAGTAATATTCTATTAAGCAATCAAGAAGTTATAAATACTGACATACTTGCCTTTGCCCAATAAACGAAAATTTTTTACATTTATTAGTACCCTCACATGCACATAGTACTCGGAGTCTAATGCATCAGTAAGATATACCCAAAATTATAAGAAATAATTTTTTATGTTAATATGTTCTCAGGACTCCATACAGAGATATTTTTGAAGCTGGGATTTTTGCCTGCCTATTTTATTGTATTCCTTTGTGAAATGTTTCCAAAATCAGCATGTTTCTGAAATATTGGTCCTAAGATATTTTTGCAATCGTCATTCCATTTAATTTAAACAGATTGTTTTATGCATAGATATAACTAATAATTTTAAAGTTAAACAATACCGCGCTCACACTAAATTACTCTGGAAGCAAAGGAAGAAAATGCAACATTTTCCCCCAAAAATAACCTGAGCAAAACCTGGGCAGTTTATGGAGGGCAATCAATTACATGCATAACTTTATTCTAGTGCACCGAATCTAAACTAAACTATTGAAACGCAGCATATGCGAATACCATCCTATCTCCTATTCATACAAGAGATGATATAAAGCACCTTTAAATAAAATTCTCAATTGATACAAAATAGTCACAGTTTTCTGCACTAACTTCAGAAGTGAGATATTGCAGGTGCTGGCACATGTCTTGAGTGATGGGATGATCTCATCAAAGAAACAAGTTTGTCATCTGTACTGGGTGCATGACAGTGCTCCCAGGCCACCATCTGAGATGCATGTCATGTGTCAGCACCAAGAACAAGAAAAAAACTTTCTGCAGCAATTCAGAAGGTTCTGGCAAGAAGGCAGCTTGTTGCTTGCTACTAGCAACCCCACTGGAAGACACCACTGATAATACTGCAACTTCAAAAAACCTTTTCAGTTTCATCTGCAATATTTCCTTTCCTCCTCACTATAATTCTATAATATATATGTAGCTGCACAAGTTATTAAGGATATAAAAGATGTACTTTCTGTGGTGGTTAAAGTGTAAAAAAAATTTTAAATACTTCTATTGTGAAAATAAATAGACAAATTATGCATCAAGCATAAGATTCACGGAGATTCAGCCTCTATTTTAAAGCAATTTGTAAAGCAGTCTTGCTCCTCCAGTGGCAATCACTCTAATTCAATGACATGGCTTTTAAAATGCCACATCACTGCACATACCTGGACCTACTTTCCTGAGCTTGGACTGTAAGCAGAACAGCAGGATCTTAAGGAGTACATAATTATCCCAGCATGGCCCCAGCTCTAAGTCTGTGCTGAGAGCTGAGGGCTTTCTGTGGTTTTTGTGATACCTGTGGTCTTACCTAGGAATTAAAAATCTAATCAACGCATGCATCAGTTAATGACTTCTACAATCCTGGAATAGAACAACTCTTAGTCTGGCTCTGCTTCAGTTGAACCTGCTGACAGGGTGTTTAGGGATATGCTGCTGTATCTGTGCACACAGTGCTGGCACACCCTGTCCTAGTGCTACACCTTTCATCTTGGGCTTCATCAGATAAAACAGCTTAACAACCCTTCACATCTGCCCTGTCCACAGTGACAGCCATACACTTCATGCAGTCATTCAGCCAACTTCATAGAGGAAACAATGGCCCAACTTCATAGAGAAACAATACCCTAAGAGCAGCAGACCTTTTTGAGTGGATGTAACTTTACAATGGCTTATAAAGATCTGGCTAATAGGCTGTATTCACATGCTATCTTTTGAGACTAGTCAGTCAGAATTGATTGCAACTATAAACCCTCAGAGAAATATTTAATAGGTATGTGATGCTTACTTCTCTGAAAGTATTGGATGCATCTGGATCCCACCGGGAAGGATTAAATTTTTTTAGGCACACTTTTTTGGAAAAAAAAAAAACCTAAAAAAGAAATAATCAAATAAATGGCGAATCATATCTATGCAATAAACTGATTTCAAACAGAGACCTCCTAGAATATGACATGGACTAAATTACAAACCACAGGAGTGGTCATCATATGCTGAAATACTGGTTTTACCTGTGCTGTCTAAAATAACAGTGACAACAGAACTTTAAAGCTTGGGCTTTAATCCACTTCTGCATTCCTGGGTCAGCTGTGCCATAGTACTAAGTAAACAAAAGCTATTTTAAATCTTTATTTTCCCACTTCTGCCAAAGGGATTCAGCAGGTACAGAGAAAGTGGCTTTGTTACACACACACTCTACTTTGCTAGAGTGCTTAGGACCATAATGAGTAGATTCCAATAGCATTGTAGTTGATCTCACAATGATAAAAAGTATCATCAAAATTTGTCTGCCAAAATATATTGATTTTGAGAAAATGTAATTTAGAAAAAAAAAGTCATTGAAGAAAATCAATGTTTTGTTGCAACATCTCTGTAAGTGTTTCAGTATTATATTATTCAGTATTCAGTTTCATATTAAATTAGAAGTACATAGGAAAAAATCAGCATTAAGATAATAATATTAAGTCTACTACTTGGTGTGCTCCTGCCCTAAACTCCAGAATTCTTTCAGAAGTCTTCTAAAGAGCCTTTTCTTTATACCCTGCCAAACTAAGAGTTTTAATTCCTCAAAAGGCACCTTGAGCCTGTCTCCTATCTGATCACAGCAGGAATCCATACTGGAGTCTAAAAACTCATAGCTGCCCTTAAGGAGGGATGAAGAATGTCCAGGTATTTGTGAATTCTCTTGCACCATGTGGTCATTTGGTGAAAAAAGTCTTTGAACTGAAAAAAAACCCACTCGAAATAAACCACTGGAGTGATTTTTGAGCACTCTGCAGCAAGGATTAGCTTCTCCCTTTGTCTGCCCACTTTCTGTTCACCTCCTGCTCTTCAGCACACCTGAAACTACAGCAATCGACTTATCTGGAAAACTCTACACTGGTTCCAGGGTAGATAACAGCAAAGAAGATGCTGAGGTGAAGAACCTGAGAAAGTACATTCTGAAAAATTAAGACTGTGTCAGTGAAAGGTCTGTGTGTGTAGTAGGAAGCACAAATTATATCTAATCTTAGACACTGGGGGACTCACCACTAACTCCTGATTAAGGGTGTTTGTCTTCAGGTGCTATACCTCAAGTATGACCTCCCTACAGGAAAATAATCCTGGTTTTCACTTTTTTATGAAGCAAATACAAATTATTGTCCACTCCCTGAGATGCAATACTTAAACCTGAGTTCTATTGGATTTCCTGCCCCAGACTTCACAATGACTTACTTCTGAAGCTTTATCTTTTTAGAAAGGAGGAGTCACGAGTTCCAGAAAGAATACCTCATCTGCTCTCAATTCCTATTCTGCATTAAAAAAATACAGATTTTAAATTCTTTCAAAATGTATTACAGTTTCTTTTTTTAAAGTTCATTGAAGTCATCAAAAACTCTCATCTCAGGGATTACACACTACCTTATACCGTGGAGCTCGGTATTGTTAGCAAAAGGAGCTTGAGGAATAGTCTCCATTAATCCATTACTGAATATTCAAAGACATTTGGATTTTCTCTTCCTGAATTCCCAGTAGCATAATTCAAACATTACTTCCAAAAGATTTTTGAGGACTAGTGCAAATTAATGCAAAAGATCTGCTGCTTGCAAAATTCTGGACTAGAAAGTCCAGAAATTTAAGGTAGAGTTTACAGCTTTTCCCTGTTACAGCCACAGACAGACACACACTGCTTTATACTGCTTGCACCTGGAAGTTTTCTGACATTCAGAGACAACAGCTGGTGAAAGTAAGCAACTTCCAAAATCTGCATGTGTGCACAGAGGCAGATTGCATGGCAGTGTCAGTAGTTAACACTGGGCAGCTCTGGGGACTTAATGAGCGCAGCTAACAATGATGATGATGAGAATTACAACAATATGTTGTAGAAAAGTATGATGTACAAGAAAAAACATGGCTAAAACTTATATATAGCTATTCCCTTCATGTAGGTGCACATAGGCTAAATAAGCAGAATAATTTATTTTAATGTCCTTTGGATTAAGCATTATGAAACCAATTGCAACCACATATATTCCTGAAGCAAAGTCATGGATGCTGGGAGATTTTTCCAGGGAAGCATGGCTTTTTTTTGTTATTTATTAAGTATCTGACACTAGCCCCAGTGAGAGATATGATACTGGGCTAAGACACATTTGGTATGAACTGACACAGCAATTCTTACACCTGTTTATCACTGCCACTCACAAACAGTCAAAAAATGAGAGCAAAGAGGAAGGTATCACTTCAAAGTACTTACTAATTAAGTCATGAATAAGTAACACATCAGATGGAGATGTGGTTCAGTGTCCCAAAATGAAATGACAATTAATTCTAGAAACAGGAGTCAGTATGGCTTTGAGTTGTCTATATTAGCACTGTGGTTCTAATTGGGAATATGCTTTTGAAGTGCATCTGCCAAATTGTCTCCCTTTCTACACCTCTGTGCATGCTGCAGACCTGCTCTGGAGCATGCCACAGAATTGTAGAGTAACAGGAAGTTCTGGATGGGAAGGTACTTTAAACACCATCTAGTTCCAACCCCACTGCCCTGGGCAGGGATACCTTCCACTATCCCAGGTGCTCAAAGCCCCATCCAACATGACGTTCAATGCTTTCAGAGATGGGGGATCTACAACTTTTCTGTACACCTTGGATGGACTCAAGCCAGAGGTGCTCTCCATAAGCATACCTAGAGCACCAACTATGAATTATGCCCACTGAACCAAACCAGAACTACTTCTACAAAGCAAACTCTCAGCATTTAATATGGACATTGGCCACACAGATGCAGTCCACAGATCTTCACCAACTGGGCTGAACAGCACCAGCTTTTGTCACCAAAAATTGGACCAGACCTCAGGAATACAGGTTTCACTGGTCAGCTGAAGGATCTAGGACAAGACCAAGAGAGGTCTTGTCTGTTGTCCCCCAGCACAAGACTTTTAAGCACCTTTAGATGGAACTTTGAGACCTATTAATGAAAAGTGATTTCCAGTTATTTCAAACACATAGTAAACATGACATTCTGGTAATCCATCCCCTTACAGATTGTGTTGCACTTTGGATTTGTAAACTACCTATTCCTCACCCACATCGCACTTGTCAGACTCTTCACTGGAGCCAAGACATGTTTGGGCAGAAACAGACTCTGGACTCTGTGAGGTCCTCCTGCAGAGCACACAGGTAGCTCAGTGCCAAGAAGGCATTTTTTAATGGAAATCTTACAGATTGCTGCTAGGAATGGCAATGTCTCTTGGCCTCTTTTTCCACTGATTTGATTACAAAGTACAAAATTTTGTTAACATAAAGCCTCCACAGTAATTCTACATGGCATTAAAAAAGTCACCTAATTTGATCAGTATGCATCAAACAAATTTTTATCCAGGTTAACTTTATTAACACTTTTTCCCTCATCTCTTATACATACTGACTATGAATTATTTCTTTGGAGTGCTATAAAGGAAGGTGGAAGCTAAATTTGCATCATAAAAGCACTCTAATGGTGCCAAGGATGAAAAGAACAAGGTGATGGCATCGCACAACTGGCCATGGCACCCAACAGAGACACCTTGCCACTGCAGCATCAGCTGTAGCTCTGAAGCTTGAGTCAGGAGCCCTGCACACATAATTTTTTGTCCAGAAAAAAATTATTTGGGAAAAGCTAAGCTGCAAACATCACTGGAGCCTTTTGTCACAGAAAACTGCGGGGAATTTTTACCAACTCTGAATTCCTGCTGAGAATTCACCTCCATTTAAAAGTTCAACATGTATGGCTTAGTGAGGATGCTTAATAAGGTTAAATGCAGTACAGGCAGTACTTCTGGTACCACAAAAAAAGCTGAATTTATTAGGCCTGCAGATCAGTAGATAAATTTCTCAAAGAGACTCTATAGCTATCTCTCTACTAGTGGATTAAACATGACTAGAATATTAAACATATACTCTGGCACGAGCATCTCAATTCCTTGCTATTAGACAATCTCACCCTCCAAAATGGGGTGTCCATATGTTAGCTGGATGTCAGAAGCAACTCTGGCACTTGCAGACTCCTGGCAGAGCCTGGAAAGCCTGGAAAGAGGTAGCAGGGGCCAAAACCACATGTGAGTGCTCCAAGAATTTACTGGTAGGGCTGGTTGGAGTTAGAGAACTCAGGAATGTTTTCCAGCACCTCTTGTGAAGTAACCTAATGGCAGCAATGTCTGTACATGGCCCCCCCACTACATTTTTTTCTGGAAGTCAGGAGTCGTGGTGGGGCAGCAGAAGAAACACAGACACACACTAAAATAAAATAAAGCTCAGGGAAATTCAGTTCTTGGGGATATTTCTTCATGGTCCAGCAGTAACTGTTGAACTGTACAGTCTTTTAAAATTTCTTTAGGATATATACTAACTCTAAATGACACCAAGGCTCTGAAAATTACTGAATAATTAAAAAAAACATGTTGCCTCCCCTTTTATCATGTTTAATACTCTGGTTTGTTTATTCCTGTAAAGGGAAAACAAAGGGAAAAAATGGTGTTGGACCTATTGGTTGATATAACAAATTTTTGATTTAGATTTCGTATTTTTCACTGGGAGTTTACCTTGAAAAGAATTAAGAAAATATTTTGATCTCCATCAGATAGAATAGAACAGCTCAAGGGAAAAATGGGAGAAGTTGTCTCAAAACACCTTCTTTTTCCCCGTTTCCCAAGCTAGCCAGGCTGAGCCAGCCCCCAGCATGAACTGCAGCACAGTAAGGACTACAAGAAAGACAAGTCCTCTAAGTGTCAAACAGAGCCCGTTGCACACAAATTCTATTTTCTGCTCAGCCTGACAAGCTCCTTTCTGTATCTCACCCAGACAGAAAGAGAGTATTAGCTCCAGGGAGGCATTTTCAACAGCACGCCCAAAGAGAATCCTCAGTTTCTTATTTAGTCTCTTGTGCTGAAACAACATCCAACACCTAGAGCCCAGAAAAGGATCTGGCTATTTCCTAGACCTCTAGAATAAAAATCTCCTTTTCATACATAAAGCTTACATAAAGACACTAGAAAGATATCAGCAGGAATCCTGACTGGCATTATTGTTATTGGCCACTAAAGAGAACAGAGAACCCTCTATTAACAACAAGATAAGCTGGAGAGTAATTAATGCAAAAGGGCAGGTTTTAGAAACACATCATCATTTGAGAGTTCCAGCCAATATTCTTGCAAACCTGAGGAGTGATACTGATCACATCTGTAAGAAGATGTTGAACTGAACACAGCCCCAGTTCTATTACATATTGTGCTACTTTTGTTTAAAAAATGTAAAAAAGAAAGAGTGGGCAGGATGAATCATAAAATTTGTACATATCAAGCGACAGGTAATGTCTGAAAAAAAATTCAAAGAAATGAAGATTTGAAGTGTTTTTTGAATTCAGTTTTGTAATTACATACAATTCTGCTGCTGCTTTTAGCACACACTCAAATACTCACAATGTTGGGGTCCTAGTTTTTCAGGGATTATACAAAGAATTGGAAACACGGCCATTCCTTGCCCTTCAAAGCACCTAAAAATTCAGGTGATGATACCTAACTACTTAAAAATTCCGCTCTTGGTGTGAAGATCTGTAGCTTTGGTGCCATCCTACGATGACACAATGGGATAACTGATGGTTGGGATATCGGCAGTAGCGCTGGATGGATTTGCCTCTGCCATTCTGTATGACAGACAACACAAGTTGGGCCAAAACCTCTTCTCTTTGACCACTGGAATTGCACCACTGCATGTAACAGCCAAATTTGACACAATATTTGCCCTGGAAAGGAAAAGACAATATGTTCCTCAGAAGTCTGATATTATATAATATGCTAAACTAGTCTCCTCTGGAGTTTTTTCAGTCAATCAATGAAATAACTGTCTTGGAGGATTATTGAATACATGATTTTGATGACATGGAGACTACAGCTTCTGAGTGCCTGCCTGTTTACCGATGGGTTTTGTGAAAAACAATCAAGATACCCTGTCCCTGCTGAGTGATGATAACCAAATAAAATTGAACTTTCACTCCACTGTGATCATAGAGTAACCTACACATCAAAAAATTCCCTCCCACCTTCCTTCCTTGCATTCTCTAATGCCATTAGAAACAGTCACAGTTATGGTATGGCTCATTGCAGCAAAAGCACGGGTAGGAGTATACTGGAGGATTTTTTTTTTTCAAAGGTCTGGTACAGCAACCTTTTTAATAAATACAACCCTTCTTATATTTCATTATACAGCACAAATATCTGCTATTCAATTCAAAAGTCAAAATAAATAAACAAGTAAGACATTGTGTAATGGTATCATTAAAAATAAGCACTTTCTGTTTTCAAAGAAATTAGCATACCATAAAACATAAATAAATAAATAAATAAATAAATAAATAAATAAAATTACTGACAGCTCTGCCACACCAGCAGAAAAGGCAACATGGCAAAGGACTTGAGGCTGAGCATTCAGCACTGAGGCCGGGGCGCTGGCTGTAGGCAAGGGCATCTTGAAGAATATGAAACAGCCTAACTGGCAGGGGGTTGGTTATGCTGCACAAACTGATGAAAAAATATCACCCTTCTGACAACAAAAGATGACCACAGAATAACAGACATGAAGGGAACAACAGGGAGAAGAAGATGGAAATGTACTAGTGGCCACAGTAAGAGCTAGGACAAAATCTAGTTGCAGTGATAGGTGACCACAGCTCAATGACAGATTGAAAAGTAACCCTGACACTTTCATCCTTTGATTGCCTTCATCAACATTACATCTAGTCAACTTTTCATACCCATTATTTCCATGTACCTGAAGATTTATCACTCATTTTTGAAAGGTAGTGCTTAATTTTGTGTCCTCTAGAAGCAATTAACTAAATCCATCTTCGGAATCTTCAGCACTGTTACTGTATTATTGCCATGTTTTAATCGAATCCCTCTGAAGTGATCTGCCATTAAGTATAGATTCATCATAACATTTTATTTCAGGTTTGCTCTTGTTTTATGATCATGAAGGGCACCACAATAACATGAATATATAAAGAGACATAGGATTCAACAATGCCACACACATTAGGGAAGAGATGACATTCAAAGTCATGCAAATGTTAAAAACAAATGGTATACAGAGGTGCAAAGAATTTTAGAACTCATTTATTACCATATTTTGCAGCATCAAGCCCAGAAGAGCTAGCTAATTGTGTGTCAGAGAGTAACAAGCTATGTTTGCATTTAGTTTCATTCAGCAGTGTTTTTAAAGAGAGGGATGGATTTGGTTTTTCCTACAACAGGTTTTTTTGTTTGTTTTTTGGGGTTTGTTTTTTTGGGGTTTTTTTTGAGACTACATATCCCAGGAAAAGGACTACTAAAACAATGATGAGAAAAACCCAGCCTCCTGCTTTCCAGCACAAAAGATGTGAATAATCAAGAGTCAAGAGGGATGAGAAAGAAAAATTGCAGAAGATTCATACAGGAGTCTCATGAGATTTGGTCACTTGCTCAAGCTATTAACAAAAATCATTCAGGGACTTGCAGGGAAAAGTAGCAGTAAATGACTGTGACTTCTGTCTTAAAGACAGCTGCTCACTGAGCACCAGCAGTCAAATTAATGGATATACTTACATCTCAGTAGAGTAATTCTTTTTTCATTTAGACCACCTTGCTCATATAGAAACCTTTGTGCCAGCAGGTTACTAAATGATGTGTCTATACATGTGTGTGTCTACGTAACTTACAGGAATATAATGCAAGATTGTAAATGAGATCCTTATAGATGTGACTAATGAAAGAAAAGCATAACACCACAAGCGTTAGGGCTAGATGATTCCTTGAGGAAGGCCATGCAAAAGGGATCTTCTTTGGAGGTTAAAGCTTTTCTTTTTAATGTAAAGATCATGAAATCATAGAATACTAGCGTGGGAGGTATCCCATCTTCCAGATCACTCATGATGATATTACACAAATATTTATAAAACCAATAAAGAATATTATACTAATGGATAACAAGATTACATTATGCAAACTTCCGGCTTCCCTTTCCAAATTACAGCACCAGCATCCAATTCAAAAGGCACCCAATGCCACATAAATGGGTATGCTGGGAAAGACATACAGTATTAGCCTTGATGCAGTCAGGTTAATAATATATGAGCATGTGACTAAAGTGGGTCTACTGGAAAGATAAGCTGATCAACTACCTTAAATGCATTTGCTAATTCACTGCCCATCTTTTTATTCCTCTTGTTTTTTTCCTGTCCATTTAAGGGGCATGGTTTATAAAAAGAATTGCAGGCAGATAATCAGCATTTTAAAAATAGCTAAGTTATTCCCCCAGCTAGCTCAACCATTTTTCTGGGGGAAAAAAAGGATGAAATGCCAAAGGAGACACTATTTTTGATTAAAAGGAAATGAGATATTTCCTCCTTAAAATTGATTTCTCTTAATCACCTCTCGTTCATCACACAAACACACACAGCTACTGCTAACTACTTCTCTACACATTGCATAAGCCCTTACTGCCCAAGGACAACTTGCTCTCTCTGTCACACAAGGTTAAAGTGAAATCCAGTCCATCCCATCTGTGCAATTAATTTGCACCTACATTCCAGGTACGTAACAAAGGCTGCTTATGGGACTCTGGTATTTCTTTAGTTTGTTTTCACAAAGTAAGTATGCTGGAAGTCCTTCACCTACAGACCCTTATCTACCTAAACTGAAGTGAACAACATCTCCTCTGACCTTAAGTGCAGGTAAACTGCTCAGTGTAGCTGTCCTGTGTTCCACCTCAAGCTCCTTCTTCTCTTCTTCAGTAGCTGTCTCTCACCTGCCACAACTTCTGCTCAGTCAGGCAGGGCACCATGCAGCATTTGAACTGCATGGAGCTGCTGTCAAGGGGCATGAAGCCAAGCAAGACCAAGAGACACAGTTCACCCCTCATAAACAAGCCTGCAACAGCAGTTTCCCAACATGCAGGGAATATCTGTCCACCTATTTTGTCAAAGAGGAAAAAAAAAGAGCTGACAGCTCTGACACCAATGCAGGTGGCATTCACGTCACTGACTGCCAGAAGGGTAACAGATGAGTATTTGGCTTAAGCCACATTCACTGTACAGAGAATGGAAGGAAAAAAGGCACAATGAATTATCTACAAGAGCTGTACAATGAGCTGTCTTCTAATACAGATTTTCCAATCAGATCAGCTGCATGGCCCTCTGGAGAGTCCAGCTCTCCCACTAGAAATGATGGCTATTTAACCTCACAGGGATGCAATGAATTGCACTTTCTGGATAGATCTAACCTAACAAATGAAGTGAGCCAAGGAGTTTTCTTGTCTGGAGGACAAGTGTTGTTGCACAGCACAATTTGTTTCTACCTAGATTAACTTATTTCACAGCACAACTAGCTGCATCCAAGTTGCCAATGAGCAGTGGAGCTGGCATGTGCTGACCTCAGAGAGTATCAAACCTGGGAAACTGCTGAGACAAATCCATGCTAGTGACTGACAAACAAGTGCATGACAGATCACAGGTGCTGTGCTCAAGCACCTAAGTACTGACATTCTACAGATATCAGGAGCACCACAACTCTGAAATTTAGCAGTGCCATACTCTGCGGCTCAAAACCAAAACTAAGGGTCATATATACTGTTCTGCAAATCCTGAAGACCTCTTCCTATGTAAAGTTCCAGTTGGTTTGGGAGATATTTTTGTTATCCAAATAGAAACCTATTGTACATGACTGGAAAATGCTTAGAAAGTCCAAATGACTAACAGAGGATTCCTATCTAAATAGCCTAGGAGGTCAGAAGCTAAAGCAAATCACTTCTGATGCAGAGAAAAAAAGACATGTCAGTGTGTTATATTATTAAAAAAAGGCTTAAATAAATTATTTTTATCTTTAACAACAAGACTTGCCACATTATCAACTAATATTGAGAATTAAAATGCAATGTTGTATCATCTAGTATTTTCAACTTCAAACTTTCAGTGCATTCTAAAAAGCACAGTAGCATAAGAAATCAGCACCTGGCCAAGGAAAATGGTCATCAGAAAACACCAAGAAAAACGGTCATCTGTTTACAAAATAACATTTGATAAAGAAAGAAAATTAATTTATATTTTAGGCTTCTAAATCTGGAAGATTCCATTTCTTACTCCTCCTGAATTATTTCTCCACTGAAAAATGTGACAGGGGCTGGCTCTGATTCCCTGCACAGCCAAGTGCAGCTCCTGGAAGGCAAAGCCCTCAGATTTTTGATTGTGCTTCAGCCCAGTCCAAAAGCATGAAGGACCCTGCCCAGCAGAGCTCAGGTGCACCTGCACTGGATTACAGCTCAACCTTTGACATTGGAGCTGAGCAATGAGCTCACGTGCTAAAGCCATGATGGGTAAGGAACAACCAGAACGGGAAACCTTACAATATCCCTTATGTGAACAAGACATAGTTAGGAGAATGAAGCTCTTCCTTTCAAGTAACTTTAGGGTTAACAGACCAGCAGAGTAAGACAGTGGGGCTATCTTGCATCTCAATTTGAAGAACAAGGGATGACCTATTTTTAATCACATGCATTTGAGGCTACTTTCAAAGCCTATCTTCTCTGTCCTACATGTATTTTGATACAGAATTCACACAAAATCTATATGAAAAACCCTCTGCAGTTCACACTGTGCACAGAATTCACATGCAGGGCATTGACCTGCTGGCTAATACTACTTAGTCAACTAAAGCTCAGCTGTGTGCCAGTTCAGGGCTGTCTTCTAATTATCTTCAAAAAGGCAGGTTAAGATGGAGCAACAGGCGGAATTCATTCCAACATGTACTGGAAAAAAGCATCTATCCTAAGTCAGTCAACTCCTCTCATAGTCTTTTCCATCCCATTTCCCTATTAGTACCTCCAGATAGGTACTCCAGAGGGACCAGTTGTCCTTGTCTTAAGTACCTGTTTTAGAACAAAACATATTCCCTTATGGAAGTGCTCCTCTCTGTTAAAGGGCACTCTGATGATCAGCTCTGGCTGGATGCTGGTCATACAGCAGATAACCTATTTAAAGCTTGTGAGACAAGTCTTATTCTGAGACCAACTCCCACTGGTACAACCATTCTGTACAGAACTCCATGTTGACATAACTTCACAGCATCCAGAAATTCTACTAGCTGCACCAGAGGTACCTCTGGCATCTCTGCAGAGTGCTGTATTGTGCCATGGAGACATACCCATGAACTAATGAAAATTCAACATTCATATTAGTATTAAGAAAAAAGTCATTAACTGCTATTGAACTGCCAATTATCCAGTGTAACTGCAGACCTCCCAGCACAGCTGTTTTATCTTCCCTCTCTGCTGCGTGCAATATTACATTCATATTGCAGATTACATTATCACAGCGACCTGTAACCAGCTCCTAACTGCTGAGAAAACAAATTATTTTGCCAAAGTTATCAGTTCAAATCTGTAATAGTGAATAATGAATTAGACATGCTCAGACTTGGGGATTTTTTTTCTTGCAATATCTGTAGTTATGAGGAACTGTGACATTCAATTACAAATATTAAATAAACCATTGCTTTGAAATTATTCTTCTTCCAGCTATTTTTTATGACTCCATGTCACAGGAGAGAAAAAAAGAAATTTTGTCCTGGATAAGCTAAAACCCCTAATGGTAGCTTAATATTATTCAACCTCTTCCACAGAAAGTTTTTTATTATCCTTCAGTATTGATGGATTGCACTTGATACTACCCAAGTTTAAATTCTTTATATAATGGTATCTTTATTAAAAGGAAAACTGTGAGAAAAAGTGATTTTTTTACTAAATCATCCCAGGGCTCTGGTGACACCTAAACAAAAGGTACTCTCTTCAAGTTACAAATCACTAGCCATGGTAAAAGTAACCTAGAGAAGTAGTAATGTGTTTATTGGTCTCCTCCCCAAGTGTGCACCACCAGCAAGCAGCAGAGTCAGGACATTTGGCATGAGGACCATTGTGGCACTTGTGTCATGGAAGTTTCCATGTTTGTCTCTTGTCTTCTGCCAAGCATGACATTGTCTGCCATGCCTTTATCAAATTGCCAAGTTTTCTGTATCACTAAAGACATTAAACTATCTAAATAAAAATTCAGTGCACTTTTAAAGATCTTCATATAAATATCCCTCTTTCCTTTATCTCTTTTTCTTTCTGTCTTCAAGGGAGTGAAAAAAAATTTCTAGGTATAGAGTAGGTAAAAATTCATAAAGCTTCTGTCAATTTTCCATTCCTGTTGACTTAAATTAGTGCACTTCTTCATTACCTGGGCATGATAAAATTTTTTCAGCAGAGGTAAAAATATATAATGTATACATGCACAGAAGTCCTGACCTTGTAGCTTCATAACTTTTTTCAATGACTACTACGTGTTTGAAAGAACATACATGTGACACCTGGCGCAATGGATGCAAAAGTACTAAGAACACAATAAAGATTTATGTTGGTGCCTAATGACATCTCAGCTGGCAAGGAATATACTTATGGCACTGGCATTTATTTACAAATGTCCTATGGGAAACTTCCCATCTTCTGAGACATCTTTATTTACAAATGTCTTATGGGAAACTTCTCATCTTCTGAGGCATCAGCATGATACCAGCAGGAGCAGCTGAAACCACACCAAGACACACTTGTGAGGACTGACAGAAATAATAATGAAATCAGAGCAGAGATTCTCAGAAACAGAGTGCTGGAAAACAGCTCAAAGCATCAGCTAGCCCAGCCTCCCCAAAGGCAGGAGCAACACCACTGGAAGAGGTATTTATCTAATCCCTTCTTGAAAACCTGAAAAAAGGAGATGCTACAAAAAATGTAGTTAGATGAAAACCAATTGGAAATCAATTCCATAATTTCTTCAGATCTAAATTCAGTTGGTTCCAAAGAGCAACTGATCATCATTCTCTCACTGCCATCATCCTACTTACTGAGAACTTTTATTTCTTCTCCCCATCCTATCTTTCAGTATTAAACAAACCATTTACTTCAACATCACTGCATATGCCCTCTTTTATAATTATTTTAATTAGAAACACTTTTTTTCTGTTCCTTACACCTCCTGCTTCTTTCCATCTCCCTGAAAGTCAATGAGGAAACACTGGACACAACATTCTTGCTCAGGCTTAACTAATGACAAAGCAAACTCTGTGTCTTGTGAATGACACTTCTATTTATGTACCCCAAGGTAAGATGTGTCTTTTTTCAATTATACTGCACCTGTGACTTTTTCACTTGCTTTAGATTCTGGTCCAATAAGACCTTTTTTTAGTGTTCTACTGCTTAGCCAAATCTTTATCATTTTAAATAATGGATTAATCATTCCTTATATAACACAGCACTTCATGCTTGCTCCCCCTTTATTTGGGCTATTCCTCTAGTTTGTAAGCATAATTTTGAATCCCTTTCTGTCCATGGAATGCTTGCAATTATTCCAGATTGATGTCATCACAGATCATATCTATTTCATCATCCCAGTCTGGATGATTCGATGCTGGCAGCTGGAGCTGGTTTTTAAATAGTCTACTGCCATCTCCCAGCAACATTTACCACCTCCCTGTCTCTGCATGAGCAGGTATTCCTTCCCCTTCAGGGTAGCTGCTTTCCACTGCAGATAAGCAGAAGACTGTCATCAATTCCCCTGGACAAACAGGAGTCATTTCCCTATCACACCGTCTGCTACAAGCACTTCTTTCTCTCTCTCTCTGTCAATAAGAACTATGAAACATGACAGAGATGGAGAGAGAGAGAAAGTGAGGTGGGCTGGGGGAGTTCATGGGTACTGTACAGAGGAAGAAAAACAGATGGAGACAAGGCAGAGGATGGGTGATCTTGTGGCCAGCTGGTAACTAGAGAGCAGGTGACCTGTAAGGTAGACTGTCCTCCAGGATCAGTGCCTGCTGCTGTGACCCTCTTGTAGTGGATGGATGCTGGCTCATCACCAGCACAGTGACAGCACTCTGCAGGGCTATGATGGCCTCAGGAGATCCTTCCCTGCTTGGGCACTACTTCTTTCTGCTTCCTTTTCACCCCTATATTATCTATCAAATACATGTATGTATGTATCAAATATATACACACATACATGCAAAATTATCTATGTGGTCTTTCTACCTTAGTATGATCTACTATTCTCCCTAAAAATTATTAAATTTTAAAAAAGTTAAATTATAAAATATAAAAAAGCAAAATTAGAGTATAAAGTTACATATTCTATTTTATACTCCTGTGATTTGTGAACTAGTAATAGGCACTGCACACATGGATCCTTTTCTGGCCAGAAAACTGGTGTTTGCAATATGATTATGCAACCATTGTATCAGAACAACTCCTTTAATTTCTCCATCTGAATGTTCAAAGTGAAGTTTGTGAAAACTTGGTTATGATTTCCTGCAGGAGGTAATATCAAGATTCTGCCTGCAAAATATTTAGGAAATATCTGTTTATGGCAGGAAATATAAGCTACATTTCCAGTTGGAAACACAGGTTACATTTCACTGTGTGTACTCAAAAACTAACCAAGTTGCCTTGGCTCTCTCCATAGCCATTCGGGAAACAAGGACACCTCCCAGAAATATTAATCCTTCCATTTTAAGAATAACAACCACACAGACATCTATTCCAGATATCTGTTCCAAAATAGTGACTGTCTCTTTCTTCTGATTCCAGAGGGAGCCTGGAGGATAGGCTTTGGCTGTACATCTAAGGAACAATTCAGTTACCTAAGCAAAGGTGCCTGGTGCCATTTTGGATGCCTGGATTATGCAGGACCCCTGCAAAGAGCTGGCAGGTACTGCAAAGGATCCATGCAGGTTCACTTAAGTTCTAGAGAGGCAGCTGGAGTCCGAACAAAACATCTTGAGGCACCTAAAATATCTAAGAAGCACTATTACATTGCCTTTTTTATTTTAGGCTCTTTCAATTGCATCACCTGTATTGACAAGAACAAGACTCAGTTGTTTAAATTTCAGGAGCTGCTGTTGTGTCTAAAACCTGGGCACAGAGACATGGCAGAGGATTTGCAGGAGATCTGCACCAACCTGAACTGGAAACAGGACAAGTATGAGACTGTGAAGCCAAAATGACAGTAGACACCTTTGCCCAAGCATCCACATTCTGTTCTAGACCTCCATTAACTGCAGTTGTAGAGTTTAGCAATCCAGCTCTCACTTAGACATCTAATGCTATAAATCTCAATTTACATAAATGGAATCCACCAAATTTTTTATCATATAAAAGATGTGACAGATTTCATTAACAGAAGCATGATGTTCTTCACCCTCAGAACTTCAGGTGAAGTATGAATTAATTCACCTAAAAAAAATTATCTGTGTATCCCTGTCAAGGAAAATAGACACTACTTAGTCCCAATGAATAGTAAGTTCAGTCAACCTTAGGGCAGCAACTAAAACAGCTTGTCAGAAAGATGTCAAAATTGCTTTAAAAATCAGCAGGCACCCAATGATGTCCATATGCATACTTGCAGTTTTATAAAGGCACAGGCATAAAAATAAAAATTACAGTGTTAGCAGAGAGGAGATTACATCTTTTTTAGAGTGACAGCATAGAATAGATGACATCTTTTTCAGAAACAACAACTCATCTGTTTTAAGGTCTGACTTTATGTCAAACTAATTTTCTGACTACAGTATTCTCAAAACAGCAGGATGACTTTATAGCAAATGATGCCTCCTGGGTTTTGCTGGTTTAATTTTATAAAAATTAGAGCCTTTGAAAAACCCTAGATGGACAACTCTGAAGCCCTCTCTATAAACAAAGACAATGCAGACAGCACTTCTGAGAGCAGTAGCCCATTTCCTATTCTCTGCAAAACATTATCTCTAAGAAGAAAGGTTCATTTTTGCACTAATCTCCTTGTTTTCGCCATCCACTTTATAGCATTATTTCCCATAAACTATGAAATACATTCTAAAATTATAGTAAAATGAAAGTACAGTACTTTACTCTTCCAGCTATAATAATGACTTTAGAGAGGGGGTTATTTGGAGATTCAAAGCATTGATTATTTAACTTCCTAAGATACAGAAGCATTTAGATGCTTGAAAATTGAATGGCTGAAACTAACGCATTTAATTCACAGACCAGACATTCAAGAAGGATCAGACTATTAAAAAAATTGCAAATTGTGGTCACTTGTCTGAATGGAAATAGGGTGACATACTAGCAAAAGCACAAGAACTATTTCTTTTTCAATTCATGTAATGTGAGCAAAACACCTAAAAACACAGCAAAACCAAAATAAAATCAACCTGAATAATGAAAAATGACAAAATTTATGGCTAAGTTATTGAAACCTGGCAACAGTAATCTTCCATATTCTTTATTTGTAAGATGACTTACAGTATATTCTCAGTATTACATCTGTTTTTATTATTGATCAGTATTTTGTTTGGAGATTTATATTTCTGTACAATTTATAGTGGTTCTAAATGCAGATATTGGCGGTAGGCACAAAAATAGGTAGGTGCTTAAGTAGCCAGTTACACATATCATTTGTGAAAAAGGCAAATAATTGTGGGAAAGTATGTACAGGTTAAGCAGGGGAGTAAAGCACATTGACATGGATACAGACATATGTGCAGACTGCAGCCCTTCCCTGAGCAATGCACTTCTTATATGCAACTTCATTAATTCCCCCTTGCTACCATATATATGTAACTTAAATTATAAATACCTAATCATGTGATTTTTTTATAACATGCAGGTTTACAATTTTACTAATGGTACTCAATATTTTCAAGATGTTGTGAAATCAAATAGAAACTGCTTATTTACAACTTTTCAGTAAAACAAATTGATGGTCTGCAATTCTGATACTTGCATCTGTCCTCCTGATCCAGCTTAGCATTTCAGCATCAAAAATAAAGAGAAATGTTAATCATTTCATGTAATACAAGGAAGATGTACATGGCTATCAGTAAGTCTATTCTAAAAAATATCTATACAAATAAAAATTTTAAATGCTGGAAAGCTTAATAAACAGCAAATATTCATAGAGGAATATATGATATATAAACCTACAGTTTGATTATGAATAGAAAAGAGCATGATACAAGCTGTAATTCCTGTTACAAAGAACTGTAATCATGTCACTGAAAGCAATATTACAGGCTGCCTAGAAAGTAGCATAATAAAACTTGCTGTAATAACATTTTATTTATGTCCATAAAATTGAAGAATGGTAAATCTCTGGTTATTTTATTTTTAATACAGAGATGAATTTTAACAAGCTAATTTATAAAAGGTTACACCAGAGTCTAGATTTAAATCAAAGGAATTAATGTCCACACTACCACAGTTCACACAGAGAAATTCTTGTAACACATTTCAATAGTTGATGAGGCTAAAGGTCAACACTCACAATATCTGTTTGGAATTAAATGAAAGAATATGCCAAAGTTTAAAAGTTTACTTGGCAACCAGAATGAAGTTCAACAGCTATGCCTCAGGTCTTCAAACTAACTAGGCCCTTTTTTTTCCCTACCCAAATAACTACTTAGAATAAATACTTGAGTAATCTTGAAAAGCTCTGTCCCTTCACCCTTATTCGCTGTTCATTGAGATATACATTGATATATATTTGCTGTACATTGATATATACAAGAATGAGAATTCTTGCAGAGCAGTAAAAAGTTACTTAAAACAAGTGAAGTAACCAGCTCAGGCAGTATGTGAACACAGCTGAGCCTAGTGAAAGATGACTTCTTCTCCTGGCAGGTGAGACAAGCTTAGCTGAAATTCTGGTTGTAGTAAGATGTTCATCAATCAGAAGCCCTTCCTGTTCATTTTTCCTGAAGTAAACTGCTACAGTTTTTATAGTAAAAGTACTCTAGCAACCTGCTTCAGAAACACATCATTTCTTTCTGTTGCAAGATCTGTATTGATGTTTTTCAGATTTTGCATTGCTCCATGACAGGGCACAGGAAAAAGCTTCCACTTCTCTGCAGCTGCTCTGGTAACTAATGGGCAAGAGTGGGCACTGACTCCTGGGGCAGCCAGAAACTGAAGCACTTGGTGCACTGACACACAGTCTGGGGACAAACTGACCATCTTCCTGAGGAGCTCCTGCATCACTGAGGATCTGATTACCCAGCCTAGCATAAGAAGCCGTGTAATTACTTACTTTTCCTTATACCCTTGCTACAGTGGGTTGGACAAGTTGTTATTCAGACCTAATAGGCTTTCCTGCAGCTAGGAAAAAGGAAAGAAAAAGCACAAAAAGCAGCATACATCCCCTCATTTTCTTTCCAATCTCAGTATGCCTTTCTCTGATATTTATTGCCTCTCTGGCACTTCACGTACACAGTGTTATATATTAATTTAATGAGTCATGTAATGCTTCCCTAAGACTGGAACATATCCAAAGGTGGGGAAGGTGGCAGTGGGGATAGTGAAGTCAGATTTTTCAATTACACTTCAGAGAGAAGCTTTCATTCAGCTCCCAATTTTTTCACTTGAGAAGAAATCCCACAGGTACAGAAAAGCCTTTCAAATACATGAGGTGTCTCTGCAGTTGCCTGAATCTGCGTGAAGCCTAAGATAAACTCTTGTAAGAACCATCTCATTTTTTTCCCTCCTGAATGAGTAGAAAGGCTGCCATTGGCGACACTTTCAACTGCAAATGGGTAACTGTATCTCTGTCAAAAGCACTTTTTAGAAGATGAGAAGTAAAGCAAAAGTTTCTCTCTCAGAATTTCAAGTAGAGGGGGTGAAAGTAGTGGCAGGATTAATGAACCTTCAGAGAACATGTATCAAGCCAAGATACACCAGCATGTAACACTGCAACAGTGCATTGAAGGAGAGATAGGGCAGTGTTAGCATCATATGTACTACAGGAGAGCTCAGCTTCCAAACGTATACATATTATTTTTAATGTCATAAATGTAACGACAGCATTGCTGAGTCTTTCTACACGAGGTTTGCAAAAGGAAGAATACAAGGAAAAAAACCTGAGACACAGAGGGAAGGAGTAACTTGCTGAGGAACATGAAAAATCCACCTCAGATTTAGGATTAGGATGAGAAGCAGAAATTGTAGCTTCTAACATTGAATCATCAAGGTATACAGACGAGAGGATCAAAACGCAGAAAAGCACTAAACACCTCCCTGTCCATCGGTGAACACGACACAGCATCACTTTCCGAGACACTACTAGAATACTATTCCTCCCAAGTCCATTCACAACCGCGCCGGCTCCGGGTGCTCAACAAGCCTTAAAGCACTCGCACATGTCAGAGTTTACCCACAGACAAGCTGGGCTGATCGGATTTTTTGCCCTGAAGCGCGCAAGAAGTAGGGAGATGCCGATAGCCGCGGCCCTCCACCACCGGCCCTGGCAAGCCCGCCGGCCGCCGCCAGCCCACCCCGCATCCCGCCCCGCTTCCCGCTCCGCATCCCGCTCAGCGTCCCGCTCCGCATCCCGCTCCGCATCCTGCCCCGCATCCCGCCCCGCATCCCGCTCAGCGTCCCGCTCCGCATCCCGCTCCGCATCCTGCCCCGCATCCCGCCCCGCATCCCGCTCAGCGTCCCGCTCCGCATCCCGCTCCGCATCCCGCTCCGCATCCTGCCCCGCATCCCGCTCCGCATCCCGCTCAGCGTCCCGCTCCACATCCCGCTCCACATCCCGCCCCGCATCCCGCCCCGCATCCCGCTCAGCGTCCCGCTCCACATCCCGCTCCACATCCCGCCCCGCATCCTGCCCCGCATCCCGCTCCGCATCCCGCGGGCTGTGAGGCCGCGGCAGGTGCCGGGGGCCCGGCGGAGCAGCGAGCTCCGGCCGCCCGGGGGTACAGCAGGAGGAGAAGGCGGCTTGGGGCAAACCGGCGGCCCGGCACACTCGCGGAGACGGCCGCCGGCAGTGAGAGTGGAAAAGGAGGGAAGGAGGAAAGCGCGTCTCCAGGGAAATAAAGTTTTCAAGCGAAGAGGGCAGCGCTCGGAGCGCCGCGCAGCCCCGCAGCCGCCCGCCGAGACAGCGGCGACTTCGTGAGAAACGAGGGACGGCAAACGGGCGGCCGTGACCCGGGAGACAGCCCCGGCGCCGGCCGGGCTCGCCCGCCACTCACCATGTTGACTTCGGAAACCATGTCGATGCTGGCGATGTCGATGTTCATCCCCACGCAGACGGGCGGACCTGCAGGCAGAGCAGAGCTTTAGCCGGCGGCCGGAGGGGCCGCGGCAGCGCGGGCGGGCGGCGTGGCCGGAGCCGCCGTGCGGGAGCGGCGGCAGCACCGGGGACAGCGGCGGGGGAGGGGGAGATGGCCGGGCGGCCAGCCCGGGCAGGGCGACTCACCTCCGAAATCCGGCCGGAGGCGGATGTCGTAGCCCTTCAACAATTTATCCACAGTTTCTTTCACGAAGGACATGTTGCCGGGATCGTTCACACTGCGGGGAGAAAGAGACGGGGGTGTCGGGCGGGAGCGGCAGAAGCCGGGGTGCGGGGCCAGGGGCGACGGCGGGAGCGGGGCGGGAGGGGGAGGGCGGGGGGAGCGCATCAGCCTGTTCCCCTGGAGAAACGCATCCCGCTCCGCCGCCGCCGGGGCACGCTGGCTCCTACCTCTGGGCGCAGCAGACCACGGCCACCAGGACGGGAGCAGAGAAGATCCCGAAGATCCTGCCTCTCCCAAAGCCCCACATCCCTCCGCTCCACGCTCCCTTCGCGCAGCAGCAGCAGCAGCCGCCGCCGCGATCCGGCTGCCCCGGCTGCTGCTGAGGAAGAGGCGGAGGCGACAGTCCCCGTTCTCCCCCCACTCGCCCTCCCTCCCCCCAAAAAAATCCCCCACCCCCTGCCCCAGCAGCACCACCCGGCCCGCGGGAGCCGCCCGCGCACCCGGCTGCGCTCGCCCCGCGGCCGGACGCCGCCGAGCCCCGGAGGAAGCTGCCCTCCGCCGGAGCCCGGCTCGCCGCCTCCCCTCCGCCCGCCGCCGCCTTCCCGCCAGCCGGGAGGGGAGGGGAGGGACGGAGGGAGGGAGGGCGCCGCCGTCCCTCCGGGCGGAGAGCCCGAGGTGGGGCGGCGGGGGAGCGGGGCCGGCGGGGCCGGGACGGGCAGCGAGGGGCGGCGGCTCCCCGGGCACCGCCTCGGGGCACGCCCGACCCCGGCACGGCACCGGCCCCGCGATACCGCCCGGAGACGGCCGTGGTCACCGGCAGCCCCGCGGGGTCTCCCCGCAGCCGGCTCCTTGTCCCCGGGGTCGGAGCGGGACCGCGGGTCTGGGGCAGCCCGCAGGGTCCCCCCTGGAGCCGGTGAGCAGGGGCTGCCCGATGCCGTGCCTCTGTCCGCCCTGCCCTCGGCCTGCCCTCCGTTTTGGGGACTGTGCCCACCTGCCCTGTGGCGCATCCTGGGAGCGATGCCCGGGGTGAGCCGCCGGGGCGGGAGAGGGAGCTGGCCTGGGAGCCCTGCCGTGACTTGCAAGGGCCTGAAGCTGCCTCTGCCCGGCCAGGGATGGGGTGTGCATGTACAGGAGCCGGGCCTGAGGCTCCCTCAGCCGTGCCTGCCAGGGTGCCACTGCACTGGCCGAGATGGACGCGCTCTGCCAGGCAGAAGCTCTGCTCGGTTCAGAACGTGTGTAGCCAGGCTTGTCATACGGGACAGGAATGAAGGGAAATGGCACTGGTGCCAGAGATGTAGGGTGAGAGTTGTCTCCTGTGAGCTTCTGGATGCTCTCAGCTTTGTATGAAACATTGGTTGAGGGAAGACAGCACAGTTGTTATTATTTTTAATCTTCTTCCATGCTAATTAGTACTTTCAGCAGGACTTATTGGCATGGAAACAGAAGAATGTTGACTTAGAGATATTGGCTTTGGTTGCAGAGGCAGCTCCTCTCCACCTCACCAGCTCTTCACCATGCTCCATGAAAGTACAGACATGCCCTTGGCCAGCTTCTGATTCTGGTTACATTGCAATCAACGGCCACTGGTCCATGACAAAGCACAACATTTCAGTGGCCAAAAGAGAAAAGCTTTGTCTTTCTTTGGCACTTTATCTCTTAGCACCTCTTTTTCCTTCCACACATTCTCTTCCCTTATTATAGAAACTGCTGTGAAAGGACGGACATTGAGTAATGCCGCTCTGTTAGCCACAGGTGAGAAAACATGGATGGCTTTTCCTCTCTCCTCAGCAAATTACTGAAAAGAAAGACAAGTGCAATCCATTGTCCTGACCTTGTTGCTGTTACAGTTAATAATAGAGATCCAAATAAAAGAAGGAGCAGGCTCAGTTTTAAAAACAATATCAAGCTCTATAGGCAATGCAGGAAAATGTAAGAGAAACTGAGTGTTGCCAAATCTTGTGATTTCATGTTAATATTTGGATTTTTAATAACGCCATAATTACTATGATTATAAAGTAAGTGAAAATCTCAGCATTTATTTAAAAACCTTATTAGGCTTATGATGAAAGCTTGAGAATTATGGCATGAAGCATACATGACTCAAGGTCTCAAAAATGAAAAGTCAAATAATAAGTAACTATGTAGGTAATTTTAAGGCCCAGGATCCTGATGGTTTTTTTAATGCTTTAGATGGGCAGTATCGAAGACCAGTTCTTTCAAAGACTTCAGAGGGAGTGAATGTAGGAAAGGGTACTAATTCAATTCTGTCCCCCTAAATTCTGAAAGAAAGTATTAACACCAAAGAAAATATTTCCTATGAAGAGTTTAACATGGTTTAAAAGCACATTTAAACACTAATAACTCTTCTTAAATAGATTGTCAGTTTTATAACAGAAATAAAAAAAGTTAGAGAGCACTATTTCTGATTAATGTGCTATCCTGATACTTTGGAAACACATCTGAGGTAGGAATGAATCAACAGTGCTGTAGAGTCTTTCATATTTTATCACACTTCATTTAAGTATTTGTCTTCTTGATCTTACAGAGCAACCATTTATTTGGGAACAGCATGAAGATAATCTAGGCTGGAGCTGATGGAACATGGAAGTATTTAGTGGGTTATGGAGCTTTTGTTCCTTGGGACTCTGGGTTCAATTAGGCTTAGCAGTAACCGAAAGATGTTTAAAACTATAAACAATCAATGAATTTCATGAAAGGTAAAAATAATCTTGACTTCTCTGTGACATGGCACTTGCAGTTAAAGTAGCACTGTGGGTTTTGTGTGCAGGAAAGGCTCATAAATAAATTTGTGTGGCAATGAACTGGAGGTTAGACCTAGCAAAGACCTGCACCAGGCACAGTATTAAAGAAAATAGTGGAAGCCCAGGCTTCTGGGAAGCTATTTTATGTGGCTAATAAGGAAAAAATGGGCACAGAAATAGATTCCTTGGCCTGCCCCAGAATTCAACATCCTGATTTTGCTTCTGGAATGAGGCTCCCAAACATCTCCTTTCAATACGCAAGCAGGTTATTTCAAGGCATGCCTTGAAGGAGTCTGGGCACTTTTATTCACTAAAGCAAAACTAAGCATCCAGTCACAACCTGTAGATTGTCCATCCAAGAAAATACCAAGGATGTATCTCCAGACTCCAGGATCTCAGGGTAAACTTTTGTTTTTTGAAATGTTCCACTTTTCAGCAAATAGTTAAGTAGGAGAGAGGGAAGGAGTTAACATTACTCTGTGGCCTAGTGGTTTGGCTGTTGCCTGGGAAGTACTGTTATTTCATAAATAATCCAGCAATTCATGAATTAATTACTGGGTAAAATAAATCAATGTTCAGTGGTATAAGGAACAGAACTCAGTTCTCTCCTGCCTTTAGGTGCCTTCATCATTGTTCGTTCTCTTTCCTTGCTCTGTTTTCAATGTACAGTCTTAGTGTCCCAGTAAAACTATCCCTGTAAAATATGAGACTTTGAACATTGTAATTCAGGGACTAAAACTCATCTCTACAACTTTGGTGAATGTTCCAGTCTCTGAGCCACTGGACAGTTATAGATCTACGCTCCTGATCAAATTTTGTTCAATGAGGCAGCACAGCGTGTGTTCTTTACTTCCTCAGTATTGCCAATATTGTACAGGCCACTTCAACAATGGATAAGTCTAAATGCAAAGGTGAGCATTATGTGTGAAGGAGCAAAAGGACTGTTCTTGCTCCAATGCAAGCAAGTGTGGAAGAATACAACTGCCAAACCTACACATGAAAGTAGTCCTTAGGGGAAGTTGGATTATAATGGATTCATCAACTAAGTCTGGGTTAGCAGGTACAGGGCTGGTCTCTAGAGCAAAACTCATTGCTGAGGATCTGACATCCATGACATACACATTTGTTGTTTTGAGTTAGATTTTTTTTTTTTTAATCCCATTAGGAAAAGTGAGGAAGTCTGGACCACTAGACTAAATGCTCATTAGCAGTTAGAGCAATGTGCTGCTGGGGTGCATTTTTCTACTTACAAAAGGAGTTTGAAAGGAGTCGTGTTCATGTACTCTGAGACTGCTCTGAGATGTGAAACAAAGCACAGTAAGTGGGAATGATCAAGTGATTCACTTTGCAAGCACAGTCCTGGTCTGCAGTAAAATGCTATGTAGATGCATCCATCATCCCATTTCAAAAAGAGCTGGAACAGAGCACACTCAGCCCTTGTCAAAGGACAGAAATGGTTGAAGGCAGTGGAATTGGAATGAGAAGCGACTCAAAATTTTGGAACAAATTCCAGTTTCCTTCATCATTGTCAGTACTAATGGAGATACAGCAGAGGAGGCAATGACAGGAAGGGTAAAGAAGAGGAGAGAGGTCTGCTCACAACTGATGCATTTGCAGTATCACCACTATCAGTCACCAGATGCAGGAGAAAGCCTGGCTTGGGAATCAGGGAAGAAGTATTTGATCACACCATACAATACATCACTGAACTGGAAAGTGGTGCTAGGGGTTTACCTGACAAAATGGACTTAACTCCACTTAGAGACTGAGGTCAGAATCACTTATCAAACATTTTCTTCTTCTTTTTCCTTTCTCGCTTGTCTGTCATTTAACTGATTTTGACAAAGATCCAGTCTTATCCTGAAGCAAACTGCAATCACAAAGGGTTCAGAGATACAAAAGAGAGAGAGACAGACTGGAACTAAAAGTAAGTGGGAAGAATTGCTTTTATGGCTGAAATGTTGTCTTCTGAGGAACAAAGGACATTAATCTTACTAGGCTGAGACCCATGCTGCTGCTTACCTACACTGCCTTGCAGCAATTTTAATAGCCTGCTGGTTTAACCTGCTGAGAAGGTGTAATTAATAAAACTGGCTGGGAAAAAGTACACAAGAAAAATTTCAACTCTTTTTTTTTTCCCCTAAACCTGACTTCTTTTTCACTTTATGAAACCAAAAGTTGAGGATCATTTTTGTCAAAATACTATACATCAGAAAATTAGTATTTCCTTCATAAAGCTCAATTTTCCTACTTTCTGCCCTGCAATATCTCAGCAGAAGCAGAGCTGTAGAGTGACAGGCAGATGCTGGGAAGCATTAGGGCTTAAGGAATATTTTGCACTTTGGCAGGTTTTACACTGTGTTTTGCCCATTCAGATAAAGAGCACTGGTTGTTGGACATACTCTGTGAGGAGAACAAGATTATGTTTATTTACTTATGTATTATTATATTATTATATTACACTTATTTATTTATGTATCAAAATTGTGTGTGATATTTGCTGTTGGGTAATACTCAACAGTTTATTTAACTGACAGTGAGTTTATACTCATTGTCCCCATTTCTGTCAGACAGATTGAAAGCAGCCTTGCATGAATGCATTTGCTTTGGTTGTATAATTTGCTGGTTTACATTTAATTATACAGAAATATTAATGGTGTTATGTCAACAGTTCTGATGTAGTGGAGATCTGAATGTTTCAGTGGGCCACATAAAGAATAAGTTATTAATTCATAGGAGTAATGGGGAAAATTTGCCTTTAATAAGAGGCTTGACCCAAATTGTCTTAAACAGCTGTTTAAATTTCAGATGGGTATTTTTTCTTCATATTGAAGAACATAGAACAAAAATTTGAATTATCTGAATGAATTTAAAAGAGTATTCCTGCAATATTCCATTCCTTATGCGGCAAAACCTCTGGATTATGCACATAGTGAGTCAGACACATCAAAATTAAAATCCATTGACACTTTGGCAGAGGAAGAAATAATCATGGCTCTTTATAGCTCACATTTTTTTTATCATAAAGATTAATCATTATGCACTGAAATAACACAAATACATTAGAGGAGCCTATCGTGCATTAGAAATACTATTCTTTTAAGTCTCTGTCTGGATGAAAACATAGTCTTTTGAGAAAAACAGATAAGTAATTGAGTTATGACATTTTAAATTTTTTTTACTGTTACTGCAGTTGAGGAAGTGCTATTTTATATGGGACTTCTGTGTTAAGTTTCAACTCGAGCGGATTCATCTAAATCCCTTTGTCAGCAGCACATTATTCTTAACAAAACAGTATGCAGTATCTATACCTTTTTTCTATAAAGCTATATCAGAAGGATGTAGTCCATATATTTATTTTTTCATATTTATCAATGCCTTTATGAACCTTATTTGTGTTAATTATTGGTTATGCAATTTTTTACTAACAGCAGCCAGAATTCCAAGTTAAGATCCCTGCCGCCTTTTGCAGGAGATTATATAGAGTGAAGAAGACAAGCATGAGTTGTTTGAATTGCTTATATTTAATATTATGTATATTTAAAGGAAGATCAAGCCAGGATCCTAACTGATGCATCTGTATTAGGACTGGCTAAAACACCAAGATGTTGGTTCCTGGCATTTTCATCCAAATGTCCCTTTGAATTTTAACAGAGGAAAAGAGGAAAGACAAGGAAAAAAAAAGGTCCAAGGGGAGGGAAGTGCAAACACTTCCACATAAAACAGGATAAGCAATGAGAAGGAAGTGAAGTGAATTTTTCTAGACACCACTGAGGAAGTGAAAATCCAGGGTAACAAAGAAAAAGCTATGGGTAGAATAAAGTGAAAATCTGATGCGTGTCTTGCTCTTATCCTTTCAGAAGGACACAAATCCTTTTTTCCTTCCTCTGAGGAGCGCCCTTAACAGGAACCATTCCATGAAGGATGATGGGAAAGGAAAGGCTTCAGGATGAGGAGGTGTGCTTATGCAGAGGCTGCATCCCCAGCCTCCCACTGCCAGGGCACAGCTCTCTGCTGGTCTCTCTACGTGCACCCTCCTCTCCCCAGGCTGTGCCAGCCAGCCCTTCGCTCTCACTCCCGAACACTGGCATCAGGAGCAGACACAGCTGAGCTCACAGGACACAGATCAGGATGGGGGGCCACATTCCATCTGGGAAATAACATGTAAATTAAGCTGGTTGTGTAATGGTATTTCTTTGTCATATGCAGTGTACACAGAGGGGAAAGTCATTATATTTTAGGGGAAATCATTATTAGGTATATATAGAATTGTGTGCGATGGGTTAAAATATTTTTTGTTTTGCCTTAAAGATTACTTTGCGGCTCTGGAAAAAAGAGTTAATAATAATTTTTTAACATTTTGAAGGATTTACATTCTATTACAGATAATAATCACATGCTTAAAGTAATTTTAGTAACTCACCTTGTGTCATAAATTGCATATAATTTTTTGTTTTCTTCAACTGCATTCCTAAAAAGAGAGAAAAAGAGCATATTAGTTACATGCCTTGTGTCCATTGCCAAAAATCCCCTTGTTTATTGCTCTAATGTTTTCAGACCATCATTGTAGAATCTAGAAGTGGGAAAAAAATAACCTATAAATTGACTTGTTCAACCCCTCACATGACAAGATTGTAACGATCCTTTGGAAATTGCCTAAGTGGGTTTTTAATTATAGATCCATGACTCTGTTGCCAAGAAATGGAAAAAGAAAAAAATAGTAACTGCTTTTGTGAAAAACACAATGAAAAGATATGTTTTTGATAGAGCTACAGGAATAATTTTCAGCAATGCTTTCCAATTGATCCAGATGAACATTATCCAATTCAGTTATTCATTATTTTTTTAATAAATGAAACTAACAAATACATTGAAATCTAATGCACTGTACTTAATGTGAGTAAATAATTTAATGCTGATATTTCAAATACTTTTAGGTATGATTAAACATTGAAGTTCATATAAAAAAAAGCATATTGAAAATTCAAAGCTAGAGTATATAATTTTGAGCTTTTTTCAATTGAAATCCACATGACTGCAAAACACATTTTGCATTCTTTAACTATAAAATGAGGGGTTTTTCCCTGGACTTTTTTGTTGAACTGTTCCTGAGCATGTGGGGAAAAAAGTACTCTTCTGAAATAGTGCTAGTGATTTGAGGGAGAGCAAGAAATGTTGTCTGAAATGTGTTGGCTTTGCTGGAATCAGCAATAAAATATAAGTTTTAGCTAAGTAGTTTCTGAGAAGGCGTGATGAATCTAAGAGGCACTCCATAATAAGTATTGATTTGTATCTTACAGTCTGATTTATGTCTCTGTGCATTACTTTACCTGTCTACTTAGAGAAGTTAAGGAGAAGAAACTGAAAGCATGGGGTGAATGATCCTGAGTTTGGATGCATTAAGCTCCACTTGCATGGGAAAGTTAGATGCTGGGTTTGGTCCCTGTCCCTGGAGTGGTTATGCCTTTTCCATTAAATATGCACTGGCTAAAGGATATAAACAGCTGTCTTTTGTGCATGCTCTACTCTCTTGTGCATTGGCTAAGGAGATGTGGGGCCTCTCTCATGTCCTGAAATAGCCAGCTGTGTAAAACAGAGTGGGTGCTGCTGAGCTGGCCTCAGATTGGCTGCCAACACCTGGTCCATTTAAGGTGTCCTGAGGTACCTGAGACACTGCAGAGCTGCCAGTTACCCCACAGGACCTACACAACACCCACACTCTACTGGAGAGTTAATTGGAGTTCCAGGGGGACACCTTGGAGAATTCCAATGGCTCAGAATGCTTGTGTGTGGGAAGAACTGGGCTGAAACTCTCAGGTCAGATTCCACCCAAGAGAAGGATTCCCAGCTTTCTGTACAAAGGCTACATTAACTGAGTTGACTAGATCTCTATTGACATAATGGGAACACCCAGGTCTTGTGTAGACACCTACGCCTAATCTTCAGATTAATCCTACTCCAAATTTCAAAATATCTTATGTTATTTTGATTGTTCTAGCATCAAGATTCACATACCACATTGCTCTGGATTTAAAGATCATCGTATTGGATGCCTGCAACCACACCTGGGCATGCTCTGTTGGGCTTTGATGGATATTCTCAAGCACAGTTTCATTTATTCTCCACACTTCTGGGCTCTCTGTTCCTCCGTGACCCCCACTGGGTAATTTCTTGAGCTCAGCAAAGGAGAGAGAAGGGGAGGAATAGCAGAGAAGCAGCATCTGAAACCTGAGCACTGACCAAATATATCTCCTGATTACAGTCAGGGATCTCATAGTGGTAGAGTCATATGGTCACTGCTGAGACAAGGAGATGCCTGGGCTCTTTTCTGAAGTGCACATTGCACCTTGCTGCAACATAGTGGAACATCCACTGCATTTGCAGAAGCTGGGTCCAGAGACTCAGGGAGCAAACTTAGCCTTCATCATCCTTTAGGACTATGCTCCCAAACACAGCCAGTGACACCTGGGAGACAGACACAGCTCAACTTGTAACCATGTAACTGGCATGGGACTTAACAGCAAACTAGCTATGGGTGGAAGAGGGCATTACTTCTAAAGGAATACCTACAGTATAGGTGGAATAAGTATCTGGTTTCCATGTCATTGCCTAAATAGATCCATACCATGAGATAAAAAGAAACTGGAATTCAACAGAGTTTTCTTTAATTAGTAGATTTGTGAAAATTTTCGAAACTGGGCAAAACATCATGTGTGGCCACTCTGTGTTTATAACTTTTGACATCCATCATCAAAAATGCCAGTGGCAAAATGGAATTAGCTTCCTTATTGGTAGTGAGATGACAACGGCAAAAGGAGATCAGGAAAATAAACCATCAAGCAAATGTAACAGGAAAGAATCAAATTTGATCTTTTAAGTGTTGAAGTTTCACAATCAGCTTTTATTCAGACTGATAATGCATTCCATTTTTTTCTTCTCTTGCAAAAAAATGCAGACACATCTTAATGTTGAAATTCTCTTATTCAGCAGAGTAGTAAAATCATGTGGTCCCTGCATTGAAAAATGCCTTCTTGTGAATGAGGACTAAATGGAGTTCAGGAGTCTCCTAGTGGGGCTCTGTCTGCCTGGCACCAACAGAAGACATACTTCTGAAAGTATTACAAAATTAATTCCCCCATCACAAAAGCAGCACACTAAAAGTACTTATATTAAAAGCACTTTGTTGTATATGAATATAATTATATAATTGATTATTCCCATTAAAATGCTTTGCCTCCTTATCACAACTTTAATAAAAGAACAAAACTACTTTGAATATTATGCATGCACTTGCCTAGAGCCACTATTAAGCAGAGAGCTCTGTGTGCAGCCAGGCAGTTGTTGATGGTAAATCAAATGGAGGGCATATGGTTTCAGTATGGCTGCTGGTGGAGTTTTTGTTGCTAGAAAGAGATAATGCTTTGCATTTAGGATTATTAAAGTAACAGAAATAGTAGTTTATCTTTTCCCCTTTTTTTCCTTTCCAGCTCTCTTGAAAGTCCACTAATATAATACAGAAAAACATGCTAGGAACAACCCATGCTGGAATGTTAGGACTTCCCTGAACTTCAGACTTAGAATGTTGTGTGTTTTTTTAAAGACCACACAATTTCTGGATGATACCATGAGTCAGAATGCCTCTGGTTGGGATTCCTCCTTGCTGATGTAAGCATCAGAGATTAAATGTGTAAGTCTGAGCCAGCTACCATGGAGTACTTTAATAATCAGCAAGGACAGCAAATGCAAGTCCAAAGACTGAAAGAAACTCCAGAGGCTGAAATAGACTAAAATAGTGTAAATGAATCACCCTCCAGAAGTACCTAATAACTATGAACATATAGCCCATAGCTAGCAAGACATCTAACTTTTGGGTAGGTAGTATTGCCTAAGATATATCCCATTTATGTGATTTAATGGGAATGAAGGAAAGATCTGTTTCAGTACATTGAACATATTGCCCTACAAAAGTTTATTAGACCAAGATGTCTTTAGGTTGGAGTTCCATGAAGAATATCTCTGCTAATGTCAAGTGGGCAGCAAAGAAGCAGAAAAGCTGCTAAGTTAATACTTTATTTCTGGACTTTCTGGAGTCTTTTATCCAAATGGAAGTATAATTTTAAACAAGGATCATTCTTTCTGTATTAAGGGTGCAATACAAAGCAGTGCTGGTGGATGAGAGGCTGGACATAACCCAGCAATGTGCACTTGGAGCCCAGAAAGCAAATTGTATCCTGGGCTGCATCAAAAGCAGCAGGGTGAGGTGAGACCCCACATGGAGTGCTGCATTCACCCCGGGGATCCCCAGAACAGGAAGGAGATGGACCTGTTGGAGCAAGTCCAGAGGAGGGGCACCAAGATGATTGGAGGGGTGGAGAACTATGATGAGTGGAGAACTTCTCCTATGAGGAAAGGCTGAGACAAATGGGGTTTGTCCGGTCTGGTGAAGAGAAAGCTTTGGGATGACCTAATTGCAACTTCCAGTACCTAAAGAGAACATATAAGAAAGACGGAGAGGTACTTCTTGCAAGAAGATGCAGGTACCAGACAAAGAAAAATGGATTCTGACTAAAAGGGAGTTCATCTAGATTAAATATTAGAAAAAAAAAATTCAAACTATGACAGTGGTGAGATACTAGAACAGGTTGTTGAGAGTGCCCCATCCCTGGAAGTGTTCAAGGCCAGGCTGGATGGGGCTCTGAGAAACCTGGTCTAGTGGAAGATGTCCCCACCCATGGCAAGTGGATTGGAACTAAATGATCTTTAAGGTCCCTTCCAACCCAAACCATTCTATGATTTTATACCTCACTGCTAGTGAGTCACAGGATGCTTAACAAGGACTCCTGACATTATGTATCTAACAACATGATTCAGCATGAAAATATAGATACAAAGGCTAATTTTATAGCCTGTTAGACAATGATAACAGTAAGGAAGTGAGATATTTTAGCTTCAGATTTGAAAGCATCTGAACATGGAAGGCCACCGCTGAGAGAAAAATACTTGCTTTTTCTTCTTTGGGAAGAATTCTCAGAGTACATATCACACAAGTTATTTTCAAACAGGAAGAAAAAAAACTGTGATGCTAAACTCCCTCTCCACTGGCTCGGGGAATGTACACCTCATTATGTTTGAGCCTTATTCACTTTGAAATGAAGAAAATAGAGCTGCTGGTTGAACCAGCATACACAATAGAGGCCAAGTGAAGCCCATTCTACATGGCTTTGGTGCAATAACTATTGGTTACAAGGGCAAAGCCCAACTGTAAATTTCCCTCCCTAGAACAGCTGATTTTAGGCTTCTACCTCAGGACTGTTCAACCCAATTTGCAAACTCTCCCTTCAGAAACTTCAGAAGCAGTGAGGCACTTGCATCAATGAGTCAATAAAATTCACTTTTCCTAGGAGGTTCAACCCTTGATAACCATGTTAGGTATGCAAGGGCATCACTGTCACATAGCGTGATAGGCACTAACTAATTATTTTTAGTACCTAAAAAATAAGCCTATCAAGAAAAGTAAAAAAGTACAGACTAAAATGTCAAATGCAAAAATGGGAAACTGTGTTTAAAACTCCCAGGATATTGTAGACACAGTTATTGAATTACCATTGTAGATCTGCTGAAACCTCAGTAAGCAGCAGACGATGGAAGTTTTTGATATAAATATGAGATTCACATAGCTATCTCTTATTTTTTAAGATATAAATTAAGTGGATGCAAGCCAAGTATTCATAAATAATGCCAAAAATGTTTATGTATGAGCAGCTTAAACTATGTAGCTCTAGCTGAAATAAATGCTTCAGTGAACATGATTTTAAACATGATTTATTCAAATGTTATGTTAAGTAAGCATTCAATATGCTTTTATGTAATACTGATGCCCAAGTTACATGTAATTATGATGACATTATAGCATCCTTGATCTTTCATAACCTCTCTAGAAAATCATTTTTCCCAGCATCAAGCTCCACAAACAGTATGGAAGTGACAATGTCACATAGTATAAACAGTTACCAGAACAATACTCTTCAGTTCCACTTCTATGAGGACAAGCCAGTCTTGACTCCTTTTGACATCAGCCAGAGATGGGAAGTTTAGTACTGCTCAGAAACATGCCAATGAATTAGCAAGTCTACAAACCTGATTGTTGGCATTTCAGAGCAAGATAAGAAGGATGAAGCGAGGCTATGTCAAGTTGTAGACTCCTGCTTGCTCATATTTAATCACTGGTATTTTTGAGTGTGCCTAGTTCTAGTTCAAGTTCTCTAGTTTCTATAACATTATTTTAGCCCACAGAATTTATTTCCTCTTTTTAATGAATTCCATTTCCAAATATAAAAATAATAGGCATAGAGAAAGCCACAAAAACACACACAAGACCAGTGCATAAATTTTCCATTATCCTGACACTGAAGATCTCCGTGTCACTGCAAATAGTTTAGTGAAGGTTCCAGCTCTGTGCTTAGCAGAGGTCAAAAAGGTAAGCAAGTGCTAAGAACAATGAGGGAATTAATGAAACAAAGAAGGATCAGTACAGTATTGTAGGAATCTGTGTTCTACCCACAGCCTTGAAGCTTCGTGCTGTTCTCTTCCATCTCAAAGAGCTTGAGAGCTCAATAAATGTACAGGAAAGAGCTACAGGGATGATTAGAACTATGGAATGGATTTGGTAGGAAGAACAAAATTTTGGCTGAGACACAAGTCTGGAAGGCAGCTGAGGGAGGAGGGAGATGATGGATGTATATGAAGTCATAAGCTGGCTAAATGATTATTTGCTATCATGTGTATCAGAAAAAAAAAAGAGAAGCACTCAGATGATCAGGTGGTCAGTTCAAAGCAAACAATATGAAGTCCTTTATCACACAATGCATAATTAAATTGTAGGGCTCATTGCCAGAGGAAGCTGTGGAGGTCAAAGATATAAATGGGCTCAAGAATCCATTAGACAAATGCATGAGAAGAAGCTCCATCAATAGATATTAAAATCAATGATGTGAATGCACCCTCTGCCTGAGGAAGTCCATAAACCTCAGACTGCTTGAAAATGAAAGTTTATACCTGGGAAAGAATTGGGTTTTATCTGTGCTGTTTTGTATGTCTTTCCCAAAGTACTACTACTGCCCATTGTCAGGTGACAGCAAACTGGCACAACACTGGCTTGATTCACTCTGGGAATTATTATCTTCAGGGCAATCAAAAATACATGTTTCTGGTTTACCAAGAGCCAGCAGCTAAATAACTTTCACACCTTAAAATTTCTGTTGTTCTCATTACTACACTCTCCACCGGCCCAAATAAACCACTGATTTTACTTCTCTTACATCAGAAATTAATTCAGTTGCATATTTTAGATTTCTGTACTTAGATCTTCTGAAGCACTTGCATACATCCCAGGGTGATAAAAACTTTGCTAGTGTCCTTCTAACTCTCCTGAGGTATTAGAGAGCTGTTGTAAAACATGCATTTACTCAGAAGGAAAAAATTTCAGATGCAGCTAGTGCTCATAAAAACCTTTAGAAATAAACATTTTTACATTTCACAGACCAGAATATATGTTCAATAGGCATATCTGTATTATAAAAGATGTGATATATATTGAATTTAAGGTGTATTGGGGTTCATGCCAATTTTGGTGGCAGAAGCATTTATGATTTAAAAAAAAAAAAGCCTACTCTCTCAAGCTCTTAAATTCCTTATAAGTGTTTTGTTTTGGTTTTGTTTGTTTGTTTTTTAGTTTTCAGAATTAAAATTATTAGCCTGGGAAAAACAAAAATTAGTTCATTAAAGAATAGCTGATGCCATCCTTGAAAGCCTCATGACTGTGAAGGGCAGTTCCCTTCAAGAGGGGTTGAGTTTTCCATGTAAAGTACATGGAGGCACAAGAGAGCCCTGAATTCTTAGTCAGGCATCCTCATGGACATTGTGCATGTTTTTCAACGACCCATATTACAAAATGAAGAGGTCACCTTGGCCCAGCATCATGACAGTTCTGACTGCAAGCAGGTGTTGCTAACATGCTCTGTGCTGAACTCAGAGCTGTTGTGCAATAACCATGCCAAGGAGCACATCAGTTTGACAGGGCCCATCAGATACTCCTCAGGTGCTTTTATGGTAAAAAAAAAATTAAGGTGCCCTTGGTCTCCAAAGAAATTTCTGTGGCTCACCCCTGGGATTTTTAGGCACCCACAGAGAAATAAAAATACTTTCTTTTGTTGGCTTTTCTTTTTGTTGTTGTTTTGATTTTTTAAAAACTAATACTATGGAAAAACCCCTGAACTAAGAGAAGGCTTTTCCGTTAAAGACTCCACTATTTCAGTCATTTGAAAAATATCATGAGGAAGAAAAATTTCTTGATCCATTCTAAAACATGCTAAGTGTATGCAGTTGTACACAAATACTCAGAATGGATTATGAATCCCCTGACATAGACTTTTACAGATAAAACTGGTCTCCAGCCATGCATGGAAGAGCAATTTTAAGATGATGAAACCACATACTATCAGATGAAATAATTGCCTGGATATGTACATGGTAATACTTTCTCAAAGGTTGCCACTGCTTTGCAAGTACAGATCAAAATAATTATTCTAAGTGATCTTTAGCTCTTTTGGTTGTTTAGATAGGAGGTCTTTATAAATTCAAAGGCTGTCAGCCCACAGTGTGTCAGGAAACTTGAATTTAAGAGCCCAGCCCTAACATTTACATTCCTCTGTTATGTTTCAGGGTTGGTTGTAGATGTTAAGAATATTGCCTTTGGGACCTCTAAGTGCATTATATCATAGCCTCGAGCTGTACTTTCTTTTATCTGCTCTTCTTTAATCATCAGAAGTTTTGATTTAAAAGAGAAACAAGCTGGTAAAGGAGCCTATGCATCTTTGCATTTTCCCTACTGCACATCAAGTGTGAGGGTGAGAGGACTGTAAAGTGTAGTTAAATAGTCATGCCAGTCTATGAAAGATTGGAAATGTTCTGTGAATTGGAAAACACGGAAATGTTCTTTGCTTTAAAAATGCATCAGAAGAACTAACACTGTTTTTATTGTACAGGATTTTGAGATGTGAATCTGAACACTGAAACTGTCCTGAATATATTGGGACATCCCCCTATCTGTAGCAGTGGTGCTAAAACTTTTATTTTCTTTAAATGCAAAATAAACACCCAGTGACATTAGAATGCTCTCAGATCTCATCTTGATCTTAGTAAATATAAAAAAAAAAAAACCAAAAGACTTTTTAAGGATGAAATTTTAAAATATACTTTTACTAAAATTTCCTCCATCTTTATTGGAAGACACTGTGAAGTAATTAAGTCTGAAAAAAACACTTATGAAATCCAGAGCACGCATTTCAACACCTCAGTTTATCAAGAGTTGTATAAACATTTTTGGATATGCCTGAAGTACTTTTCTATTGCCTGTAAGTAACAATAAAAAAATTCATATTCATACCCCTTTATTCATACTCATTCAGTGTTTAGTCATCCACTAGAATTTCTAAATTGCCTGGCTTTGTTATCATCAGCTTTATAAATTGTACCCTGCATGCAAGCTGGCTAAAAGGCCCTAACATAATTTTCAACTATATTTGGTATTTTTCTTTCAAAGTTCTCAAATGCTGTGTGTACATATATATTAGACATTGTAAAACTGGGACATGTGAAACCTCAGAGAGGAGAGCAGTTATTAATCTCCATTTAAAAATCCCACTTGAGGAATATGGGGCAAACACTACAGAATTAAATCATTTATCAATGTCAGGCTGTGAGTCCTGGTTATAAGGTTTTCCTGGCAGATACGGAAGAGAATATTAGCCTCATACTAATATTAGGGTAGAGAATATAATGCCTAATACTTTGTTGTAACTTCTAGGAAACATAAATTATATTTTCCCATATAGAAAGCAATTCTATATTTAACAGTGCTTTAGACAAAATAAATCAATTAGACATCTATTTTAGAGTATTTCTGACATCCTAATACCCTTAAGTTGGCATGCAGAACTCTTATATATATAAAGAAGTATATATATGATTAAATATCAATTAACATTTAACTTTAAGCTGCAGATTTCTAGACCCTGGGAGTTATGGAAGAACTGAGTTTCCCTGGAATGCTGGGTACCACAGAATGCAATTTTGGCCCTTCAGCCAATGGGATATTAATTCCTTGATCACCAGAAAGTTTCTTATTGCTTCCAAACTACCACCATGGCTTTTTTACTTTTTTTAAAGCTTCCTAAACCTCTTGAACTTTCAGCAGGTGGACCTCAGGCAGAGTGGGGACCCTGACTGACACCAGAGCAGAGTGGGACCACAGGAGGAGGGGATGAGAGGCTGGACCCTCTCACAGCCTTCCCAGGCCTTCGTTGATGCTCAGCACAAGGGGACTGCTCCCTCCTTCAGTAGTTGTGTAAGTACTTGTCCTCCTCTTACTAATTTTCTGTAAATTTAAGGGGAATCACTGAATAGGGTGTTTTGGTCTGTTCCAGAGTTCCCATTCTTTGTGCTTATAACTGTACAGAGATTTGCTATTTCACTGCATGCACTTAGCAGCAGTTTTAAATCTTAACAGAATCTCTCAGCAGAAGTATCTATAATGAAAATATACTATAGTTCACTGAACTTCAGACCAAATTTCCTTTTTGCTATAGAAATGAATGTCATATTATGCCTTAAAAATTTTTGTGCTTTTTGTTCAATGCATATAATCTAATAACTTGCAGAAAGTTTAAGACCTCATTCTTTAAGAAAGTAGCATATTGAATAAAATATGTATTTTGTCAGCCTTTATTCCCACCTTAATATGATCCCTTCAGTGTTAAGTCAAATTGCTACAAGTCCACTGTAATTAATACTAGACTGAAAAAGGAAATTATAGAGCTGACAGCTTCTAAGTTTCAATGTGGTACATTCTAGCATATTTTTCACTTCCCCTTCTGGAAAGATGAATCTAACTCTTGCAACAGAAATAAAATTTTCCTTCTTTTGGTAATTTCTTTCTGATCTGTTTTCTTTGACACTTACGCACACAATCCGCTTTGAAAAATAAGTAAAAAGCAATAATAGTTAGAAAAAGAAAATATTTTTCTAAGTAACCAATCCCTATTTTTCTGCTAAACTAAGGGGATTTAATGAAATGATGGGCCAGATTGTGCCTCACACAGACATGCATACTCTGGAGGTTATGGCAAGCTGCACAGCCCACTGGGAGCTCTGGAGCTCCATCGGACACGGCAGACGTGCCAGATGCTGCACCTTTCTCAGGCATGCACCGTGTCCTTTCCTCGGGCTTTGGCCAGTGTGGAAGGTGTCTCGGTTTTATTTTCCCATCTTGGAGGATGGTTGATAGGCCAGGAATGGGAGAGCAATGCTGACACAGCCCTCAGTAACATGTATGACAGCCTTGGAAGGGTGTGGGAGCAGACACACAGGTGTGCCTGTGCCCCCACATACACACACCCCTCACATGGTGTAGGGACCCTCCTTGTCCCAAGGGCTGGCTAGCATTAGGCCAAACTTTCCCTTAGGAAATGTCTCTTGTGGATACTTATGAATGAATAAAAATGCTTGAGATTCCCATCAGGAGGAAGGGAATTGCTTGAGCACTCTGGCCATTTCCGCACAGGAAACCCGAATGAGCAAACACAGGGAGCCAGTGATATCACAAGTTAAAAAAAATTTGGTGCAAATCTCTGTTTTATACATGCAGCTCAGAGAGATAGAAAGAGCTAAAATACTTGCATAAGTCCAAACTTCAGGAAAGACAACCTGGAGCAGCTGCATGATGGCATAGCATGAGTTCAGGAGTCATTTTGCTAAAAAACTCAATGAATTGACAAATTTCTTTTGTTTTTTTCTTTGGAAAGACCCCCACCATACTGTAGTACTGGATAGCAGCCTCTAGCAACCACCATAAATAATTTGGTTAGCCTGAACTCTGGGGAACTCCAATAATCTTTGAAGTTCTTCATGTACCATCAGATAGAGGAGTAATTTTCCTTAGAATATCCTGATAATTTTGGGTAATTTTCCTAAGAATTAGTTAAGAGGAAAGCTTTATAACATGGGTAGCATGGGATATTTTAGGGGGGTTATTTCATATATTCATAAGCAGGAGCCAGAATATTTTGCTAAAAGAAAGTGTTCATCTAACATCTAGGACAGACAACCTTACAGGAACAGATGGGCTAATGCCCAGTGCACCCTCAGCAATGTGGTTACATCTTTCTCAGTGACACTCCTAAAGGCCACAATGAGTTCTCCCTTGAGCTTTCCCTTCTTCAGGCTGAGCAGCCCCAGCTCTTCCAGCCTGTCTTCAAAGCAGAGGGGATCCAGTCCTCTGATCATCTTTGTACCTCCTCTCCATCTGCTCCAGAAGGTCCCTGCCTTCCCTGTGCTGGGGACCCGGAGCTGGATGCAGCACTGCAGATGGGCACTCACCAGAGTCCCTTCCCTCACCCTGCTTTTGATGCCCAGGGTGTGATTGGTTTTCTGGACTGTGGGTGCACATTGCCATGTCCAACCTCTCTTCCACCACCACCCACAAGTCCTTTTTGGCAGGGCTGGAGCATCAAGGCTGCTCTTGATCCTCTCATCCCACAGCCCTCATTGTTACCAGGGGTTGCCCTGACCCAGGTGCATCACCTTACACTTGGCCTTGTTGAAGCTCATTAGGTTCCCATGGACCCACTCCTCAAAATGTCCAGGTCCCTATAGATGGTATTCCATCCTTTAGGAGTAACCCTGAAAAAGATGTGACCACATTGCTGAGGGTGCACTGTGTATTAACCCATCTGTTCTTGTAAAGGTTTTATCTATTTCCATGTGTAGATGTGCACAGTTCTACATTCAAGTCTTCTTTTTGTCCTCTTCTCCTATTCTGCTCTGCTGGGTAGCTACGTCCTGTTACTATTAAGAAACATATGTACTGCTGCTATTAAAGAGCATTTATTTCATGGCAAGTGACATTTTCACTAGAAGGGTCTTAAATAGGGAGTATATAATTCAATTTCCAGCTAAGAAAAAGAATAATAAATAAATAATGCTGAAGCCATCTTTTTGTTCCACCCTAATGGGAGGGTAATCATTAATCTTTTAGCCACTGGGGAATTATATTTAAGGAAAAACTGGGAGGATGATAACAATTAAAAATCAGATTGAAATGAAATTACCCCCATTAGTAAAGCTACTAATACCATGGAGTGCCTACATGCAATAGAGAAAATGACAGAGAAAGCTGTCATTATTTATGTAGGCATCTGAAGGCCTAGCAGCAATGTCTGCTTTCTTGGTTTTTTTTGTTTTTTTTAAGATAGAAAATCTTCTGAATGATTCAGGCTATTTATATAATATGGAGCACTGCTCAGGTTTTCATGCTGTCACCCGGGTCTGGCCTTCCAAACACACTCAATTCTCTCCATGCATCCCAATGGAAAGAATTACACAGCAAAACTTACAGCATCAATCTCCTTTCCACACTTAATTCCTGTCTTTAAAATGTAAACCTGTATGCAGTCATAGCTGGGTTAAACAAGCCACAATTGCATAGCTGCTGCTGGCCACCACAGATTCTCTTAAGTTAAGGCATCTTATTATAACCTTGCTTGTGGTGCTGCTCGCAGCTCTGCGTTACAGCTGGTGCTGAGGTACTGGTAGGTGGTACATTCTTTCTTCATTCAGGTTTTTCCCTGGTGTCACTCTGACCTTTTCAAAGTACATTTGGTGATATGAAAGATGACAGTGATCTCTCCTTGCCCTTAATCTCTTTCCCTGACACCAAGAAACAGACATCAGTGTTTCATTTTGGTTTTGATTACAAGCATCAGGGTGCTATTTCAAGAAGATGAGAGTTTTATGTTTAACTCCAAGTACAGCTAGGTTACAATCATTTTCTAGCACTGAATTCTCTGTATTTAACACAGTCTCTGCTGAAGTTCTGCTTGTTGAAATTGTGTTCATCTCATACTTTTCAATAGTAGCATTATTTCAGTGGCCACCATTTTCAGGGGAGATCATGCTAGGAGACTTTTTCCAATGAGCTCATCAGCAGCTAAAGAAAAAGGACATTTCTGACTTCTCTTTTGTGAGGGAATCCGCATGAAAATTCACATTCAAATAATCCCCATTCCATTTACTTCGCCATGTTTTCTATTCTCTAGGTGCCTCTGAAGGTGTAGACATACCCCACAGCAAACACTAAGCAAAAGATACTACATGAAATTTAGGCCATCAGATTCTGTCAGACAACAGTGCAAAGGGCGATGTACTTTTGGCAAAGTTTTCCTGAGCAGCAAAGCTGCCATGGTCACAACACACTGAAGATTTCTTCACTGAAATCTGTTTTACAGTCATCCTTTTTATATGCAAACTATTTAAAAAATGTTTTCAATGTGAGACATTAGATGTTTAATTCATAAGTGACTAGAGGTAAAAGCCATCCCCAACAATGCCTGTTGTTTGTATCCTGCTCATAGCTGGTAGCACCCTTTGTTAAGTGAAAAGTAAAAACCTAAAGTGTTGCAAATATGTTTCTACTGAGTTAATCACTGCTATGACTTTGCATGTGGGTTCAGTTGCCAAAAATTCACATGCCTAGAGTGAATTATATGTGTAGATCATAAGGGCCTATAAAGAAACATCTATGGAAATAATTTGCTCCAAAATATTTGCTTATGAAGGTTTTCAGTGTAAAGTTGTAAGAAAAAACTTATTTTAAGATCTAAATATAAATATCCTTTGAGGACATATAGTGAATTGTCTTATGCAGTTTATTCTTTTTATTTCAAATAGATCTTAAATATCACAAATAATAACAACAAGTAAATGTCTAGAAATGTATAGGGCTAGATTACAATAAAACATGTTTTATTAGATACACCGAGGAGCTGTAAGTATTATGCAGTGGATGATTTCCTGTTTTATCAAGACTACTGCAAATACCACGATTCTAATTTGATATGTCCTAATTTTAAATATAGCACAACCAAATGGGGTGCAGATCAGACTAACAAATCTATGCATACCCCGTCTTGGCAGAACATAGATTTTTTCTTCTGTATAGAAAAGTAAGCGTGACTCAAAACTATACTCAAAAAGACCCATTGGGGGACTGACTGCTGCACTAACACCTCATATACACAAGTACAAAATAGAGAATTCCAGAATTGCAGAATGGTTATGGTTTAAAAATATCTCTGGAAATTGTCTGTTCCAAGCCCTCTGCTGAAGCAGGTCCACCTAATGCATGTTGTACAATACAGGCAGGTTTTGAATATCTCCACAGATGGAGACTCTACAACCTGGGCAATCTGTTTGAGTGCTCTGTCACCCTCAAAGTAAAGACTTTCTCATACTGAGAGTGAGAGTGTCTGGAACCATCCTCTTGGCACCCAGCCTTAAGATATTTGTATGCATCAATAAGATAGTCTCTCATTCTTCTGTGGGCTAAACAATCCCAGGTCCCTCAGCCTTTCCTCCCAAGAGAGATGATCTATTTCCTAATCACCTTCATAGCCCTCCACTGGACTGTCTCAAGTAGTTCCTTATAGTTCTTGAATGGGGAAGTCCAGAACTGGACAGAGTAGTCCCAATGCTGCTTCACTAGGACTGAATAGAGGGGGAGGATCACCTCCCTCGGCCTGCAGGCCTCGCTATTCCTAATGCACCCCAGGACACCACTGACATTCTTGTCCCCAAGGACACACTCTGGCTCATGGACAGCTTGTTGTCCACCTGGATCCCCAGGTTCTTCTCTGCAGAGCTGCCTTCCAGCAGGTCAGCCCCCAGCCTGTGCTGCAGATCAGAGTTGTTCTTCCCAAAGCACAGGACCCTGCATTTGCCTTTCTTGGACTTAATTAGGTTCTTCTCTGCCCAACTCTCCAGCCTGTCCAAGTCTCACTGACTGACAGCAGAGCCTTCTGGTGTGCCAGCCATTCCTCCCCGTCTTGCACCATCAGCATAGGGCTCCATCCCTTCATCCAGGTCACTGACAAAAAGTTAAATGAGAATGGTCCCAGTGCTGACCCCTGAGGAACACTGCTTGCTGCAGGCCCACAAACAGACTCTGTGGCACTGGTCACAACCCTCATGCAGCTCTCCATCTGTGTGCTCCTCTCACTGTGTCTTCACCCTCACGGGGCGCTGGTCTAACACTTCCTGAGCTTTTCTGTGAGGATCTTATGGGAGACAACTCCAAAAGCCTTGCTGAAGATAAGGCAGACAACAGGTACTTCTTTCCCCTCATCTACCCAGCCAGAATGATAATACAGATCTCTGGACAATGTAATAGTAAAGGGACATTTGGCAGCTTGTTTTGAGGATTGCACATGCTTTTAACAGATGTGTTAGCAATGGTCTAATAAGCAGATAAACTGCAGGATAAACATGCTCAGACTACTCTAACAAAGTTTCGAGTTTTAGCATTCCACTGTGTACAGTGGCCTTCATTGTTTTGTTGCTACTTGCAACAGCAGAAATTTATTTATTAAGAGAGGAGCCCTTTAGGGGAATTTTATTTGTGTACAAAGAAGAAGGCACTGTATTGTGCAGGTCACCTTCCTTGAAACTAATATGAGACCTCAGAAAAATGCAATATAGGAATGGGAATATAATGGTGTGATCAAAACAGCCATTTAAAAAAAAATAACATGTTGGACTAGTTTTTCCTGGTTTTCAGAGAGAAATAATTGCACATGGAGAATGATACATGTGCATAGTCACAATGTTATTTTTTGAGTAAAGCATCCCTTCAGTCTTATGGCAGGGGGCAGGTTACCACACCTAAATATGTACCTGCACAGAAGACAATTGCCTCAGAAGAACATTATGATGTCTGCCAAAATCAGGAGCTTTAAAGCTGAAGAACACTAGAACCTAAATGGATGATGAAATCCTAACTGTACTTTCCTGTAAATCAGTATTAAGATTTTCTTGAAATTTGTCTTTACCTCCCTTTTTTCCCCCAAGGAACCCTTTATCATTCATTACACAGGATAAGCAGTACTGATTACACAGTACCTGCTGAATAAACAGCTACTTAGAAAAGTAATCTTCACCAGCCAGTTAGCAGTGCCTTATTTACTGCACACCCAAAGCCTGCTGTAAATACAGAATTATTCATTTTTTCATGGTCTTTTCTGGGCCACTCATCACTGTAGTATTTGCATGCCTCAAGAACACAGATGAATTTATCACTGCCGAAAGATAGGAAACCATTATTATTATTCCCATTTTACAGCTGAAGAGATAGGGACTCGCCTGGAGCTACACAGTGAATTAGTGGCAGAGTAAGGATTAAAATTCATGGCTTGCAACCCTGTGCACTTTACTGGAGATTGCACTGCCTTGCAGTCTGAAGTGCTGAGAAACCATGGCTCTCACCAACTTTGTCTACCATTTCAAGTGCTCCATAAGCCCTGGGCAATCTAAGCTGGTCATCCATAAAATAAGACATGCAGTTAAAGGTCAGCTGCCAAAATTCTGGAGTTGTCTTCACATTGAGACTAATACTTCAGTCCAGTGCTTACAAAAGTGCTCACCCATGCCTAGGTGAATGCCTTAGCTACCAGGCTGCTGGTGGTTCAAGGGTGGGTAATTTTCTTTTCCATGATGTAGATGCTGGAACTCAAAAAGCTGTGATAAAAGCACCCTAATCTGATTTCAAAAAAATGGCATTTCATGATGAAACACAGTAAAGAGTGGAAAACTAACTGGCAGGCTCTCCTGATTTCAGCAAAAGTAGAATTAATTTCTTCTCAGTAGCTGCTTCTCAAGTGCTGTGTTTTGTATTTGGAATGAGAATGATATTGATAGCACACTGATGTTATGTTTTTTGTTAAGTTGTTGATATCCTAAATCAGGGGCATTTTCCTTGTCTCATGCTCTGCCAGTGAGGAAGTACACAAAAGAAACTGGAAGGGAGCGCAGCTGGGAGAGATGGCCCAAACTGAGCACGGGGATATTCTGTACCACAAAATGTCATGCCTGACATATAAATGAGGGGAGTTATCCTGAATGGGGGCTGACCTGGGTTTGGGAAGGGGACTTAAATCATGACAGGCCTTTTTGACACCCAGTTTGAGGCACAAAGGGCTGAGATAAGGACAGGTCCCACCAGAGTGTGTTAAAAGAAATGTGATACAGCTCTAATTTCCCTTTTCTTGGATTATTCACTAAAACTCATTCCCTCCAGCAGTCTTGGACATATCCAGGATATTGCCCCAGTACTCTCCACACAAAAAGCATCTGATTAACATTTGATGGCTCTTGTTTTGTTCTTTTTAGCAAACTGGGAAAACACCAGTAGATCAAACTGCAATCACTCTAGTGGTCATGATTTATTTAAGTCTCTATTTTCTCTTTGAAGATACTCTTTTGATCCTCTTCTGTGCAACTGAGATGCTGTGCTCATTGGCCATTCCCACTTTTTGGCTGCTAAAATTAACATGGGTGTTAGCTCCTTGCATCCACAAGTGATCTGTTGAGAAAAGCAGGTAAAGTTTCTTGCAGACAATTGACCAGCAGTCTGTGATCCACTCAAAGTATATAGCCCCAAACTAATCCACTAGTTTTCAGCTGCTGAAGGTGGAAGGCATAGTGATAAATCCAGTTTATCTTACTTAAGCAAGCAGTCTTCTTTCTCAAAAATATGCAGCCAGTAAAGTTGTGGTGGACTTTAAAGAAGGACCAGACACAATAAATATGAAGCCCTGTCCCTATCCCTTCAGTTCATATGCCTGGTTCCTTCCTTCAAAAACTACAGCACAAGCTGTCAAGAAAAACACTCTGCCCCTAGGAATGAAACTGAATCTGCTACATCCTAAATATGTTGAACACTCAATCACCTTCATAAAACTGGAACAGTCTAAGAGGAGAGGAAACAAGGAAAACCCATAAAAAATTCCCAATGTCCCAAAAGAAAATGTCTGCCCACAGCAAAGAATAAATTTGACTTTCTCATAGCACAAGTGAACATCTAAAGCATGGGTTATATGATGGTTCCTCACAGCTGCTCTTAGGTTTTTCTGCAATTATAGCCTCCTCTTCCATTCCACTGATGTCTTCAGAAATATTAAAACCAAAATGTTTATTAACTCTGCTGTTTTAATCTACTTTTTTCCCTTGACTAATACAAATCGGCAAATTTGAGGCTGCACTGCAGTTGTTTTGTGAGCAAGCCACCTGCATTTTTCATTGAATAAGTTTGCAATAAAATGAAAAAAAAATGCCCCTCTTTAATATTTGTGCCAAATCTCATTCTTCAGATTCAAACAAACTCTCATTGACTGAGTCATAATTACTGGGTCACTCTCCAGGCATAACCTCAGCTGATGAATGGGTGTAGTCCTGCTGCCCTTTACTTAGCCAATTTATACTGCACGAAAACCTGGCGTATTGACTGATATTTGCTACTATTTTTATCTTTCTGAATTGTACTGCACTGGGACTGATAAAATATTTTCCTACAAAGCTGCAGGACTGGCATCACCTTGCATTGGTGTGATATATTTTAATGGTTGCTATAGTTCAATCATTAATATTTAACATCCTGTAAATATTTTGAAATAATCAATATCTTTTCCAAAACAAGGCACTGTCACGTCATTTCCTTTTTTTTTTTTAACCAGCTCAGTTCAATTTCAGTAAAAGCTAATTCTAGATAAAACAATTTAAAAACTCATTTTTCTTGAAATTTTATTAATTATAGTACTTGAATCTACACAACAGAAGTCACATTTAATGGGATTCGGAACTGCTGAGAACATTTACTCCCACCTAACCTTTGCCAATAAATTCAGCCTGAAAATCAGTATATTGCAAATCCTAAAATAAATGTAAGTAGTGTCTACAGCTTTCCAAATGGTATGCATCAATGTATTTTCCTGTAGCAGCAGCTAATTATTGTAATGAATCATGAACAGGGTGACTTGAAAGCTTATGTGAAATTTTACAAAAGTGGATACTAATATTTGTTGGCATCTTTGACAGTTACCTTTATTGATCAGAAACAGAAATAATGAGTTCTGTCAGTATGCCCAGCACACATATAAACAACACAGGGAAATGCAGTAAATACGGAAACTACAGCAGCCAAAAAAAGACCTGGGTTCATCACAACTTAAAACATGCTAATCCAGTCTTATCTTAGTATTTACACAGCCAAAGCCCAGCTGACAGTTGATATGTACATACATGTATCAATAGACATAAATATGTAGATCTTATAACCTAAATATGAGAGTGATACATGCATATGTATGTATAACAGAACTCAGAGATTTACTCTGAATGTCAAATAGATTTTGATTCCTCTTGGCTGTATTTAACCAATTTCTAAACTTCAAATACTCTGTTCTTAACATCAGTAAGTACATTATTTTACTATAGTCCTACATTGTCCATTAATACACTCACCTTCCATCCATTATGAATATGTGAATATATGCTTAATAAAGAATTTATCAACATCGATCTGTTCCTCTTAGTTCAATGAATTTCTGTGTTGCTCCTTCTAAGATTTGTTCTCTCCCTCCTCTTATGAAGGAATTACATGTACAGTAGCATATGCATAAAGCCTTGAATATTGATGCAGAGCTTGCATGCTCCAGTTTAAGCCTGATTAAGATTTCTTTAGGAATCATATGTATGAAGCTGAATAGTGTGGTTATTCTCCACAAAGTATTTTCTCAATTAGATGGGCTTTTGCTCCACTGTATAATTAAAGGCATGCTCTATCCTCACAAGGAGTGCACCATGCACCACCTTACAGTAAATTTGCACCCAAATCCTGAGGCTGAGGCCTTAAAGATTATGTACAATGCCACCCTAATGACCCATTATTTTTCAGATATAGATATAACTTCTACTTTACTGAGCTAAAATACTAACCAGTCAATTTAACTGTTTTGAAAAATTTAACTAGAGGTATTTTACATATGATAGGGTCATAAAGTTCCAGTTCACAGGTTTTCTGAGTTGATGCCTACTGGTGTGAAAAAATCTTGTGTCCACAAACTTATCTCTGCTAAAAGCACAGTGCCAACAAGAGAAGAAACCAGGGGAAGATTCAAGGTGAGATAACAGCAGGCCCTTGTTTATGGGATATAAGATTCATGGAAGAGGGGACTTGCTGCAGTTTAAGCATACCCAGAAAAAAGAGCCTGTAGTCTTACAACACAAGAGGAAAGCAAAACAGGAAGTCACAGTTTATAGGGCTATGGAAATCTGTGGACTGTGTGATGCAGGAGGGATTTTTGTTAGGTAGCTCCTCTGTCTCCCAAATCTAAGACCATGAACCAGGATGTGTTGTAAATCCCTTTGGCTTTCATTATTAGTGTTTCAAGGGCAGACTTTGGTAGGCTGCTAGAACAGGGAGTAGATTTCACATCTGAACCCAGTAAGGATATAAATAAAAGCACAATTCTTCCGCAGGAAAAATATTTGTAGGAGGTTTGACCCTTCACTCTGAGTTTTCATTGCTATCCACTGGTGTGGAGGAAATTCTCTCTTTTCCAAGGCAGAGGCAAAAAGGGCTATCTCAGGGGCAAGCTGAACTGATATAAACAAATGGTCAAAACCTGCCTGTGAGCAACACTTCCCTGCAAATGCACTGCAAGGGCAGTGTCAGGGCTGATGAAACCCACCATCAGCCCCACAGCTGGGTTAACCTGTAGGGAGGAGAGAATGGGTAAGGGACAAGGGATCTGTAAGGAATCAAACACCGACACAGGTTTGGAGAAAAAGGTGGAAGTTTGATATGGCTACTGAAAGACAGGGATGTCACTTTAAATAACAATCTTTGCTTTAATGCACTAATCCAAGGGTTAGAGCATTAAAACCTTAAAATGGGCTGAAAAATGTTGGAAATGTTCTCCATTCCTTTGGGCGTGGGAGGTATCTCTAGGAAACATTTTTCTTGTCTAATGGGGCAAAGTCTCTAATACAAATAATCTCTAATACAAAGTCATACATTTCTTGACAGACATTTTTGAGAAATAAGGCTGCCAGCTCCTGGGGTTCTAGTCTTGGAGTAAGGACCTCTGAAAGGTGCCTGGAATGGTTTTCAGAAACAGTGACTCTTAGGACATTGTAAAAATCCACAACAACAGTATTCAGGCACACTCTGAACATTTGCTCAGCTGTTAGTCTGATATGTGGAAATGGTCAGAAGGTTGCCCACAGCAGACAGGATGAAGTGATAAAGAGAAAATGCAGCCTTTCATTAATTTCTAAACTGAGCCATGCAGAAAGTACCCTGCTCAGGATTAGATTCAGGTGAACCTTTGAATCAGCAGATTTGAGAATCACGACAAATAGCACACAGAGATATCAGTGTTGCTTGTTAAAGGTGCTACTTCTCACAACCAGCTGGAATTTTGCTGGGACACTGCAGGTGGGCATCTGCCTCTCTCTCCCAATGGCACCACTGATGTCTTCTGTGCTACAGAAAAGGGACCAACTCTCTCTCTCTGAGCAATCCTTCCCTGCGTTACCCTGCCTCCAGCCACATTTCACAAAACTTGGGTAAGTAGTTCCCTATTGCTACTGGGATGCACAGAACAAACCAACAGGTCCTAAAAGCAGCTCTCTCTGCAGCATGGCCCAGCAGACAAGCGAAACACAGCAAATTGGTCATGTTTTATGGCGTCCATGGCATTACAGGAGAGAAAAAAAGGCTATCAATATCCCTCCATTTAATTCAGAAATACATCAAATGCTTCAGAGTCTATCAGACTCTAACACCTCTCACATCAGCAAGGTGGTTTTCATCATTTCACTACCAGACACAGCTGTGAAAGGTTTGGAGAAATTAGGAGAGACTTTTGTAGGATGGCACAGTTTTCACAGGATCACAGGATGGCTGAGGCTGGAGGGTGCCTCTGGAGATTACTGAGGCCCACCTCCTGCTCAAACAGGGTCAGTTACAGTGGGTTTCCCAGGACCGTTTAGCTTCAAATTTTGTCTCCACAGACAGAAACTTCACAACTTCTTTAGGCAACATGTTCCTATGTTTGACCACCCTTAAAGTAAAAATGTGCTTTCTTGTATTCAGATGGAATGTCATGACTTTTAATTTGTGACCACTGCACCTTTTCCTGTCACAGAATCATTTAGGATGGAAAAGACCTCTAAGACCATCAAGTCTTTGACTGATCACCACCTTGTCAATAAGACCATGGCACTAAATGTGACATCAGTCGTTTCTTGAACACCTCCAGGGATAGCGACTCCATCGCTTCCCTGAGCAGCTCATTCCAATACTTAACAACTCTTTCTGTGAAGAAGTTATTCCTGATGTCCAGCCTGAACTTTTCCTGGTGTAGCTTGAAGCCATTTCCTCTCATCCTTTCGTTGGCATGATATATATATATCTATGCCCGGGAGAAGAGGCTGACCCCTGCTTGGCTACAGCCCTCTTTCAGGTGGTTGTAGAGAGCAATAAGGTCTCCCCTGAGCCTCCTTTTCTCCAGGCTAAACAACCCCAGCTCCCTCCTCATAGGACTTACTGTCAGTCAGTAGCACTTGGCAAAATCTGTCTCACTCTTCTTCAGCCCCCTGCCCTCAGGAATTTATACCCATGGATAAGTATCCCCCTTAGCCTTTTCTTCTCCTGTCTGGAAAATCCCAGCTCTCTCTGCCTCACCTTCATAGGTGAGACACTCCAGTCCTTTAATAATCTTCTTGGTCCTTTGCTTGACTTTCTCCACCATGTGCATGTCTCTTTCATGCTGGGGAGCTCCGGGTGTGTCTCACCGGGACTCAGTAGAGTATTGACTCCAGTCTTTAGAGATAGCAGTGAAGAAGAGAGTGAAAACCAGACTTTCACCCTTTGCTCAGTTCCAGTCTCTGCACTGAGAGTCACTCAGTCTGTGTTAGTGGATGATTAGGGGATCCTTCAACGACGGATGAATTCAGACTGCTCTCTATTGGAAAAGGATTTGTATCACAAAGTCACTGTTCCAAGTGCTGTCTTTTATGGAATCTTAGCTAAGAGGCCAAAGGTAAAAGATTTCAAGAGAACAGGCAGTCCTCCCTACCCAGATGATGGAATTGAATTGTTTTAGTAGAGGGAATGCCTCAGAAGAGCCTAATCACACCAATTCCCACAGCATGTCCCTACTCCACACAGCTTCGTGAGCTCTCTGTAACTCTCCGGGAAGAAGGAATGACTTGATCAATTACAGAGGCACTTTTGGCTACTGGCAAAACAGGCAATTTTCTAACACAATGAGAGGTTGGTGTGTGTTTCCCAGTGAGCTCCCAAGCATGTGCCACGGTAAAAATCACAGCCCAATCTGCCTGCACTATTGTACCAGTCCCATGTAGAGGATGATCGACCTCAAATGCATTCATCACTGCAAATAAGTGACATTACTTAGTGAAACAGGAAGGACAGCTATCAGAGAGGAACCACACAAACTTCTCCCAAATTTGAAAGAAAATCACTCTATGGAATGGCCATGTTTGTGTTTTGCTACACACCAGCACAGAGAACAATCAGCCAAACAAAACATTTCCCTGACCCTAACAGAATGCATTTGATTCACACACTAAATTCAACGTATGCTTTAAAACGTGACAAGGAGGCTGAGGATCCAAACAGGGTGTGTGTGAATCACAGGGGACTGCCTGAAGAAACACACAGCGGAGGACGCGCAACACGGTTACCTCCATAGCAGCGACCGCCCTATTGCCGGCAGTAACTGCGATCGCTCACGGGCCAAAGGCCCTGTCTCTCCTGCCGGACCCAGCCCGCCAAACTGCGCCATCGGCGTTCGCCCGGCCCGCGCCCCACCGAGCGAGCGGAGCCCGGCCGCGGTGGCGCCGCTTCTGTGGAGCTGTGCTGCCCTCCGGCGGCGCCCAGCCGGCACCGGCAGCACCGGCAGCACCGGCAGGGCAGCAGCGCCGGCCGAGGGGGCCCGGCCGGGCACCGGCACAGGCGGGACGAGCGGCGGCTCGGCGCGGCTCGGGGCCCGTGGGAGGCCGGCACTGCTGGGCGCGCTGTTTCGCCCAGAAAGGCGCTTTCGCCGTGTCCCTGCCCGTGCGGAGGGTGGAACTGGGTGATCGCTAAAATCCCTCCCCAGCCCAAACCGTTCTGTGCCATTCATCTTTTCTTTTTCTTTTTCTTTAAGATTTCCTTAAACATTCTCTCGCCGTTCTGCTCCCCCAGTTCCGAAACGCTCTCTCCCTTTGGTGCTGAGAAGCGGATCTGCAGCATATGGCTTCGCGGAGAAGATGTAGGGAGTCAGAGGAACCGAGACTCAGTTCTGCTCGCCAGGGAGCTGGAGCGAGAGGCCCAAGCACACAGCTCTCACCTGCCGGCACTCAAGTATAGGCCAATACTCCTACACATCTCCTTTGTAAAATTATTTAAAGATCACATATTTTTATAACATCACCTATAGAGAGATATAAATAGCTTGTACTATAAATCAAAGCTCTGTAAAAATGTGATTTAAACACTCCTAGGCATGAACATTATAATGAGAAACTACTGGCGCTTCATACTACTTAACTCAGATATTTTTAAGCACTGGGAAAGCTGTTCTGATAGCAACATTCATTCACAACTTCATATTTATTGAAGTCACTAAGGAACAACGAGGAACAACGTATGTCATTGGCTCTGCATTCAAGATCATAAATCATTGCTGTAAAACGAACACAGCTAAGCACCAGATATAGAGCCATTGAACCATAAACTGGTTTGGGTTGAAAAGGACCTTTAAAAATCATCAAATCCAATCCCTGATGAGTCTCAAGGGAATGTTGAATAGAGGAATTACAAAGAACTGTCCAAAAAAAATCCTACTGGATTGATACTAGGAAAATGATTCAATGTTTACATAGAAAATTCTCCCTGGTGCAACATTTCTGGTTTTGTTAGGTGGGAAAAAAGGTAAACTGAAATTTTTAAGGACCATTTTTCAACTCAGAACTAGGCACACATAGAGCAGCATCCTCTGTGGCAATGAACTACAGAACCAATATTGATTTCAGTAGAGGGATTAATTCCATAGAGCTTTTATACAGATATAGGAAAAAAACAAGTGCTTCATTGATCCATAACGTTGCCTGAAAGACATGCACTGCCTCATTAGATCTGATAATTTAATAACTGAGTTTGGAGTGTTACTTTGAAATACAGTCACAGCAGTATATACTGAAATAATATATTATCACGCGTAAGATGCGCATGCTGCAAAACGTTGCATTCATCTCAAGGAATCCCCAGGAACTGGGACTATACAGCTCATTTCATCTTTCATGTAGTTCAAAACGAACCTGCAAGCAGTACATTATATATGTGACTTGAACATACAGAGAGTGTGATGCTCCTATCGTTGAAGCTGTGAAACAATGCATCCATTTTTCAGGAAGAGCACCACAAACAATCACAAGGAAACCTCGAAGTTATTGCAGGTCTCATGGAATATACAATACTGATATATAAACTATGGATGTCTAACACTGAGGATGTAAAGAGAGACTTTATGTTGTGGATATAAACCTACCACTTCAGCATTTGAGAGCTGTGATGGTTTAGGTCAGGTCCACTGGAAGAGGAGCATAGGTAAGATCTGGGTATGTAGGGGTGTGTTTATACATATATACGCTAATACACGTGTGGTGCAACGAGCCTATACACCGGCAAGCCTCGGCCGTGCTGGGTGCCCCTGCCCCACGGTCACACGACACCCGCACGCCCGGGCTGTGGCAGGGGCTGCCTCTCCCCGAGGACAGTCGGTGCCGGCGGGGCTCGCCCGGGACGCCGCCCCGGGGGGCTCGGTGGGGGCTGCTCGAGGGACACCGGCGCGGGGAGCTCGGGGAGTGGCTGAAGCCTCGCGGGGCAGCGAGGGCTGCGGAGCGGCCGCTTGCCGGGCGGTGCCCGGTGCCCGGGGCCGGGCGCGCCCCGCACACCGCCCCGCGCTCCCGGCCGCGGGCTCCGCGCGGGGGCGGCGCGGGCGCGGCGCTGCGGCGGGGCCGCGCCTGCCAGCGGCCGGGAGGCAGCGCCGCCGCTCCGGCTCCGCTCCTGCTGCCGCTCCGCAACTTTCGGGCAAACACTGCCCCCTCGTCCTCGTCCCCCCGCCGGCGGCTGGTAAGCGCCGGGCTCCCGCTCCCGGGCGGGCAGGCGGAGGGCGGCGGGGAACCCGGCTGCAGCCCCCCGGGCGGGCACCGCCGCGCCGCGCACATGGCCGCGGGAAACTTCGGCCGGCGGACGGGGCGGGGGCACTCCCGGGGTGCCGCGGGGACCGGGGAGGGGACGCGGGAAGGAGCGGCGGAGCGGGCACGGGCGGGCAGGTGCCATCCTCCGCCGAGCGGAGCGGAGCGGAGCGGAGCGGAGCGCGTCGCCCCGGGCGCAGTGCGCGGGCGGCGGCGGCGGCGAGTGAGCGACGGTCGCCGGACAGGTGCGGGCGGGCCGGGGCTGCGGGAAGGGAGCGGCGGCCCCGCAGTGCCCGGTGCGGAGCGAGCGGGACCCGGTGCGGGGCAGCGCGGGGCGGGCGGGGGAGCCCCGGGGGACGGCTTTTGGTTCGGGCGTTTTGCCTTGCGGCTCCGGCGGGGAGGGAGAACAAGTTGCTGAGCGATGTAGCACGGGGGCACAGGGTTCAGGTGGAAAATCCAGGCGATTCCCCTCTGGGTGTGTTCTTGAGGGCTGTTTTGGGGTTTTTGTTGGGTTCGGGGTGGTTTGTTTGTTTTTTGTTCCGTTGGCTTTTGGGGGGTTTTGTTGTGGTTTTGGTTTTTTGTTTGTTTTTAATAGGGCACAGAGGAAAACGTTAGTGCACAATGCTGAAATTGGTGATCTGGTCGCTGAGGCAGGTATCCAAAAAGCAGCAGTCGCTGGAGCAGCTACATTACTGTCGTTCTTCGTGCTAGCGTGAGGTTTATGTGCCTTTGCGAGGAAGGTCACTTTTTACCCTCTTCCTCCCCCCGCCCCCCCCCCCCCCCCAACAACCCACCCTCCTTTTGCTAAGCCGTGCATCAGCAGCATGAATTCCAAGAAGCAGTAGGTGTTTCTTGGCATTTCAACTGGGATTTTGGAAAGGGAAGCCGGGTATTTAATGGGAAAAAATTGCGATGGAAGGAAAGGATGCGGAGGCTGCACACAGCCCTGGGTTTGCAGGCATGTGGAAGTTGTTGAAATAGGTAAGGGGTTGAAATTGGCATTTGGAAAATGGTGGCTATTTTTTTAGTTACTTGTACCACAGATGAATATTGGGAAAAGCTGGGCCACAAAGACTTTTTCCTGTTTTGCAGTTTGCTGACAGCAGAAGGTAAAACATGTCCTTGAAGATACACAATTTTACATAAACAGCTGATGTTTACATAAGCCTAGATAAGTTTGTGAAAAACGCAGATAGCAAAAGATGCGTTGTTAGCTGAACTCCGCTATCCTGCTCTCTGTCCATGCAATAATTTATCAATTTTTTGTATTGTTGCAGTGTAAGAACAAAGTGAACAGCTGCACCTCCACCAAAGCAACCACCTGCGTTCCTCTTCTCCTCTGGAATGGACAATGGGATGGTCTCTGACTTTATCATGATCAAAAACTTCTTCCTCTTCTGCGTTTCCATGAGTTTAGCCAGCCACTTCGGGTGAGTTGCCAGTTGCATTTGAATTTCTGCTGTGGCTTTTTTAAGGAGATGAGAAACCTTGGCTCCGTGTGGTACAGAGCAGCTGAGCAAAACAAGCGGGCTTTGCATTTCATCTTAAGGTGCTGGTGTCGGGGGGAAGGGAGTGGTTTGCTCTCCTGTTCAAATTTGCTCTCTTGCAGCAGTTCTTTATGCCTGCTCTGGTGGCACAGGGAAAGGCTTGTGGGGCACAAGGGGCTCAGACCAGGCCTTCAGCTGCTGAGTGCTCTGACCTGGGTCCAGAACAGGCAGGGGTTGTGGTGCCCTCTGCCCCTGTGTCTGTCATGTCGGGATCTTGCACCTTCCCTCCACCTGATGGGTGCTGGTTATAGGCAGTAGTGCAAAAACAGCCCCAAAACTGCGATAATGAGTCTTAATGCATGTTATTAGCTGGTACAGGCTTTCCTCCTGAGTGACTTAAGATAGGGACTGCTTAGAAGGATGTCTGAGTTGGAAACTTGTTAGAGTAATTAGAAATCGTGTTTCCCTGAAGCATATAGCAAGGAATCCCATTTCCTTATTTTTGCTTTGGATGCTTTCCTGACAGTGATATTCTGAAAACTGTATCAAAGAGATGTTCCAACTGTAGGTCTCAGAAAATTAAAAATAAAGTCAGAAGCCCTCTATTTATATGTTTTCACTGTACCCAGAGATCTTAAGAACTTTCTGAATATAAGCTATACAATAGAATCTGGAAAAAGCATTTTCCAAGTGCTTGGGAAACGTAGGTTGATTCTTCTTTGTGGAGGAGAACAATTATTTATGATTTCACCAGAAAAAAATGAATCCTCCCAGTATGCTGATTCACAAGCACACCCATCAATTCCTTGCTATAAGAAGATACAAAATGGAGATGCAAATCAGTTTCTGATTTCAAGCAAACGGATTTGTTCCAGATTGGAACTAGGAGAAAGACCAAACTTTGAGTGGTGACTGTCTGTGCTGTAAGCAAAGCTTAGCCTGGTATCCAGCACATGTCCCGTGCAGGCAGGCAGAAGCCTGTGACCTCAGAGGTTTATATGAGCAGTTGTGGGACTGCACTTTACAAAGGATGCAAAGAGCTGCACACTCATCCGTTCACCTTGGAAAAACCTGGTCCTTCTTTCAACATGGTCTAAGGCAAAAGTGTTCCAGGATTTTGTGACAGAATTTAAGAGGGAAGAGTGGGACTTGCTTTAAACTTGTCTTTACATTATTGTAGTTTGACAGAGTATTTCCACATTGAGAAAATCTTGGTGACTATAACCTTAAGCCCTTCTTGGTTGTTCGTCATCCCTGCAGAAGGCAGCACATTGCAATAGCTGAGTGTGATCTGCTTGCTGTGTGGGTCTTTTAAGTGTGCATCTCCTCTAAAACAAGAATAGATAGACGAGGATGCAAAAAACCCCAAAACCAAACAACTCAAAACCCAGACAGTTTAACCCCCTTTTGACTCCAAAGCAAATACTGAATCAAAGTCTCAGGTAGAAATCAGTGTGACCTGTCACCTGGCAGATAACCAGAATAGGACAGTTTGAGGAAACTAGGACACTTGTTTTCTGCAAGTTAGTCAAAAAGCTTCTGTGCACTAAAATGAGATCATCACGTAAATTGCCCCCATCCCATCCCCCTCGCCCCCCATTTCTGATCCAGTAATTTTAGTCCAGGCCTGCAGAGATAAGCAGCTCCAGTTCACTGCACTATTCACACACTGCCTTAGGGCTGAATTTTGACCCTGCTCAAAAGACAGAGGATGCTCCAGCGCTTCTGCTTCAGAGGCAGAAGCAGTTTCAGAGTGTAATTTGCTAAGTGCTTTGGGACTGACTCTTCAGGACGGAGGAGTACAATTAACATGTAGGTTGCTGTATTAACTGCAGGAATCTAATACTGATAACACTTGCTGTTGCTACCAGATTCTTCTTTATTAGCTTCATCCATGTTTCTGCTGCCCTGTTATATTGCAGTGAGTTTTGCAATGTGCTAGATAAAAGTGATTGGTCAAATGAGCACAAATTAAAAATCAAAATACTGTAGGACATTACAGATGAAGGCAGATATATTTACAGTTCTCCATAGTCATTCCATATTTATATTAAATCATAAATACAGTTTTTGCTGACATAGCCAAAGCCACCGTGGGGGATTTTGATGCACAATGCCTGGTAACATAAACAGAAATTATGTATCTCAATCTACTAGGCTACTTGAGAAATCTCAGCAAAAGACTGTGATTAATGTTAAACATAAATGTGTAATGACTATTGAGAATTATCCACATTAGTACGCAGTAGAGGAGTACTGTAGACATAATTGGTAGCAGCTATCTAAAGAAAAATCACTAAATTAAAATGCAAAGATATAGATGAAGTGAGAAGATGTTTTGAAGTCTCCCCCACTCCTGTTTTTTGTATAACAGTTTTATGAATCTACTTCTGCAGAAACGGTCCAGTGCGGGTCGAAGCTTTTTCAAGTGTGCTTGAATTCAGCCTTGAGTTTTATAATGCTCTAACAAGTTAAGGTGTTTTATTTAAGCATTTCAAGATAGCTCACAATTGCCTCAAAAGTAAACGATAAAGCTAGAGAATGATTGAAAGTGAAATAAAACCATGAAGAGTATTTTCAGGTGAGATAAAACACTGCTTGTGAGCCCTCAGGGTGCCCAGGTAGTGTCAGCCCTGTGAGGGTTGCTGCCACGTATGGCTGCTTGCACACAGATCTCCCTGAGATGAGGTAGCCCGTGGCTGGCTCCAAGCTGGCCAGATCTTACTTGGCAAGTCCCAGGCTGTCCATGGGGTCACACTGGTGATGCACACTCCTGGTGTGTTTGTGTTTTGGATGTGGAATTTCAGAAATCTGTCCAAGAGCCAGAAACAACAGGGATGGACGTTGTTCCTGTACCCACAGTATAGTTGCCATCTGCTAATAATATTTTTAATAGCAGAAACACAGAGAACAGAAGATCCCAATTATGTGTAGCCAACGCAGCATTTCTTTGTACACTCTGAAGAATTCAGTCCGTGGTGTGTCTGTATTTTCCCATACTACTTCTCCAGCTCACAGCCTTTATTACTAAGACCATAATCCTGCTATTTAGGCAAAACATACCTCTCCTTCAGGCTGTTTTTTCAAGTTAGTCTCTGCAGCCCCAAGCAGTTAGTTCTGCTGGGATACCTCATTTCAAGTACTTGTGATGCTAGGGAGTTCTTCCTCATATTTTTAAAGACCAATTTTGTGAGAATTATTGTATCCTTATGCAGTCATGCTCGTCTGTTTATTTTTTTATTATATCTTCCTTTCATTCTTCATATCTCCAGATAGTTTTTTGAACCCATTAGATAATTTTAATAACTGGAAAACTAAATTGCAATCTAGAACTGCGTGCAGGAGGCAGAAGGTACCAGTCAGTGCCACTGCCAAACAGCTGAACAGCTTCAGCATCTCTGGCCTGCCAGCTGGCCAAAGAGCAGGAGTGTCCCTCAGGCCTTCCAGCTCTGCTTGGTGCAGGAGAAGCCCTGGCATGCAGTGCCTGCCAGTGAAGCTGCAGGTCAGTGGCCTGGGAGGTGTTCAGTGACCCTGGAAGCAGTTCAGGACATCGAAAGGGGCATTAGGATGTCGAGGGATGGGGAGGACTGTAAGCTGTCACCCTGTGAAAAACAGGCTTTCACTGCACTGCTCACAAATTGCTCCTTCCCTGAAGGCAGTAAAACACTGCTTTTGCTAAACAAAAGAATTAAATTATTTTTTAAGAATCTGAAAATAGTTTTAAAATTTCATCATCTTAGTCAGTTCTCTGTTCTAATCCAATGTGAAAGAATTGAGTCTCCAGTGCACAAATTCACAACATCAACATATTTAGATCTCAAGAATCCATACAGAAGGGGTGGCAAGAAGCTAACTTAGAAAAGTAAATCTATTTCCTTTGATGTCTGGCCAGCTGGCTTTATCCAAAAGTTTGTGTTCTCCACTGTCTTCCACAAACTGTTAATTTGTCTGAAGTTCAGATATAATTGCAATCCTATTAAAGGAAGTTATTGGAAACACTACTCTTAAAAGAGAGAGAGTAAAATATATCTTTCAGTAATAAAATACTTTTCAGTTATTTTTTCAGAAATTTTAACCTTTTCTTTTAAAAGATGTTTTGAGAAAATCATTAAATATCTACCATACCTTTTCCTCTTATTACAGCTAAGCTGTGAGTAGTACCTACCACGATTCTGACTAGATGGCAAAAAAGACAATGATGTTTAAAGTGGTAAATTATGAAGTTATCAGAAGAGGTAGCTGAGCATCTTTAGAGAGTTATTACATTTTACACTGATGGGCCCCTTCTGTGGCTTTTGATTTTTTTGTTACCCTAAAATTGCAATATTAAATAAACGTGATGAGAAGTATTCCTGGTTGGTTTAGTTTATGTTCAATAATGAGCTTTAAATGCAATTATCTCTGAATTTTCTTAGCATTTCCCTAAGATTCTTTTATAGGTTTATTTTTATCTCTAACTGAAAATTTCTGCTATAAAAACATTTTTCACTGCAGAGAGGCAATAATGTGCTTATCTACTAATATGTTGATAAAGCCTAATCCTCAGCTGTGTGGAAATAATTGGTTTAAGGTAGGTAGCACCTATTCCTCTCTATTCATTGAGCTATATAGTATCTAATTTATGAATGTAACTTTGCAAGTAGAGTTTACATGTCTTTTTACGTCACAACAACCTCAGCCCTTACTCCAAAACATGCATTTCACCAGCAATCTCAATAACAGAAATTAAACACTAACTTTCTGTTAAGACAGAAAAAGTCACAATTAGTTGAAAAGCAATCTATCTACAAATGCAACTTCACATAATACTGGCATTTCACTGAAATTTGGAATCACATGCCTTCTTTTTTGGGTGAAGTGATCTGCCAAATCTAAATTGGATTGCAGTTTTGCAGAAGTGCCGACTTTTTCCTGGTCTTCACCATAGTTGTTTCTCCATCTTTTCCTTCTATTAATTAGCTTTTGATGTGAAGAAATAGAAGTATTTCAGTATATGGGGTGTTTGTACTATTCCTGTGAAAGACGGACATAGCTGAGATAGAAGGAAGTAGCATCAATTCCTCTTGTTAGATTGAGAGGAGCAGTTCTGAGAATTAAGCATATTTTGTCCCATCCCCACAAAAATAGTTCAATGGAAATCCTCCCTCAGAGTTCAATTGGCTCTGAATTCAGCCATAAGCACTAAAAATAACTAGCTTTTTCAAGAGCAGAGAAACTAGTGAAGCTTTGTGTCCTGTGCCCCCAGCACTGCATCTTTGCAATAATCCCAGCTCTGCATTTGATATCCCTTGTTCTCATTGCAACACCTACATTTTACCTGCACTGTCCTTTTCTCCCAAGATCTTTCATAATGACCCTGCAAGTCTCCTCCATATCTCTAAATTTTCAGAGAGGAGGGGGGCTGGTCTTGCTGGGGCTGTTTCTGAGCTACATGCATACTGAGTGGCCCAGTCAGCGAGCCACAGGGAATAGATGACTGCTAACCTCACATTTTTACTTAATGAGGCACTAATTTAGATTGCTCTCCCCTTGTCTAGTCATAGCTTCTCATGAAACTTGTAGGAATGAAATGAAGTTTGATCTCTCTGCTTCTTTGTCAGATGCAATGGAAAATGAAAATGGGTTCCTACGTTGATGCAGTGTCGCAGGCAGACAGCATGATGCATATCTCTTTCTTATGAAAAAGAAAAGATAAAATAGATGAGAAAAGTCGAAAATAGTATTCTAGGTGTACTGGATTTTCATGCTTTATACTAGGATTTTATCAAAGCGTTCGTTGTGGTTGCTGCATTTAAAGAAAGTCTCTAAGTTCTGTCTCCTCTTTGCAGTTGTTAGGCTGCTACTTGTGAATATTCACTTTTAAATGGTGAATCCCTTCAATTACAATTGACAAAAAAGTGTACAGTCTTTTTTCTGGAATGGTCCAACCTGAAAACATGTCTAATGTTTCTGTAATCAGTTTGAATCTGCTGGATTAACTTTCTTGTCTGCCTCAGTTGCTGACTAAAGGTTGTGGTCACAGCAAAGAAAACAGAATTAATTCGGTCTTTTGACTGTGGAGATGAAAAATAGGCAACATTTTTGGCTATGCATCCACCTGCAGCGAGGGGAGATCCTTGGTGGCCTTGGGGTCTGCAGTGTGGAGCTTGCTGAGGGTTGCAGCAGTGCCAGCTGCACTTGGGTCATAAGCAACCTCCTCAAGCAGGTGTTTTCATGGGCTTCGATGTTTCAGGGAATCACATCTGTGCTCCCTTGACCTGACCTTACTCCTGTGTCCCGAGAGGCTTTGCAATCTCTTCCTCTTCCAGCAGAAGCATCCAGACTGTAAAGGGAATGAGCACAGGACTGGGGGCTGCAGGGTCTGTGAGGGGATACATGGCTGAGGGCAGCTTGTTCTGAGCTAGCTCTGGTGTCATTAAAACTTCAGATGCACTATAGGGGTGTCAGTGAGGTCTCATTAGTGGAAACCTTTTGCAGGTAAAACCAGGTTGAGGTCCCTTTGTCTTTCTTTGTATGAATCCTATTTTGTTAGGTAAGGCAACCACTTATGTTACAAGTATTCTGCAAGGAAAGCTGTTCAGAGAGATGCTCAGAGCTTCTCTATTTATTTACAGATTTATTTTCCAGGAGACTGGTAGTAAATAAACATGAATTCTTTTTATTTATTTTTTTTTTTATCGCTGGATAACTGTCTCCCATCGAGTTCAGGTTGCTGAGTGTAAGCTATTCCTGCCTGCTGGCAGGGTGCATGAGGCAGGGAACAGTTCCTGGTGGGGCAGTGTGCCCTGTCACAGCTGGAGGATTTGCTGGTGATCTCAGCAGAGGCTGAATCATGAATAAGTGCCTAGTGTGAGCTGTCTTAAGAGATGCTCATTGCTTGCTGCAGGTGAAGCACGCTTGTGGATAATCTCCCATGTCTATTCTTTAGGTAAGCAAAGGCATTAATAAGCAGGGTATTCTCCTAAGCATCTTTAAATGAAAATCAAACAGATTTAAAAATGCAAGTTGTTAGTTGTGCTGTGAGCAGCTTCCTAGGTCTGAGCCATGGATAAAATGATGAAATAAAAAAGAGTTTGGAATAAAAACAAATCTGGCCCCAAAGATATGGAATGAGGCCCACTATGCATTGCTGTTATTTGCATACTACAAGGGAGAACTAATTTATGCAAAAGAGAGAGGAGGAGTGAAGAACTGTGTTTTCTGTACAGCAGTATGTTTTTCAGATACCCCAGTGATACCCCAGTGGGATTTTTCAATGTAGTGGGAGTTTGTTATCTTCAAATAGGGTCACAGTTCATCCTTTGTTCTGGCAATAAATTATAGAAACTTTGAAAATTAGAAGCTGTTTGGCATTTAAAGATTGAACAGCACCTTCAGTCATACTTTGAAGGTGCATCTCCAGGCACACCTGTGCTTCTCATGTAGCTCTGCAGCCAACTATGCAGTTACCGAGGAATGGAAAGCTAACCTTAGGAAAACCAGTAACAGTTCTTGCCAGTGCATGAGCTGACCTTGCTCCCTGCCTAGGATGGAGCCATGCCAGCACTGGGGAGGTGGTGGGGCTGATGTGGGAAGCGCAGGGGACAGGGATCTGCCTGTGCATTATGGGCAAAGATCAAAGGGCTCAGGTGTCCCCTGATCCTGCATCCCATGGTTTTACCTCCATGGCGTGGGCCCTTCTTTGGGTCCTCCTCCAGGGAGAGCTATTTACAAGTTTATAGTAATGTGGAAATAAATGGCTGCAGCTCCCTGTGCTGTTCAGGAGCAGCAGGAGGGGAGGGAGCCTTGGAGGCTCCATCACAAAGTACCCTGGAGACTGAAGCCCCTTGAAACCAGGGTGGCTTTTGACATTGTATCCTTTTTTTTGTACAAAACAGCTTTTCACAAACGCCAACACCATCAGTAAAAGAGGAGGCCAATGATAACATCACTATATTCACCAGGATCTTGGACGGTCTGCTGGACGGCTACGACAACAGGCTGCGCCCAGGACTGGGAGGTAGGATAACGTGGTGTCTGTCCCCTGCTGGACAGGAGCATTGTCCTCATGGTGCCCTCTAAGGGGGCTGCCTGCTCTTGGCTGTGACAGGGCACTTGTGTTTGATTAACTAAACTAAGTTCAGAAAGCATATTTGTCTCCTAGCAAATGGAGCACAAGAAAAGGATTACTGGAAGTTGTGTTCTTCAGTCACTCAGGTCATCTGAGGTTGGCTTAGGAGAGCATCTGTGATACAATTTTTTCTGTAATTGCATACGATTTGGGTTTTTCTTTCTGGTATTTCCTAAGGTGAGCAAGACATTATGCTAGCAGGTTGCTGCAAGATTGCCTTACTGGTCAGTATGTAAAAAATTATGTTGGTAATGCATATTTCTTTTAAAAACAGATCCCCAAACCATCCATATTTAGACAAGTACAGCAAATCTGTATTGATATGCCTTTTTGATAACCTCTACAGCAGCTATTTTAAAACTGTAGCATGTGAATAGTGGTTGCCATCCTAACCTTGTTGAGCCCTCCTTCAGCTCTCTTTCCCCCAGATTTCTCTCTTTTTCTACCCATGTGTAAACCATCTGTTATGTTTCTTCCTGGCCCTTTTTTAATTTGGCTACCCCCACCCCTTCCTCTTGTGAGACCAACACATTTCTTTCATCCCTTTCTCTCCTTCTCCTCTCACTTTACACAGAGCTACTTGAAAATAGGGCTTGATGCTTTTTATCTTATATAACGAACTTCTGAAATTTCTGCCCTTAAATTAAATCAGACCTGGATTTGAAAAGATGCCAGAAGGACTTAAGAGACTTGGGGGTAGAAATAATTTGACCTAACTTTGGACATCTCTGATGTCTGGAATCAGGCAGATCACCCGAGCCATCAGAGGGGAGTAGGTCCTTCCAAGATACGCTTGATCAGATCCTGTCATACGTATTGCATAAGTGCTGGCAGTGCTAACTGACAGCCCAGAAAGCCAATCCCATCCTGGGATGCATCAAAAGGACAGCACCCAGCAAGCTGAGGGAGGAGATTCTTCCCCTCTGCTTTTGTGAGTACTGTGTCCAGCTCTGGAATCCCAGCATGAGAAGGACTTGAACCTGTTGGAGCGAGTCCAGAGGAGGCTACTAAGATCATGAGAGGGCTGGAGTACTTCTCCTGTGAAGACATGATGAGAGAGTTGGGGTTCTTCACCCTGGAGAAGAGAAGGCTCTGGGGGGACCTTATAGAAACCTTCCATTGCCTAAAGGTGCTTAGAGGAAAGATGGGGAAGGACCCTTTATAAGGGAATGACAGGATGAGGGGTAATGGTTTTTAAGTGGAAGAGGGTAGATTTAGATTAGGTAATAGGAAGGAATTCTTTACCTTTAGGGTGTATGAGGCAGTGGAACAGGTTTCTCAGAGAAGCTATGGATACCCCATCGGTGGAAGTGGTCAAGGCCAGGATGGGGCTCTGAGAATCCTGATCTAGTCAAGGGTGCCTCTGCCCATGGCAGGGGGTTGAAACTAGATGATCTTTAGAGTCCCTTCCAGCCCAAACCTGTCAGTCAGAAGAAATGCGCCCTTGAAGGGCTGGTTTCTTTCTGTTTGTAAGAACAAAGCCTGGACTCCCAAAGGTCAACAACTGCGTTTGATCCGGGATGAAAGGCCTACTCAAGCATGCTCTTAATTTCAGTCTTTTGGGGATTTTTGAGTGATTCAGAAATTAATAGAAATAAGCATTGCCAGTAGGTATTTGTATTTTAAAGCAATTACTGATGCAGAGCCTGTGTTTATTACAGAGAGAATAACTCAGGTGAAAACAGACATCTATGTTACCAGTTTTGGTCCTGTGTCAGACACAGAAATGGTAAGTTAGCATGTGGCTGCCAACTCGGTTGTATTTACTTTGCTACAGTCATTTTTAGAACCATCATTTCTATTCAGATCCTGCCATACCTTGAGTGTTTCTTTGTGCCAGGAATACACCATTGATGTTTTTTTCCGACAAAGCTGGAAGGATGAAAGGCTGCGATTCAAAGGACCTATGCAACGCCTCCCTCTCAACAACTTGCTTGCCAGCAAGATCTGGACCCCAGACACTTTTTTCCACAATGGCAAGAAGTCTATTGCTCACAACATGACAACCCCAAACAAACTTCTGCGCCTGGAGGATGATGGCACTCTGCTGTATACCATGAGGTAATAGCCAGGGTTGATGTCTTCTGATGCTGATTTCCAGACAACTACAATTACTTGTGGGGAGCATCACTTTCCCCACTCCTAGTAGAGCCAGGGAACCAATCTTTCACGCATATTTGTATGAATATCAAGAAAAATGAAAAATATAATTGTAGCCTTCAAGTACAGATTAATTAGTAGCTTCTGAATAGTGTGAGTGCTTAACTATTTCTTATGATTAAATGGAAAGCATATTCTCAACAGATTTGATGATTCAGTTAGCTTTTTTAAGATCTGTTCTCTCTTACTGTTTGTGTTTGTAGCTGTAGTGCAGACTGCAGGAAAACAGTATCCAAGACCAGAAATGGAGACTTTGTTCTGGGGCAGTACATCTTGAACCCTTGGAGCTTTTGTTATATTTTTTTTTAAATTTGACTAATAGTGCTAAAAGGCAAATGATCATAGGGATAAATGACATAAGCTAGCAGCACTGTAAAGCTGCTTTAGCAAGTACAATCCTGCAAACAAAGCTGGGACATTATATTACCAAGGAGCAAATGAGTGTCTCAGATCTTCAGAGATGTATTCTTCTTATGATTTGCATATACTGCCAAGAAGCATCATTGCATAATGCAGATAGAAGATATAACATTAATGATTTTAGGGGTCTGAAATTCTTTTCAGGACAAATCCCACATCAGGGTATGGAAATTTGCTCCTCAAAGGTAATTAGCCTATAGTAATTAAGACTGCTGTCTATCTTCAACAGGGTTTTATCCAAGACCATAGTCATAGGGACAACTTGAAAAAGAGATGAAAGGAAAACCCTACTGAGCAACAAAAGGTTATTCTGAACTTTCCATAAATGAGAAGGAGACCCGCAAAGTGCTCAGGAGCCTGAATTTGGGCACTGAGATGACTGGGTTTTCAGCAGGCAGCCCCAGCCATGTGTCCAGCCCATGCTGTGTCCTGCTGTGGGGCCACACAGTCCTGCACGCCACAGGGCGAGTCCCAGGCTCGCTTGTGGACCTAGTGGTTAAGACTTGTTGAGACTCAAGAGGGTTATGCTTCTGTACACAGGGACCTGGAACTTCCCAGGTTTTATTTCAGGTGTTTTAGACATGTTTGAGTTTTTTGAGCCTGGTCTTAAATCCCTTATTCTGGAAGGAAAAGGGTACCCTTACATGTGTCCTTACAACTTTAGACCATCCCAGTTGTAACTACATTAGCACTAAAAAGAGTTAGACATGATGGAAGTCATGTTTAAAAGAAGGAAAAACCATCCTAATTTTCTCTTCTACTATGTGTGTTGCTGTACTTACTAGCCCCAAATTAGTGATCACCGCAATAATAAACCAAAAAATGTGAGGATGTATGGACACATTTAAAAGTCCAAATGGCTGTCAGAGAAACTTCACAAAAAAAAAGTTAGTAATGTCAGCCTTCAAACCAGTCTCACTGCTGCATGGACTACATAAGTACCACTCCAGAGATTGTAGAAGTGGAAATTCCCAATTATCTTTGTAAATTACTTGTGTAAGTGAAGTCCAGATCAGACTCACAGTCGGCCTGGAGCAGAACCTTACATTGTGGGGCAGATTGCACAATTTCAGTGCAAGCATTGGTTTTTGCAGTGTTAAACAAATGCAGTGAAGCCCTGATTCATGAAGTGAGGAGCCAAGCCACCACAGCTAGCAGAGTGAGACCTGGGTGAACTAGACCTAGGCGAGCTCACCACTGAATCTGAGTTACTCTGTCAGGGTGTCTCTGGTGAAAATGGCACAATATTTTCAGGGTACCCACAGGTACCCTTCTGAGGAAAAGCTCAGCATATGCAGCTGGGGAAAAATATGGATGTGACACAGATTTTCTCATCATCCCACTCAGCTCCTTTTCTCCCGATTTTTTGGGATTGATGATTTTATAGACTACAGAAAGAACAGAATGCTTTTGTAACCTAAAAAACTACGCAACTTAACTTTTATTTGTTAGAATATTGTCTGTGGAAATAAAATTTCTACTAACGACAGGTTATGTGATAAAAAATAGAGTGCAAAGCTTTTAAATCAGCTTGCTTTCCAATATTACAAGTAATAATTTCATGTGTTTATCCCTTCTGCTTGGGTCAGAGGGAGTCTCAGTCAGGAGCCTGCCTTTGTAACATGCATGGAGCTGCGCTCCTTTAGAAGCAGAGACATTCTGTGCCACAGGGTGGCTTGAGGGTCCCATCCCAACCTGTTCAGAGGTGACTGTGACAAGCAGCCAGCCCCTTCAGCTACCTTGAGTATCCTAACAAAGGTAACAGCTAGCAGAGTTACCTAGGATGGCATTCCTTGAGAAGACAGACAGCACTGGGCTTTTTTTGGAGGGGAGCTGCTTGTCTCAGTGGTAGTGCATTGTACAGCACTGAGCTTCAGCTGAGGCTTGAGCCCCAGTTCCTGTAGCTCCCATCAGGCTTACTCAGTTCTCAGGATCTGGGGATGTGTAGACAGCCCTCTGTTAGCTCTGCATTCTCCTCGTTTCCAAGGAGGAATTGCGAGCTTCCCAGACTGTACGTAGGAGTATTCTGTGTGGGGAGGATTGGACCCTCTGTCATTGACAGAGATGCCTGAATTGCTTTTGCAACCTTGCATCTGGCTGCCTGAATGAAGGGGAGGAAAGCAGCCGAGCCAATGCTGACCTTCCATCCTATTTCACTTCCAAATATACCAAGTATGAGCAGCTGAGCAAACTTCCAGCTTTAGTACTTGTCAGGACATACGTTTCCGTGACACACGTGTTTGCTTATAAAGGAAGATGCACACCTCGCATATTGCATTTGAGGATACTTCTGGGTCGGAAGTAGATGGGATGTGTGTTGCTAGGAGGAAATCTGCTAAATGGGCTTCTGTATATGTGTGGCATTAAAGCCCTTCTGGAGCACAACATGTCCTCTAGACAGATTTCACAGACAGCAGTGTTCTCTGTGGGGAATGATTTAATAATTCTGCTTGTCTTTCACTTGGGAGGACCTATTAGTTTTATTTCACTAATGTGATTTACAAATGAAGCGCTCCTGAATGGAGCACTGCAAATTCTGTTTCGGCCCCTAGAGGGGAGTATTGTCTGTAGCTCCACTTTCAAATTTTTTGCCTTTTTTTTTTTTTTTTTTTTTCAGTAAAAACAGTGTTATAAAAAGCGCTAGAAAACATACTTCATATTTTACTATATAAATAGCTTTGTGAATGAAGGTAAAGATTAGATTCCTTTAAAAAAATTTAAATGTATTCAGTTTATCTTATCTGAGAAATAAATAATGTAAAAAGTATAGAATTTGTTTATTCTGAAAAATTGGAACAGTGATTTAAGCAACATTTTCAGGCTCAGAAGAGAACCATCATGTTTCAGTGAGCTGCATTTTTTTTTTTTTTTTTGCTCAGTGGGAATTGTATGTGAAGACAGAAGCTTTGATAAACTTTGCTGTAGAATGCCAGAAAAAAATGCTGTGAAGAAAAGAAGCCAAAAATTATATGAAGTAGAGCATGCTCACTTGAGCTAAACTTTTGAACCATAAATTAACTTTTGGCCAGCAGCTTTTACACATTTTTTAGTGGGTTTCTATCAGCTTTTAGATAGTGAAAAATCTTTCTTGTGCCATCACAAAAGCCCCATTAGAGCCCCATTCTCACTGTCAGTTTGAAAGGACTCCAAATCCCTTTTTTTACCACCAGGGCTTCTATGCATCTGATATAATCTGAGAATTTAAACAGGACATAGTCATATATCTGAGGATTTTTCAAACTGATTTTTCCCACGTTATTATGATGACAGAAGGTTGCCAGAGAACCTGGTAGAGTTTACAGTAAAATCCGTCTCCCAATAATTTACATATGAATAATTTAACAGCTGGAGAATGCAGAAATTCTTCAGCATGGTGTTAAAAAACTCCAAAATTTTTAATACAGCCCTGAAATTCTTTCATCTTTACTGTTCCAGAAAGATATTTACAAGTCAGCAATGTGTGTCCACTTGATGGCAGCATAACCACGCTGGTTGCTCTGCTGTGGTGCACACACAGGCTTAACCTAGGCTGAAAATATGGATTCTTACATTAGCACTTAGTGTTAAAATTGAATGTGAAAGTGAACACGTCCTGGGTGCATGTTAGCACTAATTCTGCTCTGCTATGAAGGACTTGGATTAGCAACCTAACCATTTTATGCTCTTGAGCTATTGATCATAAAACCAGTTGACCAGAAGATATGGTGCTGCTTTCAAGACTTTTAATGGGAAAGCCAGGGTTTGTTTGTTTGTTTGTTTGTTTAAAAGAAAATTATTCTGTGATAAATGTTTCCATTCTCAAGCTCTGACTTTGCCAGACAAAGGTTTGCTAGTGTGCCCACGAGCGACAAGTGACCAGCAAATCTATGATTTAAAATGAATTCTCCGTTTTCCATCAGCCAGATGTCTAGATGGGAACATTTCTGTTCAATCTGAATGTGTTTTTTCTTATTTCTTATTTATATCTACAGAAAGGGATCTGTCAATGCTTTTTAGGTATTGCATAAATGTTGCAAAACTAATCACAAGCCATGAAGACATACAAATAGGCATTTCCTTTCCTTGTGTTAGACTTGCTGCATTTTCTTTTGTATTCAAGCTTCAACCTGCCTGAAGCTGGAAAAAAAAAAAAGTGATTTCTGTACATTGGGCTGAATATTGCAGAGTGATGAAAAATTCCCATGGTGGCAAGGACTCTCAGCTGCTCTTCGTCAATTCAGATTTTGACAGAGCAAGAGAAAACAGGGATATGTGAAGGGAAGGGCCCTTCCCTGAGGATAGCAGCAGGATTCTTGTTTAAACACCAAGTCTCTTGGCTCCCCTCGCTCTGTTTTGGTTGCACATTGCCCCATTTCTGAAAAGTTGTCCTTCAAGGAACCACGATTTGTTGGAATGAAAAATCCGGGGCTGGAGTTACAGGGAGAGGAAGGCATCAGAGGAGTCTGTGGTGTATCCATTCAAAATGGGCAATTATGACTAAATATAATCCCAATGTAGATTGTGTAACAATGGTCTATTCTGCTGGTAATAAAAGTATGCAGAGCCCCACAGAGATCTCCATCACAGAGATGGGAACTCACACAGCAAGGGCAGAATTGATTAAAAGACAAATCCCAAACCAGAACCGGCATGTCCTTGGGGGAGGGGTATGCTTGCTTGGACTTTGAGGAGCTACAAAAGCTACAACTTTAGTTCCAGGTCTTGCTGGGCTCAGAGGTAGACCCACCTTCCCTTTAGGGTTAGCTGGTACAGTTTCTGCCAAATTCCTTTGTGTTACACCTGCTTTATAGGCATGAGCCAGCAGGGCTGGCATGCATGGATGGGGTGACTGAACAGAACCTGGAAAGAAGCAGTGCCCTGACAGATGCCTCCAAGCACCCAGGGAAAGCACAGGTGCTTTGGTGTCTCTGTATCAGCCCAATCTGGGCTTCTGAATCTGGGGGCTTTGAAAGTAGATAGATACTAAAGAATTGTTATGGCTCTGCTGTCTTTTTTTATTATTAGGGGAGGATAACATTACAGCAGACTCCCTGGTCATTTCATTTAGACTGAAATTAGTACCTTCATCTGCCTAATCAGAAATACCATCCTCTGAAGTACATTATATTTGTGCTGAAACATGCAATGGATAATCTGAAATACACTGTGGTGTAATGCACCAGGCAGGGTGGGTGGGATTCACCTAATTCTGTTCATCTGTAATGTTGGTGACTGCAGCCAAGTGTCTTCGCTCAGATTTGCTCCCAGTGCAGGAGAGAGAATTTCTCATGGAATTAGAAGTCTACATTATTTCAGATGTCTACTTTATAGTGAAATTAAATGAGGCTTATTTCTCTCCACTCACACTTCGGGGTTCTTGTTGTTTTTTTCAGTGGCAGACAAAGGAGTACAGTGTAACTAATACCTTTGTTTAGTCACATGAGTCCCATCTTAGTTATTTCCTTTGGTGCTTCCCACTTCCATGCTCATGTAGCCTGGAAATGGGGAGTGAGCCAGCAACCTAAAGCTATGGGATGTTCTGGCCAGCAGCTGGTCCTGTAGCTGTTTTGTGGAGGACTCATACACTTTCCTCTGTGTGCAACCTAAAGCCCGAGGTTGTGCAAGTGCAGTGCACCTGAACACACAAACTGGGTTCAGTCCTCTGCTTTTGTCTAGATGGGTGTAGGAGAGAATATAGTGCACCTTATGAGGAGCTCTAGAAACAAATGTCTCTAGCAGATTCGGCCATTCCTTCTCTGAGGTTGAACTTTAGCAAACAGGTGATTATGCTGTAGCAGATGCTAGCACTGGTGGTGATATAAATAGCAAACAGATGGTAAATTGAGGCCTGTTTAATGGCTATTTATGATGTTAAACAGCTGAGGAATCATAGGGCTCTTTTCCTGGAGCAGTGAAAACCCACAGTCTTGACCATTTACCTGGCCCTTCATGGCTGTGTTGATCAGGAGCACGGAGCATTTCAGAAGCAAGGCAAAAAAAGCCCAGATAATAACATCCTGTTTGGATGGCTAAACAACTTTCTTCATGTACCAGTAAGGTACATACATACAGGGATGTGCAGGTTTCCCTCTAATCCAAATCACTGCTTCCCTCTCTTGCAGAGGTGTGGGGAGCATTAATATTACTCAGAAAGCAGGAGATTATGATGAGGTGTGATCTTGGAGGTAAGCCTGAGGTGGATAAGAGGAAGCTGGAATTAAATGCAAGTGGCTGAAAGGAAGCTGTGATGGTTTTGAGCTCTAGGTCTGAACTGTGGAAAAGAACCAAAGATTATTCTGGGTTCTGTATCGCTAGGTCATAATCTTTCCTACCTACCCTGCCATGTGTGAGCATCCCAGTCTAAATGTGAGAGAGCCCAAATGGGCTGGTACTGCTCATCTGATGTCTGCTCCTCCTCCTCATCCCTCGCCCCACTCTTACTTTCTAAATACAGATAATTTTTCTCAGTAGAAAATACTTCATATAGTTTATGCCTCTCCATAGGAATAAAAAGGGTCTGTGAACTGGGAGGAAGCAAAAAGATGTCTGTGCAGTGAGGTAGCCTTCATCCATGGAGGAACTCATGCCATACTGACAGGCAGAAATGGAAAAATGAAAGCCCTTTTGGACAGTCTGAAAACCTGCACTGATCAAACTGCCTAGCAGGAGATACCAGAATTGAAGGATGACTGGACTGTGTCCATCACAGTCCTTAGCCTTCATCATTTAGTGTGATTTCTATGCTCCCCTCTTTCTCCTGTACTTGGGTTGTCTTCCACTGAAAGCAAAGATTAGATGTGCAGTTGACTGGCACCAGGTATTGGTTCTGCCAGTAACAGGGACTGGCCTCTCTTGAGAGCCAAAAAGAAGCTCATAGTTCAGTGTTACTCAGCACTTCAAGAACAACTGTACTTAGGCAGTTTGCTCCTTCTTGAACATGCTATCAAAAAGCCATGCAGATAAGGAGATTATAGTCAAAACGTGTAGGATGGGCAGACTTGGGGAATGTGTGGCCTGGCAAAATGAGGTGTGGGCTGGCTGAGATATTGTTTCCCATTTCACCTGCATCAACAACTGCATCAGCTTCTCAGCATTGCTAGAGCTAGTTAGATTTTTGGGTTTTAATTCAAGAATTCACTAAAAAAAGAAGCTGCTGCAGTGGAAAAGTTTGGAAGCCTTCTTCATGGGGTGCCAAAAGAGAATTCATCATGGATAAGGGACCATAAAGAAGAGAAAGCTTGGAGAGATTTTTAAGTGAAACTCTCCAATAGATGGTTGTGATACTGTGCAGAACATTCAGAGCTGCATAGCCATTTTGATCTAAAGTTTCTTTAGGAAAGTAAAGTTTTTAGGACGAGAACCTGAAGAAGGAATTGTCTGTCAAAAAGGTTGGGGTTTTACTGCACTAGTTAGTCTGATAAAAAACCAGAGTTTTTCCCAGCAAGTTCTACCTTGCTTATGGACTTCATTAGATAACTTGCATGGCAAAGTTGGATAAGCATAGACTCACTGCTTCATCCATTGGTTTTATGTCCTTAAAAGAGGTACTGGAGAATTAAAAGCATTACCTTTACTATAAATGTCTGCTTTGTGAGTCTTTCTGTAACCTCCCAAATCCATATAATGTCATTCGTGTATCCTATTGGTTATTTCATTGCATTTTTCTGTTTTTTCTGTGTCTACAGGCTGAACATATCCCCTGCTCCTGTCTAAGAGTATGCTCTGGGTATGTCAAGTTATCCTCAGGCAGGGAAGTCATTCTTATAGTGGCACAGCTTTTGAGATCAATTCTGCCACCTCAGATCACATCACAATAATTTTGTCTTCAGCACAGTTCATCTAGGCAAATAAAGTCTTGTTTTACACTTCAGCAGAAGCTGTGCTGAGGATTTTGTTTGCTTAAAGTGAGAGTTTTGCTGTCACCATACACCTGAATTATGTATTCACAGCTCCCAAAAGCATCAATGACTGGAGCTCTTATCTTCCATAGTCCCTTCCCTGTAGCATTTTAAAGGACATTTAGTTGTCACATAATGATAGCACATCTCAGCATCATAGGAAAGATGGGACATGGTAGTATTCTTGGCTGAATGGTTATGAAGGTAAAATGGGCTGAGACAGAAATTTCTGCAGAGCACCTCACTTAAGTCTTAGCTTTATTTTCTGTTCTCTGTTCACTTTATTTGGTGTATTGCAAAGAAATCAGCACTCATAAGTAGTAAACAGTGGTGAACTGCCTCCACATCCCACATGGACATGCAGATCAAGGCTCTGAATCTGCATTTTGGCCTTTTTTCCAACAGTGATGGAAATTCATGAGCAAAGCAGTGTTTGAGTTACTTAGAATAATCACTTCTTTCCCCATGATCCAGGCTGCAGACAGTCACCCAACCAGGGGCAGGTTTCAGGGTGACTCTTACAGCCACTGTGCTTCCATGGGTCAACATCTGTCCACATTCTACAACTTCTGTAACTTCTGTTCTGTTCTGTAACACGCTACCACCAACAGGGTTTGTTAGGACTGTTAGGACTGTATGGCAAGGGCTTCATATGTGTATATATATATATATATATGTATGTATGTATGCAACATATAGGCTTATACTGGCACGTTACATTTACTTCAGGAACACAGGAGAGATCAGTTCCCTGGACTATACACTTACTGTGCTAGGGTCTAAAACAAGTCTTACTGTAAAAACTTTTGAAAGAAATAGAAGTTTGGTTATTGAAGTGTTCCCAAGACATCACAGTAGGAGAACAGGTGAATGGTTGTGTCATCAGTCAAGGTCAAATGAATAATTTCACAAACCTAAAGTTTGAAACAATAGAGTTTGAAAAAACCTAAAATCTATTATTCTCCTGGCCCCCTGTGTGTCAGAGGGCATACTGGAGATACCAGAAGGGCTTGAATTGTTCTGCTGAGGTCATGCTGGAGCATGTACCCCAGGAAGCTTCTCCTGGAGTTGACCCAGCTGGGGTCAGCAAGCCCACTGGAGTGAGATATAGCCTGGCTAAAGGCTGCATCTACTTAACCCTTTTTTGGCATGTTGGAGAGATAGATTGTAGTTGGTTTAAGGTGAGTTTCAAGCAAATATTTTCCCTTTTATTAAGGAAAATGGCTGGTCTCATGCTGGGAAGGGCACTTGGGCTCACCTAAGCCCCATAGCAGGTACTGGTTGCCGACACAGGTTGGGTCAAAGCACAGTATTTAAATGTTCCCTTTAAACAGGGGTGAGGGTAGTGCACTGAAATAAATAACTAAGAAGATGGAGCTGGTTTGGGGATGGGTGCAAATAGGCAGAAAAACTCCATATCTCTCTGGCCATAGTACCTCAGTGCCAACAAAAGTATTTCTGTGTCCCCTCATCTGTAACTCCTATTATTCAATATTTATCTTGAATTAAGTTCTCCCAAAAGCCACTGGTGACTGCCTTTCTGCTCCCCTCTCATTCTAGAGCTCTCTGTTTTATTTTTTTTTTTTTCATATTAAAGTTAGTAGCAAATAACTTTTGATAAGCCGAAGCAAGTTTTGCAGCTGTCTGTGGCTCCCCGGGCAGGTGACTGCCCTCAACTTCTGCCTGGCAGCTGCAGATAATATGCTGGAAAATGTTTCCTGCACTCACAGATTAGGAGAAGGATGCTCAGTCCCCCCTCTCTTGACCCACAAGTAGGAACAGATGCTCCTTGCATTGAGGAGATCAGGGAACAGCTGGGGGCGTCCCTGTAGTGACCTAAAACAGGACAGGGTGCCTTCTGTCTTGGGGACTGCTACTGAGGGTTTCTCACCTCACCCTGAGGCACACTAACTCCAAATGTCTGCCTCCCTAATATCTGAATTTATTTTCTTGCCATATCCTTGATTTTAACACCTCCTTCTTTTCCCTCTTGTTAAAAAGGAACAATCTCTTGAAAGCATTGTCATGCTTAATTCCCCAGTGGAAATGGTTGAAGGTGACTTTTCTGAAGTGAACAAGTCTTGCTGCTTGAATTGTGCTTTTCTTAGAATTTTGTTTATGTGTCTTGAAACAGAATGTCAGTAATCACTTTATGTTTTTAAAGGCTACACCTTATGAAGCTTTGATAAAGCTTTCATGTACAATTATAGATGACAGATTAAAGAATTTGTGGACCTAACTTTTTTTTTCAGATAGTTAAGGTACAAAATGGCATTTTGTTGGTTGATTAACACTTTGTTAGCAGTGTGAGTACTTGGAGCATTATGAAAACAAAATTTTGTCATTAATAAATCGGCAGCTGTAATGTAAATTGTTACATTTTTTGGATGAATAGTGGTCCCATTCAAGTCAGAGAGAATTTTACCACTATCTTCAATAAAATCAGAGTTTTATTCTCCTATTGCAAAGGACCTTTAATAGCTGCTTATAATCTTGTCATAGACCCTGTTTGAGTGGAACTAATCCCATAGGGGTTTTATTAAGACACAATGATGGAGGAGGGAAGCTTTTAAGTGCTTCTGTTGAAAATAACTACCTTTTGAGCCAATCTGTTTGCTGTGACAGAAAAATCCTGGTTTGGTGATGGTCTCTAGCTCAGATAACTGTGCTACACTGGGTACAGCAATCATCATCCTTCTGGCGAATCACAGATCATTCTGGAGTCACCATATTAAAAGGATTGGGCAAAGGCTGTTTCATGTTTGGAGGGCATGAACGGAGGGCCAGGCCTTCTTTCTCTTTCTTAAGTAAATGCAAACTGAGAGTGATTTTGTTGTAATCACAGAATATGCTGTGTTGAAATGGACCCACAAGGAGCATCAAGTGCAATTCCCCCTGCATGGGACCATTCCCAAGAAACACACAATGTGTCCAAATGCTTCTTGAACTTTGTCAGGCCGGTGCTGTGACCACTTCCCTGGGGAGCCTGTTCTAGTGTCCAACCACCCTCTGTGTGAAGAGCCTTTTTCTAATATCCAACCTGACCACTTCAGGCCATTCCCTTGGGTCCTGTGTCACTGGTCCTCACAGAGAACATATCGTTGCCTCTTCTTCCCATCACATGGTGGTTGTAGGCTCCCCTCAGCCACTTCTCATACAGTTTCCCCTCAAAGTCCTTCACCATCTCCATAGCACTCCTTTGGATGCTCTCTAATAATTTACTATCTTTCTTATAGTGTGGTACCCAAAACAGCACACAATATTCAAGGTGAGGCTGCCCAAATGCAGAGCAGAGCAGGACAGTGCCCTTCCTTGCCCAGCTGTGATGCTGTGCCTGATGCACCCCAGGACATGGTTGGCCCTTTGGGCTACCAGGGCACTCTGGTGACTCATGTTCAACTTGCCACTGACCAGGACCCCTAAGTCTCTTTCCATGGTGCTACTTTCCAGCATCTCATTCCCATATATCCAGTCCATATATCCAGGGCTGCCCTATCCCAGGTGCAGAATCCAGAACTTTCCTTTGCTGAACTTCATACTGTTGGTGATTGGCAACTCCTCTGATTTGTTGTAAGACTCTCTGCAGGACCTCCCTGCCTTTAAGGGAGGCAGCAACTGCTCCCAGTTTTGTATCAGCTATGAACTTGCTTAGTATCCCTTCCAGTCCTGCATCCAAGTCATTCACAAAGATGTTGAAGAGCACAGGGCCTAAGAGAGAGCCCTGCAGAGCCCCATTAGTGACAGGTCATCAGTCTCATGTCATCTGTTCACTGCAGCCCTTTGTGTCCAACCCCTGAGCCAGTTGCTCACCCATCACATAATTTATTTATCCAGCTGTGTGCTGGATATTTTGTCCAGAAGGATACTGGGAGAGACAGTAGCATAAGCTGTAAGGAAATCCAAAAAGATGGCATGAGCTTCCCTGATGACTTCCCTTGATCAACTAGATGAGTTATGTTCTCATTAAAGAAAATCAGGTTTGAAAAGCATGATGCCATGCTGGCTGTGACCGAGGACTGTGTAATAATCAGCTGTGTAAACTAGAATATACAAAGGGTCCCTAAGCTTTATCACAATGTTAAAAGCCAAAGTGTGTAAATATCACTGCAGGTGATATTTGAAGGAGTAGACCCAGATATCAATTTTTTTGAGCCTCCTGGGGCTATATCTGAATATATAGTTTGTACTCTGCATCTCAGAGCAAATCTGTATGCAACAACCTGTTCTTCCTGCCCCCAGAGTGTAGATGTCTGCTGTGCTGCTTTTATGCAGTAGAAAATCCAGCCTCTTTGAACCAGGAGTCAGTTGAGTGACTTTGTTTTTCAGGTCCTCACACAGTTATGAAAACCAGTTCGTGTTGGGCACAGAGCAACTACAGAAATTCAGGGTGGTGACATTTGTGCTGTGAATCAGAACCCACAGTTAAGTTTTCTTACAAGTTTCCTGTCAAAATTTTTGTCACATCGGCCATTACAAGACACTTCAAAAGCCTCGGGTAATGCACACTTTTCTAAGAGGTTTCTAGGAGAGTGTTTATTGAGCTCTTAAAAATCACCTACATAGTTCTTAAAAGCATGTAACAAATAGGTAGAGCTAGTTAATTTTGTTCAAGACTGTCAGACTACAAGTGGTCCTAGGATGGGGGCATGGGAAAAGGAAAGAAGCATGCAGATATCATTGACAGAGAGCAAAATGAACATTTTAACCAAAGAATTCATGTTAATGGAAGGAAAGGCTGTCCCCAAGCACATTAACAGCTCCTAAACTTGGTTCTACCTTTCCTCAGGCTAGACCCAGAAGACTGCTGAAGGCAGTGCCCTTTTAAAGGATATTCTGCCTTTTGCTGGATGAGAAATTAAGAGGGGACAGAGAAGTAGCCCTTGCACCTCAAGAGTCTTTGAAGCTTCTGAGTCAGGTAGTGGCAGCCAGATGCCCTCCAGCCTTATCTGCTACCCTTTTATTTAGGACAGGCAAAAATCATTTCTGGAGGGACTTAATTAAATTCCACTAGATCACAGTCTCTGTGCAACTCATCTTCACTTCTCTTCCACATTTATAGCTGATGAATGTCTGCAACCTTCCTCATTACACACAGGGGTTATTTCCAGAGGTGCAGGCAGCAGGATACAATTCATAGGACAGCGAGATGAAGCAGAAGGTCTTATGCATAATTCTGCACTGAATATTCCTTCACTTCCTGATTCTACGCCTGTTGTCTCTGTAAGATGGATACAAGCATTCCCTCCTTCGATGTTTGCAAATGACAAGTGTGTATATTAAAATGTTGTCAAGCTGCAGCTCTGAAATGACATGCCTAAACTGTTGGTAGACAGACAGGAGATGGACTGCAGCAAAGCACCCTGGCTTTTCCTGGGCTCTTGGAGCAAGGTTTCTGAATTTATCAAGAAGGTTAAATTTGTAGTGCTTAACATGGAAAATAAAATGATGCATTGGAGGGTTGACAGCCTTGCTTTCAAGGGCCCATTAGAGTGTTTTTTGTGAAAAGGATGTGAGTTCTGGGCAGGATACTACTAGAACCAGCTTATTAAAATCATCCACACACCACTCTTGGTAACTCTGGCTTTGCTGCCTTTGGTGCCCAAGGGCAGTCTCCACTGCAGACAACTATATATCTGAGTGATGTTAAAATATCTTTTAGAAAAATAAAGCTCAACAACAGCTCAAGAATCTCAGGCCTTTTCTATATTGTACCCTCCTGTCTGTTCTTACCAAATGGTAAATTATCTCTGTTCTGAACTGGATTTCTTTTTCTGTGACTTTCTATGGCATGTTATCTTTACATTTTCTATTACTGCGTGCATTTTGCCTTTTTCTCTCAGTGTTTCCCTGCTCATCCTCAGAATACGATCTCTAGCTAGTGATACTGTTGCATTTTCTATGCTTACTTTGCCATTTCCAGCCATTGGTAGAGCTCCAGAATTTCTGTGTGTTAGCTCCAGCAGAGTGGAGCTGTTTCCCCCATTTGATTGTGTAGCTGTAGTGCCCTGGCAAGGCATCACTGTGTTGTACTGAACTGGACTGGCTGAGCACTGTGCCATCTGTACACAGGTTATTACCCTTTACAGCCCCTTTTGACAGCAGCTCTTATGGCGCCATAGGAAGTGATGACTATTTATATAGCCAGCATATATAGCTCCATGTTGCTATAGTGATAGGAACGTGTTCTTTTGCATGCTGGTAGTGGGGTGTTGTGGATTTCTTTGGAAGTTTTCACTCCCCAAGCAATAATTTGGTTGGGAACCAGGCTGCCCTCCAGTAGAGCCCTGTGTCAGCCCAGCATCAGGCAGTCTGTGGAGCCTTGGATGTCTCTGGGCTGTTGCCTCTGAGGTGGAATAACAGCATAAATGAGAAAGTAATAAAGATATTCATAAAGTAAAATGAGATTTTCATCTTCACATCCTGAGCAAACTATCTGTATTATGCAAATATCAAAATGGCATAAACAAAACAGATCCTCCTTGTGCTAGGAGCATGTTTTGGCTCTCTTGAGATATTTGATACATTTGATGCATTTGATATCAATATAACTGATATTGCACTGCCCAGAAATTTACCTCAGACTATTCTTAGTCTTCAGCTTGATTGGTCAACCATTCAGAACATCCATGGGAAATATCTATATTTGCCTAAGGGTCTTTTCTTCCCTACCCCTCTGTCTGGTCTAGATTAAATATTTCCACATAGTGGCTTTGGAGTCCAGGATAGAATTGCTTCCCTAAGCAGGATGCTGGGGAATATGACCCTCTTGTTTTTGCCTAGGTAATTCACAGTGTGTTGAACTGAAATGGACTCCAATACCATGTGATTTCCACAGAAGTTAACCATAGAGCACTATGATAAAGTGATGCATATATGTCCTTGATTATATATAACTTAATATATAGCTATATTAGTTATATTATATATTTCTATCTATAAATATCTATTCAATGCATTTAAATAGTTACATCTGCATATAAAGTCAATAATTCTTTATGTCTGTAACACTGCTATTTGGCCCAGGAGTCAAATTCCTAGTCCAGTTGTAGTATGTACAGAGAGCAGATAAGTATAAAGTACATGGCAGAAACTCCATCACAGGAGTTACTTCACGTACTAATAAAAAGAATGATCTTATTGGGACAGTTTACATAAATAAAATCATTCCACGTGTCTCAGGGTTACTAGATAATGCCTGGGGCATGCACACAGAGTGGTCCACCTGGCTTATCTCACATTCAGTTTAACAGGGGGTTATCTCTGATTTCAGCAGGAGCAAGGAGCCTTCAGGAAAACTGTGCTTGTGTCAGCACTCATGCAGTGCAGTGAGGGGCCTAAAGGAAAAGCGTAGGGGAAAAAAAAATTATGTGTTTTCTTTTTACTCCCCCACAGATTGACCATCTCTGCTGAATGTCCCATGCAGCTTGAAGATTTCCCCATGGATGCACATGCTTGCCCATTAAAATTTGGAAGCTGTAAGTTTTCTTCTAGAATAAGAACTTGAAAAGTACCATTTTCTGTCTTCTCATGTTCAGAAATGTCTTGTACAAATCTTTCACCCTCCCCCCCAGCCTTCCCCTTTTAACATGGTTCTTTAGCATCCCCATTCTGCTCCCCTTTTGCTATCCTGCTGCTTCTTTCCCATGACTATGCTTTATCTGGGTCTGCTGCTTTTCCACTCATGCCTGCATACTCCATGTTAAACGGTGAGTTGATGAGTGATATGTCTTATATATCCACATCAAGTGTAACAGCCACTGTTAGATGGAGTTCTAGATGCAGACAGCTAAATTGATAACTTGGTTTTCCATCTGGAGTAAAACAGAGCTTTCACTGGCTCGATCAGATTGATGTGCAATTGTTATGGCATTTACATGAACCAGACTGCAGTACAATATCTGCATTGCATATATTAAAAGAGATCTAGAATATTAAAAGAGGAAATATCTTTCCATTTGGCTTTAATAAATCCAGTCCTGTATCCTGTTACATGATGTTTAATACACATGTATTTGTATATATGCACACATTATTCTAAACTGTATGCTGAACAATGATTTTTCCTCAATTCCAAGCCTCTAATCCACCACACTGCTGCCTTGCCAGAAGCTTACTTTAAAAATAACCCCAGGGAATCAGATGGTTATATTTAAAAACAAAGCTCTTAATTAAAGTACAAATAAGGCTACTGCAGTAGACTATTTTTTTTGTTTTGGTAATCAAATCAGCGCTTCCAGGTGCAATCATTGTCTCTGAAGACTTTTGATAATTACCATGCAAGGCATTTTGCTAGCCCCTGAAGCCACCTAACTTCAGCATTTTGCAATGCTTTTCAGCCGTATCAATTTAGAGTCACTAATCCTAGCAAGATTAAGCTTTGCCTTTATCGTCTGTATCTGCCCTGATTTAATACTGACTATACATTGTCTTCTAGTGATCATACTAAGAAGTTAAAACACTGTTTACAGTAACTATACCACATTACCAAATTTAAGATGAACTGATTTCCTTTCCCTCTTCCAATCCAGATTCTGTTTCATCCAAAGAGTCACTAGTATTTTACAAACTCACTGCAGGTTCAAGTGTGTTTATGGACTTCAGCAGCATTAATTTACAGCAAAGCCAATATAAATCTGAAGGTCCAGACACCTTTACATTCCACTTAAAAAACCTGTATGCAAATCACCCATTTAATTCTGAACTTGAAAATGGGAAAACATCTCATAGGAGACTAATTGTTTATATACAGGGTTAAACAAAAGCCACTGGGAAGAATTAATAAGACAAAGAAAAAGAAGTTATCCTTCCTGGTATTACAGTGTTTATCAATAGATGAAGTTACATTAGTTGATTTCTAGTCTAGACTACAGAACTGATGTGTTGTATAGTTTTATGAAATCTTGCAAAATATGCAATATTAAAACGTACATATTTAAGTAAAGAGTCTGATGCAGCAGAGATCTGAAGCTCAGCCTTAAAGTTAAATGGATATTTCCGTGTATTAGTAGATTAGGTGCAGTAAGGTACAGGTTCTAACTCTCCACATAGTAAGACCAAAAAAAAAGCATCCCAGTTAAACATGTGAGTGCATGAGATAACATTACGAGATAAGCTACAAATGCTTAGAAGGAGTGCCCAGTAATCTGTCTGAATGTAATTATATGTCCTGCTAGTGCCAGTTGTGTTACATGTTAATCACCTCTTAGCGCTCAGGTAATTTTAATCTGTGTCAAAACCAGCACCAAGGATTTATATTTTAGGCTTGTGAGGGATGAAGAGAGTTTTGCTTTCTGCCCCTTGCCATGCTCAGAATAAAATCCTAGAATACGTTTATAAGGTATTATAAGTAACCTGTAAGTTTTTTCACCATGTTTAGACATGGAACCATTTGGTCTGTGCTAGCCACACCACTGGCCTCTGCAAAAAGTAAATATATAGGGACAAGATATAGACAGTCTTTCAGCCTGGAGAATATCTGTATTACTGATCTACAGCTCCCTTGTAATTTATTGGGATTTAACATGTTTGTACAAGTAGCAGCCAGTAAGTCTAAGTTTATTGAAATAGTCCAGGTATATTTTAGGAGAGGACAATATTTATTCCCTATTTACAGCAGTGTGGGTTTGCATTGAGTCACCTGCAGGCTTGCAGAAAGACAAAGCCTACAGGGGAATATGATAGATAAGCACATAACCTTTCTGCTTTAGCTTTCCTCAGTGTCTTTCCCTACAGGCTTTCTTTTTTAATGGTTTTCTTTCCAAAAAGGTTTTTGAAAAGCCTCAAGGAATAGCATCAAAGTAAATGTTAAACATATTATCAGTGGAGCTGGGAGGGTGGAGAAGAAAGTGGTGCTAACCAGTCTGAGGATGAAGAGAGCAGGGCAGTGGACTGAAAGAGCTGGTGTACGGCAGATCAGCACCAGAAAGGATGCTGAGAAGTGATCAGTGTTGCAGCAGAGGCAGGAGCAGGTTATTCATTTTCTGGCTGCATGAACGTTCATTATGATTCCTATAATTCAGCAGGCAAAAGGCAAAAAGTGCTTGATATTTTCTTCATTATGAAAGAGAAGGAAAATTAAGCTTTCTCACATAAATAAAGGTAAATATTGAATTCTTACGTCCTATTTGACTGAATTCTTGCTAAATTAGAATTGTGAGAGATTTTATGGGCCTAAGAAGCATGATATGTAGCAACAGAATATTTTGTAGAAATAATTAAAAGCCTGGTCAAAAACACAAAATGTGATATAAAGTTACCTGTGCATGCCACTAGCCTAGGTACCTGCTGGGCAGTCCAAATGCCCATTGCAGAAGTGGTATTTTAGCACTCCATGGCATGTCGTGGAAAGGACAGAAGTTCAGGGACAGCTCCTAATGAAATGAACAGAGCAGGTTTTACTTGTCCTTTAGTTGTCCTTCTGTTAAGTACAGCTCCCCACTGCTCCAAGATGGCAAGATCAGGTGGCTCTGCTCCAGGAGTACATGTATACAGGTACCTTTCCTGTGGGATTGCATCCCTGCTAGGGGTCAGAACACCTGTAGAAATTATCCTGCAGAAGTCTCATTTAGAGGGAACCGGGGATGATGCATGAGCACAGGCTCAGAGGTTTCTCAGCAGGCTCTGCTCTCTTTGAATCCAGGGTACTTGATGGGGATTGCTGTGACAGTCTGTTCATTATCTCATGGTAGCATGGGAAGGGTGCTGGTTTCTTCCATGGCCAAGTTTAAAATAACTTTCCTTTGCAATTCTAGTGCTGACCTGTACTCTAAATAACTTTGCTGGTCAAACAGGATGTAATGAAAATTCCTGATGCCAGAAGCAGTTTCACTAGGAGCACCTTAACCCAAGAAATTTGATCTAAACCTGAGGCTATTTCTGGTGTGGGGAGGAAGAATTAGATAAAATAACAAGGACATTAAAGCTTCCTAGCTTTAATGTTTCACCTCTTCCACTGACAGTCCCTAAGAATACATTAAGAGTATAATTTAGTACAGTGTCCAAATGCCCATGTGTCACCAGGTAGGTAAGCATCATTATCTCTAGTGCAGCTGAAACAGAGAAGTTAATTGACTTTCCATAAGGTCATGCAGCAAATCAATGTCAGAAAAAGGATTAGACTCAACGTCTTTGGTTGGAGAGGCAGATGTCTAATCCACTAGACCATGAAGGCCTCTGCCCAGGCAACTGACTTAACTCCTAAATCTCATTTTACTCCTGTGTTAATTATATCTGTGTTACCTAGCTCACAGGGTTGCCCTGAAGATGAATTAGTTAATTGCTGTTAATTGGTGCTTTGACAATATTGAATTCTGTAAGGTGGAGTCTATTTATGACAACTGTCTCTTGAAGACACAGTGCCTGAGTACATGGAGTTACCCGATCTTGTATCATGGACTGGACAAATACATTAAGCAGCTACTAGTCACTCAGCAGCAAACCCACCCCCACCCCATGCTATTTTTAGAGTAAGTAGAGAATTTAATGAATATTCTGAAAATAATGAGATCCCCAAGCTCATGAGCACAAGAAAAAGAGGACCTGTGTTGATTCCTGATGAATTTTAATCGGCCATGAAGATGGCCAAAGTTGATTGCTGTGGATCAACAAGCGAGCTTACCAGCTGTTGGTAAGGGAACAATTTGTAGTGTCTGGAGATAGTAGCTAACGTAGTTTATGTACATCTTCCTTTTTAACACCTCAAACTGAGTCACAGTTTGACTTTTGATAAAGGGAAGTGCACAGGCTAGTTCTGTAGGAGGACATACGCTCAAATTATTTTCCTCTAATAAGCATGGTGAAGTCAGAGTAATGAGGAGACAGTAACTTTACCAGTATCCCAATTTTTATTGCAACACTGAACATTAAGGCAATCACTATTCACATACTATCCATTTCTTGTAGCCACTTAGAATTTTTTTTTAAAAAAGGTATTTTAATAAAATTTCCCTGATATTTTCTTAGCATGCAGTGAAGGCATTGAGGTGAAGGCACCTACAGGGTTTTTTCTTCATTTTGTACTTTTCCCAATTAGCATCTGCAAGAGCTGCAGGAAAACTACAAGTATGGAGGGAGAACTTGAAAACAGTGTTGTTCTAAACAGACTTTAATTCTGGTTTAGTAAAATATGATAAATAATGTATTCGGCCTCTCAAAACCGGTGTGTAAAAGTCTTGTATAAGAATATGATTAAATGAATAACAAATAAACACAAATGTTAATTTTAAGAGACTTTGAAAAGTGGAAAGGGCTCTTAGGAAGCTTTTCATAGGTTGCTCTCAGGGACAGCTGGAACTGCAGTCTCATATGTAGAGGCAGAGCTTTTCTGCTACTCTTCCATACAGGTGGACAGAAGAGGCTCCTTGAATTTTTTCCTGAGAGCAGAGACAGCACAGCTTGTTGACTCTGCTGGGATGTATTAGTGCCTTCCTTGTGAAAGAACATGTGGAGAGAGCCAGGGCAGACCTCTGTGAAATGCTGAGCAGCCAAGTTCAACAAGACTAAGTTGTGATTTTGCAATTTGGGGCAGAAGTCAGCTAATAGGGAAGGGATAGGTTTGGTGGTGTTCTGCTCACTAACGTAGTATCTTCTGATACATTTTCCTGAGGCTTATCGCTGCTTCCTTAGACACCTCCATTGCAATTACTAAAATAATGTTGATACTGAATTACCAAAATAAGGTGAAGTTAGGTGAATACTAAAACTAAATATTTCTAAGACATTTGATGTATTTTTCTTCTCTCTTTCAACCCTATATTACTCTCAGCTACCAACCACCTCTTTAATTAGCATAATTTTCCCCTTATTTTTAGCTGTTTAGAAGCTAGAACTCCAGACACAATTAAATACTTGCTTGTGGCAGCATCAAACAGGCAGTCTAGACAACTGTGTTGGACCACTGTTGTTTTACTTAAGTATAGCTAGCCAGTAAAGCACAGACATCTAGTTAGCCTGAACTAATTTTCTGTAGAAGCCTTAGAGTGAATGGAGGGGATGGACGCCACCTAATGCTATTGCTGTTATTTGCCTTTATTTTCCTTAGAATCATGGACAGATGACTTGTCATGGGGCTGTGTTGTTTAAAAAAATGAAACCTTTTAGTGCAGAATGAGCCCAGAGACTTGGCCCATATCAAAAGCCTTGTATTGACAGCAAAGCTCTAGGGAATGGATGGGATGGATCTGTGACAATTTCAGATAGAAAAATATGCTCCAATTAGTTATGTAGAGTCCCTCTATGGCCATTGAAAGGAAATAAGTACTTCTGCATTGAGGTTCATTAGAACTACTTTTGATATATGCCTAAGGATGAGATGAATCATGTTTTAGAAGTTCCTATTTTTCTGCAGTGCTATCTCATGTAGGTAAGTGTATTATACCCTAGTCAGAGCAACTTAGAAGTCCATTTTTCTCTGCATTGCTAGCTCAGAAATACAAAACCATACTTTGTTCAGAAGAAAGTCACTTCTGCAGATCAGTTAGGTGTTACATTATATTGGTGGTGAGCTTTTGTATCTCTTCCAATGACTATTACAACTATTTCTGCTGGAAGTCCCATTTTTCAAAGGATCTCAATGAGATAGTCAGTAGGGCTTTTCAGTATAGAGAAAACTTAACCACTTCTTCAAGCATCTTGTATGAGCTGTGCCGTTTCTTCTGCATTGAGTGCAGTGGGTTAGAACAGCAGACATTTAAGCCTTCTCACAGGTTTTGCATCATAGCCTACAGTCATATACATGTAGGTATAGCAATATAGCTTCTTTAATTCAGCATTTTGGGCAGTTAGGTCCCACAGTCAAGCTGGAGCAATGTAGCGCAGAACATCCAAAGGGCAGGAAATTAATCAAGAATAGTGTGTAAAAGAAAATATTGTAATATTCAAGTATTCTGGAGATGTAAGAAGATTTCTTAACAGGAATCTACTTAGAAATTAAAACACAGTGTTCTGGGCCTGGACCATGTGGCTTCTGCAGCAGCTGTTGTTGGAGGACCCCAGTCTGCATAACTTGCAAATGTATTGGACCATAACTTACCACTGTCTGGTAGGTTTGCCATAGAAATATACTTTTTAGTTTGACAAAAGGGAAAAGGGCTCCCTAAAATGATCAGATCAGTCAGTTTTCACCCATTATAGGGACACATCCAGGACTTCCTTGAAAAGGCTGAAGAAACTGTAGTATGTCCTTCAAGCACTTGCAGTAACTGTCTCTATTTAACTTTTCAAAGGCTTTGTCATATATACAGGGTTCCTGTATGTCTGCACTGAGATAATGCTTAAAATACATTAGAACAGCAGCCCAGCCCCCTGGCTGTGTGATGGCTTTCCTTTGGAACAGTGCCCAGCTCTGGGTCAGTCAGCTTCTACTTCTGGTCACCTGCTGCATAGAAGCCAGTGAGTTTTTCGCTCTTAGCTTCATAACAAAGTGAGAAAGGGAGGTCAGAAAGAACAAAAGCTGTTGCCTTCCCCATGTCTCGCAGCCAGTGCTGAGCCCAGGCTGCAAACTCTGCTGATGCGCGTTGGCCAAGGGCTTGGCTCCCTACCAGCTGAGAGCAGTGTCCATGCAGGCAGGATCATCCTTAACAAAGCCCCTTTCTTTGGATCTGCTTACTGGGGGTGCTGGCAGCAGCTTTTGTAGCAGCTGCAAGGAGCCCCTTGAGCAGCCAGCCCTGAGAGGCTGCGCTCTGCCTGCCCTGGGAGCAGCCTCCTCCTCCTGAGGTGTTTCACAATCCCAGGCTTTTTGAGGAAGAAAAGCTCAGCTGGTGGTGGTTTTGAGCTCAAGGAAACAAAAATTCAGGCGGGGGTAGGGGCTGGTGTGGAGGTACTCAGCAGGGGTGTTTTTGTCCCACATGGAAGAGGTCTAGACAGGATTGTGGTGGAGCTGCGTGGAGATCCGGGGTGCTTTGCCAGTAGTACAAACATCAGCATGTGTTTCCCACTTTGGAGATTACAGCCTAAACTTAAAGGCTGCTCAACTGCCTGATTACAGGGAATCAATATAAGTTGTCAGCAATAGAAAACAACATGCAGAAGCTGTGCTTAATATGCTTAAGCTTTCAAATGGCCTTTGGGTGCAAACCTGCAAAGACACTGCTGTCTCACCATGCCCCAGACGGCAGCGCCAGGCTTGTGGTTGCCAGCCATGGATCATGGGTCTGTACCACTGGCAAATGGGATATTATTTGTAAATGTGACAAATGAGTGGATACTGCTCCACTGCTTTACAAACCAGGTTTTTAATGTCTCTTATTTTCTAAGGTGGTTGTTTCCATGGCTTGTAAGCATTTCATAAACATTTCTGGAATCATTCTCATGATCCCCGTGTGAGGTTGGTAGGTCTCTGCTGCCTGCATTTTGCAGGTGGGCATTAAGGAAGCAAAGAGCAATTACAGTCTCTTCTGTGCAAAGATAGAGTGGTTCATTACTTGCTTTTATTGCCTCTGTCGTTATGGGTCCCTAGGTTCAATTAGAGCCTCCCAGTGCTACTGCAGTACATTAATGACAAAATTACTTGCCTAAGGTTTTTGGGGAAGGAAAAAAGCTGTAAGACACTGCTCAAACTTGGATTTCAGTTTCTAGTCTGGCAGCTCCTTTATGACACCTCAGACTCTGGTGGGCCAGGAAGTCCTCCACCTAAATTGCTGGAACCTCATTAGCTTCCTCTCCTGCACAGAGAGCCAAGCCAGTCCAAGCTGTCACCCAGTGCTGCCGCAGTCCCAGCCCAGCAAGCTTCTTCAAAGGAAACAGTTGTTTCATGTTGTCCCCCATGAAGAAATGAGTAGGAAAGAGAACTGCCAAGAAGGAAGGCCTGATAAGCCTTCTGTTTTTTTCCCCCTTTGCTATCATTGCCACTGAAAGTCTCCTCACAGCCAGCCTGTGCTAAGAGCCAGCCATTTTGCTGAAAACATCCCAGAGCTAAATATGCCAGCAAAGCTGGGATTCCTCTCTCCTAAATTTATATTTTTGGAGGGTAAATATATACAGCTGAGCTGATTGCTCTTACCGTCTTAGGGGAGAGAAGTAGATATTTTTAGGTTCAGGTTAATCTTCTCCTAAAATAGGTCAGCTGATGGCTGTAAATAAGGAGATGTTTTGTTTATGCACAGAGAAAATGAGATCGTGAGCCCCTTTGGATCTGGGTCTCCAGAGGGACTGGGAGGGGACAGTTCCCAAGGAGAGGATGTGTGCCTGCACTTTGAACTGACAGCCTCAGGAGATTTTATCCCCTTCTCTGAAATACAGCGCTGCACTGTGCCCCAGAGCAGAGGTCTATAATCCATCTTCGGAAGTTTAGATGACTGCACCTGTAGTGTAGGGAATAAGTTCTTGTGATTGCAATTTCAAGGCAGTATTAAAGTGTTTGAATAATAATATTTCAGCCCGCTCTCTCTGCATATCTATTGATTACACATTCACACGGTGTTATTAATGTAGCAGTACTTCTGAGGTTTGTAAATGTCTTCATTAAGGGATAGGATTCAGAAACAGAGGTAGGTATTTAGCTGTGCAAGTAGTTCCAATCACTCTCAGCTGGTTTCAGGCCATACAGATTTATAAGTAAGGGTCTTTTGAATGGTAAACTCAGCAGATACACTATGATGGTTGAGTCCCTGATGCCATCATATTAGGGTGAGAAGAATATCTGTAGATTACAGTGAGGTTACAGTTTCATTCTGTGATGTTTCATGTGGCCAAAAATACCATGTTTGTGAAGGCATCCTCCACAACAAGATCGAGTGGCGTATTTTCTAAAATTTACTCTGCATTTCTCAAAAGAAACTCCAGTGACACTCCTGCAGAGCAGGTTATGTTTGCTTTGCTGATACTAAGTGGCACCTTGAAAAAGGAGGGGACCACTGCAATTAAGATTAAGCAAAGGTGCTTAATCTTTTTAAAGGTACTATGCAAAGTGAGTAATGGTATCCGCCACACTTTGGAGGATACTTTTGTTTGCCGTGCAAAAAGTAAATTAAATGTCTTAACATTATCCTCATAACCATACTGCTTTTCCTAATGAAGCAGCTAATATAAGTGCCTAATATTGTGATTGTAAATTCAAAGTTCATTAAGTGTTAGTACAGCATTCAAATTGGCTGGAATTACCACATGCATGGCCCAGAAAGACCGACGTAAGGTCAGAAATGTTCCTAGGACATTTAGCATTTAAAATGTCATCCTAGGACATCCTACTGTTCTGTTTCTCTAGTTCTCTTACAGTGGATATTTATGCAAGCCATAAAGGGGAAAAAGAAAAGGATCAGAGGCTGGCACACCAGATTTTGATGTGTTCCATAAGAAAAGCAGTTGTGTAGCCACTACTAAATGTGATGTAAAATCAATTCTCAGATTAGTTCTAGACTGAGACAGCTGCCACTAAACCTGAAAATAAAGAAAGAAGTTGTGTTAAAACTCCTGACCACAACACCAGTTGTGTTAAAACTTCTTCCTGAGAAGAAGAAACAGGAAGAGGCAAAAGAAGGAAGGCATGACGATCCCTAACATCAGCTCTCAGATGGAAGTAGGAATGCTGGGGGGATGACCTGGTGCTGCTGGTGCCTTGTAGCACTGGATGTGTAACATCCCCACAGCACACCCTGTTTAGACACCTCTTTCAGTCAGTATGTGGCAGGTGTCCCACACCACAAGTGGCAGAGATCAGTTGTCTACACCTACAGGTCTGTTTGCTGTTTGGCATGCTCCAGGCTGCGCCATGGAAAAACATTTAATTTGCTGGGATTTTTTTCTTCCTTTTCTGAGTAGAGCCTTGAGAACCTGCAATCCCAAGATGCACAGCTCAGTTCAGTGTGCCATGTCTGGTTTTTACTGCCTTTGTGTCAGATTTCACAGTAAGTAGTCACTCCCAGTTGCAATCCCAGTGCTTGGGAAATGGATGCATCCCTCTTATTGCTCCCCCAAGGTATGGGTGAGCATGATAGGGCAAGAAAGATCTGCTGTCACTCGTGCTCGTGATCATTCATGGGAGACATTCTGTGTTACTCTGCACAGCTCTGAGCTCTGGACTCTTCTTAAAGGCTGCCACAGCATCCTGTGAAGGTGCTATGCCTGACTGAATTCTTAGGACAACACTATTTGTTATTATTTGTGTTACACCCATCATCAGTATGATTGTGATTTAGTGTACCAACTTGAAAACAGTCAATTTATTGTATTAAAGAAGTCAGCAGATTTGCCTGTGCTAATTGTGAATCCAACCTCCAAAATCACAGTTGCTTTCAGTTTGGGTTTTTTCCTTTGCTTTATATTTTTGACCTCAAAGTCGGGTCATATTTAGACTTTTTTCCCATTAACTGGAACTTCTAAAATTACACAGGACCTTCCACCTGATTTCTTTCTTTGAAAAGCCAAAGAAAATGGCTTTTGCAAAACTATGTGTCTCAAAATGAATTTGACAGACATCTTCAGTTCTGTATGTTTCACCACCTTGTGGGTACACTCTTCCATTTCTTTTCCAAGCCAAATGTCTATTCCCACCTTTTCCTGAGGTGACTTGTAAATCATACTCTGAAAGAGAATAATTTTGATCTAACTTAGAGCTTTATTTTTTTAGCAATGATCAGTAGAGTATATTAGTGTTGCTTAGTAATGAAGTCTCTTGAGACCTGTCTGGCACATTTTTCAGAACATCCTATACTATTCCCTGAAGAATGTGACAACAAGATCAGATAAAACTGTATCAGGAAAACATATAGAATACTACTTATATTACCAAATTTTATTTTTGTTTCAATTTCAGGAAGGACAGAAATGAACATTTCAGTATGATTGGACTTCCTACTGCCTGTTTTACAGCCAGTGGTGCCCTATAATTTTTCATTAATATGCTCATGAGTTTCATCAGTTTTCATGTATAATTTCCTCCTTGGATGTCCTCTATTGTCACAGGCAATGACACTATGTAATTCCAAAAATGTTTCCTTCTGGGCATTTAATTTTTACTCACATCTGGAACCATTCTTGGTGCATGGCCAATATGAGTTTCCCAGTGCAAGAAGAATAGAGATTATGTGGAGAGAATCCTGTGCAGGGCCACAACAATCATTGAAGGGCTGGGGCATCTTTGCTGTGAGGGGAGACTGAGATCTTGGACTGTTCAGTATGGAGAAGGGAAGTCTCAGAGGGTCCTAATACATCTGTATAAATTGAAGGGATTGGGGAATGAAAGATGAAGAGGCAATTGGTGTTGCTCAGTAGTGCCCACTGGCAGAATAAGGGCCAGTGGTCATTAAAAAATACTACATTTCATCTAAACAGAAGAAAACATGCTTTTACTGTGGAAGTGGCTGAGCAGGTTGTCAAGAGGGATTGACAGCTGGCCACAGAGATTTGAATATTGTGGAGATATTAAAAACCTGACTGGATATGGTGCTGGAAAAAATGCTTTTGGTGTCCCTGCTTGAGCAGGCTGTGGGACCATGTGATCACTAGAGGTATCCACCAGTCCCTGCCATCCTGTGACTCTGTTTTACATTAATTTGTAGTCCCGTGTGTTTGTACACATTACACTTCTTGTCTGTGATGTAGTCAAAATCATGCATGCTGTTTATCTGTATGCTATAAACTCATGCCAGTTTAAATGATCAGTCTCAATTTTAATTATTTCAGGTCCCTAAAGTAATTGCTATAACCCTGAAATTCTTCCAAGAACATCAGAATTCATCACGCTATGGCAAAGTCTTTATTTTTGGCTCTTAATCATTTAATATGTGAATACATTTCTCTCAGTATTTGTATTCTTATTTTACATTTAAAAAGTATTTTTATAAATAGCTATTTCCCCCAAGACCTAGACCATGCATATTAGTATCATGTCTTGTTATTGTTATTTTTAAATGTACATTTTTACTAGATTTGTTTTCCATTTGCCCTTTCTATAGAATGATCTCATTTGTACATCAAGTCATTCTTACAAAGTCATTTTAATGGGAAAATTCCAATTACGGAGCTCAAATCTGGCCTGAGTCACATAGGCACAACTGTTGACAGATGCTTTGTAATGGGCTACAAAGTATTTGTGCACAAACCCCAAGAAATCCAGCCTGACTCTTAGAATTCAAGCTGGTACATGATGGCTTAGTGGCAGTGCTGTTCTGTAGCCTGCAGGAGTCTGAGAGGCTGTAAATCTGGATCACTAGTGAGTTATATAACAGCCTCTAAGTGAGTCAAATACATTAATGGTTAGATAAGATAGATATTTGTATGTGTATTCAGATTGTAATTAGAGTTTCTAAAAAAGCTGAAAATTTATGCACATCTTCCCCAATCAACAGGCTTTGGCAGGGATTAGCAATACTCCCAAGATTAGGCAGTCTGACAATCCTTGTGGCATGTACTAAAAGTCACGATAATAAAGGCTTAGAATGTAACTGCACAATTGGAATGAATAAAATAGAAAACAAACCAGAAGCCATCTTTCTGCAATATCTCTTTAAGTTAACTCAGCATCCAACTAGCACAGTTCTGAAAATTCCAGCCATGGCTTGTGGACAAATGGTCTGTTTAATTGTGGAATGTATCTCAAGCATGCTGGGTGGGCATCCAGACATGCTGAACAGGCTGCCTTAACTTAACTATTCAGGCACTGCTTTATGGTTCCTGTGAGGTCTGTCAAAGGATTTAGGGGGTGTTTTGGAGAAGGGTTCTTTGTTTCTCAATTATTTTATGCCGTGTAATGCAGGAATGAAAATTTATTGGCAGATATCAGTGGTGATTTTTTTTTATCAGGGATTGCAGCTTAAAAAAATCAGTCCTAGAAATATATCTGGGTCCCATAGACTTGAAGTTTGTGTTCATCCATCCACATTTAGGTTTATTTGGCTTAAGGTGCCAAGAAATAGTCTTCCTCACCACCACTTTTTTGTTTCCCCCTGGAGTTTCTTACAAATATGGAGGAGAGAGAAAAGCAAGGAGGAGAGTTTCTGTCAGAAGCCATCCCTACCCTGCTGTGGGGGCAGCGGCAGGAGAAAACTCCCTGCTTGTGAGCTGCCTTTTACAGGGCTATCCTCCATGCCAAGGCAAATGTCTGGGATCCTCCAGGTCTTACCCACTTGCTGCTGTGCTTTGCTGGACTTTTTCTTAATGTAATTCCTCTCTCTCCCCTGCCCACTGTTCACTGGTATAAGAAAGGCCATGTCTGGCTTTCCTTCCCAGCCATACAGGAGCAGGGAAAGTGTGGGAGAAGAGCAAGGGACACCTTTACTATTTTTATATTGTGTGCTGTACGTTGGATGCTAGAATGTAGAAAAACAGATTTGCTTGTCAATAAATACATAAGAGAAGATATTATTTCTTTCATCATTCTGGTAGGTGATAAGCCTGCAGCCATTTATCAACTGTCCAGTAGAAGTAAATGTCTGTTGTCATTTTCTCACATTTAATAACATTATACTTCTTTGTAATTTTAGCTGTTCATCTGAACTGCAACCTTTTTTTTCCTTTTTCAAATAAGTGAGCATAGAAAAGAAAGGATACTTTAATGAGAATTCATCCTTTCTTTGACAAGACAACAAAATGATTGTAAAGAACACAAGATTAATTATTTGGATTCAGAAATCCAGAAGACATGCACTTGCTTAAAGTAGAATAAACACCAAGCAGTCTCACTTGAATTTACAGTGGCTTTGAAGTTGAGTTTCCTTTTGCAAAACTATCAGCATCATTTTCTCAGCTTGCTATTCCAGAGCTGCAACTACATTTTACTGTCACCCTCTTGGAGACATCACTACTCTGTGTGTAACGTAAAGGAGATGATATATTTCCATATTTCCTTTTGTTGGTACACCTTTCTCATATCTCTAAACAGCAAGACCTAAAGTTGTTCAGTGCTCCAGCAAGCAAGGCTAGAAGGCAACCTATTGGAAGCTTTGCTTAAGTGGAAGAGTGTTTCTACAAAATTTGCTGTGACAGTGAATAATACTGTCTCCATTAGTACTTCTACCCTGATAGCAAAATAACATCATTCTCTACTGTACCCACAGTTTCAGCTTTCAATATGACCATGCCTGATTTTACTGCAGGGGTTATCAGCTGGAGAGCTGGAGCTTCTGGTTGTCAGGTGTGGGGTAACTGGAGTTTGAGGTTTCTGTGAAGATATGGCATAAGGTTTGCAGTAGAAAGACAGCTACCTGCTAAAAGTACACAGGGTTAACTCTCTGGAGGTTTATCTAGATGACCAGAGAAGAGATGTTCAGTTGCCACACCAAGGTGGCTTTTTCCTGTCAGAACCTGATGTGTAATAAGGAAAGGAGGCACTAAGTCATAAACCTTATATTAGAGTTTCTTAAAACAAACCACGTTTTATTATATTTGCATGGAAGATAGATGAGGATCATATAATATTTGTGATCCATCACAGTAGAATATATCTAGATTGAGGTAAATTCATGCTATTCCTAATGTGGCAGACTTCTCCTGAAGAGGTAAAATCACTGCAGGTTGCATTGGTTTGGGTTGGGCTCCACAGGCACACATTTGTTATCCTCTTGTGTCTTCAAGGCGTGGCTATAACCATCCTGCCCTTGCACAAGAGTCTTTTCTAGATGAGCTATTCTCTCTTCTCCCATGGACACTCTAATTCCTGGCCTAGCAGTGACACAGCTCTCTGTCTTGTGGCCTCACAACAGATCCTGTGAGGAAGGACCTACAGACAAGAGTCTTCATCCCAGGCAGGCACTGGCCTCATGCTGTGCTCTTGCCTGCCTGAATGCTCTCTCTTCTCACCAACTGGCCTGGGATTGGCACCCCCCTTCCCTGGCATGGTTTCAAAAGAAAACAGCCTCATGAAGTAATGCTTAGACATACCTGTGGGATCTTGAGTTTTGGCATCTTGTGGCCTCTCTCTGAGTTGCAAGTATTTTACAAGAGGAGCTGCTGGACTCCTGCAGCATAGGAGCCCCCAACTCTGTTCCACTACATATGTTTTAGCACCCAGTAAAGGCTGCAATTCACAGCAGAGGTGTTGAATTATTTTTGGACTCCCCTGCCCTTTAGGCCAGACAGAGTAAAGAACCAAAGCATCTGAAATCTTGTTAAACCTTACAGGCCTAAATTCTTGTGTGATTGCAATTTCAATGAATTTGGTTACAGTACTCGCATTGGGAAGCATCTAGCCAGGATGAATTAATGTATATCATCATCAGAAAACAAAGAAAAACCCAATTATCCTGATTGCTGGGATCATTGCAGAGACAGGGGGGTGCTGAGCTGAGATACATCTAGATCATCCCAGAAAGAAAAAAAAAAAATTAGTCCAGTGCTGTTGTTAGGAACTTTTTTTTTTGCATAGGAAGTAACATAGGTAAAAATTGAATTTTCTGACAATCCCAAAGCTACTTAAACATATCCCACATTCCCTGGGAATAATCAGCCCATGAACAACATATACCATATACCACCATTTAAAAAAAGGAGGGCTTTCTGCATTACTTTGTTTAAATGGACCCATCTCCTCCCACTTGTGTTCTCCAGATGGAGCTTTGAAATTATTTACAGTTCATTGTGAACTTGTAGTCATCTCAGAGATAGTAAAGTATTTCAGCTCTAAAGGGAAGGTGAAATTCCATGACTTTTTGTGATGCAAATATTTTGAAATAGGGAAGACATTCCTTCTTAGCCTTTCAAAGTAGATCATGACATATAATTACAGTAATTTTACTGCAGAGCTACAAATACAAGCATAAGGAAGGCATGTGGGCAGTCCTGCATGGCTAACAAAGGATGAAAAATTTGTAGATTCTCAACTTCCAAACCCAGGATCAGCCCTGGATACAGCAGCAACTGTCAGATAAGTGACAAAAAATAATTTCAAATTATCAATGTCTTTGTAGTGACAGTAGTTCGTAATTATTTTTTTTCTCAGAAGGCTAGCCACTGTGTAATTACTCATCTCCCACCCAGTTAGGAAATTCTGCCCTGCTCTTCATCTGAATCTGCCTGGAACCATCTTTCAGGCACTTTTTGGGAGTAGTCCAAGAGATTCACCCTGGTTTCAGATTTATGTATGCAAGTATCTATACTCAGAGCTTGAGCTACATCTCAGCTTTTTGTCAGTGAGCTGAATAAGCTGAGCTGCTTAAGTGTCAAATCATGACTTATTTTCCAGTCCGTGGAGGTACTTGTAACCTTCTTTTGACCTCTCCCCTTCTCTGTCTTCATTATTTCTATAACTTTTCTGAGGTGTGGATGAAAAGCCATAAACAGTCAGAGCAAAGGTGTATTGAGCCTAGTGCCCTGCCTCCCACATCCGACAGGGTAACACGAAAGTGCAAAGAAAGTGCTGCTTTCTTCCCTGCTACCTGGTCAAGCATTCAAGTGAAGTTCACTGTGCTACACACGTGCTCTTAGCTTGAACTGGGATTGCTTCCCATTTTCTGCTGGACATTCCTGGTTTTATGGATCCAGGGATCACCCTACCATATTTCTTGCCCTTGCAGTGCCTCAGAAGCTCATGCTGACCCACTGCCTCTGACCCAATGCTTATGAATTTTTTTAAGTCCTCCATGGAGCTGCACCTTTCCAATACAGCTCACTTGCAAACAAAACGCGCAGTCTGATGGAGTGAGAACACATCCTTCAGCCTAGCCTGTTGTCCTTTACTCTCAAGTCCTGATCTGGAAAGCCACCATGTGTTGTCTCCTGAATGAGGATGTCAGGTTTTTTCCAGAAAGAAACATTCTGCATTGACACCTTCCAAGTTCAGAAGTGCAGAAGATGAGATATTAATGTTTGACTTCAGATCACTCCCAAGCTTACCTGCTTTTCACCTTCCATTTGGAAAGTAAGCCTTGCCTGATTTCCAGACATTTTAGTACAATGTACTCTGGCCTACTGTAACATACTTGCAGAAGTGTGACCTGAAAACTTTTGATGCTAGAGGAGTTCTAAAAAGTAGGAAAGCTACTTATATTAAATGAAATATAATTAAATTTAGAGTTGTCTCCTGGGGTTTTTGAGACCATCTGCAGAGGCTTAAAATCTAAACCCAGCATTGACAGTCTGTAAAAGAAAACTGAGATTTCCTTATAATACTGTGATCACTCTGGGTGTTGGAGCATTAAAAGTTACACCAGCATTACAGAGGAAGGAATGAGCTGGCACTACTGCAACCACATTTAATTCCTAGGACTTCTAAATGAACATGAGAGAAATCACATACACATCTGCAGCTGTGCAGGTGTTTTCATACCATCACCCATTCTGCTATGCACAAACACCTACCCTCTCCTTGCAGCTCCCTGCCCCATTCCTGCTCTCCATGCATTCTCACCCTTGCATTCTGTGTCTGCTCTTCAGCATCACAGGCACAGGCAGGCACATTCCAGCTTCCTTTACCCACATGCAAGGCCTGTGCCCTCACCCACACGGACGTATTCCAGTCAGTGCATACACACCAGACCCTGCACCTGCACAGGGCATCACTTAGAATTCTGTCCTGGGGACTGGACAAGACAAGGAGGGTCCTTGTTGTCCTAGCATTCAAGGTGTCTGAGTCCATATGAGGGGGAACTTCAGCAAAATACCTCTAGCAGTTTGCTGGGGTGTAGGAGCCACCAGTGAGGTGAGTATAGGTCTGAGCTGCTTTCCTAAATTGAGTGGTTGTGATGGATTATATTTATACCTTTAGTGTTCCAGCCTTTCACAAACCATCCCACACATCTCTTATATTAGAAGGCTTCAACCTAATATTTTTTTTGAGCTGGGCATATGGGACCATGATTATATCATCTTTATTTATTTTTCTCCATTCACTCTCACTCCTCCATTCTTCTCTCTCCCTGTCATTATCATTTAAAGATCCACTAAAATATTACACAGTGGTTTTTACTCCTGACTGTCTTTTTCCCCCCCTTGTTGGCAGATGCTTACCCCAATTCTGAAGTGATCTATGTGTGGACTAACAGCACCACAACGTCTGTGGTGGTGGCTGAAGATGGCTCACGACTTAACCAGTACCACCTGATGGGACAAACCGTGGGCACGGAAAACATCAGTACCAGTACAGGTAGGGGGAACATTTCCATCCCACGGTTGCTGATGGCTGGAGCAGGAGGGGAGATTCACAGGATTCACTTTGCAATAAGGCTAGGGAAGCACCTGTGGGAGGTGGAGTGCCAGGGAGAGCCTTTGTTCAAGTGTAGAGGCATTTAAACACTGAGGGTTAAATGCTGGCTCTTAGGTACATTGCTGAAGACACATCCAGGCTCCTGGTATTTACAGGAGTGCCTGAGAAACCTCACGCAGTTTCTTGGCGATCGCCCTCGCTGTGGCTGCCAGCGCTGTTGCTGGCTGATTTCCCCGAGGGAGGAACCACCCTGGGAGGCAAACACCACCCACGCATTTGATCCGTTTCAATCATCGCTTTAAAATGATTGCTTGATGGAACCGCGTGGGGGGGAAGGGAATGGGGGGGACTGTGGCATGGCAGGGCTGTGCGGCGTGTCGGGGGGACCACGTGGCCGGGGAGGAGGCGCAAGCCCCGAGGATCCCCGTTCCCTCTCGGGCTGGAAGCGGAGGCGCCAGATGTGGCAGCATTAGGGAGGCAAAGCAGCTTTAATCCCCGGGCGGGCATCCACGTGAGCCGCGGCCCCCCGCTGCCCGAGGCTCCCGCGCAAGGGCAGCCCTGGCGGGCAGCGGCGGGGGGGACTCGGGGGGTCGGGGCCGGGACACGCATCACGTGCGCGCAGCGGGACCGGGGCTCCACCGGGTTACACAATGCGCTCCGCCGGAGAGCATTAGTGGCGTCCAGCGAAGGGAGGGGGAAGAGGTGGAAATTGAATAGCCTGCCGTGGAGAAAAGGGGCATTTCCACTGCTGGTGGTTGCAAGGGGCTCGGGTCGGGGAACGGGGTAGCCTGCGGCAACATGCCTGGGAGCAATTCCTGCAGGCAAAGCCCACCAGAGTGTGCTAGTGATATTCTGTGTCCCTGGAGAAAAATGATGGCCAGAGTGGGAGAGGACAAAGTATGGATTAAATTAGGAACCTTTTACTATATGTAGGAAGTTAAGGAGACATGAAAACAAGTACATATATGTACACTTGCACACAAAGTTAGTTGGACCAGAACATAAAGATGCACAAAACTTTGTGCTCCACCTGGCAAATAAAGAAGAGACATCTGAGCTTGGTGCTTGTGCTCCAGAAAGAACAGAAAGGGAGGGAAGGCTCGCCTTGGGCAGCCACTAAACTTGACTGCCATTTCCATCCTATAGACATTCACCCCCTCCCTTGCCCATTTCAGGAAAAACAAAGCTGATGCTAAAGAGAAGATTGATAAAGTCAAGAGAAACATATAAACAGAGTGGTCACTTTTGCAGAAAAAGAATGAGTATACTATCTCCCATTAAAGAGTAAAGACACTTTTTTCCTTACCAGTTCACCATCATAGCCGCATTGTTTTCTGCAATGAATGGCAGCTCCCCTCTCGCCTTCATTGTTGCCAAGAAAAAGATCCAAAGGATGTACTGGGGCATCTCCTACAACCTCGTCCTGCTCCTCAGAGCAAGAAAACCATCCAGCCCAGGCAGTGAGTGCTCCAGCGTGTCAGCTCCAGGCCACTTCCAGTTTGCCGCTTTGCCTGTGAAAGCTCCTTGTACTCCTCAGCCCAAGGAAATACTCCAGACAAATCCCAAAGTTTCCGCACAGTAAACACCTCCCTCACGTATTTAAGATTTATAATAAATGCTGTGTTTCCAACGTCAAGATTTTATATTAATGTCCTGGGTTACATCTGGGCTGGCTGGATTCTGATTGCAGGGTGGATCACAAAGAGCAGGACACAGATTGTAACCGGGGATTAGCAAAATACAAAAATCCGATTTTGCACAGGGAAAGCATCAGTCAACGATGGATTTTCTGGAGTTCATCAAGCTCGTAGGAGGCCAGTAATCAGCATTACTTACGAATGGCCATCGAAGGCATTTCTTCCTTCTATTGAATTGTTGAACGTGAAAAAGAAAAAACAAATAGCTATTGCATAATCCAAGTGCTTGGATTTTTGTGGCTTTTATGACACACGAGTCAAACTATACAGCCATTGCAGTTGCACAGACAAAATGTTTGTGTATGTCACAGGTCATTTATGCCTGTCTTTCCAGCAGACTTTTTTTTTTAAAATGGAAGGTCCAGACCTGTACTGGTTCCTTGGGATTCTGCTGATTTGTAGGCAAGCTGCCGTTTGTCTGGCTTCTCTGAAAAAAAATACCCTGGCATTCCTAATTCTCCAGCTAATCTTGAAACTTGGAACATTTTAGCCATGGCACAGAAAACAGCTCTGTCATGTGCCACCTGTTTGGTTTTGGTTTTTTTTTGGCAGTTTGTTTTTTTTGTTGTTGTTGTCGTTGAGGTTTTTTTGTGCTAACATCCCCAAATGTTATTCACCTGAAAGAAAGACATTTTCCTTCTCACTCTCCTTCTAACAGAACCAACACCTGTTATGTCCTGGTGGCAAAAATGCTGAAAACAATGATATGACATTTGACTCCAAGGGGATCTTGCTGCTTTCCACAAACAGTTGCCCGTTTATGTTCCCCATATCCAGAATCTCTCATAGCTAACTTAGGATCTGCAGTGGCACAAAGCAAAACATAAACCCACTCTTTTGTATACTGCCAGCTGGAGCCTGAGCTCTGTAATATCCAAAGCCGAAACAATAAAAGAATCACTCAGCTCTTCATTTTGAACCAACTAATCCTAAAGATGAATATTTCTCTAGAATCACTATAAAAGGGAACATGCGTTTTTTATGGGCCAAAATATTCTGGATGTCAGCATAGTCAGGGAGGTGTGGTCCGAATGTCAGGATCTTGCCAGAACAGCCATTGATAGAACTGAGTCCAGGTACATCTAGTAAACAAACAAGCCTGGGGGCTGGTCTAGCCTCCTTAAAGTACTCAGCTGAATCTCAGCATGAGTATATGGCAATGGAATAATGTGTGTAAGATCCTGGAAAATCTGTAAGCGGGATCTCCAGAACTCCATCAACTATATACCAAAAAAAAAAAAAAACAAAAAAAAACACCAAAAAAACCGTAGCAGCTTTTAAAGCATAAAAATCCCCTTAAGAGCAGCAGCACAGTTGCACAGCTCCATGAAGTGCAGCCATTTCTGCTCTAGGGCTTTTCATTAGTACTAGATTTGTTTTTGTTTACTAACAATAATTTGTTTTCTGCAGTGATGAGTGGACCCCATCAGAAACAGGATTCTCTTTTAAGTGCTACATAAACCTATAACAAAAATTAGCTTTTGCTCAAGAAAGCTTATGGTCTAAGGATAAACAGTGGCCTTGCAGAAGTAAAAGGGAGCTTTGCTGCTCCAACAGAGCCAATATCTTGTTCTATAAACAAAAGGCCAACTCAGGCAGCTTTTAGCTTCACTTTAAGCAGTGGTCCCAGGGCATTAAAAACCAAGCTGCGGGGTTTTCTTAAGCCATAAGTCTAATGGAGGAAGGATTCCTGGTATAGATGTCTCTGAAAGGGACAGCATGTGAAATCAAAGAATATATCAGCTGGGAGAAAAGCAAGTACAAAATCGAGGTGCTGTGATTATTTCAGTGGAGAAGAGTTTTGATAGGTTAAAGAAAATGGTAAGGTAAAAATCAGCTGTGGAGGGCCATCAGAACGTAGGCACTCATTTCCTGTGTCTTAAAAATGAAAAAAGGAGGGTCCTGTTGCTCTTCTGAAGCTGTGTAGATTCTTTTTTTATTCCAGCTCTGAGAGCATACTGTCAAAATCGATAATGCACATTGTCACTCTGTAGTGAGCAAACGGGGAAACTGTGACTCAAACACATCCCAGTGCAGTAGCAACTGAGAAACAGTCCCTCTGCCTGAGATTACTGAGGCAGGCAGACCCTGCTGCAAATACTCCTTTAGAAAGAGCAAGTGGGCTTCCTCCTGAGACCATTGCATGTTCAGCCTCCCTGGTTCGAAATTACACTAAATGGAAGGGAATTAAGCTTTTCTTTGCAGGGGTTTCCCCCCCAGTTTCACAGTATTCCACGTCCATTTCCACACCACTCTTCAGGGAACCGTTTCACCAGAAAATCAGACTCCAGAAAAAGACATAAAGATTGAGGCAGGATGTCAGTTAGGTATTCTGTGTTATTCCACTTTCTGTCTAAAATTCTCAGCATGAACAAGGTCTGTAAACTTGATGCAGAATAGCAGAGCTTCTGTAGCGTAGTGTATGAGTGCAGCTATACCTGCAAAAACCCTTTCACTGTAAACCTGTTCTCAGCTAATTAGCCATATTGTCAGTTAGAAGTAATCTGCCAAATCTAATAGCTTAGTAATGCTGGCAGCAGCTCAACTCAGGCTATTCACTCAAGGCAGAATCAATCTGTTGGATATTTTCCTTTTGTGGATGTTCTGTAGAGACTAACAGTCAAATCTTGCAGCAGAGATTATAGCTATAGTTGTTCTTGAAGGACAGTATATATTTCAAAACATGCATTTCTCTGATTCATCAGTACCCGATTGAATGATGCCTGCTTTTAAATTACTTTGATATCAGTGAAGAACTTTTAGGGCTTGAAGGGATGAATTGTTTTTTATTCTTACCTTTTGTTTTTACTGTTACTATTCCTAGGTAAATAGTAGCATGCTTTTAGCTAGAAAGATTTTGGATTTGGGGAGCCGTTACCATCAAGAATAACCTTCAGTAACAACTACATGGTTTTCCAGAAATACTGTGAAAGAACCAGGGAGCAGTTACCACCAGGAATAGCCCTCAGTAATGACTATATGGTTTTCCAGGAACAATCTGAAAGAACTGGTTAAGGTTTGAATTTTTGTGAAACATTAGGGAAGGTGACAGCTGGTCTGTTGATTTTTGAGTGCATTTATTTCGACTTGTATTGAAATTCAGAGGAGCTGATAAATGGCATATTAAGGCAATGCTGTGCATTTGGCATATGAAAAAGAAATGGAATTTAGCACTGCTGTGGCAGCTTTTAGGGAACTCTCCATGCAGGCAGTACAATATTCATTGCACAGGTGAACAAGACAGGACACAATATCTATCCAGAAACAGAAACTAATCTTTTGTAGGGCTAAAATGTACCAAATTGTAGGAACACGGCATGCATTAGAGGGACTTTTTATTTCTGGACCAGCAGTCTCAAGGGTTTGAGTACTCATATTAATAAGACATCCCAGGATCCATATGCAATGTGGCAGTTCTCACAGAAGATGCTGGGACTGGCAATCCCTAAAATGTGGTGCAGAAGGAGTGTCTGGACCCATTTTCATATTTGAAAATTGATGGCTTGGCCATAACACTTTCACTAATGAGGTTGCTAAACCTGCTGCTAAATCAGGTTTCGGAGAGTTGAGGGTCTTAATTATTACTATGCTGCAAGAGTTTGTAGGACTGAGCCAAAACCAGAGAGTGTTGAGGCAGTGCCAGCAAACCAGATTTTTAAGCCTGTGAACATCACAACATTCCAGGTGCATGGGAGGACTGCAGCTTTTCAGTGTAGTAGGAACAGCAGTCATTGTCTTCTGCTTTGGAGACCGAATGTGAAGACTGTGAGGATCTAGCAGCACCTCTGTCTCAAGTCTTGGTTTTCCACAGCACATAAATCCAGACATTTTTCATAAAATTAAGAATGGCGGAGTGATATCCTCTAATGGAGGGTTGGAACTGGCCTTATTCAGTACCTAAGTCAGTAAGCCTTCCTTATTTTACTCAAATGCACATTTTCTTCTTCCAGGTGAATATACTATTATGACAGCCCATTTTCATCTGAAAAGAAAAATAGGTTATTTTGTCATCCAGACGTACCTTCCTTGCATAATGACTGTGATCTTATCACAAGTGTCATTTTGGCTAAACAGAGAATCTGTCCCTGCTAGAACTGTCTTTGGTGAGTATCCCACTTTCTCCTAGGACACAGACAGGATCTTTGTGGCTTGTCAAAGTGACTTGCTGTAATAAAACCACAGTTCACAACTGTTTATTTCTGCTTGAGGTGTTGTAAATGTTTTCTCCTTCTCTTCCAGTTTAAACTCAAAATCAATTTAAAAGCCTTTTCTGGGCTGTTTTTGTAAAGTTGTGACAGAAATTGGTCAATCAATTATGTGAAAATTAAGGACAGAAGATAGAAGAATACAATTAGTGTGATTTGTTTTGGGGTTTTTTCCATTTCAGTGGATGCTGGATGGTTTAGAAAAAAAAGACATACAGATTATCATACTTAATGTATACCCTAGCTAAGCATTTGAAGCAGATATCACTTCAAGACATTTTGTTCATCTTTGTTGTAGGATCTTTATCTCGGAAAACCATGTAGAGGTTAATTAGTGACAATTATCTCTATAACCATCAAACAAATTAATATGACTTTGCATTTAGAAAATGTGTATTTACTCAAGAAATTGTTATGGAAAAAACCTTGGGGTGTCATTTAATTACTTGGTTTATCCCTAGAAAGCTGCAGAAAATAAGCACTTGAGAAAGTGAAGGTTGATGAAATAGAAGATTTTTACTAGAAGAAAAACAAGGGGAGTAGGAACAGTTTTTTAAGTAAAACTTTGTTCACATATTTGAAAGGAGTCACTCTCCTGTACCAGCCTCCTGAAGTCAATTGGCAGCTTTGTTCAAAAATCAGCTCAGCAAGTTGTATGGAGAGAATACAGGTAGTAGCATCACTTTGCTGACTTACTCTAGGTTTACAAAGCTGTAACTGAGAGTTGAGGTTTTTGATCCTGGGGAAATGTTCCCACAGATGAAAGCATTGGCTGTTTGTCATTTACTATCATATGGGAAAGGAGGAGCTACAGTCAAGGAAACCAGTAACAGTCAACAATTTTAAACATGCAATCTCTGTATAAGAAAACAAAATAAGAAATCCCACTTCATTCTGACAGTTATAAACCCTGGGCTTATGTTACCCTAAAAATCCTTAATTAAACACACTACAGCTAGAACTAACCAGAACTCCATAGAATAAAATATCTGAGGGTGAAGGCTTTCATTTTTTCTTATTCCTTCAAACCACAATATGCAAACACTGATTGACTTCATGTGGCCTTCTTAGATATCCTGCTGAACTGGGACCTGCTCATAACTCATATGGGATCCCATAAGGGTTAGCAAACTCATCTCTGACTCTTATTTTTTTTCTTTGCAGGAGTAACAACAGTCCTCACCATGACCACCTTAAGTATCAGTGCCCGTAACTCTTTGCCAAAAGTGGCCTATGCTACTGCAATGGACTGGTTTATAGCTGTTTGCTATGCCTTCGTATTTTCGGCATTGATTGAATTTGCAACAGTCAACTATTTCACCAAGAGGAGTTGGGCATGGGATGGCAAAAAAGCCCAGGAAGCTGCAAAAATCAAGGTGCTTAAGTTACATTTTTCAAATATCTAAAATAAAAAGCAGGTATTCAGTATAGTTTAAATAACTGAACGGTCAATTTCCAGCTTCTTTGTGAAAAAGGTATTTAATTACCTTATGACATACTTTTGCTGTGGAGGAAAATTTGCAAGGAAATACATACAGTGCCTTCCCTTCACAGAGATAGACTACCAGTCTCTGTCATCTCTATGAAGAGGACTGCTTACAGAATTACATTGGGCATTGAGTACACAGGACATGGGATTTCAGTGATCAGACTTCTGATAACATAACCATGAAACATGTCTCTGCAGATCAAGCCCTGTATGCTTTCCTAATAAATAACAATGCTCACATTGAGCTCCATGAGTCAGGGTCCCACCACAGTAAAAAAGGAACCAAAGACTAATTATGTGAAAATGCAAACTTTTGAGTTTCATGCTGAAATGAAATTTTTGGGATAGGACTAACTCAGTAAATCATCTCCTAGAGAGCTCATACCCACAGGCATCCCAAGAGCCTACAAAGAGGCCAAGCTGGCAGGGGCAATGAGCCCTTCCCCATACCCTTTGCAGCAGCTGGGGAAATGAAGTTCACATCTTGTCAGCTGTCCATTGGGCAGATGCCAGACTACATCTCACTGACAAAAGAAGCTGCTAATGCCCATGCCAGGTGGGATGTGGGTGCAGCCAGTGAGTCTCAGCTTTCTCCCATCAGGGAAAGTCACACTTGAGTAAGGGCTACAAAATCAAGGCAAAAAATCTGTTTGGTAGTCAAAGTCAGAACAGCCGACAGGCACTAACGGGCATGCTTGATTATGGTGCTCAGCTTTTTGGGTCAGTCCCTTGAAGACTTGTTTCCACTTTCTGTTCTTGTGGTAAAACATTTTGTTCTTTACACTGCAGAAAAAGGAGCGCAACTTGCTGGGAAATAAACCAACTAATACCTACACCACTGGGAAGATGACTCCTGCACCAAACATGCCAAAGGACTCAGCCCCAGCTGTCATCTCAAACACTACAACTGCTCCAGTGAAGCCTCCAGAAGAAAAGCCTGCTGAAAGCAAAAAGACTTACAACAGCATCAGTAAGATTGACAAAATGTCCCGGATAATTTTTCCAGTGCTGTTTGGAACTTTTAATTTAGTTTACTGGGCCACATATTTGAATAGGGAGCCTGTTATTAAAGGTGCCAATTCTCCAAAATAAACTGAAGTACTCTGGAGCCACATGTGAGCCATACTTACAAAGCAGATGCTACCAAGGAAAATTTGAGATCCAGATGACTTTCTACGTTTGGGCAATATTCTTCAGGAAGCTTTTTGCATGTTTAATAATATGTACAAATAATATTGCCTTGATTGTTTCTACATGTAACCTCAGATGTTTTGGAGACGATTATATTACTTACAGCAACGGATCTTTATAAAAGATCAGAAGACATTGAACATGGCTTCTTTGCTGCTGAGTATCTTGCATTGATAGTTTACAAATAAAATAAGTTATATTTTTTAACTGTTCAAGTGTACTACATATCGTGGTTTTTATACTTCAGATGTACAGTCATATGAATATGGGCTTAACCTATATTTTACAGAAGAGCTCCACTATTGTCATCTGATAAGTTACTGAGTAACGCCAGTTGTAAATGTGCCAAATTATTAAGTGTAGGGCTATGTTTGAGCACCTTTACTAGTTACAGGTAGTGCATTACTCCATAGACAAAACTGCTCAGCCCACTTTTCACTGGAAGTTTAATACAATGCAGTAAATCCTAATGGGACTATGATGATTTTCACTGCTTGAGACTCTAGTTTGCAGTGAAATAACACAGGGAGCAGGATGCTACTTATGTAAATAAAGATGACAGAATCTTGCCCTTAAATGAAAAGACAAAGTTTGTTTGGATTTTGCATTCCAAAGAATTCTCTCTAATAATTCTCAGTATTTATTCCAAAAATTAAGAATTATATTGCATGAAATTAACATAGATTAGGAACATATTTGTGCAAATAAAATTAACAACAGCAGCAGACATTTTTACCAGGGTAAAGTAAATTATGTTTGGATACTTTTCCAAGAAGAAGACTGTGTTATATTAGCAGAGATTAGCAGAAAAGAATTACAGTATTTCTGCAATAATTATTGTTTCCCACTGCAAAAATCAATCAGCCAACACTAGAAAGTGTGATCAGAAAAAAAAGATGTGCTTCATGACAGCAAGGTGTTTCAGTGACAATATTGACAGAAAGGTCTTTGTACTGTCCATCTGAAACTTTTCTATAAAACGCCTTGCTGCTGACAATGTGTTTTGCTTTCACAATGAATGAGAAAATGCAGTCTGAGTTTTCAGCTCTTTCCTCCTTGGCATCCTTTAATTGTTCCAGAGGCTTTTGTAATTAAATCTTAATGTTTAAATAAAAAATGCATTCAACATTTGATTGCAAAATGTCATTCTTATACTGGTTGTCCTTTTAGAAAGACCAAAAGAGCACACCAGAGAAGCTGAAGAATGAACTGGAAAGCACACATGCACACACTCAATCACGTGTGCACACATGACATATCCTCCCTGCTGCCCAGAAAGGGACATGCCTTGAGTAAACACAGTGAATTGAGTTGTTGCAGAATTTGGTGCTATCCTGCTAATCCCATGATCTTTTGGGGACAGAGTGGAGAGTTCATGCTTCACTTTGAGGTTAGGGTCTGATCTAGGACTGGGGAGTTGTTTGGCTTCCTATGTGTCTTCCTTCAACCCTTTCATTCCTAAAAATTTCCAAGAAAAAAATCTCATGTGTCTATTGTTTTTTGAAGCTTTTTTTTTTTTTTGATGCTGTGGAAGGAAAAATTCATAAATTTTTGAGGGCAATAGAGAAGCTATGGGACTGAGCAAGTGACTGGATGCTGATAAACAGGAGCAAGGAAGGGGGCACACCCATCTATTCAGTGCTAGCCTGAGCTGAGGCAAGGATGTGGATCTCTGTTTTCATGTAGCCTGCCTCTGTGTCTTTGAGCAGCCACACACCTCCTTGTTCATCAATCCCTTGGGAGATCCCTTTGGCTTTTGTGCTTATTGGAAGGCAAAACTTTATACAAGTCCCTTGGCTATTTCTTCAGGGGAAAAACTCGAAGAATTACATGACTGTGTTTTGAGAAAGAGAAACTCAGAGCCATCTTTGAGTAGCATCTTTTCCAAACCAGTCCTGGAGTCTCCCCAGAGAGTTTCTGTGCTTGGTTTTATCTGCTTACACCCAAGCCTGACTCTTACTCTGTATTACAGCATTATTTCCTGGTCTCCATTGCAGGGCTAAGTGAAAGGATCTCTAAATCTGATCTATTTTACTTACATGGAAAGTAATCTTTAACAAATATGGGTGTATCTGCAGCATGTGCTTGTGCATGAACACTAGGTGTCCCATAGTTTGGAAGGTGCTTCAATAATACACTCCAGGCTAGAATACTTAAATGCTATTGCCTGGCATTATATCCTACCTCACAATTTAGATCTCTCCACAGTCAGTGGAACTGTTTGTGTGGGAGATCACTACTCACTGAGATGGTATCTGAACTGTGGGAGACAGGAGTATTCTCCAGGTCCTGGCTCAACCAAAACACCTTAGCTTTGTTCTGCCCCAGGCTGGGGTGGTATCTGTATGTGCACCAACTTCCCCTGATATCCCATGGAAGTAGCTTGGGCTTTTGGGAATGGAGTGAACTGTGTCACTGTCCCCAGCATGGGTGAACTAGGACCCTGCAGGACACAGTTACTTCACAGCTTAGTCATGGCCAAAGGGAGTAATAAATAGGAATTGCTTCTCATTGATTTTTTCATGTATGCGTTCATGAAAAAAGAGTTGAAAAGTGAATTAAACAATTCAGCACTGTAGGAGAAGTGTGTGCAGGCTGCTGCCAAATTTCCTTCCTTGCACCCGGTAAGAATGAAAGAACAAGTCAAACACAATGGAAGAGATTTTTAATTTCTGATATTTGAACTGTGCCAGCTTACTTCAAGGATGAATTTAAGCAACAATGTCTTTTCTAAAGCTGAACCCTCTTCTGTTATCTTGAGTTGTGTTCTGCTTTTTTCTAAATGGAATGTGCCCTCTGTGGAATACCTGAACATATTTATAACAAAACTGAGGAAGTAATGATATTATGAAATTATCTCATCTTTCAAAAATTCTTGCTCAACATCTAAGTTAAACTTGGAAGAAAAATTAAACTGTTTTGCTCTTCATTTTATGCAGAGAACATGAATGTAGCACGTGCAGATTTTTTAAATCTGGAGAAAATTTGGAGAAAGAGTTCTTTGTAATAACGATGTATTTCCCCTAACACCCTTGCTTCTCAGATTGGAATTGACACTGAAATTATAAAATTACTTGAATCCTTTCTAATCTTTTATATGTTTTTATGTCACTACAAACACTTAAGTATGGTCATTGCATAGTGACTCTCTGATGACATCCTTACTTTACCAATTTTCTGTTTTCCACTATGTTGTTATAGACATTTGTTCAATTTTGAGAAGATAGAAAGATTGGAAGTTAGATTTTATGAAGCCCGAAGGACTTCTGAAGGATCTTCCAAGAATTACCCCTAATTTAGACTGAAGTGCAAGTGTCCCATTCTGTAATGCATTATTTCCTTTTCAGTGCCATCCTCAAAAGCAATTATCACTTCTCACAGTCATAATGTCTTAAAAGTTGCTGCTTAAATTAGTCCCTGGCTAAAAGCAAAGTAAAAGGTAAGAATATTGATTGAAGAGACCAACTAATTTCAGTTAGATGAATTTGGAGAGTTTTTGAGAAATCCTGATAGATTGTAATGGACTGGACCAACAATGATAAACTGGATTTGTAGGTAGGAAAATTACTACACAGAGGGCAACCACCCACTATAACTTAACACATAAATGATAATAAATGTTGGAGCCAGCCACCCAAGGCAGTTTTGGCCTCAGTGGATCTGGGCTCAGTTTTTCATTCACTGTGGGCTGGTGTTTTTGATGTTCTTAGGACAACTGCTCAAGGATGGCCTCAGAGGAGCAGCCCTGCCTGCCCTGGATGCCCATGCTTCTGCCAAAGTCTACACAAAGCTGCTGAAAAGCTGCAGCATGGCAGCATCAGGAGGGATTCTCCCTATCCTGCCCATGAGCCAGAGAGCAGAGAGCCCTGTGCTGAAGGACAGAACTGAGAGCACACAGAAAGTGTTGGGATCTCTGAGATTCAACTTCATACCTAAAGGCTCCAGCAGGAGCAAGAGAGACCTTCAGTCAGAATAAAGGGGCTCAAGCCTCTTAGAAATCTCTAATAAGCATTCAGCTGGAGGACTCCAAGAGCTGTAGGATATGGATTTCAGGTCCTTCCTTCTTTGTCACAGAGGAGCCCCAGTTCCCTTCTGTGTTTCTCATGGTGTGTAAGATAGCACTGCAGTGCCAGGAGTACCACCAGTAGGGCTCTCCTTCAACACTGAATCTCAGAAAATTCAGGTGCCCAAACTATTTGGCGCTTGAGACGGGGCCCTCAGTTCTAGGAAGTGTGGAATGTGATCCATGAGTCCCATTCCCTTCTTTGGCATTTCCTCCCTTATTTATGCTAGCTAGCTTCCAGCACAGCTACTTTCAGAGACTCATTCTTCCCCACTGCACAGGACATAACACACAGGTATCCCTCATCCTGAAAAGATACTCACCTTCTGTGAAAGTGCAATGAAAGGTAAGTTAAAATGTGGATGCATTTTGTTGTGCTGGAGAATATTACTGAGAACCTAAACATTTTACTATCATTACATGGCATGATAAAATATTTTTTTGTTAAAGCCTGTGCTGGATAATCAAGACCCTTACCTGAATATACAATTTGAAAGACTCAACAAAGGCAGCGACTGTGCTTAAAAGTAAAATAAAAGGATGTGAGTATGAAGAAGAGGAGCAAAAATGAACGAGGCATGAGGTGTAATGAAGAGTGGTGCTAAAGTATCCCTTTGGCATTAACACACCGAGGACAACAGAAAGAAACCCTTAAACATCGCCTTTTTTCTTACAGCCTGAGGAGGAGTCAATAATCAATGACCCACATTGCTGCGATCGAGCCTTGGGGATTCATGAGACTCTGCGAGGGAAGAGGGGACACTGTGAGGGTCTTTCTCGAGGTCTGAGTGACTCGATGGTCACATGAAGTTCCTATCGCGGCGCAGGGCTAGCCGAGCGCTCTGCAGCCGGCTGGAGGCAGCGCGGAGCGGGCACCGTTCCGATCCCTGGCGCTTCCCGCCGCCGCCGCCAGAGGATCCCGCCGCCGCGCCAGGCCGCGCTGAGGGCGGGATGGCGCTGCCGGCCGAGGAAGAGGCGGAGCGGCGCCCGACGGAGCCGCCGCGGCGGGGAGGCCACCCCGGCTTCCTCCCATCCCGCCCGGGGTTCCCGCGGAGCAGGGCCGCCGAGAGCGGCGATGCGGGGCTGGACCTGCTCTCGCCATTTCTCATTGTAAATCGCCGCCGGCGTGTTTCTCCCCGGGTCTCTCTGCCACCTGCTATCCGGCTCACTCGTGCCGCCCGCCCGGGATGTGGCCGGGGCACGGCGGCCCCAGCGAGCTCCCCGGCCCGGCCGCCACAGCCTTCCCCGATGGCCGCAGCTGTTCGCGCTGCTGGGCTCCCCGCCACGGCTACCGAGGCCGGGCTAAGCTTTTATTTATTCAAATTGAGTGTGCGTGTGCATACACACATTCTTCTATATGGCCAGCGCAGGGGAAAACCCTCCTTGCATGTGGGGCGCTTCCCGTCCTTGCTTTCCAAACGCGCGGGCGCTGCGAGCCGAGACGTGAGGACCGCGACCTGGGAGCCCTAAACGATGTTCGCATAAGCAGCAGCTTTCAGGAACCCTTCAGGTGCCTGCGGAGCGGCGCCGTGCGGCGGTGCCAGAGCCCCGTGCCGCCGGTGCCACAGCCGGCGCGGCCGGGACCGTCTCGGGTCGCTGGGAGGCGGCGGCTCCCCGGTTCGCCCCGTCCCGCCTCCCGCCCGCCCCGCAGCGCCGCTGCTCCCGCAAACTTCACAGCAGCGGATCGGCGTGCTGCCTGGCCGTCAGCATAGCTGCTCCTGCTGAAACCCAGGCAACCCCCGAGCATTCCCCGTCCGTTCCCTCCCTCGTTTTCTCAGAGCAGCAGGCGGCCTGGCTTCCACCCGCATTTCTCTGCTGGTGACCGAAAAGAGCACAAGCCTTGTAAGAAATGATTATTAGCAGTTCACGGTAACTGCAATTAGACAAAGTAAACACGAAAGAACTGCTGTGTAATCTAGTAAAGAGGCGTTTAGGTTGGAAATAAAAAAAAAAAAAAAAAAAAAAAAAACACAAAAAACCAAAAAAACACACAAACCTGAAAGGTTGAAAGAAAACCCCCAAAGTGAATTACTGAGAGTTAATTGCCTGACTCACGACAGATTTTCCTTAAGCTGTGTCGTTCCTACAAAAATTAACTTCGGGAACAGAACTCCCTATAGCCAGCTCTTCTAGGCGTCATGTAGGAGTTATTCTAAAAGCAAGATTGCATCTTCCAGCAGATTTTGGTTTTAATTAAACAATTAAAAACGACTCCCCCAGGACATGGAAGTTATGTGTAAGGGAGAAGGAAACAGAGATTTACACTCCCGAGATTTCTGATCACAGGAAAGCAGTGACTCGCTGTACCTCTGGCAGTTTTTTGTTTTCAAATTAGCATTACGTAAGTGAAATTTTGTGACTCCCCATTCTGAAAACAAAGGGGAATATTCCAATCAATTACCCTGATGCCTGGTGCAAAGCTCCACACACCTGAAGAGAACTGAAGTCGCTAAAAATCACTGTGCTGTTCCTAGTGGAGTAAAAAGACAAAAGTTGTCCAAACCTAACTATTTTTGCCCTGAATACACTTGACTGTTGTCTCATTTACGAGTTCTCACAGCAGAAAAACCGAATTTGCTCCGAAGTTCACAATGTACATATAAGTCTGGTCTTACACATTAGTAGCCTACAGATTCGTGTAAACGTCTTCTCCGTGTATACATTTTTTCTGGCATACCTTGTGCATATGTACATGTGTATCCATGCATTCGTACAGTGCATGCAAACTTCTGCATGCATCCACCTAGATACGGAGGCATACCGAAACACACTGCCTTGGGTTTGTCCATCTGTCCATGCAAGCAGCCGCACCGATTACACGATCTGCGCCCGTGTGTACATCGGGATGCCCTCGCTCCGATTACCCCGAGACCAGCACCCGACCCCTCTCCCTCCTTGCGACGAGAGCACCCCCAGCCCCGGGCGGTGGGGGAGCTCTCGGCAAGTAATTGTGGGGTTTGGGCGTGAGGGGATCCCGCAAAACATCAAGGGGATCCTTCCACCGGCCACCCTGTCCGGGGCATCGGGCTGCTGATGTCGGGGAGAACTCTCGGCTGCCGAGTGACTGCGGCTGCCGGGTTTGCTGCTCCCCCTCTCCAGTGTGCGTGTGTGTGCGCCCGCTGGGGCGGGGGCAGGGTTCACTTCCCGGCTCCTCCACTTGCCGGCGAGGCGGGAACCTGTTGGGCAGGGAGGGGGGACGAGGTGCTCTCCGATGCGGGGCGGTCCCCGGCAGCGCTCCGGTGCCGCGCTGCGGGGCTGGCTGCGGGCAGGCGCTCCGGGGGGGGCAAGGTGCGCCCCTTCCCCCCGCCCCGGCCCGCCCCCCTCCCGGTCCGGCCCGGCTCGGCCCGGCCCGCCCCGCGGCTCCCGCGGCCCGGCGGGGCCCGGGCTGCTCGGCGCTGTGCACCGCGCGGGGGGCACGGCCAGCGCCAGCCCGGGCAGCGGGAGAGGCCGCGCCGCTGCTCCCGGCTGCTGGCTGCCGGCTAAGGGGACGCGCCGCAGCTCCGCGCCCTCTGAACACCTGTCAGCCCGCGGAGCCTGATTTATACCTGGCCTCTCCGCTGGGATTTCCCCCTCGTTCCACTTCTTCTGCCTTTTTTTTTTTCCTTTTCCCTCTCGCCTCCCTCCTCCCTTCTCGGAGCGTTGTGGAAGAGAGTGTTTTCTTCAGGGTATTAAGCTGAGAATACAGAGGAGGAGAGGCTCAGACCTTTACCTCACTGCCTCATTTTCCCTTCCATGTGAACATTCTGCAACGTTTCCTTCATCCTGTCGCACCTCTCACCTGGCCAGCGCTGTCCGGACCATGTCCGCTAAGCTCCTGCCGGTTTTCTTCCTCCTCTCAGTGTTCCACGCTTGGTAAGTCTGCGCTCCCCTCGCCTCCCCTCCAGCCCCTCTCCTCTCTGCACCGGGGCTGGAGGGCTGAAGTCCCATTTGCCGGAGTTTGCACAATATTCGGCACCCAGGAAGAACAGTGGGCTCTCCCCACCTTCTTCCGCGCCGTGCCGGGGCTCTGTTCCCAAACACGGCTTACCCGGCTCCCATCCCGGGACTCGCCCGGCTCCGGGTGCGCCCGGGGCGGTGGCACCGCCGCTGTCCCTTCCCGGCCCCGCGTGAAGCCGGAGGTCGCCCGCGGGGGCCCTGTCCTAAGCCGGCCCGGCAGAAAGTTTCCCCCTCGGGCGGCTGCCGGCACCCGGTGGGACAGCGGCTGGAGCTGCCCGGGCTCCCCCCGCGGCCCCGGCTTCCCTGCACGCCACCCCTGGGGGATCCGCGGGCGGGGTCGGCGTGAGGGACGAGCCGCGGGGTGCGTGATCCCCTGGTCCCCGCCTCAGGGCCGGGAAGGGGGTCCGGTATCCTCTCCTAGAGGCCAGAGGGGCAGAGTCGGCAGCGTCAGCCCTGACCTTTTGGATTTCGGTCTTTTTGGTTGTCCGGGGCTGTGTACACCCTCACGGAATACCCAGTCAGAGGGGTCAGCTCCGCTCCCCCTGAAGGAACCAGCACAAACCAGGCTACAGGCATGCTCAAAGGCCTTCCCTCGTCCGCCTTGGCAGCCTGCCCCACACCTGAATGGTGCCTATCTCCTAAATCCCCGCAGGAACTAGAGGATGCTTCGTGCCAGCCTCCACAGCGAGAGTGGGACACACCTATTGCAGGAAAGAAACCCTTCCCTGACAGCCTCTCAGAGTTTTCTAGACTTCCTCCCCTGCAGTTTATGCACAGTCTCTTCTCTGTCTCCTTACAGAATCAGAACTGACGAAGAGTTGGGGAAAGGCATGTAGCCTTTCTTCCTTCCTAGTCTGAGACTGGCTTGTCATCACCCTGTAGTTATTTCTCTGGATCACAGGAATATGAGAGGAATTGCCAGTCACCTGTAGGGTTACAAAAGGAAAATGCAACCTCAAGTGCCTTGAAGGAGCACTATTGCCTTAACTATGTAGAGACAAGCAATGGAAGGGAAGTAATAACTTCTTAAGGGAGAAAGCAAAAAAGCTTGAAAAATATGTGTCTAGTGTATTAGTCTGATCCACTGTGAAACCTCTTCCACCACCAATCTTAATCTAGAAGATAGGTAGGGATTTAAATGGTTTGGAGGTACTTTCTAGGAAAGAAGCTGCTAGAGTGAGGGGACTAAAACATCTGACAGTGCTTTGTTAGACTCTTGTTAGTGACTTGTTTTAAAGCAGCATCTCCCTGAAATAGGAATCATGATACTGCTTGAACTCACTTCTCATTTCCAGATGCAGTCTGAATACCTGTGGTAAAGTTGTGGTGGCTGCAGCAGAAGAAGACAAATGATTTGTCCTTCTTTGCTATCAGCAATTCAGCACCACTGCAGAGCTTCAGCTCGGAAATATCAACCATGTATGTTTGGAGATGATACCTCCTTTGAGAATGGTTCTGTAACAGCAGTATTAAGACACAGGGCTTATCATGAATCTGATGGAAAAAAAAATTCTCCCAAAATACTCTTGATTTTTTCAATGCTCATTGGGTGAATTAGAAAAAGGAAAACAAAGTCCAGTTTTTAAAAAATACAGCCCAATAACAGAAAAGTAGTGGTTGTCTATTCAAAATTTTGTCCTAAGTTTTCTCTACTTTTACAGCTTAGTTATATGAGCTCTCTTCAGAAAATCTCCAGGGTCTAGGTTTAAAAATTATTTTTATATAGAAATTGTGCCTACAGCAATTGCAAATTGTGAGGTCATGTTAAGTGATTCGTGGTTAATCTTTAGGAGCATATTGGCTGTAAAGCAGTTTCAGTTTAAAGTTTCATTTTGTTCTCAAATTGTGGTCTTCGAGCAATGTGAGGGTCGATGATGCTCTGTGATTAAATTTTTACATTTGTATCAGGTTTTTTATGTTCACATAGAGTATTTATCAAGTCTTCTGGACATCTGAGGTATTTTAAAATCACTGGTGTCATTATGGAGAAAAGGAGAAGGAGAGAAAGAAAGTTGCACAGATGTGTGTAGCACATCCCATGAATAAACAAGGCTTGTTCCTCTCGTTCTCCACTGCTTTGCACCTCACATAATTATTGACATTTATGTAAAAAAGTTGCAAAATGACATCATATCCCCTGGGTAATTGCAGGTTGAAATAACACATGATTCCTTACATAGGCTCCACCACTGAGGTTATCTTTTCTCCTAATAACTTCATCTCAGTCTGTCATAGATTTTCTCCAGTGAGAGGCATCAAACAGATTTGGTTTCTAAGATACCAAAAGATACATCTGATGAAGATATCATCTTCAAATCAACATTTTAAAGTCCGTGCACAAAAAGCTGCACAAATGAAATTAGTCTTGTGTGAAAATAGCTCTTATTGTGATTTCTGGCCAAACTGTAGTTTCAGGACATTTGCATTAATATAGCCTTAAAATAAACATAATCCATCTATAAATGAATAAAGTTGCAACTCTTGGCGTAGTACTGTTTTTAAAAAAAGTTACTAAAGCTGTAGGGAAATTCAGATTAATTTATTCAATGTGTTTGTGTGCTTGTGATAATCCATCTCAAATTCAAGGAATGAGCTCTTAATTCTTAGCCTTGTAATACATTAAACTCTGAAATTCATGCACTGAGAATATAATAATTTATTAATAGGATAAAATGATCAGGAAGCATTAACAGATCTGAATTTTTAATACTCTTATTAGGCTTTGTGCAAGAGATGAATCAGTTGTCTTGATATATTAATAAAGTAATACTGCAGATGTTCGCTCTTTGTAAAAGTATATTGTAAACTAGTCAGAATAGGTTCATTAAAATACAGGATATAAAATACTACTCTGATAGCTGTATTATCTTCTAGAGTATAACTTTTTGAGTACGTTTCCAGAAAACAATTTCTAAACAATTGTCAATCATGACCCATCCACAGATACTCAGCAATTGTTAATGGGAGAATCCTGTTGCACCTGTTGCATCCTGCTGCATCCTGTTGCATCCTATTTTAGTAATGTAAAATAATACCTGTTTGTTTCATTTGTTTTGCAGTTCTAGAAAGGTTGAAGATGATGAATATGAAGATGGAACAACTAACCAAAACTGGGTTTTAGCTCCAAAAACACAAGATACAGATGTGACTCTCATTCTAAACAAGCTGTTGAGAGAGTATGACAAAAAGCTGCGGCCAGATATTGGAAGTAAGTACTTCTTTCTGCACAAGTGAGGATGAGCTTCTCTGGAGCAGAGTAGATATGTTACTATAATCTGGAAGTGTGCACAAATATCTGGGGAAGTGTAGATTAAATTTTTTTGGTTTAAGTTGATTTCCAAGTACTTTAAAAATGCTAATTTTCACAAGGAAATCTGGTGGTAGCTTGGGGTCCTAAAATTTTGTTGATTTGTACAGAGTTTGTGTAAGGATATGGAAGGGCTAGTCCTTAAGTATTCAGCAGGTCTTTGGCAGAGGAGCACACCTCTTTTGTCATCCAGTCCATGCTGAAAATCTCACACTCTGAGAAGCATAAACCTCAGCATATTAAAGCAGAAAGTAGGACACATCAAGAGAAGAATGTGCACCTGTTCTCTTCAAAATATGATCCTGAAAGTTGTGCTCCTTAATGCAGAGAATAAGGCACTGGGATTTGCCTGTGTATAGGGCAACTCCAGAGATGATCTTCCACAAACCAGCAGACATCTCCAAAAGAAATCTTACAGAGTCAGAGTATATCATGGTCAGCACTACTACATACAAATATAAAATTTAAGTAAGAGCCTGTAGGTACCTGCATATTAGCATCTTGGGCTATTACATTGTTTTAACTTGTATAATGAGGTTTCAAACCAATTGCAGTATTTAGTTTGGGTTTTTTTGTTTGTTTGGTTTTTGTGGTGTTTTGTTGTTTGGTTTTTTTTGTTTGTTTTATTTTGTTTTGTTTTTAGTGCTCCACCTATTGGAGTTATGCCTTTTTTTCTCAGTTTGCACCCCTACAGCATATTGGCTGTAGCACAACTGCTGCTCAGTTTGTTCATAGCAAGTTTGTATGACAGCAATCAGAGAGAATTTGTCATTTATATTTACTGTACCTTGCATGTGTTTCAGGACAAACTGAGACTGAGGAATACTCAAAATAATCACATAATATAATATATATTTTATATATTTTGCTTTCCCTAGATATTTGCAGGGATTAGAGGAGCATTCCTACCACTGATTATAAGTGAAATTATTGTTTGTTAATGGCACATGTATTCATATGTTTTCTAGGTGATCCCTTTGGATTGGTTTAGAGGGAAGTAAGAGCCATCTATACGTATTCATCATTACAATTATGAGTGTTTCATAGCTACACAATAATGCAAGAGTTGCAGAAAAACAAAGACTATCCTGTGGTATTAAAAAGAGGGTCTGTTTAGTTCTTTTTTATAGCTATGACTTTGATTTTCCATAGTATTTACAAAGATAATATTTTATAGATGTGTCTGTTTTTATCCCAGAGTGACATTTATCTCTCTCTACTTCGTTTGTCATGCTGGATTTAGCTATCTTTAATATCTGATGGAGAAATGCTTTAACACACTTTCCCACCCATATCAACATCTGGAAGACAGTCTCAGACAAATTTTTTTATTTATTTTGTACACTGTGTCCTCAGATCACTGACTTAAGGCAGAGCGAATTACATTATGCTTATGTGGGGCAAAGTAATCACTCAAAGTCCCCATATCAGTTGCCATAAAATTAGTAGAGGTCAGACATATCTTACAGCGCTGGGAAGTCATTGTTACCAAAATAATTCCTTTTGTGTCTCCACAACATTTCATTTTAGAGAAAGGAGTCAAATTACACAGCTGTTCATATATCAAACAGATTTTATAGTTCTCAACTACATCTGTTTCTATCAAGCATCTTGGTCCTAGGCCGTTTTTTGTCTTTGATAATAATCTGGCTATTTCAGAACCTGTGCTGAGTGTTGTTCAAATGCCACAGAAGTCAGTTCATCTGTGCTTCCTCCCCTGGTCCCTCTTTGCACCTCTCCTACCTTTGATGCAGATAAATAACATTGCCCTTTTGAAGTTGTGGAGCTGTCGCATTTGGCAAGGAGAACACAAGGGGAATGCTAGAGAATCAGGCATTACAGATAACTTGCCTGAATTGCTGGCTGGTGCCTCACACTCAAGCACATCTTCCTTTCCATCTGGGAGCTGGTTATTCTCCTAACAAGGTGGTTGACGTGTCCTGGCGACAGAATTGTCTTGCTGCCCTGAAGGTCTCAGTATTAATGCAAATACTTTAAAGCATAGTACATACCAGCTAGAGCACCAGGAAGAAAAGGTAGTGTGCCAGATAACATAGACCATACAATAAGAAAATACATGTTTTGGAAATTAGAGGAAGCATGGAGTGAACCAGTAGAAGAGGCGAGAAGGGATTCTCAGATTGAAGCAGCAGTTCAGCCAATACTGAGGGTTAAATCCAGGACTCATATACAGTCCCTACTCACTAGGGCCTTCACATTAGCATGGTACTGCTGGGAAGTAAGTTGTGTGACCCATAGGACAGGGACACTCACCATTTCATGTCACGCTGCTCTTCACTCAGTTTTTCAATCATTTATTGCAAATCCACTATTTCTAACAGTGTGTAGCTTTAGCTGTCATCCTGAGGAAATGATCTTTGTTCTGAATGCAGTCAGAAAGGCCCAGGAAATACTTTGCACTTTCTAAGGTTAGGATTGCCAGTTTCAGATCACTTGGGAAGACACTTCTGCAGCCAAAAAAGGAGGAGAGCAGAAGACTGTGGTGAATAAAATATATCAAAGTGCATGCTGGCACAGGCAGTGACTTCTCTGTGGTTTTCATTCTTTTCAGGGCAATTGATATTTTGCCTAGCTCAAAATAGAGTCCTACCTGGTACAAGCATATTCTGAGTTCCCTTTTGCTGTACTGTCGGCACTGGCATTGTCAGCAATCTCATCTCCTCTAGGCCAGCAGTACAGCCATCAGTGAGGGCACTGTGAACACCTGGCTACCCTCTTTCCTCCTGTCACCCAAGCACATCTAAACCACTGTAAAGAGTGTGTAGGTCTCTGCTTGCATGCAAGACTAGGAAATTTTTTTCCTTTTTCCCCTCATCCTGGCCTGTACTTGGCCTCAGCTTCTACATAAGTTGCTGTTGCTCAGATCATAGGCACGATCTACACTCAGAACTTCAGGCATTACCTGCAAGGTTCCAAGCCAGGATTTTTAATGAGTGGATTGAACAAACTAAATATTAGGCAAAACAGCTAACCTGTGAAGGCTGTTAGGAAAGTGATACCTTTACAGGACCTGTCTCACTCAAAGAAGATTTCCTTTGATCTTTGGAAACAAAGCAGTGTTCTACCAGCAGGGGAATGCCTGACTGCATCCCCTGTGGCCACACATTTGGCAGATTTCTTGTCTCCATGAATATCATGGCTTTTTAGGGTTTTTATTTTACTGGTGGTATCTGGAAAGTTTCTATTATACCGCAAAAAAAATATGCCTTTTTGAACTGGGAAAAAAAAAAAAGAAAGAAAGCACTTTATACTGAAGAGCTAATAACAGTGTACTGATTAGATCAAAAAGAAAAATGTTTTATGATGTAAAGCATTTATTCACCTGTTTTTTTACCAGCTACAATTATAGATCTGAGATACTCAGGTCTTTTGCATGGTATGAAAGGCACCAATCCTAGAAAAAAAACTAAACCAATTCCAAACTGTGAAGGTCTTAACATCTCTTCCATAGGCAGGTATTCTGTGTTTTGTTTCAAAGTGCTTTGAAGAAAAGACCTCTTTAATGGACATGCGTCATTTTCTACGTGCAGGTGCAGTAAGACTTGCTACCCTGCAAGTGTGCTTTTTTCTCCCATGTCACATTGATACAAATCCTGAAATTTAGTAAGACCAGGTTCTGGCCCTGAAATTTTACTTTCTTTTTATTAATAAAATGAAACAGAAATACTAGGCAAACCAACAGGGCACAGAACGGAATGATGATAATTAGAGCTGAAAATATTTCAGTTTAATTTAGATTCTAGAAATAAACCAGATTTTTGTAATTGATATTTTTTTTTCTTTGATTGACAGGTCTAAAATTTAAATTACAATAAAAACTCCACCACACAAACAAACAAAAACAAACAAAAGAAACCCAACAATGAAGCAAAACACAGTTTCCTTCAAAGTCATTTTACTTTAATGAAATCTTCCCCTCTCACCTTCCTTCATGGACAGCTTAGACCACAACAAAGTTAGGGAAAAGAACAGCTGTCTTCAGAACCCTGAATGGTTTCAAGGTTAACTTTATATGTAATATAATTTACCTTAAACAGAAAATTTTTAACTAAGTGGAACGTTTTCCAGTCACATTTCCTGAGTGAGCTTATGCGTGGAAACTTATATGTAAGCTTTTTCTTTAATTGTGAAAGTTACCAGTCAAAAAGTTAGTATATGGGAGGTTTCTGAAATGTGCCATTAGTATTGGGAAGGAAAAAGTCTCACCCTAGATTAGGCTTTGAACAGCAGAGTAGTAAGGCAGTTTGTATTTCATGTTTACATCTTCTCTTTCTCAGATGTATCCTTACATTAGGGAAGCCTCTGAATTGCATATGTTGAAAAAGGCTTCACCAATCTGTGTTCTGAGACATTTTCAACAAACACCAATTTTGAATTTTGCTTTGCTTTTAAACAAACCTTCCTTCCTTCCTTCCTTCCTTCCTTCCTTCCTTCCTTCCTTCCTTCCTTCCTTCCTTCCTTCCTTCCTTCCTTCCTTCCTTCCTTCCTTCCTTCCTTCCTTCCTTCCTTCCTTCCTTCCTTCCTTCCTTCCTTCCTTCCTTCCTTCCTTCCTTCCTTCCTTCCTTCCTTCCTTCCTTCCTTCCTTCCTTCCTTCCTTCCTTCCTTCCTTCCTTCCTTCCTTCCTTCCTTCCTTCCTTCCTTCCTTCCTTCCTTCCTTCCTTCCTTCCTTCCTTCCTTCCTTCCTTCCTTCCTTCCTTCCTTCCTTCCCTCCCCCCTCCCTCCAAAATCATTTCATCCTTGCAGCTCTGGCAGTCATCTGTATTTATTTTTTATTTATAAGCCCAAATAAATTCACTTTGGAATATGAAGTGAATATGACTCTGCCAGTTCTAGCTGTCTTGAGAGTCATGCTGGTTTTCTTTACTTCTCCAGTATCTTTACAACCATTAGCCATATTTCTGAAGATGAGAGCAGTCTCAGATACTGCTGTGCAGCTCTCACTACCCTGACTAGGTTTGTACAAGCAGAGCTGGTACAAATAGATGGGCTCATTTGAATCAGCAAACTCAGAAGACTAAGCTCTGTCTGATGTACTTTACTGTGCTGTTTGGGAGCATTAACAGCAGTCCTCTTTTAAAGCAGCTAGAAGTTTTCTTCGCAACTAATATAACCAGTTTCTCAGTGTGTGCGAGGAGAAAATCTGTTGGTTGAGAGGAAACAACTCTGTTGGTTTTTAAAGAACAAGTCATTTTCCAGCCACAATCTTATTGAAAATCTTGAGTTCTGAAGCAGTATCACAATCTTTCTCCTGTCTGACCTGCTTTCCTACCATGTCACACAGAAATGAACCCTGAAGTGCACCACAGGCGATTACCACAGAGGCTGTCAGGTTATTTTTGCTAGCTGCTGATTGCCACACCTGATGCTCTTTAAATTAGCTCCAGCTAGGTTTCCCCATACGTGGTGACAGAGGGCTGCATATTGCCTGACAGATCAAAGTATTTTCCAGATCATAGTGCAGAGAAAGCTGTGAAGTGTCATGCAAGGTCAAATTACTGCTTTCTGCTGTAAGTCCTTTTTGGTGCTAGCCTACAAGACAGTGTCAGGCATCTTATAACATGAAATAGTGAGAGAGGCATTCATTGCTTCAGAATTGATCAGAGAGAGTTGTACCTGGAAAGCCAACTTGTATGTAAACGTAGAGCACATGGGAAGGAGAGATGGGGTAAATTCTGTTTGTATTATGGCAGCACTCAGGAGGGGAAAGCCATAGTCCTGGATCCAACTTCTGTAATACTGGGCACTGCAGAAGACTGTAGAGTTTAGTCTAATTTAGATTTATATGAAAGAATAAACTTGAATAACCTCATGTTGAGGACACAGAGTACTGTGGCTAAGAACTAGTAGGAAACAGGGCTGAATATAGTGAGAGCTCAATGAAAAAAAATCATAACAAAAAATCAGAAATGCATTGATTGTTCTTATTGATACTTCTCTTTTTGTTCTTTTTTGGTGCGGTAGAAGTGGATTGTCTTCCTTTCAGAGACTTTTGTTCTGATTTCGCTGTCTAACTAGAAATCCTCAGGAAGAAGAATGTTCCTGAGGAAAGGATTGCTGTTCAATGAAGATGAGAGCAATCTCTGTTCTAAGTGGGATGATAGAAGGGATTTCTTTTGATTCTGCAGGAGTTCTAATTCTCTGCCATTTTCAGGAACTGATGCCTTCTTTTGCAGTGTTGGCCATGAACATTTCTAGAATATTAATTGCAAGGTTAGCAAATTAGGGGTAAACTACTCTATAAAACACTCCAAAATACCCATTTCAGGTTTTTGTGATACATGTTTGACTTTTGAAAGATTGCATAAACAAATAGTCTTATTTTGATGCTGGTCCAGTGCATTAAACATAGGCTCTTTGAAAATCCTGCATGGGAGCAACTCTGATTAGGACTGGATCTTGACAGTGAGCTTTCTTCATGCCTGAATTCTGCTTTTCTGGTTGCTTAACCGTGGACTGAGTACGGGAAAATTTTACCTTGGCTTTCTGACCTGCTTTGGTTTGCAGCTTTTCAACCCTCAGGGGAAACATCCTACTTTTTATTCATCCTTTTCTCAGGTAAAATTTTAATGTGCCATACTGAAAGTGTAAGAAGAGAAATTTTAGTCCAGTGCTTTGAGCCTGAAGCCCTAGAAGTCAATGTTTCCGCTTAAAACTCTCCAAAGAACCCCAGTTTAATTTTTTTTTTTTTTTTTTTAGATCACCTGATTTAAATGAAATGCTGGAAAGTAACACTTTAAGCTTATTGTACTTCACTATATCGAAATATTTTAGTATTCAAACACTGTTTTTCTGAATTTACCTAATAATTTACTGCCAATAATTTATCCCTGCTAATGCAGTTTTTTGCCTATATAAAATGCTCCTTTATCTCGTTTCTTGTATCGTTTCTTTAAGTGATAAAGCCACTTGTATCTTTGAAATGCTTATGTCTTGTGTGTAATCTCTGAGCTTGAAAAAAGTACTGCTTTTGTGTTTTACCCAATTACTAAACAGCAAGCTCCCTTAAAATACAGCCTTATCTTTGTGAATGTGAATAATTAATTTACACAGATAATTTCTATTTAGTGTTTTATTTCCTGACAGAGACTATTTGCTGAAATGGGTTGACGCATACACAGATGGAACTTTTTTCTTGAATAGCATTGTAGGTAGGAAGGTTTGGTTGACAGTTAATGTTTGCCTGACTCTTAGTCTTAACTGTCACACACAAAACTCAATGTAGAAGATGCTAGTTCTTATTCTCTCTTCTTTTCTATAGCTTCACTATCAGGTTTTTTAATCTGAGGGGATCATGGGAGTATAGCATGCAAACTTTCTGGATGCCATGGGTTGAAAGTTAGGTAAGAGTCAGGGAAAGTTTTTACATGTGAAAATTCTTTTCTCCTTATCCCTTCCCTCTCTGATTGCTCAGACTATGCTGTCATTAACAAGGTTTCTTAGAAAGTATTAGTAAAATGCAAGAATGTTCAGTGTTAGTGGCACAAACTAATTGTTCTGTTGTCTTTAAACAGGTACATGTTATGTTCTGCACATACTATTTTAAATATTGTTGCTCATTTTTACATCTGTATAGTTTTCTCATGGCTGCTATTGTTCATCCAGACCCTGGTTGCTACCTTGCTAGACTTTGCAGGAACAAATTCTGTTATTGCTCAGTCTTATTATATCACACCAGAATTCTCCTCTCTGATGAATATAAGTAAAACAAAAATTAAAACTCTAGGGATTGATTGAAAAACAAGCCTAAACATTAAGATCTACAGTTTTCATTCCACAACATAATACTTGAAAAATTACAGCTTGTGCATTAGAGAATGGTAAATGAAGGATGAAAGTGCTGAAGGTTGATTGATAGTTATGGTGGGAAATGAAGAATAAAAGTGATTTGTAGTTAATTGAGGGAGTCCGTTCATGTGCACACTGTCATTCACACTCCTGGACAAAATGACAACCAAACCTAGCCTGTAAAAAAATACTGTTTTCAGAGGACTGTGTTCTCATCCTGGTATTGCTTTAACCCAAACTTTTTTCTTCTTTTGATTTTCATTTGCAGTTCTGTTTTGGTAGTTTGAACCTAAAACACATGGGTGTCATTTCTGTCAGTTTCTGTGTCTGTAGCAAGTCGAGGACTTTGACAGCTGTTTTCAAGCCCATTCTCTTCCATGCAGGAAGAATGAGGGTTTTTAATTTTCCTCACTGATAGACTCGTAGCATTGTAGAAGAGAATCACTGAATAATTTAGGTTGGAAAAGATTGTTATTTGAGTCCAACCCTTAACCTAACACTGCCAAATCCATAGCTAGACCATGTCCTTAAGTGCCACATCCACTCATCTTTTAGATACCTTGAGAGATGGTGGCTTAACACTTCCTATTACCAGTTTTTTCTTCAAATGTGGTGATTTGTTGTAAAATGGAGATGTTAGCCAACAGTATTTGGTCTTGAGAAGTGATTTGTTGGCAAAGCAGTTTGTTTCATAGGAATAGCTAGACAAATAGATGCTTCCTATAAGGTAGTGTAGGCAAATTGGAATAGTCATCATCACCAATGCAAAGTAAAAATTAACACTATAATCACTACTATTACAGTTACCAATAACTGTGTAATGATTTATTACAGCTTTGTCCTAATTTAAAAATAGCAATTTATGTGGTAATGAGGGAATGTAAAATATCATTATAGAGCAATATAAAAAAATATCTCATTACTGCAGAGCCAATCTTGTTAGTCTTTTTATTCAGAAGTCTTGTGAAATTTGGGCAGAACTCAAGTGGCCCTGTAGTTCTTGAACAGAGATCATACTGTGATTTTTATGTAGTTATGTGCCTTCTAAAAATCTGGTTCTTGTTGCTTTGCTTCTGTAAATGTGTATTGGTCTACATTTTTTATCACTGATGTGTTGTGTAAAACCAGAATAAACCTGGGTTTTGGTTGAACAATGTAAGAAAGGTTAACTCTCAACAAAAAATAATTTTATTTTAAAATTTATGACAACTCAGTAAGACATACTCCATTTAATTTGGCTTGTAAAAATATTTCTCAATATTAAAATTTTAAAAATATTTCTAAATATTTATGATTTATGCAGGAACATTAGTGCTATTTGGACAGACTTCAAATGTGGAGGAAGCTTTCTGTAGGAAGAAAAGTAGTTTCATTCATGAAATAAGTATCAGTTCTGAATAGTGGAGATCTATCAAAAGATCTCTTTTTTAAAAGGACAGGATAATTCAGAGTAGTAAATAGGCATAATAAAATAACAGGAACTTTTTGCAGCTTTTCCCCTCTACATGACATTGTATAACATTCCCTCTTTTGATTTACTCAAGAGTCTTTTAAAATTCTCTTGATTTATCTGTTGAGTTTTTTTATACACATGATCAACTCATATGTGTCCAACAGTAATGTCTTCATGGATTTTAATGAGATTCAAGCTCAGGTTCTGGTTTTTTTCACCAGTTTAAATCCACAATGCAGGACTAGAAGAATCCTATGGTTGTCCTAGATATGTTTTGAACTGTCAGATGTTTTTAAAGTTTGTAGGCACTACTTGTTGGTAGTGTCTGCAATGTGATAGTTACAAAGCTGATTGGAATATAAACACTGTCTGTCTCAAAGCCAGGGCATTTGGATCAGATGACCTTAGTTTTGTTTAAAAACATTTTGATTGGTTTGATAAATCCCCATCTCAATTAAAACCAGCATGCTTGAAGATTAAATGACTGTGCTAAGCAGCTAGGTTACCTTAGGTAGCCCTGAGTAGCAGTGTGACACTGCAGTTACTCAGATGTGCTTACACTGTCTTTTAGGGAAAGTTACTGCCATATATTAAATAGCATTTCAGAGAACTTTGAGAAGGCTGGAACATTTGTTGACAACCTTTAATTGCTCTCTTGCGTGTTGTATACACATGGTTCTGCCAGTATTTTTTCTAAGTTTCTGACAGCTCTTCAGGACTATCTTGGGTTTAGGCCAATAACAAAACAGTCCTGTAGCTGAGTATCCATATTTAATCTTATTGTCAGCACTTAGTGAGGTATTAACACTTTAATTGTTCTGTCAACAACACTGTGAGCACTCTTCTAGTGCAAGAAAAAAAACTCCATCTGCAGCTCAGCAATTTCATGTGTGGCTTGAATTCCTTCATGAACTGAGCAGTCACAAATGAATGCAATACACAGAAAAACTGAGCAGGCATTGAAATTGCAGAATCACAGAGTGGTTGGAAGGGAGCACAGTGATCATCTGGTCCAGCCTTCTTGATAGTGTAGCTATTTCATATTTCCATGAAACTCAGTTCTATTTTTAAGAGCACTGTAGGGTAAGTTCTTTCTAATAAGACATGATAACATTAAGACTAAGTTATTTCCTTTTTCATAATACATTTTGGAGGAAATAATCTTAAAACCTTGCTACATTTTGGTTGGTATTTGAATTAAAAACTTATCATGATGAATCTGAAATTTATACCTGATAATCCTTTATTTGTTTGTATGTGTTTATATCCATGAAAGACCACAGGCAACAAGAACTGTGTTCTTCTGTCTTTTCTTTTAAGACCTGAACAAACATTTATCATACAATCAAATTACAATTGTATTTTTTACCTCTGTCAAGAAAAATTTAAAAAACCAATTCAAATAAACTTTCAATTAAAAAAAAATTGAACAGTTATAATAGCTTACCTGTATTTTTTTATTGTTTATTTTCAATTTGAATTTCACTGGAAATGTCTGATAAAAACGTGACCCTTGTTAAGTGTTCTGTTTCAAGGTTAGACCTTTACTGTAAGATCAAATTCTCTTTAGCATTAATACACAGTGCTTAATATTTTTCTTTTGCAGTGTAAGAGAATTTTGTCCGGAACATCCAGGAAAAATTATCACCTCATATTCTATTTATATACTTAACTGCAGTGATTAAACAGATTAAAAAACACAGATTTCTAGCACTGTGTTCTGGTCCTGAATTTTGTTCCTGATCCTGCCAAGATTCAGTTGTATGCCAATTTGCATCCTTAAGTCTACTGCCATTAATGTTCACCAGAACTCCTTAGCCTTGAGCTTCCAGGTAGACACGTGCATAAACCCTCTTAGGCTTAGAGCTCTTTATTCCATGAATGCTGTTCTGGTGGAAGAGCTAGCTGTAGTTTCTTGCTATTACCAATTCCTGTGTAATGACATTTATTACTGCATTTTGAGGCAACTCATTACCAGAAGCTGCTAGACTCCTATTTAGTTATTAGCTGGGTACAATTAGAATTGCTTTAATCAGCTGAGCTTGTTCAGCTGAATTCACATTTTCTTTTGCTGAAGGGGAGATCTGAGTTCATCAGCTGGTACTTCAGACACTTCAAAACCATGACCTTAAATAATCCTGGATGTTCTGACCATACACAGTCAAAAAGTATGTGTTACTTAATTGTAATTGTAAAAATGAATTAGAGAGAATGGTTATCATCTTTCATCACTGTTTGTACCCACTTTAATGTCTGGTTTTGCAACAGGGGATATAGCCTTCCTAATGATATGTACATACAAAGTCTTACAGGACAGGCCAGCATGCAAGTTCTTTTTTTCATAACCATCTAAATTTTCAAGTACTTTAAAACTACTTGGCACCTCTTTGATAGTCTGAAATTTGGATGATGCAGGCAAAAAATATTCATCTTTACATGTGAAGATCCCTGTCTATATATCAGATGGCTTTAGACCAATAGACTGATTGTTACCAGAGATAAGCTTCTGTCAGAACCTTGGTGTTTTCCTGTCCTCACTTCTCTGCTCAGTAGCTTCCCAGAGGAAAGCTTCCTGAGTTTTGCGTGGCTGATACGCCTGCATTTCCTCATTGTAGGAGGCCTGGGGGTAAGCGACAAAAGACAAAGTTCAACATAGTTTCCAAACTTCAGTGGTTTGAATATTCTCTGGAGATTTTTGAAAACAGTGTAGAGGAGAAGGTGCTTCTGTGGGAAAGAAAGATGTCCAACAGAAGCTTCTGGCTTACTAGGGGCAAGTTTGCATCAATTCTCACTATGCAGGTTAAAATAGCATTTATTCTTTAGACTTAGTTTTGAGTCAGCTAACTCTGGAGAAAGTAAACCACTAATTCAGATTTCAATTTAGAGCTTAATGTATTCTTCCAGCCAGTGGGGCTAGAATAATAGCAGTATAACTAAAAAAACCTAATGTGTCTTTTGGTGTAAGAGTGGCATCATTTTAGAGTTAGATTATGTCACCAGTAAGAGCTAAGTAATGTCCAGCAGCTACACTGACACCAAAGATGCTGAAAGAAAGAGAAATCCTAGTGGCCTCAGCAAAAGAAAGGAATACAGAGCTTGTCTTGGCTTATAAAGTCCTTGTCTGAAAACATGGAAGATCTGATAGGAAATGTGCATTGGCTAAACCAAATCAAATTCAAAACCCTATGAATGAAAGAGTGCAAAGGCAATGTGGTCTGAAGGGAATGAATCTGAATTGAAAGAGAAGTTGCTTAGGTTTAGCTAATCAGATTTCATACAGATTTTACTCGAAGTTAGGATGATTTCAGGGCTAATGAGATGCAGTAATCTGGAAGGATTTTTTTGATCTGGAACAAACAGGCTAAAGGACGTGAATGTTGAGGCAAAGGTAAAAAGTAATACACTACATTATTTCTACTTTCATGTCAGGCATCTTAGGTTTGAGCTTTACTTTGAGCTACCAGACCTAGCACTGAAAGTTTCTTCAACAAATTGCTGCTGAAAAATTGGAATCATGATGATGAAGTGGTACAGGTTTTAATTTCTGGCAATTATTTTTGTTGGGTAGGAGGAATAGAACCATGTTTTTCTTAAAAATACATTATCCATATTTCTCAGTAGTTATACCTGATAAAAAGAACTTGTGGTTATTGGGGGCAAAAGTATTTAAAGTGATTATTTATGTTGTCTGCAAAATAATACTAATTTTTTTTTCTCCACAGTAAAACCAACAGTTATTGATGTTGACATTTACGTTAACAGCATTGGTCCTGTATCATCAATAAATATGGTAAGTGACTTACTTACAAAGATTTTTATCTGGATTGCTGATCTTGGCATCAATACTAACTTTTGAAAAAGACACTAAATACCACAGTGATAAGTTGTTTTGATTCTGATTTACTCCTGTTTTCAGCTGTAATTCTGGTTTTTATGTCTCATCAAGAGAACAAATAAGCAATATTATGCTCTGTGTTGTCTATTGAAAAATGCTGGTAGATTTTCAGTGATAAAATAGCCATCTTAGGAAAAAAAAAGTTTGAAGTGAAGTCATTTTCAAGAAAGCTCTTGAGATGTTGTTTCAAGATGCAATCAAATATACAGTTTAATAATGTGGAGTTAATGAAAGTCATCATATAATAACAGCATATTTATTTGGAATTCATCATCTTTTCAGTGGTTGCTTTTCTTTCACTGAGTTACCAACAGTATTGAATGTAAGAGTATAACTTTGAAGAAGTTATTCATAGATGTACTGTATGTGTAAAGGCAGGAGAAACTGAGAATGTGATTGTGTGGCAATAATAAACCTATGGTTGGTCCCTTGTTACAGTCTGAACTCTAGGTCTTTCCTCAGTGCTGCAGCAACATAATCAGATTTAGAAAGCAAGCTGAATGTTTATGTAGATATTGGGTTATGGGTAGTTGTGGCTGCTTGTGCAGCTTTTGAGTTTGGATTCATCATATTATGCCCCTTCTTAAATTAGTTTGATTTTTTTTAAATACAACTTGGAAATGGAGGGCCTGTTAATATCTTACAGTACTTTGAGATTTTAAAATAACCTCTTCAAAGCAATGTCTCTTTTCACAATGGCATTCAAAGGCTGCCGTGTACAGTGTTCCTATGAGAATGTAATGAATGCATTGCTTGTATCTTTTGTATTTTTGGAAGAAAAGCTCCTGAATTTAAAAGGTGTCTGTTCAGCCTTATTCTTTGGTTTTGCCTATAAATATGAAAGTAGGCAAATCATTGCAGCATATCAAATAAAAGGTGGTCAAAGACTCCTATGCACCCTTGTAGTTGAAAATCTGACAAGTAAACACAGAAACAAATTATGGACTGTGGACATCTTGGTGTCATATTCACCAACTGTGAAATGTGTTGATTGATATTTCATGTGAAGTACTGAATGTCAAGCAATGGGAGTAGCTGCTCCATTCTTGAACTAATAAATAGCTAATTATCTTGTCCTTCCCTGATGGCCTGCTGTGGATACCAGTCTGGTCAGGGGGAGAGAAACAGCAAAACATTCTTACAATGTCTTCTGGGAATTTTAGGGAGTTGTAGGAATGTGATAACTTGCTAGTATAAACAATCTGCAGGTGGTGTTTTCCACTTTGTTTTCCTGTTCTTCTCAAGGATGGTGTGTGAGAAAGATGTTTTTTATTAACTAGCCAATCAAGTGGGAGTGTATCGTATCGGTCTATATAAACCAATAATCATTAATCTTTTGTAATAAAGCTTCTTTTTCTGCCCTTGCAGTTGGGTCTCTCATCTGTTCTTGGGCCATTCTTGGCTGAAGGGTGACAGCATACCATAATGATTCACTGGAGAACAATTTATTGGAGGGTCCTCTGGCTTGCATTTACTCTAGGAATGGGCACTCTGTTCCAAAGCAATGGGGATAATGTGTTTTTGCTCTTTGCCTCTCTGAATTAGTTTGTAAGTAGAATTTTGGGGTGCTGGAAGTGTTTGTGGAATAATAAGAAAGCATTTCATCAAAAGTACTTCAGGTAGGAGGAAAAAATTAGTAATATAAGAAATCAGTGGGTTTTGGAAGATTATTGCAGCACAGACTTACTTATGTATTAACTTTTAGTTCAACATACCTTTTGAGTTCAAGATACCCAAAATAGATAAATGCACTAAAATATCTGTTTTAAAAACGCATATTGTATCTCTTTTATAGCAAATGGTCTTGTTGGGATGGTTAATGAGTGTATGACATTGAGATATTTCTTGCTTACAGCTGAAGAAAAAATATGTGTAATGTGTAAGGGCAGAATGATAAGTAAAATAATGAAATACAAATACAAAATTTAGGTATCTGAGGTTTAAAGACTCAAGATTGCATAAAGTTATATTTAAACTTTTGAATAGAAATGGACATTATTTCAGGTGTGCTTGTGGACAGTACATCCCACTGAAACTACCTTAGAATTTTTGAATTTCTTTTCTGTTCTCAAACCTAATTACCAATATAGGAAATTAACATTAGGTACTCAAATGTTGCAAAATTTTGTCCAAAAGCTCCATTTCTGCTCTGTTACTTTGGAGTTTGTCCAAACATACATAAGATAGCAGTAATGATCTTGCAGTCTCAAATTTACAGTGAAGATGGCAAGTCCTCACAAAATTGCAAGCCACTGTGCTGTATGATGGCTTGTCTCTGAAATGGCAGAACTGATTGAAAAGCTTCTTCTCCCCCAATTTGTGTTATTTCAACTGTTTGGCTACAGTGCTCAGTAGCCATTATTTGGAAGAAAAAAATTGAACACTTTTTGGAATTAAAAATAATTATTTATTTACTTTTAAGTAAGCAGTTTTTCATGTAGACTGTGAACCGCTGAAGCATGGGTACACAAAGAGTTGAACAGAAATAGAAGCTAGAAATTACCTGTGTCAGAGGAAGAGGAAGAAAGGAAGAACAGATAATCTTCAGTCTGGTATCTGTCATATAAATGAAATTTCAAAGGGAGAGGAATGTGCATGAAAATCTCATTTCAGGAGAAAAAAAAAGGAGATTCTTGGTAGAGACCAGCTATGCTCTTTTTCTCACCAGGACAAGAAATTTTAACTTTCTTCCCTTAAATTATTATTAAAAGTTGAGCTGTTCTGTCCAGGCAACTCGGTAAGATTTATCAAAAAGAGTGATGATTACTTTGATTTCCATCTCTTCTATTTCAAGGGTGAGATCATCAACACGTACAAGGCGGACTTTCCTGCTGTGTACTTCCAGACTTAGACCTTAGCTCAATTACTTTTTTCTTAGTCAGCAGCACTTCTGAGGGAAAATCATGTGGAGCTTCTCTAGAAATCAAACTCTGCATGTATATTTTCTGATCAGTTTTCATCAGTGATTTTCATCTAGTAGGTGAAATCCAGGAAATAATTTTCTTTAAGATATTTTTTCAATGGGTGTTCAGCTGAACATTCAAGCCGATTTTGTAGAGCAAAGCTTTTCAGGTGTCACTAACTGTTGCAATTATGCTTAGACTTGAGCATGAATGTTAATATCTAATGGATTCTTTAACAGTCAGGAAAAAGACAGTTGCTATCAGATACCTACTTGTAGCAAAGTTAATCTCAGATGAACTGCATGTGAATACAAGGGAGAATGAAGCTTTTTAGAGTGAGGCTGTAACTGCCACAAGGGGAAGAAATGTTAGGGACGTCATCAAAAGGGCTTCAAGTCAAAGGAGAGGTCATGTTCTGTGGCAAAGACACCAAAATCCACAGGGATATTCGGCTAACCCTGCATTCCAGACTTCCTGCAGAGAGTTTCTGCCACTTCCCCTAAAAGTCTTATCAGTGTCTCATTTTCTGGGTACTTTCAATATGTCTATTTTAAACCTCAAGATTTCCAGAAAGAGTAAAACAGTAATGTGGTTGGTCTTCTATTAGAGACTCACCATTATAATATCTTTATGAAGACAATAGAAACTTGTTCTCTTAATAGACAGGAGTGACTCTTCCTTTGTCTGTGACATGGAAGATTTCTTTGGGTCATGGTTTAAAAAACCTGATATAAAGAAACAGGTATTGTGTAATAACAGACAAGGAAGAACAGACTGAATAATGAACTTAGTGATACTAGGAAGTGATTGTGAGTGGCAATAGCTTTAAAGAAGTAATTTCAGCGTTTTGAGTTATGACATGATGGTATGAAATGGTAGATACTATTGATAGTATAAGTATTTTGAATTTAAAATTCCGAGATACATGAATGCCCATTCAAAAATTTTAGGCTGTCTTTTTAATAAATGAAAGCCATCTCATATATAAATACCTTGCCTGTCCTTTATCAAGAACATAATAGGACTTAGACTCATTTAAAGAATATAAAATCTGGTTTATTCAAAAGTAAATGACAAATGCATTCTATGAGCCAAATTATATGTTCTTGAGTGCACATTATATCTCTTTGTCTTGGTTTTCATCATCTAATAAAGTAAGTTAAAGAAATCTTCAATTTTCCTTTTCAAGGTGCAATGTCATTAGAGACATTAGGTTGTAGGATGCAAGATTTTAATTCAATCTTTTCTTACTGAAAATATTTGTTTTATCTGTAATTATAATGACTGCTCTACCAAATTAGAAAATATTAAGGGTCTTCTAAATGAGTTCTCTTAATTAATTTTTAATTTTAGAATTCATTTACAGTTTTTTTTTCCTCATGCTTTATATTGTAAACCAGATGTGTGAATTTCATATCACTCAGTTTTTAGAAATCTGACTTTTAAATTCTTTTTTCTTTAGTATATTCCATTGAAAATGGTGTCCAGGAGGCATATGATTTTGCATTAAAACCCATAATCCATTTTTCATCAACCCTCTGGTTCTTGTCAATAGCTGTACAGGTTTATAGATTGCTTTGTAAACCATAGACTTAACGTGGCTTACTGTAGCCTGGTTTTCTACGGATAAGCAATACTGGCTTGTCTATAAAAGAACAGAAAAGGGAAAGAGACCAATAATCAAATTGGGGACCAGACATAAATAGTGGGGGGGAAAATCCCCTAGAAGTAATTTCGTGAAACTGAAAGGTAAACACTCTGTGATTAAATAGGCTATTAAACTTCAGTGGCATCAAAGTCTGTGTATTTATGCATTCACACATACAGGGTTAACTGAGTAGCTACAAGAATCTGAGATTGCAGCACAAATTGCTAGTGAAGGAAGAATTTTACGCCTGCGTGGTTTTTGCAACTGGAGTCTCATTTTAACACAGCTGTACAGAAAGAATGTTGAAGAGAGTGGGAGAAGCAACTTTATAAACTGTACTTACCTGTCCATAAAAATAGTAATTGGTTACCTGCTGGTCATCTCTTTATTCTCAAGTATTCTTAAATGGCAATTCAGAGTGTTTCTTTTATGTACTTCATCACTTCATTGTATCGTGTCCACTCTCTAGACTATGCCATATATGGGTGCTGCATTATGGGTGCTGTATTTTCCATTTGTTCAGTTAAGTGTTCTAAAATAAAAGCAGTTTTTACTCTCTTTTATCCTTTAATGTATTGGTGGACTTCTTTGAACTTCAATTTCAAAGTCCCCACATGCTCGTTTTGCTTCTCCACTGGACACTATAGGTATCTTAAAGAATAAAAAAAATCTTAAAGAAAAAAAAAATCTTAAATATCTGGAGACTTGTCTAAAGTACTACTCAAAGCTTATGATTAGGCTTGAAATTCTTGCATATTTTCAGTCTTTATGTCCATTTGTTTGATATATCTATTTGTCTTTATGTCTGTTTGTTAAAATGATTGTTAGAACAGCTGCAATTATAGAAACATAGCCTGCTGAATCTTTCCATCATATGGCAGAGCTACTTTATAGCCAGATTTTATCCCGTTTTCAGCCCCCTGTGAAATACCCCCAAGTATTTCCTTTACAGGTATCTTCTCAAAGATAGTGCAAGTCACTGTTTGAGCACAAGGCAGATGCCCAGTTCGTTGTTAACTTGAAGTGTGTTTTTCTAACTCTATCTCACTATCTCACCTAATCTATTTATAAAGCAATTTTGTAGGGAGATGGTTTCAGTTATTTTTGAGGAGTGAGTTTTCCAGTTGATGAGTTCAGAGAATCACTGTAATAATGGAATGCCTTGGGCTATTTGTATTTTCCCCTGAAAATCTTACCGCTCCTTTGTTGCTCTGTGACCTAAGAGAACACTCATGTACTGAACTAAATTTTAGTCTGAGTGAGTCTGTTTACAAGGACTGATATACTAATCATACACTTAAACATTCTTCTAGATTGTGATCAGATTACTGTTCTTGTTTCTAGAGCATATTTATATACTGTCATTAAGTTTGGATCTCTCATAATAAAAAGATGTTTGCATTATAGAAAACTTTTAAGATGAATGGACTTTTTTCTGATAAAACAAAATCACCTCTTGTACAAGCTTGTTCTTGTTGCCTTAAGCTCTGGTAGTCAGTGCCTCAGTATGAAAATATTTCTGGGAGGTAGTAGTAATAAAATGAAATTTGCATCTGTCTGTGGCTTCTGTTCCACCACTGGCCTTGTGAGAGGCTTGTATAATCTCAAAAGTGAAACTGACTGGAAAAGAGGAAGCTGGGCCTGGGGAAATGAACATGGATTGATTATTTCACATATCACCTCGGCAGCCTCTACATTTGGTCTTCTTTAGAGCTCGACTTTGTGTAACTAAAACAGGGCCTGGGAGATACAGAATTGTATAAAGAAGGGCCTTAGGCTGCTCTTGTTCAAGGTGCAATGGGATGAATTAGAATAATGTTAATTTTTCTGCAATGTAGCTTGCGTGCTGTGATGTGCAGCAGTAAAATGCATACTGCTATAATTTACTGCACTGGCAGGAAATCCAGTTTATTTCTTGGAAGAGTGATAGATTCTGTCATAAGTCTTTGGTAATGGACTGATCTTAGGTCTGCTGCTCTGTCTTATCAGAATTCAAGCAGATTGTCCAATATGGGTGAACTTAGCCTTAGAGTTGTGTCAAAAGGTGTATGACAAATGAGCAATTTAATTTCAGTAAGATAGTAAAATTAAATGTCTCATCTGCTCAGTAGTGGGTATTAAAAAAAAAATTGAAGAGCAGCCAGGCTGAATGTTTTTGCCATAGATAAACAGGGAGACAATATGTAACTGGTACCTCCTCTTTGAGGTAATGTATTAGCCATCACACAAAAAGTGCTAAGAAATTCCTTTCCAGCTGGAAAGTTTTTCAAACTTTAAAACTTTAGTTGCAGTTTTTAAAGCTTGATTTCTCCCACTTCAATATTTTTTTTCTGCAGGCCTTAGGCTTTAGAAGTAGTGTACTCAGTGTTAAAGTTCCTTTAGAAAGCAGTAGTTGCCCTTCTTGTCTGTTCAGCAATACATGGCTTCACATTCTTTATAGCCAACACTTGAGAAAGTTAGTTTAGACAAACTATGGCTAAATTGCTGTAAAGGATATTGAATTACTTTAGGGTAAATTGGCAATCTCTTAGCCTAAATCAGTTTTATTTTTGAGTGGTCAGGTGTTTATCAACTTTATTTTAGATTTTGAGTTTTCCATGATTGCTCCATAAAAGAGTAATTACTTTTGTGTTGACCTGTTTATTGGATTCCTGAATGATATTGATGTAATTTAAACTATGGTTTTGAGAGTTTGGTCTTCCTTAGTGCTTTCAGTTATGGATTTATTCAGGAAGCAAATGGATGTTGCTGATTTGTTCTGTAAATACTAGAGATGTACTAATGACAAGTTTTCATATGACTTCATGGTATAACTTTCTGGGGATGTAGACCTACATGTCACAGCATCCATGGAGCAATTCTAGCAGCATTATAAATGTGCTTGGTAGTTAGGAGGGAATATCTGAATACAGGATGACTCCCTGTAAACCATTGGTGGGCCACAGAATCATCTTCAGTTTTCTGTAAGGTTTTTTTGTTTGGTAAAGAATGAATACTATTCATCTGCATCATTTGAATATCAGAACAATGATCAGCATTTTCCGCACCATTATTGCAATGAGCAAAACCCCAAAGACTCTCCCTAGCTTACTTTTTTTTTCCTGTAAGAGAGTTTGTCATCAGTCTAATTGGTTGTAATTTCCTTTTTTGTCAGATTTCTGAAAAAAAAAAAAAGGTTTAGAGAATTTTATTACATTTTCTTTCAAGATTTTTTAGTGAACATGGTGTCCCTTGACTCTTAAGTACTCTCAGATATGGTTTTTCAGGTATAGACAAGGTATTTCTGCTGAATGACTACACAGAACTGAGGAATAATACAAATGCTTGGTTTCTGCAATTAAAGAGGTCTACAGCCTGCAGGGTTGTATTGTATCCCAGCACTTCCATGCTTTTGCTAACACCATACACTTTCCTCCTTTTAAATCAAAGTAGTCCTAATTTATTGCTTTCATGGTCTGGAAAAGGGGCTTTTATGTGGTCAAAAATAGTGATATTCTAGGTTCTTTATAGGTTTTCATAGCTTTCTTCCTCAAAGATCTTTCTACCACAGTCTTCTTTTGTATCTGCTTGTCATTAGACTTGTAAGGTACAGGTGGTTCTGTTACATTCTGTGTTGCATTGCGTAAGTTGCTCCCTACACTTAAAACTTTTATCTTCTCATGAAACTTTGTGGCTCTTTTCCCGCTTCTGCAAATTTTATTTTCAACCCTTGAAAGCTGAATAAATGTTGTGAGAGAAAGCTGTTATTATAACTATTACTAACTTTTTGTACACTACACAGAAGCAGATAGTTTTGACCACAGAGTTTTGGATATGTTTTAGTTAAACATCCGAGACACTAAAGTGTAGTGACTGCTTTGAAACTTACCACAGGCATTTTAATGGTGATATAATAATTTTACTAACTGTTGAAGGTTTCTTTAAGTTATAAATGGTAAAGGTATGGAAACTATTCAGGGGTCTAGGAGGATAAATTCTCAAGGCTGTTGTGAGATTCTTAAACCAAAGAAACTACTGTCATCCTTTCTGACTGTTTCCTGTGCTTACCCCATAATTTATCTAGCAAATTGCATTTCTTGGGAGACTTGGGAGTAGGGATAACTGATTCTGGTTTTCTTGCAATTGCTTTTGTATATTTTTCAAGAACAGAATTTTAAAAAATATTTAAGGAACTTAGTAACGGGAGGTATTAAATACCTAGCCTTCATACCTTTGTGAATGTGGCCCTCTGTTTGTCAGGTCAGATTTATGAAAATTGCAACAGGTTCATAAAAGTATGAGGGTGTCAAACTCTTTTTTACAGTGTCTACCTTAACATAAATGCCAATTGTTACATGAGCTCCACTGATATTTTTCTTGCATATTTAGTGAATATTTGAATAAGGTGAGATTAGAAATTTAGATGAAATCTTATTGATTCTTGGCATACCAGAAGAAATTTGGTATGATTTTTGTAAGTATTCTTCCTTGGGAATTCTGGCCTAAACAAAAAAATATGTAATTATAATAATAGGATTGTTGTACCTGTTTTGATTTGAGATTTCAAATAACTGTATTTGAAGGAAGGAGTTTAGGCCAGCTATTAGAAAGAAAAATGGAAAAAAAACACTTGGTCTTGCAGACTCTTCATCATGTTGACATAGACACAGTGATGATTGCACTATCATACAATTTGCTTCTGTATTACTGTTCTTCTATGAAGCCAAAAGTTCTGTGGAGGCTATGCAAGAAACTGAACAGATGTGGTACAGCACAGGGAGCTGCAAGAGAGGGGGAAGTCCAGAAATGTTTGGTACTATTTTGAGAACATTCCATGAGACAGCCATGCTATTTCAGACCTCCTGGTCCTTCTCCTTAAGAGAGATTACTAAATCCTTCAAAAGAAAAATCCTGGAAACTGAATTTCATAATCCTGTTGAATACAGAAAAGCACCAGCTCAAAAGTGACATGGGTATTGTGGCTCTGTACTTGTGCTCCTGGTAATGTCTGCAAGTGGTAACTGCTCATCACCTTTCCTGTGTGTTGCATCTTTTTCTCCTTTGGTTGCATGTACTAACCTTTCTCTCTGTTGTCTGTTGATTCTTGTTTTTACCCAGAATATGTTTATCTAAACAGGCTAGAAGTTTGCAGTGGTTCTCTCAGATAAGAAAAAGGACATGTGTGCCCAAGATTTTAAGACTATTTCCACCTGTATTGTCTAACCAGTAAGTTACCTCTGTTTTCAGACCTTGCCTTTCAAAATCCTTCTTGGAAACAGTAGCTGGTGAACTCCAGGGATTGTGAGCTTTGGCTGATAGTTCATGTTTGGTAAAGTGTGTTGGCTAACTGAGACAAAGAAATAACTGTCCTCTGCTTACACACACTCCATATATCAGACTCTGACAGCTCTGTGCTTTCAAATGGCTTTCCAGGTAGGTGTTTCCCTGAGGTATGTTTGCTGCAGTGTGCACAGCATGTGTTTCTCATTACCTAGAAGGCCTGTAGATTGTGGTCAAATTACAAAGCAGTCAAATCTGTGAATTATAGAAAGGTACAATAATTTTTTTCATTATTTATAGAGATTATTATATTGGAATCAAAAAAGCTTTTTTTTTTTGGTTGTCTAAGTGTACCAGTTGCTGAATTTTACTACTTCTAGTAACTGAAGGATTGGGATCACCAAAAAGCTTGCTGGTCTTTCCCACTGCAAATGGAAATAAAAAATTTCCTCCTGTATTACTTATCTGTCTCATTCTTGGTCTTCATTACTCTGGGTGAAATTGTGCCTTAAGCACATGCTCACTAAACATCTGGCCATCTTTAAGGCAAAGCAGTTTCAATTTTCCTAAGCTAGATTCATGCATTATGCAAATGTTACTTCATTAGACACTGAGATGAGCTATCAAGCTATATTGTTTGGTCAGAATAATGTAGGCTCAATGCTGATTTTAAATCAGACTATCAATTTTGGATAAATTCAGTTCATGCAATCATTTTTGCTTGTGATTCAATTAGGGCATACATAGTGATTGAGGTAAATGCAGTCAATGATTTTTTCTCTGTTTCTGACTTATTCTGATACCTATATGTAGTGTGTGGAACAGCATAAACAATAAAAGAGCTAAATTAATCTCTCAGAAAGTGAATAGAAGTATGCCAGGCATAATTTTGAGCCATGTTCTCCTAAAATACTCCACACTGAGAGTCTAATTATAAGACCGAAAATTACCCAAAGTCGATTTTGGCGCTAGTACATATTGGATTCTCACTGCCTTCTGTCTTTTCTTTGAATTTGCACTGTGTGGAGAGTGCAAAGTGAAACACCTGTAAGTTGGGGAATTTCTTCTGTTCTGGATGAGGCCAAATAAATAGGAGATGTATACAGTACCACAGGATCTGCCTGATGCCTGACATTGCAGTCTGAATTCCACAGGGGACCCAGTTTCTCACCTGACATAACTGGTTGAATTCATCAGTGTAAATGGAAATGTGATCTGTGCTAGCCTGCTGCTTTCATATTTCCTTTTACCTAAAGTACGTTTTATTGTTTCGAGATTAAAAGGTTAGATACTAGGGGTTTTTATTTTGAATAATATTATAATTTAGTTTATCATTCTTTTGCAGAGTATATTAGAAAAAAAAAGTAAAAAAAAGACTGCAAGATCGTTTGATTGCCCTCTCCTGGAATCTCTTTATCTTCATTGTTTTCCCTGCAATGTGTTCTCTAACTCTCTGGTGTCTGAAACTGTATTTATGTAAATAGGTCTGAGCATTACTTTGCCATCTGGATAGTACTGTAAAAATGGCATAAAGAAAAGGAAAGTGAAAACAAATATAGGAAGCCTGAGAGAATATCTTAAAAAGAGAAAATTGGACCTGTATTTTGAGAGCTGCCTAGCTGGACCAGCTAACAGAGTTTTTGATGGATTGTGGCACAGCTAGGTAAGCTAACTGAAAAGAGGCAGATTAAAATAATTATATGAGAGTTTCTTCTGGATTTTTAAAAAGTCTGGCTAAACTGGCATTGCGTGATTGTTCTAGATAATGATAGCTGATACATTGAATGGTCAACTTGTGTAAATTCTTTGGTTTAGCTCAGATTTATACATGAGGTTTTGGTTGACATAGTAGTGTTTAGGAATGTGGCTTCTTTCTAGATATCTCAACACCTCTTACATGTGGAATTAGTTTTTTGTGTTCTGTTGCTAATATATTTCAGCCTGTAAAAATACAGCCAGTGATAACTTATTAGAATCTCTCAAATTTCAAACTCTTTATAGGTCTAGAGTTATGAGTATCTTTGTAAATTGCTTTGAATAAAATGACAAACAAACTAGTAGTCAAAATCATAATTAAATTAAATTGAGGAGCATGCCAAAAATCTGTCAGCTTCTAAGTAAATGATCTGATTTATGCCAAGTATCACATGGAAGCTAAAATCAGGAACTTGATTTGTGTGGAGGGATAGAATGTAAGAAAATAGTGCAGAAGGCAATCTCACACCTGAGGAGTTGCAGCTGTACCAATCACCAAAGATTAGGAAGAGGCCTGCCCTTAACAGGCCACAGCTGTGTCCAATAAGAGGCGAGTGCTACAAAAGGGATGGAGTTTGTTTGCTGTGCTGTGAAGAAGAAGTAGTTAGTGCTGCAAGGAGGTGTCCATGAGAAACCAAGAAGGTATGGAACTTTTGTAATAAGAGGATAACAGATTTGAAAGTGTTTTTTGAATATTTTGTTTATAATGGAGTCTTAAAAGGCTCAGTTTCTCTTTTCATTCAGAATTCAAAGCTTGTCCATGGACTAAATCTTCATTTGTTTGAACTGAGTGTTTTCCAGAGTGAGGTGGAGGGCAGGGTCAGTTTTACACAGGAAAAACTCTAGGCAATTTGAAATTTATTTACTAATTTGTTCCTGTGGCGCTCTCTTGGAATATAAAACTCAAAATGGTGAAATAAGGGTATAAAGTACTTGGGGTTGATGCTATAATCTAATTAAGTATCTATGTGATATTTTTCTTTATAAATAGTGGATTTCAGAGCAATATTGTAAAGAATAGCACATATACATTATAAAATTTTGCCAAAGGCAGTTCATTCAGTGGTTTGGCTCTGAAGCAAGTATAGGAGCATGTATTTTTTTCACTTTCAAAAGCAAGTGACCTTCCAACTTTCACAAGCTTTGCTAGGTCATGCTAGTTAAAAACGACATTAAATTTTAAGGCTTTGGAGGGGGAAAAATGGTGCATTTCCTGTATGTCAGAAATGCTTTCTGTTGTCTCTGAGGAAATCTGCCGGCAAATGTGGCTGCACATGCTCTGCAGAAAAAATGGTTTTAGCAGCTTAAGTCTCTGATTCCACCTGTGTTGTACATATTTTAGTGTGAATGTGGGCCAGATTTTCTGGAGAGCTTACATTTGAGCTACTGAAGCTGGTGTAAAAGAGCAATGATCTGTGCTCCTAGTGATCTTGCTGTAATGCAGCAGCAGTGAGGAGGGAGTTGAAAAGTCAAAATTATGGCTGATTTTTTTTTCCTCACTTGTATTCAGGCATAATAAAACAGTCCTGCATTTCTTGATAGTCTACCATGGTTTTGCAAAAGTAGTTTCTCCTTAAATGTATGCATAATTTCTCTGGTCTGAGGCTCTGTGTTTGGTACAGGAGTTTCTCCTTCTTGCTACTGTGGTTCAAGCAGGTGCTTGTAGGGACCCAACAGGAGGGCCTTGGGGTTGGAGCTCCAGTGGAACATAACTTCTGAATTCTGTCAGGGTTGGTGCTGTCACCACTGCCCTGGGGACCCTGCTCTAGTGCCCAGCCACACTCTGGGTGAAGAAACTTTTCCTGATGTCCAACCTAAACATCCCCTGACACAGCTTCAGACCATTGCTGTGGGTCCTGTCACCGGTCACCAGAGAGAAGAGATCAGTGCCTGTCCCTCCACTGCCCCTCATGAGGCAGCTGTAACTGCAGTGAGGTCTCCTCCAGGCTGAACAGACCAAGTGACCTCAGACACTCCTCATATGGCTTCTCCTCAAGGCCCTTTAACATCCTCATGTTCCTACTTTGGATACTCTCTAACAGTTTAATATTTTCCTTATATTGTGATGCTCCAAACTGCACATAATATTCAAGGTGAGGCTGCCCCAGTGCAGAGCAGAATGGAACAATCCCTCAGCTTGCTGGTGATGCTGTGCCTGATGGACCCCAGGACAAGATAAGACAGATTAAGTGGCTGGTAGCACATTCAAAATATATTTTTAAGCACACACTAAAGCTAAATGGAAAGGCCTTCTATGCTATCTGGACTCTCCTTATATTTCTCTCTTTACTGTATCCTTAAGTGCCTGTTTTCTTATTGTAAATTTGCATCAGCTGCAAACATAATGGGCTCTCCTAGAAGAGCTGGAAGAGAGGGGCTTCCAGGTCCTGTTGTTTCTGTACACAACTGAACACCTTGTTGAGCTATGACTTGCTGCCATTTAACGATCATCTTCTGCCTGCCGCAAAAAGGTGTAAGCTCTTCTGCAACGGGGCATGATTTAGGTAAGGTTTGAGATCCTGTTGCTGTTTAAAGGAAGCATGTTGATTTCTTAATCAGCTTATCCTAAATTTCTGGAATTGCCAGTGAAAGTAGCTTTGAGACTTAAAAGGCATCTTGCACTGGTATTGTGTCAAGCCAGGTATAGTTCTGTCTTTGAGATACTTGTATTACTCTTAGTTTTACTACATAACTTTTGGATATCTCTATAGATGAGACCCCTAGCCATTTCAATATCTCACTTTCTGGTGGAAATTCAGAGGGTTTTAATACAGAAACCATATGTATATTAACTGACAAATAGTTTTTGAAGGGTATGTTGCCTGCATCTTTTTCAGGACTAGTTTGAAAGAAACAAATAAACTGGACAAAAGAAAGTTACATGAAACTCGCTCAGAGCCAACGTGAGATGAGCCTGCAGAAAGTGTGGCAGCCTCTTGAGCAGAGGGGCTGCTGGATGGTGGAGCTGGTTGGGGAGGATGGACAATTTGCTGTTGTGTTTTCTTTTCTTTGGATGAGCTGTAAAGTGACATGTCTCATTTGAAACCTGTGAGTTTCTAATAGCCTTTTGAAGAGCAGCTTTCTACTCCTGAGCCATTTCTTGAACTTGAAACAGAGATAAAATGAGGGATTAAATAATTAGAGGCCTTTCTGTTGGAATATAGGAGAACGTAGATCACGATTTTTTGCCTGGCCTAGAAAAGAGCCAGGACTCGGGCTTAGGAGTTCACTACTGAATCCTACCCAAACTAGGTATTTAGTTGTTCATAGCTAGGTTGATTTTGTTTTTTTCTCACTCTGCAGTCATTTCCATGAATGTTTTGCATCCCTCTTCAGTGGTTGTTGTGGATGCTCAGAATACAAAAGGAAGATAACCTATGTTTTCTAAACGTAGGATGAGTAATTCACATTACAGTGATTAGAAAACTGAGTGAGAAAAATAGCTCATATTTTGAAGTGAAGACTCTATGATACACTCCAAATAATGCCCCATTTTCTATTTCCATATAATTTATGGAATGTTTTTACTGGGGGGAGTGCAAAGGTTAACAAAAATCTTTATTTTCCCCTACCTATTCTGGTATAGTTAAGCAAGAAACACTCCTTGAATAAAGAAGATAAAACCTTAAGTGGAGTTTCAGCATGATTTGCTTGAAGGCATATGACATATGGTAAGTTCTACATCATGTTAGAAGAATTCCGTTGTTGGAAGTAAGGCTCTACAGCTTTTTGGCATGTAAATCAAATCCCTGCTCACTCGTTGATTTAAAATTAGCGCATTATGAAATCAGCCTGCAATTTTTAATGTCATTCATGTGAATGGTCAAAATCTGTAAGTTTACAAGTGCATTCCTCTACTTTCTATAGTATACATTTTGAAGAAATTAACTTTAATCAATGGATTATTGATGATAATACTTGCCAGTAATGCTGTGTAGAAACATTTTTATTCAAGATACCATTGCTTGTATCTGTATTTTCTTTCAGATAACCAAAATTGACACATCTATCCAATCCATAGCTTAAAGCTAGATCCTGAAAGTAGGAAGTACAGTATGAAATACTGCTTATTTTCTGCTTATTCTTCCAACAGATTCTCTGGATATCAGTTATTTTTCTTATCACCTTTAGTTTCCTCAACTAATTTTCTCCTCTCAAAAATTGTATATACTTTTAGAAAACCTTTGAAGAAAGTATGATGATGTAGGTTTGGGGGTTTTGTTTTCTCTAGGGGAAAATTGTGTGGCAAATTTGCTGTTCACTTGCCTTGCCTTTTCACACCACTTCAGTTTGTCTCTTCTCCCTTTCCTTCTGTTCTTTTAAGCTCTGGCACGAAATTAGTACCATGCAACTAACTGCTCTCTCACTCCCTCTGACCCTGGTAGGTGAGATGGGGATGAGAATCAGAAACTTGTGGGTTAAGGTGAGAACAGTTTAATAATTGAAAATACGATAGTAAGACTAATAATAAAAATAACATTAATATTAAATGAAAAGGAAAGAGAGAGTTTTGCTCTTTATATGGAGAATTGGAATATTTTTTAGAGTTCTCAGATGGCTTTGAGTCTTGAATGTGTTTTTTCTGATATAATTCAACTATGCAAGCCCATGGCTCAGTTTCAATTTTTAATGGATCAGGTGCATGGCGACATGGTCTTTTCTACCCCTATTATTATGCAATTCTGTTAAGCCAACAGATCCCAGAGCCCTGCTGAGAGGATTTGTTGATTTTCCTGTGGATGTTGGAAGGAAAAGACAGAATCACTTTGTACCTGCATCTCCTATATTTTGTGTTATAATAAAAAAATTGGTGCTGCCCATTATTCCCTCTATAGACTGTGCCCATAAAATTTTGCTAAAACTTTTCCCTTAGCTAGGAAAAACTAGTGGGAGTACTGAGGCTGTTTTTATGGTGGGTATGCAGGATGCAGTACGATCTTTTTGTGCCAATCAAGTATGGAGGTGTCCCTGCTGACTGAGAGAAGCCATGAATGGAAAAATTGTTGGTTGTTGTCCTAGACATAATGCAGGTGATGCTTCATGATGGAGGGAATAAAAGGTGTGCTATAAAGAAAAGAAAGTGTTGTCATTATTGTGGGATTTCTAGGTGTGTCTACAAGCTAAAGAATATTTGGGCTCTTAAATTCTCAGTTGGCTTTGTGACCAGAAGGACCTTTCTAAATCATGCTCTTTCAAAGGTTATAAAGGTGCAGCTACTTTGTGGGTCCCAGTAGCTGTTCTCACCTGCTTTACAGAGCATAGAGCCCTGTGTTTGTTAGTAACAGCTGTATATTGATTGGCTGTGGTCAACACTGACTTGAAAATGCCTCTGCTTTTCACAGTGCTTTCCTACACTGGGAGTGCAATCCCTGCCTGAGATTTCTTTGTCTGGAGATGATAATTTTGTGCCTGAGAGGGAGTATTAAGTATATAATGGCAGTGAACAAAGCTAAATTAGTTAAAGGAGGAGAAATCTTTCAGCAATTAGTAACTGAAAGTTTTATGGGAAGGATAGACTGTAGACCAGGCTAATGTACAGGTTTGGATATAACCTTAGAACCATGCTTGAAAACACTTTTCTTTATGCAGGGCAATAAAAGCAGAAGTTATCCTCTAATTCATTGAGCTGATTCCACAGTGCTGTAAGCTAGTCCTTTTCATATATACTTCTTTAGTCTTAGACCTAAAATATAGTTTTCTACTTCTGAGGATTAAATGACCAGAATTTTCAATTTTGATCATTCAGATGAATGCAGAGATTAGCACCTCCTTCTTTTCCTGTGCTGGTGAAGAAGCACATCATAGGGTAGAAATGGAGTTGCTTTCCTTTGTTTCTTTTCTTACATGAGAGAGTTGAAATCCAGACTTCCAGATGCAATGTGCTGGATCAAGTAAATGAACAGAGGAAGAGATGATCTTTACAGGCTGAAAAAAGGGAAACAGGAATCTGAAGGAAGAGTTAGTTACTTTCTGGGGTTTAATTCATACAGTCTGCCATTGGCAGAGTGTGGAAATAAAGCCCAGGTGCTCTCTCTGTCTCCCTTGTCTGTTTTAAGAGTTTCTGCTTCAAGCTGCTGACATTCCATGGCAAAATGGAAATTATTTAACATAAGAGCAGCATATAATCAGAATACCATGTGAACAGAGTGAAGGAAGATACTGAGGTTCATTACTGATACATATTACAAAGTAAGGGGCCTGCTCTGTGTTCCTCTGCTTTCTTTCCCCATCTCTATAAAATAATTCATCTTTACTTCAGTTCTTTCATAATTTCTTACTCTCATTTCCCTTGTGAAGTCCTGTTTCTGCCTTTGCTTTCCTTTAGCTGTACCTAATCCTGACTTGTACCATTCCCCTTCTCTATAACATTTATTTCTCCCTGCCAATAGAACTGTGGCACAGTTGACTACTCCTCCATAACTCATTCTCTGTGTGGTTTTGTGCCTTCTTTTTGCTGTTGTTCTGTCATGCTTTCCAGTTTTTTAGCAAATGGAACATTTATAAAGTGTGTGCAACAGAACTATATTAATTTTATCCTTCATGTAATTTCTTCCTAATAATATGATTAATATTAAAAGACCTACTACTACCCTAGTATACAAACTGTACTGAAATTAAGAATTTGAGGGCTCTCTGTATAAATGTCAACTCTTGCAGTTGTAACATTTTAACACTGCAAATGTCAATGTATTCGAAGTAATGGTGTTTTCCTCTGTGTGAAGTACATTATAATTACTGATGGATGAATCTTAAAATTTTCCAAAGTTCACAGGAGTTAATCAATCTAAAGTTTGTAGCTCTTAAAAACCATGGGGATTTTTTTGTTTGCGTTTTGTTTCTGTGTGAGTGAAACTCCAGGTAGATCAGGATTAACTAAGAAAATTCCAAAGCGGTCAAAATTAAAATCCATATTCCATGTAATTCAGATAGTAAAGCATTGCTTAAGGTGTAGGATAGAAGATTCTCATGAGTTTAGACATAGTTATATGGTCATGGAAAAAATATTAGCAGCGGAAGCCTCTAATTCATTATACATGCAATTACAAAAAATCACAAGTGAAGGAGAGCATAGGGGGGATGATTTTGGCTCATCAGTAAGCTGGTTGATAAAGACTGATGAAATTCAGGTTTGCCGTATTTATCTGCTCAGTTTCTTTTCTCTTAAATAAAAGTCTTTAAAGTGTGATTGCAAGAGCAGGAGCAGTCTTTTCCACAGGCAGTCTTTCTCAGTGTTCAATCCTGAGTTTTTCAAGTGGTAGACTAACTACGGGCAATCTTTAAAATTTATGCATAGAGCAGAGTTTATAGTAATTGCTTTAGATTTGAACAGTTTCTTTGTAGTCACAAGAAGATTGATGTGAGTCAGAAGAGGTGGACACTTACGTGGTATTCAGTCTAGCATAAAGGTTGCTTCACTTGCAGAGTCAAATCATAATCTTGTTGTCATTTTTCCACTCTGTCCTTTTTGTTGGAATCTGATTCTATCAATGCATGAATGTAGTTTTATGTACAGCCTTAGTATGAATGAAATTTGTATTTTCAATCCTTAATTTACTAGGAATGTGCGAATCAGCTGAACATAGGCTTTTGGATGTGAAAAAGTGGTAATTAAGTCAAAATATTTGTTATTCTAAAAACTTGTTGGTATTGTTTTGCTTTTTAATTTACAAAAAACATGTAGCTACTGATAGAAAAAAAGTAGGGAGAAATAACTCTGATTCATGCTTAAAATCATGGAGTAATTTAGGTTGCAAGGGACTTCTGGAAATCCAGTAATCTAGTCCAAACCTCTGTTCAAAGCAGCTTCAGTTAGATCAGATTTCTCAGCCAGGGCAGTCCTGAGCATCTGCAAGAATGGAGATTCCAGAGTTTCTCTGGGCAGCCTATTCCAGTGTGTTTGGCCACTGCTGTGATTAAAGAAAATCTAACATATATCTAACTGGAAATTCCTGTGTTCCATTTTGTATCCCTTGCCTCTTGTCCTGCCTCTGAGGAGAATGTGGCTCCATATTCTTTATATACCTTCCCAGAAGGTATCTGAGAAGCTCCCCTAAGGCTATGATTTAGGCTGAATAAATCAAGTTTTTGATGTTTTTAGAATACATTTCATGTTTTTCAATCTCCTGATGGTCTTGATGATCCCCTGATAGATTTGCTCCAGTATGTCAGTGTCTTGTACTGAAAATCCCCAAATTGGCACAGCATTCTAGAGGAGGCTTCTCAAGGACTGAGCAGAGGGGAACAATCATGTCCTTCAACCCCCTGGAAATGCTGTAGCTAGTGCATGTCATTGTGTGGTTGCCCCCTGCCCCCACAGCAGCTCATGGTCAACTTGCCCATCAGTCCTCCAGTCCTTTCCTGCAAAGCCATTGTGTGGACTTTTTCCTTCCAGCTGCAGAACTTTACATTTGTTTATGTTGAGTTTCGTGAGTTTTCTGTCTGCTCACTTCTTTAGCTTTTCAAGGTGTTTCTGAATAGCAAGCCAGGCCTTCAGCATGTTGATAATTCCCAGCAGCATTATGCACACTTTCCCAGAGTGCCATGTCAAGCACTGAGGTCATTAATGAAGATGTGAAAGAATACCAGATTGAGTGATTGGTCCCTGAGGAATGGTAATAGTAACTAGCTTCCAGCTGTACTTTGAACCACTGATGACACCCATGTGAGCCCAGTTAATTTTCCATACACTTTATGGTCTGTTTATTGAGTCTCCACTACATCAACTTGGCTGTAAGTGTAATATGGGAAAACAATTCATGTATTGTTTTTATCTGTTGGTAACTCTTAGAATTCCCATTTTTGCCCCTCTTTATTTTTTTTCACAATTCTGTGAATGAGGTTATAACTCATCTTTTAATCTAAGCAATACTGACATATTTAGGAAGTGCATAGCAGATCAAGGATGCATTTGTAATACAAACATTGACTGCACTCAGCTGTTGGAGGTCAGACAACTATGTGATTAATTCTGTGGCAAAATTTTAGCCTACCTACATGGGATTATTTATTACGGGATAAAACTGACCAAAACATGATAAACAGTGGCCTCATGACTGGTTTATTTTTTGCTCTATACAGAGGGGAAAAAAATGGATATTTCCTTTATTTATATCCACAATAGTAGCCAATTACTGTCATAGAAGGATGCATATTTTACCTGATAACTTTTAAAAGGTAATTTGATGTTTGGGAAGAAGAGTGGGAAAGATCTGCATGAAAAACTGTTAAAATCTCTCTAGAGATAATTCAAAATTTTCTCTTCAATGGCCTCCTCATGCAGTAATGGATCTTGATAAGCTGATGAAACAAAAATGAAATGTTAGCTGTGGAATACCTTTATTGGCTGAACTAATCTAAAGATGAAAGAATATTTTGCCATTAGAAAAATACTGGTGCAGCTATCCATGATTGCAGTATTCTCTCAATCCCAATTGATTTAATTTAGCAATCAGATGAAACAGCAAGAAAGCTTCTTCCCAGCCTTTCTTAGCTATGATTTATCTTCATTTGTCTGGCCCAAGGAATGCTGACTGTCTAATCCACATGTAGAAACTGCTCTATTTTTAAGTCTGTGTCTCTTTGTGTCCAAGGCAACCATTTGAAGCCAAAGAAATACTAATATCTGCAGAATTTATTTCATGCATGTGTGAGTCCAGCTACAGCAGGCTCTCAAGAGTCCAGATTATCAACAGAAACATACAGAAATGCAGATATCATGAATTTGTCTCCATGAGATTAAAGCTAGCAACAGCTGTTGTGCCTTCAATAAGGCTGCAGATGTTTAAACATAGAGATCTGCTCCTTCCTTAAGCACTTATTTTTCACTTTAACAAATAAGTCACTTTTTATTTCCTGGGGTTTAGATTTTATTAATAGATTGGTCATATTAATTCCAGAGCTATTCCAGCTTTTGCAAAGCATTATTATGCATTTGGTCTAATTAAGCAATTCAGTGCTTTGTTCCTGATGTTAACCAGGGCTTTGTGACTATCAAAATAGTATCAGCAAAGTGTCCTAACAGCATATTGAGGACCAGCAGTCCACAAACTCATTGACAAACTCACTAAAAGCATTGTGAAATACTTGCTTTAGCAACCTACAAGTGATTCACAGGCAGGGCAATGTGGCTATTTACTTCTCAATTTTTTCCCACTCTTCATTAAAAAAGGTAAAGTGCAGGTTTATGCATATGTTACTTAAGGTTCACAGCAATCCTCCAAAAGATTATAACCCTATTCCTCGTGTTTTAGAGATATGTATATTAGAGCTCTGAAAAAGTGTTTCATGATAGTAGGCTGTTTCATGGTAGTAGTTTCATGACAGTAGATCTCTTTTGAGGAAACTGAGTTGGCCTAGGAAATGAAATCAGTAAACTGCTAAAGGAAGGCAAGAGAGAGAAGGGCGAGATCATTACTCAGCCTGTTCTGAATTCTTGTTGTTCGGCTGGTGATTTATTGGAATTTATTCTTATTTGACTTTGTCTTTTGGGTGATATTTTATTTGTACAAAATGAAAGAAAGCATTCTGATTTGGAAGTGATTTCTGCATCCATTTAGATTTTACTTTTTTTCATCATTATGAATAATATAGTCAAGAGAGTAGGAAATAACTCAAGAGATTGTAATTAATAGGATTTATAGTCAAGAGGACAATAGATGTGTGTGATATTACTATCCTCATACTTCCTCTAGTTTCTTGAAGCATTTTGTCCACAGATATACTTTTGGTTTAGTTTTATCAGTAAGTACTAAAAAGAATGTTTAATAAATTGCTGACTTTTTACTCTTTCTTACCAACTCTTAGCATTTTTATTTATCGATATACTTTTGTCAGAGCTAGTTGGCTTTTGTCTGAAATTTTTCTGCTACATTATGTTAAACTGTGAAGGTCATTATTTTGTTGAAAATAATCAGAAGTGGGAACCAATATAAAGTTGAAACTGCATTTTGCTTCTTAGAAGCTTTTCATGATCCTTATTCTTTGTGCTTCTCTATTAGCTGAGTCTGCAGCTGAATATACCTGTTTTTGTAATGGTCCCTCAGTTTCAGAAAGGTGGGGAGGGCAAGAGGGAGATAATTGAGGAAGTGCTTGGAGTTGTAGCTGCCAAATATTAATAGCTTTATAAAGAAACTAGGATCAACCTAGAAAACTAATATATTTTATAACATCAGTTGTGACATTCAAGCCAACACCAGGCCAGAGTAATAGGCTTGTTTTTTTGTTTTTTTTTTTTAAATAAGGGATGGTGTGTAGAATATTTCTCAAGTAAAAATGGTTTAATTTGGCAAATTTTCCTCCTGTTTCTTTGTCCTATACATGACCATCCTAATTGACACTTGATAATTCTTGGAGATATGACTCTTGTTACCATGCAATGACAGAAGAAATTTTAAATGACAGCATATTAATTTGAGGGTAGGACATAATGATGGGAGTTTGAGTGTGAAAGAGTAGCATAAAAGGCTGACAAAGTCTTTCAGACTGTATCTAAAATTCTTGAAAGAAGGTGAAAAAGAAGGTTCAAAACTTGTTGGCAATCTGCTTGTATTATTTTAAAGGTATGTTCAGCTAACTTATGTAGATTTTTCTCAGCTGTATTTTGGTTTTGTAGGTTCCATTGCTTGAGTCTGTTCTTGCTTAATATTACTTTTCTTAAAGCAAATAATTTTGTTTTCTTTATCCATCTTTATGTGGAAAAATTGAACTTGCTTCTTGCATGGTCTTGGAAAAATCTGCTATTCTAATGAATATTGTTATGAACTATACAAGAGCAATTTCATTAAATTATCAGGATAGAAACAAATTGGGTAGATAAAAGGCTGCAAGATACTGAAAGCTGAAATACTTTTTTCTTTTTTAAAATAGATTTCTGAGACTTCTAAATAGATTCTAAAGTTTTCAGGTTCACTTGCAAGTTAGCTATAATGTTTTAGCAACTTAATTAGACATCCTTTAATGTAGTAATATTGACTCATGTTCATCAGAGTTTTGAAAACCAAGAGCTATTTAATAAACATGAAACTGTCATGGAATAGCTAACACAATTAGCTAAATTGGCTAAAGCTGTGGTATTTTTACTTTGATTGATGATGCGTTTAATTTATGAAAATTTTTCACTGTAATCTTGACCTGATGTTCAGTTTAGTTTGTAATTTATCACACCAGATATGTTGTGATGTGGAGTTGGGGAGAAAGCATTGAGGAGGGACTTGGATAATTTTGACTGTATTTCATACTCATCGCTGAATTTTGATCAATGCATTGCTCTTCTCTCTACTTCTTACCTTTCCTTATAGATGAGTACAAAAAACAGAATGCTGTTGTGACAGAGCTGCTTGGTGAGTGCCTGGATCAGGCAGGCACTATTATTCCTGTAAATTTACAAAAATGTCCAAACTAGCACATCCCTAAGAAGTTAAGGAATCCTAAAACACTAGAGTCTGGTACTGTGCAGGCAACAGGGCTGTCCCAGGGACCTTATAATCTACAGGGTAATTTCTTTTCCCCATAATTCGGTCTAGAAAATCCAGAGTGCTTCAGAAATTATTTTCTGTAGAAAAGTGGAATACTTTTGTGTATTTTCATACACTACAGTCTAACAGATTAGGATGCCATGTGCTTGGGCAGTTAAACAGATTGATCCATTGTCTGCCAAACCTTTATTCTACCTAAATTTGTATTAGCAACATTAGCAGTATGCCTTCTAAATATCTAATCTGGAAAAATATGGATTTAATGGGATCCTGTATATCCTGATCTGGAATAAAGAGTATTTACATACTCAGCATGCTGACAGGAATTTGTATAAGATTCCTTGGAATATTGTGGTGCTAAATTACCTTTGTAAGCCGGAAAAAAATTAGCTTAAACTGAGATGCCAAAATGGGAGAAGGCAGCAGATGAAGGAATGTGTTTTGGATGCTTTGTTTGAAGAAGGCTGTCTTCAAGTTTTGGATGCCAAAACTGTGGGACATGCTTGTTCTTATATCTGATGAAAGCTTTTTGTTTTTGAACAAGTTTTCCATACCCCCCACCCTAGAAAGAGAAGGTGAAGGCCTAAAATGCAACTGAAATGCTGCTGGTGGTTTAAAGATGAAAATGGAGGTTTTGACTACCTCTCAGATATTTGTATCTGTCTGCAGTAGAGGAGATCATAAGATACAGATTTTTGGACTGGGAGTGTAGTATGTAGAAATACATGGCCATGATGACAAAGTTGAAGACAAAACTGAGAATAGAGGAAGAGACAGATGTACTGGAAACAGAGGAGGAGGAGCTGTCAAAACAGAAACTGGGGGAAGCAATAAAGGCAAAAGAAAATATGTCTTGATTTTCCCTTCATCAACAACAGTTAGCACTGCCACAGACCTGGGACAGTTTACTGAGAAAAACATTTTTGAAGTGGAGACCCAGGTGATACATGGAACCTTCTGGTCCCAACTCTGTGAATAGGCTGCATGATTCAAAGATGCTCATTCCACTAGTTATTCCAGTAAGAAATAATAATTGTCCAGAACACAAGTGCTGATTGTTTTGTTATATTAAGGGAAAATAGATCATGTTGCAATATTGTTGTTGGATGAGATTGTTCCACTTATAACATGATTTTTTTTAATGGAACTGACTTGGTTTGAACTCCCTTGGATTTTTGTGCAGAGTTGGATTTTAAGGTTTTGATTTGTTTTTCTTTTCTTTTAAATGAAATCCATATATAGGATGTACAAGACACCAATGTATTCCAAGGACTAGATTTTATTATTCATAGTCTTTCAGAAAGATGCTGTGACAAATTTTTCTGCTAATGATATCAATGGATGAAGTTAAGGTTTCTCATAACTAGAATAAAAACCCTTTTGACATCTATAGTATTCAGTACAAAATAAAACAGATGATTGAAGAAGCAGCTTAAGTAATGGATTAGTTTAATATTGTTTTATGGACAGAGAAGATGGTACAATCGTATGATTGCTTTCTTGAAACTCAGTTGCCAGTTGAGATAAATTAGGTAAGGTTTCTTCCTGTAGAAGTAATTTTAGTATCAGTGTACTTTGACATAATCATTACTTCTAGTTTTAAAGATTTACTTTCTTTTTCAGACTCTTAGTTTCATTTTACCTTTATCAAACAATCTTTTGCAATACCTTGTTATAAGTGTAGCATGTCATAGCTGATATGGTTCTTTTACTCTTGATGTCTCTCTACTGCATAATTAAGTTGATAGCTTAAAATAATTTTACTTTTTTTGCTGAAAAAGTCTGGTCACTTTGGGCTTGTAATTTTCTCAGCTAATGTGTGAAGGTCAGCATAAAGTTCAGTTATTACTGGATGTGATAGCAGTCTGACTTTTTTACTAAGTAATTACTGTGCCAAAAAACTGTAATGTTTGCTTTTGTAAGTACTGAAAAAATAATTGAAAAAAATTACAAGGCTGTTAAATTAAGAGGTTGTGCATTGGTTCAACTTAGCCTTCACTTCAGTTGATTTATTTAAAAAAGCAAACTTTTAGAAATTTAGGAGAATTATTTAATGAGGTCATGTTGATTGAACATCTTAAGGAATTTGATGTTGAAGAGGCATGCATTTACTTCAAAGTTCTAAAACTGACTTTCATCCCAAGCAGAAGGAGGTGCAAGGGATAATGAAGAAGAGGGCTACAGATCTAGGGAAAATGGAATTAAGAGTTGGCCAAGACCTTGTTAAGAACAGAAAGTGGATTACTTACTGAAAACTCAGCTCATTTATCCAAGTCTGAGAATAAAGTAATTCAGAAGGTAAAACATTTTCCAAAGAACATTGAGACTTGTAGTTCTTTATCTGCCAAGTACAAAGAGACTATGTATGACTGGGGCTGTTGTTCACTGGCAATGTGGTGTGATCTCAATACTTAATGAATACCTGCTCAATTGAACTACAGAAGGTTGTGCTGTAGAAAAATAGCTAAGAAAAATGGAAGAAACCCCCAAAGACAATGACTGTGAAGCACAAACATACAGATAGATCAAGGGACTAGCTTCTCTTTACCTGGTGCATAAAATTGCACATTTACCACCAGCAGGGAGGGCTAGTGATACTGTACAAGGCGGGATGATAATTCAGCTGAAATTCCTTTTGAAAGGTGACTTCAAGATGGATGGAAGAGGTGTAAAGAAGAGCAAGCAAAATACAATCTCCACAAGGGTGGAGATTTTACTTTCTAGGAAAAAAAACCAATCCAAAAGCTGTTGCTATACAAGCCATTTTGGCTGCAGTTGAGATGGATTCAGATCTGTGCATATGATGCTTATGTATTATCTAACCCACTTTTGACAAAAACCCTCCAACAGGAGAAGGTTTTAATATCATTTTGACAGAACCGGGAGAGGAAATAAACTGATACATGGTTATGCCAGCTCATTTGAAGAGGCAGGGAAGGTGACTTGGACATTTATATTCTGAAGCTGTAACTTCACCCAAACAATACAACTGAACAATTTAAACAAGCTTGGCTTGTCCAGTAACAAGATTTTTGTTTGCTGATTATGTATCCTCTTATGAGACTAAACAGGAGGAATGAAGAAGTTCAAAGGACAAGGTTAATACAAACCTCACACACAATTATAGATACGTGTTGTTTCATTGCTGGCTGGAAATAATATTTCTAACTCAGAACAGTGAAAACAAAATGGTCTTCTCCAAGGAAAGGCAAATGTGTTTCAAGAGGGAGCTTGTTAAAGGATTATACATTGTTGTCACAAGCCAAACATAGCGTTAAATTTGATTACCCAGTTCCATCATTCCAGATGACAAAACCAACCACAGAATCACCAAATTACTTACAATAATGCAGTCAATCAATTTTCTGTTCCACAGTCTTTCCTTGTACAGATCTGTTATTTATTTGTAGACTTACAATGTAATAATGTTCATTATGATGTAAAAAGTGTCTTTTAAATTCAGGTTGTATCCAGTTGAAAAATACAGCGTTAGTTTTTAATCCCTCAGCCTATCTGGTTTATTAAAGTAGATCTACAGTCATCTGCTCCTAAAAGTACTTTGAACAGAACCTTAAATCTTCTTCCAAGAAAGCCTACATTTTATTAGAGACTTGAAAAATTCTTAGGACTGTTCATATGCTTTCAGTAAGGTTGTAGATAATGTGATTTTCTTTAGTACTTTAAGAATTGTCTCTCTATAAATCACAGTGTAATAGAAAATGAATGAAGCTTTCCATTTAATGCAGATCTCTAAGGATTTTTAATATTAAAAGTTTCAATGCAGTGTAAAAATGCCAGGTTTTTTTCCCCTCATATCTGAGGCCATTAGATCCTTTTACACAAATAAGACTTTAAAAACCTATACGTTATATCTTACTGTTAAGTGTGAGCAATGGGGTTTATTTGAGAGATAGTCTGGCAGAATTTTGAATTTTCTGATGCTGTTTTAGTTTGAAATTGTGGAGAATTTACACCTAAGTGTGAGGTTTTTTTTGATGTGTGGTGGTAGATGCTAATGAGACAGAGCAGCCTGAAATTTTGCTGCAAATTGGAACTGTGGGGTCACACTGCATGCTTCTGGTGTCCTATACCTGGATAACAGGACAGAAATTCTAATTTCTTCTTCTTTCACACTTTTTATCTAAACTAACTGAAATAGCCAAAGTACTGGATAGGCCAGTGAATATATGAATAGTGTGTATGGATAGGCATAGTGAATAAATAGAAATGCTGCTACATTTATGCAAATCCATGTTCCTCCAATGTTCAAGTATAAATCAAAATACGTACCTTTTTCTTCATGCATTTATTGCAGAGAGAGCAGCAGAGAGTGTTTTTTAGAAATACAGACTTCTTTGCTGGGCTCTTCCTATAGAATAATGCTCTCATGGGTAGCCACATCTATTGAGCAGTTGGTCACTGGCCAGGTGGTGATAGGGGGCTCCACTGCAGGTTCTTGAGGTGGCAGCTTCACCTGGATATGATGGGATTCCTGAACCACTGCTCTGCTCAGCTCTGGCTTTGGCCCTTGGAGACCACCCAGCACAGTTACACACCCAGGTGTAACTCATTGCTATTGATTATCTTAACTGCATACAAACTCACTTTCTAATAAATATTTACGAATGTCTCGCCAATTTACAGTGTAATCCATCTTGCAGCACAAACTACCTAGAGGAGCCTTTGGAGAAAAAGGCCCAATTCTCCACCTAGGATGTTAATCAACAAATGCAAATTGCTGAGGCTAGGCACAGCAGGAGCTGCCTCAGGGAAATCTGTATGAAGGTCCCACCTGGAGAGGACCTGCAATGATCTGTCAAATCACCTCTCTGAGCATCAGCCTTAGCTCCCTGGGCCATCTGTGTGGCCAAGGTAGTTGGACTGGTCTAAAGTAACAGATAAACTCAAAGCTACAAAATTGCCTGAAATTCCAGTGGTGATAGGGCTGCACCAGGCCAGGTCAGGATGCCTGCCTGCAGCTCAGGGCCAGGATCCATGAGAGTCATGGCCACGCAGAGGCATCGCTTTCCTACAGCCAGAGACCAGCGCTCCTGCCGGGTTGCTGGGGCAGGTGCATGTGGCCATGGGCTGAGATCAGCTGGGCTGTAGATGGGGATCCCAGGTGAGGCTGGTCAGGATCAATCAGTGGCTCAGAGGCAGATGTTCCTCAGACAAGACATCCATTGGATGCTACAGGAGTTTATGAAAGGATGGAGGAACACCATGAACTAAAGGCTGGTAATCCACATCAGAGTCTTGTGCTGCAGTTAATGATTGTATTTGTTATACTTGTGATTTATAGTCCCATTTCATATACTACTGCCTTTATCATTGATCTATTTTTCACCTGCTTGCAATGAAGGTAATAATATAATGTATAAATTTTAGTTCAGGATCTCAGACTGACAAGAGTGGCTTCTTTTGTTTGTTACATGCTACTCAGTTGTGCTTAAGCCCTCACCATTTTTTAGCAGAGCTGGTAATTGTTGCTCTGATTATGCAACTGTCTTTGTGCTGCATTGTGAGTTTCATAATGTCCTATTAGTGCTCTGGTTAGCTAGCAGATCTGTCTTGCCACCAGCTGTAGGAAAATACTTTCAGAAAAGTGCACTCCCAGTGGAAGTGATTCAGATTTTAATAAGCAGGATGTTTTATGATCTTTGCTAATATAAATGAAACTGGAAGAGAACACTTTCTTGCCAGAATATGTTCTCTGTAATGCCAGAAGTTGCAGGCTATGCATAAACTGTTGTATTGTCAAGCGTGTTCTGTTAGAATATGGCTATTTATTATGGAGTGAAGTGTTACAGTATGACCATATAAATAGTAACAACACTGTGTGTTGTGATGGGAAATCCCTTCGTGTATAATGATACCACCAACAGAGCAGAATACTAATGTGTCCTCTCAGACACTCGGTGAAAAGTAGTTAGTGACATCCCTGCTCAGGAACTGTCTTCTGGCAAATGACCTAAGCTATTTCAGGTTCTCTACTATTCCTCCTGAGCTCCTGAATTCCCAGGGGAATAAGATATATTAAGAACTAGCTGCCTACAACTTGTGGGCTTACAAAATACCACTTTGTGGCTTTTTTTTTCTTCATGACAAAAGCTATTTGAAAGCCCTTTTTCACTTAGAAATAACCTGAACAGTTAATGTTTCTTTTAAAATGTGTTCCTGAATTGACAACCTACAAATGCTAATGCAAAAATTAGCCTGACTGCTGAATACTGTATCCAGCTATTAACTTAGAAAAGCAATATTCCGGACAATAGTTCCTTTCTGCCTTGCCTTTCCCAACCCTGAAGAGAACGCATTTATTTAAAGCAATTCTAATGTATGTGCTGGGGTCATACTCCCAGATTCTTTCTGAACAGACTTTAATTGGTCTTGCTGTTGGAGCTGAGCCATGGTTCTGTCTTGCTATTTTGTCACAGTGTCTTAGAAAGCAGCAAATTGGGATATGCAAGAATAGAGGTCTCTAATAAGCTCTGGAGTTAGCCTAGTAAATGCCTCGCTATTTTCTTAAATCTTTATTTACTCTCATTCTCTAAAGCATAGTATGTTATCTCTTGTGGACAGAAGATTGGGGCTGCAATCAGTATTTTTCAGTAATGTCTATTTATCTTGAATCAAGGATGACCTGTTATTATGTGGAAGAATTTTTACATGTTTTACCTGTGCCAAGATTTTAGCATAACGCATCTTACATATTGTATATTATATTATTGCATATTATGCATTGTGTGTATTGTATGTTCAGGTTAAAACAGTTATCTGTTTTAGTTCTCTATATTTTTGTCTAGTAGGGTAGGTACCATGTGTTTTCTAATAAGTGGGAAGGTGTTGGATGCAGAGGATATAGGATGAGTGCAATTATGGTAAGGCTATTCAGACCAAATCAAATTATGGTGGAGGTCTATATAATCTGTGACTAGTGGAGGAACAAGAGCAACAATATTTGTAGGTTATGAGGTATAAATGTTTGCACAAAGGAACTCTTTGCATGTTCCATATCCATATGTAACCTGTTGTTAGCCTAATACTTATTTTTCCTTCCCCCCCCCCCCTCCATCTGTTAGTTCAAAAGCAATAAAGAGACACAGTTTATATATAAACCATAACATTTGGCCATAAGTAATTGATCAGTGTTTAAAGTACAAAAATACATAAAAGATTGGGGAAGTAGCTGAAGGGCTGGCATGGCAACACTTTTGTTTGTTGTCTGGATGTATTTGTTAGAGTTTGATTTGGATTTTTTCAGTGTTTCCTTTTCTTAGCGATAGATTTTATTTTGATGATTTACATAGTTTGTTGTAGTACACCAATCTGTAGTGTTTATGAAGGCTGACTGATTTTATGTCATAGTATGACCTGAGAGGAGCTGCATGTTGTACAGCAGGACAACAATCCTGAGGACACCAATGGTGTGCACTGGAAGGCTAAATGTATTTCCTTATTATGCTTGAACACGGAAGTGAGACCTAAAGGATTCTAACTGTTTAGAGAACCATCATGACGTTTGGGTTTATCTCCAACAGCAGAGCTAACCTAAAACTAGAATTTATTTCTGGTTTTAAAGTAGATGCTCAGCTGCAGAAATCCCCAGTATTCTTTTGTTTGGGGATTTTTTTCTAAAATTGCAGATGTATATTATGTTGTTTCATAATTATGTGAAAAACACCTTATATTCCTACCACAATTTGCTACCAAGAGACCAGACCTAAGGAAATAGATTGGAGAATCTAGTGCTGGAATAAGATGACGTGCTCTGTCAAACATTTGTCAGAATCACATTTAATTTAATATACTTCAGCATGGTGGCTCTGGGAACTTCATTTCTTTCAGATGATTTATTACATCTCTGTTGTAGCATTCAGTGTTGAATAAAACTTGGAACCAAAATTGGACTAGCAGTTTGCCCCACATTACTTTTTCCTAGGGATTCCTCTGAGCTGAAAAGAGTGAAACAGAACTGTAACGTGGGTGATTTATTGTTTCAGGTCCTGCTTTGATCCTGTGCAGCAGGACCCTGCTCTGTGGGGGGGATGTTTAGTCAGGAACTTGCTTCTTTTGTTTAGAAGTCGTCTTCAGGGGATATAAAGTGAATTCCAATTGATCACAAGTCTGTTACTGTCTGTGCTTCTGAAATGGTATTGATCAAATTACGCCTTTCCAGGGAACACATTAATCCAGCTTTTTCACTCAAAATATTTGGTGAGTAGCAATGTGTATGTTTGAAAACCATTTTCTTTTGCTATCATGATAATGTATGAGAACAGCTCTAGAGAGAAGGTGGTCAGAGATAGGTGTTTGTAGAATTGAATCCTTTAATGGCAGTCTTCATGTTGATCGTCTGTTAATGTTTGTGGAGAAAAAAATGTGCAATATATTCCACAATGGTCCCTGGATGCCACAAGTGTCACATCTGTGTGATGTACTTGATGGCATCTGCCAGGACTCATCTGTCTGCCTTACTGAACAGCTAAAGGCAGAGGTGTATTGACTGCTTGCTTGAAACTGAGAAACTGTTCGTAATGGAATCCTTTTAACAGAGAGAGTTCCTAGTCAGATGAAAACAGAGCAGATATGGGAAGGAGTACTGATGTTTTTCTTCTCTACATAATTTTGAAGCTGACAATAATGGAATGTCCTAGAAACAGAAGATGGAGGACAGTGTTCTAGGTAAAAAAGTTGAGAAATTATGACAGAACTGCTCCTCATGGGATTAAGACAGAAGTGTGGAGCAGGTTATATAGAAGAAAAACCCAATTTATCAGACTGACTGAGGAGAAAGGAAATCAACTAAACAAGAAATGGCCTAATTTATAGAAGTAACAGCTAGATGCTTCTCTGGAGAGGAAAAAAATATGAACAACAGATGTCTTGGAGGATCTCTGAAGACCCAGTGCTCAAGAATTTTTTTGGAAATAGTGTGTGGTTTTCATTTTGCTGAGAGTTCCCTTTTAGCTATGGAAATAAAACAAAGGAAAAAATTGTATGGAAAATTTCAGTTATATCTTATGTTAAGTTCTGACAGTTACCTCTGAATTAGTAATGATAGTAAATAGTAGAGAAATAATTGTTTGTGGGGTTAGGCATCATCTGATCAGACAAAGATAATTTATGATAAGACCAGGTGCATTCTTCAAGGACTTATTTTTCTCTGCTAAAAGGGAGCCTTTTAGTTCTGAGAGTCTACCTCCTGCTAGCAATTGTACATTGCCAAATAGTTGATTTTAAGCCTACAGTGGTGATGGAGGGGAAAACTGAACTACTGATGAATATGAAAGGAGACACAGTACTGAGGAGGGTGGGGAACTAGATGTTGTCCTGGAGGTCTAAAGATCTTACGTGTGAACAGCCCCATTCCCATCAAGGGAAAAACAAAAGTGTTTGTGTCCTGAAAATGTACCAGAAAATCCCATGAAAGTGAGTGTGCATTGACTTAGCTGGGTCTAACTGAAGGAGATGTAAGACTAGTTGCATTTCTGTGTTCAGGTTTGAAGGCTATGTATGTAAATGCATGTGCTCTTAGTAAAACAGGAATCTTCCAGGCATGTGATTGTTAGAATGGATTATTTTGCATCCTTTGAAGACCTAGTGCCATATAATTTTGTGGCTTCTCTCTGGCTCAGTTAACTTGGCCCATTGCTGGAGAAGCCAAAACTGAGGGGTTGAGAATTGGTTTGCACTTGAGACCTGCCTAAATACAGAGTCAGAAGAAAAGAACCTGTATGTGTACCTGTACAGGAACCTGCTTCAGGGAACTGGAGTCAACTTAACCATAGCAACTTGAATTATTCACTGGGTGGACTAGAAATGCCCTAAGAGACATGAGCTTAAGGTGAAGTCTAAATAGCTTTTATTTTTTTTTTTTTCAGGCCTGGGTACCAAATCCATTGTTGGGATTGGGCAAAACTGTACACTTAATGAATTTTAAGAAGGATAAAAAGGTTGATCAAGTGTTTTTTTTTTCTCTTACCACTCTCAACTCCTTAACGCTCCTTTAAAATATTGCAGGTTTTGTGGACACAGTATGGTGTAAGTGTTTTCCCAAAGGGATTGCAGTATGTTTTTCATCCTGCACAATCAGGCTGATATTCCATAGAGACTGCACCAAGGTCAGAGCCATTATTGAACAAGACCTACTGTGCAAGATGAGTGTCTCATCAAGGCAAAAACTGAATCAGGGATTCAGGATCTAGCTCAATAGGAGAAGCTCTGAGTCTTAAACTGAAGAAAGGAACATAAATGTGACAAAAGGATGTTCAAGTGAAACAACTTCAGTTCTTGCAATTTAAAGACTTATCATTAGTCCAGTGTTCTGCAAGTGTTCCTAGACCATGAACATGCTATATAAATGCTCCAAAAGCTTAAAATTAACTTTAATAAACTTCTAAAAGTAAGTGACAGAGATTGATGCGCTGAGGATAACCCTAATATGCCAGAAAACAATCTTTTTTTATGATCCTGATCAAATAATTTTGTTCATATAAATTAAGCAGTGGGTGAGTGTGCTTTTTCTTTACAGAACACATTTTTTAGGTTTTTCAGGGTCTCTAAGTGATCAGAGGACATTTTGAGGAGTGCAGGTTATGACAATTTGTTGACCTTTTAGGTTCTTCATGGTAATTTACTTACCTGAGAGCAGCAAAATCCAATAATATCACAGCTACAGTTAGCAGCTCACAAAAAAAATGGGAGCTTGAGATGGCAGAAGAAAGGTGTGAAGTCTGAACAAATTCCTAACCAGCAACAATTGTTTATGGTTTCATGGTGAAACCTGCACTTTTTAAATATAGATGAAGTTGTACAAGTTTTTCTCTGGTAAAAATAAGAGGGGAAAAGACACAATTGTATCCTTCCCCAAAGCTTCAGCTCCTTATCTTTCCTCCCAGGAAAATGTTCTGAATATTTTTTCTCCACTTTGTTCCCTCTTTTGCTTTTCTCTCTTGACTCTTTGCCACATTTACGTTTCAGTGTGTTCTTGTCAGCTCTTAAATAATCCAAAGCCCACCTTGCCAGATCCTGAAGTTAGTCTGACATCACTCTGGCACTACAGTTAATGTTTGTGCCTTTTCTGTGAAGGTTCCTGAAGCAGGGCTTATTTGGCTGTATGTACACCTCCATCTGTAGATCTCTTGACCTCATTGTCGTCAGAATCCTCTCATAGATACTGGTGGAATTCTTCTGGATGCCAACCTCATAATGCTTTTAGACTGGGAGGTGTTATAATAGGGAATCAGAAGCAGTCAGAAACCTCACACAGTGTTGGAAGCTCTTGTTGCCTGTAGAAGATGGTCCATGTACCAATGGTGCTGGATTTTCATCCCACAGTAGGAAGCCTGTGTTTTCATAGAAGGCATAACAGATCAAATAAAAATTGGGTAGACCTTAAACCCTTGACTGTGCTTCCATCATATATGGTTACATTAATTTAAAGAAATTGTGGGCAGGCACTGCTCTTTTACTGTTTCTTCTACTGAGCATGTTAGGTAGTGAACTTTCACTGCCTGGGACATAAGGTCAGTGGCTTTACCAGGTGACAGCAATGACTTTGTTAAACTAGTAAATATAGGACTCTTTATGAGCTGGTCAGGTATGGGTACAGCCCTAGTAAGATCTCGGTATGAGATAAAATAGTGAGATAAAACCCCAATGTGTGGTGCTCCCACAAGACTCCTTTCCTGTCTCTTTCATCTCATTGGAAAGATAATAATGGAGTAGTAATCTGCTCTGGTAAGGTGTGAAGTCTGGATGAAAAATTATCCGTGTCACAGAGTTTTTATTTAGATGCTGCCTGGTCTAGCATGGACACCTTATAATGGTCAGCTAGTTTCCAGAGGGAAGGGTGGGAAAGTATTTAGCATTCATTACACACACTCTGTACTTAGCTAATTCTTATTGCATTATGGGAGATGACATGGCAGCTTTATTTAGCAATAGAAAGAGACATTTTGTACACTGCTGTGTTTAATTCCCCAAGTTCTGAACTACATGAACAAAAAATTTGTTTCTTTCTGATGGCCTTATGTTCTTGGTTTATAGATTATGAGGTACTTTTCAGACTAAGGAAACTAAAATTTGGGGAGAGTGGTTGGGGCTGATTTCCTTCCTCCTCCTGCTTCTTCCCACTCAGGGAGTTGTTGATTGTATTAATCCTGCCAAAGAAATAGAGCTTCCTCACTGGAGACAAAGAAACTAGGAAAAGTAGATATATGTGTGTGTAATTCTAGCTTTTTCATTAGAAAAGCCTTGGGAAAAGACCTAATCTGTTTTCTACAAGTTCACAGTATTTGTGGTTTATCACTTGAGTTGGTGCTTAAAATAAAGATGACAGAAAGGTTTTTCTAGAGGTTATCTAAGGTTTTGAGTTCAGTGCAGTTAGAAAAATTATCAATATTAAGCTCTTTTAAATCAATTTCTTAACTCTCCTCCTGAAGTTGAGAGTCCTGGTAGAATAAATCCTTCAATGCAAGATTGAGTAGCTTTCAGTGCAGGTGTGTACATAAATATTTAAAGCTATAATGAGTTAAATAAATAAGAGTTCCTAGAATCAGAGTCACGATGAAAATACACAGATCAGACATTGCTCTACTGTGACTGGCATTTTAACCAAAGGAAACAAAAAGACTAAAGGGGCCATGGGAGAAAAGTATTCCAGCACTAAATCTGGGGTGAATGTGAGTTTTCAGATCCTGTTTAGTCAGTTTATCAGAAATTCAGATTTTATGGTTCACATGGGAGTACCGTGTCCAACATCCAAAGGGCAACGGTCAACTAACTGCCCATAATTATGTTGTAGGTCCTGGATGTTTCTTGTTATACGTTGAGAACCTCTGGATAGCTGTCAGTGGTGAGAATCTACCTTATCTCTCCATGGTTCAATTACCTTGCAGTCCCATGGGCATTACTGTTGTCATAGAAGAGGAAGCCCTCGTGTGGCAGGCCTGTCATCAGATCCAAGCCATTTATAAACCCTCTAAATGTTTGATCCATGCTAATAATCTAGATTCTTTGTAGAGAATTCTTTGTAGAGAATTGAGAGAAAAAATTCATTTTTCTCAAGGTATCCCTTTTAGACAATGTTTTTAAATATTTACAAGGAAATGTTTATGCAAACCTATCTCTTTTTGAATTGACTAAGAGGCATATAAGTGCTAAGATTCTCAGGCAGCTGAAAGAAATTTAATTCTTGGCTACTGTGGTTGTGCAGAATGTTGTGGAAACCAGGAATAATTATTTTTATAAGCAGAATTTGCAAGTACAAGCAGTCACTCAGTATTTTCAGTAATCTCTTTGAAAAGAGATTAGTTCATTTTAAAAATACTACCTAAATGTTTTAGGGCATAAAATATGTATGTATTTTGTATACTTTTCAATGTTAAAAGCTACTTCAGATGGACATGATACTAAAAGGGTTGCTATCTCTCAGTCTTGACTAATAAGCATTGTAACTCATGCAGACTTGTTCATGTAAGCCAGAAGAAATGATGGTGTGGTTTGAGGTGAACAATTACAGTTTCATATTAGAATTAATGTTTACTTGTAGGATACTGGACTGGAATTTGTTTAACCTTAAGCATTTAGATGGGCTATAAGAGACCAAGACTGAAAACATTAGTAAATAATGAATTTATCTAATTGAAAACAAGAGCACACTTAGTGGCCATATAGATAATGGAGAAACTGTAAACTCTAGAAGAGCTGGAGTGAAAACATGATGAGAAATTCAAGCCAAATTCCTGAAACTCCAAGGGGAGACCATGTAAATTTTTAGTAGTGTTTCCTCCTTAAAATAGATGGTTCTATAAATAGAAGCCTGAAGAGATGCATCCATGCTGAAATGCTTTGGTTTGACATCAAATGGCTCTCTGACGTTTGGAAATACCTCTCAAAATTATGGTAATGTTTAGCCTTAGAATGCATTAGAAATTTTTTCGCTGGGAGGCTTCTGATATTGCACTTGTTACCGAGGAATTCTGAAAAGATAGTGTTATGAATAATAAGTAAGGTTTTAAACCAGTGTATGCATTGTTTTCTTCCTACAAAGGATAAAAAAATGTATCATGAGACAGCAGACTTCCATAGAACACATTTAATTAATTAATTAGTAAAATTACCTACTCCTTTATATCCAGATAAATACAAGTATGCATCTGAAAGGGTAAACACAGCTGTGTCTGGCTCTACCTAAGAATTTTGCAGTGCAAATGATGGATTGTTTCCTCCACAAACAGAAGTATGTTTTTCACTTTATTTTTCATTGATCTCTCCTAGAGGACTCTTGAAAAGTAGTAGTTTCAGCTCTGACTGTTCTGTTTCTGTTACAGTGCTTCCAAATACATTTTATCACATGACTTTGAACTCCTGAGCTTTGAGTGACATACACTGCTTCTGCATTTATCCCTTTGCTCTCTGTAATCAGGGTATTTGTGCAGCTGTAATGTTTTCCTTTTTTTCTTCAACAGAAGGAAATACTCACTTTTTTTAAGGGATGTTGCAAACAAGTGTTCCAGCTGTGTGTTTTTCACCTTAATTTTTGACATGTGAACCAAACCTCTTGCATTCACCAGATTGTACTGCTGTCTCTTAGAGGCATGGAAGGGTGATGTGAGTATTCATGATGTTATGCCATGACTGTAAATGGTGCATTTAGATTTATTTATTTAGATAATGCAGCTTTTTCACCATGAGGGACATGATTAAATGGAATGAATAGTTATGTGTTTTTTTTTCCCATGGCCTTAACAGTCAGCCAGGAGATGCAATATGCAGAACACTCCACCAAGTGCAGTGTTGAGAATGAAGATTAAATGAAGAATATAAATTCTGTGGCTTGTTTAATCTTTCTGCTTATTATCACAGTCATGATCTGGGACTACCAAACGAGAGGTAGCATTCTGCTTCTCCTTCTCTCTGGTGCATGTGACACCACCATGAAGGGAGAATTTTCAGACTGACAGTACTCACTGTATGTTTTTATTGAATTCTCAGTAAAAGTAATTCAAAGTACCTGTTAGCAGGCACTGCTCTTAGTAACATGAAAACTAGCATGCTAGAGAAGACTTCTCTTGTTGAAGTTTGATACAAATTCAGAGCTATTTTAGGAGACACGGAGAACTCCAGGCTATGCCATTTTTTGGTTGTGCCAGGAAAATAACATGGATGCAGGTCAGAGTGAGGTGACAGGTTCTTTGCCATGATGCCCATCATCTCCTGTGCTGTCACGTTTTTGTCTGTAAGGCTAGATACACTCCCTTCACTTGCTGTATTTGCTTCATCTCGGAACATAGAGCAGTGGAAAACTAGAATGCTGAAAGGAAATGTTCTCAGATGAGGGCCTTGCAAAGATTTATTGCTACAGCTTGGGGGATATCAGGAGACACTCAGACACCTGCTTCTTTCAGGAGTACTCTTGTCCTGTGTTTCCAAGGAACTTTCCTTCTTAGGTGATAGGTGTCTCTACATAGGTACTAGACAATCCAGATCACTCTACCTTGATGCTATATGAAATAAAAGCTTTACTGCTAACATAAAGAAAAAAAAATTATTAAAAAATTCTAGACATTCTGCTACAAAATTAGTACTAAGTAATTAAGAGCAAAGAGAAGGTAATCCAGGATCATGCTTCACACTGCCGTGTTTGTGCCTTGTCCAGAAATCTTCACAGATCTTTGCCTTGTTAAAAATCTCTAAGAGGAAAAATTAGGATTAAAGTTAGGCTATTTGCCTTTGACATCAGTGGACTTTGAATGTGACTGTTTAATGCTGTGTGTTTATACATGCAGTTTGTACAATGCACTTATTTATACAGTCTGTAAAAGGCAGTGTTGTGTGCCATTCTCTAAGCACTGTAATGGGTGATATGTACTAGTTAAGTTCAGTTTAAGTTGATTGAGCTTTTATTTTCTGTGTTGGTAAGAGTCTGTTTTTCTGATCACTTCTTTGATTTTATTTTTTTTCCAGAGAATATAAATCTTGTAAAACCTGGGACTATTATAATATATATTGACTCCCTGTATTTTCTCTACTTCCTGGCTGATGTGCCAACTGTTGAAAAAGGCTGTCCAAAAATATAGCCTCTAGACTTTTCTATTGATTGCAAGGCTAAAACTGGATTATCTCACTCTTTTGTCAGCTCCATTTTTTTACTTTTGTCTTTCATCTTCAATCTTCGCATTCTGTTTTCTCTGTTTGGAATTTCCTCAAATTCATTGAGGAAATAATCCCATTAGGACTCAAAACACAGAATACAGGGCATCCTCTCATGCTTATTTCTATCTATGAATCATTCATTTGGAGTTCAGTGGCAAAGTATAGATCCCTTGAAAAATGCCCATACGTGCAGTCAGTTGTCAGTCACTGATCATCCAATGTAACTTTCTCATAGACCCCTGTGGTAATCACAAAGTCTTAAGAGAAATTGACAGTGGGAAAGAGATTGACAGATCTCATTTTGGTAAGCTCCTTTTGCTGAATAACAACACCTGTTTGCTATTTTCATGAGTTATATTCACTTTATTTGTAGGCTTGCTAGCAAACATCCTCAGTGTTCAGGAAAGTTGAAGTGGTTCTGAGAGATTTGATTTCTGAGAAGACTGGAGAAATATGTATTCTTTTTTTGTAATTGTTGCCTGTCCTGTTGCTATCAGAGGCCGATAAATGTAAATGATGTCTGTTAAAAATAGAAGTCTGTGCCATAGGTTACTAGTCTACCAGCAGATTAACTGCTTGTATTTGATTTTGAGGGTTGAGTGCTGGTAATTATTGGACTGTAATGGCTGTAGTGTTCTCTTGCAGAAATGGCCAATAGCCGTAATTTCCCTCTGAAATGTCTGACTTATGCCTGTGACATCAAAATGTCTGAAAACTTCATTGATTAAAACCAATGGTGCAATAAAAACTTAGACAAATAGCTCTGGTGTATTTCCATTTAAAAAAATGCAAGCACACAAGATTTTAATTAAATATTGATGTACAATTTAAATTTTTTATCTTGTTTGAATTTGAAGTCATCATTGAAAAAGTCAGCACTTCCAAAACAAAATTGTGTTCTAGAACTTGAAAGTATGTCAGAAATATAAGTATATAATATGAAAAAATTGAGCTTTTTTCTGAGTATTGTCTTCCTAGACACTGTAATTTTGTCTTATAACATTTCTCGGAAATCCATTTATTAGATTAGGATTGGACTCATATTTTAGAATTTTAATTCCTAGAGGATGATCCTTTTATTGTTGGTGTTGCAAATGTAATGTGAAAGAACAATTCTTGATTTGGGCTGCAATACACGTGTGAAAGTGAGAATTTGAGTCTGGTCATATACTCTTCAAAGTCTGGAAGGACTGAAGGCCCTCACTTTTCTGATACTATTAAGCCCCCATGGGACTTAAGAGCAATTTACTGACATAATATTAATGGTGAGTTAATACCTTCCCAGGGGCAAAAGAGGGAAAGGATAGGGAAGAATAATGCACAGAAGTAAAACTACCATAGGATTATATTTCTTGCTGGTGTATGAATCAATCAATCAATTTCAATGTCTGAGACAGCTTAAATCTCAGCCAGCATTCTACATCTACATGAAACAATGTTGTTACGGACAATTCCTAGGAAGAACTCACAATTTTATCAAACACTTGTGATGTTCTTCTTTTTCAAATGGAAATAAAATTTGGTAGAAGCATCATCTAAAAAATATTGGCACTAGCAAAGATTGCTTGAGCATTTCAAAGAAAAGAAGTCAGGCATATATATATGTTATGTTTGTGCCTTCACTGAATGAAAATCAGTTTTTATACTTGACAGAGTCATACTGCAGTTTCAGATTAACTCTTCAAAAACAAATTCTTAGTCACTGTGTATTAGGCATCTACTGAACAAGTTCCTGCTTTAACCACAAATTTCAGAATAGTGCCTTTTTTTTTTAGATTCTCTTTCAGTAATGAGGAATAAGAAGTATGACTAGTTCCCAGCCTAGCATTTGAGCAAGTATTTAGCCACATATGTCAGTATTTTTTGTGTAATGAGTAGTGTAGTGCTTTTTTTTGCCCCCATGCTTGAACAATGCTCCTAGCAATCCATGACTCATGACTTTGTAGGACTTTGGTGATACATACCATTAAAGTCTAAGAAATAAGAGAATCTGTTTGATCAGCCTAGTCATTATCAGCAGACGAAGTTATCCTGTCAAAATAGAGCAATGCACTTTAAAATGGCAAAACTGAGGACAATGTCTTATAGAAAAGAAAAGAGAAACAAAACAGGAGCTTTATGGGTGGAAATTCAGGAAAGTTACAAGGTGACTCTGTCACAGAGAAACCACTGGCAAATTAGTAATTCACCCCTAGTTAATGGCTTGTCTGCTATAAATAGCATTTTATAGATTGTTAATCCTCATTTTTTTCATGGTCTAGCAGCTATTTCTGATGGCTTTCAGCTATGTTTGAGTACAGACTTGGGAGATGAAAATTTGCCAGCTTAACAGCATGTTTTCATTGTAGTAGCTGGGGATTTTGGTTGAGAGAGATCATAAAATTCTGTAATGACTTGGGGGAGGGTGTTCTGCTCAATTCATCCAGTGCATTTAAGGATGTGACACTGTAGAATTTTTTAAATGTTCTGTTATTCACCCACCAGCCAACACAGAATTCATCGCTTACAATGTTGCCTGTCAGAAAAAAGATAGAGAACTTGTCAGAGAAGTCAATTCTTAGCTACTTCAGTCTCTAAAGGCAGTGAGAGTGTCTGAACTGGGACACCATCTGTTCAGCTGAGGTGGTTTCTCAGCTGAGCTGTGACTCTGGTCAATGCGAGTTATGACTCTTACCCATCTTGTGGGGATGGGTTACCTTTGAAAGACATGAGGATTTAGGCAAAAGACTTATTATTTGCCTAAGTCCTGCCCTATCATGGATACAGGTAGGATATATACTCAGACTTGAGAAACTTGGAAACATTCCCAATCTTTCAGATTTATGTGCTGCCTAATTAAGTATTGGGCAACCAAGTTTTCCTTTACCAGGACTCAAGACAAAGAAGAACTGAGTGATAAAGAGGTTGCAGAGCCCATTTGGAGAGTTTTGACGACTGTGGTAGCAATAAATTGTTAAAGAAAATTCTGTGACAGTTTGGCTGAAATGGAGAACAAAGAGGAATACTGAAAAATTCCAGAAAAGAAGACATTAGTAGGAAAGGGATAAAGACCTTGACCTATGGAAACGTGTCGCCTTTATCTTAGCATGTTCCAAAAGAATGTGAGAGAAACCGAGGCAAGCTATGAAACACATTCTGCATCTTTGACTAAATTGGAGTCATTCTTTTGCTGCTAGTAGTACAGAGGGATTACTTTCATAGTTCTGGCAAAGATTTTGAATTGTGTGTGCACCAAGTATGTGAAAGACTGTTTTTCATTGTGTCTGCATTGCAAATTTAGAGGGAAATATGGTAGCACGTCAAAATTTTCATATTAATTTTTAAGGAATTCCCATCCATTTTGCAGAAAATTCAGTGTAGTCCACAAAACTGCCTCTCACTTTCTGCCGTTTCTCTTTCCATTTCAGTCTTTACTCTAAACCTCTTGGCATGTTTGGAAGTCTGCCTAGGCAAGACAGTCACTGAAAACTCTAGTACTGTGGTGGAAGATCATGTCTTCAGATGTCAGTAATGCCCCAGTATGTTCATCAGCACAAGTCTACATGTGACATTTGGTGCAGTTTTGTGCAGGAAATGTTTTGTTTTTAAAGGCTAGTTGCTAGGTGTTTGCCATATTCTATACAAATTTGGTATAGGCTAGGTATTAGCTCAAAATTTTGTGTGAAGGAGATGCTGCTGTTGATCTTTAGTTTTAACTGGTATTTTCTCTTTCATTTCTGCTGAGGTATATTTTAAGATCACTATTATTCAAACCATAAATTTTCAGAAACTGTGATGTAGGAATTTGACAGTACAATCCTGTGTTTACAGTGGGAAATGTAATCAGTGTATTGGGATTTCTCAGTGGTGTGTCCGAGAGGATTGGCTTCAAGTTAACTAGAACTGGAGATTGTTAGCCTGCCTTGCAGTGATACTGCCAACTACTCCCTGTCACTGAGCAAAGCATCCTGAACTTACAGAGTTTGAAGATACAGATTTATTTAAATACTTCTGCACCTTTTAACAGAAGTGAAGTTTCTAATGTGGTCAACAGAAATATGTTTAGAAACTTTCCTGTATTTTTTTTCTATGTGTAAATCCTAGGCACTTCATCTTCCTCTGTGAAAGCTCTTCTTTCTGTAGATTGCAGAAATCAAGATGATAGCATATAGTAACTAAACTAATGCAAATAATTCCTGAAATATAATTTTCAGTTAAAAGAGCTTTTCCATTAAATTAGAGATATTAGTTACCTCTGACTTTCCAGTACTGACTGACAAAATTCTGCAAAACAAAATCTGGGCTAATTGCTATGATTTGTAGTAATGAAGTATTAACTTTATTTGTCATAAACCATGTCTTTACTTTTTGGGGTACTGTCTTCAAAATTTTATAACTTTCAGATTATAAATAGCTGAAAAGGACCTCAAAAGAAGAATTAAAAATAATTTTTAGAACATCTGTTAAGTTCTACAAGTCGTTTATCTAACCTCTTATATAAATAAATAATATATCTTTTCCACAGAGAGAAAATGTTCACCACCTAGTTCATCAAGGAAAAAAACCCAAAAAATAAACCCTGCCAATGGTACCCCAGACCATTTATAATTTGTATATGAGTAATAGTTTAAATAAGGACTTTGTCCTTTCATTTCAGTTTCAGAACATGCTCCTTTTTTTCTGTTTGACAACTCTATCTAAAAGAAGAAAATCTTTGGACTTCATTTTCTTGCTATGAGTTCACATGCAATAAAAAGAAACAGTGTGTTTCAGGTGGGCTCTTCTCAGGAAGAATTTTGACTCCTGTTTGGTCCATCAGGTGACTAAACTGAGGCTCTGTGCGAATGTCCGAAACAAGAACAGTTACTTTGCCACATAGAAAGCAAATAATAAGCAAGAAGAAATCAGGTCTGAAATAGAGATGATTTAGAAGCTCAGAATGCAGATCTGGGATTGAAAACTACAGAGGCCTTAAAAATTGTTCAGCCTATTTATTGAGATAACTAAGAAAGTTGTTCTTCATTTTGGGAATGTTTCTGCATAACACATTTAATTGTATTTTGATCAATGCTGACTTTTCTCACTTGCTAGTTAAAAGACTTTTTTGAAACTTCTTGCTGGGTGTAAATGCAGCATTGGAACATTTGCATTTAATATTAGTAGGCAATTTATCCATCAGCATCAATGATAGATAAAACTCAAGGAAAATGGTTTATGATAAAAATAAGTGTTTAGAAGTTTTATTAGTCAAAGCTCTTGAAATGGGATGGTTTGGTGTTCTTCAAGTTCAAAGTAAGAGACTTTGATTTGTTTATTTGTTTTTTCTTTCTCCCCAAATGGATGCTCTCAAGAAGAAATGTTCCAGAGCTACAGCTTTGGCCATTAAACAAGACATTCAATGTCTTTGCCCTTACGATTCAGAATAAAAATTTTACATGCTCTCCTTTGTCACTGAGAGTCAGTACTGCACGTATCAATTGTAACAGGATTACACTGTGTTTTCAGGGGTATTTTGGGGTTTTTGTTCTTCTGGTAGACAGGAATGTAATATGAGAGAGATTATCTTGTAGATAATCTCTATCTACATGTCTCTCCTCCATTACAGCCTTATATAGTTCATCTTTTTTCTGCATATATTAGGCTTACATTCTTGGACATATGCTTCAATGTAGTTATTCCTTGGCAAAAATATGTTTATTTCTCAGTAGTTCATCATTGCAGATTTACTGGTCCTGTGATACTATGAAATTCAAGGAATCCTTCTGAATTTTTTTCGTTTTAGCAGGAAAAAAAAAATGCAAGAATGTAGCATCTGAACAATGATGAGAGAGGAGCCTACCACTTGTAAGAAATCAATCTGAAGTCGCAAACCTCTGCTCTGATGGTAGAAAAGGGAGTTTGTCACTGAGGAATCTAGGTTTTGCTCTTGAGGTCATGATCAGTACTTGTTACTACTGATGAAACTAACTGGGCACCTGTCATGACCCAGGAGTAGTTCCTTTTCTTCCTGAAGAAAAAGTGTGTGAGACCCTGTGTAATGCTTGACTGGTGGGTGCTGTGCACATCTGTGGAGAGATTCTATTTCTGACACATGAGAAATATTGTAGTAGTATTTCTTCCTTTCTTCCCATGAAATGTGCAATGAGCTCACAATGCCTATAGCAATTTAATATCTCTGTCCATTCCTACAATAATCAAAAAGATGCTCAAGCTGCACTTGAGTGCACAAAGAAATTTATGATGGAGGGAAGTTGAGTTCTTTCTGAATCTCTTGCCCTGCCAACTTGTCTGCAGCTGAACAGGATCACTTGCAGAGTTGTGCTAGTGTTTTTCACCATGGAGAGGCAAGAAGGGTTTGTCCCTACCTCAAAAGGCCCTTATTGAGAGATACTGCTACTGGTAATCAGCTCCTCACAGAATGGTGTTCTTGGTTGTTCATTGACTTTTATCCCAGTCCTCTGTGTAGAACAGCATGATTGGCTCAGTCAGAAAAGGGGCATGCAAAGAAAATGATAAAGCATGACAAAAAATTAGGAGAAGTATTGAGATTATTTAAGATTAAAAAGGGCTTAAATTGTGTTATGAAAATAAAAGTACATCTATAAAACCAATTAGTTAAAAAGCTGGCCATATAAATTAATGAGGAATATTTTTGTGCTTTTTCTATTGAGTTTGAAATATTTTAAAACTAGTTTTTCAAGTTTTTTGGGGGGGATCAGAATAATCTGTGGATCAAAGTTTATGATCTTCCTCTTAAGAAAAACCAAAAACTATGTATTTTTCTACTAGGAGCTATTGTGTTAGATTGACGAACATGTAGACATATCATTCTTTAATTATAAAACTTCAAGAGCTTCTGATCCTCCCAGAATTGTAATCAGGAGCTGTTGAAATCACTTTCTGTTGTTCTTGTAATGATTCATGAGATTTTAATTTAAATTAGTAAGTAATTTCTCCAGTCCCCTGAAAGGGAAGCTGGCAGCATGATCAATTAAATTCAGACTTCTGTAAATTATTTTTATTGGTCATCATTCATGCAATAGCACCTTGATGTCCATAGGCAATATCCTAGAAGGCTTTGGGGATGTGGATTTTAATCACTGCAAGTAGCCAAGGAATTTAACAACTTAATGATAAGTCCCCCTGTTTTAATGGGAACTGTGTGCTAATTAATTAGTACAGGTGGTTTGTCAGCTTTTAAAGAGACACTGATAACTAGGCTGCATTTGCCCTTTGGGAATGTGAATAATTGATTAAGTTTGGCTTCCAAATCAGCTGAATTGAGAGAAGTGGAAAGATTGCTGCAGATTCAGAAAATTCTGTGGTTGTCTTTTAATAAAACAAAACCTTAGAGTTTTATGTTCAGCTGAACAACAGTAAAAATCTCTGTTTGGTCAAATTTAAAATAGTTATTTCAGGTATTAATTTTAAAACAGCGCTGTACTGAAGTGAAACAAAAGTCTAAGCTTACTGTACTTGAAGAGCAGGACACCACATTCTTCTTTGCTTTGTCCAGTACCTAATTGAAGAGGTTGGAAAGGTGAGGTTAGAGGTAAAATTAGTGACAAGACCCTTCCAGGATTTCATAGCTTTTTCAGGAGAGATATGGGAAGATTAATTACCCGAGAATATACAAGGGAACTCTGGTCTCTGAATTCCTCTACCAAGATATAGAGCAGTAATTTGCAGTGGGCACAAAACAAATTCAAGTTGTACCTTTTCCATGAAAATAAAACTGATTCACATTTTCAGCTTTCCCTGCTACATACAGATGTGTTCATGTCTATAGTTTTATCATCAGAATACAGTAGATACTGGAAAATTTCCCTTTACTCTTCTTAACTTTTCTGTAATTAAATGATCTTCTCCTGTTATGTGCTTGATTCCAGCATATCCCAGTACACCACTCTCCGTCTTGGCTAAGATGTTTTTTTTAACTCACCAAAGTTTGTCTTTCTTTCATAGAATTGCATCATGGTTTGGGTTGGAAGGAACCTTCAAAGATCATCTGGTCCAGCCCTGCTGCCACAGTTGCTCAAAGGCCTATCCAGATGTGCTACAAATCTCTTCAACTTTGAGACTTGAATTAGGCTTCAAGTCTCCTCCTCACCTTTTTTACTTTCTTTCATGAATCTATAAAAACTACTTTCCATAAGAATTTAGTGTAATTTGTCGCTGAATACTGACTTCACACCAACTGGAATCAGGTGAAAAGCCCTTACAGAAATCTAGAAAGTCATTACAGGAACAATAATTGATTTTAGAGTAGTTTGGCAAGTCTGGAAAGCTGTAACCCAAAGTCATTTGTGCTGATAGCTGATCCTCAGATTATTCTCTTTGTATCTTATCTCACTGCTAAGAAGTTTGTTTACATTACTTCTAAGATGAGTTTTTTCTTCATGCAAATCCCAGGCAAACATAAATATTCAGTGCTTTAGGCTGGCTTTTAGTGTAGTTTGTAATTCAGTGCTTCAACCAATGATGATATCCATTATGTAGGAAAATGTAATCTGAAGTAATTATTCTTGGAATCTTCTCCTATGGTATTTATTAAATATTTACGAGTGGCAGTTAGCTTGTGGGTTTTTTCCTTGCTTTTAGAACAGAATAGGAAAGCAGAGTGGTAAAAATCTGAAGGCTTTTCCAGCACTGAATGTGCATAACATTTTTGAGGGGCAGATGAAGCCTATGTTGTTCAGAGAAATCTTCCTAACAATTCAAACAATGAAAAATGAAGTTGAAGGTAGTCTTTGCATAAGGATATATATGTGGAACAAACTAAAAGAGTTTAGAGGCTTTTATCCAAGCATCCAAGACAGAGAGAGATTTTGACACCTGAACAAGACCAGGAAACAGCCTCTGTTGATCCTGAAGCAGTCCTGCTTGCTGACCTTGGATGTGTAATGATTCTCCAAGTATGGAATAGATTAGGAAAAAAAAATATCAGTAAGAGGGCTCAAGATCCAGATGATTCCGGTGGACCTGTAGAATATAATGACTGCTGCTTTGCTGTTAATTTATTGAATGCTCTTTTATTTTTGTTGTATAACTTTTTCACATTATGGAAATACTTCTGCCATTCAACCTAATTGGATCTTAGAGACTGCTGGTATCATTATTTTATTTTCTAATACCTCATCCCTTAAATGTACTACCGCGGTAAGTAAATTGTTACAGCGCCACAATATAAAAAAGCAGGCTATTTTTTTAGATGATGAATAAAACAGTAGACAAATGTAGTCCTGTGCAACACATCAGCTGCTTTTTATGGAGTCTTTTAAAAATAAAATAGTCCTAGTCAGTCTTTTCAAAAAATGTGCTTGGGAATATAATCTATAAAGCAAATAAAAAGCAGATCCAGAAAGCATCCAGCAGCCACTATGAGATAGTTGCTGTTTCTCCCCTTTATGTTTCTGCCTTTGTACACTGTATTGGAGCAGTGCATCTACTTCTGACCAAGATGGATAGAGAACCTGGTTTGACAAGTAATGAAAGTTAAATTATTTAAGCAAAATCTGCATTCTTTGAATCCCTTATCATGCAAGAAAGATCAAACCTGAGTACAGATAAATGAAAAATTTCAGTACAAATCTGGATTTATATGGACTTCTGTAAAACCTTTGACATGGTCCCCACAGCATCCTCCCCTCCAAACTGGAGAATGATGGGTGGAGTGTTAAGTGGAATAGGAATAGCTTGGATGGTCACATCCAGAGGGGAGCGGTCAATGGCTCAGAGTCCCAATAGGTATCAGTAATGAGTGGTGTCCCACAAGGATCTGTACTGGGACCATGTTATTTAGTGGAGGAACTGAGTGCACTGTCAGCAAGTTTGCAGCTGGCACACCTGAAGGAAGGATGGGCTGCTATCCACAGAGATATGAACACAAGATGTGTTTATGCTCTAGGAGTGGGCGCATGGGAATCTCATGTGGTTTAACAAGACCATGTACCAGGTGCTGCACCTGTGTCACTGCACCTGTGGTCAGTGCAGGCTGGGGGATGGGCAGATGGAGAGCAGATCCTGCCCAGAAGGATTTGGGGGTGCTGGTGGGTGAGAGGCTTAACATGACACACCCATGTGCACCCACAACCCAGAGAGCCAAACGTGTCCTGGGCTGCATCCAAAGCAGCGTGGGCAGCAGGGCAAGGAAGGGGATTCTGTCCCTCTGCTCTGGTAAGACCCCACCTGCAGTGGTGCATCAGCTCTGGGGTCCTCAGCACAGGAAGGACATTGTGCTGTTGGATCAAGTGCAGAGGATGGACGCCAAGCTGATCAGCAGAGGTGTTCCATCCCTCTATGAGGAAATGCCGAGAGTTTCTGATCGCTCAGCTTGGAAAAGAGAAGGCTTAGACATGACCTGATTGCAGTCTTTGCAGTACTGAAGGGAAATTAGTGAAGAAAGATGGGACGAGACTATTTACAAGAGTATGTAGTGACAGGATACAGAGGAATGGATTCAGATTGAAAGGGAGTAGGTTTAGATCACATATTAGGAAAAAATTATTTTCTTTGGAAATGGTGAGGCACTGGAACATGTCGCCCAGAGAAGTGGATGCCCCATACCTGGTACTGTTCAAGGCCAGCTTGGTAAAAACCTGGTCTAGTGGAAGGTGTCCCTGCCCACTGCAGGGGAATGGGAACTAGGTGATCTTCAAGGTACCATTTCAACCCAAACCATTCTGTGATAATTCTATGATTTAATGGGAGATAGCAATCAATAATTTTGAAGTTAGGCTGTTTTGTGAAATTCCCATCTTTCAAACTGTCTCCCCCTATGAGGAAAAGGTGCTTTTCTCTGTTTTTCCAGTTTTTTCAAAATTGTTGAAGTCTCAGAGTGATTTCTTATCCATCTCATAGGGCTGCAAGGAGCTATTAAATGATACCTGGAATCATCATAACAAGGATGAGTTGAGTAACTTAAGGCTACCAACACTAGCATGCCTGTCCAAAAATTCTATTCAGTCTGCTGTATTTCAAATCTGGTTTTGAACTGCAGAGTGAACAGAATTGTAATTGTAGGTTCAGAACAAAGAAGATGGGAAGAGTTGCCTCCATGAGGGAGTTTTTGGACACAAGAACACCTGGGGTATAGATCTTGCCTTTCACCTCAAAAAATCAAATGCATTTTAAAAATGTGATGCATTTATGTGTATTCTAAGTAGAGAATGCTGTCCGTGAGACTTTTAGGAGGTGTTGTTTCACGGTTGTGAATGTGGAACTGCGTGCAGGAGTATATTGTCAATCTTGTTGAAGGATACAAATACAGGAGTGTGGAGTAGGAGACTCTTTTGTGACAGCCATTCATTTCCCTGTGGATTTCCTTTGTCCTTATCCTTGTTTCCCAAGCTCAATAGGCTGGTAAACCTCTGCTTCACTGCTCACCAAATGCAGTAGCAAATCAGAAGTCCTGTAAGGCACAAAATCGGAGATCTATTGCAGCTTCCTGCTCACCAAATGCATACATGTAGTATCAGTTGCTGAACGTATAAAGATGGAGATTCTTAAACCTTTCAACTTTGCAGTTCTTCATATTCCATACTCTCAGGAACTCAAATATCCCTTTCTGCCTTGGGCATTTAAAATATGGAGAACAGATGGCCACCAGCCTTTTACATATTTGAATACTGTAAGGTCTTATTTGAACTGTTATTCTTCAAATTAATATCTCTTCCTTCATTCCACAGCTCATTCAGTCCGTACTGGTAAATTTTAGATCTCCAGTTTCTCTGATCCTACTCTATGTCTTTATGTTCCCTTTGAACTTTTTGACAGACTGTGCCTGTCTTGATGTCATACTTGAAAACAGGTCTCAAAATAAATTTCTAGGTGAGTCTTTACCACTATCTCATAAGATTGAAGAATTTTTTTCATGTACCCTTCTTGTTTGTGCAGCTGATGACAGTGACCTAGATCTGGTAATTTACATACGTTCTAAGAAATTTGATTTTGTTGTCCTATACTACATCCTCCAATTTTCAAAATCATTATCCATCATTTTCATGTCCTTTAACTGCTTAAAGCCCCTTCCAGGTTGATATCACATGGTTATTACTATTTTTTATCCATGTATATGTGTACTTATCTTTTTTATGGTTAATAAAACTATTAGGTCATTCTGAATCAAAGTTAGACCTCAGTGGAACCTTGCCTGATTCAGCCTTTCATCTTCTTTTTTTGGTCATAATCTACTAAGAGACAAATACAATGAAATAGTTTTCCATTTCTGCTTCTTGTTATCATGTTCACATGCACCATAATCCACCTTATTAAAAAAAAAACATAGGTATTTGATGGAAGAGGGAATGAGGCTCCCTGGTGAACCCTCTATTTCCTTCTCAATTAAACCCTTCTTATCTCTATTTTTTCCAGCCTTCTCCTTGACATAACAGAGGATGTTTAACATTGCAGCACACTTGTACAATCTTTTAAAAGACTGAAAGTGTAAACTAAGGGAAATATTTTTTCATATTTCAACATGCTAAATCTAGATGAGGCCTTTTTTTTCTGCCATAATTTTTTACAGAGTTTAAAAAAAATTTTTGTATTTGTTTTGAGACTTACTCAAAGGAAGCTATTTAGCAAAAACACTTCAGTATGAAAGGATTTTCATTTGGCTAACACTTCCACTTAAGTGGGAAAGTGAATACAGTTCAGCAGAGATATTTCAACACCTACTCAGCCCATTAACTGTTGTCAACAGACATATCTGAAAGAATTCTCTCTCTGGGTAAATGCATAACAGCCACTTGCATAACTCCCTAGGCTGTGCATGGCTAAGTTCTATTCATATCATTGTAGTGTGCCTGTTGCCAAAAAATCTGAGATGCTTCCAGGAAAGTGACAGCAATATGATCTACCATATGACACTTTTTTCCTTTCTTTCTTTTTCTTTTTTCCTTCACAATGAGAAAAACTTGCATGTGACATTTTTTTAAGGGGGAGAAAGGTATGGTGTGCTGAGTAAAAGCACTTTGTGTGCACAACAAGGATCCCTAATGCAGTCTTAGGCTGTTAGTGCCCAACTTCACTGTGCAAGTCTGTGTAAGGTGTGAAGGGCAGCATGGAACCTCCATTTATCAGAAGTGCACTATCTGGTTTGGGCAACCTGACAAATTAATAAAATGTTTACTTTTTTACGTGTTCTGAATTTCCTATGTGCTGCTCTGTTCAAATAATCAAAATCAGCCTTGTGGAAAATTCTCAGCAAGGATACTTGTTTCTAAGTCAGCCCCTAGGCATTTTCAACACTCAAATTCTTTTGCTTGTATTTAATCTGTCTCCGACAGCCATACAGTCTGTTTTGTGGCTCTGTCAACATGCTGCTTCAGTTGATCTAACTACTTATTTTTATGCAAACCTTTCAAATCTAGCAATTTTCTACTGATAGATGGATACATGAGATTTGCCTTCTATTAACTGTTTACAAAAGACAATCAGCCTTCAAACAGCCCCATGTGAGAAACCAAACCTGGCAAACACAGATGAAACAAATGTTTTTTTCCTGGTGCTTTTGTGGATAGATTTTTACCCATGCTCATTCTTCTTTCTGATTTTCTAGGAAACAGACTGAAATTTAAATTTACCATATTCAGTTTTTGAAGAATCCTCATTTAGTGCCTCAATCAAAACAGATTTGGTTCTGTGTATAAACCATTGGTCTGGGCATTTGATTGTATCCAGATTTATGTGTCAGAGTGAGGTTTTAAAACTCCCAAAACCCTCCTGCCCCCAACACCCTAACAAACAGTGACTTTGCCTTTAAAAGGGGAAATAAAATCATGGCATCTGTATTGATTTTGCATCTGTTAGAAAGAAAAACTGAATTCTTTACCAAACTCTTTCAGTGCCACCGATACTGAGGAAGAAGTTCTCCATGTCTTCTCAGCTAGTGGGCTGTTCCTCAAAACTGGAGAGAATTTTTACTATTTTTCATTTTGGTTTGGGGTAATGAGATTATTAAGGACAATGGTAGTAATGCTCCCTTTACAGGCTTTGCATGGAACTACTGCAAACACAACTAAAATTTGGATGTATTTATTTCAAAATGTTTTGGCTAAAACACGATCACTTCTAGTATGAATGTATTTCAGTTTAAGACAGCAATGAACTGGTATGAGAGTGAAAGTCATCTTAAACCTTCTCCTGTATTTTGTCAATGTAAATGGTTCTTGAACTGAAGCAGGCCTGCTCTTTTTTATCACTTATCCGTTGTTTCCAGATGGCTCACTTGAACTGCATGTGGGGTTGCTATGTTCTACAGTGCAGGAAAAAATTCTTTGCTGGAGATTTTTACACATCTTAGTGACAGTGGGAAGACAACATAAGACAGGGCAGGCTATTCCTGTGCCACTTTAGTAACAAGGAAATTCTGCCTGGAGGAGGCTTGCTATTAGATAAAACAGTCGTGTTCAGTGAATGAGGTCAGAGTCTGTATCTGCAGGAAACTGAGGGTGGCTTGGAGAGTAACTTGCACTGCGTTTATGAAGTAAAGTGAAATAAGGCCCCCACAGCGAGTCTGATACAGTAAAGTGTGCATATAGCAGGCTGCTGTTTCTTGTTGATCCTTTTTCCTGCTTGTTGCCTTCCTGCCAGTAGACAGTCCACAAACTGTGACAGCAACAGACATCCTCCTGTCTGCTTTCTCAGAGTTCTGACCTCTCAGACAAGTGCCCCCATCAACACAGATGTTGATGATGATTTATGTATTGCTTCTCAGCAGCTTGGACTAGAATCTGGTCAGAAGTATAAAGTTCCTTTCTTAAAATTCAGAAGCCACTTATTCCCCCTTGTCTAATTTCCCATTGGAAATGGGTCATGGCTGTATGTGGCTGTTGCGTTCCTAGGTAAAGCATGAAAAATACTTTCAAAGCCCTCCTTGGAACTGATTATAATTGCTTTCCTCATTACCATTCTCATCATAATGTGCTGCCTTTGCCCTTTCTTCCAACTCATGATCGATGCTTACTGATGGAGGGAAAATGTGATTGTTGAAAGAAATAGGTTAAAAAGAGCAGCAGCCAGTTGGGTCCATACTGATATAATGAGAAAGAAATTACATGTAAGAGATCAGAATCATTGAAATGGCAGCTAGAGCAGCTCTAGACTCTGGGGTTCAGTTTAAAACCCCTGTTTTGGTTTTAGTTTTGGACATACTGTTTCAGCAGAGTAGATTATAAGTGCCTTCTACTGGGGGAGCAATTAACTGGTCAAATAAGTTGGAAGTAATGAAATAAGTAAAAATATGACAAATTTTGTTACAGAACGGTCAGTCAGGAGATGAAGAGTGATTTACCATAGTTAAGTTTAGTTCCAAAAACTTATGGAAATTAAAGGCTGAATTTATCTGTTATAACAGATATCTGTTGTAACAGATTTTTAGTTAGGTGTGTGGATTCAAATGACAGTGCTTCATGACTAAATTTAATCAGTGGCTAAGTGCAAAAGATTTTTTTAAACCTTAAACACATTGTTTCATAGTAAATCATCTGTGATTAGGGGTCAAATTTTCAAGGTCCATCAATTCAGAAAGTAAAGAAAGCACCAAGCTGAATGAAAATGTAAATAGATTTCCAATTTGTGGTGTTTCATTGACAGGAACCTACATAGCCTCTGAAGATATTAGTGAGAAGCTGAATCCTTTTTTAAAGATCTAGGTGATAGCAACAGACATCGTATCAGGATCACTCTTTTGATCACCCTTAGGACAGTGTGTGCAGTATCAAAGTCATCCTGCCCTAACATAATAGAAAATATTACTGCTTCAGAAAAGGCAATACATAACGATAATGGCACTGAAGAAGAACACCAGTGCTGAATTTCCCTGTTAGTTGTGATCTGGACATTATTCCCTGTTCCTAGAACAGAGGAGGGGAGGAGTTATGAGACAGCAGGTCTTGACTCAGCTGCTTATTATAGTGCTACTTGTATGAAACCTATGTAACTCTGTGGTGCTAAAGACAATTTCATTTGTCTGGCATTGCCCCAGCAAGGGTTCTTTCCATTCACACACTTCTGCTCTTGGTGAGGTTTTTCATGCTGAAATGATAAAATGGTGACGAAAATCATTGTACAGGGAATGCAGCAAATAACCAAACCTAGAATCTTGACATGCCCTGTACGGCTGCATTTGGCCAACTCCCTTCCCAGTGTTTCACAGTTCTGTTTGTGATTGCCCATTTCCAGCTCCCATTGGAACATCAGCTGCTCGTATGCAACGGGGAAGAGAGTGCTGTCAGAATTTGCTTCTCTTGTACTTCCTACCTGAATGCTAATAATGGGAACTTTAATATCTCTATTTTTTCTCTAATAAGCTTTATTCTCCCATTTTACCACTGTCTTTTTTTTTTTTTTGTATGTCCCCGTAATCTTGATCCAGGTTTAAATGGAATTTTTTTTGCTTGTTTCTTTTACTAGCATTTGTAATCCCTGTAGGGATTTCTGGCCAATTAGTCACTCAGAATACAGCTGTTAGGTAAAACAAGAGAAGATTCTCCAATTTCCCTCCCTGTGTCAAGACAAGCAGAGGCAACCTTGCAGGGGCAATTTCTCAACAAGAGCAGTGCTGCTGTCACAGATGATAAGTAAAAGTAGATTCATACTTACTCCTCAAGGATCACTCCTAGAGGCAATTTACTGTGAAAATACCAGATACAAGTCCTATGATCTTTGTAAAACTCAATTTTGCTTCACTCTCAGTGGAAATATTTATGTGTAATCTTTTGCAAAGTAGTTTTTTTGCTGCTTAGTATGAGGATATACAATTAGTTTGATTGTAGGAGTACTTTATTTTTCGCAAACAAAAAATAGTATGATCTAAAGAAGAAGGAACATTTTTGTCAATTTGATCTGTCAGTCAAGTTCTATAGCAGTGCAAGAGCAGAGGTTACTACCAAGTTATTTTTATTTTTGGGGTGGGGATTGGTTCATTGGTTTTCTTTCTGATAAGCACTGCTCAAACATTCCACAGATAAGGTTTAACTTATCTGCAGGAAAAACTAAAGCATTAAAACCTAAGCAGTGATATTCATTCTTGGTGAAATGTGTGATGACTAAATCCGCAGAGATGCAGTATTGTTACAAAAACCAAGCTTTTGATGAAAAAGCATTGAAGTTCATAGGGACCTGGAGCGTTTTTTTTTTTTTTTTTTTTTTCTACTGATATATGGATTAAATGTCTTTTGAACCTGCTAAGAATGTTTTTGGTAAGATTATTTATTTACCCCAGACAATTTTTCCACATGTACACCGCACATTGTCAGTGAAAGCTTAGGATAATCCCATGGAGCAGTGCAAAGACATGTAAATCTGTATCAGTGTGTGTTTGTTCTTGGATCCAGTCCTTTACAGAACCATTACCTGTGAATCTATGACTTCAAGAGGAGCAGCCACATTGAACTAAAATTAGGCCTGTACCTAAACATGTACTGAATTGAAACTTACAAGTAACAGTATCCCAGTGAAATAATGACTCTTTCTTTACGAATGCATTCGCTCAGTTCAGTAGAATATCTGCACCTTTATCTTAGGCAATCCGTTTTTAGAATGACTTTCTCTAGCAGTAGATTTTCCTGACGTGCTCATTGCTGGAGAATATGAACTGATTAGAAATCTTGACACTGCTTCTGGACTCTGTCCTAACACAGTGGGTGTGCTTTGTTGCTGTGCACACTGGCTGTGGTAGAAGAAGAACTGGTTGATGTCTTGCGGTCCTCTTTTAAAATTGTGCATTTCACACTCCTCACCTGTCCCATATACCTTTCAGTGCCATCCATATCTCAAAATGATCAAAGACAACAGATTCATCCTGTGAAGCACCGGTATCTTTGTTCCAACTCAGTGACAGAATGTGATTGGTAATGAGCTCCTGCTCCTCCTGTTCTCCACTTCCAGGTTAGGGTGTGTCACTGGAGACTCTTGCTCTGGATTGACACAGAAACAGAAGGAAGCAAGGAAGGTTTTGTCTTTGCTGCTGCTGCAGAGCTGAATTTTCCATTCTTAGGTAAAGCTGACCAGAATGAGAAAACCCTCTGAAAACACTGTGGTGAAAGCCTTCTGGACCCAGTTTAAGGAGATGTTTACTAAACTGGGAGATCTGTAATAACCAGTGAATACATTGTGTGTGACATGGTAGTATTTTTATTCTGCCTTCATGTCTGATTTTCTTTTGTGGCAGGGGAGATGTTGATAGGAGGAAGGAAAGCAAAGAGCCTTTAAGACAGCCAAAAACTTCTTCAATTTCTAGGGAAATATCTCCCAACCTACTGCTACTCTCCTTTCTGCACCCATACTGTAAGCACAGATGTGCTATTAGAAGTTTATAATGATCTTACTTGGCTATCCATGCTTTAGAAACAGGGAAGGATGTCAAAAGAAAAAGCTTGAAGTATGAACTCTACAAGGAAAAGATGTTACAATATTTTCATTTTTTGTGCTTTCTATTTTACTATTCATTTGTTGTGTCCTTTGTAGATAAAGCCTCTGGAGGTACCAAAAATCTATCAAATTCCTGAAATATTAGTATAAAATATTACCTTCAAAGATGGACGTTTGAAAATTCTTGGTGCTTCTTGTTATGAAAATGTATTAGATATTTTATCACCTTATTTCTGGTGGACTACAAGTATGCTCTATGAAAGGGCAGTGATAGAACTTTTGCCAGGCTCAGAATTATGAAAATGAGAGAAGAGGATGATTTCTGTTGTAAAATGCAGTGCCACACTTTCTGAAATGCCCTCCAAATTCCTTGTTTAATTACACAGTTCTCATATGGATTTCAGTTTTGGAAAAAAAAAAGGTAAAAATTGCATATGTAGTGTATTTATTAGTCATTCTAACTGAGGTAAAAATTGAAGAATTGAAGCTCTTTTTGGATTTCCCCCCCCCCCCTGAAACTTGTAAACATAGTTTGGGACCGTTTTAAAACTCTTTTGGTCTCTGAATGGTGAATTCACTGCAATGTAGTGCATTAAACCCAGGAGAGATGATTCAGTTGTTATGGGTGGCTGGAAAGGCAAACAAAAGGAAATAGTGTGCATTATGAGAGAAGCATTTGAAAATTAGTTTGAAGAGAGGACATGTTTTTATGTGTATATTCTACAGCAAGCAGTAGAAAAATGTCTCATCCTCTTGTAGACAATATGAAATCCATTGATGTGAAAGTAGTGAAGGCAGAAAATTGAATATGTTGCAGATTTTAACAGAGTGAAGTTCAAACAGCCTGTTTGGATAATAGACTGCCATAAATACATCAATGGAAAGCATGCCAGCTGAAATTACTGAGGATTTTCTTAGTCTGAGAAGTCTGTAATCCAAAGATTGTTTTTGGTCTAATGCTTTATATTCCAGGAAGACTTAGGTGGTGAATTCAAACCATATTTGCACTTCCATCACAACTTTAGAATCATCACAAAATTTAGCATGGGATATTCAGACAGATGCTTTCTCTTTTTACATGTTATTTCTGTTCTTTATGTCTTTTTGTTCTTTTTTTCTGTTCCTAGTTTTTAAACATTTTCTATTCTTTATTTTTAATGTCCCCTCTCCTATCAGATTTTGTTTAATGCTTCAAAAAGATAAATTGGAAGGGTCTGGAATGTGTGGTAAAATAATGAGAAGAAAAACTGATTTTTGTCTCTAAATACTGCTAGAAGACATAAATATATTGATTGGTTTTTGTGGAATGGTTGCTGGATTACTGTTTTTGTAGTGAGGTAGATTCACTTACCACCACCCCCCAGAAATGCACATACACACAGATGTCTGCACACATAGGAGCTGAGTTCCCTCTTATGGATGAAGATGGCTTTTAATCCTGGTAGATGAAATCTTCAGGCAGGCTAGTGAAAACCATGAGAAACTCTGGGAATGAGAATCAGCAACTTAAAAATAAGTTGAGACAAAACTTGTGATGTTGTGTATGAATTTAATGGAGACTGTGCCTTTGGTTTGTTCGGGCATTGATCTACTTCCATGGATAAAATACTGGGCAGAAGGCCCGGGGAGGGTCTGGCTGAGGTAGCTCGAGGTGTTTTCCCCTATGAGAAAGTGCTACCCCATGGATCAAGCAGGGCTCTGTGGAGGACCTCCATCCTTGGGAAGCATTCTGCCCTAGCAGTGCTGCCCTGTGGCAGTGCTGCATTGCTGGGGTCTGCATGCCTGCCCTGAGTCAGGAGGAGGCACCAAGTTACAGCTGTGGCTAACGGGACTTTTTTTTGTAATGTAGCAGAACAGGCTCTTTGGTTTAGGCTGTGACAAATTAAAGGCATTACTGAAGTGGATGGCAATTCATTTCACTTTGACTTCCAGCCTGCCATCAGCTAATAATGGCTTTGTCACTAATGATTTGGTGGGAATGATTTCTTTTTTTATATTACCTGTCATTCAGAAGCATCCCAAAGTGATCTATAGCCTAATTTACTTATTGCTCAGAAATTGCTTCTTTCACTTATAAAATGCAGCTTTGGATAAAAGGTGGCAACTGTGTGCTACAGCTCAGAATCTACCTGCTGGAAATAGATGGGTAACAGAAGTGGCTCTTAGTAAGATCATAGTATCATAGCATATTTTGTATACACAATGTAAATACTTAAACTTACAGATTTACTTTTAACTCAAAAAGAGTGGGAATTTGGATTTCTGTTCATCGGACTATGAGATCTTGATGTTAGCAGGCGACGATGAAACAAGAAAACCATCTACACAATTGTGAAAAGTTTATAGCTCCTTTATAGCCTGGGTTCAAAAGAGGAAGGGACTGCAAGTTTCTTGTGCACAGACAGAAGTGTGATCTCATGCAGAATATAGATAGCTCTGTATATGTTTTAATATATCTAAATGGCCACTTTTATTTCACTGGTTTTTTTTTTTTACACAAATATCGTGAGACTTTTATACAGTATTCTGATGAAGGAAGAACCTTGATGTTCCTTTTTCACATGTAGTCACAGAATTGTGGAATGACTCAGTCTGTAAGGATCCTGTCAAGATCATTTTAGTGCCACCCCTTGCACAGGGCGTGGTAAACCAGAGCATGTTATTTGGGCCAGGTCCAGTTGGGCTTTTTAATAAATCCACAAATAGATACTCTGTAAGCTTTTTGGGCATTCAGTTCTGATAGTGGAAAACTACTGCAGTAAAAATGTGTTTTCTTGTATTCAGATGGAATTTCAACAGTAATCTCCATCACAGGGTGAAAAACATGTTAAGTGCAATATTGCTTTAAAAATTTGAAATGATTACTCCTATTCTAAGAAAGGTCAACTGAATTCAAAACATTTTTTTTTCCTTTTTAGACAAACCTGAAAGACTTTTATATGAATTCAAAAACTTGTTTGAAGAAATAAGAATAAAAACTTCATGGGAAGTATTTTAGACAGGATTTCAGTTTTTCAAGAATTGAACTCAAATAAGAGTAGCTTAAACACTATAAGATAAGAATGAGTTCTGGTATTGGGAAGTTATTCACTCTGCAGGAGGATAATAAAAGAGACTTCAACAGTGTGCATATGTGGAGTCTTCTCTGAGAAATGAACAGCAACACTGATAAAATCATAATTGTTTGGATGCTGGCTAAGCTTATCAAGTTAGAAGTGTGTTTAAAAGCCTTCTGAACTACTTTAAAAAGTACTAGGAGCCTAACAGAATGTTTTCTTCTATGACATGATCTCCCAGGAATGCAGAGCTTTGGCAAAGGAATCCACTTATTTAGTTGTCTGAAAACACATTATGGATGCTAAGTGCAGCTATCAAGTTCTTAAATTCTAGTTTGTGTGAATTTTATTTTTCAACTGCCCTTCATACAGGAGGGGAGTATCTGTTTAGAGTATTGTGTCTCCTTGAAACATCTGTTTTTGGCACCAGTGTAGATAATACTTAAAGTAATCTTCAGTGAGTCCTCGATTGCAATTGTGGCCAAGTGAAAGATTGCACGAAGAGATGTGTGGTAGGAATTCATGTTACATGGGATGATGGAGAGCGAGAAACAATTTCATCACAGAATATTCAATATCCATATCAAAGGAAAAATGACGTCCAACAGTCCTACATCTGGATGAATCCAGAGTTTTAGATTGGTGCTACTTCATTTCTGTGTCTTTAAACATCATTCTTTCAAGTTTAATTACCGTCTCTTAGGCTATGGTGGTTTAACCCCAGCAGGCAATTAACCCCACACAGCCACTCACTCACCTCAGTGTGATGAGGAGAGAATGGGTAGGCTAAAAGTGAAAAAACTCCTGGGTTGAGATCAACGCAGTTTAATAGGTAATGCAGAAACTGTACATGCAAGCAAAGCAAAGAAACCAAGAAATTCATTCACCAGTTCTCAGGAGCAGACAGGTGTTCAGCCATCCCAGGAAAGCACGGCTCCATCATGCCTACTGGACTCCATGACAGATGCACAGGTGGTCCCTGAGCAGCAAATGGCACCTGGTGCTATTTGAAATATATATTTAATAAATCTATTATTTAGTAAATATTTTGTTTTCATAAACCTATTATTTATGTTATGTCACATAACCTGTTGTTATTTGAAATCTACTCAGCTACAGAAAATAAGTAACCTCATTGTCTGGAGGCTTTGAGCCCTGTAGCTATTATCACTGAATACCTGTTTATTATATTTTTCCTGTTGACCTTCATCAGAACCATAAACAGTCGCTAGAAGTCTTCAAAAAAGATATTAACAAAAGGTTTCCAACTAGCATATGTATTTATTTATTTATTTAGTGTTTACCCAGGTTTTGAAATTATAAAATGGAAGATAGATTTGCTTAAAGAAAAACTCAAACCTCCACACCATCTGGAGTGAATCTGGAATTTGTCGGGTTTACCCTTCTAGAACGTTGTTTTTTATTTTGCTCTTAAAACGTGTTGAAAGAGAAACTGACCTTTTTAGAGAAACCAATTATGTTTAGAAATCTCAGCCAGTATTCGGATGCTCTAATAGTTCCTATTGTTAAAAACATTTTGGAAATACTGTCCCTTCTGTAATGCACTGTCAACTGTAGGAGCCGCAAGGCTTCAAAGTGATTTACAACAGCTGAAGTTGCACAAAATTATTCATTATGCTGATTTTCATTATCATATTTTATGTAGGTGTTTTTTCCCCCGTCGAGAAGTCCAAGTAAATAGCCAAAATAAGACAGTTTTGAAAACATGTATGAAGGGCTTTGGAGTGGACATTTTATATTTATAAGTAACTAAACTGTTATGTAATATGAAAATCTCCTGACTAAGGAAGCAAACCAGATTACGCTTTTCTAATGTATTTTTCAGTAACATTTAAAAATGAGATCCTGTTCCAAATGATGCAATAAAGAATATCAAGCTGCATTTTCTAGAACATGAATTTTAATATCTCTGCAAAGTTTTGGTGCAGATTCAGATCGTTATTTGCTTTGGACACCAATTGTTTTTACCTAGTCCTGAAGGATGCTTTCATGTTGCTCTTATGGGGACTTCTACCAGCAGTAACAGAGAGAAACAATGTAAGTCTGTGAGGACAAAAATAAGTTCTCAAAACAATTGTTTTGAAGTCCTTTGTGATCTCAGCAGTGACGGTATTTAAAGTCTTGTATTATTTATTCTCCTTGTTCAAATGTATTTCCTGAGACTCCAGGCCAGCATGATACATGTGAGTAAACTCTGGGGAAAAAATAGGAGAGTTCGCAACTAAAGCTGTGGCTCTGAACCAAGAAGTACAACACCCCCTCACACTCAGTCTTCACAAAAGCTCTGGAATCTGTGTAAAACAGTTCTAGAGTGAAATATTTTCCATATTCATCACTAGGGTGTTTTTTACACAAAAATTTCCTAAGTCAGTGGGAGGAGGGACAGGTGGGGCTGCTGTTGGAAGCTTGTAGAGAAGGTACCCTGCTAGTTTTGTCTTTGAATGAGTAATTTACTTCCCCTACCTCCTCTGCTTTCCACCCTTAGCACAAGAGATGTGACAGAAATGAAAAAGAAAAACAGCTTTGAAAATAAAACTTGTTTAAAATGATCTAGGAATGGCATTGAAAGCATATGCTGCACACCTCCTCTGTAAAAGTTGCAGTGTTGATAGGTTCCCAGACTGTTCCTTTGCCATGCCATTACCATGCCTTCAGGAATTACTAACATCTGTCTCATGTTTATTTTCCCTGTACCCCGAAGAAACAACTGTGTGCAGTGAAATTTTTTTTTTGCTTTATTTTATTGAATTTATGCTGCCCACATTTACTGTAAGTTTTTTATATGAAAAAGGGTCAAAGAAATATTCTGTGAAACAGAAAACTCAAATTGTTACTGCCTTTAGTGATTTGAAAGATCTCCCCATGACCTTCAACTGTCCCTGGAGGAAGCTAATTTTTATCAAGGACAAACCTTTACCTTTAGGGTGGACAATTCAATTGAATGTTTAAGCTAAAAAATACCTATTTTTATCAAATATTGTAATATTCAGTGACATGATTGATAACAGCTCAAATATTGTAGCCAAGAGAATTGAAAAGACAGCATCACATGGTAAGTCAAGTAAGGTTTAAAATACATACAACACCTAATAAATACAACACTTAATATAACTAAACTCCATAGTACTCTAAAATGAAGCAGGGGAAGAAGGAAAAAAAATCTTGGAAAAGCAGTCCTAAATGCATATCCAAAAGATTCCATTCACTTCTACATAAGTGTAGTTTTTTTTCTAAAATTACGTTTTTGAATAGTATTTGGTGTTTAAAAGAAACATTAATGAATTCCATTGGAAAATTTTCAGTACACAAATAACAAAGATTTATAAACATCACTTTTAAATCCCTGTTTTCAAAGAGAAATTAGATAAAAGCAAATAAATCATTGTAATGAGATTAAAAGGCAAAGCCCTCAGGAAGGCTGTTTATAATGCATCTTGCAAAGAGCAGGACTTTCTTTAAAGTAATTCTGGTGAAACTGAAAAATATTGCTGCTGAAAAACAATGGGTAAAATTTCATAAGGGGTGTTTTAAATTCTAACAAAGCTGCTGAACGGACAGAAGCAGACTTACACCTTTGTTTCTCCAGGCTTCATTAAACAAGCATTAAAACCCTCTTAACACAGACTGGAAGAAATAAAAAAATGGTTCCTGTTCAAATAAGTGAAATCACATCCTCATAAAGCCAGTAAGGTGATGCAAGGTAGGATTCAAAATTAAAGTTTTCTTGTTCTTCTCAAGGCAACTCATTTGTACAGCACCACTGCTTGTTTGAGACCTATGGAGTAGAGAGAAATTTCCCTTTTAAATGAATATGAATTAGGACCAATGCCTAGGGAAAGGGAGAAAGGTGGCAGGTGAACCACAGTAGTTGTGTTGCCAAGTCTGTCATTGAAGTTCCAACTGAGGCTTGATCAACAAGATACTAAAAATCAGTGTAATTCTAAAAATGGCCTTTACCTATTTCAGTCTTGGTTGTTTCTGGAAATTTCTTGGTGTGTATAGTCCAGCCTTCAATAACTCTCAAATAAAAGACATTAGCTGAGGCAAGGAAAAAAAACATTGAAGAAGCTCCAACGTCCCCTCCAAGCATTTCCATTTACTATTCGCACTGATAACCTTCACTGTTATTATGCTGGTGCAAAAAAAACCAAAAGAAACAAGATGAGTGATGTTTCTGAACCCAAGTAAGTTGCCCAGCCTCAGGAACAGCTCCTGCTGTAGTAAATATTTACCCCAGACTCAACAGAAGCTTTTCCACTGACTCTAATGCTCTGTGCATGGGGCATAGAAAGCACAGGGACCAGGCTACTAGATTTCCTTGTTTTTCATCTGGAAACAATGGTTTTCAGGCTTTTATGATGCCCAAAGACTACATTATCATATGTCAGCATTTTTATTTTGTTTTACTATTGCTTTGATTATACCTGGTGATCCCAAGCTTTCAGTAATCCTCAAGAAATGAGCCTGAAGATGTGTTTGGAACATCAGACAACATTAAATGGGTGCTCCCATGCCATTGGGATCTGAGTGCTGAGCAATGTTGGGCCCACTGACATTGTTAATTGACCAGTGTTAGCTAAGAGGAAACATGACCTGGACTGAAATGGGCAGAGCACAAGGTGTTACCTTTAGTAAATACTTGACGAGCATGATCTCCATGAGGTTCCTGTCTGCCTGATCCTTTATGTGTGCAGTAACATCACTGTAATATCATTAGTCCTGCTGGGAGTGTATGGTCAACTTCAGGCCTTGCATTATCAGAGTCTTCAGCTGCATGTGGTCCACACTGCATGTGAGGCAATCAATCCCTCTGCAGCTAATGGACTAAAACAAGCTTCTAGAACATAAAGGACTTTGTAGTCTCTGGTTTTTCTATCAGTTCAGAGACTTAGTCATGGTCTATTTTTTTAAAGTACATGTATTCTTTCCTTGTTGGTAACATCAGTATTCTATTAAAGTAATATTTGAAGCTTGTCGCCTATCTGGTTACATTAGTTAGTCCTTCTCCTGCCAGTGCCAAATCTGTTGAATTTCTTAGTTGTAATCTGCCAGCTGCATTAAGAAGTACTTCAAAGAAGCCCTTGGTTTGTTTTCTTTCTCTTTTAAATGATTTTTTCAGTCTGTATAAATGGGAAGCTTTTAAATTGTAGACTTTGCACATAAAAATACATTTACAAAGTAAATGCACCCTTCAGTGTACTTAGCTATCATTGTTGTGGCATGCACAAATAGGCTGTCTTAGGTGTGATATTTTCTTGTGTTATTAACCTCTGCCATTGAATCTCTCTCAGTTGTTTCTCAGTAGATTACAGCATAGCATAGGAAATAGAAAACTGTATAAAATATATTGCTTGCCATAGAAAACCAGACGTACTTATCCTTCAAAACTTAGTTGACTTATGTTTGGAAAGGAGAAGCCTAAAGATTATTTTTGTCTGAAAGTTTCATCGGAGATCTCATTCTTCTATTAGAAACATAAGAAATTTGTAATAATACATTATAGCATCAGTTCTATAGTGTTCCCATCCCATAGGATTTTCATGAAGATGGATCCATATTAATGTGGGGTTTTTTATACATTATTTTTGATATGGAGCATAATTTTAAAATGCAGTGGTTGAAGCAATGACAGAACTGAACAAATAGTGAAAAATTGGTTATTTTCTTCTGTCTCACTTCAACCCTTTTTCACCTATGGAAGGGCTTAAGAAATGTACCTCAAAACTTAATTTTCCATTTTTAAGATGGAAAGAAATATAAGGAAATAAAAAGGATGGTCTGGACTGATTATACAATATTTCACTTCAATGGTACATTTAGTTCTAGATTAAACAAAATCCAAGAATACCGGATTCTTGGTACAGTAGATGTCCCCCTATTTCCATTGCATTGAATAGAAAAAGTGTCCAGTTTTTAGAAGAGCAGTTATCTTCTCTTTTCCTCTCTTGTGATATTGTTAATGGGAACATGAACTTCTGCTGAGTGATTGTACCACCTAAAGAACTCTTCATTCCACATCCCTCCTGACATGAGGGCTTCTTAACTGAACTGTCCCATAACACTTAGAATAATGGTGATAATGCTTTAAAAATACTCCCAGAAAGCAAATAATGCCAACTTCGTAGCTCTGGGGGCTATTTTGGCATCTACTTGACTAATCTTGTGCTCCTCCCTGATATGCATCTTCCTGGGGCTGGGCTGCCTACCTGTCTCTGCTCTCCAGGAGGAACAAACAGAAAGTGGAACAGATTTCTCCTCTCTCCCCTCCCTGTCTCAGGGATGCTCCTCTATCAACACTCCACAAAGAGCAAATATTCCTGAAAAGAAATTTAGTGGGGATGGGATCTCTCACAGCTTCACCCAGTACTGCCCTTCTCAGCCTAGTAATTTACTAATTTTGTGGGTTTGGATGTGGTGTTCCACTTTCAGTGTCAAAAAAGACTTCAAGACTGTCCTATTTAAGGAGGGGCCTAAGCTCACCTCAAGACACTCATCTATGTGACACTGAGTGTTGCTGCTTTGTGATGATTCAGACTGATGTGAAGATATGGCACACCAAGAGAAAGAAGGAATCTTACTCTTCAAAGTACAGTGATTCATTTAGTAATGCCCATCCACCAAATATAACTCTTAAGTAGCATTTGTAGGTGGGATGTCCAAACTCTTCACTCTGACTCCTTTCCAGGTGAATGTAGGGAGCTGGTGAAATTGCCACAGACAGAGGTACTTATTTAACTTAGACGTACTATTCAGCCAGAAGCACTGCAGAGCTTCTTTATGATCTGAGTTAGATTTGACTTGTAGATATTTATAACAGTAAAAAAAAAAAAAAACAAACCTAAAACGTAATGGAGAATAGTATGTGCCTAGATCATGGTGCATTTCACATTGATTTAAATAGCTAATAAACCATTACTTTATAATTTTTCACTAAGTGAAAATTCAGTCTGTGTACTTTTACTTCTTTTTTCCTCTGTATTTATAACTTAGTTACAAGAATTGTAAAGGGTGTGTGTGTAGGGGCAGGTAGAACTGAGAGAGATGGCTTACAAAATCATGGAAACCCATTATTTTAAAAACACTGTCTACCAAGCCTAGAAGATATTAAAGAGAAATGAAGTTAACTGGTAATCCTTCAAAACGACTGTTGTGGAATAAAAAATTAATGATAGATGAATACTGTTTGCACATAAAGGCCTTTATAAATAGATCAGAGATGCAGGAAGGAAACTATAATAGCTCAAGGAAAAAAACACAATGATTTTTGCTGTTTTGCTTAGCAAGTGGAAGCACAGCCTTGGTAAATTTGTCTGTGAATCTTTACACATTTTGAAAGAGATTTTAGCTTCCAAATTAGGCATTCAGTTATTTTTGAGTGATGCAACATGATTTAGACGAAGCAAAGTAAAACAATGGAACACAGGGAAGATGTGCCATGAATAAGGCTTGTAGCAAATAAAACTGATGTAAATTCTGCTGTGAACTGTATGTAGTGATGTGGCACCCAAGAGATTGGTTACCTCTATGCTTTGATCTCCACAGCAGTGGAGACTCCAAGTAGGAGGATTTCAGAGTATAGAGGTGTGTTCTGCGTGGAGCTCAGTATGGCTCTGGAGACTTCCTCTCCATCGTTTTAGTATATATGGAATTTTAAAATTGTCCCAAGTACAGTTTCTTTCAAAAGAACTACAGGGAAAAAAACCTCAACTTTTTAGGATGACATGAAATAAAATACTAAACACTTTTTATGTACATACTCATGTACATGTTGCTTAGGAATCAGGAGAAGGATGCATATACAAGAAGGACAAATTGCACCCCACACTGTGCAACACAATTTTTCAAAGTGTGTTTTGCTTTTTTGTTTTTCTCAAATAAGTGCTGCCTTGTTGCACAGTGCCAGAAGCCATTTAAGAGGAACGGGCAGAACTTAGCAGGATTTGACCCAAGGGAGGAGAGATTACAGAACTGCTTTCAGTGCAAAGCTTTGTATTGCAATGAGAAGAAAACTCAGTGATGTTAAATGTTCCCAACCAGAGAAATGGAAACTATTTCATGTCAGTTAAGACACTGGCTTTACAAACAGTGCATAAAAGGCAGGTGGTCTCACAGTAGTTATGGCGAGAAATAAAAAGATCCAATTTTGAAAGAGCTTTTTTTTTTTTTTAAAACTGTATCCACCCGTGAGAGTAATAATGAGACCTCCTGTGCTAGATCTTTTGAAATTGGTTTTAGAAGCAGGTGGTAATTTAAAGAGAATAAAGCTGCCAAAATGTTCTGATTCTTTGGCTGCTGATTATTATCTGATCCAGAGTCCCCTGAAGTCTCTGGGCAGTCATAAGGACCTCTGCTATTCCTCTATGCTTTTTTAGAAGTAATGCTGTTGTCAAGACATGAAATGCACAGAAATACTCATGTCACACAAAGCTGCTGATGGGACTGTACATGAGTGAGTGACTTTTAGTTTGAGCCTGTAAGGATTTGTGCATGCTTTTAAACATGAACCATAGTGATGAGAGTGCTGCCAGTGACTGAGCTGTGTTTTATTTGAAGTTGAACATTATGTCATACTGGATATTACCTAGATAAGAGATGAACCCATTTTTGTTTTGCAGTGTTGAATTGCCCTTGAGGTCAAAAAAGATGTGAGGAAGTGGGCTGAATTTTTCCATGCCTTTTGCTGAAAATAGGTGGTCCAGCAGACTGAGCTTGTATCCGACTTTTAAGATCCACAGTCAGTGCTCCCAGATAGTTTAGACCCAAGACTTTTGAATAACCTTGTACTAATTGAAAGGAGACTGTTGGGTTTACTTTTTGTGACTTTGGTTATTTATTGTTTTCTGGAGGCTGTTTAGTACAGCTCATTTCTGCACATTTGCAAGGAAAACACTAATGAATTGAGGAAATTGTAAAAAGCAAAAGAAAGGGATGCAGTTGCAGTGTCACATTAGCAAACAGCATGGCTTTCAACAGGCACTGAGGGAGGGAGCATTTGCTAATGTTAGGATAATTTTTAAGACAGCATGTAATTTTACAATTGACAATTCGAGGTGAAACAGTGAACACAAATAAGTCTGGTTCAGAAAACAAAACTACAATGACCTAGTGGGGTTTCAGGGCCTCTTGACAAAAACAACTGTGACAGGACTTGTCAGCTCTGGGAAGAAACCAATTCAAAAATGACTTCTTGAGCATTTTAGCAAAGAGGAGAAACTGTTGGAAACACATCTGTATTCCAAAAATGTTAAAAGGCTTTCCAGTTTCCAGGAATGACAAATTAAGCTGTGAAGGAGTATCTTCTGTCTTTAATGACCCCATTTAGAATTAATTGTGACTGGACTGTCTTGTTCTGCAGTATGGCCCTGACTACAGCACTGAGTAAAGACAGCAAGAAAAAAGTCTGCTTTTCATCTTGCCATCAGTTTTTCTGATGTTTTCCTTCCCTGTTTTTTATAGCAATGGGGTGTGTGTTTCAATTTGGCTATCTATTTTGCTAGCAGCAGCTTTTTTTTATGAATGTGATACAATGTCAGGCATTTCACACTGAATGTGCTTTGCATATGCTGTGCCCTTGAATTGAGGCTCCTAGCCTTCCCCTAAGAAATAGGGGAACCTCATGTTCTGAAATGCTCTTTTCAGGAAACTTGAAAGGCTTTTAATTTTGCATGGACTCTTTCCTCCCCCCTTTCTCTTATTTCTTTTTTCATAGCCGTCAATGCCACAGTGCTCCAATGAGTATTTCTAAAAATAAAAACTGCAAATTACAGGCCTTGGTTTACCACAGTGTTTCAAACTGTTATTAACAAACAGTCTGTAAAAGCCACTGTTTTGCGAGCTGGGGGGTAGCTTAAGTCCACAGAACTGTATTGTTATATCTCAGTGCTCCCAGTCACCATATATTTAGATATTTTAACTACTTTTTTAAAATTTTTTTTTAAATACTTACTTGCTGCTTGAAAACACTGGGACTTGTTTCCAGCAATGAATTAGCACCCTCTCTATCTTTTCAATGATTTTTCCAAAGAATATATGAGCTAGAGGATAAATAACCCCCAGGACATGCGTGCTCTTGTTAGAACCTGAGAAAAATTTCAGCAACACGTGCCTGCTGAGGTTTAGTGCTCAGCTTCACACACAGAGGGACATAGCAGCAGTGCATTCCTCCCCTTGCCTCACCCTGTAAATCCAGTCCTCTTTTTTAGGGAAGCTGGTGAACTAGCCAAGAGCTGGGACTGTGCTTGGAGGGGTTTCAGAGCCATCCTTGGGATTTGAGTTTCAGTTCAAGTATCCCAAGACTTTAACACCTGTGTCCATACCTATTACAGCGACCTGAGGAGGTCGCTGGGGTGAGAGAAGGATGAGAATCTTGTTTGATGATTAGAAGGCTGGACTTATTGATATATGATATATAAAATACATTATAGCTATACTAAAAAGAATAAAGAGAGAAGTTGTAGAGCTGCTAAGCTAAGAATAGAATAGAAAAGAATTTATAACAAAGTTCGGTATTTAGGGAATTTTTCTCTGAGCTTGCTCCTGTGATTGGCCCTTAACTGTACACATGGAACATGAACTAATCACAGGTGCATCTTATTGCATTCTACAGCAGCTGATAATCATTTTTTACATTCTCTTCTGGGGCCTCAGCTTCCCAGAGGATGCACAAATCTGAAAGAAAGGATTTCTGTGAAAAAATGTCTGCGACACATACCCTGTTTTATGTACATCTCACACACACCTAGAGGTCTTGATGCTTTCACATCTCATCTGCCATCAGCTGGGAAGGACTACCAGAGCATTTTTAGGAGGGCAGATAGTTAAATACTGCTGACATACTGCCGGTAGTGACCAGCAAAAGTGGGCATGACATTGAAACTCCTGCCTTGAAAATTGTTCTGCTCTACCTACTGTAAGTCCCGTGGCCTACATGCCTAAGCCCTCTTTCAGTATTTGATTTGTGTGTTGTCCTTTTAATCTGAAACTTGGCTTTCTTTTCAAAATTTGCACTCCTGCAGCTGTGGTCGTTGCGCTGATGCCAAGACCCTTATAGGTGCCTCACTACCTCTTTTTAGTTTGTTTTTCAAATAAATGGCTTTTTAAATGTTGGGGTTTTTTTCAGGAGAAACTTTGGATCTGTGAGTCCTCAACATATATGCTTGTGTATTTATAATTATATGAAGTATTTTGTGTTTTGGTAAGATCCAGGTGTATAGACTAGTCCTTCTTCTAAGCTTTTCCATAGACGGTGCTCAGTCTGCTGATGGGACTCGTCCTGCATTTTGGTAAATGTGAGTGTCTAACACAAGGCAGTTCAATCTACTATCTGGCCAGGTTGCTTCAAGTATTTTGGTGTCAAAGTCCCTTTGTAGATCTAGAACTAATTCTTAATTAGACAGAGACTCTAGAAAATAAAATGTAAACTGGGATTGATTTGGAAAAAACAAGTGGAATGCAGTCTTTTTTAAAATGAGCTTTTATTGGTTCACAAATTTATTATGTAATTAGTAGGGTTTTTTTCGTATTCTTATGAGTCCTTACTAGTAAGAAAAATGGGAAGTGTTTGATAAAAATGTTGCAATATAGCAAATGTTAGACAATCTATTTCCCTTAAGAGTTTTTCAAGTAGCCTTATTCCAAGAAGGCACTGTAAAATATGCCTATCAATGTGTTATTCTATAATTCCTAGAATAAATTTCTTCAGAAATAGAACCTAATGATGAAAATTGGAGAGCACAAGCTTCCACTCTTATTCCTTCTTGAATTGTGCCAGTACTTTTCTTGCAATACAGAAAAAATGGCTTTTCTTTGGAATGTCCACATTAGTAGTCAGTGGTGGTGTTAGCTATGTAACACTTAAATCAAATTTCAAAATTTGACTAAAGAACATGTTGATTTTTTTCAATAAGACATATTATGAATACTATATTCTGATGGTAATTTTTTTTGCTGATTTGTGTAGCAGTAGATTCATATCTACCACCACATATACACACACTTCTCTGTAGATACTAAGTAGTGACATAGGGTTGTACTAAAATAATAGAATTGATACAAGTAGAAAAATTTTCTATTGTCATTAATGAAACTCATTATTACATAAAATATATAAATTTAATTATTTAATATTAATATTTAATATTAATATTCTAAATTAATCTATTAATTATTAAATGAAAGTAATGGTGATTCAATTAGCTATGTATCACTTGGTGAATATCTAAAGCAAACAGATAATTCCTAAGTCTGTGATTTGAATACCCAAATGTTTAAATTATTAGAGTACAGGGTGCAATTTAGTTTGAATGAGTATCTCTTACCATCATATTTTTATTCCATTGAATCAACAAACTGACTACTTACTTCCCTTTAGCATGAGTGAGTCTTGGCAGATCATAGTAAAACTACCAGTATGAAACAATTAGCAAAACTGAAAGGCTACACAGTAATAGCAAAGATAACTTGATCACAATTCTGATTAGACTAAAAAAGATATCTGAATGTTAATGACAGGCTTTACATTAATTTGAGAACGCAACAAAAGTAATTGTATCTGTCTAATGTGTTAAAAATCACTTAACCTCGAAACCTAAAATTTAAAATTAGATAACTACAATAATCTCAGTATGGTAGTAGAAAAAGAAGAAATTATGAACCTTGACATACTTATTTGAGTGGTTTACAGTAGAAAATGCAATTTACTAAACCTCAGAAAGTGTGCTTAAGATATTTTGCAATTAGGAAGACATCACCAAAATCACAAGAAGTATTCTTTAAATTCTCTGTATATTACATGTAAATATTATTTTTACAGCTCTAAATATTAAGCATATATATAAAAACAAACAAGACAGAGTTGTATAAAACTCAGGTGAGGAGATATTGTAGCCCAATATCTGAAATTGCCTGAAAAATAATGCAGCATATTTGACTTCAACATTTTTAATTAATGAATGTTTGCCCTTACGATTTTTGCATTAAATTCTTGAACTATTTGACTCCAGTGCAGAAGGAGTCCTTTCAGCAGGGCATCCTGAAGCATGTTGAAATCAGTTTCTGGCTGCTTAGCACAGTATCCAAAGGAGAATGGATTTCAGCAGAGCTTCCTGATGAGGTTAGACGCCACTAGCAGAAACTAAAAGCTTCTGAAAGCTGGGCCCCTGGTGCTGAAATTAAGGATGAGATTTCTCTTCCTTCTCATAGTGGGGCATCCGTCTATGTGTGAGAAGGATTCTTTGCCATCCTTGGCAGAATAGACATTCAGAATAGACATGTTATCTGTGTGTTTTCTCCTTTCCTTTTCTTTTTTACTTTTTTTTTTTTTTCCCTGTTTTTGGCTTTATTGCTATGCTTCAACTGTCACAACTATACCTGTAAATGCTTGGGTTTCCATATTTGAAGCATCAGTTTGCACTTCTCGTGATGCATGCTTGAATTATAGACATTCATTCTTGTTAGATTTTTACACTGCAAAGTTTGAAAATGAAGTAGCATTTTCATAGTGGGGAGAGGAGAGATTGGGAAAGACCTGTGTTCTTGCACATTACTGACTAATCATATTTAGTATTTGAAATACCACCAAAGAGGAAATAATATCTCTCTTTATTTGATTTTGTTAGATTATTATGATATGTGATTTCTGTTGTCCTCCATCTGTTCTGATCTCCCTCGTGTTCTCCTACATTCTGTTGCCTGTTTTTACCATTGATAGAGAAAGTAATAGTAATTTTCAAGTTGTGTGAGTTCCTCTCTCTTACATACCTGGTCTTCTAAAAGAATTATTGCAGCTCTGGGTATAAAAGCAGAGATTTGACATTTCCTCACAAAGTGCATTGGATATCAGACATGATGTGCTAGACCTGGTTGTGATTTCAAAGCCCTTTTTGTCTTTCCCATGGAAGAAAAAAATGCAGTATATACTCACCTTGAACATGCACTCACATAAATGGAAATAAAAATCACACACAAAAGTTTCAGTGTTTACGTGTAGAATTGTGTGATTACTACTGGATCAAAATTGTTAATTAATATTTTCCAGCAAATGTGCGTTCTTCAGTTTATCTGCGGTATTGTGCAGTCATGGTCATAGTAGATCTTAAATTTCATTCTGATTATACTTTTCTAGCAGGTAGCTTGTCTCAATAATTTGAGAAGGTGGGAATGTCTTATTCATTTGTAGCTTCCTCATGTGCCTGTGGAGGAGCAATGCACTCTGTGCCACACTGAAGTCAACTCAGTTCTGTTCCTACCTTTCTCTATCCTGCTGTAATTCGTCTCTGTTTAGACAGCAAGTGAGCCAGGCACTTCTGTAGGCAAGAACCTGAAAAAGCCATCTGATCACCTTTGAATGCAATGGGATTCTTTTTCCCAATGGCTTAGGGTAAGTTCTAGAAGTGTAACTGGATGTACTCTTGCACATGAATACATGCTTTATTATATTTTAATTACATGCAAATTTTCCCCATTGATTTATGTATTGATGTGCAAAATGGTCTGGGGTGGGAATTTCTGAAAATATAGATTCCTTTGTTTTTCAGTGTTGTCCATTTTCTGAACAGCCATTTTTTTGCTGGAAAGCTCTTACTATAAAAAAAAAAATCATGTTAGGCTGAAATGAAAGCTCCCGATAGTCTTTGCACAGTATCTCCTACTGCTGTTTTACCAGAGAATGTAAATATATAAGCAGTTTTCAAAGCTCACAGATTTAATTTTCTAGAACTGATAGTTTTAAAAGCTTAGTTTATATCAGTCCACTTTTAACCAAGGCTGCTTACCGGGAAATACATTTATCACTGACTTCCCTTGAGGAGAACAATGTTGCATTGGCAGTGCTTTCTTTTTTTCCTTTTTTTTTTTTTTTTTTCCTCCAGTGAATCTATGTTTGACCTTTAAAAATTCTAGTTATGTGAGGGGAATCTCTTCAAAAATATTTACAGTGCAATGCATCCTTATGCATTTTATTGCTTATGTGGCAGGAGAGAAATATCTAGCATTCTTATTTTAGTTTTATACTTCATTTTAAACCAATCTTACCTAGATACCACTGATAATATCATCAGATGTTCTGTCCCCTCTACTGACTTTCAATTGTTGCTTTTTTCTGAAGAGTGTCAGAAAAATCCAGTTTTTGAGTGGAAATTAGAGCAAGGCAAGGAGTTAGCTCATTTTTAGTTTTCTTTGCAGTTGCCTCAAGCTTTGAGACCTCAGTTGACAGGATCACACCATGGGGCCAGCGCACCTTCACAGTCCTGATCCCCAGGTTATCTTTAAGAAGAGACCTGGGCCCACAGATACATTCCTACTTGATTTTACAGACTTTCTGGAGTTGTCCTTTTTTCATCTTGTCTGATTTATACTCAGGACATAGCTGCAGGTTACATTTGGAGGCCAGGTCCATATAGTGAGTGGTTCTTTTATGATTTTTAAGCTGTCCAAGGATGACAAAGGTCATACACCTCCTTCTCAACATCCCATATCTGTGTGCATGGGGACAGGTTCTAGAATCTTGAAAAGTATTTATGTTTCTCAGAACTTTTTCCCCATTAATTTAGCCTTCATATTGAGACTGGTCAGCCTACTGGGGTAATGGAAGTCTTGCTGCTGGTGAGGAATGTTTAAGGCAGAAATAGGTGGTGGAAGTCTGTCAGGAAGTAAATTTTGAAGTGTTTCCTACTACAGTCTTTTAGAACCGAGATAGGTTTAGACAAAGTTCAAGACAAGCAATATTCCTGTAGTAGTATATTCCTATGAAAGCATTTTTACTTATATTTTTCTGGATAAAAGAAGGAAATGAGAAATTGAGTAACAAGGCACTTAAATGAGAAGGCTGTTGATGTTATGTGTCATGACAGCTCTCAGAGTAGCTGCACTTGATTCATGGCTTTTCAGATCTGTATATAGATATTTTCTTTTTTTTTAATCAGAAATCCAAAAGTATTGATGTTAGTACAATGACCCCAATCCCACAAATGTTGTCTGTATGCTTCTAAAATAGAAAATTTTAATATCTCCATTGAAGTCTACTGAAATACTCATGACAAATTAAAAACAGGTATGGACAAGCAGAAGCAGGCTAAAGTCTGAGTTGCCAGGAAGAAAAGCTTTTGGGATAATATTTTGACTGTTTTGACTGAGTAGAGACCAAAGTTCATTTGAGAGGCAGAGGCTATCATTGACATGTCATCCATAGAGACCCCTTATACAGCTTTTATGAGCCAGAGCAGCACTTGTGAATAAAGGAGGCACACTGTGGCTACTGCTCCTAGGAGTGGTTTTATTTTTGAGATGAATGGTTGACACAAAATCCTTCTCCACAAATGAAAACTGAGATCACTGGGGACCCCTTTTGGAGGTCAGGACCTTGTGCAGGGTAGACAGGGTGGGTATTCTTCCTGAGCAAATTAATGGACATTGCAGATACGTCCTGGGACTGCAGTCCATAATTTAATGCTCCAACTTGGTTTCACAGGAAGTTATATATAAATTTATAGGTCTGCATATGCTCACACTCTGCATATATAAACAACATAGATGCTCTTTCTCTTTGCTTTTCCCTTTCCCTTTTTTTTTTTTTTTAACTTTTAAGTTTTTCCCCTTGTTTTATAGAAGTGGTGCTTTCAAGATCTCTATAAAGGGCTTTGGAAGTAGTAATGGCAGTTATGCTTCTGCGATGATATAATTTAGTCATTTTATCCACTACATCTGCTGAGGGATTTATGCTGGGATTTTGTTTGCAGAATCCAAATACTTCATAGTCTTTAATAAACATTGTTTTATTCAATGTTCCATAATGAGTATTTTTTATCTCTTGAAAATTACAAAAGCAGGTAGACTTGAGCTATGTTAGTTAATCGTAATTACAAACAAAATAAAACAGGTCTCTTCTTCTTCCTTTATAATTAAGCATCCCCTTTTTAAAAGCATTTGCACATTTAAAAAAACCAATATATATTACTTACAAAATGCATGCTTAGGTTTCAACCAGTTCAGCTAATATTTAGAAGAGTAAAAATAAGCACATCAGTTATACCTACAGCAATTAGGGTGTTATTTGTCCAGGTAGTGGCAGCAAAATTTGAAGACTTCCTTTTGATGCAGCTGAGTCTTGTGTTTGTGCTAGAAAAAGTTTTCTGAAAGTCCTGCAATATTTAGATACTCAAGGGGTCTGGCTTTTCTGCTGTTTACTTTTTATCTTTCTTTTCTTTCAAGCTGCAAAATTGCTCCTTTAATATTTTGGCAATTAACACAAATGAGAGTGGTGTAAGTACCTCAAGGAGGTCTTTTCAGTCTTGGCTTCTTTTAAGACTGAAGCATCTTTAATAATTCAAATTGTGGAGTTTTTGTACAGCTTGGTATGAATCTGGCAATTCTGTTGAGACTGAAGTGTTTAGAAACTTTGTCAATTACTTTTAAAAAATACTCGAGTGCAGGAGCGGGGCTCCTCTTTTTCCCTTCTGTAAACACAAATTATGTCCCTAGCCTAAAGAACAGCTGCATGCATAACTTCCAGCTCCCTTTTCTGTCAGCCACTCTGATCATCCTGTCATCAGCCTTTATCTGATGGCTGAATTTCCTTTTAATTTTTTTTTTTTGTTAGCAATAAAGGTTCAGATCATAAGATTCTTTTGCCAGATCTTCAATACCTACTGTGTTGTGCAGCCTAGAAAAGGTAAATCTGAGGCTGCGGAAAGAGTATCTCCACATATTCCTTGATTTCTCTCACATACTGTTCCTGAGGGAAATGAGGTAAATTAGCTTTTTTTTACAGATTCAAAGCAAGTATTTCCCAGGCTGCCTAGGGCTGGGGGTAACACTGCACATTTCCTTGTAGGTTGTGTGGTATGAATAGATTGGTGTCTACAAGCCTTCTGCCAAGTGACTGCTAACCTTACGCTTCCTAACTGTGGGAAAGTTTTTGGTGTTGCAATCTAATAACAATTTCCAAAGACAAAACAGCATTGATTTATATTGCCTTTGTATGCTCTTTTGCCTAAGAACGTGTTCATTCTTACACAACTGGATTGACACACCACAAGTAAGCACTAAATTAATTTCTCACTTGCAATATTGACCAAACTATTAGTTTCTGTTTAATATGGATGTCTGCTACCTGTGCCTAATAATAAAAAATTCCTAAACTCAAAATATTTGCCTATAGCTGATTTCTTGTCCAATTTCTTACCTTTATGATATGGATATTGAACCTATTCTGTCTAAAACTTATTTTTTTCTACATAGATAAGCAGTTCTGTAGCACTTTTAATATCTTTTATACCAGAACAACTATCCCTGGTATCAAAATACTCTTTTCTTTTTCCTGTTGCTTTGGCTTCTGATCAATAATAAAACATTTAAAAAAGCCCCAAACTGTGCCATGTTATAGCACTTTATATTATGTTACAGGTGCCAGAGAAGAATATTTGTTTCAAATGCTTCATTAACATAAAAATCTTCACTGGTTTGCCTTTTACATAATTTCATTATATTTTCTATAGTAGTAATTTCATTTAAGTTTTGTTCCAACAAGTGTCAGCTGCAGGCAGATTTTTAGGGTCAGTCTGTTCAAATCAACTCAAGAAAAGTAAGAGCAACAAAGTGTTTCTGTCTTACAGAAACATGCTGTAAGACATGGGCACTTGCTGTCCAACTTAAAGAGGTTGATGAATTTACAGAGCACACCAGAGTTACAGTACAAAAATATTTGCATGTGCATTGTCTAAGAGATAGGTAACATTGGGAACTATTAGTTACAGTGATAAAACTAGAAGAAACAAGTATTTGTATTTCAGTACTTATTGTATTACTAGTATGTAACAGCAGTATCTTAGAGAAACAGAGGATCCTGATTCAGACACTCTGTGAACCATGGGAATGGTTCAGTCTAACTTTCAGACATGTTTTTGGATCTTTTGCTGCCTTTAAGATCTAGAAATAAAACAACACACTGTCACCCTGGTTTTTTAAGATTTTCTAAGCCTTCTGATGTTGACATTCTTGTAGTGAACTTTCTCACACACTTTCTGTAAGTAACTCATTGTTTTGCATTCCTTTATGGAAGAGGAGAGAGTTGATGGACTGTTGGTTTGACCAGTGCCATTGGAGAGGTGTCACTGTCACCCTCCAATCTGCTGTCACTTTTGGAAAATGATAAATGTTGGAGTCACAAAATAAACTTCCCTTTTTCCCTTAACTTGAGAACAGTGGTGTGTGCTCGTGTTCTTTCGTGTCCAGTAGTGACAACACACTTTCAAGATAATATTATGAATATGGTGAATATATTCGGTCTTTCTGACTATCAGGGGAAGAAAAGTACTGGAGTTAGCTAGGAACGGTATAACTATACAACAATAGTCTACAGAACTACAAAAATATGAAGGAAATATGAAAGCAAAAAATTATTTTGGCATCACTTTCATACTGTAAAAACTTTACTCTTTTTTGTCTAGAAATGGTATTGGCAACAAAGTAGATTGTGCGTATTTTCCCCTCTCTTTTCCTTACTGATAAATTTTACTTTCTCATTGATTCCTTTCTCCATTTTCCCCCACAGATTTTTTTAGAAGAAAGGGGGGAGGATGTCTTGTGACATCCATAATGTCTTGAAGTTTTCCAGGTGATATTTATCCATTTCCCATAGCAGATGCCTAGATGACCTCCTTTTAAATTTATTTAAGGACAAAACTTTTTTTGCTGAGATAAAATTCTGATCTCAACATATTGACAAAAATATGACCCTAGAGGGAAATATTTACCACTGTTAAATGCTGCAAGGGTAGACCATCTTATTAGGCAAAGGTTGTTCCACTTTCCTCTTGTTAAATTGGCAGAAGGTTAAATCTTTGTAAGTAAAGAATGACCTTAAAGAAACCTATGTCCGTATAGCAAATGCTTGACAATCAATTGGCTACTGCCATGATGTAGGTTACCTTGAGTATAGCAGAAAATGCTACCCTGAAGTTTGCTGCCCTATTCCCCAAAGGATAAAAGAGTACATAGCTGAAAAGGTTAAAAAATAGAGCAAAGGGAAATGGTTTATTTGGAATGTGGAATTGACCAAGCCAATTACCACAGTCTGGAATCAAGAGAAAGCAAAACTCAGAGGTGATTCTAGTTGTTTATTAAAAAACCCCCAACAATCTGAATGCCTGGTTAACTTCAGTATCCAGGACTTTCAGGACATATTTTTATGTTGAGACGTATGTCATGTCTCAAAATATGCAGCATATTTTTACCTCTCCAAGAAAATATTTACAGGGAAAATGAAATGTCTTCCTCAGAAAAAAAGCCAATCCGAAACCAACCAACCAAAAACCAACATCAATTTCCCATGATAATTTTAAGAGTATAGAAACATTTGGATAAAACTATGCCCAAATTCAAAGTGTTTACTTGTCTAATCCTGTATTTTCCCTCTCTTTAATAACACTATATGCATTCTAGCCAGTTGTGAGTCTGATTCCTTCTCAAAGGTCACAAGTGTAGAAAAAGGAATCTATACTCCCTGAATGTTCAAAGGAGGAAAAAAAAAACCCAGATGCTTCTAGAGTGTAAATGGCTTTAAGAACTTGTTTTTCCCAAGGGTAGCCTAGGGTGAGTAGTTGACATGTGGACTTTAGAAATATCTAAGTTGAATAAGACAAATAGTACCTGAGAAATTCACCTTCTGAGAGCCTTCTCTGTTCTTAGTCTTGCTTCTGCTTTAAATCTTCCACTCACTTGATGGCATTTCAGTGTTTTCTTTCTTTTGTAACTTTCCTTAGCTTTGGTTTCTTTGTCCTTTCCGACTTACCCTCCCCTCAGTTTTCTCTAGTCACCTGGCTGTTCTCAGGAAGCAGAAGTGGCCTTTTCTTCATGTTCTCCTCCTTTAGCTGGAAGATACCCACTTAAATTATTATTTCTGCAAGCATCTGGCCCACTGGCAGCCATAGGAGGAGAGGAGCATCTAGTTGCTAAAGTGGCATCACAGGTCTGGCATGGTAAATGGTGCTGGAATCTATGCAGCATCTACCTTCGCATGCTCTATTTTGAATTCTCTTTACCAACAAACCGTGTGCTATTTTGATGTTTACCTGTCCCATGTAGGAAAGTATATGGCTAAACCAGAGGCCAATTCAGACCTTCTGGTGCAGTATTTTCAAGGGGCATTACCTCACAGTAGGATCTGATGCATGGAAATGTCTTTCAAAGGACTGGATGTACGTGGCAATGGATGTACCTGGATGCTTGGCAATGTGTCTTCTTGAGACATTAATTTGTCTGGGATAATATTTTGTCCTGCTTGTGCTACGGGTTTATCTGAAGGGAATTTTTAACTGTTCTCAGTGTGATTTGTCACTGATCATGGCTTTTTGCTGTCGTCTGTGATTAACTGCTGCTTTGACTGCAAGTGTGCTCTAAACTGCAATCACAAATATCTGCCTTCATCACTGAGAGCAGGAAGAAGCGAGTTGTTCAAAGAGATTTCCAGAGGGCATCTAATAGCTTATGGGCCACTGGTGAGTAAGCAAATGTATTGTTCCAGGATAAAATTCTTTGCTGAGGGGAATTTCTAGATTGCCTTTTAAAGGTTTCCCTTCAAGGTTTTCAAGAGCACAAGGTTTTTCCACTCTGAACCTAAATCAGCAAACTGCTTAGCATTGTCAGAGATGGAGGAGACCTCCTGAGTTCTGTCTAAACATAGCCCTGCACTGCAGAGGAATTTTTAACAGGGCCTCTCCTGTTGTTTAGTTTAGCTTTATGCCCAACAGTCTTATGGATTATATATTTTGTCACTGTTACATGGAAATTATGAAATTGCTTTTTCTGTATTACAGTGTCATAAATTGCATCTTACTTTTGTAAAAGTTGTTGGGAGTGAAGGGAATGCCTCCTTTGGAGATTATTAGTCATTCTTCTGGAAGTGGATAATTGTATTCTAAGAGACATTTTTTCTTTCCCCCAAAAATTGGCTAGCTATGATTTGGGTGGCTTCAGCAATTCAAGATGATTGCTGGACAGATATGGTAACATGGTGGAGCCTGCCATTCAGCGTAGGTGTATGCCAACATTTCAATTAAAATTTTTTCTTCCCTTTTGTTAGCAAATCTTTGATAGGGCAACATCTATGCCAGCAAACACTTTTGCTGCCTTGCTTCACCAACTTTTTTTCTATTTCTTTTATTAAATATCTAGTTACAAATTGCATGTACTTTTGTAACATTATGAAATTATCAACTCTTCACTTCTTACTTTGAATTAATTGTGAATTACAGTGGAGCCTATTTATGTGTACAGGATGTTTTGCAAATTAACAAAATGGATTGTATTTCACTGTCAACATTTCTACAGTGACTTTTCAGTCATGCACAAATGTTGTTGCTTTAGATATACTTTTTATATTTGTTTCCTTTTCTAAGATTCTTAGCGCTATTACCTCTGGGACTCTGAGACTACTTTTCAATTTGCCTTAGTGCCCCATTTGAGATGTTCAAATTGGTATTCACTCTGTAGGTATTGACACCAAGGAAATAATTTCCACATGAAAATTAGTGCTTCAGCATCTTCTGCTTCAGCATCAACTGACATACTGCAGCATGAGTATATATTTGCACTTCATTTTGTATTCTTCATCTTCCTTTCCAGTTTTAGCAATGTGGACTTTTATCTGATTATGTCATGAAGATGTTTGCTTAATTGGTGACCTGTTGGTACTTTAGGCTTTGGAAGTACTTGGATGCTCAACTGCTGTTCATTGGAGTACACAAACAAAATGCTGCTGATAAGCATAGTTTAATGGGAAATACCTCAGAATGTTTATAATATTTTTTATTTTAAATAGTTGTACATGACTATATATTGCCATAGACGTGTAGTAAGTATTTCAGATGACAATTTGTTACAAGTACTAGACAGGGTTTTAAAATGAGTAGTGCAGACTTTATTCGCAGTTACCCTTGTGATCACTGCATGCTTGGATGCTAGATTATGTAAAAGACTGAGGCGTTAGATTAGGCTCCTCATGGACATGGCTTTTATCTTCTAAGTTCCTAGAAAAGAGTTAAGAAGTCAGCAGACATTACATGCATTTTTTAAAGATCTGCATTCCTTTAATAAATGAAATAATATCTTAGTAAGAGTCTGAGCTTTCTTAGTGTATTGAAGTGACACTAATATAGATTATCAGGCTTTTCAGCTAATTGGGTTATGATAAATCACCACGCCTTTAATGTAATAGTAGCAATTTGATTGTACAATAAATTTTAAATGTAAATCACCTACTGCTAATGTTTTGAAACTGTGTTCCATCAGAAGCTTTGCTGAATTACAGCTATCAACCAATTCATAATTGCTAATGAAGGTTAAATTAAGGTTTAGGTAAGCATGTTCCAAATCATTCTGCCCATGCTGTCAGCTCTGCATTTTGTAGCTATATCACTCAATGGCTTAGAAAATATCCTGTGAAGGTGAGGGAAATGGTTGGGTACTGGTAAAGATCTGGAATCTGGCTAGCACAGCTTGACACCACTCTTCTCACTTCCAATTTATGAGATACCAGCAAACCATTGCTGTAAGTTCTGTACATTGCAAATGTGGTGTAAATAGCTTCTTGATCAGACTTTGGAAAAGTTCTGTGAATAAGGAAAGTCTTAATGGCAAGTATGGGACTTAAATAAGAAGAATACTTACAGGTGGTTTTTTGCTATGCTAAAAGCCTTTCTTTAGCCTGTTCTCATTTTTTAAACTAATATTTGGAAGCTGCTGTTGGCTCCCTGATCTACTTTTGTATTCTGGTTACTGCATGTGTTGTACTTGTCTTGATTGGACACTCAATCAAACAGCCATGTTCACATTTATAGATTAAAAGGAGAGAAGGATCTTTAGATAATCCAGCTGGCCTCAGGTATCACAATGATTCTTCCAGCACTTAATTTAAGGAATTAATGCAGAACCTACTAATTCCAGCTTACATGATATACCCACCACTGGGAATCGGAAAACAGATTTCTTCCCTTCACTGCTAGGTTCTCAAACCATCTCACCCGAAATACTTGTGGTATATAAAGCCACACTTTAACCCCCAGGAACAGAGATGGAGTTGGTTTGCAGAGTAGATCCTCATAAAATTTTTACATGTAACATTAAAAAGTGCATAAAATATTAGTGCCTGGGGTACTGTAACTTTGCATCATTTTGCTGTACTTCCATCTGTATATACTTATTTTTACAGCAACTGGCTGTGAGGAAATGTTCAGAGACATCTGCAGTGCTAAAAGCACAGTGATAGCCCAGGAGACTACCCCTCAAAATACAAAATGTTTTCCCATAAATATTAATCCCTTGATAGTAAAGATTGCAAAACTATTTCCAGTTCAACAGCAGCTTTTTTGGAATTTTATTTTGTCTTGTAGCAGAAAAAAATAATAATAAAAAGGCAGGAAAATATTGCTTGTCTGTGTGTCATAGAATGGTTTGGGTTGGAAAGGAATTTGAAAATAGTATTTAGTTCCAACTCACATGCCATTGGCAGGGACTTATTCAACTATACCAGGCTGATCAGAGATCCATCCAATCTAGCCTTGTACCCTTCCAGTGATGGGTCATCAACAAACCTGTTCCACCACCCTCACAGTAAAGAATTTCTTCCTAATACTGATCTTCCTCATTTGATCTAAATTAACTCTCAGTTTGAAGCCAATCCCCCTTGTGCTGTCACTAGATGCTGTTGTAAATTTTCTCTCTCCATCTTTCTTGTGGGCTCTTTTCAGGTACTGAAGGCCACAGTTAGGTCACCCTGAAGCCTTCTCTTTTCCAGTCTGAACAATTCTAATTCTCTCAGCTTTTCCTCATAGCAGAGGTGCTCCATTTTCTGATCACTTTGGTGCCTCTCATCTGGACTTGCTGCAACAGGCCTGGGTCCTTCCTGTGCTGGACCCCAGATCTGGGTGCAGCCCTGCAGGTGGGGTCACCAGAGCAGAGCAGAGGGGCAGAATCCCCTCCCTCACCTGCTGCCCACACTGCTTTGGATGCAGCCCAGGACACATTTGGCTCTCTGAGCTGTGAGTGCCCATGGTGGGGTCATGTCCAGCCTCTCATCCACCAACACCCCTGAATCCTTCTCAGCACAGCTGCTCTTGATCTGTTCATCCCCCAGCCTGTGCTGATATTGGTGGTTGCCCTGACATAAGTGTAGGACCCTGCACTTGGAGTTTTTAAATCTCGACTTTCCCAGAGGCCCACTCCTTGAACTTGTTCAGGTCCCTCTGGATGACACCCTGTCCTTCAGGATGGAGTATGGGATAGAGTATGACAGCTGCACTTTGCCCAGACAAAGCAAGGCAAAAGAGAAATAAGGGGAAAAAAAAGAAAGAGAACAAATAATATCATCAGTCCTTAGATCCTGTGATGGATCTGACAAAGAAAGAGAAAGAGCCGAAAAATAGAAGAGAGGGGAGGGGCGCTGATGCACTTCCTTCCATAGTTAACCTGGTGCACACTTCTTCTGCAAAGTAGATGTTTTGGCACATGCACAGCCAGCCCCTTTTGAAACCTCCAGGAGGTGAGTGGGAGGGTGGGACTCAACCTGGACGTACTGGCTCAGAACAGCACTGCCCCACCTCTGCAGGACCCTCTCTTCCAACCACAGCTTTTCTGTCACAGCACTCACAATGTCTGAGACAAAAACATGCTTGTGCCTGCTCCTCCACTGTCCCATAGTATTATGTTCCCTGCACACTCAGGTTCTTCCAGTGGTTGTAAATCTGGTTTTTACTTACAGTGAGAGACACTTTGCTCCCCCAGTCCCTGTCTGGCTGTCCATCCACTCAAGAGGTGGGAAGAGAGTTTTCATTGAAGACCAAGGCCAAACCTTTTTTGATCTCATCCTTCCTCTCCTCTCATCCTTCCTCTCCTCCTGTTGTTACCAGTTCATCAGTATTGTTTGCAGGGATGAGGGGGCGTACACTTTCTTTGACCTTCCTTTTCTGGTCTTACATTGATTTTGATTATGCTTTAATTCTATGACATTTGGAATAACATTTAAAAATATGTTTTTTTACTTTTCTGAACGGCACATAATGGCTTTATTGTTACTAATAACAAAGCTATAATTTAGTAATTTCCTTTCCTTCCTATGTTATTTAAATATTTTCATTTCCTTCACATTATAAAAGATGAAATAAAATGTTATTTTACTGGATAAATAAATAGGAATTTACTATTTATTTTTACTCACTAAGACAGTCAATTTTAAACTTAGTTTTCAAATTGATAGTTATAGCTGTCTGATTTTTGTATATTAATGCAATCAGTTCACTGTCCCAGAAAGTTTTTGGAACAAAATGATATACATACTGGGAACTTGAGAGTTTTCTCTTATGCTTTTCATTTTGTGAATAAAAACTAAATTGCTACCCATATAAATTTCTGTCTAGCTGACATAAGTCAGAACAAAATATTAACTACTCTCAAACTTTTTTGAGTGATTTGAAGTGGCTTTTTCATCATCTGTGTGGGTCCAGTATATAGAACAAGCTGAGATGAATACATATTTATAGTGCAGATTTCTCAAATACCATCAAAACCCTTCTTGATTGGCTTTGGAGGAGAGTTTAGGCCCACAAGCAACAAGTCATTTAAAATGATGTACTTGGAAAGCCTGTGCTCTTCTCCTTTGAAAGGCCTTGCTAATTCTGACTTGTTTTCATGGTTTTTAGTGTATATCCTAAAGTCTTAAATGTCAGCTGTCTTTACATGCTTGGCACACTGAATAACTTCAAATAGTAATGCCTAATCTTCTGCTCCCCAACAAGAGATTCATTGTTTCTTTTTTTGAGTAAGTAAGTTCTCTATGTTAGCGTTTAGCTTTTTATTTTATATATGTGTGTATTTAAGGTCATAGAACCATGGAGTAATTTAGGTTGGAAGGGAACTCCAGCAATCATTTAGTCCAGCCCTCTGCTCAAAGGTAAGTCAGATCAAATTGCTCAGGGCCATGTCCATCAGGTCGTCAGCACCTCCACAGATTGTGAATCTACGACCTCTCTGGCCCCTTTTCCAGTATTTGACCACAAAGTTATTTTTTCCTTTTTTTCCTTTTTTTTCCTTTCCTTTTTCTCTAACATAATTTGTAATTGTCCATGTTCCGGTTTCAGTCCTTTGCCTCTTATCCTCTTGCTTTGCAGCATCAGGATGAATCTGGTTCTGCTTTCTTATCAGGCAATAGTAAAAATCTTGGCTTGAGCCTTAAGGGTGAAGAGACTCAGCTGTCTCAGCCTCTCCCTTTATCTCATGTGCTACTGCATCTGAACGTCTTGGGGTCTTCTGCTGGATTTTCTCCAGTGTTCCAATACCTTTCCTTCAGTGGGAAGCCCCAAGGGGAACACAGTTATTCAAATGTGACCCCAAAAGAGTTTAATAGAGGGGAAGAAATGCACCCTTAACTCCTTCTAGCTGTAGTCATACTAATGCTCTTCCATTTTTCTGTCTGCTTATGTAGCTAACTAGCTGTAGCAGCTTTGGGCAATTCTGCAGTTCTACCTCACACTAGCAGAACAGCAAAAGACCAGCTATTTACCAGAAACAAAGTGCTGAATCCAATTTTATTTTCTGTGTGTGAGTAGCCTACAGTTAGGCACTGCTTTCTTAATGAAGTTGTTGATTATGTTGAATTTTTCAGTATAGGCATTTACATGAGCCTTTTCACCCTACAGACTACTCTCAAACTTTATGAGACTGTTCTTGATTTGTAATTCACACTGGGATTGCTCAGCTAAGCCATTTTGTTTTAGTTTGTTTTGTAACTGGATGACTCCTAAACATAATAAGAACTTCTGAGTTAGCACTATGAATAATTTTTCTTGAATACTGATGTGAATTTTTGCATAAACCTTCACAGACACTTAATGCTTTCCCTGATCTTTTGTACGCATCTGAGTCCTCCTGGGAAACCGACTGCTGGTTGTAAATGGCTGAGCAGCACTTCTGTGCTTTCTCAAGGGCTGGATGCAGCCAGGGTGGGACTGGAGTGATGACTGTATGGTGATAGAGCAGCTGGTTTGTCATCCCACCTGGAAGAGCTGGCCCACAGGCAGTGTGGATGGTGAGGATGCTGCCATGGCTTCTTGTAAAATCTCTTCTGTGTCATCCTGAAGAGTGCTGAGGATGATCTTTTTAGTATTCCATTATTGCCTTACTTCTAAGTGGGAGTCTTTCTTCCCATTCAGCCTCAGATCCCTAAGGCTCTCCTCAGTCTAGATAATGTGTAATTTGGGTTATAGTGTACCTAATTATTATGCAGCTCTTTTCATCATTCTATGAATCTTCCTATGCAGCCTCAGTGAACATACACTATTTAAAACAAAGGATTATTTTTTATTCTTTGAAAATGGAAGTGCCCCATCTGTGAAGAGTATGATTGATAAATCATATGCATCATGTGAATATTCTCTCATATACTTGCATTCTCTACCTCAAAATATTTCTTGTAAATTATAAAACCATATAAAATAGAATATATCTATTATGATGGGCTCTTGATTGCCATTTTAGCTTGCTCTTCAGCTATAGCTGTGGGAAAAAAGGAAAAAGCTGCATGGAAATGTCTTTATGCACATAGAAATGAAAAGTGAAAAGTGTCTGCTTTCGAACAACAAAATTAAATTTACAAATATGGGTGGGTGTATCCTGAAAATGAAAAAAACATTAAAATCATTCTTCTCAGCTGCAGGTTATTTAACCATAAAAGATGAAATCTTTATACCAAGTTACAATCTGTACTGACTTAAAAGATGACTTGTTAAAGCTCTCTCCAAGGTGTTTTTTTAAAATTAATTTCTGTAAGTTGAATTTCTGGCATATTTTAGAGTTGGGGCTGATTCTAACTGAAAAAATAAAACTTATTCAAAGTTAGCATTACTAGCAGTGCTGGTGAGCTCTGCTTATTTAAAGCGTAGCTTTTATTCTTTTTACTTATATGTGTGGTGTCTTGATTAAAGTAGAAGCATCTCCTAGTATCCAGCCATGTGGCCTAATCTACTTCATAAACCAGAAAAGCTCAGTCTTAAAATCTGTGAAATGTTTTTCTTCTGTAAGTCCTGCTGGTACTGTGGTTCAGAACTGGTGGGCAAGATTGTGGACACAGAAGCATTTTCAGTTGAACAATAAAAGGATTTATTAAACACGCATTCAAGTCTGAGGATTGTGGGCAATTCTTAAATCAGAGAATTACAGAATAGTTGGGGCTGGAAGGGACCTTTAAATGTCATCTAGTCCAACCCATTTGCAGTGATCAGGGGCATTTTTAACAAGACCAGGTTGCTCAGAGACCCCTCCAATCTGATTTTAAATGCTTCCAGGGATGGGGCATTCGTGATCTCTCTGGGAAACCTATTGCAGTGTTTCAGCACCCTTGTGGTAAAAATCTTCTTCCTTATTCATATCTAAATCAACCCTTGTCCTACTGAAACCAGCCCTGCTTGAATACAATCATATGACTGCCTGGAGCTGCAGCTATACAATGAGTTATCCAAGACATCTCATAACTGCTGGAATATTTGCAAAGAGATAGCACTGCTTTTATGTATATAATAGATGTAGTCCTTTTGTTAGTGGAATAATACCCCAAGTAGTGGTTTCAGTTCTTGCTATTTAATTTATCTCATACATTTAGAGATTAAACTATATACTCAAAAATTGGACTAGATCTTGTAGCCTCTGTGCTTTTGAAAGCATGGTATTTAACTTTTTATCTCTTCTTCAGCAGTGTCCACTACTGTCTGACTCTCTGAACATGTATAATTCACCTTTCCATTAATTGGAAATTTTGTTGAAATTATCACTTTTGCCTGACCGCTTTTTATGTTACTGTCCCTACCTAAGAAAAATGCTGTTTTAAGTCTTTTTGGACTGAATATACAGGACAGACAGGTGTCTTTTACTTCTGCCAACTTTCCCTCTGCCATAAATGAGGCAGGATAGCTGAAGCCTCCTCTCTCCTTTACAGACAAGCTGCCCCCTAGAACACCTGATGAGACTGGATGAAAGGCTGTCTTGACAACTTTGTTATAGCAGGAACAACTTCCACTTTTAGACATAAAATAAAATGTTGCTGATCAACCTCCCCACATATTTTATTAGTCTAAGTTGCTTGACTGCCACCTAACCTTGATCTCAGTCAAGAACCAACAATGTGCTCTTTGTCTTCCAGAAGTTCAGAGCGGCCTCTGCATCAAAGTCCTTAAACCGTCCAGTCCAACTAAGTCACCCTTTTCAAGATCTTGAAGCTCAATTATGTCTTTCTACTAATGTTAAATTGCATTACTAACATGTATAGATCCCCAGCTGCTTGGTAGGATGAACTCCAGTGACTACAGAGGTAACCAGTGTGTTTACCTTAATCTGGCAGTACTGTACTTCAGTCTACTGGTACGATCAATGTCTTTGTAACTAGTACACACACCCATCTTTATGCAAAGTCCAGTAGTCTACCCACTGAAAATATTTTATGTATTGCTGTGTCTACATTTGTTATTTTCCATTACCTTGTGTATTAGAAGCAGGAGGTGAATGTCATATCTTGTTTCCATCATCCTACCCCAACACATGAAACAACAACAGAATAACACATTAAATCCAATAGAAGGTTCTCAGAGGATGACACAGACATCAAATTAAATTTCAGGTTTGCATATTGTTTCCTTTACTGTTGATACTAGGCATCCTGCAACCATTTCCACTTAAAAAATATTTTATTGTGTTAAACTGAGCAGAGTAACTGTTCAACCATTGTGTTGCATTTTGCATTACTGCACTCACAGATATGTAATGTCCTGTGCACCTGTGTGGTGCCAGGAAACTGTTCACTGCTGGTGTCTTCTGATTTCTGAAGGAAAGGATTAGAAAGCATTGGATCATAATTAGCACAACAGGGATGTATTTTAAGTCAGTGCTAAAAGAATGCCATTCCAGATGAAGTTAAGGGAGTCTGTATTGCCTTGAAAGAAAGCTAGAGATGTCACTTCACTTTTTTTTGGTACTGAGAATAGGGTAAGAATTGCAGTAATTTGCAAATTATTTGGCATAGAATTGCAGAATCATAGAACAGTTTGGGTTTGACGGGATCTTAAAGATTATCTAGTTCCAATGCCTCCTGCTGTGGCTGGAACCAGGTTGCTCAAAGCCCTATCCAACCTGGCCTTGAACACTTCCACAGATGGGGCATCAATAACTTCCCTGGGCAGTGTGTTCCAGTGCCTCACCACTCTCACAGTAAAGAATTTATTCCATAAATCCAACCTAAATTTCTCCTCTTTTAGTTTGAACCCATTTTACTCCTGATCCTATCACTACAGTTCCTCACAAAAATACCCTCACTGGTTTCTCTGTTTCCCCCCTTCAGGTACTGGAAGGTTGCTGTGAGGTTTCCATACAACTTTCACTTCTCCAGGCTGAGCAGCCCCAAATTTCTCAGCCTTTCCTCACAGGGGAGGTGCTTAAGTGCATAACACCCATGAATGGAGCCACTAAGGACTTCAAGTAATAGCCAGGACATCAGTGAGGAATGAAACTCTTTTCAACAAAATGAACCAAGTATATCTCAAAAGAAAACATATCTAATCCAGAGCCTTTAGATACCATAAATTGGTATCTAAATTAAACTTTATCACATAGAACTCATATGAAATATTTTTTTAAAGTGACTAGTAAATTCCACCACAGTGTTTAAGCATTTGGCTTTTTTTCTGTTGCACCCATGAGCAAATGCCTTGATCAGAGGAATTTTCCCTCTTTCCCACCTGACATCTGTCCAATTCCCTTTCATGTTCCCCATGCTTATAATAATGATGTTTTCCTGCTATTCTTGAAATATTCACACATTTCTCCCCTTCTTTTAAGTTCCAGATATTGTTCCTTTCAATTCCCTTCTGCAGGAAATTTCTTTGTCCCTTGCACTACCTGTCATCTCTCTTTTGACATATCAGATATAAAAAATAAAACCCCATATTAAATCCTATGAGCAAGTAGAGCTTAAAGCTAATTTTCCTAATGTACTGCTAGGAGATCGAGCTTTCACATTATCAGATGCATTTTATAATAGAGTCTGAAATCTTTGTGGAAGGATTTTCATCATTCCCAATGAAAAGAGAACTTTTTACAGTGTTCTACTTAGATATGTCTTTCTGGCATCAAAAATAGCATTCAAACAGTAAATGAACTGATTAGGGTACACATGAAAATGCATTTGGGTAGTAAGGCAGCAGTAATGTGAATGAGAGGATGCTCTGAACCCCTAAGGCTCCAAATAGTTATTATAAAACTCCATTTCTTTCACAGCAGACTTTCTGCAGGAGACACAAAATAGATTTTAAGGTTTAGTGAGTGCTGTCTTTTGGATCAACGGGACTGAATAAAGCTGCCTTGTTATTTTGTTTAAATTTGTCCTTGAATCTTCAGCTGCTCTTTGGGGGGGCAGTCATTCTGGTGAACAACATTAACTAACATACTGTTGAGGTTTCCTTGGGTTTTCTAAGTGGATACTTCCTCTGTGTTTTGGGTACAGGGTCAGTGACACACCATCCAAAGGAAAGGCAGCCATTAAATCATTAAAGTCTGAGCAGACTCAGCATTTACTTAGAAAACCTCCTCTTCTGGAAAGACACAACTCCTGAGTAATTCCCATGTTTCATCTCCCAAGAAGTATACAATAAAAGAGCAGCACTCAAACCAAGGAGTCTTAGCCACACCTTTTCTCGCCCACTGATTTGTATGTTCAAATAGGATATTTTATTAATGGTCCATAACATTTAGAAGACAGCTTCTACCTATGCTGTGAGGGAGGTATATACTCTGCAGTAGACTCCTTCTCTCATCAAGTCAAATGGGAAGCTTACAGAAGGTTACCATAGCTGTCAACCTGGCATGCTGCTGGATTTCCTTCCAAGGAAATTGGGAGCTGTGAAGGTATGATGTGCAACCAGATTGTTGTGCAACAACAGTTTGTTGTGCAACTGACTGCCATGATATTTAGGAAGTTCTCTGTGGTCCATTTGGCAAGCAAATAGTCTCGCTGGCCAGCAGAGAAGAGCTCTGGAGAGTTGAGGAATATAAGTTCCATTAGTATTTGACATTCTCCTGGAATTAACTCACCCTGGATATTATTTCATCTGGTATGTAATAATTCACTAGTTAATTTGTATGATCAGCTCAGGCTCAATTTAAAAAATAAGTGCCCTCTTCCATTTTTGGTATCCCACATTGGCAGACGGAATAGGGATCCCTAAATAGTCTAAGTCAGATCAGGAACTGCTTTTAGCCTGTACCAAGTATACCTTTTCATGTCTTCATCAGGAACGTTGCAGTGATCCCTCTGCCAAAACCAAACTCGTTGCCTTTTTTGCCAGCAGCAAATCAGATGTAGCCATTGCCAACTAAAAGCTATTTTCTCAGATGGCTTAGGAAGCTCTCACACAAAATACTGATAACATAGCATGTGGGAGGTATCCATGGATAATTCCAGACTTAGACCTGTTGTCATCCAGAAATGAAGCTACCTCTCATGTTTAGCCAAGACTGCATAACTTCAATCAAGGGTTTTTTTAGGTATCTAGAGATGATGTTACAGCAAGAGCAGCTGAAATTCCTCTTCAGGTAGCTGATGCTTTTCTCTTTCATTTCATTGTTACACTCCTGCTGCAATGGAAAAATGTTACAAGATCTTGTCCTGTTCTGCTGCTGGGCTTCCATGCTGAAGAGGTGTTACATACTTTTCCCAAAACAATCTCTCACAATAATCAGGAATACAGTAAATTGCATTTCTGTTAGTTAAGAAAAATAGTTTTCAAAGTATAAATCACTGTGGGCTAAAAAAGGTGTTTCAAATAGGACTGCAAAGCACTGACAGAATTTGAATGTTAGACTCCTGAGCCTATATTTTTTGTTCATTGTGAGAGGCTTCTAGCATGTATGTTCCAAAACGTTGTGGGATAAAAATGCATATCCTGCAAAAGGCAATTTCCAAGAGAATAGGACTGAAATGTTCATTCACTGCTGTGAAAGCAGTGATTAGAACTGAAGTCTGATCACTGGGGCAAGTTTACTTCACAACATCTGATCTCTTAGTCTTCTAAGCAGAGATTGTTTTGGGGCCACCTGAGCCTTAGGCTGGAAGCTCATTGGTTTGGGTATGACTTCTGGATTTTTTTCACATCATGTTTCTCTTTCTCTAACCTCTCAAAGCTGATACAAAGCAGGCAGAAGAAAAGGAGTGTGTGTGTTTGTGCATGTGTGTGAGTGGACAAAGAGATTTTTAAAATTTCTGTCAAGAACTCTTAAAAATAAACATAAGGATTTACATATTAGAATATTAATATCTTTCTCCTAATAACCTGACTGATTTAGAACTAATAATGTTGCTTCAAATAACTGTATGCAGAATAAACTTGACTCATCTGTTTCAGCACATACAATGTACCACTATCACATAAAAGAGATTTTCTCAAATCCTTTGTGATTGATTTGTGTTCGTGATCTCTGCTTGCAATGAGTAGCCAACATCTGCTTCTCACCCAAGAGCAATAAATTAACGTTAGCAGCAGATAACACTTGCTGTTTATTCCAGTGATTTTAACATTTTGTCATCCCAGTCATGTCATCTCGCTATGTTAGTATCAAAGGTTGAGCTCCCCCATCTATTAGAAATGTTATTGACTGTTGACAAGAACCCACTGGAATCCAAAAGCATGAGATATTATGTGTACACTTGCTGTTTTTCAGTCTTGCCTGGCTAATGGCCATAATGCCTTTGGGAATCAGCCACTTGAATTGGATTAAATTGAGTTGGTTTTCGGGTAGGCTCCCCCTATCCATCCTGAGTTTTTGTAGGACACCTGGCTTTATGCACAGAGGAATTTGAAGGAGATAAAGAATCATTTCTCCCTGGTTTGTAATCACAGGGATCACCCTCTATATTTACATTATTGCCAAGGGAATCAGGAGTCTGTATAAACATAATTTCAACTTCAGAGATTTCTGGTTTCCTTGAATTAATTCTCCTGCAATTTTTCCAACTCTGTCAGAGACTAGGGAATAGAGTGCACAGTAGTTAAGATCTCATTGTTATCCTCATCAGACTTAGAGTCAAGGTTCTCTGAGGTCTCATCATCATCACTATCATACCAAATATCCCCATCCCAAGCCTCAGGGTCTGTATAAAGTACTGAATTGCAGAGCCACCTATCTAAAATAGGAGGTTGTTTCTTCATCAACAGTTTTGTCTGTGCTCAGCTGCAGTGAGCAGAGCTTTAAGGTGGTCAACCTCAATTTTAAGATGCTTTTTCCCAATTTTAAGATGATAATTTTCAGTCATAAGTTTATCAACTCATATTCCCATGTTTCTCGTCTGTCCCTCTCAAAGGCTGATAATGACTTGAACACCTGATTTTCTGATTTCAAAGTACATTCTACATCAGAAATCATTCAGATCAGCTAAAAGGTGTCACCAGGCTCCCTCCTCTGCAAGGTTTTTAACAGAGCCTGGCTGAGGTGTCTCCACTCTGCTTCACCCTCCACTGAGTCCCCTCAGATTGTACTGTATGTGGAAAGTCAGACATTCATTTTACTGTGTCATCCAGGGAGTAGTGACCACATTTCCCCCTCTAATTTCCATACTGTTATACACTTTTATTTAATTTTACCTCCAGACTTTTTCCCTGCTTTCCCTGACAACTGCTGTCACTGATTTCCTTTGGTAGAACATGTTAACCGGTATTCCACAGTAAGCAAAGTATTCCTGGTCCCAAAAAGCTTTTTCAAAATTCACTTTGAAATGTTGAATTTCAGCTGCTTAGGAAATGTGTTGGAAATTTTCAACAATTTTCAAAGTTCTTGTGGTATGGTGAACTTTGGCATATTCCTTTTTCATTCCCTTCATTATTTTCTCTGTCGTAGAGGAACCATGGCTTTTTATGTTTCATTGTTTTTCATCTTTGTCACTAGACAAAACTTAAAGTACAACTTATAGCTGCACTTAAACCCCCCAAACCTAAAGCTCTACAAGTGGTTTCATGTGTACAAGAAAAAAAAACAAACAAATGGCCCTAGAAATTTCAAACTGCAGCAACCTTAAATGGAACCAATATGTCAGCAGAGTTTAGAAAGCAGATCTCAGTTCTAGACAGCCTGGACAACCCAGTGGCTCCAGCAAGCTGTTCTGAATCAGTGTAAGGTTTTGGTATTGTCATTACTAAAAATAAAGAATGAGAAATATGACTGTGAATCACTGTTTTGAGTGAAGCAATCTAGATTTAGCAAATCTAGCTGGTATGCCTGTAAACCCAGCTGATTTGGTAACAGCTGGGATAACTCTGTATTGTATTGTGGTTTGAAAGATCAAATTCATATAAAGTATACAAATTTTTGCATTTCTGGGGTTTTTTTTAGGTTTTTTTTTCCTCTGCTGGGTTAACATTTATTGTTTTATTTTTCAAGTAGCATGTTCCATCATCCTTTACTTTGGAATTGTTATCTGATTTTTTGTCCTAGCTGTTGGACCTTTTTCTGAATCTGAAATTGGTTAAAACCAAGTGGGGAAAACAAAGTGCCTGTGGCCTTAATGAAGACCATTCTTTTCACCCTAACTAGTCTTTACTCAAACTAAAAAGAAAACAACAAAACAAAAATCCCAAACTATAAAGCTGCCATTACCAATATCAATTATGCTAATATTCATCACTCAAGGCATTCATTTGTTGAAAGAAACCCTGAACTGCAAAATGTCAAAAGCTCTGGAAAGAAAATCCAATAAGATGAAGACAAAGAACTCATCTAACACTGTGACAGAATAGGAAAGGTCAGGTTTAAATTCAAAGATAAGGAAAAGAACAAACCTAACAGGTAAATGAGAGAGAGAGAAAAAAAGACAGATTTAAAGTTAGGGGTAAAAAATCATAATGAGTGCATGTCTAGAAAGCTCAGCCAACACTGGACAGAATAAAAATAATCCCCTAGTAGGCTCAAGATATGGATAATTACTGCTTTAATCAAAATGATGGGCTCGTTAGTTGGTGTATGATGTGACAAAAGTTGCCAGCCACCATAAGAAGTGAATAATTGGAAACAAAAATTCTTTTTGCAACTTTAATGCTTGTCTAAATATTAAGTTAGTGAGGAAGATGTGTCTGTGTCTGAAGGGGTGTCTCTGAGTATGGAACAAATGGGATCTTGTACTTTCCAAGATAAATAACAATAGCTGCTGAACTGAACTCTCTTCTGGGGCCACATTCCTGTGTGTTTGCAGGATGGCTCCCTCTGCTTAAAATGTCTGATGTGCCAGTAGAAGTGAACACAGAGTTGTCTGTAAATTGTTGTGATTGCCTTCTGCTGTGGCATCTGATGCTGTACTCACTGCTGTGTCAGTGGTACCGTAGTACTGCTGACAGTAAATTTACAGTAATACAAATCCCTGATGAAAAATTTGGTATGGCTGTTTGGAAATTGTGGGAAAAAGACATCAGAATGTAAAGTCTTCGTGAGCAGCAAATATCCAAATCTCTATTTTTTTCCTCAAAAACAGCAATAATCCCAAGTAAGTCCTGTATGCTGCAGTGGGCTTCATTGTGCTGTTCATTCTTTCTGAAGTGCAGTGTCAACATTTCTGTCAATCCCAATCGTAATACTAGAGTAAAGGTTACTGATGCTGTGCTGAAGAAGGATGTGTCTATTTGTCAGGACAAATGGCAGAGGCAACATGCTTCCAGCTTTGTGTGTGTTGATGGAAAGCCATGACTTCTGCTTTTCAGTTTGTGTCTGAGGAGATGAAATAGAGCCAGGATTTATAAACAAAGCTTATTGAACAATTATCTGTCCTCATGCTTAATTCCAACATTTGCAGTTGAACTTGTTTTATTCTTCACCTGCATGAGCAAATACCCAAATCACTTGTTATATGTTTTCATCTTTTTCTCTAGTAATTTTCTTCTCAGTAGAAATAGTTGGTTCAGGTCTGACATGTCTGTAAATCAGAGCTGCCTGCTGACAGAGCAGAAGAAAATGGCCTGAAAAATTTTAAAATCTGTTTCAGAGATGTCTCCTCTGACTACAGAATAGCATTTCAGTGTTTCTCTGACCTACTAAATGACAGCTCAATCTGCTAACAGGAGGGACTGATTAGCTTGCACAAGCTAAAATGTCTTCCCACACACTACAGGATTGTATTGGAGAATGTTCCTCCTGTAATTTGCCTGAACACAAAACTGTATAACTTTTAAACTCTTGCTCAGATAAGAGAGCAGTCTGGAAGCTGAATAGATGTTTTACTCATCGTGTTTTTTGGTACATTTAATGAAATCATATCTATTTGCTAAGCATTTGCTAAATGTTTGCTTTTCTAGTTATCTAGGTTTCTTTTCTTATCATATCTTACTGGAGGGGCAGTAAAGGTGAGGGAGAATTTTATGTTTTGTTTTGGGATTTGGTTTTTTTTTGTTCATTTTTGAGGGTTCTGGTTTTTGGGGTTTTTTTAATATTGCTTTTTTACCTCATTGGTATAAAACTGAAAGCATCAAATGACCCTGTGTTATACCAAAATGCTTGGCAGCTGCAGTCTAGTAGCAGAGCTCCTGTCCTGTGGCAATGAAAGCCCTCATACTTTGACACCTGCCATAATCCCAAACTCTGAGCTGTGTAGAGGAGCACCTTACATGATGAAGAGGGAGCTCAAGCTGAGGGAGACCTGCATAAAATGATGAAGGAAGAAATACAATGGAAAAAGGTTAAAAGAACCAAGAACTGATCTTTACACAGTGATCAGTCCATTACTGGGGTGATAGATGAGAAATCTTTCCATTAGACATTCGTAGTTAGGTCAGTGCTACTTCAGTTTGGAGAGCATGAGTGCCCCAGGTCAGTCATTGGGCACTCCCTTGGAGCAGGACAAACTTGGGCTCCCTTCATCCAGTCTTCCTAATCTGTTTAGTTCCCTGAAGCTTTTTGACATTCTGTTGCTGTTTGCTCATCCTAAGCAGCCAGGTCTCAAAATTCCAGCCAAATTGTCTTGTAATCATAAAATGCAGCCACATTTCTGTCATTGAACAGTCAATGACACCACCCACAGTCTTCTCTTCATCTTTTCTATCCTTATAAGTGATCCAAATTCATTGTTTTGCTTCCCAGTATTTTTCTAAGCTCTGCTGAAGTTGTGCCCTGGCTGTCACTAGCTTTAGATTATATGAAAACACTTTTCATAGATTAAGTGACTCGAGGTAGATTTCCAAAAGGCAAAGATGATTTTTTTGCCTAACTTATTTCTATTGATGGACACATGTAAACTTTGAAAGCTAACAGCAGGCTGTTCTTTATTAGCATTACCCTCACATATAAGTCCATGGAGGATTACTTGGGTGCTTGGGACCTTGCTGCTTGGAAAACTTCCCATCTTGGATTTTGAAGGTAGCCCATGCACTTTCACATGTCCTACAGAAGGGAGACTAATAACGCTGAGAATATTTCCCAGAAACTTCACTGATGGTATCTGGTTTTGTTGCTTTGTAAATCTGATTTTTGTTCACACATACTACCAGTTCTCAAATTAGATGGTCGAACAATATTAACATAATTTTTCTATAGGTTATATCTGGTTTCTAGGAATTAACTGAACTTCCAGAGCAGATTTGTCTAATGTATATGAACTGCATTCCCAAGAAAAAGCTTAGCCTATTTGTCTCAACAAACTGCTGGGTTCTTCACCCAAACTAGTGCTCACTTGGGGCCTGCTATTCAGCAGGATGGTGGTGGCTGGGGTTTTCAGCTAACCTGAGATTGCCTTTGCTCTGAAACAGGCTAGAAGTGTTCTTGCAGTTGTCTACAATGGAGAGGGGGTGTGAGGAGCTGCTCTTCACTGAACTTGAAGTGTCTCACCCCAAGTTTCTTGTGTTGCATGTTAAACCTTCTTGCTCACCACTTGGTATCTACTCTACTTTGATACCACTTGGTATCAAAGTACAAAGAGTACTTCGTACTTTCCTCCAACAGCTGTGATCCTTTCTCAGTGCTGTCACAGGAGATGTGTCACAGCCTCCAGACTAGGACAGGAACAGGCCTGGCTTGGGGCCCTGTCAGTAGATGACTCTGATGACATGAGAATGTCACCCATGAGGCTTCTACACCTAAACCCACCCAACTATAGATGGTCTTCCCCAAGCCCAATTTTGTTTGCCTTATAATATGGGTTTTGAGGCTATGTGAACAGTGACACTTAGTGGCAACTACCAGAACTATACCTTCAGGAGAGGAGGCTGTTTGATAGAAGTGAAGTAGTAAATTGTGAAGTTGTAATAACTCTAATAATTCTAATTGGCTTAAATATCTAATTAATCAGGAAGGTCAACAGTAGCCATTCAGTTTGTTTTTCATTAGATTAATTTACATGCCAGTTAAACTCTGTCACAAATGGGGAAAATGAAGGAAAAGAGAACATTGATTTTTGAGTCTGAGTAATATTAATTAGTATATGAGTGATCATGTTTGCCAAATTCCTTTCTCTCTATACTGTACCTTCAAATTATTTGGTCTTGGTATGTCAAAAAATCCTGAAGCCCTGGTACAGAGACTATGTCCAATTACTTTTAAATCTTTTTCAGTTCTGTCTGCTTTTTCCAGGGAGGCAGACAGAAAAGGTAATAGTTGGACTAACCTTCTTTTAGGAACTGGAAGGATGAAGATCCCATGTGCCATCTTCCCTTACTCATTTTTCTGAATGTGTTGCCTCTTGTATTTTCCCGCCTTCTTCTTCATTTTTTCCTATTGACTCTTGCTTAGTGTTGTTGTTTTTCTGCATGTCTTAAAACAGTGCCACAGGTGATCAGTTGCTCACCTTTTGTAGGACAACTGCTCACTAAAATTAATGCCAGTGATTTATCTCAGAAAAGAGGTGCAGCCTTTTTCCTGTGGTTGTGGTTTCTACTTGCATAATGGAAACATCCTCATTGTTGAGCGCAGATCAGCTAGAGAAAGTGGGGAATTGCCTTAGACATTACATTGGATGCAATGTGATCTGTGCTGTCATGTGCACTGCAGAGTGTTGAGTCTTGCTACATGGCTTCATAGACACTTGATAGCCTGAAGGGCATCATGAAGTGACGAACAAGATGACTGAGGACAAGACTGAGACCTTCCATTTTGCTGGCTGCCTATATTCACTATTATTTTTGGGATCTGCCATGGGTGAGGCAGAGTGCAAAACATCCCAGAGAGGATCTGGATACTGAGAATTGTTTAAAAACCAGCAAGATTATATTTCTTTATCTCATGCAACCTCTTGCACTTCCCTCAGTGCTGTTTTCCACAAATCTCAGCTTCTCTTCCCAGCAGAGAGATGGTTTCTGCTCTGGGAAGGTGGGACAGAAAGTTCCTGCTCTGCAGCTGCCCAGCTGTTGGTGACCTGACTCAGCTGCTGGAGACCAGGTCTCTGGGGATCTCTGCCGTTTGTTTCCATGCACCTTGCTGATCTCCAGGGTCCCCCTACCTCAGGATCTTTCCTCCACTGATGATGTTCCCTTTTAGCTCTTGAAGCAGCTGGCCTCCAGTTTTTCCAGAATCAGAAGGTATTGTCAGCTTTGTAATTGGCAGTACTGTCTCATCAGTCAGAGCATTCAGGATACATCACTTCTGTTCACACCTGATGATCTGAATCCCAAAATCATGAGGACTCATTCACATTACATTATCCTGAGTTGTCAGACATGGTTGGAGAAAATGCTTAGTTAGGACCTGAAGAAGGCCAGTCAAATCTTACATTGGGTCCCTGAACTTCATGACTTGTAAGGATCCCAACAAGAAATAGTGAATTTATACAAATCATTCATTTCCCAAGTAGATGTTTCTACAATTACAACTCCAAAGAACACATTTAATAGCACAGGCAAGGAAAACTGCATTGTGGGAGGCAGGATATTCATGTTGATTCATAGTTGGCTTTAGTAAAAAAAAAAGACCTCTGAATTCAAAGCAGAAACATTAGAAACATTATACATGGAGCTAATTGTTTTTTTAAATCTTCTAGTACCTCTCATGAATACCACAACATGGATCTGACTCCTTTGAAATTCACTGGCTAGTTTGAAAAAACTGTAGCTTATAAATAAAATTAATTCTTGTTTCAAAGGAATAACCATCAAAACAGCAGAGCTAATTAAATGAATTTTGAAGGAACAGTGTTTTGTGGAGTTGCATGTTTTTGTTGTAGTCACAAATGGTAAATTTATTCAGAATTTGATATCAAAGGAAACTAGAAAACAAGTTGTGAGCTATGTGGAAATGTTGCTGCTGTTTCCTTTAAGGAAAACACATTTAATTTCTTTCTTCAGAAGCCAGCTTCAGTTATAGTTGTGTCTAGCTTGTATCCAATAACCTCATATTGTAGTATTATTATATGGACTGGAAAGGGCCTCTGGAGGTTATCAGGTTCAACCCCCCATGAAAAGCAAGGACACCTTGCATCAGGTTGTTCAAACTGTTGTCCACTAAAATTTTTAATAGTTCCAGTAACCTCTCTTTTCAGACTTTTCCAGTGCTTAACAGTCAGTTTTTTTCCAACATCTAACTAGAAACTTCTTTGCTATAACTTGTACCTGTTTCTTCTTGTCCTCCCACTGTAGTCCCCTGAGAAGGTTCTGTGTTCATTTTCTCTAGACTCTGCCAATCGTTGAAGACATTAAAACAATTCGCTTTGCCTAAAGAAAATCTTTCTATCAATAAAAACATAAATGAAAATATTTCTGCTAGATTTTTATGAGACCATTTTCTTTTGCCTCTGGACAAAAAGAAGCATTCCTCATTTTATATGTTTTGGATAATCCCAATGACTGGAGGGAGACCTCATTGCAATTGACAATTTGCTCTTGTGAGGAAGTGCAGGAGCAGACAGACACTGATCTCTGTGCTGACCAGGGACAGGGCCTGAGGCAATGGCCTGAAGCTGAGTTGGTAAGGTTAGGTTGGATATTAGGGAGAGGTTCTTTGCCCAGGGGGCTGCCAGGCAGTGGAACAGCTCCCCAGGGAAATGGTCACAGTGCCAAGCCTGTCTTAATTCATGAAGTGTTTGGACAACACTCTCAGGCACATGGTGTGATTCTTGGGGTGCCCTGGGTGGGGTCAGGCATTGGATTTAATTATCCTGGTGGGTCCCTTCCAATTTAGCATATTCTGTGATTCTGTGAGTGAGAAAGGAAGAAAATAAACACAAATTCTGAAACAAAAGTAAGCTGAACCTGTGGACTGTGTTAAAGAGTACAAAACTGGAAATAAAAATCCATATTTGAAAGAAGAGACTAAATGCAAATATTTTTATCCTGAACAGTAAGTTTCAATTTCATAATATTTCTAAAGTCTTGGAAAGCTTAGAATTGTAATATTATGAAAATCTTCCTTATATTTTTTCTATTGTTGCTGTATATATTTTACCAGAAGATTGAGTACAGTTAAGTGATTCATCATCTACTATTCTTTTGATGCTGAGGTCTTTCACAAGTGCAGATTCTAGATACCTTTTATAAGGCAAAATCAGAGAGACAGTATATGTTTTGAGTTTCTGACCATAGAAGGACCAGCATTAGATTCCTGTTATTCAACAAAGCAGCACTTTTTAGCTTTGAACCCAGTATGTGTGTTTTCTCTGTTCGGTCTTTTGCTGAATACCACACTGTTTTCACTTCCAGGTATTCCAGTAATTGTACTTTTCAAGTGATGCAGCCTAGCTTGATGTGATTGCCTTTTATGATCCCTGATTTTGATGGAAATTTATTTCCATATCTTGCTGTTGCCCGTGGTCAAATGCATTTTCAGTTGGAGGGAGCTGTGCAATCCCTTGCCCATCATTTGCTACTGTCCTCTTTCATTGAGTTCAACCTGTTGATGCCCTGATTGCCAAAGGCGTATCATTTGATTTTGAAAAGCCTCCTCCTTGGTAAATGCCTAGGGGTATTTTCAGCTCTATTTAGATTTGTGCATTACAGTTTCAAATTGCTACTTTGGGCTCTATTAAAACAAATTTCAGAAAGAAAATGTCAGTGTGCACAAACAGGTAATTGAAAATAGCACAGCTTAGGAACAAACACGGTTTTCCTGCAGATTTCCTTAGCCTTTGTTTAAAAGTGCAGCATTAGTATTATGCTAGTGGGGATTTTTTTATTTGGTACAAGTGCTAATCAGAATAAAATGTCATTGGTTTGGGTAACATATTCATTTGTTAACATGTTCATTTTTGCAAAAACAAATGGTCTGTAAGAGCTGTGGTGCACACAAGTAGGAAATCCCAGGTTGTAGTCCTTTAACTACCAGAGTCCAGTTGCCATTAATTTATGCATGTTTGTTATCATTTTACACCATAAAATACTTCATTCATGACATGCAGATTTAGCTTTTAGTAGTCTGTTGTTGTCTAGAGTGGTAAAAGACTCCATATTCAGCATTCTATAATCATAAAGTATTTTTGTTCTAGAGTCACAGGAATAAGTCTTTCAACTCCAGCCAGCTGTATAGACTGCATAGGTAGTATCTTGATGTCTCGTGCCTTCTAAAAGAATTTATACCACTGGAAATAATTATGTGTACTTTTACTAACTTGGTCTCACTTTTCTTTTTTCCCCACTTGTGTAAATTGTATACCAAGTTAGTTATTTAGCCTCAGTGGGAGCAGTAGAAGGTCATAGCTTGACCAAGGGAGCTTGGAATGTTGCATGTAGAATTGTAGATGAAATTTTCTTAGAAATTTCTTTTCTAGTGAAAGATTTCAGATTTTTCAGATTCAAATATTATTTACAAAAATATTTGAAAATATTTTTTGAAAAGGTCCATTAGGACCAAATTGGTGTGTTTCATCACCAGTTTCCTCCTGGAGCTAAGAAGGCTCTGTAATTCTCAGGATAGTGTTTTTCTTATTCTGCATATATTATTGACGTGATATTGCCAGTGAATAAAGAACAGAATTTAATCGAATTTCAGTAGGCCTTTTAATTTCTTGTATGGATGGATTCAGGTCTACCATAAAGCACTGCAGCTGCTTTTGTCACTCTTATATAAATCAACCAGTGCAATGCAGTTTTCTGCATTGTATGAAATAATATTACTGCATGGTTTCACAATTTAATCTCTTCTCCTCCTCAAGTCCACTCTGACTTTTTCACTCAGTTCATATTTACGTGGTGGCAGCAGCTTTGGCAGAGTGGTCTGCACTATTTCCTTGTGCTGTATTAGCACTCTATGATTTGAAAATTCAATGTAAAGGAAAGGAAATCTGTAAAATAATAATTAAAGAAAACAAACCCAAACACCAAAAACCCAAAACACATAATTAAGTTGTAAGTGTTGTAGATGCTCTCAGGAATACTTTAAGAAGATTGAGGGACTTTTATTGACCTAAGCATTTTAGAAACCAAAGTCAAACTGAGTACGTCAGCCTGTGGCATTAAACGGATCAGCTCTGAATTCTCTTGATAATATTACCCAGGACTGTCTGTTGGAAGGAAGCAAGACCATTCCCTGCTCTTCGTCACCTCCTTCTTATTGCCTTAGACATTTTTTTTGATGTTTGTATAGTGCTAGAGTGGCTCTACATTTGTTGAACTCCTTGCTCTGGAAAGACAAACTGTCGGTATAAAAAATGGGGAGGCTGGTCTTTGGAAGTCTGAGTTATTGAAATTCTGTTCACTTCCAATCAGTCTTCATTCATTCACAGACATTTCCCAAAGAAGGCAAATACGCCTTTTCAGTGAAGGTTTCCTTGACAAATGCTTTTGGAGTAAAATCCTGCAGCATAGAGCTGCCCACATACCCACATGGGATCTGTATGCTCTGTTATGCAAGGGGCTGGGAGGGGATCTGCTCACAGAACAACAGCTACATGCAGGGTGGGTTCAACGTGGGGATTTGCCCCTCAGTTGTTCCCATTCCAAAGCTGATGCCTAGGTTAGAACTTTGACTCCCTCAGCAAGGCTGGGACTGTGTGGTCTGTGGCTCTGGGGTGCTGAGAGCACAGCACCTGTGGGTTGCTGCCCTTTGCTGCAGAGTGAGTCAGTAGCACTTGCTTGAGCAGGCAGAGCTGAAGAAGGGGTGGGGTGTTGCCCTTGGGCTGTGACAGTCACCTTCCCAGGGGACTGGCTGCCCGGGTGGCACAGCAGAGCCTGTAGTGCAGTCACCTGGCTGCCCTGCTTGCTGTCACACCATCCTCCTGACACCTTCCTCCTGACTGTTCACCACGTTACTGAGAGAGCTGCAGCGTCAGGAGCGGCCAACAGGGTGCTCAGGTCTGTGTGTAAATGGTTCATAAATGCTTTCTTCACAAAACACACCAGCTTTCCTGCAGGGAGAAATGATGTCTGTGTTTACATTATAGGTAATATGGAATACCCAAACTGTGGGGTTGTTCCAAAGTCCTTGTATACTGAAACAATTTTTTTTAGAAGCCAGAAATATATTTATGATGTATACATATAGATTCTAGGACAACTGGAGCACAAAACAATGCGGGGGGGCAAGTGGCTTGGAGCATCTGAGTTTTACTATACTATGCATAGTAATATCATATTTTAAGATGTGATTTCCTCAGTTTTATTCTTCTCCTAAGCTATTACTCATCTTGATTGCATTTGTATATTATGCATGAGGACAAACTTAAGCTTTGTGGAAGGAAGATTATCTTGGGAATTCCCATGTCCAAAAGTGCATGTTATTTAACAAGGTGTTTGGACAACATCAGCTTCAATCTGAAAGGATTTTGTGTTGGTTTTATTTGTGGTGTCTGTTACTTGGATCACACACAAGCATACCAGGACAACAGCCTGAAGGAGAAAAAGGGAAAATCCCTTTTTCCCTTTCCCCAAAAGATAATGGAAGCTGAAGGTATTATTGGCAAATACAAAAGTAGTTAAAAAGGACCAGGAGGAAAATATTTAAATGTAACTACATCTATTTCTACCAGCTAATAAAGAGCATTTTCTTTCCTTTCCCTAGTGGGAAAATAGAGGACAACTTCCTTTAGCACTAGTTTCTATAGTGACAGTATTCTCAAAATCATCTTTATGCACTCAAAAATAGCTTGATATTACAGTGTAGGAATGGAGCTTAATCAGAGTTTTCTGTCCTCTAGAAAGCAGTTAATGATCTGAAAAAACAGGAATTTAAATTGCATGGAACATTAAATTCTTCTAATTTAGTAACTGAACTCTTGTTTGCTCTTGCTGATGAGGAGAGCAATGGCAAATGCCATTCTTCCCAGCCTCATATCCCATCTGAAGTCCATGATGTTTACTGTGCTTTTGTGTTTGAGCCCATAGGTGCTGCATCTGTGGGTATTCCTTATTTTTTTTTGGTCTAGATGCAACAGAAATCTTTGTTTTTTCTGATTTGTGGCAGCTCTTCTCAGCTCAGACACTTATGAGCTGGACGTGGCTCTGGTTGTGGCACAGCTCCCTTCTGAGCTCACAAATCTGCCTTCATAGTCAGATACAAACCCACAGCCCTCTGTCCTCTTCCACCCCCTCCTGGCAACCTTTTCTTCAAATGGCATCTCCTGCTGGACATCACCCCTTTCTTCCTCCTGTCTGCAGTCATTTTCTCTTTCTCAGCTGTTCCCACAGCCAAACCACCAGTTAAAGCATGTCCCTTTCCTTATTCTCTTGCCCTGAAATTAATTCCTTTTGTTTCTGTCAGCCCCTGCTCTGTATACTTTGCTTTCTTCTTTGGGAATTTTTCAGACATCTACCACTCCTATGTCCAGACCAAAGACCAAAGTGCTTTTTTTTTTTTTTTTTTAATCTGACTGGAGAGTTCATCCAAACCCTAAATATTTCAGTTAACTTCTCTCTTCCATTATCATGGCCTCATCTTTCAGACAGATTGGGCAGTAAATTACAAAGGACTTAGGTAGTTCATGGCTGATTCATTACACACTGAGGCATTAAATATTGAGTGATTTACATCATTAACAGAATTCCTAAATTCATGCAAGCAGGTTCCTCAGCCAGTCACAGTAATTATCCATCAGTTACTGATGAAGAGTAGCACTACAAAAAAGATCAGCATCTTCCCAGGATTGCACTTACTAGGTGAACCTGTCTGTCATGATGCAGCCATTCAAGAATGTGCATATTTATCTAGTCAGCTGATTCTGCACTCTCTGCTGCAAGAAATGGGTAGAGAAAGGCAGCTACTTTTGCATGAGTTTAATTAAAGTGAATGATACATTACATTTTATGTGTATCTATTGTGTGTAGCTATTTTAATGTCCACTTGCACATCAGTACTCATTACTCTTCACGGTTTCTGTTACTTGTTTTGCAAACATGCAAAAAAAGAAATAATTATGACTAATAGAGCTCACCCATGAGAGATGAAGGGGAGAAGTGATCATCCAGTTGTTGTGTTCCTGGAAAATCAGAGAGAATTGTTTGAGTTGTGCAAGCACCTAAGGTAAACTATGCCTCTGCTCAAAATTTCTGACATGCCACCAGCTGTTCAGGGCTAAGAGATCTTTAAGGTATTCCTGACAGGTCTGCCATCCAGGCTGTCCTCTGTGGCTGGAGCTGCAAGTGCTTGTGCAGCCCTGCTGAGGGGCCAGGAGTGTTGCTTCCCCATGTTCAGAGCTGCTCCTGGAGGCCATGGACCCTCTCAAGGAGCAGCTGCTGGCAGCTGTGCCTGGGCCTCACTTAAGATGTTCCTCCCTGACAGTGCTGCAGATGGTCTCACAGGAATGCATTGAAAAGCTTTTTAAAAAAAATCAGTCACTCTGATAAATGCCTTGCTTGTGCTGTTTTGAAAGTGTTGTTTTACTTCCAGTGAAGCTGCTGCAGGAGGCTTCCCTACAGAATGAGGCTTCCCTGTGTTGTGCCAAGTGCCAGTCCCCAGGTTGCTCACCCTTCCTGCTGTCAGTCAGTGCCAGCCTGGTGCTGTTCACAAGGGCTGCATGGACTGCTCTGCCATTTGACTCATGGCATTTGCTGAGAGAGCCACTTCAATGCATGGAAAGCAACCTAGGAAATTCTGGTATTTAAATAAATACAGATAAAATCAATCCTCTTGATCCTACAAATAAGCATGATGTGTAACCACTTGCATTCTGACATAAATATTGGATAAATGCTTACTAATTCACAAAGTAACTTTTAGTCTGAAGACAGGTAAGACCATTTCAGGTGGTCTACTTAGGTAATTTCTATCGAGTTTTGTCCACTTACATAAGCTTTTTAGAAGTGTTTGACTTTAAAGTCTGCTCTGGTGCTTAGTATTATATTGGTCCATCTTCAAATAAGAGGTAAGTCAGTAGGGTAAATGTAAACCAGACTGTTGTCTTGCTTGAATATTGTAATCCATGTTATAATATTATTCGCTTTTCTCTGTTAGAGTTCTGAATTATCAGTGGCCCAAAGGCTTTTTTTATTCATTAGAATAATTTGTTTTACGTTTCTATTTTACTAAGGCCAGTGAATTTAAAATTCTTATAATTTTGCCTAAATGAAAACATATATTATGCAGTAGGGAAAAAGATGTATATATGATTAGTCTATGATCATCTTGCTGTTAAAATAAATCTAAACAAATGGGATTTTTATTGTTCCAGTGCAGACTATCTGAATGGTAAATTATTCTAAATTCGTCATAAGCCACAACCCATTCAAGTTTGTTCAGAGTATAGGCAAAAGTGTAGCTTTTATTATTTTTAAATATAGTTAGTTTTTTCATTCTTGATGGCTTTCCTGGTTATAGGCAATAAATGTAGTAGAATATTACTGCTTTGTGTAACTGATCTGTCTCCATGATATTATTTAAAGCACCAGTGATATGACTTTATTTGAATTCTTAATAACTGAGAGCCTTGCAGAAGCCAATATAAGTAAATGATGGTTAAGATTAGAGAGACACATAAAGTGAACTCACTGTCAGTTTGTCTTTGAACTCCAGATGCTCGCTGTGAGAGGCTCCATAGGATGAATAAACAGTGTGTGCTACTCTAATGAAGGAGAAAGAGCAGTGCACATGTATAGATACAGAGAGATTCATTGCTGTCATGACAAGATGTGAGTACTGACTTTCCTGAGTTGTCCTTGGAGCACCTTCTTCGAAGAAGGTGAAGCAAGGAAACTGCAGAGGCATTCCCTCCAGCCAGCTGGGCTGGATCTGGCACTGCTGCTCTGTCCTGGCCTGGCATAATCCTGCATCATGGCTTGACACAGGAAACGTGTGGCAGCCTGGAGTGGATGGCATCTGCATTCCTCCTTTTTGCAGGCACATTACCTTGAAGAAGCAACAACTGCCTCTTTCTTAAAAAATATCTGCTGACTGGATCCCCTTTTTTAGTTGGCACTACAGCAGAAAATAGTGTTCTGCCTCGTTAAAAAGGTGATTTAGCATGCTCTGCAGTTAAAAACATGTCAGACCTAGCAGGAGAAGCACTCAGTCTGAGGAGATGAGAGAGGGTGACTAAAGGGGACCATGCCCAGATCTTTTCAGTAGTTTATTTACTTAACATATTGTTTAATCTAGCAGAAATTTTTAAAAAGTGCTGATTATTAATTGGTTACTAATGCTTACCTTCTGTAGCATGTTATGATGCTTTTATAGCCTAAAGACCAGTGTTATGTGTTTGGTTATCTTCCTATGTAAATTAAAGTATTTTTCTCAGGAGGAAATGAAAACATAGCACATAGCACTGTTATAGTGTTCAGCTGTGGGGTACAGTCTGGTGCATACTCAGAAGCTGGTCAATTTAGTGGCCCAAAATGCCCCTCTGTAGGGGGATAGAATATAAGAAAATAAAGATAGTGTAGAAAGTAATCTTACCCCTAAGGAGTTGCAGCTGGGCCAATTATCAAAGATTAGGGTCAGGCCTGACTTTACCAGGCCACAGCTGTAACCAGTGAGAAGAAGAGTGCTGTAAAAGAGTGGGGTGGCCCCTTGAGAAGAGAACTGGAGTCAGTTGTCTGCTTTGTGAAGGAGAAAGAGTCAGTGCTTGGAGGAGTTGTCCACGAGAAACACCAGGGTATGAAACTTTTGTGGTAGGAGACAACAGTATGGAGCCCCTGCAATAAGATTACAGTACCCCTCTGCTCTTAGAGTGGCTAGAATTAAGGAACATAATTTCCCTAGTGTGGACTGGCTTACAAAATGTAATGATTCCCATTTTGCTCTAGAAGTACAGAACTGGTCATTTGACACTAAAATACCAAGCTTCTGAATTATTGCTTTCTCTGCCAGGCTGTGGCTGGATGGCAGGGAGGTGTTGTCTGCTGGAAAGTCCTGGTACCACCTGTGCAACCTGTGTGCAGTTTGACACAGTGATTGCAATAGGTTGCATGGATAAATAGGTGATATTTCTGTTTTATGGAAGATGTCAGTCTCACCCAGTTTCTACTTTGATTGCAAGCAAACTTGCAAGTTTTCATTTCACAAACAAATAAGTTAATAATAACATGTTGATAAGTTCCTTCCTAAGGCCGGGACTAAACTTTTCTCACAGAAATGTTCTACTGGAAAATGCTGATTCAACTAAATCAAGGCCTTATGATGGAATGTAACTTTTTCTAAAAATGAAGTTCAGGCAAAATATCACCAAGGTTTTCAGTGTACCTGACAGATTTTTAATGCTTCAGAATAAGATTTTCATGGACAGACAATATCTTGAAAGTCAAAAAAATATTTTGGGATATTTTGCTTTGTGAACAATTCTGCTATTTTGATTTTTTTTTTTTTACTGATTCATTATGAATACAGTATTTAATACCTTAGAGCTTTGAAATTATTGGATAATATAATTTTTGGCCGAGTCTGGCTAGCTCTACAATGATATTTGAGCAGAGGCACTGACATACACACATGTGAAATATACTTCTGAATGAGACCACTGAGGTTACTCCTGATCTATTTTCCTAATTCAATGTGCTTCCATCACAGAGATAAACTGTTCCAAGATATAAGTCTTAATTAAACTTTTCCACGGAGGTGAGTCCTGCTCTGATAACAAGCTCCATGTAGTCATGGCTTGTACTTAAAAGTATATTCTTTCTATCATAATTCAGAATCAGATAAATCCTTAAGCTAATCAGACATCAAAACTGAGAAAGAAATGTAGCATAGGAGTTTAAGAGGGAGCAGGATACTGCTCTGAGGAGATGTCAGTGTTCAAAGTGGGGGATAAAGCCTGAGTAACTCAGGCCAATATTGATGCCTATTGCTGCAGCTTTTTCAAATACAATGAAAACTTGGTATTACACTCCAGTGAAATATTTAATGGAAAATGGTTTTTTCCTTAGTAGCCACTGTGTGCCTGGCACATGGCAGTATTATACGTTAATGTACAACTGGCCTCACTGGCTGATGCCTTCTGTTTAGAAGGACTTAGAGTGGGATATTGTGGTTTGCAGTCACAGATTTTCCATGAGGACCACTCTGTTCTTCTGTAACTGAGGATTCCTGTAACACAAGGACAATCTCCTTCAAGCCCTTTTCTCCCTGCTGCTGAGAAGCTTGCATGGGCTTCTCCTGTGGGGAATACTCCTGCTGTGAACTCAGCTGTTTCCAGTCATGAGTGAGAGTCGTGGACTTTTACCACACCTAGCAGGACTAATCAGGCCTCAGGGCTGTCAAAGGGCTTCATTGATTGCCCCACTTTTCCCACAGTGCTGCTGTTCCTCGGTGAGCAGGGGAGCTGCTGGTTTGTGCTTTGCTTTTCTTTTCCTTGGTGGAGCTTTCCCTATCAGTGTTCAGTGGTTTTCTGTCAGGGGCATTTAATGCAATACACTTGCCACCTTTAGAATGCACAGAGGTCTGTGCTATTTGTTAGTCCAGCTGAGAACTATAACCCAAACAGTAAAATTCCTCGATACTTTCTAGACTTCTCTTCATATCTGTGTTCCAAATGGAGTAAAGATTTCAAAGAAACACTATGAAATACGTGCTTGCTGTAGAAAGTTGAATTATTCCATATGTTATTTCAGTTTGGTTTAAATAAACCAAAAATATAAACTTAGGTGCAAAAATTTTGGCAAATGCCATAATAGTTATTCAGCCAGCTGCATATTCTAGTCTTCAAAAGTATGTTTAAATTATGTTTAAAGTATGTTTAAAAATATGTTTAAATGTGAGTTATCAACAATTGCTTTTCATGGGGTGTGTTGATGTCTCAAAACTCTGAAAAGCAAGACTCTTAAATGGTGTTGAACTGTTGCTATAGGACCTACAGGCAGGCAGCAAAGCCTGGAAACACTGATCACAGTTTTACAATTAAACATTTTCCAGGAAGCTCATAGGGAAAATGATGCTTGCATCAAACAGCAGTGTCTTATTTTAGAAATATATTAAGAGAATATAAACAGGGACTTGGTTGAGCACTTGTGTAGCTAAATGGCAGCATTCAAATTGCAACTGCAGTAATCATAACTCTATTATAGTTTTAATGTCATAGTATGTAGTTCAACATCTCTTCCTGCAACTTTCATGCTATTTCCAGCCAAAACAAAATATCAATTAGCTCTATGGTATGAGTAGTTTCAGTAATTTTCTATTCCTATCATATCAGCAAAATTTGTCCATCTTCATGAATAGAGCTATATATAAATATTCTGTGAGAATTTGAACACTCTGGGGACATGATGTGGATTAAGAGTTTTTACTCAAGCCGTCCTTGTTAAGGAGAGTCTAGAGGGTTGGGGTTTTTTTGGTGTTTTTTTTTTGTGTTGGGATGGAGATTTTTGGCTTTCTAGGTTTTTAACTGAAAAATAGTCTTCTGGTAGAATTTTTGGTGAAAAGGCAACCTGAGTGTAATTGGGTAGCTGGTACACAGTTTAACTGATGTTGCTCTGACACTATTAATCTGTGTGATATTTGAATGAGATTAATTTATGTCTTCCTGGTAAAATGGGGGAAACAAGAACAAGGAGACCTCTGTTCTTGAACATAAGAGCTTGTGATGCTATAAGCAAAGATATTATGGGGAAGCAAAGGTCAGATATTGGCGTTTTGGTCACAAATATTTTTACTCTGGTGTTTCTGGGTGGTATTTTTGTTCACCTCCTATACAAAAAAAAACGTAATCATATAATGCTGTCATTTTGTAATTATCTCTGTTCTCAACTTTCATCTGCCATGCACAGTTGGCAACAGATGCTCAGGCACTCTGCAGTGAGATGCTCTTCAGCCACAGACTTTAAAAGTATAGCAGTGCTGTTGAAAAAGTAATCATGTGCAGAGCAGTATTTCAAAGCTCCTAATTGAAAAGGAGAAGTAATTTCCACTGGGTAACTCACATCCATTGTGCCAAATATGGTTTGAAGCGAGTTATAATGTTTTCCCAAATCTTTCTGGAGAGGTCCATTTAAAAACCTCTGCCCTTCTTTTAAAGGGACCTCTGCACAGGTCTCATAACTGATAATTTGGAAAGGTCTTCTGGAGACTGCCTTTTACAGGATAAGCAGACCTTTTGTATAATTGATTAATCAGTTTGATAACAAAGTTTTGTCCCAGCTGGCACTTCTGCAACAGAGCAGTTCTAATTTGTGGCACTCAAGTGAATTCTTGGAGTAAATCTAACAAGGGGCAGCAGGAAATTGTATCAAACATTAACTGTTTCAGAGGTAACACTGCTTTTGCAAATGCAGGTGTAGGCGCTGCGTAAAGAATGTGGCAGTGTTTCATTAGAAAAAAAAAAAGTCATGTTTGATTCTGAGATATGTGTTTTGTACTTTAAATAGATTTTTAATGCCCACCATAGTGATTTATTTTTTTTTCTAAATGTACTGATTGATATGAAGATCCTAATGTCAGAAATCATTATGTAATTCTTTGAAATTATTGTACTTGTTACATCAAAAATACATATGGTACATGTAGGAAACCAAAACACTTAGGCTGTCTTTCTCATTTCATACCAAGCTGCCATCTCAGTAGAACTGACATTTTAAATCCTTTTTGGCAAGAGATAGAGGAAAATAATTTTGACACATGAAACATTTCAGTAAGCTGACGTGCCTGTATCACCTGTCTGTCCCAAAGCAAAGAGCTGCACTGAGCATATGAGGATGATGTTACACCTGAGATGTTTTTGGTTGTTTTGCAGGTTTTTTGCAAAGCTGTATTGAAAAAAAAAAAAAAAAAAAAAAAAAAACAACCCACAAAAAAACCCCAAAAGGCAAAAAAAACCCCCCCCCAAAAATTAAACCAAAGCAAAAATAAAAAAGATGTTTCAAATATATATTACTTATTATACTTACTATGTCTGATCTTCATGAAATTAAATATTTTGAGGTGGACAAACCCATTTTCTGTGAGAGAAAGGGAAACAATCAGCACAATACTGGCAGTGTTTTTCAGCATGTGGTCACTATTTAATCAGGCAACATGTGACCCTTCTCTTTCCACAGACATAGAGAACTACAATGCTTGGTATGTTCTTTAACCTTTAGGAATCTAAGGCAATAAGAAATGAAACACCAGCTCTGTAGTGGAAGATACACTGTTCCTGAAAATTCATAAATTAAAAGATCTTAGTTGATCATCATAAAATGACAGAAAATAAAAAAAAAAAAAAATGTCATTCCTATGACTAGAAGTAGCTTCCAGGGCTAGCTTCTACATCACCTTTTCAGGAACAGAGGTGAGGCTGTAGTTCCCTTCTTCCTGCTCAACTTGGTGGTAGGAATAACATTTGCTTTTCTCCAGTTGTGGAAGCTTTTCCCAGTCACCCTGATTGATCGAGGATTACCCAGAGGGGCTCTGCAGTCACACCTGGCGGTCCCTTGGCACTGGTGGGTCCAGCTCTTCTGCCATCATCATCTCCTTTTCCTGGCCAATCTGCATCATTTCATTACCAGTTCAAGGTGTGAGTTTGTGCAAACTTTGGAGGCATTTAAGGGCACTGCACTTTTGGCAATTTCAGTGGGATTTGAAGGTGTGCACATGTTCTTTTCCAGACAGATCTCTGAAACAGCACTTTAGCTTTTGCTTGAGCCAGAGCTTAATTTTAGCATAGAGGTGCCACCATCAAATACATGAATTCAGATAATGTGATAGTGTAAAATGTCATACTAACTGTTTTATCTTCAACTGATAAAATGAAAAGGAAGATCTCTAGTAAGAGACAAGCCTGGACTGCAGTCTTGAGATAAATTTTGCAATTTTTCTAGCTTCTGTTTAGGTTACGGTGATCTGCACAATGTTTGAAATCAGGTAGAATTAAAAAGTGCAAAAGCATTAAGAAAGAATAAAGAAAGCACCCCTTGGAGAACTTACTTGTACATTTTCTGATAGAAATTCTTGACTGTCTAAATCTAAAACTGGTACAATTTTTCTCAAACGTTTCTTCATATCCTATCTTTGTTCTTCTTTTCCTAATGTTTGTCAGAACCCTGAAATCATTCATCAGTATTTTGCTCAGTTTAATTTATCAGATTTGTTGCTTTCTTGCTGTGAAACTCAGTATTTACCTTCAACAGCACATGTATTTTGGAGCACTTGTATGCACAGTCACAGTGATTTCATCATGCCATATTCCACTGCAAGTAGCAAAGAGTGAATATCCTCTGGCATACATATTGTCATGCAATGATCTCAGCGAAATTGTGTAACTCAGAAGTTAATAGAAATTTCTGGTCAAGTTATTTTTCTCATTTTCTCATTCACCTCCTTGGGAAGACTGCAATGAAGTTTTGCTGGATTCTGCTAAGGTGTAATCTGAAAGAACTATCCTCCACCCGCTGCACATGGAAATAAAAGAATGTGGAGGTAGGAAGAGATAGGATATTTCCTTTTTGCTCTGTCATTGGAGGCTCAGCAATGCAGAGCAATGACCACAAAGAAAGTCCTGCATACTGTCAACAGAGAACATTGTCTATTTTGGTAGATTCTTTGAGAAATTTAGCTGCAAAAACTTTGAAATTGTTTACCAAGAATATATAGACTGTGACATGTGTTTACTGTTTGATTGTGTTCTTTTTGTCACAGTTCTGGCAAATTTTCAACATACATAAAGGTATGATTTCTAAGCTAAAGCTGCCCTTGTGACTTTTGTGTTCCTGGTGCAATAATTTCTTTCAGGAATTTTGCAAAACTTACTTTTTTGTAATGTTAAGTAAGATTGTTGTCATCATAACTTCATACTTAGAAATGGCTGTACTTTTTTGACTGGAATGAAAACAATAATTACGAAGTTGGTTTGAGTCATTTACTTGACACTGATACTGCTTTTGGTATATGTACTGAAAATAGATTTCTACAATGCGACAAGTCAGATCCCGTATTGTTTGTTGACATTAGGAACTTCACCTAAAATATACCAAAATGATTTTGATATAGAAACTCTTAGTCACATAATAGAACTGCATTTTCTGATAAATTTATCTAAAGAGAACCTTATTTAACTCATAAATTTGAGGCTTTTAGCATTATCCTTCTGGGTGTATAATTTAGAGCAGCCTTATGTTGAGTTGTCCATGAAGTTCCTAATGTTCATTATAAACCTTACTTATACAACAGTGTGTGGAGTACATGCCACTTGGGTGCATGTATGAAAATATTTTTGGCAGGAATTGTGATTAATAGATTAAATATTTGGGTCTCCGATAGGCATGGAGATAATGCTTCAGATTATTAATAAACTTCACGCATAGATGCTGGCTCTGGCAGCAGGTGTTACACTTTGGTCATTGCCTTCTGTTTGCTTGCTATTCATCTGGATCCGTTGGGGCCTTTGCCATTTGATTACGTTATCTTTTATCTACTTCAGAATTCTCCTCCGCACAAATATTGTAATGACACTTGAGCCTTGTGCCTTTATTTCTAGATTTTTCTGTTTTCCCAATAAAAATGTGACTGAACACTGTCAAACATAGTTATTCAAGTGGCTTAAGTTGGCTTTTTTTTTTTTTTTCAATTTTTTTAATGAGAAACAATTGACTGCTAAAATAGTATGGAAATTTTCAAGGTGTGATGCAAATGTGCTCTTTTCCTGCTACATTTCCTGATCTACTGCAATGCCTGCCAAATTTAAATGAGAGGTCTGAAGAGCCGTGGCATTCACCCCAGGCTTGGGCATAAATCAGACCTCTCTGGGAACGTAATTCATGCACTTGACTGACACACAAACACCAGGAAAATTCTGAAATTTTTTTCAGATTTCAGTATTTATAATGGGCACCATTCTGATTTCTGGGGTACCTAAATTAACAGAAATTATATTTGATGGAAAGGACATGTTTTGGAGCACTGACTTTTGGATAGCCATAAATACCTCTGGTAGAATGGAAGTCAGAGCTTGACTTAGGCAGGATTGGAGAACTAAGATAGAAGGACAAAGCTTTGGCATGATATTATTTTTCCTTTTCAACCAATAATTGTCCAATGTGAGGTGCATAAACTCTTGTTCTTGTTCCACTGTTTGACTGAGTTTTCAAGAAGCTGTATATTGAAGTCAAAGGGGTAATTTTATCTTGATCTTCTGGATCTGTGAAACTAATCTTTCTGGTGACACAATGATATATCTTCAACAGAAGATGTGCAATGTGCTGCCATCCTGCAGCAGAATCTGCTGAGTTTGCTCCATAACACACCTTTAGGCATTTAAGTTTTTTGAAGCACCTCAGCATTTTTGGTCAGAGCTTTGCTGAGTTTTTCTCCTGAACATATGGTTCATATGATTTGAGTAAATAAATGTTTTGAGGAATGTCTGCCTACCTTTGTTGAGCCTCATCTAGAGGAAGATTTTTATGCTTGGAAAGAAGCATCAGTTATACATTTAGTCTTTATTCTTTAAAACATAATCATCTTCAGTTTTCTTTAATTTTAGATGCATTGACCACTGGCAACTGTCCAAAGTTGTCCTTTGGATGGTTTTACTTTTTTAATTTTGTAGGATTAGAAGTTTTTTTTTCTCACTTGCAGAGTAATTAATGTCAGCTTATTATCAAAGAACATTAATGTCAGGTAGAAGAGTTCCTATGGTTGCTGTTATGCACTCCTACACCTGTGTATTGTAATAAGAAAAAGATTAAAAGAAATTCAAATAAAGGATCAGCTGAGAAAATGCTTTGGTTTCATATTTGATCACTTATTTCTCCCAGGCTGGTAATGCCACTCAAGTATGAAAGTTGCTGAACCAAATGAGCAAGGTTGCAGCAGCTGGCCAGTTTCCAGCTCTGATGAGTATTCATCTTTATGAGTTTGGGAAAAGATATAAACTGTGTTAGGCTTGCTTCTCAAACTTTGTTCACTGTAATGGCAGCTGACACATGTATGTATTTATCAACTGGGCCTGATGTTCACTTTTAAAAAAATGCGTAATTAAAAATTCAGTTGTTCAATAGCTGCTTTCAAGAATTCTCACATTTCTTATTTAATTTTTCACTCAGTTATTTCCTCCAGAGCAATTTCAACCATCTTTCTCATGTCTTTCATTCCACATTTTGAGAATGAGAAAAATCTGCTTCTAGCAGTTTGTACTTTGAGTCTTTTGTTTTCCTTTTTACTCTTATGCTAGGAAATGAAAAAGTAAGGATTTACGGAGGATTTCATTACTAAAAAACATGTCCACTTCTTTCATGTTGTTCCCAATGGACTAGTGTTTTGGTATCAAAACTACAATAATAACTTTTCTCTTTCATAGGCAGCTGAAATGTATATTATAAATTTTTACATGAAGCACTTCACAGCTGGGCATTATGAAATCTGTTTTGGAGAGCAACAGTAAAATAGAAAATTGCCCTAGAAAAGACATCTCTCTCTTCCTGTACTGGGGTAATTTTTGTTGAATTAGATCTTAGTTTTACTCTCTTGCTACAAGTTTGGAGATGTTCAAGTGAAGAAGTGTGAATCTGTATTGATATCTGGTAAAAATGGAAATTACTGTTAGCCCTTGGACTTTCACATGTCTTCTTGCTGTACCTCCAGTTGTCTGCTGCAGTTCAACAAAAGGATAGACCATGAAAGACTTGTCCTATTCTTCTAGTGAGAGAAGCTTTGTTAATCTGGGCTAGTTTGAAGTGGTTAAGAAAGGTTCAGAAAATTTATGCTGGGAAGCTTACCAGGTCTATATCTTTGCAGTGGAAAGCGTTCAAGGTTGGAGAAGTTTTAGCAGGATTCAGGAAGAAATACGGGAAGATTCCAAGCAAAACATTTTTTTCCATCTTGCTTAAGCTGAAATTGGGAAAAAGAAAAACAAAACAGAAGTAGTAATAAAGCCCCTCCTAATTTAACCACAGTATTCAGAAAGGAAAAAATGCTGACTGAATAAGCCAAAAGACATGAGTCAGAGAGATGTGACTGGGTCAATATTATTGTTTTGGTCATTAAATAATAAAAGGAAAGTGACGTACACTTCTGATCAAAGGGTCAGCCTGGGTCCATGGAGCACAGAAAACTGCATACAATCATTATATTGATGCCATGACTTTCCCCTATAGCACATCCCTGTGTAAGTCCATCCAAACAAAACAAACAGGCCCTCCACAACCTTTTGTGGCTCTGGAACAGAGCTTTCCCTGTGTCCCCCGGTTCAATTCCCAGCTGCCTGGTGCCCATGTCAGTGTGTCCCCTCAGCTGATGGCTGAAGGGGGAGGGAGGCACCCAGGGAGGGGATGCAGGGCTGGGAGGATGGGACTGATGTCAAGTGGTTACTGTGGCAACAGGGAGGGGACCAGCAGAGCGTGGGGGAGCAAAGGGGGATGGGGGCGTGGCAGTGTTACCATGGCAACAGATGAAGTGCCTTCCTCCCCTGGGTTGGAGATGCAGCTGCCCTTGTGTAGAATTACCTGCCTGGTGCTGGGGGCTTTGGGCACAGCATATCAAGAGTGCTTGTGTTGTCACCTATTTATATTAACTCTTTCATTTCTTGTTAGAACGTGAATCTGTGTGGGATATAAAGTGTTTTTTCCCACACAAGCTACACCCGTAATTATCTCTTTTCATGGGTCACAGGTTGTAGCAGAATTCCTTCTTATTCCTTCTAATATAGTGTAAAAAGCTATGTGCCAATATCAGGAATTAATCATGAATTACTTGAAGACATGCTGATTTAAGGTGTGAGTTTGTTTTGCACATCTTTACAGGACTATATTTCATTTTCCCAAATGAGCTTTGCAAGACAGATCTTAACATTTCTTGTTTGGGTTCTTTAATTTTTTTTCCTTTTTTCCCCCTTAATCATATTTTCTGGTAATTTTCTTGTAATTTCCTTTAAAATTTCCCCAACTGGTGAGTGATGGCATTTGTGAATATAAGAGAAATGTACTCATGTAAAACTGATAGGAACAACCTGAACTTCTGAATTTCAGTCATTGCAGGGCTCAGTGAATGGCAATCAGCCGTCTACTGTGTCATCTGGTGTCCCTTGTTCCCTCACTAGGGACAGTGAAGAATTACCAATGTCAATAGGTGTTTCAATAAGTCTCACATCAAAAAAGAACAGACTGAAATCAAGGAGGAATTGGAATTTGATGGAATTTGGCTTGAAAAGATGGGTTTTATGGCATGGCAAAACTAATTCTGGGTGTCAAACCATATAATACAAGAAGATTTGGGAGGAGGTATGGCTTGGATCACTGGAGCTCAGGGCCTTGGAGTTGGCCAAAACAAGAGATCAAAGAAGCTGAGGCAAGGATCAACCCCCAGATACTTATCCTATGAAAAAGTCCCTTTGCTTCTGTTGTGAAGCCTAGGTGAAGCATGCACACATTTACCTGCCGTGTTTTCCTTTGAAGAGGTGGGCTGTGATCTGGAGTGCTCTTAGGCTCGGAAATGTGATAAGGCTAGGCTCAGACTGCTGGGGCAGCCAGCACAGTCTTATGGGCTCCATATTTTGAACATGAAGTCTCAGCGTCCCCTCAAAGCATGCTCCCAGTAGTGCAGAAGCAGAGAAGGCTCTGTTTTCACCCGAGCCAGCAGTTCACAGGGTGCAGGGCTGCCCTGGCTCCTGTGGAGGCCAAGAGCAAGAAAGGTTTGTACACAGACTCATTACAGACCATCCCCTTGTGCCTAGGTGGCAAAACACTTATTTTTAGAGCAGTTAAACATTTGCATTTCCCTCATATGCAAATTAGGGCTTTTACAGATGAGCTTTTTTCTACTACTTTGTGCACAGTTGACTTTTTTGTGCATCATTTTGCTTAATTAGAGTAACACCTATTCACATCCTGTGGATATAGGATATAACTCCCCTGCTCGCTGTGGCTTCATTTATTTCCCTGATTTCTGTCATCCAGAATTTTAAACTCTCCTTTTGGATCCTATTTATGTTATAATAAATTCAGACTTTGTGGCCTGGGTATGTCTATTCTGCTAAATCAAAGATATCCAGGGATCAATACTTGTCCCCAAGACTTAGTGGCACCAACTGGTGTATGTCTACATTTTTTTAGTTTTAGCTGCCTCTGTGCCACATTTGCCTTGGGAGCAACAGTGCAAGGAATTCAGCTGACAGTATAGTGAGGTGAATGACTGGATGTGGGTATTTGAGCTATGTGTGTGGTCTCTCTTTATTCAGCTGTGGGGATGCAATCAGTGAGTTAATGTTTGTTTTGAGCAAATGCAGGATTGTGTATATTTATGTATTTTGACCCTTGAAAGTGTTCGGTGATGCATGGCAGGATGGTTTGAGATGGTGAAATATCCCCGGTGAGCTGTAGCTTTCCTGCATCTTGGAGAAGACATGAATGCCCTCAATATCTCAGCTTCTGAGAAAAAGAGGTTGTAATATTTTGTTTCCCAATCATGGTGTTATAAGAGTGCAACTTTCTGGGACACTTGGGTTCTGTAGTAGAGTGGCATGTGGGTTCTTAAGGTATAACATGGCCTTAGGGGTTACCTGAAAGTGCCTCTGGAGGGGAGCAGCTAGAACATGACTTTTACCTACCTGATCTTCCCATCTGCCTCCCTAAAAGTGTTCCTTACCATCTTTTCTCTGGCTCAGAACTGTGTGTGGGACCATCACTGTACCTGACCCTCTACTCTGAGTGTCTGCCCTGTCTCCCATTCCCTTACAACTCTTCTTGTGCTAAGAGTGACAGTAAATGTGAAAACATCATGGTAAGCTCTCCTTTCCTAGGTTCCTGATGGCATAAAAGACATTTCAAAATATTCTTTCACTTCTTAGATTAAAAGGCACTCTTTCCAGTTAAAAAATCTGTTTCATACAGAGACTATGAGCATAAAGACTTTTTGTGGTTTTGTGTGCAGTCTTTGAGAATGCATTTATTTTTTGTGAAAGATATAGTTTAGCTTCTGTTTTGAATAAGGTAATGCTTCAAAAACTATGTTTATAAAGTTGGGAAATCTTCTATTGTAATATGCAAATACTCTTGAGTATGTTTATAATTTTATAAATTTTTCAGATATCAAGCATTCTTAGGAGACATTGGTAATGTACTTTATTATGTTAGGTACAGCCATTAACATATATTCACAGTCTCTTAATTTTCTCTTTCTTTGTTTCTTCTGGTCAGGGATTATTAATTTTTATTTCTTTACTATTTCCACAGGAGTTAACCTTGTCCTTGTGCTTTTATGTTACTAAATTCTTAAGTTAACAACCTTGGTTTCTTCAGTTACGCATTTTTAGTCTCTTTCTCTCTCCCATCCCGACTGCTGTCTTAGTAGTAAAGCCTTAAATTGCAGGTCAGAGTGAGCACTGTACTTTCTCTGTCAATCCCAGAAAACATTGTTCCTTCCAGCAGCAATCTTCTTAGGAAGGACTACTCTGACTAGCATTTGGAGTAACAGTGCTCACCAGTTAACAGAGATGAAAAGTCTGCGCGCTGCCGTGTGCATCCCCTGCACTTCTTTGCATGCTTTGGACACCTCTTTTCTGAAGCAGACCAATTTTAAGCTTATACAATTATGTCTCATCAAAGGCAAAGCTTCCCATCAGGCACAGTCTGGAACAGGACATGAACCCTGACACACCAAGAGAAGAGGCTGTGGAAATGCAGTTGTGGCATGATCATAGCAATCAGGATGTCTTTGGGAATGCTTTAATAGCAACAGAAGCCAACAAAAGGCTCCAAAAGGAAATGGGAAGTGGCAATACTTAAAAAGTCTTCCACCAAAAGGGGAGAGAACAGGGCTACAGCCGATTTTCTGAAATGCATTATTTCTAATTTCATGCTGTGTTTCTGACTGTGAAATGATTGATTGAAGCAGAGGAGATAATCCATCAATGTTGAGTGAAGAGAAGTCTCAAAGAGATGTAAGGGGATGGGCCAAGCCAAAAATCTCCAGCTCTTCCTGTAACTGAATGGAAGAAGTTATCTGGAATGCAGAAGGCCTAAAGCTAGCCTCCAAAGAGCCAAAATAGGCAGAGGGAGACAGACAAATGTTTTCTCAGAGAAAGGAAGTGCTATATGATACTTGCATACTTTGTTTCTTGTGTGAAGTTAGAGGTCTTTTCCTCTTTATAATAGCAGAAAATCATCAGTGAAATAACTTTCTGAAGCAGGCAGGAGGCAATACTGCAGTGAAGAAGGTGAGCTTCCATCCTCCTTGCTCCAACATTCCTACTGAGTCAGTGATGAGAATAGCTTGCTTTTTTTTTCGACTCCAAGCATTCAGCTATGGAGATGATTAGTGCTGCTTGCTGAAATATTTTGATGTTGCTAACTAGAATAGCCCTTATATTTGTAAAGACAATCTCAATTTTGAATTTGCTTCTTCCACTGTATTTTGCCCATGGGACCGTGATGCTTGTAACAGTATGAAAGTACCAAAGCAAATTCTCAAAAAAAGGACCAAGTTATTGAAAGCCTTTCTATACATAAAACAGTTTGGAAAGTTTTCAAACATATATTTTACTACTACTGTAAAACTAATCTTAATCTCTTTCTTTTGACTGTCTTTTGGAGGTAAAGCCTTAACACTGATGGGAAAGACAAATTCAGATTAAGAAGAGAAAAAATCCAAAAGTGGGAATGTGTTGCCCACTCTTCCACTCTCAATAGAGGCTATTAGGAATTAGGATCTGGAAAGGGAGCAGGAGCACAGAGAGTGGAAACAAAGCAAACTGGTGGGGAATGGGAAGGTGATTCCTGCTATGCTGTCTGTTAGGCAACAAACCCAGTGTTGTATTGTGTGAAGTAAATAAACCCCCATTAACTCCTGGGCAGCCTCTGGAAACACAAAGCTCCAGCCTGGCAGAGATACTTCAGGAAAAGTTACAGGCAGCCCTAACAGTGCTACTCCACTCATCCCAAGCTCTGCTGAAAGCAAGGCAAACTTTCAGGACCTGTGTGAGAATTACTGTCTTCACAGAAGGCTTGTGTTGGTCTTGATACCTCAAGAGTTTTGAATGTACACTGCATATGAAGTGCACTATTTTACTGTGTTTTCTAGAGCAAATATAGTTTATTTATTTCTGCACTATTTCCAAAAAATGACAATGTAGATTTCCATTGATAGAACTTTCAGTTCCTTTCCACAGGATATCTGAGAGGTTTTAACCAGCTCCTGAAATTAAAATGCAGGTTGCACACAGGGTACAAACCCAAGCAAAAGCTGTCAAGCAGTACTATTAAGGTTTACATTAAAGCTTAACATTTTAAGCCTTCTAGAGGTCTCCTGAGATCACAGTTCCTGACTTTTCACAATCTATACAGCGTGCAGTCTGATCAATAATCAGCACACATCGTGTGGCAGCTGCTGTGAAACTACTTATTTCCATCAATACCAAAAATAGGTATGATCAAGGTACCTCTTTCAAATTACCAAAAGTCTTTTCATAAGATGGACAGAGCACAATTCTCTCCTCATTCTAGCCCAGGGTAAAATGCAATTAATCAGGGAAGCTGAAGGTGGCCTCAAGAGAATTACTCTCGGTGTTTTGATATCAGACATGTGAATGTACTGGTTCAGGAAGAGGGAACCACTCATTCCATATTTCAGGGAGCATTTCCTCTTTCACTCATTTGTCACACAACTAAACAGGCAGGTGAATCAGTCATTGAACTTTTCTTTTAGTGGTGAGCTGGGCTGGAAAAAATACGCTTTTACTGAAAATCACCTTCGAACTCCTAAGAGATTACTCACTTTTAATGTTCTCAAGTGCATCAGAGTGCAGAATAATTATAAACAGACATCATGAGCATTTCTTTAGTATTTGGGACATTTTCTATGAAAACACAATATCTCAAACCCTTCCCTTTGTACTTCTAAGCCAAGCATGACAGGGGCATAAAGAAAGAACGTTCCTGGGTGTGTTCACCTGTGGTCTGGGGCTGTGTGCAGTAAGGGGGGAGACTCCCAGTCTTTAGAGATTTGCTCCCATGTCTCTCCTGTTTCCCTGAACAGCCCCTTCCCATGTTCCCTTTTAAAACATAATACTTAACATTTCTATGACATTTTGTACATAACAGGCTCAACCATTATTCATTTTTTAAGCATACTTCTTACTGAGTGGTTTAGGCTGAAATACAACAGCAAGGTTTAATACTTATTTCCAGAACAGTTTTAGACTTAGAAATGGGATTTCCAACTTCAGTGAAGCCCAGCCTTTTGGTAGCTAAAGGAGATTTTATCCCTTACACAGTTTATTATAGTAGTTCCAAGCTTCTACAATGTTTGTGGTGTGTTGTGGTGTGCTGGCGTGTTATACAAGGGGTGTAGGAGGGCACAGAATTATTGTAATATAAACTGGACCCTAATTATATAGCTATATTCAGTTGATTACCAGCCTCGCACAAATGCCAGTAGCAGCTTTAATGATTTACAGTCTCACTCTATCACCAATCAAGATGCAGGTTCTAAAATAAAGAAAAAAAACAACAAAAAAACCACAAAAGGAGTCTAGTAGGCAGTAGTAAAAACCTGAAACATATCATGCAAGAAATTCTTGCATTTTTTCCAAGGACAGGATTCTTGACATTGTTGTTGTGAAGAAGTTTGAAAACGCAGAAAAAATGAGAAGGTTGCAGCAGAAGCAACAAAGGAATACCACACTATTTATCTGTAGTCATTCGCATCCATTACCTGACTGTGACAGCCTATTGCATCATATTTTTCAGAATTAAAAGGAGACATTATGATAGGAGAAAAGCTCCATATATTACCAACAGCAGGTTAGCTACTCTTTTGACTGAGAAAACAATTGGAGACTTGGGTGAAAAGAATGCATTTTTCTCTGTGACTGCAGCTGACTTAGACAATGGCATTTTCAAGGTGTTCACAATCATTAATCATTCCTACACAGCTGAAGGGCAAATAATTCAGTGCTGACTCTTGATTATTTTCAAAGTACTAATGAAACCACATTAGGAATATTTGGACATGTGAAAAAAAAAAAAGCTGAAATCAAGTAGTTGGAACTTTGACTATCTGCAGCTATTTTCAAGTAATACTGTTGCTAAATCTGGGTTATAGCTTCTGTCCACAAATCAGTGAAAATTAAGTAGGTAAAATTTTCTTTAATTTCTTGTTCTCTACAGAACCATAGAACAGGAAAATACCATCTAATTTTCCTCATCTCATTCAGTCATTGCTCTCAGCCAATGTTACAGATTTAAAGAATTTATAAAATTTGAATGGGAAAAAATGTTCTACATGAGACAATTACTTGCATACTGTGCAGGTAAAAAAGCCCTAATATGCTCTCTTGGTTTTAAGAGTTACTTTTGGAAGCTATGTGAGCATTGTCAGGTGTCAATTTACAATCCCATTTTCAAAGATAACCTCATAGGAGGTGATACAGGGTTTTTTCTGTGACAAAATGTCCCTTAAAATTTTAAGACGATACTGAGTGCTTCTTGCAAAGAGAAGTCTTGCAAGTAGAAGAATCTGTCTCTTTATGATGAAATTTATAAAATAATATGTTCATTAAAGGTTAATTTGCAAAAAAAAGTAGCCATGAGAAATTCTTTGGTCATAAGTAGCTATGCAACTTTGGGGAGTAATAAAGAAAAAAAAAAGACATTTCACACAAAGATACACTGTTAGCTGCCTGAAATGAGGCTTTATATTTTCATACAATCAAACAAAATACAAATAAACCGATTAAGTTTTAGTGGGAAATGAATGGATTTTTCAAAGTTTGGCTGCTCTGAAATGAATGCATGCAGGCACTGTGTGAATACATGGTAAAAGTGGGTAGCATGGCAAACTAGGTGCTATTAAGACAAGAAGACTTTGTGACAGAACACTTTTCTGTACATGACCTCAGTATTTCATGTAGAATGTGTTTTACCTTTTTTGCTGCTGGGAAGAAATCTTGTTTAAATGTTGCTGGTTTTCACTTCTTCCTGTGTTCAATGTAGCAGTCAATAGCTGCTGCCAGGAAAAAAAAATGGGAGAAGGAAGAATTGGAAGATTATTAACAAAATTACTGGTGCAGTGGTAGAACAGAACATGAAGAATATTGTTAGAGTCCTAGGATGTTGTTTCATGTGAGGCATCACATCACTGAAACCTATGTACTGCCCCGAACTCTCAAAGTGCAATCACTGTGTTTTGTAAAGATCTAAAATGGCAGATGTTGGCCAGAAAATGAAGAGTATTACTTTCTTTTATCATATGATATTGACCTGTCTGTAAAACCAACATAGAGACCTTTCTTCTGGCAGTATCTTGTTGGATGCTGTGTGCTGGAGATCAGTGTACCAGCTCTGTGCAAAAAAGCATATGGGAGCTGTTGCCTTCACTGGGAATGGAGTACCTGTTGTCAGTGAAGACAGAGGTAATTTTCTGAAATATGCATAGACTTGGAACCATCAGAAATGGAGAACTGAGTGCCAACTTCAAAAGTGACTTATTTGCTTAGTTAAAGACTGAAGAAATTCCAAAGGTTAATGGAAGGGATGTACTGATATAACATTCACTTTTAAAAGGGATTAATGGTGAGAATCTCAATTCAGATATTGAATGGAAATGTGTGGTTATTTTTCCTGGAAAAATTTTGGTTTTGTAGTTTTTACATTCTGACTGAGGACTTTAAATACTTTATTTTTTTTTTAATAGGGTTAAAGTGTTTAAAAATTCCACGCAACCAACTTCAACCAACTTTAGTGACTTTTCTTTTAAAAATGCTGCTTCGTTTTTTATCATCTCAGCTTGCCAAAAGAAAAATGAAGGTTTTTTTCAGAACTAATTAACTCCAGAAGATCTGGGAACTGTTTAATTTGAGTTGAAATTTTTTTATTAAGGCAAATGGAGTGGCCCATTCTACAGGTATTTTGAATAATGATCATTGGTGGCAGCAATAAATAACAAAGATGCAAAATGGGAGTTGGGCAGTGGTGTCAGCATGACCCTGTTTCTAGGCTGATGTAATCCATTTAGCCAGAGTGGTTTACTGGAATAGAAACCACAATGTTACATTTACACTGCTGCTGGGGCCCACTTTGCTCAGATGTAGCTGCAGTACCTTCTCATGGGAATGTATTAAGGAGCTCAAGGTCTTTCCTTTCTTTTGGCAGGGTAGAAATCCTGAATACCTTAAATCCTAAAAATCATTAAATATGCATGATATACTAGAAATGAATTATGGTTACTCCTAAATTTAGTCAAAATTAAGCATTCATATAAAATAAGCTCAAATGTGAATATCATGCAAAAACTTATGCTGTGAAAAGACAGCACTGTCATTAGCCAGCTGTATACAAATGGGCTTTGGTTCTATAAATACAGATTCTCACATGTGGGCTAGGAAAAGCAACTCTACTCACTCAGCATTTGGAGAAACCCATAGACATGTCTGGCATATTCCTTTCTGCAGAAGGTGAATGTGCCAGTACTTGTCATTAGACTTTCAAAGGCTAAAACGCAGTTGACTTAAAGAAAGAACATCAGTGCTCTGACATCTAAAACCTGGTGCATTAAGGATGTTCTTTCTGAATAACAGAGGTGCACTGTGTACATTACATTACATGCTTCAGATCTGTGGAGATGTCATCCATTTGAAAGAAAAGTCTCTTCAGATTCAAATCTGTCATCTTCCCTGCAAAACTAATGCTAATAATACAATGAGAAATAGAAGTGAGATAAGCTATGAAGGAAAATGGATGGTCCTTATTGCCTTTGGTGGCTAGGCTTTAATTCCTGAGGTGATCTACTACCTGGTGTTTGGATACCTGCTAGCACCACTTATGCACCTTTTGATCATTTATCATCTAGAGATGTGAGGCCCAGAGTGTGTTTTGGACTTGGATTACAGTGCCAGTGAATTGGGTTTCCTGGTGTTACAGCATCAGCTTTGAAGGTGTGGCCCGCCAAAAATGTAATAGCACAGGAGAAACAGGGGCCTCTTGGCAAAAACACTGTCCTCAATTCAGACTGCAAGCTCTACTAACTATATAGAAATACACTGTCTATAAAGAAAAAACCCAATACTACTGTATTGAAACAACAGACAGAAAGAAGTGAAATAAAAGCAAATTCAGACTTTATATATAGCCCTAATTAATTACCCTTTGTTTAGATATACCAGGAGTGCATCTATCAGGGGTCCTAGAGAGATGTTTTCCTTTGGATTGTTCCCAAGCCCTGTATTAGCCCCTGCTGTAGAGCACACACTTTGTGCCACATCATTGAACGTCATCCCTGTGACAGCCAGCTCTGTGATACTGGGAGGGTATTGCATGATGGACTCGGATGTTTCCCTGAGGTTCAAAAATAGAGCAGTCTATTATTCATTTTTCAGTCTTTGAATAGAGGAAGAGGAACACAAGCAAATGTAGCATGACCTTTTCCAGCCTCTGGTGGCTTGAATTCACAGTTCAAATACAAAATTAAAATACAATTTCTTCCATGGGGCTTAAGTGTATAAACCATGGTGTTTATATGTTCACCTGTATAATTTTGTCTGTCCATGTGTACTTTAATTTCTGCATTTATATATATGTACTATGATGGCTTACCTACAGGAACAGAACAGTAAAACATGGAGTAAATGGAAGGACAAATTTAATGTAAATTAAAGTATTAGCATATTCAGGGATGAGTGTTCAGCTCTTAGAATCAGGGTCTGTAAAGGAGCACATGCCTGCCTTTTCACTCTACTGCAATGTGGCCTGAGAAAGCGTGGCTGAATAATTGGTAGCAAATGGGAAAATTATTTTATTGCATTTACACAACCTCTTCCCTAAAAAGCTTCATATAATCAGGGGAATTTACTATTCTCTAGCTTATGTCTGTTGGTCCTGTTCATCTTTCATGTCTCTTATTGGTTCTATGACAAAGAAGTCTCTGTAAATTATACCTTTTAGCTGTGACTTTTCAGAGACAATGAAAAAGAATGTGCTAATGCTGAAATTGTTACGGCACGGGACTAATGGAAGTGAGATGTTTAGCATGTTTCATTAGGCAGCTAGATATAAAAATAAAAGGGTGAAAAAAAATGAAAAAAAAAATATTCCTAAGGCAGTAGAGAAAGAAAACATAGCTCCATTGGCCAGAACATATACCCTGTTGATCTGCCCCAGAAGAGACTTAATCAAACACCAAATAGTATGAAATGTGGAACTGATTTCAATTGATGTATCATGCTTTCTTTGCAGGAATATCAAATTGATATATTTTTTGCCCAGACGTGGACAGACAGCCGTCTTCGTTTCAACAGCACCATGAAGATACTGACTCTGAACAGCAACATGGTTGGCTTGATCTGGATCCCAGACACGATATTTCGTAACTCAAAGACAGCAGAGGCCCACTGGATCACCACCCCCAACCAGCTCCTCCGCATATGGAATGATGGCAAGATCTTGTACACCCTCAGGTGAGCACTTGGCAAGGTGCAGGGCTGAAAGCTTCTCCCAGCTCTGGTGTAGTAAGAGTAATTTTCAGCAATATCTTTGCTCTCCTCTGCTGTTTTCTTCCTGATGCGTATGTGGCCATGCTTTGCAAATATTTAATTATTCAGGCATAAGTACTTCTAAGTTTAAAAAACAAAGACTTGTCTTTCTATGAAAGCAACCTTGAGAAATGGGAAATAAGTCAGTCTAAATTGCACAAGCTGGGCTTTTTAGTGCTTGTAATAAAATTGGGAATATGTAGTCCCATAAAACCTGTCAAAAGCCTTTTTGATCGGAGTTAGATGCAGGGTTGGATAAAGCATTTTTAGATTCATGCTAATGCCAATACTTGATTCTTCAAATAAGTCATGCTGAAAGATAGTCTGTCACATCTCATCACAAGGGTGAATTGCTGGAGGAAAGGCTTTTACAGTTTTCTAATCTTTGTGATAAAATCAACTATATGGTATTAGAAATACTGTATATATTTGCATTTTAAAAAGCCTGTGGAATCAAAATATGTGTTTACTTGTGGAAGAGATGAGATGTTCAGAAGGGAGTTTTGCCATAAGCCATGTTCCACAAGGGAAACTGTTTTAGAGATGTGCCTTTCACGCTACATTTTCTTCTGTGGTTGTGTTCAGCCCTCTCAGTGCACCTGAGAGGGCTGATCACACTTGCAGCTGCTGTTGGGCTCCAATACAAAGTCTTTGGAAAACAATAAGAAAGGAAATAAACATCTGGAAAAGCTGTTGATATTTCTAGTGCCTTTTCCTTCTTAGGCTTGCTCTACTGTGAAGAGCTTTTGCTTATTGCATTTGCCTTTAGCTGAAGAGTTTGGGGATTAAGGTGTCTGCTCCAATATTCTCTTGGTTGGGTTATTGTTTTTGGTTTTTTTCTCTCAGGAGATTTTGATTATGTATTTGGTTGGGTTTTTTTCCATGAAGTTCTGTTTCAGTATTTCAGGCCAATTATCTACATAATAGTAGTTAGGCTTACATACCTCTCACTAAAGAAACTATTTGTCAAGCGGACTACAAAATTTGTCTAAACCAGCTAAAATTATGTTAATACTTGACCCATTGGAATGAGCATTTCTAGTTTGTGAAAGATGTTTTGAGTCCTTTTTGATCTCTCAGGTTGACCTCCTTTTTACACAGGAAAAGCTGTTGGAATGATCATTGTTAACACTGTGTAATTCAAACCAAATTCACCTAAGTGTCAGGATTGGTATGACGTGGAAGAGGTAGCTAGTGTATGCCCTGGTGTTGTCAGGTGTTGATGGTTGTTATGTGTACAGGAGGAAGTGTACAAGGTGCAATCATGCTCCATCTTCTTCCCTGCCCCTTTTAGGGTGTGAATGCCCTGCTGCTGCAACACTGCAAATCTTCTAGTGGCAGTGCAATCATTTAATAATAAGGGCAATTTACTTCAATAATTAAATTCCTCACAGGTGACCTGTTCCAAGACAGTTTTTCTCTGTGCCATCCTATATCTGTGACACAAACCTTTCACCATAAAGTTTTTAATCTTTTATTTATTTTCCAAAAGGAAAAGCCTGCATGGCCCACATGCATTAATTCTGTCATGAAACTATGTAGCATTTTTTTAAAAGACTACAATAAACTAGCACTTAATTCAATTTCCCTGAGTAAGTACATTCACTTTGTAGGCTATTAGACTGAAGATTATTGATTTTTATCAGTAATTTTAAAATTGGCTGTGTTCGTAGCATACTTTGTTTTAGGGATGTCATGTAAAAGCAGCTTTCAAGTAGAGATGAAGATGTTTCTGCTGATCTGTTTGTTGCATCTGTACGACAAGAATGGCATATAGAGATTTATTAGGTTTTAGAGAGACAGCCTGAAGAAATTGAACGAATTTTAAGTTCATGCTATAAGTACACATGGAGAATATTTTTATAAGTTTCCCTCTGAAGTTCAGATTTTGTGGAATTGCATACAACATGATCCATGTTTCCTGTTATTTTTGTAAAGAACAGTTGTTTTCATCCCAGAACCTTCTATGATGAATTGTCTAGAGAAACACATATGCACAAATTCCCTGGGATCCAGAAAGTCTTGATCATGTGTCTGAAATTATTTAAGATAATTGTCGTTGTTTTGTATCAGGCTTAAATAGCCAATGAACAATCTGAAAATATGGTTCTTTCCTTTCAGGCCTTACTTGTGGATATCAAAGCATTCTTGCATGGTGCTTAAGGTTTCCCTGCCTCCTGCTCTGGCTGTTGCCTGTACTGGCACACAGTAACAGACCCTTGGTTTCTTCACAGGCTTACCATCAACGCTGAGTGCCAGCTGCAGCTGCACAACTTCCCCATGGATGAACACTCCTGTCCTCTGATATTCTCCAGCTGTAAGTGCTTCTTTGATGCCTTATTCCTGTGTATGCAGGGGCATGAGTTTAACGCTGATTTCTGTCAGGTTCCATAACCAAAAAAACAGGTTCCATAATTGGTCAATTGTTCCATAACCAGTAGAAGAAGTATAGGTTTGCTCAAATATTTAGGGAATTTTTGTTATCCTCTCTTGCACTTCTGATCAATGGACTTATGACATGAAGTCTCCTGCAGATTTACTCTATTATTTTTATTAGAATCAGACTTTTTAGCTGATACCATAGTTACAAACTCAGCAGATATTCCTACCAGTCTGTGCCATGTTAATTTATACAATCACTTGACATTGCAAATGAGAATTGAAACCACAGTTTTCTGGGAAAGGTGCACAGCATGGGGACATGCCCAGCAATCTCTGAACATCTGAGTTTATAGCACATAGCCTGGTAATGCCTCTCTGTTTCCTAGTAAAAGTAAATGGTGCAGCTACTGTAAATCTCATTTTCCTTTTATTGCTCAGCTTTGCCAGCAGTCCCAGTGTTGTGTTGTATGTTGTGTTGCTGGCATATGTAAAACCTTCCTAACAGACAAAACAAATATATGGGAAAATGTATGGAAAACAAAAGTCAGGTGAGTTAATTCTGGGGTCCAATATTACTCTGAGAAGTTATCTTCATACTGATTCATTTAGAAAACTTTGAGAGCTGTCTGTTCATAGGAATACCTGCACAGTTTTGTAATCCAAAACCACACAATGCAAAGGTTTTAAAAACATTTTTATAAGGATCTCCACAAAAGATTTAAATCTTGACAATCTATGAGACTCAGGATATGTGTTCTTCAGAAAGTGAAAGGAAAATGTATAATTTTGTCCATCTATTTAGAAACGAGATTAACTCCCTAATCCCTTTTAAAGTGATAGAAGAATAACACTATTGAATATTTTCATAATAAATATGCTATTGTGATGGTATATATTTCTGTTTATAAATATTATACAAACAGTGATCCACAATCAAAAAACAGATTTGAATTTCTGACCCAGGATTTATTTTTCTTTTTACGCAGGAATAAAAAAAAAAAATCTGTCATATAAATATCTCCCTGTCCTCTAAAATTCTACCTCTATGTTGCCAATTTTTTTATTTTTGTATGTATAAGTGAATCTGGGCAGAAGTACACAGTTGCTTGGTTAATTCAGGTGTATGTAATAGATGCATATTCAACTACAAGAAGAAGATAGCTCCTGAAGGAGCTTTCCTGCTCATGAACAACTTGTCACTGAACTGTATGCACCTCAGCTATCTTTAGTTACTACATAAAACTGCTCTTGTGGCAATCTGCTGTTGTTTTGTTGAAGAGCTGGGAAAGGTTTGTGAACTTAAAAATCAAATTCCAGAGATTTAAGGAAACCTACTAAAATTTTGGTTGAAGTCCAAAGACACTAATTAAACCACATAAATTCTAGTGTTCCTGTGATAGCAATATTCAAAGAAAGTGAACTCCAGTAAACAGGAAGTCACTTCAAACCTTGCATTCCCTAATAGCTAGACATTTGCTAAATGGAAGTAAGTTATGCTCTATGGTTTTTATTGAAAGAGAGAGGATATCAGTGGGTAATTCAGCAGGCTCTGCTCCATGGCAAAGTTCCAAATACATTTTGCAAATGTTCCTCCTAATTTTGATCTATTAGCTCATAACATTTATGACCTTGGAATGTACATGCGTTTCCATCAGACATGTACTACTGTCTATGGAGATGGAGATTACATTGGATAAAGCAAAATATGAATGTGTTGCAGTTCCTGTGTATGTTCTTTGTAGTTTCTTTCCAGATGGAGGATCCTGTAGAGGAATGTTAAAATAATATTTTATAGTTTTGTCAACATTTTTGGTCATGTTGACTACAAGGGTTTATTTCTTTAGATTCATACTGAATTACATTTTTTTCCTTGAACAGTTTTAATGCTGCTATTGCCATCATACAGGACATCTCCTGTATGATTAGTTTGTTACATAACTCACTTATATTTTCAGTCTTGTGTACATTCCCAGCAGTGTCTAGCTAGATAGCACTCAGTGGGACTCAGGAAGTGAATGTGTGAGTGAATGCATGAATGATTTATTACTGCCTTCTATGACAAGTTTCTGAAGGGACAAGCTGATTAGGGATTCCAAGATGTATGTCTTTGAATGAAATAATAACCTTTGTAGAATTCACAGCTCAGCTCTGCTTCCCCCTTCTTCCCTTCCATTTGTTCCTCAGCACACAGACAAATCTTTTTAGTTTCCACTGTAGGCAGACACAAAGAAGCACAAGTTTCAAGAAATATTCCACACACCTCTACACACAGATGAAGTGTAATATTTGAAATTTATGACTTTTTATATAAATTTCCCTTGATATTTCAGAAATAATGAAACTCATCTTAAATTTTTTTTCTAGAATATTTACCTCTAGTGCCAGCTAATTCACACCTAACCCTGTTGTTACTCTGGGGACAGTTGATTCCCTCAGTGGGAATGCTGAGCTCTACTTCATCTGGTTGCCAGGATGAATAAGGAGAAAGCAGTGGCTTATAAAAAGGACTCATCTCAGTGTGCTAACAGTAGTTACACCTACCCCTCCCTGTGGAGAATCTTGTTCAAGAACAAGTTCCTAGAGCTCTCTAGTTTCTTTTACAGGACTTAAAAAGTATTGGCATAATCTGAAGCTCTTCAACCTGTGCACGTTTTGTGTGTGGGGTGACATGAGGAGGTGACTCATCTGGCATATCAGGCCTTGTGGTCTGTGTGTGTCTGCCGGTGCTGTTCTTGTGTAGATGTGCACTCAGCACACTGCTTATGGAGAAGTTGATCCCAGTAACAAAATGCAGGGCTGCTGTGCCATGTGACAGTTTGTGTCTGTTCCATGCACCAGATTGGTTTGATCAACCACATGTGCCAAGCAGGATTTCTCCCTAACGAGCTACAGCAAGGCATGGTATGAATGTGCATTTCCCTGTAAATGTGAAGAAAGAGTCAATGCTGTGACTTCATTGCACTAAAGCAGTCTTGGATAGATTTTGCTCTGTATAATCACTCTTCATATGGTTTTAAAGTACTATATGCAACTACGTAAAAATATTCTGTCACTGTCATTCTTCATTTGGGTTAATTTATCCTCCTGAGCCAAGGGAGGCTGCTGTGCTGCTTTTGGCACTCAAATAGCACATTAAACTGTCTTGGTTATCTCTATTCAGCATTGATTTGAGCATTTTGGAAATACTCACAGGATGCTGCCATAAAATTTAGTTTATTGAGGTAGTTAGGATTCACATAAACTTCAGGAAGGAAGAGGAGGTGTTCTGTCTGAAGGATGATATCAACACAAGAAGAAATAAATAAAACACAAGCAAAAAAAGGCAGACTGGGAATGAAAAGTTAAGCACATTAATTGTGAAACTTCTGCAGGGAACTGTGGGTGCTGAAATATTATAACGACTGACAAGTGTTTGAACAGAGCACTAGAACAACAGTACATTGGGAGCCATCAAGCATAACAAGATCACTGTAGTAACAGCCACTACTTTTTTATTCTGAGGGATAAAAGCATTACAGATTAAAGAGCAGGAAAAAGGGGCTGTATGGCTAAGCTACTTGAAAGAACTCTTCAGCATTAGAGTTATCATGTGACTGCTTTCTAGCTAGCTTACATGGTTTTAGTTTTCCTTTTTCAGTCACTGGTGAGACTGTTGAATGTTCTGGATTTTCTTGATTCGAGGGTACTAAGCATGCTGTAAAAATAATGTGAGAATGTTTGCACCCAAAGCTGTGTAACAGTTAATTGTTTGAGGTCTTCATTTTTTCCAGACCAGCAGAAATCTCCTCTCCCCATACATGTGCCCAAGATTAACTTGACACTCCTTCAGGTGACAGCATATGAAAGCCATGACAAAATGAAGCTGACAAGTCCATTACACCTTGTTTTGAGCATCTGGTCAACTAACTTTTTAATGATGTCCAAGGAGGTTTGTGGTGGGAATGTGTGCTGGCTGCATACCTGAGGTCTGAAACAATCTGTAAGGCCATGCCTGGGGCTTTACCAGATGCAGTAGCACTGAGCTACAGTGCAAAATGCCAAAAAAAAAAAAAAAAAAAAAAAGGTGACCAAATTGATTAATGGGTTTTCACTGGTTTGTTTTTCTCATTGCTGTTTTGATCAAACTGCAGAGATACAGTTGTTCATTTTTCAAAGCACCTTTGACTTAGACAACAGGAATTGTGGCACCCTTTATAGGCAATTACTGATCTGCTCCCTAGTGAGAAGGTCTGGTGTCTTGAGCTGCCCATTATTGGAGAATGGCTGCAAGACAGGAAGAGGTGGGCATGCCCAGAATGCCATTCTTACTGCAAACACCAAAATACTTATACAAAGGTTCACAAAGAATTCAGTTACTTTTAGTTAATTTAAAATAGGAAAAAGCAAGATTTCCAGCTATTGATGGTCCAGTTTGTTCAGTCAGGACTTAAATGAAATAAGTTTTGCCTTTTAAATGTCAAAGTTGTTTTGGGGTTTTTTAAAGTGACATACAAAAGCATAGCAAGTATTGCAGGAAAAAAAACTGAAGGAAATGTGCAATGCTTTTAAAAGAAATTTATCCAAATCTAACATAGTGCTTGAAAGGAACAGATCCCATTTTTCTAAATATAAACTCAGTTCAATCAAATGTTCCCCCTTTGAACATGAAACCTCTTATGGATATGCAATCAGTACTTTGAGCCTTGTATCATTAATTTCTAACACAACTAGCTGTCATCACCCATTTTAATATGTTTCTCCTAGCCTAGAAAAGTAATTGCTGGTTTTGTGGAATGAGCTGTGCTTTGTTTCATCTCCTTTGTCATCAGCAGAGTCATTAATACAGTCTGAGGGCAGAAATTTACTTCTGATGAAGAACAGGCCAGAAGGAGCACAGCTTAATGTTCATGTCTCAAGAGGAGTTTCATTAAAGATGCTGGGAAGGCATTGTAATGTGCAGAAAGAGCTTTAATCCAGATCTGAATTTCCATCTGTGCTTTCTGTAATGGGCTGAGCCAGATCATGGGGCATCAATGGAATTCTTGAGCCAGTTCTTGTGATGAGCATATTTTAGCTATTGCCACTTTTTCCTCTTCTTGGAAGGTAGTAATATTTGTTTGCATCCATCCTTCTCTTCAGAAGACTGTCTTTTTCAGAGAATAGTCAATACAGAGAGGTCTTACAAAGAAGAAAGAAGAAATATATTTATGGAAAATTTGTCCTTTGAAGTTTCCTGCCAAGCTCTGTATTTAGCATATGACTTTTGTCATATATGCCAATTAATGAGCATAATATGTGAAGCATATCTGTGACACATACCTCCTCCTATTCATCTGCTAATTCTTCTCTTACACAGGCATTCCCATATCTTCTTATTTCATTTCCCCTCTCTTAAACTGTTTTAATTACACATTTTTTTTCAAATAGCTTGGCTAGTGTGCAAGACAATATTCAAGGAAAATTTGATCATCCCAAAGATTTATGAGGTGTGCATGGCTCGGTAGGGATCTTCTTTGCCTTTGTTAGCCTGTGAGCCTTAATGTTTCTAAGCATTTTTTCCTGAGGTACCTATGCCTACAATGGCACCAGGATACAGTGAATTTAAAATAGATTATAATCTTACGCAATTTCATTTCGTCATTCCAGTAGCTTTTCTGAATGTATTCTGCTACTGCATTGCTCAATTTTAACTCTCCTTAGGTTTCCTTAAAATTCCCTAAGGATGTTTCTTTTTTTTACCTAACATAAGTTAGATTCCCAGGGAGTGTTGTACTGTTTCCTGGGGAATCAATATTGGAATATTTATCCAATTTCTTGACTACTCACTACTGACTAATTCACTACTGCTTTTCTCTGTGTGACTCAATAAATTTCTCAATACATAAGAGACACTGCATTAAGTATCTTTAGATTTTTATGACTCTATTTTATAGCCAAGGCAAGACTCATAATAATTATTACAAGTTAATTTTTATTGCAAGTTCTGCTGACTTTTATCTAATTTCTCAAATATGATGTATTTTTATGAAACTGTTCAAATTTCATCCGTGATGTTATAGTACACTCAGTACTAAAATTATACTTTCTACATTAAATTTATGGTAGATTTGTGCCAAATTGTAAGTATTATTTTGGCACTACTGTTTCTGTTAGCATTGTGTCTCATTGTTCAAGGTATATTAGTGGCACCTTTTTAAACATTTATGGCTACAAATTTATGCAACATGTTGTAGTGAAAGTGTACTATTGATATTGCATCTGACAACCACTAGTACATAAATTATATTTCTTTGGTAAAAAAAGCAGTGAAACTCCCCCAGGGTCATGGGTTGACTGCTGCCTCCTTAGTGATCAGGCAGAACTGAGGGCCCTGGTTCATTCATGGTAATTCATTCCATGCTCCAGTTCCTCACAAAGAGCTAAGATTTTGTACTGGTAGCAGACCAAATGTCTCTCTCCTTTTATAGTGCAATTTTTCTCCACAAGATTGAAGGCTCCTCTGGAGAGGGAGCAGCTGCCATTACTTCCAGTGAAAATGAAACCCTAGAGTAAAATTACAGTAAGTGCTAATTAGTGAAGCCTAAAATGCTTAACTCATGATATCTTGGGGCCAGCACAGTCTTCCAGAGACTCTCTGGATTGATGGTAGGCTATTCCAGGAACCTGGCATCTGCCCCAGTTTTGCAGCGGTCTTCCAAGGATCCTCATCATCTCCGTTTGCCCTGCACAAATGTCTGAGGAAGATGGGATGCCCATGTTATGAAACAAACTCTCTAGGCAACCTGCTTCAGAGCAAAAAAAAGTGCTGTTATTCCTGGATCTGAAATTTAATATAGTCAATTGTATTTCATGGACAGGACCCCCCAGCTCTTACTTACGCTTATACAAGGAGACTGGAAGTCTTAAAAATCCCAGGTGCAGTCTAACCTTTCAAAGCAACCAGTCTTATTTTTCTGTATTTTCTATTAGTACAATTTAAAAAAAAATCAGCCTCAAAAAATTTTAGAAAAGGAAAAACCTGCCTGAGAGCCAGTTATTTTTGGCAAGAATATATGTAGCTAAGTTGTGCTTATGGTGTCAGTTGAAAGTAAGAGGAAGTGCTGAAGCAAGACGTGGCTGATTGCATATCTGAAAGCTGAATGTATCAGCAACAGGCCCTGGAATCTCTGCCATGTAATAGTCATTGTTAGTTCCTATGATTCCATCACAGATCTTAAGATATTCAGTGTGTATTTGAAGCTAAAACCCCTTTAAGCATCTCATCATGTGCCAATGTGAATCTGTTCTTTTTATCTTTTTTTAACCAGACATTTGACAGTGTGACAAATGTGCCATTGGCACAAAGAAAATAGTTTTAACCCTCAAACCTATTATAAACTTTGTGTTCCTGTTACTGTTAGCTGCTTATTTAGGTCTTTGATAATTGGTTTTCAGATTAATCTGATCGTTAGGGAGGGGGGCTGGTCCATTAGCTGTGGAGTCCTGGCAGCCCTACACTTGTAAAATCTGATAGAGCTGGTGTTTGTGATATTTAGAGCACCAGGAGGAGACAGACACAGTCTCTTGCAACGTGTTTTTTAGCATAAGGAATGGCTGATTTTGTAGCCGTGTTGTCCCAACCTGTAGCCATCCATGACTTTTAGTCATGGTTGTCCAGCAGGGATGGGACAGGAAGGTGATGCAAGGGTTCTCAACCACACCAAGAAATGGACAGAATGTCTCTGGAGAATGGCCTTGACTCGGTCAGCAGCTTATGGGTAAGATTTAAAGACCAGGACAATAAGGGGAACCTTGTGAACCAGTAGAAATCCCTGGGGTACTGCCCTCAGGGACTGGTCTGACAGATGACTAAGGGCGCTTTCCATCGATTGCAAGAATTCTCGATCCCCAGGTGTAAGAAATCAGAGAAATCAGGCAAGGGTCTTTCATAATTATCTTAATTCTTGAAGAAATTTCCAAAGACACCTTCCACAATTCATGCTTCACTGTGTGTGCACAGATGTTACAACATAGCTTATATGGTATTCCTTTCTTTGCAGTGCTGCAAATGCTGGTATAATTAACTGCTTTTATTCCTTGTAGCCTCCCTTAATGTAATTGAAATGTGCCTCATAAAATATTACATAAAATATGAAATTACAAGTCCAGGTAGCCCCTGCTGAGCAACATAAAGTTGCAACATATCCTTTCTCCTACTCTAATTTGCACATTTCCAAAGGCAAAAGACAAACTTGATTGAATCCAGAAGGTTCTAGCTATTTTACATCTCTAGTACAATACATTCCATATTTTTAAAGAAAAAAAGAGCATGTAATTTTCTAATTGCTTTAGTGGTTTTAAAGAGCGTATCAGAAAAAAAATTGATTGTGTTATTGTCTTCCATAGTTACCTCTGTGGCCACTGTAAAAATTAAAAATTACAGTAATTCATCTCCAAACCATGAGAACTGTATGTTTGAACTTACTGGTCTTCTTATAAGAAATGAAGAATTGCTGCAGAATTTCTTCAAAGTATAAAGAAACCTTTTGGGATTTTGAGAAACAAAAGGTAACAAACCTGTGTCAGATCCAGAACAAATACCAAGTAATGGAGAAGAAGAGAAAAGGAGAATGAAGAGAGACCAGGGCTGCCAAGGTCAGCCAGAACACCTGCAGTACTCCACAGAAGTGTAACAAAAACAGTGAATATTGACTCTCAAATTAAACTCATCTTGGCTGGAGCCCAGCTGATGCTTGTTACTTTTGCCAGGCTTGGCTGAGAGGTGAGAATGGAGTTAGTAGAAGCCATTAAGGGTTTACTTGTAACAGACTCAAAATATAAGATGAAAACATCAAGTCCTCAACTCATTAGCCTTGTCTTGTCAATTTTATTTACTTTAAACTCCACCTGGAAAAAACAAGGCAGCCTGGAAACGTAGAATAAAGTCCCATCTTTTTATTGCTTCTGATGCTGAAAAAATTCATGGAAAAACAAAAGCATGTCCTACGTGCTGATGGAGCTGGGAAAAGAGAGTGAGGTAGTCATGCAGCTTTGAGTGTTTTCCTCACAGAGCTAGAGGACCATCAGGGAAGTGCCCTGCTCACCTGTTCCTCTAAGAGGAGCATTGCTGAAGTTTGCCTGGCTGTATCCCTTGCTATGAAGTGCAGGTCAGTCTCCTTAAAAGGGATTAACTTTGTGTAAAGGGCATGCTGTATGACAGATAATAACATTTTAATCCTCTTCTATAGTTAGGTAGCATATTTTTCTGTCAAAACAATATAAAATGGGATTATGCCTTTTCCTACCACACAGCCCCTCAGACAAACAAGTGATAAGTTTTAAGGGGCGAAAGTGAGAACACACCTCAAGACATGAAATGTAAATAAATTTTTAAATAAGTATTTCTATGTTCTCCCATAGGATGTAGATTTTTAGTTGGTACTTTAAGAAACCCTGCAATTTTGTGTATCTAAATAGAGAGATTATTTCTGTGGAATGGAAATTATGTTATGATTTAATGTTTGGTTAGCCATGCATATTAAAAAGTAATTTATTTTACCCTAATTTTTTATAATGTGACTTCTGGCAATTTTGCTGCTAATCTGTTAAAACTCAGGAAAAGCTGATTATTCCATAAAATCTTTCCATCAGTTTTAAGAAAATAAATATAGAGAGGCATGTAAATTGAAGAAAAAGTTCATGCTGTTCTGAGGTGATTTGCCAAATCAACAGCTTTTGCAGAGGACACTGAGTTTCCTTTTTAGCTCTTTCTACCTGACTGTCTTTCACAGAAAGGCCAAAGAACTGTCTTTGGTGTGTGACTTTATGGGGCAGGAGAATGGGGGAGGAGAATCTGGGAGCTCAGAGGTTCTCCCAGGTCTCTCAGTTGCCATGCCAGTTTAATCAGATTATTTGTTTCATGTAGTCTGTTGCCTTTGCTCCACTTGCATTGATGTCTCTTGGTAAGCACTGGCAAGCAAGGCCAGCTATACCTGTCTCTTCTGCTTGGCGAGCCCTGAGTGCATCAGTGCATGGAAGGTCCCAGTTAATGCCTTTTTTTTTTTTTAACTCTGGGAGCCTCATTTGGCTTCAGTGTTTCTTCTCTAGAAAGCAACCATCAGTGAAAAAACAACACTTTTGTTAAAACAAATCTGATTATTGGGAAGTGGAATGAATTGCAGTTCACAGTATTTAGGTCCTTCATGAATATCTTTCTATTTTCATCCTCAGCAACGCAGTTTAGTACAAAAACACATCAGAGCTGTTCCATGCTTGCCATGGGTCTCTTTTGCAACAAAACAATTAATGAGGTTCCTAGACTTGGTCCCTAGATCAAGGTATTTTATACCATGCCCAGGATATATTAAAGCTATATAAACTCCTAATTGAAACTGTTGTTTGACTAGAGAATAAAATAATGTGTGTGAAAGGCTAACATGAAATTTTTAGGTGGACATACTGGACAAGAAGATCACTCCTGATCTCACCATCTTCTGCTCTACTTTTGTCCCTTGACAAGAAAACAATCAGCATAACAAGAACAAACCTACAAAAATAATCTGTGCTCTTCTTTCTCTCACAGACTGCCATCCTTCTACACATACTCACATACACAACTAGAAGAATGAGAAGGGATGAGAAAAAATATATTTAATAATTTTTAATCTTTTCATTACTTCCATGTTCTTGGCTAATAAGGTGACAAGTAATATGCTTGCATCCAGGTAAAATTAAACAGGATGAAGGAAAGAAAAGAATAAATCCTAGTGTGAATCCTCCAAAATGGACAAACAGTCTGTCCTTTAACTTTTCTCAATGGAATATATGTCAATATTTAGTTAGGGCCTTGAGGTACTCCAATGCTCCTATGCTCATAAGTCTTCCCTCTAACTACATTAACTGATTTGACATTTGAGTGTACATTTCGTATAACTGTGCTTTAAAAGTATTGTCTTCAGGGTTGCAGTGGAATAATCTTCATATCTCATGGCATTTGAACTGAAGAAGGCTGAACGTCAGAGCTCAGAGCTCATGAAGAAATTTCAGGGAATTTTTTTTGTTTTTTCATTTTAGAGGAGATTATTCCTGTGAATTTTTTGGGGAACATACATTTTAACTTTGCCATGTTTTGGTCATCAACAGAAAGGCAAATCCATCATATCACAACCTGAAGCGCCTGACTCCTAAATATGTTTCGTTTCAAATCTCACCTTAAAAGGACAATGGAAAGATTCTCAATAGATTTTTTTCATTTTGTTTGTACATGGCCTGATCACACAGTAGCTGTTTTACAGTTTTTAAATTATTTCTGTCTCTCTGATTTTTTCACTGCGGAAGGTGCAATCAATATGCTTATTTTAGTTCAAAATGTACACCTAAAGGAATAGTAGCTATTTTGCAATTACAGTACTATCTATGTATTTCTATGAAAGAGGGCAAAAATACCACTTCTTTGGGGAAAAAAACTGGTAGCCATTTAGGGTACTCACTATTGTTGATGTTCTAACTCTGGAAAATTGGTCTTTCTAAGTTAAAAGGAAGAAAAAGCAGCAGGATATGAATGTTTCTACCTTACAGGTATTTTATTCCTGTATTGATTGACTTCAAATGAAGCTGCTAGACCAAATGAGCGTGGAGAAGTTTGTCTGCAAGTGATAACTTTCAACACAAGGGAACTTTGAGGTCTGAATTGTGTATTTGTTCACAGCAGTTGTCTGAAAAATCAGTATTTCAGTAACACAACACTGCTTGCCTCTGGCAGTCAGAGAAGACAACCACAAACTCTTGGATAAATATCTCTTATGATTAAAAGAAAACTGAGATATCCAAGTGGTTTATAACATTGGATTTCCTTTTTTTTCTGTTTGTCCCCAACACCTTTCTCCAAAGTCCATACCTGAAATCTTTAGAGCTTTTCTTTTCTAACCCACATGAGACTGCAGAAAGAAAGATAAAAGGCTGTTCCCAGCAAATTGCAAATCTCAAAGTTGTCTGGGAGATTTGTACTGCCTGTTTCTATTGATTTATGTGCAAAATATAGCAACATTTCTTATGTAAAGGCTTAGCAGAACTGACATTCAAAAATCCTGGTCTGTGGTGCTACCAGATTTCAAAATCAGCCTGCTGGAACTGGTCACTACTTGTATGGGAGTTTCAGCAGGAAAACTGAGGTATTACTGTGATTCCAGAATAACAGTCTCCTTTATACCTGCAGTCATGTTCACTATGATTTGTCACAGCCACCAAAGGGTGTCTTCCCTCCAGTATCTTGCATAATTGCATGTGCCAAAGCAAAGCACATTAATGGCCAGTGCATGGTTGTAGTTTCTACTGGGCAGGTACTGTACTGAAGTGCATCATGAATTAATGTGGCAATGGTCATCACCTGAAGTGGGGGAGGTTCTGACTTGATAGAAGGGAACAAAAAATCCGCAAGCACAATCAAGCATTGGAGAAAGTTTTCTTAGAGACATTGTGAAATCTTTTTCCTTGAAGGTTTTTGAGATGCAACTGGGGGAAGCCCTGAGACACCTGGTGTGAATTAGTTTCAACCTTAATTTTATCAGGAGGCCGAACTAGACACATCCTGACATCCCTTCCAATCTCATGGACTCTATTGTAACATCTTTTTTTCATTCAAAACAATTTTTATTTAAAAATATACATTTTTGTATTAAAATATGCATTATTCTTTATAGAGAAATTCATTCACATTCAGAAATACAAATATCTACTTGGGAAAACTATCTTTCCCTTAAATTGATTGTGTTTGTCTTAAAACACAATTGGCTTTCTTAAGGAACTCCCAGAAAGCAGGGAGGAGTTGGGAAAGAGTTGAAAATTGTTGCCACTTCCTATTTATATAGATACATATTTTTTAATGGCTGAATATCTTTCCTGTTAGAAATGGTAAAGTTTTTTCTGTATTTTTTTACTGTACAATGGTTGTTGCCACCAGTAATCACTGGTATATTACATGCAAACAAGGTAAACTTAATCAATATTTTAGGATTCTTCCAAAAACTGAAACAAACAGGCCATGTGTTCAAAAGCCAAGCAAAATACAGAATTTTTCCTTTTATTCCCCTTAGAGGTCTCCTCACTGTGCAGGAACTTATTTTCAGGTCCTTGGCATACAGGGTTCCTGTCATAGCTAATTCTTCCACCTGTTGGCTGCTGGCATTCACCACAGCAATACACAAGGGCTCTGATACTGTGGCAGCTCATTCTGCTCTGCTGAAATTAGACAGTACTTCTGTTTTTTGTCACAGGTCAAACACAATATCTGTTGCACCTTTATCCCCTCAGAATCATCTCCTATTTTTGTAGCTTTCTCTGGAAACATCCTATGTCTATCTTGTCTTCTATAATATTTTCCTTTTTCCTACCTTTTTCTTCTCCTTTTTTGTCCTCTTCCTCACCCCCATTCATTTTTTTCTCATTTTCTGTTTTTCCTTTCCCTCCATACTTTTTTCACTTCATCCTTTTGTGTTCTTCAACCCATGAATATTTCCTTTATCCAACTACACAATTTTTCTTTGCATCCCCTATTGTCTGGCTGTGGTCCTTCTCCATCTGGCAAGAACAGATGTTCTTTTCAGCTCTTCATTCTCTGTCAAAGAGCAGAAAGGAGTTGAGAGGCTGAGGTTCACCTGTGAAACCCTAACTAGAGGTTACACCTAGAGAATATATCTTGCTTGGAAGATCAGGGTGTGATAAGTGTCAAGTGACATTCAGCTAGACAATTATATACAATTAAGGAGGCAGAATCAAAATGCTGAGAGAAGAAGCCTGGGAAAAAATAATAAAAATATTTAAGGAGTGAAAAATCTTTTTGTGATGCAGATGTTGACAGAGAAGAAAAATAGTAATTTCTATGTTTGAAGAGACAGATCCAAAAAACTAGTGATACAAGGTAGAACCCCAGAGATAAAAATTAGGAATTATGACTGAATTTCAGGGTATCCACAGGAAACTTGTATTTAGGAAGTACTGAGAACATAGAGAATTGGTATAGAAGCTAGATCAAGACCAAAAAGTAAACAGAGGAAGAAAATCTGTAGTTACTTTACTGTTCAAGATTCAAGCATAAAAAAACCATGAAACAGTGCCATATACATACCTATCACACAATTTTTAAAGTTTCTGTAAATTTGTTTTTCTAAATTCTTTTCATAAATGTCAGTTTTAATAATTCTGTAATGATCTGAAATGTCTGTGCTTTGCTGAAATCTGACCAGCTATCCCTAAAAAACTCTCAGTATTTTTCTTTCCAGTAGTTTTCTTATCATATACTTTTGTTTTGGTATTTTTTTCACTTTAATCAGAAATTGGAGCAGAAGAGCTGAAATATTGTAAAATATATTTTCACAGTGTTCGTTCAATAAAGAGAGGCAGGATATGGCAGAAATTTCTCTCTGGAGGTTTTACCTCTGTAGAATTTCTGGACAACTGTAATAACTGAATGTGAGACTGAAATATTGCTCAGAGAGATGTACACTCTTCTCAGTGATGGTCAGAATGAAACCTTTTGACATTCTGGAAAGTAATTATCACACAAATACTAACTTGAATGACAGACTGCAATTGCAAATTTGCATCAACATTTTAATATAAACTTCAGTTCAACATCATTAACTAGAAAAGGCACAAACCACTTTTGAAATCATAGGAAAAGCTAATACCTGTAAAAATCAGAACTTAATAGAAAATTCATAATGACAGTTAAATCTCTCAAGGAGATTTATGCATGTTCTTTGAAAACATATTTAATTTATTTTAATTTATTTATTTTATTTCTTTTCACCTCAACTCAGGTTGAGATCACTTTTCCAACTATATAAGGTCTTGGGGAACTGAAGAGACCTTTGTTAAGTAGCCTAAAATACTTTTGTACACCATTGAAGTGTCATTAATTTCAAGGCCTTTTTATTCTGTGTCTGTAGGATATTACTTTCTGTACAGCCTTGGAGGTTTTTAGGATATTCAGTACCAGACCTACAGAAATTTTGCAACTAGAAAGATTATTGAAATTGAAAGAACTACTTTATATGACTATTTGTGTGAGATATATTTATCACAATCAGATTTCTAGAATAGTAAAATATGAAATGAATATTGCTGAACTGTCTTGATCAAGAGGGTTTTTTTTCACAATGACTTGACTTTAATTTTTTCCTGAAAAATCCATTTAAATTGAGTTTGGGATAGCATTTTTTTAAAATACAAAGCTAGAAATTTAACAGTTGAAATTACTTTCCTCATATAAATGATAAACTTTGAAGATGGTGATAGACATAGAGTAGATTTTGACCTAGATCAGAGTTTGATGTCACTTTTAAGGGGTTTTTTTCCCTACTCTTTAAAATATTGCCTGTTCTTTCATTCACCATTGTGAATTATATGTGATCTTATAAACTGAAAGTAAAACAAACCCACTATCACATATACATTTAGCCTTGCACCAGGTTTAATATGACCTGGATATATGTAAAAATGAATAAATCTCTAATGTCTTTGCTGTGTTTATGTCAGTGTGTTAGTTTGGACATCTGTTACACTTCAGTACTGTAAGAAATCTACAAGGTCTGTACACTAACAGTGCAATGCCAGAAAGACCTCAGGTTATCAGGTTGGAGGAGGTGGTGTGTTGTGTTAAAAGCAACCCCCAGACTCAGGGGTTGTCATGTTGTAGACACATAAAATTCACATGCTGTGATGGCATAGAGGAGAATCTTAATCAGTTTAGTGCTGTGGATATATTCTTAATCGCATGGCATGGGACATCAGCTAAAATTCTTTGAATGCCAAAGTAGCTGATCAGTGAATCCATATAGGATTGTCACTAAAGCCCCAGCACCTTTCCTCTTAATGGCTTAAGCCTTGACTAATTTGTTTAATGTGAGCTGCCAACACCAAGTGTAATTGTGCCAGGTACCTGTCTGATGAGAGTGGATATTCCATAGAATTTCTGTAATCACACTGTTATTTTCAGTTCTCTTCCTGCAAATGTGAGACTTATAAATTTAATTTAAAAATGGCAACCTGGGAACATCCATATTCTTGATTCCAGGAGCTGGGTTTTTAAGTGAAATAGCAGCTCCACCAGGAGAGGTTTTACACAGCGTGTGATTGGAGTTTCCACATAGTAACAGAAAAGCATGGTATTCCTTCAATCACTGGCTTTGGTATTTCTATTCCCCTAATGTATTGACTTTTCTAATTGTTAGGAAAGGTAATTTTATTTTTCACTGGGAGAAAAACATCTCACCCAATTACTATTTTTCTTCTATGTTGCCCAAGTCTGGATTGCTCCCAGTTTTGCCTTTGTGCATGTGATGTAGAATATCCAGTGATTCCTGATGTTAAGAAATTACATTTTGAAGTTCACCATTAAATATTTAAAGGTCTGAAATGAATCCGGAGGTCTGACTTTGAGTCAAAATATTTGTGTTCTTTCAGGATAGAATATCCAATAAATAGCTGCCAGAATCAGTACCCTATGAAGCGAGGTACCCTATAAAGCACAAGTTCCTTCAAAGCACTGAAGCTGTATTTCTACCAAGAAACTAAAAACAAATTGATTTTTTACAGTGGTGGAAATGGGATAACAGGAACCTTAAAAGAAGTTTAATACAATGAAAAGCAAAATTCTGTACCTTAGGTGGAATAAACACTTTATATGGGAATTGGCTGCCTAGAAAGCAGCTTAGCAAACAAAAAGGACCTGGACATCCTGGATAACTTCCTATAGCTGAGGAATTGTCAGATTCCATGTATCAGAGGGAACACAGAGATGAAATAATTTGAAAAAAAAAATCTCAGCATGGGGAAAAAGTAATAAATCTCTGAATGTGTTAAAGCATTTATTAGCAAACTAAAATCAAGCAAAGTTATTTAAAAATGTCAGCATATGAATGAAATATTTGACAAGTACGAATAGTGAAACAGAAAGTGGGCAATGCAAGGAGTGGGATTTTTTTATCAAAGTGGCAAGAGTAAATGTAATCTTGCTATCTAGATTTACATTCATTTGCAAATCAAGTAGTTTCTATGAAAGAACACAGTATTCAAAGGAGGATTTGAAAACTAGAAATTGCTTTTTTATTTCTTCTTGGCTAGCATGAATAATGTATATCAAAAGGTTACGTCAACTATTATTTTTATTCTTTGTATTGAAATTAGATTCCCTATATCTATTCAACAAATTCATTCAGCTATTCAGTCTTTATCAGTTGTGTTATCTTCCACCTCATTAACCAAACAAGAGAGTAAAGGAGGGAATCAGGAAGAACAATCTTCAAAATTTATTCTGTTATTGCTATAAAAAAAATCTCTGTTTTTCACAAGTTCAATAATGATAGCATTGAAAGAGAAATTGAGCGAAATACCTGGTGTTTTTGTAAGTACAGTATGTCAAGATTAACAGAAGTTTTTGCTTGTAGTTCAGAGAAGATTCTGCATAACACATTTTTTCCTCTTTGCTGAGAGAAAAATTCTATAAAGTTGTACAAGCCATAGAATTGCTGACAAGACAAAACAGATAGGAGGTTTTAGGAGAAAAACAGACAAGACAAACTCTCAAAAACTGGTGCCCCTCAAGAAGACTGGGGAAATTTTTTTCCATCTTCTTGTCCTGGGAAATGTAGACTCTCCCTCAAGAACTCATTATTATGTTCTCATTAGGATCACAGCAACAGGTTTTCCTTTGTTCTCACTTTCTATGGGTCTTCTATCATACATTTACTGTCATCTCTTGCTCTTAGTTTTTTTTCTTCTTTGCATCTGCTTACTCTTTGTTTTTGCAGTTACCCTGTGGTCAGTTTGGTATTACCACGTATTACTTTCAGGCTGCTGCCTGGATGCTTCTGGCTATGCCTTCCCTTCTCTGTTTCCCTCTGGACTTGATGCTTGCCACAGGTGAAATGTTCTGCCAAGCAAATCTGGGAAGCATGGAAGCATCAGTCTCCATAATAATTACCACCTGCTACCACGGAGGAAGAACTGACTGCCTTTCCATTATGATCTGGTGCTTTTCTGTGATGAGGTGGGCATCAGAGCTGGTGCTGCCTGTGTGTATGCTAAATATAGGCTTAAAGTGCTCTACAGCTGTTACTCATCTTCCCTATAATGAAATTCTTGAATGTATTTCATAGGTTTTTCTCTATGGTGTAGTTACCTTTCACTTCTTTTTTTTTTTTTCTATTTTTGGTAGGTTTTTTGATTGGTTTTTGTGGGGTCTAAATGTTTTTGGGGTGTTTTTCTGGGAAATTTTCCACATCAGTTTGTGTGTCTAAATTGATTTTAGATAGAGAGTGCTCAGACTTCTAACATAGTGTTTGTTCATAGAGTCATAGAATCATTCAGGTTGGAGAAGACATCTAAGATCAAATCCAGCCTTTTACCCAGCACTGCCAAGTCCATCACTAAGCCATGTCCCCAAGTGCCACATCTGCATGTCTTATAAATACCTCTAGGGATGGTGACTCAACCACTTCCCTGCGCAGCCTGGTCCAGTGCTTAATACCCCTTTCAGTGAAGAAATTTTCTAATATCCATTTAGGAGATTAGACAAACTTCCTAACTGCAGCCATCACTGGCACAACTTTAGGCCATTTCCTCTTGTCTTGTAGCTTGTTACTCAGGAAAAGAGACCACCACTGCCTACCTGCCCACAGCCTCCTTTCCCTTTCAGGCAGCTGTAGAGAGCAGTAGGCCTACTTATTTCCAGGCTAAACAGCCCTCAGCTGCTCCTTGTAAGAGCTGGGCTCCAGACCCTTGCACAGCTCATTGCCCTTCTCTGGACTGCAGCTCAGTGTCTTTCCTGCAGTGAGGATCCCAGAATTGGACACAGGATTTGAGGGGTGGCCTCACCAGAGCTGAGCACAGGGGGACAGTCGCTGCCCTGCTCCTGCTGCCCACAGTGTGAACCTGTGGCCTTCTTGGCCGCCTGGGCACACGCTGGCTCATGTTCAGCCACTGTCAGCTCCCAGGTCCTGTTCTGTCAGGCAGCTTTCCAGACACTCTTCCACAAGCCTGTAGCACTGCATGGTGTTGTTGTGACCCAAGTGCCTGTGCCTTTGTTTTTCCATATGCCAAATAACACTGAAGGTTATTTCATTTTCTCTAAGTCGAAACTCGACAAGAAGCAGCTGGCCAGGTAATACTAATCACTCAAACACCATATAGTCATATTTAATCCTTGTACTTATGGTGTATGTCAGTGTTCAATATCACTTTCTTTCTCTCATCTCCTGTGTGAGTGGCAGAAAAGATATTTTTATCCCATCAATAAGTTTTCTGTCTCAAATTCAATCAGGAGCAATGAATAAGAACTGATAAGCAATATATCACCTTGGCAGATATGCACTTGCATTTAGATATTTTTGTTCTGAGTAGCAAATAGAGGCAAATCTCACTTCAAAATACAGTTCAGATGATGGAAAACAGAACAGAAGTTGTCTCTGCATGTATATTCAGGGCAAAAAGCCCCTCCCCTGTCCCCAAGTCAGAGGAAGTACTGTCTGGCAACAATTACTTCACCTAACTTTTAGACAATGTTTTTCTCACTGTATTCCATCTCGAGGAGACCTTCACCTATGCTATCCATGAATTAGGAGATTGATTCTTCAGTCATCTTCCTCCTTCAAATCACTGCTTCCTGCCTAATAGCATTTCTCTTTCTGCTTTAAAGAAACCTTAAGGATTTAAGTCAAAATTTGTATAGGGACCAGGTATTTAACTTACCGGACACCTGGAATTTCATTTGTGTTGTATTCAGCCTAAAATAATTGCTCACTTCTTTTCCTTTTTTTTTTTTTCAATGAGAGTCTTCTATGCATTCCATTATTTAAAACAAAATACCAAATGAATGTATAATGTGATAAAAATAAATCTATATCTGTTCCTTTGACTGCTACAAGGAAGCATGATCTGGACACATGCTATTTACCTAATCTGAAATACCAGTATTTCAACTATTTTTCAAACTTTAGAGTCAGCACAGCCCATGATAAAGTGGGCTCTCTGAAAGTTGTTCACTGTGATTCCTTGGGATCAGCTGATAAACTCAACACGTTGGCCTGACCTTTACAAGGATCCATTGTGGCCACACTGTCTTAACACAGAAACCATTTTTTGCAGCGTTCTCAACTTGGATTCTGAACTAGTAATACTCAAGGTCATTCACAATCACTGCATTGATGGAGTTGTAGAAGAAAAAGCCTACCTTGATCACAGAGTCACACAGGAGGCATTTTAATTGCGTCAAATCTTGTTGTATTGAAATCAACTCTTTGATTTAATTTCATTATTATCTTTCTTTCTTTAGCTGCCTCATAGCTGGCATTTTATTTAGTTTAATGGGAGGCAGTCATTAAAACACTTCAATAGTAGTGCTTTGTTCACATTGTTTTATGTCAGCTGTATGCTGGGGCTTAATCTAGCCTTGGAGAATACTGTCCTGGTCTGATGTTGAGGTGTTGCTTTTAGAAGAGCTCTTTCCCACACACATGCATGCACCAGCGAGCCTAAAAGAGGTGATGTAGTTCTTTAGGGATGTGTGAGAGGAGTGAAAAGTAATGCCTTTTTGTCTGCTTGTGGAAGTGGTGGGGTGATAACCATCTGTGACTCGCAGGGACAACTAAGACCAACTAAGACTGTGGTGGTTTGTGGATGAAGAAACTAAAGTAAGGCAGTCTTTTATCAGGCTATGTGCATTTAGTCACAAAAAAAGAATCGAAGGGTATGCTTGGTTGGAAGGGAGCCATCAGGATCATCATGTCAACTCCTGCCCCAAAAGTCCCATCAAAGGCCTCAGAGTGTTGTCCAAATGCTTTTTGAACCCTGCCAAGCTGTACTGTGACCACTTCTCTGGGGACCCTGTTCCTGTGCCCAAAACCCTCTGGGTAAAAAAAGTTTTTCTGGTATCCAACCTAATTTTCCCCTGACTCAACTTCACTCCATTCCTTCGGGTCCTGTCACTGTCACCACATAGACAGATTTTAACCTACCCCTTCTCTTCCCCTCATGAGGATGTTGGAGAGTGCAGTGAGGTCTTCCCTCAGTCTTCTCTTCTCCAGCCTGAAAAAACCACATGTTCTCAGCAGCTCTTCATAAGGTTTACCCTCCAGAGCTTTCACCATCCTCATGGCCCTCTTTGGATACTCTCTAATAGCTTAATGTTTCTTTTATAGAAAATGCTTTCCCTGTAAATGGATATTTTTTACTGAAAAAAGCTTCATGAGGATTACATGAAAGTTGTTTGAACAGTATTCAATTGTGTATTAATTATACTGTCTCAAAAGACTTCTGACTTTTCTGTGTTAAAATTAGATGAGGATTCCTATTACATCTTTCTTAGGCATTAGCTAGCTAGTCACAGCTCTAAATTGCACTATCCAGAATGACAGTGAGAATGAGCTAGTTGTTTAAAACTAGGTGTTTAGATTAGTTTAGTGAGTTTATTCTAGCTGTTTCCAGCTCATCCAAAAAGTGAAGTGTTTTGTATCAATTTTAGAAAATCTATGTGTGAAAAATGTATTTTTAAAATGTTCTGGTGGGCAGAGGATATTCTCAAATGGTATAATGTCATTTTAATCAGCACTAATCTATTCAGATTTCTAAATGGGGACAACTGGGAAACATATTGTCTTGCTGTGTTCTAATTCAGGGAGAATTGATTAGACAGTGAATGTCTACTTAATGTAAAGAAAATGTTATACAGGTCTGGAAAATACTTCACAAAGTCATCAAGGTTCTTTGCTCATTCTTTGAACTCTACCTTTTACAGATTTAGTAACTTAGATAATGGAAGAGGTGTTTAGATTATTTTTAACCTTCTCTATGTCTCTTACTGCAATACCCTGCTCTTCCTTGCCACCAGCAAGATGTCAGGTTCTCTCTATTCTGCATCCACAGAGGGGCTGGAGAAATCCTGACCTTCATCAGCCACAGGAAGAAATTTCAGGACTGAATATGGCAGACAAACCTTTGTTCTACTTAGTTTGACTATTGAATTTTCTGGAGTGAATTGGGATTTTTGTTCCCTATTCCATACCTGACCTGCACCTACAGCTTCAGACTGGGAAATTCACTTTTTGCCTGAGTGAGCCAAATGCTTTCTCTTGTGTGATCTCTTGTGTGACTGTGTGCTGAATGACCCTGGCTGTGCTCAGTAGAGGCCAGGCAGATTTGCAGAATGGAAAAGAATGGAAAGGGATTTGAAGCACTGTTCTGTCCTCACTTCTGTGTCACTGGATGTTTTGTGCACTCTGCTGAAACAGTGCGAGTAGGTCAAATTTTTCAAGGCACAAGGTCACCTTCTTTAAAAGGTTATTTCAATACATCAGCATGTGGATTTTAATAACCCTGTAGATAAGGGAAAAGCAGTCCTGCTCCAGATTGAAACACTGTCAGCCTGTTCCCATTCAGCTACTTATCAAGGGGCTTTTTTTGCCCGTGGCTCTCTGTGTAATGTAAGTTCTGGATAGCACAGTGTTAAGTGGCTTTTTTGCTACCAAGGCACATAAGTTGAAGGATTTAGGATTTAGGACTTTACAGTAAAAGAACAGCATTAGAGGAAAATGAAAATCATATTGTCTACATCTAGAACAAATTTTAATCAACAGAATCTTGTGATTATTTTTTCCATCTGTTGGTATTTCTTCTTTAGGTTATCCAAATAGATGACTTGTAATTTAGATTAGCAGGAGAAAAGTGTAATTCAAGTATTTATGACTGAATTTTATGATTTGCAGGAAAACAAAAAGGCATGTGTGTAGAAGAAATCTTATGTGAGCTTTCTTTAGGACATCTGTTTCTCAGACTTTCCCCCAATATATACCTGCCCATATTTTCTAAAATCATCTCTTCTAGGATTGCTTCCTGCTTTCAGTTTCATTTAAATAAAACCCTCAAGATTGTTGCTACTGATGTTATTGTTATTTGAAAAACATGTATTTTCTAATTACATTAGTCCTTTAACTTCATTTTGCTCAATTTAAACCTTATGTATGAGAAAAACAAAGTCTTTGTGTTCTCAAATCAAGTGTAACCTGTGACACATACTAGAATGACAGTGATTTCTCAAATGACCTACAGAGAATAAAAAAATTTTCGAACAGCATAGGAAGAAAAAGGATATTAATTCTCCTTTGTATTCTGAGCATGAATATCCATGGCATCCTGCTGTACCTCAACCAAAAATAAATACATGTGTCTCTTCTGATGATTTTATTGTTAATTGGAATATCTCTGTGTTTTGAATTGCGAGATATTTTTTCCAAACCCATCTCACATCTAGAATTTCTAGAAGAAAAACAAGTGATTAGTTAAAATGGGTTATCAGGATATTCCAAGAGCAGTCTATGGAAAGATTTTTTTTTTTTTGTGGAGATTCTTCACAATGATCACTCTCCTTTTACAATATCCTCTATACTTATTAAAGTAGTTACACTAATACAAGTATGCCTAACAATTTCTCTTTTTTAAGCCCAGCCACAGAGATATAAATGATCGATGGACTGAATTTTTTCAAATCACAAGTGTGAGGGAACAGTAATATGTCAGTTAAAATGCTGAATCAATCCTTTAATTAAATGATAGCTTTTCTTCTTGTCCTCCAGTGCTGTATATTGAATGTAATATTTTATTTAATCATTGCATGATATTTGGAAAGAAAGGAGAGATTGAAAGTAGATATGTTCATTGGCTTCCTGGAGGATGTGATCTGGGGGAAAATGAGGAAAATCCTACTGCAAAGTAGATCGGAGTGTGTGATACAATGAAAACACAGAGCTCATCACAAACATTACTAGTAGTAATAGGGAAGTAAGCTATTCTGAATGTAAGCAAACAGTTTCTCTTCTTATATCTCTAATAAAACTACATTTCTCATTTATTTATTTTCATTCCAGCATCCACTAACGTAGTAGTTTTTGCTAGGGCATTTTAAACCTCTTCTTAGGCTGTGTGGTGGCATTAGGTGAGAGCAATCAACAGCATGGTTGACTGGAAAGGACCTCAGAAGATCATCTGGTCCTATCCCCCACACAGCCCAGGCTCAGATACAGCAGTGTATTTAAGCACTGTGTCCAGTTGTGCCTTAAATATCTCTGCATGTGGAGACTCCACAGAACATGTTCCACTAGTAGTGAGCATGGCCACGGTGAAGATAGTGAAGTTTTTTTTTTTAATAAAATGAAATTTCCTGTATTTCAATTTTGTATTTCAATTTTTGCCTGTGCCTTGTGATAACATCACACACCAAGATTGGCTACAATGCTGTGCAACAGGCAGAGTCCACTGACACTGCCAATATTTTTCCTTTGAAGGAAATTCATGGTTGACTTTTCAGCTTGTGTTGCTGTGGCAGTCAGTGTGTTCCTGCAGGGGAGTTTGGTTAACTGATACTGTCTTTTCTGACAGAAAAAATATTCCGGTAGAAAATTTTCAGTTGTTTGGGTATTACCACATGCAGAAAGTATCTTCATGAGCAAGTCCCAAGTCTTATTTTAGCCTGAATCAGAATCTTAGGCAAGTCAGATTTCAGGGTAGGTGATTTCAGTAATTTGACCCCTAATGACATCCCACCTGAGGGTACTGATGGCCCTCATTTGCTGTGTCCCTTAGCACACTGCTTCCTTCTGATGGGTGCAGGCAGAGGCAGGTGACATTACTGTGGCTAGGCTGTGCAGCAGGGTGAGGAAGGAGAGAAATATAAATGGCTCCCAGTTTACTTTTTATGCATATATTTGAATTTTTTACAGCATTTCAGCCTCTCCAAGAATAACCATGTGGTTTGACAAGTAGTGCCTGTCTTTCTAGCCTCTACTTACTAAGGGCAGAAAGTATTGTTCCCTGGAATTAGAAGCATCATGCTACAATGTGCAATTTTTTCTACATTTGAAACTATTAAAAGTATAACACGGGTATAACAAACATTTTCCAACTGAATATTTCCAATTTCATTCACTGATGTGCTTGAAGTACTGGTTTCCTCTGGAAACTGGTATTTAAGGAATATGTGAGGACACCAATGACTTGAATTCTTTGGGAAACCAGTAATAAAGTTGGGATAATGCAGGTTTTTATATTAATTATTTACAAAGATAGTCTGCAAAGAGGAAAATTATTAGAGGGAATTATTTGGCAATCACACATATTGTCATATTTTGCAATGTTTTAAAGGCTAGATTTTGGTTTATAGGACTTTGAAGAATAGAGCTTTTTCAAATGTTGGTTATTGCAATGGGGCAATAAAAATATAAAAATGCTACTCTCAAAATAATTTGAGATTAGTGCTCTCTTTTGTCTAAGTCTTTTGAATAAGTAATTCTCTAATACTGTAAAATTTTTTGCCTAATTTATGTATCCCTCTTTCTCTCAGAAAGTGTCTTAAAGACTGTACTACCTACCCCAGTATTGTAACTCACTGTGGTGTTGTGAGGCCCCCGGGACAAGATGAGAGATGAGAATTTGACTCCATGTTCTCAGAAAGCTGATTTATTATTTTATGGTATTATATTAAAAGAAATATCTATTAAAACTATACTAAAGAAAGGGAGAGGATACATCAGAAGGCTAAACAAGAATGATAATGAAAGCTCGTGACTGACTCCTCAGAGTCTGGCACAGCTGATGGTGTTTGGTCATTAATTAAAAACAATTCACATGGAACCAAACAAAGATGCACCTGTTGGTAAACAACCTCCAGACCACATTCCCAAGCAATCAGATAATTATTGTCTTCATTCTTTTCTGAGGCTTCTCAGCTTCCCAGGAGAAGAAATCCTGGCAAAGGGATTTTTCAGAAAATATCATGGTGACACTCTCACCCTTACGGTATTCAGCTCTGTGTCCTAGACTTTCATGCACAGGATAAAAAGGCAGAAGTTAGGGACACCTTAAGTATTCTGCTCCAAACACTGTCTTTATTCATGTCATATCTCTGAGTGAACTTGCCTTCCTTTCAGTTATTAAACTGTTTTGTGTCTTTTAGCAGTAGTGGCAGGTTGATGAAGCAGTAAACACTGAGGTGTCCTGTGGGCTCTGGGCAGCATTAGTCTGCTGTTCCCCCATTACTGCATTCTCTCTAAAAGCTCTTAGGGCTGAGCTATATGTGTAAATGTGTGTGGGGGACAGATGGAGGAGGAGAATGGGGAGATTTGCATAATCTGATAACCAAATGTCTGAGACAAGGCTCTCAAGGCTGTCAATGGAGAGAATTTGGCTCTTCCAGAGGGTGATTCAGAGCACCTGAGCTATGTAGGCTGCTTAGAGAGACTACAAATAAGGCATTTTTAGCTGAATGGTATAAATAATCATTCCTCCACCCTTCATGTGTTAAATTTACCATATGGCCAAATGTAGATTCATGTCTTCTATCATAAACTTCTATCATAATCGTAATGTATTTCAACTGATTAGGCATTGTGGAGATAGCAATTCCAGTAGTTATCAACCATCTGTTAATCTCCACCCTTATTTATTAATCCCTTTGTCTAGCAGAATGAAAAAAAGGCATAGTTATTGCTAAAAAATAAATTTCAATAGAATTTGCATAAATTTACCTATAAAGTGCCATATTCCCTTGGGATAATACTGATTCCTGTGGAATGCTGTGGAAAACACTGTACCAAATCTTCAGTCACATTATGCACTATTTTCAGCATTTTTCATCTGCAATTCTCAACAGAACTTAATCTTGATAATTTGGTGGTATCCATCTCCTCTTTACTACTTTACTACATTATTGAAAAAAAAATTGCTGGAACTGAAGAAACTACATTTCTCGCTCAGTTTCTTTTCCTGGATGTTATGGGGTTTGTGATGTCTGAAGGAACCTGCATTCATCAGAAATTTGACTTTATTTTCAAAAGAGAGTGCGTGGGCCATTAGAACACTCTGAGTCAAATAAATTATTTTTGTTGCCTAATAACAATACTTCAAGCTAAGTATTTTTTTTTGTTGGCTCAAGCTTCACGTTGCTCATATTACCACAATATGCTCATGGATTTGGACAGCAGTCTCAAAAAACTGAAGACTAATAAACAAGCACACATTGTTGAAGAGTTAGATGGCTGTGCTATGAAATTGTCTTTATTTCAATAACTTGTCTAGCAACAAGCATTGGACTGCTTCTTAAATAATTTTCAGCAGAAGGCCGTATTAAATGAATTCAGAACCTAACTTTTTAAGAAAATTTCATATAGGTTAATGCAGTGGAGCATGATAAATAAAATAATGCTGCACTTGGTTGAACGAGGTCTGCTGCAGGTGTATGGAAAGCTTTAGCAAAGGACAGATCATTCTCTGAGTAACATAATTATAAGAATTCAGATACTTATATATATATAATTCAGATAAAGATTACCCTAGAAGCTTGGATGAATTGAGCATTTAATAGCAGTGAGAGGAGACAAAATTGCTGTTAATTTTCGGTGTATATCGATAGTCTGAATTTTCTAGTGTGTTTGATTGATTGAATATCATAGTTTGTGATTCTTAAGTTTGTTTGTACAACAGTGTTCTGTCTTACAAAGTAAGTGTGTGAGAGGTTTCATTACATTGTTTCAAAAAGGTAGCAAAATAATTGTGTTTCACTTTTGGAAATGCTGCAATTTTTCCATTTAAAAAACTGTCACTAGAGTATATTGGATGTGATCTAAGGAAAATACACATTTTTTAATGTTAAATTGCAAGTTTCTTTCAAGCTGTTGTATAAATACAGACCTGTATAGCATCCAAGATTTGAATATTTACTCTACATAGCCTATAATATTTTGAAAAATATGTTCAAATTGGAGGAAGCCACCTGATCACTTCAATCCCAAGGTATTACTTTCAAAATGACAAAATAAAGCATTCCTTATAGCTCAGTATGACCCAGTAATTGAGTTTTAGACTATTGATATACATATGTGACATCCAAGGGACCTCAGTTTATGTGCCGAAATGTTTATGAGGAAATTTCAGGTGTAACACATGACATTTCTGACATTGGCTGAAAAAAAGCAGAGGCAAGAATAAAAAGTTGCATGGTAATTTAGAGAGGGATATTTCACTGTATGTCTAGAGAAGAATCAGTATGTATGTAAATGTCATACACGAAGCAGTTTCAAAGGAAAAAAGTAATTATTTTGGAAAGCTAAATATTTAAAGAATATTTTATTTTATTCAATGTTGGATTACATTATTATAATCTTCAACGAAAGCAAACTCCAGTATTTGCAAGCAAGGCACATAAAATGTAAAACTTTGTTAATAGTGATGTGTTAGATAAATTTACCCCAATGGTGTATTTAGTGATAAAAATACCTCCTTTTTAGATTAACTTTGCTGCACTGAGTGATGATGGTTACAGGGGGGAGTGCTTGGCAAGAATGCCTGGATGAGTGAAAATGAATCAGGCACAGATTTCTTGTCTTGATTTCTGCCTGGGGACTTGGTTCATGACTATTTCAGCTGTAACACTGCCCCATCATATATGTGCCATCAACTCTTATTAGCAGTAAGGCAGAAGTAAAACTAGATTACTTGTAGTATAAAATAATTTATAATTCCCTATTTAAAAAGTGTTTGTATTTACCAGTGTTATAGAACAAAGCAGCATTGCTGTTTTTCATCTGCAAGCATTATGTTTTGCCAGGAGTTAGAGATAATCTACTTAGATTTAGCAAATTTTCAATGTCTTTGAAGCAGAATATTTTTTTTACAGTGAAGCTGCTGTTAAATGCTGTGGAAATTGGATTTTAAGTGGTGATTTTGTAAACAAAGAATATATTATAAGGAAAAAATTCTGAACATCATCCATCCATTTGGCCACAGATTATAAACTATTAAGCAAATTTTGTGACAATTTAAGCGTGTATATTTACAGAAAGTTAAAATAGAGACTTTTCCTGAATTGTTGTAAAAATTCCATTGAAACCGTGCCAACTCAAAAATTAATATTTTAAAGATTAAGAGAATTACAATAAGCATAAGTACATAAACAAGGATAAAACTAACTGATTTTCTACATAACTGAGCATTTTGTAAGATCAGGTGGTATAATTTGGACCACATTTGTTATGGGGAATACAATTATATATTGGGTTTATGTAAAACACTTTGTATTTAATTCCTGCATGATCTTCAAAAAATATACAAATATAGAAGACTACTGCAAGCATGATCCTACACAGGCTGTGAAATGCAGTCAAAATGGTTGGATAAGGGTTTGTGCAATATTTAAACCAATCTAAACTGGAAACCTAATTTCTTCATGAGACTTAAAATGTAAAGGAAGGTAAACAGCATATTGTTGTTCAACTTTGCAAATGGAGGTTTAAAAAAACATGTTTCAGTCAAATTATTTGTAGATAACCCTTAAGCTTTATCTTTTGTGAATTCAGTAGCTTTATCATGTCCATGGAATTGCACAGAGCAGCTAGTATTGTCACTATGACCTCATGATTTCTGTCTTGTTGTGGAACTATTCTGAGCATATTTAGCCTTGGGATAAAAAAAAAACCAACAGTTTGTGATCTTTGTGCATAGCATAGAAACTTAAATTTTGCCATCTGATTCCTGGACTAACTTTCTTCACAGCTCACATCAAGCCCTTCCATCCTCAATAAGCTAAGCAGGTGGCAGAGCAGTAAAACCAGACAACAATTGATCACAACTTTAATTTTTCCATAGCATTTCATCTATACAGCTGAGATATATGTGGTTATTGTGGCTGATAGTTAAAATAATTCTGATTTAAAGAATAAATATTTTTAGTACTCCATTATATGGTAGGTATCCCTAGATTTATCTTTTCTTTTTTCCCCCTGCATTTCCAATGTTGTCTAATAGGAATGTTGTAACCACTGTATGTAATATTTGTGCAGTCCAAGAGTTCTTTGGTATTTCATCAGCTGCCTCTGAAGATCTTTCAATCAACTAGAATGCAAATTCTACTGTGTTTTTTAAAGGAAGCTTTTTGACTTTTACATGTATTGCTAGAAAAGGTGCAAATTTCCCAAGCATGCAGAGTGATACAGAAAAATGGATTAATGACAGTTTTTGAGTGTTCCAATCATCAATCCATGCTTAATACACAAATTTGCAGAAAAACAATTAGGTAACTAATTTCAGTTCCTGTGCCAAAGGATGAACTATAATAAGCTTTAGGCATGTTCTAAGTGGAAAAGATTAACATTACATGAAGCTGAGCCTTGAGCAATTAAAACTCAGTGAAAAATGGTTGAATTTTTACAAGTAGTCTAATCACAGAAGAACATGTCTTTGCTGTAGAACAAGGATGTTCGGGTTTTTTCCTGCTGCCTTGGTTTCTCTCATGTTGGGAAGTGACAGAGTGTCTCCTGTTGTGCGTGGGCTGGAATTTCACTAATGCAAGCGATGGTGTCAGGGAGCTGAGGTAGTAGTACATCACTGTGTCACAACACAGTAGAGTGTTTTGAGCTGAAAACAAAGTTTCTTGGTGTACAAATGTTACAAAAAGAAAAGCATAACCTTTTATCCCAGTGTCAGAACAGTAAGTGAATTTACTAAATTAATTTTGCAATAATCAGGAACAATAAAGATAAAACTATTTTCATAACTCTAACTAAGGCCTCACTTGCATTGATTAAGTAAGTGTCATTACTTAAATGTAAGCTTGCTATTGAGATGGGGATACATTCCTTAATTTATATAGAGATGTCCTATAATTGAAAAACCAACCTTCTTTGGGCTACTGAAAAAGTTAAGCTGCAGAGGGTGGGGAGCAAACTAAGAAAAAAACTGAAAATCCCAAAAACTTTTGTATACATATGTAAAGAAATGGCAATCAGAAAAGTGAGTGTTTCTGGATAGCTGAAAAGTGTGTGTCAAGTTTTCATGAACTGTAATTCAAGCATAACTTATGACAAAAGACGAAAGAATTTTAGATCGTAGCAGAGAATTGCTTATATTGACTTTTGGAGATTATATAAAAGAAAAAGTTCTGGATGCAGTTGTCACAGTGCTGTCAGAATGGCTACCTGCTGGTTAAGGAAGAATGACAGGTGGCATCTCATCAAAAGGGCCTTTATTCACTCCAAATAATAAAAAACATCACACCACTTCACCAGAACCTTCCAGCTGACAAAGGAGACTTGTGCTTTATTCATGCATTTATAAGTGAAAGTGTTCTAAACAGGCAGTGTCCTTTCTGCCCCCCCCTTCTCAAAGGCCTTCTCTTTTGGAGAACTTTGACAAAGGAAAAGCCTCAGAAAGACTGAAGGAGTCAAATAAAAAGCAAAGGTATTGAAAAAGTACAGTCCTCTTGTATAACTGTTTCTTCTACCATGATTGCATGCCAGTTGCTGCTGTCTCCCAAGAAAATTGAGAACTGGATGGGTTAAATTCTGCACTCTCGTGTTCATATGGCTCCTCTTGACTTCAGTAAGAGGCATGTTATCACACAAATACCTCATCTTAGGCTAATAACTTGGTGAATGATTCCCTGTCTTACCCACCCCAGAGGGCTTTCCACCTCAGCCAGTGAGAATGAGGTGTGGACAAAGAATGTGAGTGTGCACTTATGTGCCAGAGGTAGTTCTGATGATAGAGTAAAGCACCTGATTGTTTCATGTGTGGTAAGATACTTTGTGAAGTACTATTACTAAAATATTAAGCCTTTTACCAGTGTACACAGTATAGTGATGGAACTTAAATGTTAAGGTTCCCAAGAGGGAATGCCTCCAGCCACATGTAAATCTAATAAAGCCTCTCTGACTTCATCTGAGGAATGACTTTTGGCAGTACCTGAGGGCGTGCTGCTTTCAGCTTGTTTTCTCCCACATTTCTAGTCAGAGCTGAGGTTTTAAAAAAATATATAAATACACAAATGAAGGTAGTCACTTTGCCAAGGTATCTTAGCAGCTTAGAGAGAACATAGAAGGTGCAGATGAGCAGATTCATCATGGTAGAACTTTATGATGTGCAATGCTGGGAGTGTGTATAGCCAGTCCTTTAAAAAGGGATATAATGATTAACTCTGAGAGTCAGGTCTGTTTTCTACCATGCCACAGTGCCTGCACCACACAGTCAATGCCAGCTGGCTCCTGTGCTTGCATGTATGTCCTGCACTGAGATGGAAGATGCTTTCGTGTGGTGAGACCTTGAGCAGACCTAATCATGGCAAGAATTTCCACCCTCTCAAATTACAAAGTAGCCTAAGCTGTCACTTCTGCCTCTCTGCCACATCTCACAGCCCCTGCTGCTGGCTCTCAGATAAGGGCTCACCTCACTGATCAGGTCAGAGTGCTGGTGCAGATGCACCTGGCCAGGAAGGTATAAATCAGGAGCAGGGTGTGAGGGCAGGTGGAAAAATAGGCTTTTTCTATTAAGGAAAAATTGGAGCATACCCATAGTCAGACATTTTCTACAATTGTCTCTCTGATACTCCATTGCAGATAAATATACGTAGACAAACTAAAGAAATAGTACATGCTTGATTTAAATGCTTTATTTATTTATTTATTTATCTATTTATTTATTATTTCATGTAACATTCTATTTATTTCTCTGCTCAAAGCTATTTAAGTAATGGTTATGCCAGCCAGTCCTTGTTTTGTGTACTGGAAGGCAGAAAAATGCTTTGGCAGTTAAGCAGTGAGGATGAGTTTGGAAGATTGAATCATTCTGGCATTAGTTCCACTAATGGGGAACATTTAGTTTTGTTGAAGTTTTGCAGATGGATAAAACTTAACCCTTGTCAGGTATAACTGCTCCCATAACTTCAGAGAAGAGCCTCTCATCTCTCTCCCTATCTTTTTCAATTTATTTCTAGTCAAGCTGAATAGAACCTGAAAAAAGAGGAGTTTTTTACCTAGTGATGCAGTATTTTAATTTTTAATAAAGGAGATCTGAATTAATTGACCTAAAATCATGGCTAGGGTGGTCTGATATAAATTGGTAGATTAGATAAGTACAAATAAGATTTAATTTCTTTAACAATTATCTTTAAATTTCTTTAATAATTATGTTTCAGTTTAGAACACATATTAGTACAGCTTTTCCTACATACAATGTATTTGAGGCATTTTTATTTAAACAACTATAAATGCTGGCTTATTTACTGAAAAATTAATTTCCCATAAATACAGCTCAATGCAAATTAGAAGTTAAATGTGAAATGTTCCCAGTAAATTGTTTGCAAAAGCTTTTTGCATGGCATTACAGCACACAGCCACAGGCCCTGTCTGGCCCCTAAAGTCAGCAGCCTGGAGTCAGATTTGTTCTGAACTTGTCCAGGTTTCAGCTAGGATAATTCCTCCTCAGTAGCTGTTACTGTGCTGTGTTTTGCATTTAGATTAAGAATGGTGTTGATAACACACCTATGTTTTGTTTTTTGCCAAGTTGTGTTTATCTTAAGTCTCTTCCTGTCTCATGCTCTGCCAGTGAGAAGTACAAAGAAAAAGTAAACTGGGAAGGAGCCTAACTGGGACAGGGGACCCAAACCGGCCAAAGGAATATTCCACACCACAGAATGTCATGCCTAGTATATAAACTGGGAGGAGTTACCCAAAAGGGCAGCTGGTCTGGTTTGAGAAGGGGGATCTGGCATCAGTCAGTGAGCAATTGCATTGTGCATCACTTGTTTTTTTCTATTATTGTTATATTATTTTAGCCATTATTATTTACAATTATGACTGTATTTTAATTAATTTTCAGTTATTAAACTGGTGCAAAAATACTGCATTACTACATGAAGATAAATGAACAGTGAAAGGAAGGATCTTTTCCTCCTTTGTCCCATGTCTGCTGAACAAAAGCCCCCACAGATCTGCACTTCATGCATGCTGTAGGGTGGTTGCTGCCCAACCTCTGCTGGTCTGAAGGGCTCTTGTGTTGCAGCTTCTGCAGGTGTGGATACAAGAACAGCAAAGAAATAATCATAATGATATTGTTTGAATTTTTATTTATTAACATCTGGAAATTCCAGAAGAGTTCTCATCTCTGAACCATGGCCTCTTGGTACTGTTTAATTCATAGTGTTTTGGGGCACTTCACAAATGAAATTTCCATGGCAACAATGTTCATATTATCATTAACTTAAATATGGTCACCAGATGTTAAATATGCAAAAAATGAAATATTGAATATTGAGGTTTCCTACTTTAAAGTTGCTAGCTTTCATATTTGTTTGACGAGCTATATTCAGTCTCTCAAGTGTTGATCTAAAACTGATGTCAGCACTACATCAGAGTGGTGTGTGAGCTCTGATGTCAGCTGGGGGCAAGTGCCAAGTATTCACTTCAAGTGTGCTTCTCATGACTTGAAAAGGGTTTTGGTCTCCCTGGTGTGCAGGAAAGATGTGGCTCAGAGCAGGTTAAGTGTTGGTGCTTTAAATGCTGGTGTGTTCCTCCATTCCAAGTCCAGGTTTACAAGTAAATTGGTGACAATGGAGAGGCTGGCTCTGTTGTGGTCACCTCACCTTCTGCGTGCAGAAAGGAAGAACAAATGAGATTCTGTTTAGTCATGGTTTTGAAGGAGGGAAGGCCATGTTTTGGTACTGGAGAGAGGAGCCATGCCATGCCCCAGTAGGTGTGCACATCCAGAGGATGGGCACCCACCCAGTGCTCTCACACAGCTGTCTGATCAGGGCTTTCTCCAGGACTCAGCACCCAGGCTGTCCTCAGAAAGGGGGTCTTTGTCTACAGTGTGTATGGTCTTAGGGCAATATCAGAAGAACAAAAACAGCACTCATGAGGCTTCACAGTACATTGGAGTGTGAAGTGCCAATTCATTTTCTGTTCCTGTAGTTGTCTTAAACTTATGCCTTTCCACAAAGAGCTGACAAGAGCAATCCATCAACTTTTTCTCCCCTTTTATTTTATAATAGGTTTTGTCTTTTTTTTCCTGTTTGGTTCATTTTGTTCAAAGTTAGTTTGTTTTTTGAGTACTTATTTCTTAAACTTCAAACAGGCAAAGAAGAATCTCCCTGTAAATGAGGCACCTCAGTACAGAGTGGGGAACCACCATAAAAGTTGAAGGCGTTGCTCAAGAGCTCCTTTATGGAGGTTGTATTTCCTTCTTCTAGACAAAAACCAAAATAAGTATAAAATTTGAGCAGCTTACTGATGAAAAGAGAGAGGTCAAATACCAAGCCCAGCCAGGGCTCTGATGATCCCAGGAGCCCACCCCAAGCTTGTCCTTTAGTTTTCATCAGTGGTGACTGGAACCTGCCCGCCCCAGGAGGGTCGTACTCATGGCTTGGTCACTACTCAAACCTCACCATTAGGTTTTCTTTTCACCTTTTGTGATATCTGACTGAATTTTTCGAGTACAATTTAAAGTCATTCTGTGGGAGTTTTGCCCATACAAGAGATGGATTTTTTTATCCCTATACCTGTTTTTTACAAAGTTGAAATTACCCAGCTTTCTTATGCCCTCCATGCACTTCTCTAAACAGCCAGTTCCAGCTCATACACTTCTGACTGTTCTTGTTATTCCTTTCTCCAATTATTTTACACATTTTTAATTTCACATAAAAATGCAGTTTTTCCATGCAGCTCAGAGCTGAATATCACAAGTTCAGCATCTGTGTTCCTTCCAATTGAATTATGTTCTGTTTTCCTCAAACCATTTCCCCAGTTTGTTCAGTCTTCTTTGAATTTTATTTCATGTGAAAATTTAGCTTAGGTTTATTTCTTTTCTCCTAGTAAAAATAATGGATAACACTGAAGCCAGGATGATAGATTTGTGTAGAACACTACCTCCTGTTTTGGCAGCAAAACACTGATAAGTGTTTGAAGGATACAGCCTTTACTGCCCTTGTATTTTTTCTCTTCTTTTGGAAAACCAGCACATTGGCACGTTGCTTTTCCTAAAACTATTTTAATGCCTGAGTTTTGCAAAGGTGGGCATCTTGCGATATTGCAGTGTCTGCTATGTGATTAAAGCAGCTGAAACTTCTGATTCTTTGTGGTGCTGGAGCATAGGATTTTTTAAAGGGAAGTAGATTAGAAAGAAAAAGGAATATTACTTTAAAAAGCTCTTCTAGCAAAAATTCTGTACTGGGACTAATATTTTTTCATGACTGTTACAATAAATGAGTACATGCATGAGCCTAGAATTAATGTAGTTATAATTAAGCTGCTCTCAAAGTCATTAGATATTTTAAGCCGTTGAGCCATTTTCCAGCCCATTAACTTTATTTAGACATAATTATATTTTTTAACATGTTGGTCCAGAGAATGCTGTGATCATGATTATACATATGCCACAGTGCAGTAGACATACTGCACAATGATACATCTTTATTTTGGGTTATTTGTATGACCCTAGATATCTCATGATGAGTTGTGGGGGAATTTTTTTTTTTGTGGGAAGAAGAGAATGGAGGAAGGGAGATGCTTTGAGGTGGTGGTAGGGTTTTGGTTTTCTTACTATTTACATTTTTCTCTGGAGTTTTCACACTCTTTGTCATGGCTGTTATTGCTTCTTCAGTTGTTGCTTCTTCTCCTGTCATGACTATTGTAATTACACCCCAGCTCTCATTTCACAGTTGGCATCCTGCTAGCAAAAGATGATGATATTACTTGGAATCATTCCAAAATCAAGAGATTTCCCTGTTTTGCTAAGTTTGTGAATCTGTTTAGTAATTTAAAGCTTCATTTATCCCTTGAGTTCTGTGGTCTGACAAATGTAAAACAAGAAGTAAGATACTGGCAAGTATTTCTTCCTGCACAGAGGTAACTCACAAGCTTTCAGCCAGGAGTACCTTTGTTTGTTGGATGGAGATTGAATTGTGACTTTAAAATTCATGTGTCACAGCTTAGAGAATAGCTTCGCATTTTGCCTTTTAGGAAGGTGCTGGGAAATCTCTGTTTATGAATAGGAGCCTCTAAGAAAGGTTTAGGTGCTTTGCTTGGAGAATTTCAGGGAGATAAAAATTCAGGGTCAGTTTCATTAATTCCCCTTTTCTTCAAGAATATTTTTAGGAGAGAGGAATGTTCTCAGTTCTTATTGACACCATGCTCTGTTGCAAAGATACCTCCATAATAATTAACAGGGCATCTCAAATCTGTGTTATATCCAATGATGTGCTTTTAAGTTTAAAGTGAGGCATCTTACCCAGAGCACGTCCAGGCAGTCTGATTCCCTAAAGGGGTAGTTTGGTACAGATTGACAGGATCCCCACAGGCTGATACTCAGAGCTGGAAACTGCTAGACAAAATAAAGATAGAAAGGTTTAAAGAGTGCTTTTCTTTTGAGTCCTTAGGCATCTTACCCAGGACTTCAGAAAACTGATACCATTGCCCTGGAGTCTCTCTTGAATTAGGTCTGAAGAACTTAACACAGGGTTTGTGCAAGTGGTACAGGCCAAAAATATTTTCATCTCTAGAATGTAACAGCTTTTGCCCTAGAGATGAGAGCACAGGGTTTGATTCCTTCTTCAGTTTCAAGGGCTTTAAATCCTCCCACACAGTAGAATGCTGACAGTGGAAAAATACTAAAGAAGATGTAGGAACAAAGATCAAGACAATCCTTACCACAGGCCCTGATAGCAGCACTTGATTGATCTTGTGAATCCTGTGTTATATTCGACCTGTCCTTACCAGAGGGCATTGCAGTCCTGATCTATCCAACTTTGCAACACAGGGCAATCCTGCAGTTAATGAATCTTGGGAATTTGGATCCCTAGAGACTAAGGGAGGCATTTTCTCCCAATTTCTCTTATCTTATAAACTAGTATTATTGAATATCACTTCTCTCTACACTTCACTTAGATGCCATGTGAATGTGGTAGTTGTAGCTTGTATTGTTTGATGTGATCTGAATAAGCCCATGAAAATGAGGAGAGGGAAGGTATTCTCTTGTAGAGGTTTTAGGCTCTAATCTAGGTGTCCTTATTCCAAGCCAACCTCTGGGAACAGTCAACCTCTAATGGGGATTAAAGTCAAACAATGAATTCAGGCATTTCTTGCACTACAGAAGGGTAAGAAAAAGCTTTGGGAAATTAGGAATGGAACTGATGCACTTCCATTCTTAACTCTTTGGTGAATTTCATTGTTTATGACTAAAGGGAAACAAATAATTTCCATTATAATGGTATTTTGAAGGAACGAAATTCACTAATTAAAAGTGGGTAAGCAACAATATTTAATTAATGGATTTAATTACTGCATCTAATCATTGTGTGTAATTAATCATTGTGTCTAACTAAGATAACAGCTATGAATAAGCTATGTTGGTTTGGATGGAAAACCATCTTTCCACTACCAGTCTCAAAGGGAGACTTTGCCATTACGCATTGAATTGTCCTGTTCTCTGGATATTGAACTCCTCCCATGTGAAGCAAGGAGGCATGCTTGGAGGGCTGAGCTGAAGTTTCAGCTGCAGTTCCATAGCGCTTGTGCTGCTTTAAATCTTTGTAGCTCTCTTGTTTGTGGATTATAACTTTACTTTGCTGTGCCAATTTCAGTGCTAGGCACCATTGGTAGGCACATAATTCTCCCAGGAGCAGGGAGTCTGGATTAAGTACTTGAGAGCAAGGTGTTGTACACAGGAAAAGTACCTGCAAATTTCAGTAATGCACTGGATTTTGCACTTCTTTCTGATCTTTCTAATTTCCTGTATTGTACCATTGCTCCTATAAATACAAGTAATATTTTTCTGAAGGTTTTTTTTCATATCAGCATAGGAAATATGTGCCCATGCTGCAGACCACCAACATTATATAGACTACATGGAGTGATAGTGTTGTGTGATTGTCACAGGTGGATCATGCACTTCACTCACAGATTACAACAATGTATTCCATTGATAGAAGCCAGTGACATAACAGTGGAAAGGGTGGCAGTGGTTTAACAGGATTTGCTGGCAAGGTACACTGGAGTATTTACTGCATAGAGGACAGGGTCAAAATGGACAGAGATACCTCCCTGTTGAATCATAAGGTTCAGGGAGCACTTTATTAAAGCACCTTTTAGAAATGCATTCTAAATTCCTTAGAAGGGGATTTAGGTGCTGCTGGATTCAGACTCAGTCCCAGACTTGGTCAATGTTTTATGTCTAAAGGATTCTGTATGTGCAATCAATGTTTCATACCACTTAGCTAAAATAGCACAGTGGATCCTTATTCCAAATTCACTTACTGAATAAGGATTCTCCTACCTCAGGGACTAACCTTGAGAGCTGTCCCTACTCAAGGGGAGATCCTGATATGCAAGCCTGCTGCCATGCATTAAAGCTCAATTGTCTCACAGCTACCTGCTGTTCATGGAGTAATATGGTTTTACTCAAATGTTCCCAGGTAAATAGCATGCTTTGAAACCAGCAGGTTTGAAGAATTCTGAAAAGGCTATGTTTCATTAGTCCTGACTTATCTTTGAGCAAACTAAGAAAAAGGAAAAAAATTTCCAATGATTCAGCATAATAATTGGAAGTAATAAAATTCGTCTGTCACTTACTTCTAGAACAACTTGTAGTTTTCACTTACAGACCTGCAAGTATAATATCAATATTTGGTGCATTACATTGTTTATAGTAGTTTATTGAATTTTAAAAATATCTAAAGGATTTTTTATGTTGAATTCTTAGGGAAATAAATGAACAATTCTCATTATATTGTACATCTCAGCTTTTCTTCTCTGATTTGTTGCCCAAAGAAATGCAAAACTTCTTTTTGAAAGCAATTTGCAGGAACACAATGCACAAAACATCTGTTGAGAGTCACAGTAGAGACCTGAACCAAATTGGAAGAGCATTGCTGTTACTGTGCATGTGCAAACCTGATGTGTGATGAGAATAAGCACAAACACGCAATTTCAGTGAGTGACTTTATTTGCAGAGGAATAGTCAAAGCACTGAATTCACATTTCATTCCCTTGTATTTGCAGTTTGGAGAGAACAAACATTATCTCTCAGCCTTTATAGTCAGCTGGACTTTAGGAACCACTACCAATATTGATTTGAACATAAGGTTGGAGATATAACCAAGCTTATTTTTCTTTTAAGTACACAGGGAGAATTAATAACACAGGCATTGGCTGGCTCTTGGTGGTGAGGGAGGCAGAGGGCAGGCAGAGAGCATGACCATCAAGTCAGTACCAGCATAGATGTATTGATTACTGCCAACTGTATATTTGGGTCTTGTGTTTCTGTGCTGCTTCTAAAATTAACTTTAAATTTCCACCTGAAGGCTTAGTTCTCTACTGCTGCCCTGGAGATGCATAGACATCAAAGGCTCTGGTCAATCAACTTTCAGGAGGTTGAGGAAGAAATTTTGTTGACACTGATATGATGTATGAACTCCTCAAAAATTTCCTTTTATGTTTTTTGTATACTTTTATCTCTAGGCACTTGCATCAAGTCTTCCTCAGTGGGGAATGCTACAGTGTTTTTAAAATTTTGGTTGCTTAGTAATCCAGAGGACTTGCTCAACAGTGTGTTGGAGCCCTCTCCATAGCCATGGTTTTTCTCCCTCTGAGAAATGAGGGTAAGAGGGCTGATGAGCAGTCAGATCTTGGCCTAGTAGAAAGATTTCACCCAGGAGCACAAATATAGACATGGAAACCTGAAAGCATCCCATGATCAAGCACATAAATCATGTCATGGGGCTGAGGAAGATCTCGTTAGCCCATGAGGGGCTCACAGACAAGGCAGCAAGAAGCCTTCAGGGATCAGTCCCGTGTGCCATGGGACTTTGTGAGAGATTGTTCCTCACTCTCAGAAGACACTGACACCATCTTTCTCCTTCCAGTGCTGTGCCTTCCCACTGGTAGAGTGTAACTCCTTTTGGACAGGCAGCCACTGCAGGGAATCACCTCCAGCCTGGTTTGAGAATCCCCCACCAGCATCTTTATAGGATCTGTCTCGTAGGTTAACAACTATATATTTCAACTGAAAGACAGAATAAGTGAGCACAGTTATAATTTCTCTTATATACTGTTAGTAAGTAAGGCTGATAGGTTTTTGTTGTTTGGATTTCTCACTCCCCCAGATTCAGCCACAAAGAGTCAGCTAAAAATTACAGTTTAATTTATTTTAAATAGACAAGTTCTGTTTTCAGTTATTTTCTGTCCCCTCCCAAAAGACTCCTTTCTTGGTATTTATTTTTCAGTTGGAGATTACTGTTACTATCCTTGGATCATTTATTAGTTGGTGATGGTTCTTGCTGACTTGGTGGAAAGATTGCTGAGGAAAACTAATATACTAATGTTCCTACTGTATTTAGGACTTCATGTTAGTTTTAATGGAAGTAAGGGAAAGAAGTTTTTCCTTTCACATTTCATTGAGATCAAAACTGAATCATTTATTTCATTCTGAAATTGAAAGCAACGTCTCTTAGAGAAAATTTACATGGAAAAAAAAAAACTTGTAGTGTGTTCTGTGTTCTTACTCTAAAACGCAGCACACTAAATCAACTTTTCATTTTCATATCTGTTGCCTAAGGAATGTTACCTGAATATATCTGACTGACATTTTGCTGAGCCAGTCAGGTACTCCTGTGATCCTTTAATTATTGGTGAATGAATACATGTTGCTTATTTGTTGAGGTATGTACTGAAGGAAATGTAATGAAATACCTGAGCCACTCTGATCTCAAAATAAATTGAGAATATAATTCCCATTGTTTTAGCAAGTTTACATTTTATCTTTTGTGGACCTTAAGTACTTTATGGCACAGTTACACATACAGCAAACTGTTGCTTCCAGAATCAGTAGCTGTTGCTCTCCTTATCAGTGTGTCATGTATGTACCCTGGGATGTTACCTTATAGTTTGATGGACCTATTTGTATTTCAGCTAAAAGCTGAAAGCTCTGCCTCATAAAGGAAGAGATCCGTCAGTTTTCCTTCAGTCCCACCCTCTTCCACTTTTCCCATTTTTCCTCTTTACATTAGTGTGTGTATAGGGGAAAAAAAAAAAAGCAACAGCCAAACAAGAAACTACTAAGGAAGTTTTAAGAACTTCATTCAATGTTTTTTGCTAATATGTTCTCTGTATTTCCTCTGATAACTTTTATATAGCTTAGCCTATGGACTTTGATGGAGTCTTGTGTTCTGTCCTTTCTGTTGCTGGAATTTGTGCTGGAAGGAGTCTCACTACTGTCCAGTACAGATTTTCAATAGAACCCTGACAGCCTGACTTGTCTCAAATTCAAAGTCACAAGTGGAGCTGCTTGAGTGATGTAAATGGGCTGTAAAAGGAATTACTCATTTTCTCTCTCCCTCAGTGATGTGCAAGCATAATTAATATCTGTAAAGCTTTCTCAGTAGGGTTTTCGTTGCTTAGAAGTCCTCAGCAATCACACATTCTGATGTTCACAGACTGCAGGAATAGAATTTCTGGATTAGAGTGGTTTTAATATTAAAGTCATTTGTGAATACAAATATTAAAGCATATGTGCATACATATGTCTTCTTAGGGGTTACCATCTGCCCATGGCACATACATGATAGCTGGCATTTTTTAGGAAAAGTGGAATAATCCCATTTTTGAAATAAAATAACATATATCATAAAGTAGATATTTTGGCTCAACAGGCATCCTCTGACTGGTTATGAAGACAGTGAATATGTGTAGTTTGTCTCCTTCCTAATACATTATTCTTTTAGATGTAATTTAATGATAGGCAATTGTTTGAATGCTGTTTGTCTCTATTAAATCCCTCAAGGATGTGTGATAATGAACAAATATTTTTTTAATGTCTTGTATTAGCGTTCCACAGGGTCATATCACAGAAGGTGATTTCCAAGTATGATATTCTTGTTGAATAACCAGTGAAGACAGAACAGTAGAATTTGCTAAAAAGCTACATTATACAGGGGGGTTTTTGTTGCATTTTGGTTTTTTGCTGTTTGGTTGTTTTTTTTTTTTCACCTGAGGTATGAGCTGTTGCACTTGCTTTTGGAGGAAATATTCACAGCTGTTATGCATATCTGTCATATAGAATAGCTGCAAGTGACTGTATTGGAAGCAGAGAGCACTTACTACTAAACTAGATAAAGCATTTGAAAGCACTGACAGGTGATCAACATAGACTAGACATAATGTTATTGCTCCATCTTCCTCCACAAAGAGTCACAGCAACCCAGGAGAGTTACAGGATGCTTTTCCTTGGGTGTGGCTGAGGGGGAGTTACTTTTCTTTGAAGCAAACCCTGCAGTGTTGTGCCTTGTACTGTCAGATAGAAAGGTGTAGGTAACACACCAGTGTTTTGGCTACTGCTGAGCAGTGCTTGTGCAGCATCAATGGTCTCTCCCAACCTATCCTCCTTTCCAGGAGGCTGGGGGTGGGCAAGATCTTGGGAGGGAACATAGCCAGGAGAGCTGACCAAAACTGACTGAAGGGATATTCCATGCCATGTGATGTCTTCTCAGCAGAAAAAGCTAAGAGAAAGGAGGAGGAGGATGGGGGTCATTCAGTATTTTCTTCTGAAATCCTGCTTCCTGGGAAGTGCTGGACATCATCTACTGATGGGAAGTAGAAAATTAATATTTTGTTTACCTTTGCCTCTGCATCTGGCCTTTGATTTCACTTTATTTAACTTTCTTTATCTCAACCCATCAGCTTTTTGCATTTTATTTTCCTCTTCCTCTGTCCTGCTGAGAAGAATGATAAAACAGGTTGGTGGGCACCTGGCATCCTACCTAGGCTGAACAACCAGAGTCCTTTTCCAATGTTCTGTGATCACCTTTCCCACTGATTTATGAACTCACAGATTATTTTCAATCAAATATAAAAAAGCAAGAAAAAAGCTGAAACATACGAAATTTTTAAAAAAAGCTGAAACATACGAAATTAAGAGTCCTTAAACAAGGCATTTTTAAGTAGCTCTTCTAGCGTGTCTAACTGCCAGAAGGGACTGAATGTCAGGTTTCTTTCAGCTGGAATATAAAAATTGGTGTCTAAACCCCTGAAGCAGCTTCTGCTTGGAGAAATCCTATTGCTGTCTCTAAAGTCCTGTGATGAATTAGGGAAAATATTAATGGAAAAGCAAGGGATTTAACACTCACTGTAACAAACGTTACTGGCATGCCAAGTCCTGTACATACCCATGCTGTTTTAGTTCAGCCTGTTCTGACATGTGTGGTAACAAACTGTTCCAATGGGACAAGAACCTAATAAAACCCCGTTATCAACACAGTTTTTCATTTGTCTGCAACACCTGCAGGAGCTTCAGGTTGTGCCCCAAGACCTAGGAACGCTCACAGGGAGACACAGTCTTACTTTGTCTGAGTGTGCAGGATTCAGCCAGCCATGGACCTGTAGTTTCTACTGGCTCGTGAAACTTGTGAAAATTTCGTATGTTTCAGCTTTTTTCTTGCTTTTTTATATTTGATTGAAAATAATCTGTGAGTTCATAAATCAGTGGGAAAGGTGATCACAGAACATTGGAAAATCTAACACGAGCCCTGTAAAGTCCTCACCTATTCTGTGTCTCAGTAATGCTGTATTCCCCATTAGTAGTTTCAAAGAAAACATCTGGGTTCTCCCATGTTTCCTCCTGCATTTGTATGTCTTTGTAACACAGATGTGAACTGCCTAATCTGTTCTCAGCTTAATCAGAGATCTGACCTTATATAGAGTGTTTATCCACAAATTCAGAGAGTTCATCAAGGTGCTTAAGTATGTGCTTGTATTAAGAAGCTGAGTAGCCCTGCTGACTCCAGTTGTGCATACATTAGGACCTTGATGAGGAAGTTCCTGAATATGTGAGTAAAGATCTGGTGCTTTCCCAAAGTAAATGAAGGGATGAGCTGAGACATATAAAGAATTGAAACAAAGAAGGGGGGGAATAAAAAGCTGGGTGTACTGAAAAGAGAAATTTTGCAGTGAAGGTAGCTGGGAATAATTAACTGTTTTTTCTAAGATCATTAGCACAGCTTAGATGAATGCTGAGGGCCATGGCAAAAGTGTAGTGGCAAGTTAAAATCAGATGGCTGAAACTGTTAGCGCCCCACATCAACTGCTCTGCACCTTTAATGCCCAGAGTTAGGGCAGCCTGATCCACCTCTGAATAGCTCTGCACCAATTAACTTCTGATCCCAGTATTGTAAGCTGAATCTAAATCAGGGACAGAAGTGGTAATAGGAGCATCAAAATGATTCAAAACTGGTAGTGAGCTTTATTTTCTATTTTATAAAAAATTATTGCCATTCGCAGTCTAGGATTGATTGTACTTTGACGGCGAAACATATAATCCCATTGCTTCTTGATTAAGTGCCTTGCAAACCTCCCTGTCTTCAGTGGGGCTTCATTTCTGAAACTAATGGCAGCATTAATCTTGGAGAGATGATTCGCAGAGCAAGATACTGCTCAGCATGAACAAGGTTGTGCATTAAGGGAAAGCTGGTTCTACAGGGGGGTTAGGCTTAGCTCCCTCTGTGATTAATCATCTTCCTCCCAGCTGCTGCTCTGATTTTTTTCTTTAATACACTCCAAATGCAAACAAGGGCAAAAACCTACCTGTGGCTAAAACTAGCTCACAGCTGTCAAAGTTGTTTTTTAAACACAAAAACAGACACAAATCAGACATCATTTTTAATCAGAGATATTCCTACTTGTATTTATCTCAGTATTGTTCAATCCTTGTCGTGTTAGGTAATCAACTCTTGAACAGGCCAAATCCATTCCTCATTCACATTAGGCAATGGGCTGTTTTCCTTACCTCATTGAACATTCTCAGCATAGCACTTATACATCTACAATTAGCAAAAATGATTTAGGCAAATAACACATAAAACACTACTCCACTGCAAGTTCCCACTTTCATTTTCTCTAGCAGTCAGTCACAAGGCCGAATAGCAGGAAACAAGATGGATGTTTTCACTTAAAATATTCCAGAATGGTTTACTGGAAATCATTCTGAAAATAACCTGAAGTACGGAATGCAAGGAAACATAGCCAGAAATGTGGCTGTTGTTGAGACTAAGTAGGAAACAAAGGAAAACATAATTGTAAATTCCTACAAGAGAAGAGGTTAGCAGTGGGGTCTCACAGGGAGATCTCCTGTTTAATGGATCCATAAATTACCTGGAAAGGGTGATGGATAATGAGGTTAGACAATTTGTGGATGCTACAAAATTATTCAGGCTTATTAAAAAAAGAAATCGCAGAAAGTTATGGAAAGTTGTCATGACAGTTTTGGATGGATAATATATAGCTATTAAATGATCAGTGGCCCAGAGAAAATAAATGATTACTCTGTGTTTCTTTTAATGTAAGAACTCAGAAGCATCAAGTGAAACAATTGAGAGACATGTTTTCAACAGATAGGTTGACTTTCCTTTATAAAATTTGATTTTTAAACTCTGTCCCAGGTGTTCTGGAGACTAAAAATATGAATGGTTCAAAGAGTGCTTAGCCATGCATCTAGACATCGAGAAAAAGAACATCAAGAGTTATTAAACATCAAAACAATGATATAAAAATAGCTAGCTCTAGGGAATTTCTCTCCCAGCAGAAGACACTCTCCCAAAATACAGAAAAGTTGCAGTCTACTGGAAAGAAGAAACCATTTGTTAGGAAAAAGAAGGAGCTTGCTACCCTTTTTCAAAAATTACTCTTCTTTCCTTTTTTTGCATTTTGTGCTTTACATTTCCTTTCCTTATGGTTATTCCAGTGGTCTTTCAAACATGGAAATGCTAATCTGCTATCAGGAGCTGACTGTGTTCCCTTTATTGCTTTTGTAAACCAAATGTCTTGGTATCATCAGAATTGAAACAGCAAAGCAAATGTCATTCAATGGTGAGAGGAGAATCTAATTGCCATTAACTTTAATATGATGATCATCCCAGGGACAGCCAATGTAGTATCTGAGGAGTACAATTAATTAATAATAATGTGTCTAAAGGGCAGAAACTTCTTTTGATCTGCAAAACACTAAAATTTCCTGGCAAAACATCCAGCTAGTATTTTGTATCAGAGGTAACCTGTGGTGAAAGTCTTTTCAAAAAAAAGGCAAATGTGATATAACACCAAAACTGGTCAGCGAGTTTGGTGTTATAGGAAGAAATCTGGATGAATAATACATAAAGTTTGAAGTGTGCAAACAAGAAAATCTACCCTGTTTATGTTGCAATGACATCTCTCAGACTCATGGAATTAGATGTTCCTGATGACATTGTAGGTGCCTGGAGACAGGCTGTACCTCCTTTCCTTCTCAAGAAGCATTTTTACTGTGTTTATGGTTATCCAGTCTATCATAAGGCTTTTGGAACCTCTGCTGATGCCTGGAATTGTTTCTTTTGATGGGCTGCTGCTCTTAAGATACTGCATGTTCTTTGTTTAATCACTGTGGTAAGCAGTTTTATCATTCAGCTGAATTGCTCTCTTAGCTTTAAAAAACATTGATTACAGGGTATGCAGTGACAGCACTCTTTTTTTAGACTTTAAAGCTGCAGACGAGCCCACTCAAGTATCTGGCTTCTTCTTTAACCTTTTCCTGCTAAAATAAGCAATGAACAAATGCATCGCGTCCTGTGGCCTATTCTATTTCATATAAAACTTCCAGAAATACCCTGTGAGTTCTCAGCCCTTTTCAATGATTAGTTCTCATCCTTCAGGTGAGTTTGATGAGCTGTGACACTCTGCCATGGGTACAGTGTGTGTGCTGCTGCTGACTTGTATTTCCAGTGCAAGGAGGGAAGAAGGAACGTGGCAGGCCCCAAGTGCCGTGGGGTCTGTCTGTAGTGCCAAGAGGTGGGCCAGCCCAAACACTACATGAGAAGGAAGCATTACAAAACAAGCAAGGCAATGATTTCAAAACATCCTTGAGATCATGGTGGCTTGGTGAAAGAGCTTGTAACTGCAGTGGGAAGGTGAAATTCAGTCAATCATTTGCTATTAATTATTCACTGAGCTCTCATCTCCACTTAGTGGGAAATTGAACTAAACCTAGCGACCTTTGGAACAATTTCATTAATGCCTAACTGCTTTGCAAAACAGTTTGAAACCTGATTTACTGGAGTAATATTCTCTGTTCTTGTTTAAGAAGTGTCTCTGAGGTCTTTTTTTAATAAAGTGTTACAGAGCTCTTGGAGCTAAAACCGGAACACACAGGATGTGAAGAACTTTCACAGGGAACATTTAGAGTAATTGTGTCATGTAGTTGTGTTTGTAGAAAGTTGTCATTTGATTGCAGTGGTTGTCACTAGACTTTTGTTTATAACCTCCCTTGGGATTAATGAAAATTTAGTTCTTAAGGAGGGATATTCCGCACAATTTGCAGCAGGGGTATCTCTGCAAGGGGTATTTGTGGTCATAGTGGGTGAGTTTCCCAGGTTTGCTTCCAAGATATTATGTACTAGCTATATTTTGAAATAGAAGTGCCCCACAAATTCAAACATAAGGAATCATAAACTAGTCTGGTACATAATAGAACAACATGAGTAAAGGTGTACTCTGTCATTTCCATCACCAACCTCTAAAGCTAATAGACGGTGCAAATTAAGACTGTTAGCAGGAACCATCAAAATCACAGATTAAGAAATTTTGCCTAGTTTAGGATGGTCTGCCCTATATTATTTCAGTTTTATGCTCCAGTGATTAAAATTGGCAGGGTTGAACTGGTTCCAAAATCAAATGATCACAATAAATGCACAAATGAGGCTCAAAACTGGGTAAAATTTCTGTACTGATATATAATTGTTTTGAAAGTGTATCAGTTAAATCTGCTTAAGGACACTAAAGCTCAGGAAGAGACCTTGCAGGCCAAGTAATTTCAACAGTAGTTTATGAGACACAGAATAGTTAAAAATGAGCCTGCAGAGCCACTGAATACTGGAGATTAAAAGGTAAATAATTCCTAAAGTATTATTAGAGCTTTGTTTATGTTTTGCCACCATTTTTCCAGTTACCATGGCAACTCTGCCTGATTGCCAGAGCCCTGTAAGGCATTTTTTACTTTGGCAGACACAAAACCTGGTAAGCTGGCTGCGGGGATGCTGGCAGACTGGGACAAGCTGTTTAATAGCCTGAATGTCCCTCCAGAGATTAGCAACTAGAGTGGCACCAGTCAGTCATCCTTGCCTTGGCTGTGATTACTTCACATCTCTTATGAAATGGGAGTTATTACTAAGATATTTTGTTCAGGAAAGAAAGGCTTCACTGCAGAGATAGAGAGGGGAAAAATATTTTCTTTAACAAATCATAGTTTTCCTGACATTTTTCTCCATTGCAATTTCCTATCATTTTAATACTCAGACAGTAAATGCTAGGTAAGAATAAAAAAGATTGCAAGAAAAAAATAGGAGTAAAAATTTTTCTCCCGCTACTTATGAGAGAATACTTCAGATATTAAGTTTATTCAAATGACAAAGATCTGCTAGTGGAAAGCCTCTGTTAGCCACTCTCCAAACAAATAATCTCCTTTGACTCAGCATCTTATGAAATGTGTTATAAATTACAAACCTTTTGTTCTTCCTGGAATCACCTAATATTAACAGTAACAAAATCTGCATCTAAAAGGATTTTTTTTTTCTTTACCATTTCTGTGAGTGAACTTCTGAGGAGGAGAAAAAACTGGCATGTGTTTAATGCCTACTTCTATAGACACTTCAACAGCTCCAGGTATTCATGTACTGGGAATATCATCTTTTCATAGCTGAACAGGAGTGCTTCTGATGGTGTGGAGACTTTGAAAGTCCCCAGGTCTCCATTCTTTATAAAGACAGTGGTGCTTCATAATATTAAAGAATAGAAATGTAAAGATGCAAAAATTTCAAGAGGCAATCCAGTACCTTTTGCATTGAAATGGATTCAAGGACACTTTTGTAAACCTTAACAGAAGCTTATTTGATCAGCTGTAAAAAAACCTTCAAGAGGAAGTTCTACAGTCTGTGAAACTTTTAGTAGAACTTTACTATTTTGAGTTTTTTTCAGAACTAAAGAATCAAACTTATCCATAATTTACTCATGCCTCTTGAACCTGTTTTCTCTCTACTTTTCTAAGGATTCTCTTCAGCTTGTTGGTATTTCTCAGAAAAGGTGGCACTGGGAATAAGTAAACATTGGCCTTGGATAGTGTTCATGTCTTTTCTCACACAGTTCATGCATGTATTTTTAACAAGTTTCATCGTATTGATTTTTGACTCTGCTGACCCTATCTCCAATTTAACCACATAATTTGAGCTGTGATCTAATCCAGAGCATTTGCAGTTCTTTTGAAAGTTGAAATCATTTACAGAATTTTAAAATATTTTTTATGCCATGATTCAAGTAATTGCTGAAAAGATTGGAAACAGAACTATAATACAGTTATACTAGCTCCTGTTGGAGATTTCTCCCAGTGATGCCAATAAGCATGCACTAGAACAAATCCTTTTTTTACTAAAAGATTTTAATAGACTCTGTTGGAACAGATAGTCATGGGAAGCCAATGGCAAACCAGGGCATTTCAAGGTCCCAAGAATATATGCAAGTATAGGTCTTACTCCCTGAAATTCTTGCTACAGGTATGTTCAAACTGGACAACCAGAAGAGAGGAAGGACTCTGCTTCCCACAGAACACATCTGTGTACTGGGAGCAGAAAGAGCCAAGCTGCCTTTGCCAGTTTTCCAAGGTTGTCCCCCCCCATGCAAACTGGACACCTGAGCAAGGCAGCACACATCCTCCAGCATCTCCTGCTTTGCTGCATCTGTGGCTCTATTACATCAGCCTTTTGGTTCAGGCTGGCAGAGCTTTCCCTTTTGCCTCCCCTTTCTGTGCTTTGGACACACCATGGAGCGGGCTCAGGGCTCACAAATGAGATTCCTTTTAGATGGACTGGGAGCTGTGTTCCAGCAGCACATCAGAGACACAAGCCAACTGTGAAAGGGCACTTAGACTGTAGGCCAGACTAAAATCAACCTAAAGGAAAAAATTGTGAAAGTGTTCAGAAAACACCAAGAGCTGTTGCTACTAGTCCTGTTTGATTTTTTTGTTGTTGCCACTTTTTTGTTTTTTTTTTTTTTTTTTTTGTGGTAGAGGAAAATCTTTATTTCAAGGCTTTCTGCAGCAAACTGTATTGTCAGAGAGAGCAGTGTCAGAGCAAAATAGACTTGAGGATTCTAGTTGGTTATGAAAAAGTCTTTTTCTCTGATTTTTCTGTTGTAAAAAGGATCAGCTTGTACAAGAAATTCCTAAATTGGGTTTATTCAAGTCATCCTCTTGTCACACAGCAGCTAAACCCCAGAGTGCATGTAAAGCTCAGAAATACTTCAGCAGGCTGCAGTTGAATCCACACAATTGAGATTCCTGATCCTGCATAATATAGGCACTCAAATCACTGAACTATGGGGTTTTTTAGCAAGTAGACTTTTACTTTTCATGAAATAGAAGAAATGCCAATGCCTTATGCCTTATGAAACACACCCACAAAGGTAGGATTTTGAAGCTAGCATGTAATAAGAATGTAAATAATAAATTTTGCATTAGTGTCTAGTCCATCAGCAGTTAGGTATTAAATAGGGATTTCTGAAGCCAGGAGAGCTTTTTAAAAGCAAAGTTTTGAAAGAAATGGAGGGAAAAGCAAAATAAAATTGACCTGAAACAAGTCTACCTCTACAGACTTCAAAGACATAATCCCCAGGAGAACGGCAAAAGCTTTCTTGCTCTTGTAAAATAAGATAGACTTGATGTGAAGATTGACTCAAGCAATTTGTGATTCTTTAGTACATATGTAAGGAAAGATTGCCACTTGCAAGCACACAACTTAGGGATTTTTTAGGTAAGCTTTACACACTCCCTGTAACCAAAGAAATTAATTCATTTTTCTAAATTGAGTACGTCTTTCTTTTATAGCTCTGTAATAATGGATACTATTACTAATACCAATAGCCATCTCAGAGTCATTCCTTAAGAATCTTCTATTTGTAGACCTTTGTGAGTAAAACAAGCGCACAGTAATTGCTGACACACCCTGCTCAAAAGTGAGAGTTACTACAGGGCTCTTAGGTTGTACCTATGTCATCCAGCAGCACAAATAGGCCCTTGATGTAGGGGATTAATTCTGTAAAGGTGGAAGCGGATTCAGAATAAAAGATTCTGCGCAGAATCTTGAATCTCACTGATTTTCTGTTCATGACACACAGAAGATATGGATGAGATTGGTCATAAAATAGGGCATGCATAGGAATTTGAATATCTTTCCAGATATTTTGAGCTCTAGAAATACAGCTTTGTTATTCCTGGTTTTGCTGCTGTATTGTACTTAGCAGCTGGCATAAGAACATAGAAGGGCCATGTAGCACCAGTCCAAATTTCTAGCTCTGTATCCTGTTTCTAACTGTAGCCAAGACCAAATGCTCAGAGAAGAGTATAAAAATGGAAAAGTTATGGTATTTTCTGTTCTGTACATTTTCCTATTCCTTATCTTTAGCCCAAGGACATCTTGAGGTAAAGATGATATCTTTGTGTTGAATAGCTTTTATGCATTTTTCTTTTGGACATTTTCTTGTGGCTTTTTAAACTCTATGAAACCTTTTAATATCTACAACATCCTGTACATAGTTTAACCATGTTTCGCTTAAGAAGAAATAACACCTTCCGTTTGTTCTGGAACTGTCCTCAGTGTAATTTTAAACCTCCCTCTATATAAGCGTAAGGTATCTATGTTGGATAGCAGTCAGATAAACAATCAGCAAACAGTTGCTCCAGCTGCTTTTAGAAAATAAATTGAAACCTTGCTGAATCTCATTGACAGCTGAGTATAGAAGATGTTGTTGAAAAAGTGCATCTAGAGTCAGCATATACAGGAGGTATAAAAAGGAGGTTGTACCTACCACTTAAGAAAAATGAGTCCTGATGCAAAAGGAGCACAGCTCTGGTTATTCCTGAAAAAGAGCTAAAACATGGTTAAAATGGCACAGGCAAATAACCACTACAGGTAGCAAGATTCAGACAGCCCAAAAATACAAGGGCTTAGACAACGTCTTCTTGTGAATATTGCTGGGATTGTTTTTATCTCAATGTCTGCCTATCTAATAGCAGTTTAAGTGAATACTCTTTATACTTAAATAGGTGCAGAGAAATGCTACCTCTTTCTACTTCCCTGTTTCAAGTGTGGCAATACTCAGGATAGAGATGATATGGGCAGGTGTAGGGTGAAATGTCTTCAGCTCCCTTATTGTGATTCTCCAGTAGATATATATGAGTACCAGATATCCAGTATTGGAGACTGGAGTTGTAAGGTGGCAAGAAATCTTGCATTGTCAGTCACCAAGAAATTTCAGGGAGAACCCTGTATCTGCATTCCTGTGGTTCTGTTTATCTATCACTTTGCAGGCTTTAAACCCAACAGCACTTCTGATAGGATTTGCTTCAACTTAACTCCAAAACTTCCCCGTAGGGATCACTGCATCTGGCAGTTTCCCCAGGGGCTTGGCCGGTCTTCCCCAGAGCTTAAGGAGCTTTAAAGAGTTCCTTTCTCTTCCCCACTGGTGAGGCCAGCTCTGGATACCTCAAAACAAGGCAGATGTCAGCAAACTGGAAAAAGTCCAACTGAAGGCCGCTAAGGTGGCTGGGGAGAAGCTGAGAAAAATAAATTCATTCAGCCTGGAAAAGGGAGGGCTAAGGGGAAGGACAGTCTCTCTCACAAACACAAAGCAAAAGGTCCAAAGCAATGATTCTGAGTGTCAGAAAGGAAAGTCCAGCAAGGTGTAAGGGCAAAAAACTCCTGTCAGAGCAGCTAAATACAGGAACAGGTGCTATGGGAAAGGATGTGGAATCTCAGTTCTTGGAGATTTTTCAAACTCAGCTGGTTCTGATCTAGTCTGATCTAACTTTGAAGCTAGCAATGCTTTGAACAGGGAACTTGAACTGAAGGACCTCCTGAAATCCCTTCCAATATTAATGTTTCTACGACTCTGTGAATAAGACCTTGAAGTCATGATTTCTTCTCTTCACTTGATGGCCTGCAATGAGGTTGCTCCAATAATATTTAAACAAATTAAATAACAAGGTAATTGTCTTCATTCTTAATGCCAAAGAATTCCACTGCAGTTAAAGTGAGAAAATTTCAGAATATTCTAAGTAAGGAATCCCAACCACCAATATCAAAGATTTTCCATATAAGAATGAAATTCCTTTTCATTTAGCAAAAGATGTTTTTGTACTTCAGTATGATGTAATATATGCCATATATGTCATTATGTGTGATGATGGTGAAAAGTATTTGCATGCATAGTTCACAAACCAGAAAACAAATGACATTTAATCTGAAGCTCCAAGGGAGTTCCTGATCAGGCCCTGTTATTTCAAGTTGTTTTGGTGTGTTTTTTTTTCCTTGTCAACCATTTGGGAGTTTTGGGGTTTTTTGACACAAGAAAAAGAGAAAATACAGTCTTATCACAAACATTGCCTCTTCGCTATTGCATTCTATTATATAAAGCACCACAGTAGTTACTGTAGAAATTACTTCTGAGCTGTCAAAGAGATGTCAGGAATGTTACATAAAGCTGAAAGAAAACTCTTGTCTTCTTGTTCCTAGTGCAACTTCAATGTGGTATTGACTGTGCAGGTATGAATGTCTCCAAAAGTGTTGAGAGCAGACTGATAAACCTCCTCACTGGGAATGTACTGAGTTCCTCAGGCCACTAAAATCACACATATAGACAGAAATAAATATAAGGGATTATCATAGGTAAAGGATTTAAAACAGGATGTTTGTTGAAGAAATAGACAGAAAAAATAACGAAAAAATGCTGTGAAGTATATGATGATGGTAGTAATAGTACACAACTTTGAAATTAGGGTATATTTTCTTACCATTTCAAATCCTCCAACTTCATTTTGGCATTCTATCAAAAATATTTTTCACATGCATTTCTTAATTTCTCCAGAAATGGAGCATTGAGAAACGGAGTTCAAAATTGCTGAATTATTCTGTTGCACATGGTAAAAAAATCCATCTCTTTTCTTTCTGTGTGAGCTTTACTGTGCTGTTGGGACCATGCATTATTAAAACATTATTTGTCAGTGAAACCAATGGAAATGAGTCAGATTCTCATGAGGACTGTACCTCTTAAGCAATAAAGGCCTTTTCTTATCTGGTCTTTTTGCACAGTAGCATCACATGCTGAAACTAGTGAGAAGTGCTGCTCACTGTTTCTTGGCACAGTGGAGTGAGTGCTGTCTGTCAGAGCTAACTAACTGTGTACAAGGAGAGAATCAGATCCACCCTTAGACAAAGCAAGGCAGTCTGGAACTTATTATGCAGTAAGTTCAGGTGCTTCACAGAGGAATACCTCTATAAACAAATGTACAGACTCACAGCCAAACCTCTGCAGTCTTTAGAGTGGCTGCTCAACCTTCTGTTTTCACTTTGTATTCACATCTTCACTGAAGAAACTCAGTTCATGCAGAAAAGCAAACTTGTCTTGTCAAACTTGTCTCCTATTCCTTTCTCAGAATACAGCTGAAGGAGTATGTTTTCTATCAAAAATACTGCCATGACAAGGTTTGTGCACTGTGCACCTTCCTCTTTCCCACCAAAATCCCCAGTTCAATGAATATCTGAGTATTCTTTAAAAGTAGCGTCATTTTCCTGGAACACCTCGTGTTTGGTATTTATGTCATGAATGGAGGTGGCTCATTACCTTAAAACAGGAGATGGCAGAGAATAACTCAAAAATACTGTAACTTCATTGGATGGAGTGATCAAAAAAAGTAGCCAGAAGAACAACAGTTCAAGAGAAATTTCTTGAATGAATGAATTTTGTGAAGAAAACTTGACCTGTGATTAGGTGTAGAAAGCTTTAACTGAGACATTTTTTTTTCCCTTGGTATAAGAGCCTAAACCAGTTAATGACAAAATAGTGCAGTCATAGGTCTTATAGGACATTTTGTGTAGAATACTAGTAGATTAAATTTCTTAATTTTTTTCATGCTATTAAAAATGTATGTATAGAAACACTGGAGGGGACATTATTCTTCTTATCTTCTATATCTTTGCAGTATTTCTTACGTGAGAAGACAGTTTATTGCAGACACATACATTTAGGCATTTTCATCAAATTCAAATATTAAATCTGTAACAGATTTTTAAAGTCAAACTTCACAAAACTTGGGGTTTAGATTTAGTTTGGAGTCCAACATCTTTAAGTGGATAATTCAGCATTATCACATTTAACTTAGCATATCTTTACATTTTGTAAGTGGTTTTGTGTTCTTCCATCCTTCTGGCTTATTTTAAAAAAATGAGAAAATGAGTGTACATGACCTAGAAACCCTTTGCTTGATATACCTTGATCATGATCATGTTCACCAAGAAATGCAATACAAGAAGAAAATTACTACTTTTAATCTAACTTTGAAATCTTCTATATCAAAATGTATACAGGATTGTGACTGATATTTTAAGAGTAGGCTCAGTTCATTCCAGTGCTAAACTTGGCTGAATATTTATTCTCATCAAAGAGCAACTAATGTGATCAGTAGAACTTTCTTAGATACTAGTAATTCCCAACCAGATGGGGCCTGTGGAATCATCTTCATCAGGAACATATCATAAATTGTCATATTTTTAATATCTGACAATTTTAAGCTCCAGCTGCTGGATAGTATTCAATAATTTGAAGTGTTCAAACCCATATCTGATGTATGTGTGGGTTAAGAGATTTTGTAGCATTCACAACAGGCAGGTTTACTGGTGCCTCTCCACAGCTACCTTCTTTGAACACAGTATGTCTGCCATGAGACTGAAAACCAGATTTCTTACTGGTCTGATACAGAGCAGAAAAAAAATTTCAGTTGGTGAACAAGAAGCCATCCCCTTCCACCAAGCACTGTTTCTTGGTACTGTGCATGGTTTAAATTTAACTTAATATCAATTTGTCTTTTACCAAAGTGAACCTCTACCAACATTCTTCCTTTTCCAACCCTTCATCCTCTGTCTTCTCCTTTGCAGTCAGGAAATCTCACATCCCCCTTTCTGGCAGTAAAGGTATTGACTGTCATTCTCTAGCACAGCATTCCAGTTTCTGCACACTGTAGCAAATAATTTAATCATAACAGATTGGGTACTATGCAAATGTCAGCTAATCAGCAGTGTGAGAAATTACACGTATTTCTAGCAAAAAGGTAGACTGGTTGGCTTAAAGAAAGAAATATAAATCAGTGCTGATGCAGGTATCCATATCTATGCAACAGTGTCTCTCTGTAGTTGGATGGGTGGTTGGAGTATGGTGGAATGGATGCATGGATATGTCACCCAAGTGAAGTAAAGCCATCCACACTGCAAATGCCATTTCTTCTACCCATTATACAGCAGCACTGTTACTCCCATTGCAATGGCTATAGTGTATGAAGGCAAGTGATTCGAAATAGAGAATTAAATGATATATTGCAGAGCTGAGTGTAAGAGGGATTTATTCTACATACAGATCATTTTTCTTTGGCTTTTCTACTGAAATCTGACATAATACTAATTAAAAAAAAACCCTAGCTGTAAGAAGATTGTTTGTTAACAAAATAAATAGCTAAGGAGTAAGGACAGCAGGAACAAAGAGATAACAGAAAACTCACTGCAAAAGGTGACGCAGAACATACACCTTCTGTCCCTTCTGTTCTCCATTTAATTAAAAACAGAAGCAGGAAACAAATTAAGCATATCAAACTTCTGCTCTGTGCAGTTCTCAGACCAGACAGGTCATGCATAGCCCCTGCAAAAAAAATACACTTGATGAGTGGCATCTGATGGGGCTTTATGTCCTTTTTCATCCCACTGGTGCAGGACTACAGGGCAATGTAATACTGAACTAGTAGGTGTGATTATACCATCAGCTTGGTTTGCTCCTTGTTTTGCTATCAGCTCTGATTTTCCCCAGACTATTTACATACATCAGAGTCTGGAGTACACCAAATTGCTACAAAAATACACCTAAATTGCTTTGTATCCCACACTGCCTCAAGTTTTGAGAGTGTACAGAACAGATAGAACTAGAATGAAAATAAAATAACTAATGTAATTGAAACATACAATTTTTTGCCATCTTTGAATTTTTGGACTCTGAGGATGAAGTCCATCTCCCATCTTGTAAATAAAGGAAAACAGACACCTCCAGAATGTGATTCATATAAAGGCATGTAAGAAAATTCTTAGAATATACTGAATCCTGTTGTAAGAGCACACACAGAAATATTGTCTGGATAATCTCAGATGATTAGCTGAGATGATAAGTTCTCTCAGTTTTGGATATCTAAATTGAGGCAAATGAATCTGAATAATATTTAATCTTGGAATAGTAGAATTTACAATATCATGTATTTTCTTTCATATTTTTAAAAGGCAAAGGTTGCTAATTTCTTTCTGAAAAAGACTCATGTCAAAGTTATTTTCTATTCTTTCTGTAATGTATATGGGAACTAAAGATGTCCTAGGTGATTTACATTTGAATTTATTTCTGAAAAGATCAGCTTACAATGAACATATGCCACAACAAGGTTAAAATGCCTCCAGTATTGGTAAAATTTTATGTAGAGAAGTTATTAAAAGTTAATCTTTCATTGCATAGATGAGCTCAGGATCCACTTTAATATCTTTGCTGCTTGCTTGTTGTTAAATAATTCTTCCTTGGGTTTTCCAGTCAGAAGGCCTGAACCATCCATGCCCTTCACCAACACATTTTAACACACACACACACACACACACACACACACACACACACACACACACACACAGAGTTATCTCCTGCTTTGTAGTGAGATCAAAAGGTGGAATCCTTAATCCTAAAATATTAAATGCTCCTCTGCTGTTTTCACTGATTCTTAGCTTTAAAAGTTTAGCACATTTGAAAGAGTTAAAGCTGAGATTTCTCTTCAGTTTTCACCCAGACCAATTCCAACTAAGTTCTAGGGAAAGGGAACTTATGAAAAATTAAAAGTATAAAGCTTTGTTATATTGTGAAGGCTAGATCAAGGTAAAGCTCTGGCTTTTCAAGACAAAGTGGGAATAGCTGCCTCTCTGCTTCCATAAGGTACAGGTATCAAACCTAATGAGGGGAGGAGAAAGAAGATGAAATTATTCATTATAATTTCCTCTGTGGAAGAAAGTATTGAAAGAGGGGTTCTCATACAATTGAGGAAGATACACCACACCTCTAAGTGATGTGCAGAAGCACAGTCATGTAGGGGGATAGGATATAAGTAAATAAGGTGGTATAGAAAGTAATCTTACCCCCTAAAGAGTTGCAGCTGGGTTAATTATTAAAGATTAGGAGCAGGCCTGACTTTAACAGGCCACAGCTGTAGCCAATAAGAAGAGTGTTATAAAAGAGTGGGTGGGTTGATTGAGGGGAACTGGAGTCAGTTGGCTGCTGTGAGAAGAAGGAAGAGGCAGTGCTTAGGGGAGATGCCTATGAGAAACATCAAGGAGTTATGAACCTCTAGCAATGTGGAACACTTGCAATGTAAAGACAACACAGTCGCTCCTTTGCGTGCTTGGAAACCCCTCTCTGCAATTGTAAGAGTAGTCCCTTACTACAGGCCAGGCATTTGCAGTATGGTTGAATTATAGGCCAAAGACCTCAGTACAAAGCCTGTAATACTACAGCATATACAATAAAGTATGGAGCATGGTAATCCATACAGTATTTTTTCTTTGACTTTCCAGATGTTCTTCCAAATTGAAAATGCAAATTGTCATTCTCTGAATGTCTGTAGTCATGACAATCTTGTCATCTACTGGAGTGGGTATTTTTCTCGGCCAATTGAAGTCAAGAGTAAACAAACAATTCATGGGTTGGTGTTGTGGTCTAAGCTCAGCTGGAAGTTAGGCCCCATGCAGTCACTTCTCCCCCTCAGCCCTCTTTGGTGAAAGACAGAGAAAAAAGGCAGAGGTGACAGGTTGAGACAACAATTTTCTGGAAGCAGCAATGAGATAAGAAAATAAAACCAGTAACAGCAGCAATAGTAATAACAGCACATATGAAAAAAGGGTGATAACATGCAAAATCCCCATGGAGTCTGTGACATGACTGTGGCCAGCACCACCCCTCTGCTCCCTTCACAATTTTTTTCCTCAAGGCCAAGACAATGAAAAAAACAATGTCAGACAAACCCTCCAGCTGGGTTCAACACCACCACACTCTTTGCTGGGAAAGGACAAAACTGGCTTTGGAAACCTCTGCATGTGACCTTTGTTTCCACCTGATGTCTTCTTCTTCTCATAAGTGCAAATCCCTTATTTCTGTCCCCCAGCAATGGAGGGCGTACAGAATAATGACCTACATGCAAACATCCTGCTTCGGGCCCCACCCCTCATATCCTTGGCTGAAACTAGGACAGTTGGCCACTGTCCTTATCACTGTGCCACTGATGCACTTTTTGCAGGTTACAGCATTCTGGAGAGCAGAAGCTGCTGCTCTGTAATAAAGTAAACAAAGGAACTTCATCCTCAGGAGGGTGTTAAATTCCAGGATGCACACAGAAACTCTGGGGCTGATCCAAAGAACTGGTGAAACTAAAACTTGTAGAAAACTCAGTGTGCCTGGCATGCATATTGAGAAATTGCCTCTGTCCTAGGTTAAATACTGAATAAATATGAAGTTGGAGGAATTCCCAGTTTGAAAGAATACATTTCATAACCTTACAATTTACTGTGCTGTTTCCAGACTTCTCTAAAGGATGGTGTTGCACTTAGAAAAGTATTGGAGCGTAAGTCCTCTGTTGTGGCATGGGTTATATTCAGTCTTCAGAATATTAGGGCCCAGATAATTATTGGAAGTGGTCTAGATGTGCTCCTGCTGTCTGGGAGCACTCATTTTTAGGTAAGAAATTGAAAGATACAGACAATTTCAGCATATGCTGGAAGCTAATCCTCAATGAATTGTTTTCACAATAATAAGCAAAAATTTGCAACTGCAAAAATGATCATGTAGGAATATTTGGGGGTCAGGAGTGAAAGTTTATGGAATTCTTTAGTCCCTGTTCAGTGTAAAGTGCACTGTTAACTGTGCTGCATAAATGATTTGGTAAGACCAAATTATATATAAAAATGTGTTGAAATAAAAAGATGTTATATATGCTTTTGCATGGGACATGAGGTGCTCCTGTCTCTGAATAGCTCCTTAGATGAGACATAAATCTCCAAGTCCAGAGAGTTGCTGAGCTCACCCATTCAGACTGTATTTATGTCTGCCCCAAATATTGCCTTCTGGATGTTTTTTTGGAGTTCAAGTCCAGTTCAGATCCAGAACACTCTTTTCAGTGCTAAGCTGGAACTTTGAAAGGGACATTCTGTAAAGTAGAAATAATTGGTTTTGTATTGCTGTTTTTCTCATTGTATGAAGTCCTCTGTATCTTGGTTTCTTAAGCCACCTAAACCCAGCCCAACACGGATCCTGGAATAGCATTTTAGGATTATGCTTTTCTAATTTCTTCTTACGCACTAACAGTTGATTCCTGGAGTTATTTAATTTTTTTTTCCTCCTGCAGCAGGTGTCATCTTACAAAAGTCTCTGCAGCAGTTAATGAAAAAGTGGAATATTCTGGGAGTTGTAGTCTTTCAAACAGAGCTTCACAAGGACATACCTGTATTGGAACACTACAGCTCCCTGAACTTCCTCGCCTCACTGCCTATGAAACGTCCTGCAACATGAGTAGTTGTAGGGGGGTGGTACTCATGGACTTCCAGCACTGCAAATCACACTGCACCTACATCTGTGTGTGGCAGCAATTGGGAGCCAGAACGGACACCTATGGACCAGTGCATGCTTAGGGTGTGAAATGGCTAAAGTCTGATGTGAGGCAACACTGTTATTTGAAATATTTCACTTTAGAAAAATATTCTACCCAGTTTGTGCTTTTACCACAGGAGTCCAGACACTTGGACAATCTCCAGACATGGAGACATTTTGGTCAAATTGTGTTGCACTTGATGGATTTTGAATTTTCTTGTAACTAAAGTACTTCCAGCACTAGCCATTTCCATCACCTCTGGCTCATGCCCTGGGAACAGTTTGTCTGTCTGTGGTCCCTGAAGAAAGGCTCTGGGGCTCCTGCTGCTCTTCCATGCCCAACTGCTCCATTATTTAAAACTTTCTAACATTCTCGCAGCTTAACTCTCCATGCAGACAGTTCATTCATTCAGACATCAGCTTTGGAGGATTACTAAAGAAATCTATCTAACTAGCAGGAGTTGCATAAAGATCTAAATAAAAATATTAAAAACTTGGACATATTTCTTACATCCATTTCTTTTGGAAATTCCTTGGCCTTACTTCAAACTTAACTAATGAGCCCAGATTAAATTCTGACCAAATTATTCCTGATTTGAGAGGTTAGGTACAAGTTTCCTATTCTGTGACAACATATGGCTGGCTCGATATAAATGCAGACTCTATAGATTGAGAGAGCAACTGGAGAGCTTTAGTATAATTTTTCAAGTTTTTAGAAAGTGAGAGTCCTCAAAACCTCAAGCTTATCAATTTGTTGTAAACCTGTGCTGCAACTCTTACAACAGCAGCTGTGCTTGTGCTATGAGCAGTGTTGATTTCTGCTGCTGAGCAGGTGGTGTTAGAGCAGCCTTTTTCTCTGTCTTTTTGCATTCATGATCCTAGCTGGAGACCAGAAGTTGGGAAAAAACATGAAGCCGTAAAAAGAAGAAATAGACATAATCATACTTTCTTTCTCCCCAGGGTTTAAATATTAGCTTAAGTTCTGAACAATTGGAAAATTTTATTTTAGATAAAAACCTGATTCTCCGTCTAAGTCAGAGTTTTGCTTTATGTGAACTAACACAACCTGCCAGTAGCTCTGATGTACAAAATCTAATTTTCAAGTCACAATATTCATTCAGACTATAATATCATTGAAAGTAAATAGAATAACCATATGCATGCATTTAAATAAGCATCTAAATATTTTGAAGAAAAAGGGGATTTTAAAATGCAAAAGAAGTATACAAGCCCTGAAGATAAAGGGAAGAAAAATGGATGGTGAAGGAATCAGATTCCACAGAGATCATTCCCTTCATAAGGGACTTCAATTAATTGAAAAATGTTATGAAATACATGAGAGAAGTACTATTCAAGTTAATGACTGGTTTTGTGCTTTACAGTTTTTGCCCTACATGCACAAATAAAATTCGTAAACATCCAATACTTAGATCTGGCAGAAGATGTATTTATAATTAATGTTTCATTGGACTGAGTAATGCTTATTTGCAGATTCCACTAATAAATAGCTTTTTAACACATTCCTAAAGGCCAAGAAATTTATGTGAGGTAAAAATTTCACTGGCTGCTTTGGGTAAGCTGCAGTGTTCTTGGATGCTTTTTTACACCAGATGAAAATATATTTACTGAATTTTGAGTATATTGCACCACCTGTTCTCTATTGCGGAAAAAAGACAAACTTATCTTTTCTGAAGTGTAGTCATGCAAAGAAAAACAAACAAACAAAAAACAACAGAAAGGTAATGGCAGAAAGTTTTTTTAGGTAGTATGTTCCCACAGAGGACATATTTTATAATCTTTATTTAAATATCACTTCCTAATGTTATGTGGCTTTTTATTCTTCAGAAAGTAAGTCTTTGTTATTATAATGCCTGCCAACAAATAAAAAATACTGATGCATTTTGTCTTCCATCAAAATGTAACTCTTTTAAAGTTTGCAGCAATGAGAAATATTTGCATGAGCCCAGATGCTTTTGAAGATGAATGTACATGTTAAATGAAAAATTATTAATTCATTTAATTAATTATATTTATTCAATTAATCTATTCATTTATTCACCGAATAATCATTTGTTTACTTTCAAGATGTCCTTGAGCAATTCATGGACCAGTACATCAGTGTAATTAACCACAGGCTACACTGAAAATGCAGTGAAAATTTTTCATTTGCTGCTTGCAATGGATGGAGGTGCTGGTCCCTAATGGGCTGTAGCAGAGCAGGCAGTGCTGCCATCACTCTGTACTGCTCAGAGTCTAAACCCACAGAGAACAAGGGAAGGCATAATCCTGATAACATCCTTCTCCTTCCATTGCAGAGCAGTACTGAGCAATGGTAAATGAATGCTAATATTCAAACAGTCAGGACCCTACAGCCTAGTCTGGTCAATCTGCCCTAATCAAGAGAAATATTTCCAAGGCCAATTACTGCTCTCCAGGAACAGTGTGGGTGAATAATCAATGTTCCAGGAGCACCAGACTCCAAACTTGTTGTGCAGATCTATATCTATATCTAATCTAGACCTGTATCTATATCTATCTATCATCTATCATTATGCATGGAATTAAGGGGCCAAGTGTCCTGTTAGAGTGAAGGAAGGCTATATTTACCTAGTAAAATTCAGTGTTAAGCCACAGACATTAATTAGCCTGCAGTAATATCACTGCACATTATACAATAGGCATCAGTTTTATTCTTTGAGTCTGCTGCTGTCCTTTAAGGTACCCTGCACTTATGCAGCAGATTTGCCCCAGCATTTGTATCAGCAGTGCAGAATTTATTTACATTCATTATAATTTTGGATAGTTCAGCAAGAAAAACATCAGTAAGTGGAGCTGTTTGGGCAGCAGACCATGAAAATGGATGTTTGTCAACAAAATTAGATTCAAATATTTGATAGGGAATCTAGAACCATGAACTAAGATATTAGCTGTTAAACTAAAGACTCACATTGGCATTTTTAAGTTTTAGAGTAGAGATTTTCTGCATATTTTTTAGTACATCACTGAATAACTGGATACATGATGATTAGTGTAAAAGAGGTTCCCTACATTTCAACATAGCTCTTGCTTTTAAAAAGAATTCTTTTGTTCATATATTTTAATCAGTATGCTACTTGTAATAATTGATGAAAACTTTGTGCTAATTATGCATAAAAGAGAACCTTTACTTGGAGAAAAATAACTGCACACCTTTTTTGGTACATAGCCAGCTAAGCTTTTTCTTATGCTTTCTCTTTCCAACTGGATGCCTGAAAGTCAAATAAGTGAGAAATCTGATGTCTCAGCTGCAACCCTGCCAGTTTGCATGTGCATTGACATTAACATTTTATTGTTATATAAACTGTATTTGAATAGAAATATGTTAATCGTGTTTCAATCTCTGGGAAGCAAACAGATTTTGTTAGAAAAATTGTGGAAGAAAATCTTTGGAAGTATATCTCCAGAATGTTGTCTCCTTTGTTGTGAAATGCTGATTAGATGTACTGGTTCATGGCATTAGGATGACTGTTTTATGATAATCAAGAATAATTTATTAATCATAACAGATTAAATTATGTTAAAATGTTTCTCAAATATTTATATCTATTTGCATAATTCATATTTATTCTTATAAGTGAACTTGCAGCTGTTTATATGAAGGAAGTGTCATGAGTGTGATCACTTCAGTAATAACTCTGATTCCACTGAGATCTGTGTTTTGGGAAGAACCACATCCTGCTGAAGTTGGTTTTACCTTTTCCAAGGGAAATTTCTAGCTTTAATTATTCCACAGCTGAATCTTTGCAAAATCTTTTCCATCTAAATATTACTTTTTGACCCAGAAAAATGTGTCACATAGTCTTTTGGACCTCTGATTAACGTACAGGTACTCCAGGGACACCATCTACTGAAAATTAGGGATATACTGAATTTTGTCCTTCCTGGGAACTATACACATGCATATCCTTCACCATGCAACCACCTAATTTTTATCTTTATTTTTATGTTCATTTTTAATTAATCTAGGACATGGACTAATCAAAATTGTTGAATTAAAAAGTAATATGTTTACATGAATTTTTTCTTTTATAAATGCTTTTAATGAATTACAAATTTTTTGAAAAATCCTTTTTTAAGGGACATTCTGAATATTTGCTTTGCATTAAAATTAACGCCCTGAGCCTAAATGAAGTTGCTGTGGAAATTATTTTTAATTAAGATAGCCTGAAAAACAAGCATCAGTTCTCTACAGACAGTAGTAAATTTCCAAGTATTTCTTATTTACTACAGTTTTTTCCTCCAGGAAGTCCATGGGAGGTTTTGATCTCTCTAAAACCTGTGACATCACTTCCAACTATTTTTGTTAAATGTTCTGGTATTTCTATGTAAAATTAGGCTTATCCAAAGAAACACCAAATGCCCCTCAATTTTTTTCTTCTAAACAGAGTAGGAGTTTTGTATCTGTAGACAGCAGGAGATATAGAGAATTATTGCATTGCTGTGTATCAGGCAATTTCAACTACCAGAACTACAGTTTTGATGTCCTTGTTGTAGCTAATGTATCATGCTCATTAGATAACAGAAGCAGAATGAAATGCTGATATGGTCCAAAAGAAACAAAAACCCAATCATTGATATTGCCACTGCCATTGAAAAGTGTAAATTTAACGGCACAGAAACGAGATTTTGACTTCCTGTTGGTCTGTGCAAAGTTGTAATACCACAGAGAGCTGTGGTTTGGTGATCTCATGAATAGAATGTGGAAAGCACCTAAGGCAGTAAGAACCTTCAGCACCAAGGTGTTGTGCGTAGACTTGGTAAGATGGGAACTGTGGGCAGCAGGCTCTGCAGGGTGACAGGTTCAGCTCAAGGTGACGGCTGATGAAGGTGAAGGGAGATGAGAATGTGCATGATCCTTTTTCTGTTTCTCCCTTTCAGAGTCAAATCTCATTTTGCCTCTTTAAGAAGACACATTCAAAGACATATTGCATTTTATTCTCTGAATAGCAATTCCAGTACAGATTCTGCAACTCTCATGCCTTTAATATGATGCTGTGCCATGGCATAAAAATTTAAAACTATAGAATTTACGAAGGTCAATTTTTTCCAGAATAATAGCAGTATAGTTGAGAAAAGCCTTTTTAACACTATCTCTTCCTTCAGTTCTCAAAGAACAGACTTATTTTTCCCCTCCTATATTGGTTCAGTGGGAAATAATCTATAATTCACTTTAATTATTTATAGCCTTTCAAAGATCAGCTTGTCTACAGAGGAAGTATCTTTAGCCATGGTTTGGTTGGGATTTTAGTATGTGCGAATGTATACTGTGTATGGGGAAGAGAAAAGGGCGCTGCTTTTACATTTATTTTTAGTCTTACTGGAAGCTGTTCAGCTGACAGCCATGGAGAGTTAAATTCTCTGCCAGCCATAGAAATAGTATAATATGAGCAGTGCAGTTTTGTTATGCTGCCAAGTGAATAACTCCACCTTGGTCAGATGGAAGACCAAAAATCCAGCAATGACAAAGAAGTCATTGACCTCCTGATTGCCACCACTGTCCCCATAGTCCTGCAGTATCTGGCAAATAAAATATCTGGGACTGTGCCAGCTGCAAGGATGCAGAAAGCAGCTGTGAAGGGCTGATCCATGTCACGGACCATATACCCAACCACCACCAGAGGAGCAAAGTTTGGTCACAGATTAACCTCTGTTTGAACCAGTGACTTACAAAGGCAAATGGCCCTATGTGGCATTTTCAATTCCCAGAGTCATCCAGTTCTCTCATGGAAATTAGATTTTATCTTCTATATGGCATTCCTGAGCCCTAGTTGAAAGGATAGCAGAAATCAAGGCTACATGAAAGCCTGTCTTTAAATTTATCTATCTCCTGGAACCTGAAGGAAGCCATTTATCACCAGGAATGAAAGAAAGAATTCAAATTTGATTTTTTTCCAGCTGCTTCATGTGTTTCAGTGTATGAAATATTTGATTGAAAAATAATTTAATACTTTTGTAATAACCACGTTTCTCCAAAAATGCAATGTTGTTGTGCCGGGCTCCTTGCTGTGTTCTGAAAACTTTTAATTCATTACTGAGGAAAAGCTATCAATACTTTTTCATTATTACAGTATCCTTTTGCTCTGAAGGTGTCACAGAGGGAGAAGCAGACCAGATTCCAGTTGCTTTCATAGGCATCCCACACATTCAAAAGTCTCTCATGCAATTCCCAGAGTGGCTCTTATTTCTTTTCTGGTTTTCATTCCTTCTGAACCCAAGTGTAGATTTAACTTTTTCTTCCCAGGAAACATTCAGGAAAAAGGATGTCTGAGAAGAAATCTTAGAGCTAACCCCACAAGAAGGCAGTAGCAGCAACTGAGCCCTTACCTTAATCTCTGGTAGGTGAAACCATGGTGTACACCCCCAGCCCCTGGCTGGTGAACAGCACCAGTGCTAGCAGTGCTTACCAACCCCTCAGGCATGTCTCAAGGCCCTTTCATATTGATGGGATTAGAAACTGGGCTCTCTACCAAAGTGTTTAGGCACTCTGGAATGGATAAGGCAATTTAGCTAGATGTCTGGGATGATATCCTGGGTGGATCTTGGAGGTTCCTGGGTCTGCTCAGGTGCTGTAGTCCTTGTGCTCCCAGCAGCAGCAGGGAGGAAGCTGTGGAGCACTGGCTGTTTAAAGCATAGTCCCACATCCAGGACTAGTGGAACATGGCATCTGGGTTTGGCTCTCTTGTTTCTTAATAACTTGGATGGATTATTAAATAAACAGGTAGAAAAAAATCTGATGATTTTTTAATGCTTAATTAGAAAAAAATCAGTAAGTAAGGAATGCCAAATTATAGAGAAATCTACTTTACTTCTTCAGTTTAGCCAGATATGTTATTTTTCCTGTATATTTGAGGAAAGATGATTGATAATGTTTTTTTAAAAAATTTTTAAGTGAAGTTTAATCAACTATGTATTACCATTATGTAAATTTCTCATATTTAATAATTGAAAAGGCTAGAAAAAGCCTAAGTTTCTGTGACTGAGATATCCATTGCATTTTGACATATCCTAAGCACAAAAAAATTGCTGTGCTGTTCTGTCCATAAAGAAGGATAGCAGAATGAGGGTGGTGCTGTTTGCCTTTGCCTATTAAGCTGATTTTCAGGTCATTTATAGACAGAACTGTTTACAAATTTTACAATGGCCAAAGAAACCAATATATTCAAGGCTATGAGTTTTAATGTCTAGAGCCAGGGATAATATATGGACCATAAAATAAGCTTATCCTAACAATATGAACATTTTGAAGGATCATCTCGAGCATGCAGCAGTGCATTCAGAAATCTTTTAGGGTAAGCAGTGTAGTGTAGCAGATGTGGCTCAAGGCACCAGAGCCCTGAGTAGTTTTTCTGACTCTGTTGTTGGCCTTGTGGGATGGTCTGCAGCTGGTCATTTCTCCTCCATGTTGCTTTACCTGATAGTCTGTATCCAAAATGGGATTCAGTCCCCGGCTGGCTTCCCATGACCAGGGCTGAAAGGCAGTTTGTGGAGGACGTTACGCTGTCTCCAGTACAGGAGACAGTGTCAGTCAAGAATTGCACTTACCTTGAGGAATTTCAAAGCCTTATTGCTTTCTTTTGTGTAGTTTTATATTTATAAAGCAGAAATTAGACTCCATTCTTCCATAGCAGATAAAGAATTCAGTTTTACTTTCCAGCTGCAAATATGAAAATGTGCAGTAAGGAGATTTTAATTTGAATTATATAAGAAGAAGTAAATGAAAAAGCCAGGATCAACATTGTGTCTGTGAAAGATTTAGTTCTAAAGATCTTTCTTGTAAAGATACATTTTTTGTTTAATATTATTACCAGAGTTGAAATCACAGGACAGATATTCAGTTTTTCCTTCTCAGGGACTGTACCAGTGAACAGTGCACTGGTTAACTATAGTTTTGTCTGGCACAGAAAATGGGATGGTAGCCACCTCCTACAGTCAATGCTCAAGGGCACTGTGATTGTCACCCTCTTTATACATAGCAGCTGTAGAGTAATCATCATTTCAGCAGCAATTGACCTTGCAAATATAAGGTCCTGAGGCAATGAAATGGTTTACAACAAAGCTGCTGGAATGGCATCCAGGGCAGAGAGATCAGCACTGGTGTAGCAGCATCTAAGACTGAAGACAGAGGGGACTATATTTGTTTCACAGATACAAAAAAGAAATGCATTATCAGCAAAGAGTGAAGAACACTAAAAGAATGAACATGTCTCCAAGCTATTTGGAAAAAAGGACTCACCTTTTAACTCTATTTAATATTGCACGGAAGGAAATTGTTCTGGCTCACACCTAATGAGTGCACAAGGATAGGGGAAATGGAGCATTTTATTTACATAAGAGCTCTGTTGATAAAAACACAAACATTGGTAGATCAAACTGGGCACTAAATCTAGTCCAGCATCATGTTCTTGCAACAGATCATACCTGAAGTGTCTGTGAAAGTCTGCAAGCAAAAATTAAATTACTTTGATAATTTGGGAAGCTGTGTATGTGAGGTTTCTGGATCCTGCACGTGTGCATTAGACCAGAACTTCAGTCAGACAACTGCAGGCTGATCTGTTCTGGCTCTTTGTCTTGCTTTTTCCTTAAATTCCTGCTCCTCAGGAGTCCTGAAAGACAGCAAACATGTGTTGATTGTTGCTGCGACTGATACACGAAGGAAATTTACAGCAATCTTCTGTCCCTCAGAAGGCTTGGGCTGCCAGGCAGGACTGCTGTGGCAATGCAATCCCTTCAGCAGTGTTATACACTGATCCCCCTGGGTCCCAGTGCTTCCCAAGGGCTCCCTGTGCCCCTTTGCTCTGGGCTTCTATGCTGAGGTGCCCCTAAACCAGACTGTCCTGAGAGCATTCCTGCTCCTTGGAAGGTGGCCCACTGTCTGTATAATTCCCAGAGCTAGTGAGCACTGCTAGATCTAGCAACTCTTTGTTCCCCAAATTAATGATCCAGCAGCCAGAGACATATGAGAGGCGAACCAGCTGATAGAAGGACAAGCCTATCGATTTTTGCTATTTTATTCAACCTCAAGCCGATATGCACTGCCAAAACTGGCAATCTTGGGATGAGGAGAAGACCTTGCACCCATCAATGTTGTCAGATTTCCTGCAAGAGGCTGTGGTGGTTCTTCTGTCTTTCTCTCTCCATAGTTGACCCCATTACTCCTCCTAAGATTCTAAGACCTTTCTGTCCAACACTCTTATGCACACTTTGAGGTGTCCTGAAAGGAGATGACGGTTTCTGTCTTTCCCAAATCCTATTTAATTTTTTAAACTTTTAATGTGTACATCCCAGTGTCTTAACTGTAGGTTTGTTTAATGTTTTGGGAGGGCTTTTTAATGATAGTGTTGATAATAACCATCAATGGGTCATAAATTTTATTGTCTATTGAAAAATAATTCTACCTTTTTTAATTTTCTACCCTCTGAGTTTAATAGCAAGCTCTTTCCATTTTTTAGTCTGTGGAGACACATCTAGAAGCATTCATGCCACCTTCTTGATGTCATACATTATTTTGAACGCCTCTGTCAATACCTCTTTGTCTTTTTTCCTAAAATAAACTGTCCCAAACTTTTCAATGTCTCTTCACACAAATGTAGTTTCTGAAACCAGCTATACCCATAATTTATCTCTCACTTCTTCCTATTCTCTGACTTTTTTAGAAAGGACAGCTGGAGATGAACACCTTGTTTCAGGTGCTCAGGCACTTCTTAAAGGATTTGTTACATTTTCAGGCTGATTTTCCCATTCTTGTTTGTTCTAAAATTTCATTTGATTACAATTTATTTTCTGAATGCTGCAGCCCCTTAGTTGGCAGGGCTTTCAATGAATTTCTAGAGTTATTGCAGCTTTAATTTAGACCCTGAGAAGCTGTTTTAATAACTCAGAGTCTTCCACCCAATGCATTACACTGGTGAGTGGCAAAGAGGTGACAAGGTTCTACCAGCCAATTATTGGTTATTGCGAGGAATCACAGATACCAAATAGGATCCTGGTAAAGTGAGATGTTTTAGATGATCATCACTGAGTTGTAAAGTAGGTGTGAGAGATAAAGGAGTTAGGATACTTGCCTGCTGCACACCTGAGTCTCCTAAAGGAAAAGGCCAAAAGAGTTGCATAACTCCCTGTGACTGTACAGCAATGTCACTTCAGTGAGATCTGTTCTTTGGGGAAGGACAGTAAGAATGTGAAAACTTGGAGAGACACACTGGAGCTGAATGGGATTTATGTCATCTTGGAGAAAAGCCATTCTGTCCCACAGATAATCATATTTAGCCCTACCTTTACAGGCATTCCTAACAGGCATTTGGTCATGTGGCTCCCAGTCTTAGGACTCTCATCAGTAAGCAGACATGGGACATCTTGTGAGACACCACATATCACTAGATATGAGAAAACTCAAGCAAAATTAGTCCTTGAGCTATATATACTCTATAGCCCCCAAAAATATCTATTTCTCCATTATAAACATGTACTTTTTTCTTAAAAGTGTTAATCCAATTATAGATTGCAAAGGGGAAACACAAATTCTGCTCAGATCACCTGGAAACTTTAATGTCCTGAATCACACCAAGCCATAATGCCAGGTGATTTATTTCAAGCAATATCTGACATCTTACTGTAACCAGCTGTTCTGCAAGCAATGATCATCCCTTCAAATGTAAAGGAATTCCTGAATTTAGCATCATGCATGTCCATTGCCATCTCATGTGGTTCAAAACAAGATTGAAAAATAATACAGAAAGGAGCACTGTTGTAACTGTGAATACTAATCTAGGTGTCAGTCTGTTTTAGCAAAGCACTACTTTTGGAAGACTTACTAAGGTGGTATCCTATTTAAAACATACTAGGCCAGATTTATATCCAGAGGAATGCAAATTAAGGCCAAAAAAATTAAGAAGCATTTATAGTTGAAGAACATAAATATATAGAAAAATAATTAGAGAAGTCAGTCGTGGTTTATGGACTCTGTTGTTGTTATACTGATTTGGTAGGGTGTATATCTTCCATCCTGCTTGTCTGCTAAGTCCCTTTTTTTGGGAACATTCATGTCATAAAGCTGTGGAAGGGAATTCAGAAGCCTGTGTTCATGCTGTGCTTGTTATAAATGTCAGCTACCACAGCATTTGACTTCAGCTGCATTTTTTTGTATTTCAGCAATCATCATGATCATGATGGTTTAGTTTTGATGGGCATGTGGATTTCCCCTGCATCAAGCATCTGTATCTACGTAGGAAACCTATTGCAGCTCCTGGATATGGAGGCTGAGTGATTGCCATAGTAATTCAAATTGAGATTGATGTCAGGCTCCCTGGGCAAGTTGCCTGCACAAGTGGGGAGGAAGGAATAGAGAGAGCAGGAGCAAACCCAGCATAGCCACATTTCTGTGTTCCACCCCAGGGACAGGGAGCACCCACCAATACCTGGTGTGTCAAAACCCAGCAGATTTTAGTCAGAAGTGCATGTGGCTGCCTTCTCAGCAAAAGGGATGGGGGAACTGGATCACTTTTTACTGTTTTAAATGGAATTTTAATTGAAAAAACATCAGTATTTGGCAAACTGGAAGGAATTCAGCCCTTATTTCCTCACATTTTATACAAACTCTGCTATAAGCAATCAACATTAGGGTTACAATTAAAATGTACTTCATATTACACTTACATGTAGTACTTAGGTGAACAAACCTGCTAGGCAGCCCATGTAGCAGCACCAACATCTACCTTTCCATATGTAATTAATCAGTTTTAAAATGTATCCAGTTTTGAAGGGTATTGTTTGGCTTCATTATAACACAGATGAGCAATAGATGCCAGCTCACTATAAGATGCTGGGTCTGAAAAGGTTAATTTTCACTCTTAAAATTCTCTTGGATTCTGTGCAGTTATAAAGGAAATATGCCATCTCTTCAGATCCTCTCTAGCCATTATAAACTCTTTTAACTTACTATTACCAATATCTTAATCTGATCAAAAAGGAAAAATATCGGCCCAAAGTAATTCTCCAGATGCTGGACAGCATTTTTTAAAGAGAAGCAGATTAAAGGGTATCTGGCCACCTGAAGCATCTGCAATACCAGGGAAAAAAAAAGAGGGGAAAAAAAAAAGAAAGCTATGACTGTCTTTTCATGTAGAGGGAGAACATTTGCATAGTATCCTCTTATGTGCCATCATGTTCTGAAGTGAAGAGTACTGCAGCTAATTTAGTGTCTCTGACATGCTAATTAGCATCTCTGGAAACATGAGAAATATATACTTTTCTTTTAATAATACAATGGCTTTGAGGCTCAAAATAGTTAAGTATCACAACAGGAAGCACTGCAAAGCAAATGACACTGTATAGAGAGCAATCAGGAAGAGAGGAAGAGAATGAAATTTTATAAAGGCAACAGTCAACACTTAAAATACTGGGCACCCCACTTATGGTCTCAAGAAGGTAAATGAAACATAGAGAGCATCCCACCTTCTCTCCACCACTGCACCAGAGAATGCACAGGCAATTCTCTCTGTCACCCCCTTCCCCAGCACGTCACTTCTCTGGTTCTTTGCGCCCAGACATGGGGGTGGTGAACTGGAGGGTGACTCATTGTAAGTTACATATGTCTATTGATCAGAGAAAAAATAAGAAAGAGAAATTGAAGTGGAGGTGGTGCTTTCAAGAGACAAATACTTTTATATCCTAGTCTCCTGGAGAAAACTCCATGTTTTCTGAGGTTGAGTGACTGGTTTCATATGCCATTCAAATTTGCCTGTCTGTGCTGCTGGTAACAGGTGTGAGCTTCAGCCCTCATTTCCCTACAAGACAAGAAGAGGGTTACTCCAGTGATGGAGGGCTGTCCCATTGTTTGCTTTGCTGTGTGACTGTTATTTCCTGCCTTTGAAAGTTTCTTTTGCCAAGCCAGCTGAAAATCCAGGACAGTTGTTATTCTGTTCATATGTTTATTTAGACTGCCAAGTTAGCTGTTACGGGGGAATTTTTGCAGGAGTGAGTGGGATTTGTCACAGGTCCTGTAATTTCTGTGCAAGGAGACCTTTCTGTGAAAGGTGTGGGGACCCTGTGCAGGCAGCCCTGTGCTTCATAAACCCTTTCAAAGGAAACAAGAAACTGAACAATTTGGAGAGGGAGTTTAGTACAACTAGGCTTGCTGCTGTAATGAGTGGGAGGTGAAGCTGCTCTCATTTAGTCAGAGAGAGGATATTTTCATTGTTACTAGAAGTGACTGAAGAACAGCTTCAGGCCTATCATTCAAGAAAAGGAGCTCTTACTTTCCAAGACTTTAAAAGTTTTTTGATCCAGAAATCTTCTGATAGGTGCTCACAGGTTTTCATCATCATCATATTTAGATTCTAGATGAAATTTTATTCTGTTCCTTTCTTAGTGGTGTTCACTTCTAAAGAGAAAATTGCAGCCCCCTATGCCCATACTCAGGCATCAGTATAAGTCAAAGAGCTTACTTTGGGCTGTAGGGCCCTCCTTGTTTTCCTCTTTTACTTGAGCATTGATCCATTTCATCTTTATTTCCTTGCTTTAGAAGCTTGCTCCTGGAAAGCAAGGACAGGCAATGCTAGGACAGACAAAATCAGCAGCAGTCCTCTCTTTGAGGCAGAAGAGTGCAGGTTTCTTCTGACACTTTTGCCTGTTGCAGAGCCTTGGAAAGCTCATTAAAGACTTTAAGACTTGGACCAAGCATCTGACACTTGCATTTGAATGTCTTTACCCTGTGGTTCTGTGAGGACTGTCTCCACTGGAGCACAGGCTGTGTGTTTTGGAGCTGGGCTTCCTGTCCTGCTGACATGCCAAACCACAGCTGCCTTTAGCATCTCGAGCAACCTGTCCTCAGTGAACAGGCAAACAGAATGAAGATCACTTGCACTGGGGTTTTTACCCATCAAGGGAAGGAGACACATGGCAGAAAAGGAGATAACTGAAACATCTACCTCTTCCAAAGTGCTTTAAGGGAAAGGCAATGTTACAGGATATAAAAAAATCCAGGACTAATATATAAAGTAAAGAGAGAAGGCCTATCTAACCTAACAGGGTTAAAGTAATGTGATTGGAGGAGACCTGGTGTCAAAAGTGATCTAGGCCACATTATCAGTTATGTTCAAAGGAATGTAATTGGCACAAAACCACAGCATGCCATGGCAAAGCCAGCCATTCCAATTGAAAAATCTGTGCTGCCCGAGAAGCAGAAAGCTGTGTCCAGAAATCCTCTGTGATGACAGATTTTTGCCTGCTGGTAGCCTAAAGATGAAATCCTCTACTTGTCAGTGTCCTTGGTGAAAGCCATTCCAGCAGTCTAAGGCCCATTAAATATGGCATCTGCTAAATCACTGGCTGGTAGTAAGGGAAAGATCTTTTGGGAGGGATGCTAAAATAAATAGCGCTGCTGGAGAAATACGGGATCAAGGCAACACAAATGAAATGGTGTATTACAAACAATGTCAGGAGACCTGTTGAGACTGAAAATAGAGACTGAGCTCCACAATGCACATGCCCTCATGCCTTTTTAAGAGCAGGTGCTCTTCCCCTTCTTTTTTTTTTTTTTTTTTTTAATGGGAAAAGTCCTCTCAATCCACTGGAGTAGTACAGTGTCCAGAAGCATTTCTGGTTGCAGGACAAAAGCAGATTGATATCCAGGGGCACATAATTTGAGGATGAGTGGCCGTTCTGTGATCCTTAATAAGACTGCAATCTTTTCCTCCTTGAGGGGCATTATAACAAAATGTCTCCCCTATTTGGGAACTCCTTTTTTAAGAATATTTAATATCTGAGGCTTACTTTCTTCTGTCAAATTACAACAAAATTGGGGAACGGGTGCAAAATTTATTGCAGCAAGGACAGATAACATGCATATAAACATAGACAATGAATGTAATTACATAAGCCTCATTTCCTGAGCAAACCAAGCTAAAAAAGATTTAATTACTGTTACTTGGCCAAGAGACACATGAAGCAAAAGCTGCTGATGTTTTGATTTTCTGTCTGGGGATTTTTTTTTAATAGTCGTCAGTATAATTTATATAGGGCCTAGAATATCTGTGCACTTTTCAGACCAGTATTCAGACTAGGGCTGGGATACAAGAAGAGTACACAATAATGGGGTACTTGGAAAGAAAATGAAATTTGAGCTATCCCAAAAATTCTCCCCCAAAAAAATTTCAAGTATAGGATCTTGCACAAAGAGTCTCACTATTTTATAATGGTGGTTTGGTATTGTTTTCTTTTTTTTTTCCTTCCTAAATATAAACATGCAAAGCAAATTTTTAAAGAGGGCTTTCCATGAGCTGGATATAAAGATAGTATTTTCTTTCAGAAACATGGGTGCACATTTTTCAGGAACAAATGACTCTGACAGACCCTGGCAACTGCTTTGTGAACCTGGCATTACATTCATTTTCACTGCCACAGAACAGGCTGTTTCACTGTCGATCACCCAAGGGCCAGAAAGCACCTTTGTCTGGGACAGAGCTGCTAGGCTTCCAACATGCACCCTGGAGCACCCTTGTAGCCATAATATTTTGTGTGATGTCAGCAGCCTGATGCTCTGGAAGGACTTGGGGGAGCCACAGGCTCAGGAGGATTCAGAGCTATTGCAGGCAGATGTATTCTGTGCTGATACAAAATTCTAACGCCCCTAAATCCTTATCAAAAAATGAAGCAGCACAAAACTACGTATGGTAGGTGTGTAGACTTATTTCAGATTTTATCTGTTTCTGAAAAAAGGTATTGAAGAACTTGATACTTACTGGTTAACTGCAGGCAAAGCTATCCAGGGCTAAGGGCTAAGAAATAGGGCACCCCAATGAAAATTGAGATGCATGAGGGAAGCACACTGATATCTTTTTTCTCTCAGGAAAAAGGATCAGTGACCTGGCTTCTTCAGTTATACCTCCACCAGAACTCTTCAATTTTAGAGAATTAATAGATCATCTGAGGAGATTTAGATTGTGATTAGAGTCTGGGACCAGAAGTTGCGAAATAACTCTCAGGAGGCTCAGTATTTACCCTATTGTGTACTGTAAGATACTGAGATTTACAGTCACTCTGGAAATCTGGAGAGACCAGAAATACACCATGACTGCTCAGAAGTTTTAGCTAAGCTAAAGTAAAACAAACCTAAATCACAGAATCACAGAATCACAGAAATTCAAGGCTGGAAGAGACCTGTAAGATCATCAAGTCCAACCCATGTTCTAACACCTCAACTAGATCATGGCAGCAAGTGCCACATCCAGTCTTTTTTTGAACTCTTCGAGGGATGGTGACTCCACCACCTCCCTGGGTAGATGATTCCAGTATCTGACCACTCTTTCTGTAAAATACTTCCTTCTTAATTCTAACTTGCATCTCCCTTGACGCAGCTTGAGACTGTGTCCTCTTGTTCTATCTGTTGTTGCCCGGAGAAAGAGACCGACCCCCAGCTCACCACAGCCACCCTTCAGGAAGTTGTAGAGAGTGATGAGGTCGCCCCTGAGTTTCCTTTTCTCCAGGCTGAACAACCCCAGCTCCTTCAGTCGTTCTTCGTATGGCTTGTGCTCCAAGCCCCTCACCAGCCTCGTTGCCCTCCTTTGGACATGCTCAAGTAACTCAACGTCCCTCCTAAAGTGAGGGGCCCAGAACTGGATACAATACTCCAGGTGAGGCCTCACCAGTGCCGAGTACAGGGGAAGAATGAGCTCCCTGCTCCTGCTGGCCACACCGTTCCTGATACTGGCCAGGATGCCATTGGCCCTCTTGGCCACCTGGGCACACTGCTGGCTCATGTTCAATCGACTGTCAACCAGCACCCCCAGGTCCCTTTCCACCTGAGCACTGTCCAGCCACACTGTCCCCAGCTTATATCGGTGCAGGGGGTTAAATGAATTTCATGTGCTGGAAATAACATACCTGGGTAAGAGATTAAGGCACTGAGATACACGGATACATCAGAGAAAGATCAGTGTAACCAATACCTGCATCTCAAAAGGTGAGAAAAGGACAGGAAGGATACTTGGACTGGTGTAGTACATAACACTATCAGCTAATTTCCATTGGCAGTTTCCAGGAGCAAATGAGACACAAATATTGAGGTGGGGGGGAGGCAATAAGCAGAGAAACAACAGTCCAGATGCTTGGAAAGTAAACGACAGACAAAGATGTTGATAAATGTTACCAGAGAAGAAAAATTCAGTGAATGCAGTATGAATGTATTTACCAATTCATCATAACACTGTTGCTGGTGTTTAAATGAAAAAAAAAAAAAAAAAAAGCACAGTGCTTTCACGAATTTCAGTGTGACTATAAATATGCCAAAATCAACAATGTGTTCTGTTCATCTGAAATTTCATTCCATCAGATAATTTTTGATGAGCTGTTATTGTGATCAGGGACATTACATCTTAGCCATGATTTTTTCAAGGACTGAAAAAGTTTGTTTTTTTATGAGCATGAGACAGAAAAAGTATTTTAACATTTGTCTTTGATTGCCAAGTCTTGCATGCTTTGCCAGTAAGGTGCAAACAAGTCCTACACAGCTAAAACTGGAAAACTAGCAAAGTGTTACCAAAAAAATAGAAATTGATTTGATGCTTTACTTCACAGAGCTATAAATGTTATTTTTAGTGTGTGTGCAAATTACTATAAAGGTGTGTAAATAACAATAAATCTACATACAGAATGATAGTAAAGACATTAATAACCAGATAAAACTATTTTTTTGGTAAATAAAGAACTCCCCCCCTTATTAGAAGAAATTAGCCATAAATAACCGATTTTGATTTTTCAATGTCAGTTCACATTTTGAGCTACACTGTGGTGCAAAGCAGAGACATTAGTCCTTCATAAAAAAAAAAGTTTGTGTAGGCTTTTTCTTTTCAACAGCAACAGCCCTATTCCAACAGTCCTATTCATTTAAAAGTTCATCCAGCTTAATCTCAGTTTTAATGAAATTTTCTGTTTAGTTTTTAATTTATCCTGCAAATTATTTTTTTCTGTGAAATGGCAGTACTGGAGAAAACTGTGTTTTCAATTTGGAGTGTTCTCTTGTTTTACCTTTTGCTATTCATTCCTGATTTTTCTGAGAAGATCTGTATAAAAGTTATGATAATTTTGTATGGAAGTCTAATTCATAACCTACTTCCATTAATGCTGTGTTGACTGAGAAAAGTAGATTTCTGATGGCTTTTGTAAAGCCATGGGCTTTGCTGATGCAGCTTCTGTGGAGCTTGTAATGGGTTTCATGTCAATTTAGAAAAAACATTATCGATAGCTGAATTTTCATTTTCATGGGTCTGAAAATGTACAGTTCAGGCTAGTCACAAAATATATGGAGTATGTGAGCTAAATATCTAGCTACAATGATTTCTGTGAATGAAATTGGATAGAAAATATCTATATGGTGGCCAGTGTGGATAGATTGTAGAGTGTTTCTAACCTTAGAAGTTGGACACTGAAAAATGGGTGGATGCCAGTACTCCCAAGGATGCTATAATTATTTCATTTTAACAGCTGCCTTCAAGTTGTGAATACAAATTTTTCTATCTATACATTATTTCCAAATTCTTCCTATCCATCTTAAGAAATGCTGTTAATGGGTGTACCTCTTTTAACTGCACTCATACTTAACATGCACATACTGATTATTGAGTGGCACTTGGAAGATAAGGATTAAGCATGTTTAGAATAATCCTTAAACACTCTCAGGCTCATGTGAGAAACACAAAATGAGTTCTCAGCATTAAAAACCCCATTCATATCAAGTGTTCAAACAAAAAGATTAGGTAGATTACTTCTCAATGAAAGGAAAAAGCCTGTAATTAAATTATGTTCTCTCTATTTGTCCCCACCTGCCTGGACTAAGAAACTTCACAGTTGTACTTTTTTACATTTCCTGAGCTATATAAGGCCGTGTTTTTTACTTTATTTGAGCTCTGAGTCTTCACCTGAATCTCTGCTTGTTCATTAGATATTTTCAGATGAGCCAAAACACATTTTCTCAGTACTTTGCTTAACAAAGCAATGCATGAAGTAAACAATGTTATCTTTCTCATCAGGATAGTCTTAAAAGAAATTGTAGTAGTCCAACATGCAGGGTTCACTTAATTACTGTAATTAAATGGGTAAAGACAGGATTATTTTATCTTGTAATATCCAGTACAGTCGAAGCTGAACATTTATGGGCTATTTTTAATCCAAAACACATATATTTGTGATAAAGAACTTTGATGGAATTTACTTCATTTAACTTGCACAGCTGTTTTGCCCCTAATTTTGAGGTGGCCTGTATAATCAGTAAGAAAAAAAAAATATACTTGAAAGGCCTTTAGAGAATGGTATTCAGCTCTTGCTGGGGTGTTTGAAATCAGCTGACCAGAATCTTTTGGTGGCACTGCAGTCCATCCCAGTCATAAGAAATTTAAGTACTTGCTTTAGAAGGTCATTGTCACTAAGCATCTTCGATAAAAGTGCACTTGAAATAAATGGAAAAGGAAGATTGTGTTCTGGCTATAGAGAATGTGAGCAAATCAAAGAACTGAAGATTTGAGAGATATTCCTGTAATAAACTGAGGTTCACATTCTGCTTCAACTGTTTTATAGTTCTGATTTCTAAAATGTCCCAAGCAAGCCCTGATAGGTTTGGTTTTATATTCCCTTGCTAGGAGCTTTGACTTTCTCTGGTTTATAAAAATACTTTTCATCTGCTTTATTGAAATAATGCTGTCTTCCTCTTTTACGTAGGGCTGAGTTAGGAGCCAACTACTGTACAGAAAATTGTGAGTGATTGACATCACCTATATCTGCCTGAGATGCTACTTCAGTATGCAGTCACTCAGACTTTGCACATCTTAGCAAAAATTCTGGGAAGCACCTCAAAATTTTCACATCCAGCACAAAATTCATGTTGAAATGGTCATGAGAAAATCTTGCACACAGCTGGAGGTTCTTCAGTGGCCAGTTATAAACTAAAAAGAAATTATTTTTTCTGTTCCCACTTGAGCTCATGCAGTCAGCCAAGCACAATATTTTAGCTGCTAAAATATTAATTTTGAGCTGTTTGTTTTCCATTAGAGAACTCAATGTACGTATTTAGCAGTACAGTGATGAGTCTGATCTCTCAGCAGTAGTACATAGTTCTTGAATTCTCAGCATCATTCAGATGTTGTTGTGGGGACGTGTGAAAGAAGGGAGGATGGGATGAGATGACATTGAGATGAGATGAGATGAGATATCAGAGTACCATCTCTTTGAATCTCACCCTAAGTCCAATGGAGCACAGCAGGTGCTCAGGTGAAGCCTCCCACCTCTATGCAGAGCTGGCCATGGTGTGTAAGATCTAGGGCCGGACAAAACAGCAGCACAGGATTCCAGCAGATTCTCAAAGGCCACATCTTTGCCATACATTTCTGAAAACATCCTTTTACTGAGAATTGCCATCTGCAGTTTTGCAGCCAGTAAAAATGTGAGACTTGAAATATATTATCAAAAGTTTTCTGAATTATGAATACAGTCTATTCTGCAGAATGATGAATACACATTATGAATAAAGTCTATTTGTTGCCTGTAAAGACAACACATTTGTGAAGCAACACCAGTTCATTATCAAATAGCTATCTTAGCAATGAAAAATAAGTATAGGGAGCTAGAAACAGAAATTCTGTCTCTTACTTACATATTTGTTTATACAGAGAAGATTTTTAAATACATAGAGAATAGAACAAGTACATATTCAAGAATCATTCAAATCCAAAGACAACTTGAGGTAGGAAAACTGTTTTTTGGACTTACATTCTTTCCTGCAAGGGGTTGGTGTTGCAGAAAACTGAGGGCAAAATCTTCACATTGTTACATTCATAAAAGAACAGGAAGCTGAGGTGAAGTATCCATTCAACGAAGAGCATGAAGAAGACTGCCCATGACTAAGCTAACTTTGCCCTCAGTACTCTGATCTGTGACAGAATTCTAGCCTTAGGATAGATACAATTTATATTCAACAAGCTAGACATGAGATCAGCCCATTTACTGTTAGTGATGTCAGGCATAGGTATGAAATATGGCTAAATCAGAAGAATCTGAACATTTAGCTGGTGTTTTAGTTACCAGTAAATTAATTTGTGAAAGAAATTGCTGGCCAGAGCAATGCAAACAATTGTTGCACATGAGGCTTCTGAAAATTGCCTTCCAAATGAAACTGTTAGCAAGCAGTAAAAATAAGTATATAGATAAAAATGCATAGAAAAATATTAATGCAGGCTGAGAGTCTCATAAGATGAGACTGCTTTTTCAGTTTTAGTTTTGGTGGATTTTTTTCAGAAAAGATGAAGCCATTTTTAAAACAATAGAAAGGTGGAATTATAGGGACAATATATGGTAAAAATAACCATTTTCCAAAACCAAATCACTCATGATACTACTTGTAAATAAGTCAAAATGGAAATTGTTTGGCAAGCGTAAGGATAGAGGTATGATGATGCAACAGGATTGCCTTAGTTTCTTAAGCTAATTTCAAACTAGTCTAACTATCCTTTAGGATCTGATACTTGGAACAGGGAGTTTTTGCTGCTAGGGCATTTTTGCTGCTAGGGCATTGTGTGACAAAATCTTAGCACCCCCATTTGAGATGCATCTGTTATTTTTTAGAAGATAGTGAGTACATGGAAAAGCCACATCTTAAAATGACATCAGGAGAAAACCTCTCTCTTTTCAATCCAATTATGTTCATTTTTCTCAGTCTTCTCTTCTCTTCTCTTCTCTTCTCTTCTCTTCTCTTCTCTTCTCTTCTCTTCTCTTCTCTTCTCTCTTTTTTCTCTGAGCCAAAATTTTAATTTGTCTATGAGTAGCAAGAAAATTATTACTTCCAACAAAAGCTGGTTCACAGAAAAGCCTTGTTTTGGGAACTATTTCTGTGACAGCAGCACCTCTCTTCTCCTTCTTTCTATTTTGAAGGCCCCAAAAAAAATTGATGCTACAAGTTCCTCCCCAAAGCTAAGCTACCATGTAATTTATCAGTAAATCACACTTCTATCAATAGAGAATTAGTCCCAGGTAGGGGATAATTAAGCATTACTGTTAATGATAGTGACTGGATCCTCTAGTTCTTCATCAGAATTGTATCACAGTTATATTAAAGCAAATTTTCAGGTAGAAAAACTATCTTCAATGGGACATACATCCTTTAACTTCAGGGCAGTATTAGAGCCATTAATCTGCAGTCATGATGATGTTGGTTGATTTTTTCCCATGAGCTAATGTACTGTTAATAAGGTGTCAATTACTGATGCAAGCAAACAGGGCAAAGAATAACATTTCTAATTGCTGTAGTTATCACCTAAGTGCAATTATCTACTACTGCTGAAATAAATTACTTCAGGATTAAAAGCTGTCTTTGAGACATACACATTTTTCTTTAATTATTTTTATTACCATAGCTGCTTTTCAAGTACCCTCATCTTTCCTTTCCTTTCCTTTCCTTTCCTTTCCTTTCCTTTCCTTTCCTTTCCTTTCCTTTCCTTTCCTTTCCTTTCCTTTCCTTTCCTTTTCCTTTCCTTTCCTTTCCTTTCCTTTCCTTTCCTTTCCTTTCCTTTCTTTCCTTTCCTTTCCTTTCCTTCCTTTCCTTTCCTTTCCTTTCCTTTCCTTTCCTTTCCTTCCTTTCCTTTCCTTTCCTTTCCTTTCTTTCCTTTCCTTTCCTTTCCTTTCCCTTCCCCTTCCCCTTCCCCTTCCCCTTCCCCTTCCCCTTCCTTCCCTCCCCTTCCCCTTCCCCTTCCCCTTCCCCTTCCCTTCCCTTCCCCTTCCCCTTCCCCTTCCCCTTCCCCTTCCCCTTCATTAGGGGACAGAGATAAGTCAATATGCATTAAAACTATGAGTATTGTTTTCCATAGATGTAAAGTAAATTATTCAATCTCCATTCACTTTCCCTACTTTTGCTTCCCTCTACCCTGAAGGGTTCTTGCTGGTGAAACATAATGAGTTGCCTATATACCCTATTTTTTTTAAATTTTAAAATAATTGAACTACAACTTTGCTTTTTCTGCATCTAGTTTTGCTTAGTAAGTTCATACTATCATAAAATCTAAGGTAATAATACCAATTTAATAGGGGAACTTTGAAGAGTCTCCTACTTTAAAGCCTTCTGAGAACAAACACCATACAGATAGAGGAACAGATCACCGAGAAACCTCTTCCTCCAAACACTGACAAGTTTGTATTAAAATTCAGTTTGCTTGCCAACAAAGCAATTCTAAAGACTGCTAACAAGAAAAAAAAAAAAAAAAGCCCAGGCAGATTTTGTGGAAGCATATGATTTGTCATTCACAACATGGTACCAGAGAAAGGTGCATTTGTGGAGTTCATTATCCTCCTCTGACCCAGGTTGTGCTGACAGAGGTCTCCCAATTAGCCTGAAGCAGAGTTAACAAGGTAGCATTCAAGGAGGCAAAGTGTTTCTGGCTGTATGGTGTAAAGGGCTGCTTATTCCTTGCCTCTAATTGGAATAGAGCATCCTCCCTCTCCTGACCACTTCACCAGCATCTACAACCCTCCCTCCATGCCCATGATGTAAACTGCAGCCACTCACTGATGGCAGCAGCTCAGCTTTGAGATCACATTTCCCACTGACTTTGAGTCTGTATCTAACACCCATGGAAAAGCAAAACTTTCCCAGAATCCAGCTACATCTTTCAAAACCATACTCTTGTCACAAACATCAGCTCCTGACAGATACTTAACAGAACAATCCTTTCTTTCATGTTTCCCCACATTTTCAGCTTTGCTGCTGCTTTCACTGAGCATTTTCCGAGCACACAAATTTTTGCAAGGCTAAGAAGGAGCCTAATTCTTTTATTCCTTCTGCTATAAGCTGGGTCTACCTGTGTTACATGTGAATGAGTAGTGTGGGGAACCAGCAGTGAAATAAATGTATTTCACAGAGTGGGTAAAGTGTGTCTGAAGAGATGAAAGACCTTATTAATTTTTTTATGCTGCTCTATCTTTTCATTGCTTGGATACTTTTCTGTGGAAATTTTTTTCCCTTTTCAAGTGGTCTGTGTCCTTTTTGACATGACGTCTTTTCAGCTGTCTTTCCAGCTCTACTCACTTCCCAAAATAGCCACGTTGTCACACAAAAGAAAGTGAAACAAAGATATCAGGCACTGATCTAAGATGTCCAGATCAATTACAGCATTGGGGAAATCAAGGTTAGAGGCAGTATGCACAAACAGGCATCGATGGTCATATTGCAAAAGGTGGAGATTTTTCCATCAGTGTTGATTCCTGTAGCAGATGTGCTTCAGGGCCACTTGATAAGAATTCTCAAGGCCAGCTTATGGCTGCATATGCCTCTTATCCAGCCTGGTGCTGTTTTTGGCCTTGACCATCCTTTCAGCACTTTGGTGGAGCCTCCTGCACAAATCAGTCTCCTGGAAAATGAAACAGTATGAACATGAAGTTTAAATATTTTTAACCTTCCACTTCTAAATTATGTGGTGGTGATGTGAGGAGATCTGGTAACATGTGTCCAAGTATTTCAATAATAAAGGGCAAATACATGAAAATGCAGAGAATCTCAGAGGTTTTCCTGACAATTTACCTTTCTGTTATAATAGTTTCACCTTCAAAATGGCAAAAACTGGAAAAGCAAAGTCATTATGTGTGTTTGGTGAAAGTAAACACAAGGCATTACACATACACTTTCTCTTGAGTTCTTAAAGAATCAAATTTGGTTCTGACCTGATTTTGCAAGAACATGTAGCACCATGTTACAAAAAGCCAGATGATCAGGGTGGCCTCTAAAAGTTGCTGATATGGCATATAAAAGTTGTAGCACTGCCTACAAAACAACCTTTGGGTCAGAAAGTAGGAGAATTTAATCAAGTAAAATGATGGGAGGGAAAACAGAGTTGTTGACACAGGCTTTGGCTGAGAAGATCCTGAGTTTCAGGTTGCCAGAGCTCAGATGGCTGTAACACAGAACACACTTGGTTGTCTTTCTCCAATGCCATCACCTTTGCCACCTTACTGGCACCTGCTGGAAAACCTCCAGGACCTCCTGGAGGCTTGCCCTACTGCAGTGAGAATATTTTTACATAACCTAAAGCAACTTGGAAGGGTAAATACACTTGAGAGAAGTTTGTTCAGAGTGAATGACTTGAAGCCACTAAGCTTAAAATTTAAGATAATTTACTGTCGTTTGTCATGCTGGGAAAATGAAAGGAAGCTGAACAATAGACATTGCATGTTCTTGTGGAGTACTGAAGCCTCCAGCTCTGATATTTGCTAAAATGAAATATTTAAAGGGCTAGAAACAATTAGTCTGTGTACAAGAAATAATGAATATCACCAAAAGAAGAACTGTCATGAGCAGTCTATTCTGTAAGTTAAATGAATTCTAGGAGTGATATACTGTCCATAGAGATGTGCCACTCCTCCATAAAATTATTATTCTTTTAAATAATTGAAAAGTGAAGTCAGTCACCTGGCACCAGGGCAGAACATAATAGCAGTTATTTAAGAGGTTGAAACAACTCCCGTTGAATCTCTAGTACTTCTCTCTTTTCATGTAAGCTACCAAATCATGGTAAGAGCAGATCTCAGCAACTGTGGATTAAGGAACTATTGAAGTGTCACAATGGTCTCCTGAGGTCAGTTGCTTATGATTTAATGATGATGAATAATACTGAAAAGAGACTTTGAAACTGAATTTGACCTTTCTTAGTCAAAAATACAGGAAAAATCTTGAAGGATGAGAGTCCATGAACTTTTTCCTGACTGCATGTTGTTCTCATCAGGATAAACAGCTATGCCTTGGTTAATATGATAGCAAGCTTTCAGGCATACTGACAGAGTAATGGATTTTCTTTTTTTTTTGTGGGGTGGTCATGGGATGAAAAGAAAGGAAAAAATCAAGAAGAAATTGAATTCAAGACTGACTGGCACAACTTTTTCAGCAAAGTTTGGGGAAAAGATGTAAAAACGTCATTTTGGATCACTTAAAAATAATGTATTAAAAGTATATTTCTTTTTACTTGCAAGATATTTGAAACATTTTCACTTACAATGATTATAGTGAAATTTATCTGAGAAAAGGGACTGCATCTTATGTCCCCTATTCAGTTTCACACCACCACCCCCCATCCTGGTGCAACTTGAGGCCATTTCCTCATCTTATTGTTTGTTACTTGGAAGAGGAAGAAATGTGATCAGAGGGTTCAAATTTCAGATAATTCAGGGCTAGGGCTTGGACGCTCTGCAAAGCTTGACTTCTCTCACTGTATCACTGCATCCTCTGACATAATCTGCCAGCCAAAAAAATTAGCCTTATGTCAATCTCACAGACTTGCACAGCAGAATTGGCAGCAGAATCTCCTTGGCAGCAAGAGCTCTCACAGAGAACAGTGTTTGTTACTCAGTTGGGTCCTTCACAGGTTATTTCTTTGTTTACATTGATGGGAAATATACAAATCTGACATTTTAAATTAACACATAGTGATTTTTTGGTCATTTTTTAAGATAAGAACTAAGGGACTTGTGGGTACTTTTCTTGCTGTGTTAGTGTGGGGATAAATGAGGCTGTGCACGCCTTACAGCAGTACCCTGGCTGGCAGGGTGGAACCTAAAACAAGATTAAAAGACACTCACAGGAGGAAGACATCAAGGAAATAGCACCATGACCAGAGAGGTTGTTTTGCAATGCAAATATAAAAATGTATCAGTTTTCAATGGGGAAAAATAAATTACTGATGTGACAATTATATTAACCATCTATCGTTGTTGTTAGGCTATTAATTTGCCTTGTAATCTCCAGCTGTTATATTAATGAGATGAATAAAAATTGATTGTATAATGCATTAGAGAACAATCTAATTGTAACTAGCATGGGTGGGCTGTTGTTTTTAGATGGTTTATTGTTATGGTATGGTCTGGTTGAAGATTTGTTGGACATTAATTGGAAAATGCCATTCTCTAACAAAGAGGAAATTAAAAATGGCATAAGAATTAATCTGACTACGGAGTGCTGAACTGATAAAGACTTTCAGAAGCTATTTCAGCAGTAGCGATCAGGTGATGCCTCATTAATTACCCCAGACTTCAGAAGAGATATGGTAGCATAATCAATTTAAATTCCCATGCTAATTAAAATTTTGCTTTCTTTTGCACTGTTATGTTTCTTTCAGAAGTACAGTAGCACACTCCCTACTAGAACTATTGCAGCTTTTAAAACAATGTGTCCTTTTCAATGGTTGATATTTTCCAGTGAGAGAATTCCCATTTTTTGCATTCTGTTGGTTTGCTCAGCTTCTTCAGAGTTTATGCAAAGCAGCATACTTTTGTGCCTGAACCTCCAATTACTACAGTCAACTGCACCTCTGAAGAGATCTGTTTGTGATAGAACCAATCGTATTTTTTCTATTGTTATAAAACAATGATTGTGAAAAATCACAGGTTTGCCAGTATTATAACTCTATTTTTGTGTACATTATGTCTCTATTTTTGTGTGCCATACAACTCTGGAGAATGATGCCACTTAACTCACCTACAAAGCATCAGATCAGAAATTCAGGTGTTCCCAAACAGCACTGAAACAGTGAACGGATAATATTTTGCAGAACATTTTTTATGAAATGCAAAATATTCATATGCGTATGTATATATATATTAATTTCTAGATGGCTATCCTAAAGAGGAGATGATTTACAGATGGAGGAAAAATTCAGTGGAGGCTGCTGACCAGAAATCTTGGAGACTCTATCAGTTTGACTTTATGGGTCTCAGAAATACTTCAGAAATTGTGAAAACTTCTGCAGGTAAGAATGATACAAATGGTGGTGCTTTTTCTGGAATTCAAATTATTTAAAAATATTTATCCCTGTTTTGCTTTTATTCAAGTGCAAATTGATTTTATTATGTTATATTGATTTTAAAATGTTCATTTAGAAGCTGTAAAGTTCAGGCCTCAAAAATATTGACTTTATCTTGATTTTTGATAATCTCTACTCTTCTAGTGACTTCACAAACTGAGGAATAAATGTTTGCTTGATACGGCCATTTGTTTTAGACTTGAAGTTACTGTATGATTCTCATTCCTCATTTATTAGGCCACTCCTGTGTTGAATCTGCCTTCACCATAAATTAAAGAGAAAGATTTTGAGCACGATGGTAGGTTAGTGAAATTAGACACTTTCTGTTCTTCATCATTCAGAAAACAGTTTAATATTTTTCTTAATATTTTAAAGACATTCTCTTTCTCAGTTGATAAATGCCTTTGCTAGTGACCTTACCAATTGATTGCAATTAAAATCTAATGATGCCTATTCTATTTCTTCAGAAATTTTGCTGTTTCTTATAATAGCACAGTAATATAGAGGAAAAAAAAAAGATTTTTAAATGGAATACATTATTTGAACTGGATAAATTGTGGTCACACCATGTCTAAACTTTATACATGACTGCAGTAAGCTCCATGGTTGCCATGATTTGGTAAGTCTTCCCACAGCTGCTGAGGGAAACTGCTAGAAGCAACCTTCTGCTTAACAGGTGGTGAATTTTTGAAAAAAATAGATTTTTTTTTGCCAAAAGGTAATCAAAGCTAAGCTATTATTTTCAAAATATTAATGATTAAAAATTTCAAATCTGTGGAACTACTGCTGTTTAGTCCTGGCCCACTCACTACCATCAGCAATGAATTCTTAGAACTGTATAGGAATTTTTGTAATGAAAAGTCACTAAATTTTTAGTGAATATATTGAGCTGCTGGTTTAGCAGAAAAAAATGGTGCAAAGAGCACACATGTGAAAGTTCTCTTTTGCTATGGATACAAAGTCTTTTAATTTGCAAGTTACTCAGGAATGCAAATTTCCCATAAATTGACTCAGGTACAAAATACTAAATCATTAAAATACTTATGTATGTGGTTTAACCCCAGCTGGCAGCTTAACCATGCAGCTGCTCACTCACTTTCCGTGGTGGGATGGGGGAAAGAATTGGAAGAATAAAAGCCAGAAAACTCATGGGTTAAGAGAAAGGTAGTTTAATAGGGAAAGAAAACGCTGTGCACCCCGGCAAAGCAAAACAAGAAATTAATTCACTGCTTCCCATGGGCAGGCAGGTGTTCAGCCTTCTCCAAGAAACGGGGGTGTTGGAACTAGATGATCTTCAAGGTCCCTTCCAATCCAAGCCATTCTGTGTTTCCATGGAAAGGAATTACACAGTTAATATAACACCAGTGTCTTGAGAAACAAATCTATTTAACTCTGCCCAGAAAAACATATTTATAGAGGTCTTACCTAAATAAGTGGGTAGATAATGTGGAGCATAGAGTAACCTATTTCCTATGTTCATTTTAGCATGTGCCTGGTTCTTATTAAGATGAGTGAGTTGGCACAATATTTTTGTATAATTGCTCTTGCTGTTTCTGCTTACCCATGTTTGTGAGTGCAAAATCCAGCAGCAGTGAACTCAAGTTACTGGAAGCATGAGATATTTCTATTCTCCTAGAGGCACCACAGTGACAGAAGGCTGTTGACAAACTAAAGCTTATTCAAATACTGACAGCCCCCCCCCCCCCAAAAGAAAAAAAACAGCCGAAAAACAGAACAACAAAAAAACCCTGTCAGGAGATTGTGGAAGCTTACTTGGAAGAAACAATGTAAAATGTATGTGTCAGATTGTCATCTGAAGTTATTAGGTTAGAAAAATGAGTTGTGCATTTCACCAGATATCTAAGATAGGTGTCAACAAACATATTAGAGATGTGAAGAATAAACCCCTGAGTTTGCACATGGACCTGAATTTTCAGAAAACAGACTATATTTTGTTACTCTATAGTTTAAGGTAATTTCAAAGGCCAGATTTACTGAATGTCAACAATATTTACTGTCAATAGCAAACCAGGGCCAGGACTTAAGAAAAAGCAAGTACATTGCAAAACTTCGTGTATGTCCCATATTGTAGTGTAAGGAGCCCCAAAATAGAGGAGAGGGACAGGACAAAGTGCAATATGTCTCTGAAAAAATTCTGTATTTCTGTTGTGTCTAAATATATGTGAACAAATGGGATAAAGGGGCATCTGTACTCTGGGATGTTCCTGTTTACTGAAGTAAAGCCCTAGCCAAGAAGTTTGAGAATTAGGAAACCCACAAAGCTGCTGTTTCCTACTGTTTGGACAATCTGTGATAAAGGGAGGTGGCAGCTGCTTCTTACAGGTGTTACATCTCCTTTACAGCCCTGCCGCAGGCGGCTGCAGGTGGTCAGAAATAAATGCCAAGTTCTGACATGGAAGATCTGTGACATTTTTGCACTCAAGCTACCTGGAGAGGCAGACTGCTGTGAGGCTGCCCCTAGGACACTGTGGGTGTAGGACTCACTCAGAATTTATGCTGTTTCTCAGTTTCTGCCCTGTGCTGTGGTCAGCCTGGGGCCCCTCTGAGCCCTGTGGCAGCCCGTGATGGCCCCAGCAGCCACCACCCCTCTGCAGGCTCAGGACAGAAAGGAAAAACAGCATTGGTCAGAGTGCTGAACAGGGATCATTCCTGTTAATAAGGTGGAGTTAGGAGAAGGGAAGCAGGCTGGATACCACCAGCAGCTTTCTGAAAAAAAGGTACCAAATATCATCTCTTCCTCCCAAGGGAAGTTATGGAAACTACTGTTCCAGAGGGAATTTAAAAGCAGACTAGGCATAACATGAGAAGATCTTCTGCAGAGACCAGTCCTGCACCAACAAGAGATGGATTCAAAACCCTGATTTCTTTTTGTTTACACCTTCCTGCTTGTTTTTGACACTATTGCTTCTCACTAAATTACATCTTTATAATGTGAGAGCTGCTGCAGTGCCACCTTCCTATGTCCAGCTTGGGGATCTCTTTTTAGCTCCTCTTCAGCCATGGTCTGGGTGTAATGAAGAGAGGTCACACTGACCACACAGCAACTTGCTGCTGTTCCTCATTTGCATTAAGTCCTTTCTTGGCAGTCATTTTCATGACAGAATTGTTAGATGTAAGACTTGGAAGTGTTCTGCTTTTTGATTTTTTTCAGTCTTTCCAAACCTTTTTCAGACATTTAAATAACCTTTATGTTAATCTATGACAATTTCAGAGGTACATGGTTAAGAAGCCAGCTGTCACACAGTGCACTTCAGAAATCAAAGTAATATGAAAAATATCATATTTTGCACTGAACCAGCAGTGGCTTAAATTATTGACAGTGTTTTACTTTGCTCTTTTTTTACAATAATCTGGCAGCCAAAAAAAGTCTTCATCGCCACCTGGAAGAAGTGTACATCTTTCTCCTGAGGGTATTTTTTTTTTTAATTTCATGCTAAGATGTAAATCCAAAAAATAAATTAAATACCTACTTCAAATAATGATTGCATGCACTAATCAGTAGAAGTCACTGTGCTGGTGGTATGGTCATGAACCTTTATCTGGAACCCTAAGAAAGCTCTCACTGCCAGGTGATATCAAATTAATTCACAAATACTAAAAAATTCCCCTGTTGCCTTCTGGCAAGGTACTCAGACTCAGATTCTGTAACGAGAGCACTTCTCTTGCTACAATGTCAAATAAGGCTGACAAAGATAATTAAAGTCCAGGGAGCACTAAAGCCACCTGTGAAAAGAAAGGACAAACTGCATGTATAGAAAAAATGTGCAGATTTTAAAACTGCAAGTCAGCCAATGGAAAGGTGACCAGGACAGCAGGACAGAGAACAATGTCCTCTTTAAAAGCACTCTGTGTGTGATTGTAGTAAACTTCAGGTTTCTGAGTTCTAGACATTTCAAATACACTTGTGGGCAGTGATGGACTGGGACATAGGAGGGGGATTAAAGCAAAGACCAAGAAAAACCCACAAAAATTATGGAGGATTCCACAATTAAGGCTCATGGAGTGAGCTGTAGTGTTGCTTGCACTTTTCTGCACTTTTCTGTCTTCCTCAGAAAGTCTGTTCTTTTAAAACCACTTAATTTTTCACACTGTTAGATAAACACAAAAACCCTCTAGCTCTTGAATCTTATTTTCATTTACTTAAAAATTTCTTTGTACCATACAAATATTGTTTGTGTTCTTTCTCAAATGCTTTTAGGCTGAGAGATTTTTTGCAGTTCAGACTTTGCCTCTGTTGAAGTTCAAGGTCTTTGCCTCTGTTGACGTTCAAGATAATTCCTCAGGAAGAGAAAATACCAATAAAAGCACTCTATTTAAAAAAATATAGCTGATTATTTCAAATTATATATATAAAACCAGACAGAAAGCTCCATTTCATAGATTCTGAATTATCCCAAGCATTAATACTCAAACCCAATAAACAGCCATAACAACTGCCATAAGAAGGAGAACCTTTGTTCACATACCATGGATGAGTTATGATTGGTGGAGTCTGCCTGTCATACAACTTCTAAATCATGCTTTATATTTTGAAATTGCTGTTTCATAAAGTACTTAAGCTTAAATGATGCTCTCAGCCCTGTACCACAGGGCTGCAAATCAAGGTTGATATCTGTTGTCACAAATTTAGATAAAGCTCTTTTGGGCCATATTTGAAGCAACACAGATTAAAGGACATTTTCTCTTGCGGAGTACTCAGTAAATGACAAGTACAAAGCTACAACAGAACAAAATAAAGCAAACTTTTCTTCCAAGACAATGCAAATATCTACATACATATACACATGTATGCATACGTATATACATATATGGCTACTTGCCGAGGAGGGAAGGGACACACATGTTTATATAGGAATGCTAAATTTCCCTAGGAGAGCCTCCATCAAGTCAAATGTGTTCTTGCAGCACAGAGCACCACTTGTATCCTGGGCTCCATCAAAGACCAGCATGTTGAATGAGGTGATTCTGCCCTTCTATTGCACTCTCGTGAGACCCCACATGGAATACTGGGTCCAGCACTGGGGCCCTCAGCAGAATAAGGACATGGACCTGTTGAAATTAGTCTAGAGGAAGGTCATGAAGATGATCAGAGGGCTGGAGCTTCTCTGCTGTGAAGACAGATAGAGAGGGTTCAGCCTGGAGAAGAGAAGGCTCCAGGGAGACCTTCTAGCAGCCATGCAGTGCCTAAAGGGAGGGGTGGAGAGGGACTTTTCCAAAGGCCTGAAGTGCTGTCACTTGCAGGCCTTTGTAACAACAACAACAATAAGGGGAGATGGCTTCAAACTGAAGGAAGATATTAGGAAGAAATTCTTTCCTGGACACACTCTGGAACAGGTTTTCCAGAGAAGCATTGTGTATCCCACCCCTGGAAGTGTTCAAGGTCAGATTCAATGGAGCTTTGAGCAGTCTGGTCTAGTGGAAGGTGTCCATGCCCATGGTACAAGACATGACAATAGATGACCTTTAAGGTCCCTTGTACCCCAAACTATTCTTTGATTCTGATTCTATTACATTAGTTGATGCTCCTTGGCTTTGTCAAAAGTCAGCACAGTCCCAGAGATTTATCCAGAGGAAATGGTGCTCATGACTTTCTCTTCTAATAGCTGTACAAAGAACAGCTGACTTGAGAAAGCATTTCAAAATGGTCACCTCAGCTTACTGTTTACTGTCACATGCTCCCAGATCATTTGCTGTAGGCACAGAGAGCCCACAAGGAGCACCCACACAAGGTGAGCCAGACTGACCAGTGCCAGTCCAGGGCTAGGCTGCACCCAGAGGTTTGTGTTGAGAGGGCAGGACCAGCACCCATCCCAACCATCACACTCACAAGGAAAGGGCAGTGCCAGCAGCAGGAGCTGAACCCCTTACCTGGAGGAAGAGATTGCAAGAAGTGTGGCAAGGAGGGTGGTCAAGCCTTATCAAGCAACTGGAATTTGTTGGTGTCCTTATGGTCTTGACAATGAGCGGAAAAAATGCACAAAATGCCACAGTGACTGAATGCAATTGCATCCATACATACTTCTTTTTAATCATCTGATTAAATCAGATCCTCATGCACCAGCTAACTCATCTGAAGGAATTTATTTAATGCATATCTATTAAACCTGTGGGTTTTAAATTCATCAACATTTTTAATGTGCCACTGAGTCCTGATGTCCTGATGACATAGAAGAGAGCTCTTGTCATCTCTGTTCTCCCCAGGACAAATGTGAATTTCAGGATGTTTTTTCCCCTGAAATGCTAAATTCATTGAGCTCAAGAAGACATTTCACATTGTCTTTCAAAAGACTGTCTTTAACCAGATGGCATCCTGAAGCAGGAAGGTGGAGACTCAGAAAAATACAATGCACCATTTTAAAATAGTGTCTTTTTTCACTTATAGTGGCATTGCAGGACCTTTGCCTCTTTCACCATGGGTATCACATTGTCCTGGTTCCAGACAGGACAGGGTTAATTTTTTGCAGTGGCCAGGAGGGTCATGGCCAGGATGTGGTTGTTATTCTATACTGCTTTCATTGGGAGTGGAGGGAAAGGGACTCCAAAAACACTGTAAGATCCAGAATGTTCATGCAGTTGAAGAGTACTTAGTGTGTAGCACCAAATAAACACCTGGATTTGAGCTGACTCTCTCATTCTTTGGCTGCTTTCAGAGGAACAAAATAATACTGTAAGTCTTCTGCCTCAGCAGAAATCCTGGAATGAGGGAATATTGCAGGACTTACTTTCTGACAGTAAATACCAACAGAAAATTAGCCTGGTTATAAGAAGATTTAGCAATAATCTTTTTGTTGACAGAGTTTTTATCTCTGATACAGTATTTGGAATAAACCAAATCCCTTTTTAGAGGAGAAATCAACAGTATTGACTTCTAAAAGGTATTCATTCATATGTCAAGCAGCAATTGATCAGCATGAATATTTTGAAGATTTTGAAGCTTTTCTAATAGAAGTTTCCAGTTTTATTTTTTACAGTTATTCATATAAAAGTCTGATAACTTTGGCACTAGCTACTCAGATTAGGAATGTAATAAATAAATAAATATACCATTACTTACAATACTTCTATTAAAGCATTTTCCTATGTTGTTTGGAAGTTTGATAGACATTCAAGGGAATAAAAACATTCAATTGCCCTGAAAATCCAGTACTTGCCCATCTTGTTACAAAACTCTCATAAAACTCATAGTAAGACATCTTCTGAAGAGAGTGATTTATAACTGCAGCCTGCTGAAGTTAATGGAACTCTTCCCTGGTGCTGGCCTGGGATCAGACCCTGAAATGCAGAAGCCTGAAACTGTACATTTAATGTGAGTAATTCTTTAGTCACTAGAAACTAGAGAAAGCTCAGCTTAATAATATGAGTGGGATAAGTATAACATGCTCTGAAAATACCTTCCCTCTTCACAAATAGTGCAGAAGATAACAAGAGTAAGAGGAGCAGAGAGAATATTACTCCTCTCCATACTTTTAAATTCAGTAGAACCGAATATATAACTGGTTTCATTCTTATGCTTTGCCTTGCAGAGACAAATGCAATGTCCTTTGTATAGGTCCTTACTGCAGCAAATGATGAGAGATAAGAAGTAATAAGTAATTTTACTTAGTAGTAAAGACAAAAGTAGAACAAAAAATAGACAGTAGAAGACTTGGGAGCAAGTCTTCACCTGCATTTTTTCTGAAGGGAAAATTTCAGTAGGAAGCAGTTTTTCCCTAAAAAGATATCCATTTGTCCTTGTTAAAGTACCTCAAGTTGTCCTTTTTAAAAGACGTCCATACCGCATGGAAAAAAACAAAGAGTCTTTTCTTCTATTATGTTTTCCTTCAGCTGATGTTTTTATCTGATAGTTCCATATTTTGGAGTGTTTTGTATGTGTCTGACTTTAAGGTTCCTTAATTAGTGTTCCCATTCACTCATTGAGTGACAATGCTATATTTATTTGTTGCTCCTCTCTGTACATGGAGTCCTGGTCTCTTGCTCCCTTCTGTTGGAGCTACATGAATTTCCATTCTAGGATAGCTCACCAGGACAGGTAGACAACAAGGTTGACTCTGTTCTCCAGTAACAATAAGCCAGACCTTGGGATTTTAGCCTGAGCTCCCCTCTGAGCTTGAAAGATGATTGGATATTTAATAGCAGTATGAAGCACTAAATAAAGCCATTACAGAATTTAGTCACTCGCTTGAGACATTGGGACTTTGGTCTCACTGTCCTGGTGCTTTTACCAGAGATCACAAGGTAAAAAACAAAACACTGGACATGCTTCCATGTTTTGCTAGGAAAAAGATTTTGGTTCCTTGCTTCTAAAGAACAGAGTTGTGAATTCTACATAGCAACAGAGGCCTTCCTGTTAGCAGTCACTTCTCATCTGCATTTTTCCTGTCCAGCCTAGATGACACTGAGGTAAGCTGATAGCTTTTAGGAATTCATTCTGAGATTTCCAGCTCCCTCACTTGCTGCCCTCTGCAGTCATGGCAGGGTTTGATCTGTGAGGATAATTGTGTGGCCAGACATTGCCAAATAAGAAGCCACACTGCCATTTTTAAGATATCCAGACCTTTACAAGTAAAACCCTTGATCTGCTGAACTATGTTTATAAAGACAGCAATGGGCTATCATGGTGGCTAAAGCAGTAGGGAGAGAGGGAAGTATTTCCAAGGAAAGACACCATGACTGCAGTCAGAATGGCTTTACAAGTGTCTCTAATATGCAAAATACAAAACAGAATTGGATCCATAGATTGATTTCTAATAAGGTGCAGAATGTAGACAGAATATTTTGACTCAAATTGTGAAACATATCTTGACCTGCACTGCAGATTGATGATACAATTTCTGTTATTAATATCACTGTGATGGGGTTGGAAATATTACATAAGAAGTGTGAACCTGTTTGCATTTATTCAGCTGAGAACAGCCTTCTACACTTGCTGTTCCAGCACCTCTGGCTTTGATTCCGACTTCTCTGTCATTATACTGCTGTATTGGTGATTTATGGTTGGCTAAATCAAAAGCTTTATATTAATGCAGACTGTGAAGGTTTGGCCTTTGGCCAGGGTTGCACAGTCAGTAAAATGTTATCTAAAAGTCTTTCAGAAGCAGAAATTGTACTTAATTTAAAACTCACAGTATTGCAGAGGATATTTTATATTTTATTCACTTCTGAATCTACAGTCTTAATGAAAATTTTAAGACACAGGGAGTGTCTTAAAAACACATAGAAGAGCTATTCACATGCTGCAGAAAGGTGCTAAGTCTCTTTTTAGATTTTAATTTCCCATAAACTAACAAAAACTGCAACACAGCCTAGTTACTTGCTAGCAAGATCTCTCTAAATTTAGCCTTCACTCCACATCAGGGTCATGTTTCCAGATTTCTTTCATGGGGTTGTGGAAGCTCTTTCCTCCAGTACCCTTTTCTGCAGCTAATATTCACAACATTCAGGTCTCGTTCATAATAACAGCTCCATTTCAGTCAACACCTTCTGCTTCAAAGTTACCCTGGCAAGAGCCAAAATCTCTTTAGTTGCCTGATGCTGGATTTACCCACTCTCTACTGAAGCCAATATTCATCTTACCTTTATCTGCCAGAAAGTCTGGCACATATGAGTTATGCTGTCAGATAGCTAAGGAAGTGGCGCAGTACAACAATAAGCCTTCAGAAAGTTTCCAAACCTTCCAGAAAATGCAGCTAAAGTGGTGATATGAGACAACCTGAGAGCATTCCAGAAATGTAGGTAAGCCTGCCTTGACAAGGGCTGCCATAGCATCCCATAGAAACCCAGAGGTGAATCCTTGGCACTTGAATAGGGTTATTTGGCAGTGACAAAACCCTCACCTGGCAGCAGTCACGATGCATTGCAGTGTTTACAAAGTGATTTTGGCAGAAGACACCAAAATTCATTCATTACATCAGAAAAAATTAATTACAGTCAGCTTGAGACAAACTGAAGGTGTGGACCCAGAGGTCCATTGCAGGGAAGTGTATAATCCCAAGAGTACAGGAAGTGGCATTAGGACAAGGATCTCAAAATACTCAAGTGATTTGTACTAAGATCTGCCCATGTCCTTGTGCTTCTGGAAAGATAAATGCTCTTGAATACACTGCCTTCTTGAATGAGGCTTGTAAGTGAATCTGTTTAGTGTTTTAGACTTTGTTCTATAAAACAGGGATGAACTATAATAGTAGGCAATATCCTTATAGAAGATAATTCTGCATGATAATGGGACATTTCCTTGCCAAGCTTTCTTTCAAAACCTTTTGGTCTTAGAAATTACAATCCTGTCTTTATCTTTAGTGGAGAGGAAAATTATTTTTTTTCATTGTGACATGACCTTTAAAGACTGATATTTAAAAGCCTACATTTAGCTATTCTGAACATCTGTACGTTGCTCCCTAATTTCAAGACATTTAGAACACATTCTTTTTCTTCACCAGAAACAATCTACAACTACTCCTCTTCTAGTTGTTTTAAGTGTCTGCAACTGCAGTAGGTTCACTTTAGGTTGTGCAAATCTTTCAAGTCTGTCTTGGACCTGGAGACACCCTGCTCCAGCTTCCCCTCTCCACCCCCAAACAAAACAGGGCATGGTGTTGTATCAAAGGAGGACAGTTTATTTTTAGATAAGTATAATATACAGATTTTCATCTGAGAAGTACAAAACCACCACCCACATTCTAATTCAAGTCAGTATCACAGTTAATTGCAAACCTCCTATAGGTAGGACAGTTAAAGTGAAAAAAAGTCTGAAGCTCTTTCTGCTCTTCATATCCATAACTTCAGGCATGTCCTTTGTATGCTGTAAACAGAGTGCCAAATTATTTCTTCAGTAATATTGATTCAAAACAGAAATTATCTTAGAGTAATGAAGTACAAGTATCATAGAATTGCAAAACAGTCGGAAGAGAAAAAAGAATGTGCACCTAATTCTCTGTTCACTGCATGCAGATTGCTATGAAACACAAAGATTTCAAAGATTAAAGAATTTAAATTCTCATTCCTACTGTAGTTAGACACTTGACAAAATAATGCAAATCTTTAAGCAAAGATGAACAAAGCATGAAGATCATAGTTTTAGCATGTGTCTTGCTTTACTTTGACTTGAATTATTCTCTGTCTTGTTAATTTTTTTAATAAGGATACATTCCAGAAAAAAAAACCCAACCTGTAAAATATGTCTATTAATATAAAACATTTATTAAAATGTCTGGTTTAGTAATACCAATTTACACACTCCCATTCCAAACTCTATTTCATCCTTATTTTTCTGTTCCTTCACTGAGAGGGAACATGTCTGTTTGCTTTTCTAAATGCTTCATTGAAAAGGAAGAAAATGTGGCAAATGTTGTCTGTGTTAACACAATAGATAAAGAGAGAACCACATTAAAATGTGAAAAAATCTTGTTGCAGCTTTCTCTTATTTAAATAGAGAGAGTGATTTCTAAGAATACATCTTGAGCATCCTGTTGAAAAAGAACAAGTCCTTGAATAGATTTCTACAGTGCCTGCAAGGATCCTCTCAGCAAACTGAATTTCAGGACACCACTGGCTAACAGTCATGGAATTAATTAATGTTTCCTATAATTCAAGCTGTCTCCAGAATGTGTCTGCTCATGGGACAGGCATCATCAAAAACTTTTAAGGAACAAACTTGGACTTTCTTTACTGTTTGAAGTCGCCAGAAACATTGAGGCAGGGAAACTGTTATCATGTGGTGAGATCATTCCCTTTGCAATGAAGTGCATCCTTGAAGAGTCCTGGCAATACTGGGCTGATGAAAGCTCCCTCCATCACCCTCAGGCAGCACTAGTGAGGGGGCAGAGCTGAGCTTTACTATCCTCTAACATCAAAAAAAGCAGCTAGAAAGTGTTTTGGTCTTGACATTTTACACTGTCACTTACAGGTGTTGAAATTTTAGGTTTAGCCATGTCATCTGAGATAACAAAAGCTCTTTTAACTGAGCTGTAGCCTCAGAATTCATTTCAGGCCAAAGTCCATTGCAAATGGTGCTTAATCCCATTCTCTAATGTCATGTGTTTCAAAATCAGATCCATGGTGAGGTGTGCAGGGAACAGTATTGCAGAATGCTAATAAATACCCTATCATCTAGGAAGGGATGATCCTTAAAACATAATACAAAGTTTTCCCATTGTCACAATCTTAAAATTAAACTGCACTTTAATTGGATTCCATTTCTTTTTTTATTTTCAAAATTTGACATTTTTATGGCAAATAAATCTTCTTAGGACAGGGGAACTCCAGAGAAGTCCAAGAATTACAGTCAGCAATACATTTGTTATTGCTTCTGGTTTTGGTAACTTCCAGTTGCCTCTTATCTTGAAGTGCCAGTGTGCCCTTTTTTTACCCTATACTCAAAATCATTTATAAAATATGAGAACTGTTGACATCTAATCTCAGTTGTTTGGATGAAAAAATTTAGTCTTGTAACTTTGTCTGAGACTGAACCAGTGATAACGTCCCGAAACAGTTTCAATCCCACTAATATCATATTAGGCATTGCATTATAAGGTAATGTGTGAACTTTTTTTTGCAGTTCCTAAATTTATACATAATGCCATTTTTCTCCACTTCTTCCCAAAGTTTTTAACAAATTGACAAGAAAAATGTCTGATTTCAAGTGTTGCATATTGTGGAAGCAATAGTTTCTTGAAGAACTCTGTAAACATAACTTTGAACCCTTAAAGATGAATTGCTGAAAACAAATTGAATTTTGAAGGCCACATCCCACAGTTTTCTCAAGATAATCTCTCTTTGACTGCAAGATTCTTGTATAACCCTATAATTGGTATTTGGAAGTGTTTTCTTAGCAGTCATACTGATTCAGAAAAAAAAATACACAGAAAATTTATTTATTGTCTGCTTCTTGTAAGCTTCAAGCTGATCCCATAGAGTAGATGTGAGATGCTCTTTTGATTTTCAGCTTTTCTTCAGAAAGCTTCAGTGAAAGGCAGCGAAAATAAAGTAACTTTAGCATTATGTATTTCAAAAAGCACCTTCATCTTATATTATCTTATTTGAATTTCTGTATGTAAAGAAGGACATAAGTAATTTCAGAGTTGAATTGAGTAAGATAATGAAAATAATATTGTTGAAGGTTTTTTCATTGAATTCATGCTTTTGATTCATAAATCTTTCAGTACATTAAAATCTGTGTTTGTCGTTTTTGTTACTTTGGTTTTGCTTTGTTCTGAAATACATTTTTTATTCTCCTGTTTTGGAAAACTGACAGCCAGTAAAGGCACAGACAGTGCCATTGTGTTTGATGCATCACAAAAGATTGACAAACTATTTACTGAAAGTATTCAACAAATACCAAATAAATAACAGCAAATTCATTTGAAAACACTCAAGGACATTCTTAGAATGTTATAATAATCAAATAGAGGATTAAGTGTTCTTTAGACCATCACATTTCTTAATTACAATTTCAAACTTTTCATCATGGGATGGGATTCAACAAAAAAATATGGTTTATGCCTCCTGATGTTGGATCAAAACCACTTAAGACATACTGTGAATAGAAGCAATCACTTATAATCTCTCTATGCTTGTTTAGATGTCAAAAATCAAAAATTTCTGCTTTGACCAGTTTCATGCCAGTTTGACTCAAACATGTCAAACCCAGCTTGCCTTTCCACACCTTGCTGTCAGGCCTTTTTGCTTGTTTCTATTTTTCCTTCCCACTTCTTTGTCCCAAAGACCTTTTTCTCTCAGCACTACTGTCCTCCTTCCCATGCCAGTTTGCTTTTACTATCCTTTGAACACATGCTTGAATAAGACCTTGCTTGACCTTTTGCCTCCTGCCTTGTTCCTGTATATTGTGCTTTCTGTTCAGCACAGACATGGCCATTCTTTCCCTACCCAGAGGCATGACACCATCACCTCATAAGGGTCATACTGCATTAGCCATACTGCATCTCTCCTGCCACCCTTCAAAAGCAACCAGGACACAAGCTGTGGGTTTGACAGAGCTCTGGAGTATTCACCATCCCTCACTGGCAACACATCATTATGGCTGTATTTTAGCTTTTCTACACAGTCACACATGTAGATCCAGGCAGCTGAAGCAATGCAGAACCAGAGCTCTGAGAAAGGTCTCAAATAAAGATAATTAGTAAACTACTGTTGAACAATTGCCAACATCAGTGTTTGGAATGAGGAGGTATATGAGGAGGCAAAGATAGGTCTGTAATGCAACAGAAATAAGTCAATAAAGATCTAAGATTTTGGTTTATAAAAAAACTAGATAATTTTATTATTCTGAGAAAAATGGAATCACAGATAATTAGCAGATATTTGTGACAGCAAGGACAATGGGAGAGACTGGGTAAATTCCCAGTAATCAAGTCAAAAATTAATCTTTGTTCAATCAAAAATCACCTTGGTTCAGCATTTCAGGAATAACAGGTTCAACAGACTGCCCTCCCCTTTATGTCCATCATCCACGTGAAACTGCCAACCAAGAACCACAGGAATAACAGATGTCACATTTTTAATTGTGTAGGTGGATGTTGTCTCTCCAGACAAGTCTGCTCCCACTCTGCAGTCAGCAGAGTTATAGTAGTCCAACTTCAAACTCAGAAACACAGACCTCTTTCCATGCCTGGTAATAGATTCCCCTTGTCTATCTGCTACAACAAATAAAGGTTAAAGATCAGCATGGATCTTCACAAATGTTACATTTTCCTGCCTGAATTTCCTCTTGCTCTGGTGGCCCTTATATTGCAGCATGGCATTTTACTTTCTTTCTGTCTAGACTGATTCCCACCTCCACAGAATTCCCTGCCCTGTGCAGCATCCATGGTGCATTGGACCATCATGCTTTCTTGGGTCATACATGGGCATGAAACTCAAAACACTTTTAGCAACACTTCAGCTGCAGGCATGAATGATGTTGCTAATGGTTTCATGACATGTTCATGCAGTGCAGGAAATAAAGGGTGTCACTCTGGCAGTGGCAGCTTCACCTGTAGTGACTCTGCAGTCTATCAGACTGCTTCTGTTTTGAAGTCACAGTCTCAAGGCTGTCTCTCTTCTGCTTTTCTCCCTCTACCTTGGGTTGATTCTACAGTGCAGAAAGCTGTTAATATAATGATTTATCAAACCACAGCACATGGAGTATCTTGGGCACATTTTAGATTCACAGATTTTTCTATGTTAATAAAAAATGTTCAGTGGCTTTTGCATTAGAGGAAATGCAAAATTACAGGATTGTATTAACTCTAAAGAATCTATGGACATGGACAAAGAAATTCAATAAGCCTGATTCCCTCTACCTCTGCTTTAAAAGGAAAAGGGAAATGAAAGCAGAACAAAGTAAATTTTGCACAGGGTGATTCAGTGTTCAACAAAGTGAGAAGCAAAGGTGAAATGACTTGCCCATAAATACAAGTATTCAACAAAGCTGGAAACTGGCTCTAGCTTTAGTGATCGTTTTTTGTACCAGACTTTTCCTGAAAGCAATCAGAAGACATCCTAGTGGGCAGTTAATGTTCAGGGTGTTATTATGCATCATGAAAGGCTTTCTCTTTGACTTATTTACCTTACTGGTCTCTAGGCCTCTTCTGTTGGGGGACTGTGATCATGGGTTTACTGCCAAATTAGAACTGACTCAAAATACTCACAGTTTGACAATAGATAAAAGTTGCAATATTTCAACTTGATTTGCTTCCCTCAGGGCTCTTTATTTTTCCCCTTGCCTACCCCGTTCCCCACCACTTCATATTATGAGACAACCAGGTAAATAACACAGGGTATTTAAATCACATTCTATCGAAAGAAAAAAAAAAAAGAAAACCAACCAAAACCTGAATTTTTTATGGTTTTTTGTTCCCCTCTTTATTTTTGGCTGGCTGCTTTTTTATTGGTTTTGTCTTTTTTTTCTTCTGACCCTACTAACTTGTATGCTGTCAAATCAGTTCAGCAAACTACTCAGGAGGTGGATTGTCTTCTGTGTTCACAACACTTGTAGAGACCTCCCTGGAATGTGATCTGTGGGCTAGGTGTATGTTACAGTGGACCACCAGAATCAAGAAACCAAAGAGAAACAGATTAGATGTTTGGGCTTCCCTTGAATTTGCTATGATAACTTCCATCCGTTTAAGTGCGATGTAAAAATAACAGGCACTCAGTATGTAATATTTAAAATTATTTTACCAAAGCTTACATGATTTAATTAAATGGCAAGAGAAGATTCTAATTATATAGGATTTAAAAGTGCTGATTTCCTACAACAGGTGTATTTGTGCAATTTTTTTTACTGCAGAAAGGGAACATGAAATTATCTGCGCAACTGGAGACTGAAGGAAGAAAAGGGAGAGGAAAGGCTTAGTTGTTCAGCTGCAATATAAAAAACTTTGAGATTTGTGTTTAGTTCTAAATAAATATGCCTAAAGAAAAGAGGGGGGGGGGGGAAGCCAGAAAAACCTCTTTATCATAGTGTCTGTGTAATTAAGCATGAACTGCTTTTCTTTATGATAAAAACACAGTTTTCTCCCTCTGAAATTCCATATAAATGCAGCCTCAATCATTGGTATTACAGGATCTCTGATGACTTCCAGCATTAGTAATAAAAAGCAGCAGCTTTATTAATCAAACATGTCCAGCCACCCAAACATCATTAATACTTGGTATAATCTCATAGTGCAAATGCTTAAGCACCTGGAAACATTTCCATGAAATACTGACTTAATGGTGTCAGGAAGATACATAGTCCTCTATTCTCTTTTCTTTAACTATATAATCCAAGAATATAAATCATAAACAGGCCTGCCCAACATTTGTAAAACTACAGCCCAGTCTCCTGCCCATCCTTTTAAGTAGCTAAATTCTAAGCAGTTTTGGTCAGTTAAGAACTCTGTTTAATGCTCCATTGCTTCTTTTCTGAGGCCAGGACCAATGGAAGAAATTATGTTTACAAAAGATTTTAGTCCATAGGTAAATAAAAAAAGATTTGAAATAATACTGAATTGTGGAAATAGCCTTGCATTGAAATATATAATTTTGAGGAAGAGGGCTTCTTAAATTTAAAGTGTTCTTGTTCCAGCTATGTGAGGCCACCGTGTGAGTCAAGGCATGCAAGGAAGAGCTTGCTCCTCAGGGTTAGTAAGTCCAGACCAACAGCTAGCCAGGCAAAATGCCTTATCTTATTCTATATTTGAAGAGTTTGTAGGCCTAGTCCAGGCTCCATCTGATCAGGAGATCATGCTAAAGGAGAAATGTAAAAGTGTCTGTTAAGTCTTGACAGAAAGAAACCCTCTCTTCCAGGTCATGTTCTTCTCCAGACTGAATTAACCTAAAAGCATGCCTCATTTGGTGATTTTTGCCTTATTATTGTTCATGGTTCATTAATAAAATAATTAAACAATCTTAAAAATCTCCGAGAGAAGACAGAGCTGGGAAGTGATGAGAAACTGGAAGCTCAGCTCAGAGGCCTGGGACTGGTTGGACAAGAACAGTTATATCCAGGGAGAGGCAAGCGAGTCTTGAAAGGAGATAAATGAAAAAGAGAGGAGTTTGTGGAAGGCTGGGTAAGAAAACATCTGTCATAGGAAATGAAGCTATGCAGTGTAGGAAAGACTGGACACAAGTAAGAAGGGAAATAACAGGAACGAGTGGTTGGGAATAGGATGAGAAGCTGGTGAACTCGTGCTGGAGCCATTTGCACAAACAGCTAGAAATTTGGAGCTGTGAACAAGGAAAGGCTCTAGAAGGAGGCAGAATATATTAAGCTTGGTGAAAATATTATATTGCTGTTCAGAGCCTGGAAGGGAGTCCAAGGCTCTCAGACCCCACCAGTCCTCCACTGTCAACAATGCATTTATGAATACATGGCAAAATATCTGTTTTTTCAGTTTCTGGAATTAGGTGCTAAATGATCCTAGTAACAGTCACTGAGCTCAGGTATCAGTAAGGCTGCAGGATGATCTGCAAATAAAGTAAGGAGAAAAAATATTCAGGGGAACCTTTTTTTTCAATCAGGAAGTGGAGAGATTCAATAGAGGCTATTGAATCTAGCCAAACATTGAATGAAAATCAGGAAAGGAAATGAAAAAATAACCTCCTAAATGCAACAACCACAAAGCTTTGACCATTTTGGTTTTTGCCATTCACTGTTATCTGGAAGGAGCTGCTGAAAATGTAATATACCCTGCTGGCAGAGCATCAAGCTTTGTGCAACTTGCTGGGTTCCTGCAGGGAAAATCACAGCAATCTGCATTAAAAACATACTGCTTTGCACTGAAAGACCCTTGCAGAACACAGGGAACAAAAAAGGAGGTTTCAGCTCTTAACATTGTAGTCTGCTGGTTTTAACATGAACCCATGTAAAGAATTACCCTTTCCAATCACAGCCAGAACCTGATAAGGGAATGATAGTTTTCTTCAAGAAAAGATTTCCAATGAAAAGACTAACAGCCAACAACTGAAAAGACATCATGTCAGGTTTAGTTTTAGATTCATAGCTGTTTTTGCTCAGTTACCCAGGTCTTTCACTACATGAGAAATGTTGCAGATAGATTAGAAGGTGTGCAAATTAGAAGCTCCAGATCCAGGACTGCCTTGTTGTCTGTAGTAAGGAATAATCCCAGCCCTCCTGGCCTCCAACTCACCCTTTTTGTATCCTAAAATCTGGATTATTATGGGGTTATCTAGAAATCCATTCAGGGATGGAATAGACGTCCAATCATGAACTGAGATTTTTAGTTATTGCTCAAGTTAATTATTTTCAAGGTTGAGAGGGTGGGAGGTCAAGTACCAGTGTATATGTACCAAGATTAACCAAATTATAATTTTCCAATTTTTAGCTGCTAGCTTAATAAAAAAAAATAAGTTTTTTTTATAACATTATCTACTGCATGAAATCATCCAGGCCTTGATTAAAACCATTTAAAATTAGTAATTTGTGGATATCGTAAAAGATACTACCAGAATAGGAATATATTTCTGTGTGCTCATGGGAACTAATTATGTTTGCCATTTCTGATGGAGACATGTATGTTATCTTGTTAGAGTATAGATTGCTTTGCCTGGTATTTAAATGACAACATTATTCATTGGTCCCATTGGCTTAATCAAAAAGCTGTGTTTAATGATTTTTTTAAAGAACAAATTGCTTCTTCTAACATTAAAATTCAATGTAGAGAAAACTTTTGAAGTGATAATTTCCAAAGTAATTCATAAGCTAAGAGGGAGTGTGATAGAGGTGGAAAAAAAAAAAAAAGTGTTTGATAGGTTGAGTTGGAGCAAAAATGTATCTCTCTCATTGCTCAAAGTAGGAAAATAATCATAATAAAGAAATAATGAAACAGAATGATGACTGCCTGAGGGTAGGTAGCTCCAACTGAAATAAACGAGACAGAAGGTTGATTCAAGGAGAAAATGAAAAATGAAGTGGTTAGAGGTTTCATAATTTAACTGTTTTGGAGGTATTTTCAGAATAAGAAGGAATTTGGTTTGGTTTTTTTTCTTTATTGTGGTTATTTAAATGTGCCTTTTCCAAAATAGACAAAGCAATTCTTTTATTCAAACTTGTCAGCTTAAATCAGGTTTAAAAATGTACAAAGAAATCTACCAAGGGTATAGATTTCTTCTGCTTTTTAAGGTAATATTTCTGAAATTTCTGCAAATAAAGAGTTCTCCAAGCCAGCAGTATTTTTGAAATAAAAAAATTCACTTCTCTCATGGATGACCCATGCATCCTGAAGTCTCTGGGAAGTGCTGACCAAAGGCAGCTACACATAATAAAACGTCGGGCAGTGCTCATAGGTGAACTGCCATTTTCAGTTTGGTATGTATCAATATTGTGGTCCTTGTCCTAAAAGACACTTAAACATTAATGGAAAAGCAACCTACTTGCATCACAAGTGCTCTTTCAGGCTCTTCCAGGCACTTCAGTTTTAGCAGTTTCTCCTATTCATTTCGTGACAGTTCAAGAAGGTCACACCTGTCATTAGCAACTCACCAACATTTTACTTCTGTAAAAAGACTCAGTTTTCCATAACTGATTGGCAGTGCCAGAGAAACCTAATTTCAGGGGCTAAATGACATACGGGCTTAGCACAGTAGCCTTTTACCCAAGCAGAGTCAAAAAAAGAAGGGAAGAGTAAAAAAGGATAGGCCCAATGCTTTGGTCCTGTTCCGGTTTTGGTTTTTTCCTCAAAGTGCTGTTTATTGGAGCAAGGGTGCATAGGAACTTTACTCCTTGTATACACATCCTGCTTGAGCATCTATTTATGCAGTTCCAATCTCTACCCTGGCCTAATCTAATGCCCTTCTTAAATATTTCATAAGTTGCAAATCACTGAAATGTCAAGAACTGTGTTCTTGTGTTCTAGTGTTCAGTAAGGAGGTGCTGCCAAAACAGATTGAACCATTACACTTGGTTACTTGGTTTTGCCTTCCCAGGGTGAAATTTGAGACTCCTCTTCCTCCTTGAGCCGACTCTTCCCCTCAGGTTGATACATACAAAGCATCATGAATGTTAATTGTCTTGGCTGGGAACTGTGAGCAACTTGTAAAAATAATGTACTTCTTTCTCCAGTCTGGTGGTTTCTAAAACAGAACTGTTGTTGAGGAGTGTCATGGATCAGGAGAAGTGCTCCCTTTCACTCCCCTCCCTGTCCAGTGGGAGATAAAAAAGCTAGAGGTTATGCGTTAAAATACAAACAGTTTACTGACAAAGCACTGAAATAATAAAAAGGGGTAGTAACAGCAACAATATTAATAACAGAAATGTGCAAAAGAGAGCGATTTATGTGCAGAATGCTCACTGAGTCTGACATGATGGAACGTACCCATAGATGATGCCACCCCACTGCTCCTTCCAGCATGTTTTTCCCAACCAGAAAGGAACACTCATCTCCTCTGAAAGAAGGCAGAGTCCAGACCTGTACTGTGCCATCCCTTCCTTGCCCTGTTCTCCCCCACCCTGCGAAATGACCTAAATCAGTAAGGAATAACCTCTTAGATACATCCACAGCTGTGTCACCATAGCTACTGCAAACATTAACTTCTCCTGGTCAAAACCAGGACAGGAAGATATATGAAAAACTCATTTATGCTTCAAGTAGAGAGTTGCTAGATAGCTCTTAGGCAAAGTAGGTAGTTAAATGTGATGGCTGTTGTGTGTGTGGTCAGGTTTCAAAGGCATATTAGTTATTTAAATGGGACCCTAACCTTTAAATTCCTGAGTTTACTTCTCACAAGTCTGAATCATATCTTCCCCAGCTAGTTATTCCTATGCTGTTACCATTTTGGGCATGTGGTATTTTCTCCCCATGTTGCATTCAGATTCATCTGTGGAAGCAAAGCTCAGGGCAGAGACTGCTGGCTGTGAAAAAAAAATATAAATCAGAGGCTTAAATTAACACTGTAAATGAAATTTTTTGGCTGGCCCTCAGGTACCACATCAAACACTTCATTTTTGCAGTTCCAAATCCTCCAAAAATTGAAACATTCCTACATTTTTCTTCAGAAGACATAATTTGAGTGAAAGATGGAATCTAAGTCCTGTACTCCTTGCTTTAGATTACCAGGGCTAACAGATTCTGTTTACATATTTAAAACTAGTGTTTATAGGAGAAAACTCTCAAAAGTGTCTGTTGGTCAACCTGTGGAGCAGATGGAGTCATGGGGAACCTGGATGCTGCATATGCCCAGTGATCCCAGCGTGATCCCGCTGAGACTGGAAACCCATCGGTGTTAGCAAGGCCTTCCCATGGCAGCAGTGTGGGCTGGTGGCAGAACATGCTGAGCTTAAAGCCTCCCTCATGCTCATCCAGTTACCTGGTAAATACATGGCATAAGTGACTTAGAAATCTGATTCACAACCAAGTGAAGAGCTGTTGAAAGTGCTACCATTATTTAAGCTGTCATCAACACAAAACGTTCACCAGGCTGGAGTTCATATCCAGTTGTTTAATGAAGGCAGGGCATGGTTACAAGTCCCAGGCCTGCGAGGCACAGCAAGGAAGGCTACTCATGCTGAAAACAAGCAGTACAACCAGACATACACAATATTATGAACTGCCAGCCTCCAGCCTTTCCATAGCCATTCCACCAGTGGAGCTCTTCAAATTTTTAACTCAGTCCTTTCACATGGATGAACCAGACTTGGAGCTTCCAACCAAACATGCACGAAAATGTGATCTTTCCCAGACTCCCTGAGGTGAGCAGCTCTGGTGCAGGCATGTTCTGCAGTGGAGGAGGAGATCTTGGCATAGAGAGGGATTTTCTGAGCCAAGGAAACCCCTGAGACTGGCCAGGAGTTGGCAACTCCCAGAAGAGTTGCTGATGAGGTGTGAGTGGGGCCAGGAGATAGGGCAGGGGCCACTCCAAAAGGATCTGCCTCATCTATCCCATGTTGGCCAATGCCTCCACCCAACAGAGCTGCTGAGGGGAGAGGCAGCAGTGTGGAACTCACTCTGTGGGTAGAGCCTGGACCATTCTGGGGTAGGGACAGGCAGCAGAGCTGTGTAACATCAGGAAGGCTGGGGAGTTAGCTGGTTCCAAGGACAGTCTGCAGTGGACACACAGCCCCACATGCAGAAGAATGGATGCTTGCTAGGACAAGGACCAGCAACAGGCACAGCTTAGGGTGCCCTTACAGAAAGGTGCTCTTCCAGAACCACTTCATGACTCTGCAGACTCAAGAGGGAAGACTCATTGCATTTAGGAGAGGAAGAAGGATTTCAACAGAGTCAGATGGGCTGATGAGAGGACTGGAGTATCTCTTCCATGAAGACAGGCTAAGAGAGCTGAGGTTGTTCAGCATGAAGAAGAGAAGCCAGCAGAGAGATCTTACAGCACTTCCCAGTACCTGAAGGGTCTACAAGAAAGCTGGAGAACTTTTTACAAGGGCATGTAGAGATAGGACAAGGGGTGAGTGGGTTTCAATTTAAAGAGGGCAGGTTTAGATTAGATATAAGGAAGAAGGTCTTGTGAGGATGGTCAGCACGGGAACAGGTTGTCCAGAGAAGCTGCGGATGCCCTGTCTCTGGAAGTGTTAAAGGCCATGTTGAATGGGGCATTGTTCTAATGGAAGGTGTCCCTGCCCATGGCAGGAGGGCTGGAACTAGATGGCCTTTAGGGTTGCTTCCAATCCAAACCACTCTGTCATTCCATGATTTGGGGGGAAAAAAAAGTATCTTTAAATCATACACTCTGGCCTTTGCTTGTCTGCTGACTGGACCTTCAACCACCACAGCATCACAGGCATTAAATAGTTAAAAAAAAAAAAAGCATATTTAGTCATTCTCAGATCATTCTCATCTTACCAACAATTGGTTCAAGTTTCTGAATTTTCCAACTTCGTAGCATCACAGTCAGAGTTATCTTAGGTTCTCTTTTAATTTGCACATACCTGATGTATAGTCCTCTCAAACCAGGCCCATGTAAACAAGCATCTAGTGGTGATTCATCCATTTGAAGTACATAAGGCTATTCCACTCCCTCCCAAAACTCATTTGTTTTAAGGTAATTGCATGAATTGAGTTGAAGGAAACTGGAACCTATGAAGTAAGAATCTAAGACATTGCCATATGCTCTTTAAAAAATTAGCAGAGTTGAAAAAGAAATCCAAAGCTTGGTCCAGCTTTGCTACACAGAATACTTTTTTTTTGGCAAAACTAATTAACTTCTGGCATCAATGGATATTGGTTTCATCCTTCACTACAGTTGCTCTATTCTACAACTGTGGATTGTGACTGAAACATCACCTTTGTGCCACTGAACCATTTACCATGCTCATGCCTTTCTTTAGAAGTCGTTTCTCCTCTCTGCAGTTCTTTGTGGTCACTTGTCCTTTGTCCGGTCCTGCAGAAATTATGTAAAAAGATGTGGGCTCTTGCCCAAGTGTGAAGAGACCTATTTAAAAGAGTTACTGAATGGTACTCAGGGAAAACAGCTTTATTTCTTCTTTTGCCACAGGGAAAGCATTGGTAGTTTTTCTGACAGTATTTAATTTGGCAGGACTCCCTTAAAAATCAGTGTGTGTTATTGATCTGTACATTAATTATTTCCCACTACAGAATATTGGATAAAGAGAAATAATATCCACAGCAATTCCCTGGAGACAGCAAGGGGAAGGATATCAAGAGATTTGGGCTGATTTTGTGACTTTAACAATTTTAAGTTAACACTATTGGCAGGTTAAGGCCAAGTTTATGTCCAGTTGAACTAAGATAAAACTTCTGATGAAAGCAAGTGAAAGTTTGAGCACAGAGTTCAGAAACGAAAAATATTATTCATAAATAGAGATGAACAGATGAGAGGTAGATGGATTTGGATGAGATTTAGGCTGGCATTTTTATTCCTCACATAGGAGCAGGCAGAATGACTGCACAATCCAGGAGGGCAGTGCAAGAAAGAAAAAGGACTAGTAGAAATCAGAAAAAAGGGAGCATTTTTTTAATCACAAAATTAATTTAATAATAGCACATGGGAACAAAGGCACTAGGGAATGTGAAAGGGAAAAAAAAAAAAAAACATTACATTATACCAGAGGTGCAAGCTGAGGAAATTAATAAGGGCAATACTCATGGCCTGATTATGAATATATATTTGAAAAGGTGATATCAAGGAAACTTGAAGACAAAAGAGTTATTGCTTGGAACACAAGAAAGAATGATAATAATCCAGTAAGAAAGCCTTGAGAAGGCAAAGGAGGAGGTAAAATAACAGTCAGAACTAGCATTATCTTTCTCCAGCTGTCAAATGACTGGGAAGTGAATAAGTGACTGCATACAGATCAATATTTTTCCTTATTCTACCTGATAAGGCAGCACACAGAATACAATCCTGCATCTGTTACAGATTGCCAAATACCTTTGTAGAAAAAAACCCATATCTACCTATAATGTGAAGTGAGAAATACCATTGCCAGTGGTTTAATCTGAAAGACTGCTAGAAAGCTCCTTCTGCAAATACTAGCATTCCTTGGAAACTCTCAACCTTTGCCTTTACTATTTCTTAACTAAAATGGCATTGTCTCCAGCATGCAGGGATTTGATGCGAGTTAGAAAGTTAGAGTATAAAAGATAAACCAATTCTTGCTTTTCTTTTAACGCAAGTAATCAATACTTGTTGTGAAAAACAAATATCGCAATGTAACAGAGATACCAAAGTCCTTGAAAGCATCCAGAGAAGGGCATGAAAAGCTGGTAACAGGGCTGGAAGTCATGTCTTGTGGGGACCAGACGGGGACTTTGGATTTGTCCAGTTTGGAGGGAAGGAGACAAAGGGGTGATTTCATTGCTCTCAGCAACTTCCCAAAGAGAGGAAGTGGAGAGGGACGTGTTGAGCTGTTCTTCCTTGTGTTTAGAGACAGGACACATGGGAATGGTTTAAAGCTGTGCCAGGAGAGGCTCAGATTGGACATTAGCAAGCTTTTCTTTACTGAGAGGGTGATAAAACACTGGAACAGACCTCCTAAAGAGGTGGTTTGGTGTCCCAAGCCTGTCACTTTAGCAGTTATTTGGAAAATAGCCTTAAAAACAGGCTTTAACCTCTGGTCAGGCCTAAAGTAGTCAGGGAATTGGATTGTTGTAGGTCCCTTCCAACCAAAACAATCCTGTTCTGATGTTACCAGTCATTTGCCCAGCACAATCTCTTCATTAATTCATTCTTTACTTAACATACCTTTTGATAACTTGATAGTAATAAAGAGCTGACAAAGGCTGGAGGGTTTGAGGGAAAATAAATTATTTCCCCCTTCAAACAGTTTCAGAAATCTAAATAAAATTAACAAAGTATTTACTGGCTTTTAATCTTGGCATTGGTCTGGAGCAAAGTTATGGGACAGCTGATCCTGGAATAGATTCATACAAATGTAGGGGGTCATATAATTATAACCAATAAACATTTATAGAAAATAACTCCTGTCAAACTAGCTTAGTGTCATCTTCTGAGTTTATACATTTCTGGTTATCTAACATACATTTGTAAGCTGTCTCACATGATACAGTATTGTTGCCATCTTATTGCAAAAGTTCCATACCTTCTTGGTGATTTCTCATGGGTATCTCCTCACAGCACTGACTCCTTCATCTTCACAGTAAAACCAACAAACTACAACTCTCTCCGCACACAGCTAACCCCCACCATTCATAGCACTCAACCTCATTGGACACAGCTGTGGACTGTTAAGGGCAGGCCTGTTCCTAATCTTTGGTAATTAGAACAGCTGCAACTCCTCAGGGGCCTGATTACCTTCTGCACTGTCTTTATTTTCTTACATTCTATCCCCCCCACCGTATGACATTTTGATTAAGAAGCTACAATGATAAGATAATCAGTGTCACATATAAATTACCAAATTTTGACTTGGAATGATTTATGACATAACCAGAAGAACCATTATTTGCCAGGACTTTCTGTTGAGATACTACATCTTTTGGCTTGATGCTACTTAACACTTCTTTTCATGACAGAGAAGCAATAATAGCATTGGGACTTGCTAAGCTTACAAGTGACACAAAGCTGGGGAAAAATGGGCAATAGTACCTACAAGTCAGGTAGTTCTACAGCCTGGATGGAAGTGACAATATGTATTTCTGTGCTTCAGAAATTTTATTCAATTTGGAAGGAGGTACTTAGGATTGAAGCCTAATTATTTGGCTTTTCCAGAATTGGACCTGCCATTCTGGGTGCTGCAGGTCTAAAGGCTATGTAATAGTTCTTGTGAATTAATAGTTATTTCAAAATATACTCCTTTTTTGAAGGTATGGCCAGAGTACCAAGCACAGCTTTTGCATATATGCTCAGAGCAGGATTCTTTTCTGGAATAAGAATGTTAATATATTGTTATTTATAACATATATTGTATATGTTATATTAATGCAGCTGCTATTAAATTAAGATCTAAGTCTGATGCCTACACTTCAAGAATTATTTTGAAAATTTGTGGAGTCCATGAAAGAGACAGAAGGCATATCAGAGACTGGAAATAATTCCTCTTGTCAAGACACCCTAAGTGTTTATCTTGATGGATAAAGGGTAAAAGATTGCTATCCCTAAATGCCTGCATGAGAAAAACAAAACTGGCTAAAAATGCTTCAGCAGTCTAGCAAAGATATGCTAAGGCTCAGGGTCTGAGTTGATGCTAGATGACTGCAGACTAGGTCTCAGTTTACAATCTCACTCAGTTAAAACAGACTCGCTTGTTTTTCCCAGTGAGAATAACTAGGCATTGAAAGAACTTCAAGGCTTGCAGTGCAATTCTACTGCTAGAATTTCTTAAAATAAAGATAGAACGCCTTTCTAAAAGATGTTCCACTTTATCAATAACTTTGGGGTTTGCAGCTGTGCTTTCTTCAGAAGAAGCTCATACCATTCAGAAAATGTAGCCAAATAATCAGTATAGTCTCCATCAGAAAATGGCATGGCCAGCAGGGAAGGGCTTCCAACTGTGAGATACTGCTTAAAGCCATGCACAAGAGCATGTTAGGGACAGTTGAGGTGGAGTAGATGTCAGGATAGATAGAAAGAAACGGGATACTCCATTCCATGATTATATAAAAGATGTCACAGTAATATAATACAGTCACAATGATTGTAAATAAGGCCGAAGTCATGAACGTTTTTCTTAAGCAAAAAGAATATGAAGTGAAGCAAAACGGGTTTTTGTTCAGGGTTTTTCTTTATTTAAAGTGTAAAAATAAATTCTGAGGAAGAAAAAGATAACATTTTATTTGAAAATGTTCACATGGGATTTTTTGATGGCTAATTAAAAACTATTTCATCTGGTTTGGGAATTACAAACCCAACAAATCCAATCCTGTGGGACTGTGTAACAAACTGTGATACAAATGGGTCTCCTCCCAAAAACAACAGCTCTTGGGAGTAAGAATTTCAATACTAGAAATAAATGAGAAGTGATTGGCATTGACAGATGTCATGAAACTGGGGGTTCTCAGTGCTTTTTAAGAGCAAAGTGAAAGCAAGAGTCATTAATGTTGTGTATCCTCGGATGTGCTACAGTATTTGATGCTCTGTGGAATGTGGAAAAATATTCTTTTCAAAAAGCATTGCACAGCTCATCAATAAACCCTCTCAGGAGAAGATTCCTACATAAAAGACATTAATTTTCACTCTGATCCTTCATCTACTTTCACTGACGTTGGCAGCTATGGTAATTTATTGTTGTTTTTACTTCATCTGCTATTGTTCACTTCTATTCTTCAAACACAAAGGAAAACCTATGTATGGAAAATAGCAAGAGTTCTTAGGAACAGTGAGTAATGGATCGTGCCATGCTGTGCTGCATTTGTATATTGATTTTGTCTCAGATTGATACATTAATTTAAATAGAGATTATGTGTGTAACTTTTCTACTGATAAGGCAAAAATTGAACTGGACTGGTAATCATGGATCAAAGTCCGCTTATGATATTATACATTTTTATTCCCATTATGTGGCTGGATGAAACTGCATTTTTTTAAGGTTCTTACAATATTACTTATACCTTACAGCAGCCAAATTTAAATTCCTTTGTTTTCAGTGGTTCCATGTTTCAAAGAATAGATGAAATGAGACTTCATGTTGCAAAATGAAAATGTCATTATGGCTAAAGTTAATAGGCCTGAACATCCTGAGAGTGATTCCGGATCTCATAACACCTCATAGATTATCAACTTGCTACAGCTTCACAGGGCTTAGTGGGAGGAGAGCTTTATATACAGTAGTTATGACTGCAAAGACAGAATAGCTGTATTTGGCAGGACAGCTTACATAATATATAAACATGTAAAATTTATTTTTGCAAATAAAAGAGTCTTGATAATGCCACCAAATGCTAAAATAGTAGTAATTTTTTCCCTTCTATTGTTTTAATTTAATCTGGAGGTCAGTTGTATTCATGGAACTTGATTGATCTCCTGAGTACATTCAAAGTATCCCATACACTTAACAGAAAATATGGGACATGGAGAGTGGAATGATTGCAGTGGAATGAAAAGCAACGGTCTTTGAAAATGGCAGTTTCAACTGTCAATGGCACACCAAGAATTGTTTAGGGCACAAGAAATACTGACTAATAGATTTCACATTACTCTGGTACACAATTAAGTTTTAAGAAATTGGGTCTTTTGCTTATTTGATTTCAGTACTTCATGAAAAGTTCCAGTATACAACATATGTATTCGAATGATTCTGGGGAAAAAATCAGTATAAAGAAGTTAGAAATTTGAACAAATCAAATTATTTTCCAGATTCAATAATGAATGCTAAAATCAGAGGATGTAATAACTTTATGTGCTGAAAATATAGTTACTAACTTTTAAAAACAGGCTTTTAAAGTTCATTTAACAAAACTGTCATTTTACAAAACTATTTTGAAAGTGCTATTTGCATCAAAGAAAATGAAGGTTCAGGAAGGAAGAACAAACAGCAAAAATTAAATTATTTTATGGTGATAAAAAAGTTGATAGCCTCAAGTAAAAACATGTTTCTTGTTATTATAGTCTTGATGTTACGCAAGGCAATAAAGCCAACATAATATCCTGTGGTTCTGCCAGGTTAGGAAGGTCTAACTTGACTTTAAAAATTCCTTTTCCTTGAGACAACCTGGAATCTGGTCTTTGTTTTTCACATTCTAATCTTACAACATTTGATTTTTATTATGCATGCTAATACATATGTGTATGAACATGATTTCTACAGGCACAAACAGTGCTATTAAGGTTAGTTGGTGTCTTGAGGGTTTTTTGCCACTGTGTATTGATACAGTAATTTGTCTATGATAATGGGAAACTTTAGCAATGATTTGGCATCACAGTATGAATATATTTCTGAAAAATTTGCTTTTCAAATGTAAGAGCTGAAAGCCAAATCTAGGCTACACTGCGCTAGTGCATGCACACACACACCTAGACACATCATGATAATGCCAAAGGCAATTATGAACTCAAAACCAGAGATCTTAGAGTCAAAGAAAGCTTTTTTGATCTAGTGCCTAAGATCCTTGCCTGTGACTAGACATCTAGTCACATTCCTGCTATGGCAATACATGTAAAAATGACACCTCGGAAGCCTAGTACACATTTTTTGTGAGGTTAAATGTGTAGTTTAAGCCGAAATGTAATAGTGTAGCAGTGCCTTTTACTACAACAAGAACACTTACTTGAGATAAAGAGCAAATATCTTTCTCTGCTGTACACAAGCTCCCATCCAAGCACAATATCCAGGTGTCACTGGAATAACTAAATGCCAAAGCAGCATAGGGGAATGTAAGACTAACCCTTAAGTGACAGCATGGCCTTGATCATTTTTTCTTCCTTTTGTCTTGGAAGCATTTGTTCTACCCTACTGTGGAACAAAAATTTTTCCCACCAATGAAAGCTCTTTGTTGACCAACCCATTTTGGAGGAGTCAGAATGTGCCTGCAATAAGTCTTCAGCATTTCTTCATTATTTATAATGATGCTGAAGAAGATAAAGGCATTTTTAATTATACTTCCATGGCTCTCATTTGATCTACATTTTTCTTCATGAGAACTGCAAAATCCTGTTCTCACCCATGTCTTTTTTGTTTTAATGATAGCTGATTTTGGAGTCATAACCACCTGTCAGCACATTAAGCTCTTTCTTCTACCATTTTGTAGAGTTTTTTGATCTTCCAAAGTTGAAACTTGCTCTATACCTGGCTGGAGATTAACTCATGTTAGGATGGGTTACCAGCTCTGAAGACAGACCAGCTGATGAAGTATTGATTGAAGTAATCACAATCCATCCTTCTTTTCTTCTTAGTAGTTCTAGTAAGAAGATAGCTTGACCCTCGACAAGATGTATCTCTGAGGTGGGGTGAAGGCCTGGGATGTGAAACGAGCAAGCTCACGTGACTCTTCTATCTTATTTTGAATCATAGAGATATAGAGTAACAGAATGGCTTGTTGAAAGAGGTGTTAAAGATCATCTTGTTCCAACCCCATTGCCATGGGCAGGGATGCCTTGCACCAGACCAGTCTGATCAGAGCTCCATCCAACCTGGCCATGAACTCTTTCAGGGACAGGGCACCTACAACTTCACTGGGCACCCTGCTTCAGTGCCTCATCACCTTCACAGAAAAGAATTTTTCCTAATATCTAATCTAGTAGTGCTCTCTTTCATTTTGATTCCATTCCTACTTGTTCTGTCACTATATGCTCTTGAAAAGAGTCTCCATTTTTCTTGTAGGCTCCATTCAGGTATTGGAAGTCTGCACTTAGTTCTTCTGAAGTCTTCTCTTTTCCAAGTTGAACAATCCCCATTTTCTAAATTAGGCAGGGTTGGGTTTTGTAACACTGCCTGTGTTTCTGCCTGACTTTGAACTGAGATACTCTTTCCAGCCAGTGCAGAATCTGGAGTCATGTCTTAAACCTGAAACTTGCACATTTCCAGTTGGCACCAGCACTGCCACAATAGTTTTGCTTCCAATTCCACATGCATCTCTTCCAGCAAACCTCTCTGGTGAGCATTTTGCAGAAACTTCTGTAGCTACTGGTTAGAAAACTTCTACTTACTAAGAAAGAAGAGAAACCTGGCCCAGGAAATTAAAAATGGAGCTTTGGGAAGCAAAGATCAGAAAACAGGTTCAGGGTGACATGAATAGTTAACAGCAAGATTAAATAAGGTCTTCTCTTGACTTCCAAATGAAAAAAATAAAATGTAAAAACCACTGAAGATTGGAAAGTTAGTTTGATTGCTATTAAGTAAATTTGATTTATTAAGATAATGAGGAATGTGATTCAGTCTCTGTGGTCTTGCTGATCAACAAAGTAATACTTGTGGCACACAGTGTGACTCCTCATTTTAATGACTAGGCTTTTCTTCTGAAATCAAACTCTTGCAGTAACATGGACAAACTGCCACTCCTCATTATTCTGCAGTTCCAGTGATGGACAATTGGCACGTAACCTTCATCACACGCTGAGTCTGCTTTGTGTATGCATTATACCTTCATATTTCAGTCTTTGTAAAGTTAATAATTTTATTTTTTTCTAAGTTAATTGTCAACCTCAGAGTATAATGGAAGGATGAATGAAAATGTGACATAAGATAGTATAGTATAATTTGAATAAATTTTTTTTTACAGTATATAATTTTGCATACTTTTAAATTTATTTATTTTTAATAAAATAACCAGTTGCATTCTGCTCAAACATTTTACCTTCAAGGGAGCCATTCTTGGTGCAAGGCAAAATTCTAGCAATTCAGGCCAACAGATCTTCAAAAGTCAAAATTAATTTGCTATAGCTTGATACTGCTCATTAAAATTCACAGCAGTTATTACATGGGAAATCATTATTGTTCTAAACAGTGTCCTACTTTCAAACTATAAGTCCTGTGGGTAAACAGCCAGCAGTCATGTTGGTTTCATGGGAAGCATTGCTACACTATTTTGATTATTCCATATTTGCTGCCTAAAGGTGCACGTTTTGCTCCCTTTATGGAAAACTGATCCTGCTCTATTTTGCCTCAGGATCATTTTTAGTATTTAAGTGAATTGATGGCTGATCATTTTGTTCAAAGTAAGTTTGCCTTCCTGGGAATATTATTCAAGTCGTTAAAAGGTAGAATTCCTCTCTGGGTTTAAAAATGAAGTTTATTTGCATTAGCTATTCCAGTGGTCCTTTGATAGACAACCACTGTGTGATTACTTTCAAACCAAGTGCACTGGTTCAATGACATGCAGTTTGGAAGGAGATTTTTCCCATCTTTCCTGCACTCAGAACTTTGTCACACAATGACCCCCAGCTGCCCTTCCAGCAGTGGCAGTAACAGCAGGTGGAGCTCTAAAGGCTTCCAAAGGTACAAGGAGGCGCTGAGCAGAGCTCTTGGAAGTTTTTCTCTCCTCTGGATTGTGCATGACTGCAGGATATACAGAATCAATTGTATCCCAGAAAATGGAATCTTTTAGAAGAGAGGAGAGCTTCTTTGCACAGATTATTTTGTGTGTATAGAGAAAAAAATACACATACCGTGGCTACTTTTCTTTAATGTGCATGCAATGCTTTCAAATACATAGAGAATATTTACTTCTGGAAGGAATAATGTGAAGAATAATATAATCATCACCATCAGCAGCAGCACCAGCAGCTGTGTGCAGTTTGGAGTAGTGCAATAGGGAAAGTAGCCACAGCACATACTCTTGTATGTAATGTGGCTCTTGAATATAATGAGAGAATCCAGTAATCTCAACAGAAGTTTTCTTGGCTGAGGATAGAAATGAAGTGGCAATTTAGCTGAGCATTTTAATTTACCATAGCTATTAAAGAAATTCGTTCAGTGTATGTTGTACAGAAGCGTGCTTGCCTCTGAGAGCGGCACTGGTGCTTTCAGGTTGGGGAGGGAGGGAGGGAGGGAGGGAGGGAGGGAGGAAGGGAGGAAGGAAGGAAGGAAGGAAGGAAGGAAGGAAGGAAGGAAGGAAGGAAGGAAGGAAGGAAGGAAGGAAGGAAGGAAGGAAGGAAGGAAGGAAGGAAGGAAGGAAGGAAGGAAGGAAGGAAGGAAGGAAGGAAGGAAGGAAGGAAGGAAGGAAGGAAGGAAGGAAGGAAGGAAGGAAGGAAGGAAGGAAGGAAGGAAGGAAGGAAGGAAGGAAGGAAGGAAGGAAGGAAGGAAGGAAGGAAGGAAGGAAGGAAGGAAGGAAGGAAGGAAGGAAGGAAGGAAGGAAGGAAGGAAGGAAGGAAGGAAGGAAGGAAGGAAGGAAGGAAGGAAGGAAGGAAACAGAGGAGTTATGTGTATCCTAAAGGATGAAGACATCCATTTTGACTGGGAAAAGGAAGAAAATAACTAAAATGCCCTTTAAAATATCAAGAAGGTTATTATATTTAAATAAAATAACTTTGTCATCCTCCCAGGAGTAGCCCAGTTTAGCTCCCACCATGGAATCAAGGGATGTGGTCAGGTTTTGTCCATATCTCTGCCCTACACTCTTGATTTTTAATCACAGGAGAGAAATGAAAATGTTTTGAATACATTCACCTTCTAAAATGTGCTTCTAAAGCAGACAAGACAAACCATATACTGAAAGTACCAATTTCTTTTCATAAGTCTAGAAAGGAGGCCACAGTGTGCAGGTTATCTGCAGAATTTGCCTTCTAGATGTCTAAAATCACAGGAAATTAATCCTGCCTGAAAGACACTAAATCAGTTAATGACTAATTGTGATGATGGACTCTCTATGTCATTTAATGTGCCATAATTTTCTCCCACTCTCATGTTTATCAGGTTTATTTTCATCAAAGGCCTTGGAAGCAGAGACTCTTTATTACTTTCCCAGTATCCTACAGTGCAGTATCTACTCCTACTCCTGCTTGCTGGGCTGGGTTTCATGACCACACTACTGAGAGGAGCAGTGACCTGTGTGGGTACTGGAATTGTTTGTGTCATACATTTTATACACAATGGAGGTGTGCAGATTGTGCTTGACTTTATACCATTCTCAGGCAGCTTATCCATAAACACACAGCTCTAGATACAGGAACTAAGTAAAGGAAATGGAAAGGCTTGACACATTTCCTGTAGAGTCTTTGATTTCATTTTTGCTCATTCTTCTACCTTGGTAGACAATGTTTGACTCATTAACATGCTTTTTTTTTACTCACTTCTATTCTTTTCAGTTTGTTCATGTCAGTGAAAGCACTGGTTTACATTCCACCTGACTCTACACCTGTTTCTATGAAATTATTTCGTTTCTGTGGTGTAAGTCTTTCTTCAGTGAGGCAAACTAGCCAAACAGTAAGCCAGCAGAACCTGTGGTGACTAACCCACATCAATTCCCTGGTGCCATTCCCTACACAGAGAAGACTGATGGGGATTAGTGGAATGACAATAATCCTTAGCTCACAATGTCATGATGCACTGCAATACCTCCTAGTTGTAACCAGAGTGATCCCTTTAAGGACAGCTTCTGAAATGACTTTCCAGTTTCTTGGGGTTGCACAGTTGTTGTGAAAATGTTTGCTTTGGTCTAACAGAGGCATTATGGAAATATTCACAGGCTTGTCAACCTCTTCCAAATATATCTACCTCAAATGGATGTACTTTAAATGTAGGAACTTTTCCTTTTCACACATTCCCAAATTCCCACCATCAGATTTTTATTTACCTTTAAGTTTCTAACTTATGGCAATTCATTGATTTTACAGTGACTTCAGAGATGCTTTGAATGAAAGTCAGTCTTACTGAGTTAATTTATTTTTTATATAATATTTAGCTGTAGTCAAATTATCCATTGTAAGAAATGCATTTCTTTATATGTCCTCTGTTACTGGATGATTAAGCTTTAATTTGCCTCAACTAATAAACGCACTGTGCTTCTGCTTGGGCGAGTTGTATGTACATTCCTCGGGGGATTAATCTTTATATGTTTCCAATTTCTTCATTCTTGTGATGGTTTGCTGTAAGAAGACAGAGTTACTTAACTATTGCAAATGATGCCTTCTGCAAATTCATACTCTAGAAAGTTAAGGTTTGTAACAAGAAGCCATAAAATTTATTAGGCCAAACCTGATGCAGTCAGACAAAACCACATAGAAATTCTCTGGCATATAAGCTCTCCTTTACATCTGAAATGGAAGCAACCTACTTCAAGTGAAGTACAGAAATCAGTCTCAGTTCAGTTTTATTACTGCTATTCACCATGACTGTCTCATAAAGTGAACATCTGTGAGGCTGAGAGAGCTGTTGTAGGGCAGAGATGATAAGGTCAGTAGCCTCTGCTGAGGAGAGAGGAGGGACAGATTATTATCCCCTGTGGAATCACAAGGATTAGCAGAAGAGATACAGTGAAAAAATCATGTACTGAGGGATAAACTAACCTTCTTACTGATTTCTTGAATGTATGATTTTTACTACACAACAAAACAATAAACCTTGTGTTCAGACTGACCTTCTGAAAATACCACAGATGGCCACAACTGTTTTGAAATGCCAGCATTGAGTTCTAGTGTCTATTAATAACTTCTTCTGTAAAGGCATGTTATACTCATGTGCATGTTACATTTGCCAAAAAAACCCTATTTTCAGATTCATATCTCAAAAGAAGGTAACAGAACTCACTCAAACCTGAAATTAAGGCACAGAAGACACAGCCCCAGAAGGAAGAATTTTGTGTGTAGTGATTGCAGAATCTGGTGAATGACAGTACCTTCACATTTGTGGCCATGAAGATATCCAGAAATGCATGTCTGGAAATTCAAGATGCCTTTCAAAACTTTACTCATCCGGAATGATTGCTGAGAAGCTCTGCCTGTCAAATACATTATTTCCACAGAGACCTAAAATTTAAGGATTTTAGAATGGCAAGATTTACTTAAATTTCACATGAGAATTACTGTGTAGATGCTGCTGAAACTCTAAAAAATATTTCATATGCAGTTTTTATGAAAGTTAAAATATTAGCAAGTCAGTGAACAACTATCTGTTTCCCATACAAATGAATTTCCTTTTTGTGCTATTATTGCAGGTGATTATGTAGTCATGACTATTTACTTCGACTTAAGTAGAAGAATGGGATACTTCACTATACAAACATACATTCCCTGTATATTAACAGTTGTTCTTTCCTGGGTATCCTTTTGGATCAAAAAAGATGCCACACCAGCAAGAACAGCATTAGGTAAGTTGTTAATAATTCCCTTTTCTGGTGTTCCTGCACTACTATTTGAAAATGTCAGCTTCCTTTCAAAGAGACCAGTAGGTATACCCTTTGGATTATTGCTACTACGTCTTGCAGAACCAGATCTACTTATTACTGAGACCACTGGGTTTTTTTTTCTGTAACAGGGTAATTAAAAGTAAACTAATCTGACCCATTGGATGACACTGCCACCTATTTTGCATAAAACTCTTGAATTAATGTCTGTCTCCTTGTTCTCACCATGATATTTTAGTGACATTTTTGAAGACTTAATTAATTGCACTGCTGGCTTCCTTCCCTTCTGTAACTCTCCCCCACTGGCAATTATGTCTTATATATACAGAAAACTGTGGGATATAATAGTATTAACTCATGCAAAGTGTTTTAGCTTGCATGCTTGAAGTTAAGCTTCACACTGGGTGTATTGATATTTTTCATAGATTGTGAATATTTATGCTGGTTTAGGTTTTCCAGAAACTCATTTTTGTCAGGACCAGCATGTGTATTTTGGCAATGTGCTTTAGTGTACACTTAGAATTGTTGACTTAGACTTAGATTTTTTTTTTTTAACATCTGTAGCAAGACCTGCAGGTTTTGACAGCATCAAGGGTATAGGGGTATGTAACAGCCAATTATATATAAACATCAGAACCAAAGGAGAAACAATTCCTTAGTTCAGATTATGATTTTCAGGTCTGCCAATATGAACTGATTCAGTAAACTACCAGTCTAGGAAAAAAGGGGAGCCTGTGTCAAAGTTTTCAGCCATTCCCAGTGCTTCATTGCATCCTCCTGCTGGAGTTTGTTACTATGTAGGTCCATTTTTCTGAGGTTATTTTACAGGAAAGGAATATTCAGTCCTCATTCCCTCCATGTGAGTGCCAAAGGGCCAGTACACCACAGCTCCAGCAACAGGATGGACACAAAGACTCACAGTTACTCTGCTGTCCAGTAACACCTCCAGAACAGCAAAAAGACCATTCACAGGTGAGGGCAGAGCAGCTTACAACTGCCTGTTCCTGGCTGGGTAGACTTGCCTCTGATAGCCAGAAAATTGAGCAATTGGTCTTAAGTATAACTCTCTGCTGAACTCTTAAATTGAACTCTTTTCTTCTTAAATGAGGTGACTCAAGGGAGATAAGAAAAGATTGACTGTTCTCCATCTTTTTTTAAAAGGGAGTCTGAAACCCCATGCATGAGGAGAATCACGTAGCATCCTGCTGGATTATCCTTCTTAATGCAGAAGAAAAAAGAGACAAAAGACACCAAACACTTTACATTATTGATTTGCCATAAACATTTTCCAAATCCTGTACCTAAGGGTGGTTCCCCACACCACAAAGCTCATTTTTCCACATAATCAGACACAGAAGTATTTTAGATCACTAAGCACTAATGTGTGACTCTCCACCTCAACCCTCAGCCAGCAGGAAGTTCAGAGAAAAAGTGTATTCAGATACTGAAGTCATTAATTTGGAGTAAGAACATAAAAATGAGTTGTTTCAAGCTTCTTCTCTATGGATGTCATGACTCACTCCTAAAACTCTGACTGAGAATTTAATTTCATAGGCTAAAATATGACTTTTCTAAAAGTGAAGCCAAGTATATATGGGTCACTTCTTTTGTGCACAGAATCCTGTTGCTCCCAAATCGACAGTGGCTCCCAGGATGCAGTAAGCAGGTGCTCCCATTGTGCTGCAGACTTGCATTTATAATGCTGCTTACAGATCTGTCTGACCAACAGCACACATCCACATCCTGACAGTGGCACACGGTAAAATTGTGAGTAATGCAGCCCAAGGCAAACTGCTGAAATTGTCCTACTAATTAGTTGAAAATAATTGTAGAGACTCTGTGCAACAAACCTTCTCCAAGTGTAGCTGCATTAATGTAAAGGATGAGCACCAGGGAAATATTTATCTCTCTGAAATTAATGAATAATTTCCAAAGTTATTGGCAACTACTCACAGTTACATGGAGGACAGGTTTTATTCCCTTCTGAATAATGCTAGCTGATGCATTTCCATGCTGGGAGAAAAAAATATTTTGGGTTTGGGACCATAAGTATTCTTTCAGCAGTGATGTCCAGAGACATTAAAACGTTCTTTAAAAACTTGGTTCTTTAATCCCCTTTTTACATGCACCTTGAGGTACTAAGACTGGCAACAAGATTAACTCAAGTCCACCTAAAGAGTCAGTGGGAAAATGGAAGTAAAATTTGAGTGCTGGATGAGAACTGTGTTTTTTGATCCTGAGTTATTCTGCTCTTCCTTCAAAGAGAAAGAACTCTGCAGCTTCTGCTTGTATCTAGTAATCAAAATTATCTCAAAATGTTCTAAGTCAGGAGGCAACTTTTCCCCGAAGAAAAGTTATGATCTGAAAAAGAATAGGTTATTTTCTGTGAAGATGAAGGGAATTAAGTTAAACTGAAGCTTTCATTCAGTTTCCCTGTACTTTTCAAAATGGGTATTATATGTAATAGGACCGGGTAGTTACTACAGAGCAAGATTGAACTGCAGTTTAAAAAGATACTGTGGGTATCAAGGCCAGAAATGTGTTGATGCAAAAAAAAGATACAGATGATATTTAATAAAAAATGAACGTTGCTTTCCTTGCCATTTCATCTTTACCTCATTCACTAGAAAACCAAGAAAGTACTCAAAACAGGGCCAGAGCAGAAAGATGGAATACTAACTTTATCGAAAAGCAATAGCATGCATCAAAGCAGAAGACATTTCCTTTAGTGTCCCACCAACATAACCTCAAGAAAATTAAAAATTAGCTTTGCTGACCAGAGTTCCTAACACTGAAACTCCTGCCACCTCACTTTGCATATGGCAGTCCAGTAAGCAGATTTCAAGCAGTAATAATTTTAAATAACTGTTTAGACCAATGATCTAAAAGTTAGAGTCTTTTCATGCATTCTGTAGATCTGCATAATTTGATCTTCTAGTCAATCCTTTTTGTTATATCAAATAGCATCTTTGCTATGGGATTTACTGGGAGAATATAACCTCCCAAAATGGTATAGACTTGTAAGCTTACACATACAATTTCTACCTGAAAATTTTGATGTCAGGTTACCTCAGAGCTGTCCTTAGCTGATACTAAAGTTCTGTTGAAATAGATAGTTCATGAGTCCTGTGAATTTCAATAACAGATGCAAAGCTCACTTTGCCATACGGGACTCCACAAAGTGAGAGACTTCACAATTTCATCTGGCAAGACATATGCATTTGAAACCACTCAACAAACTGAATTTCCTTAGCATGAGAGATGAAATGAACTAAGGATATGGAAACAAGATATTGTATCTGGAAATAATGGTGCTGAATTTTATTCATACATACACGCATATATACATATACATACACACACACATATATTCTGATTTGTAAATGTACAGAAATACAAAATTATATAATCTGGTGCACCTTCTTTCTCTTTCCTCTCTGTATGTATCCCCATAAACTCATTTTAACATTTTAAAATGTGTGCCTGTTTGCTAGATGTAAAATTGATACACTAGATAGAATTTTCATCATTTCAAAAACTCAGTGCTTGTTTACAATGTGAGCAAGAATCCAGTTGCAAGCATGAGCTGAGCTGATGTTTCATATTCAGGCTTAAGGCATGGAGTAGGATACAGGTGAGTTGAGGACTTGTGTGCATAAACTAATGATTTTTTTTAGCCTTTTAATAAAATCTGTCCTATCACATGATGAGTGGGAAACAAAAACTTACATTTGAGTCCAGGTAAATGGAACTCTGTGTATTGTACTGGAAGAACTCTATAGGTTTTGAGGATTTTTTTAAGATAGTAAAATGCCTGAAAGCATGTACACGTGGCTCAGAAAAGGACACCTTTGTGTCAGAAATCTAAATGTGATTTAGGAAGTGTTGAAGAACTTGATTTTATATTGTAGGGTATGTCATGGTCTGGATGTGGTTCTTTTGAAATCAGTGACTCCCAAGGCCCGGATCAAGCCCATGCAGAAAGCGATTGACATATAGTTAGTAAGGGTCAAATCAAAGCCAGCCAGTTCACACCCCCTGCACTTGGGCATCTCTGCAGTTGGCCACTGTGATAAATGGCTAAAAAGAGTCTTTGCAGCTTTTTTAAACCATCAGCAGGGTACAGACCTGATGTTGAGGGGTCTGGAGAGGTTGCTGGATCATGCCTACCCTATCTGCTTATACTGGGAGGTGGCATAGATTTCAGGAAATAGCTTTTAGATGTCCAAGGCACACACAAAATTCCTGCTTTACACTTCCTATCAGCATTGCTTTCATCTTGGTTATTGACTTGTGATTTTTTTCAGAAACTTCCTGTTTGTTTATTTCTGGGTAATAGGTATATAGGGAATTCAAGTAATCATTATTATTCAAGGTTGAGACACAGGCAATAATTTGCCTTCTGTCTTTTCCAGGGACTTTCTGTTATCTTGAATGGAGAAGGTTGTTCTTTTGAATCACTGTAGCTTGTAACTTTACAAGTCAGAGATGGACAATCCTTCATAAAGAGAAAGTAGTCAAAAGTAATCCACAGATAGTTCTTTCTCTCCAGAGTGCTTTTAGTGAGAAGTTATTTAACTATGAGGCATAACTTCCATCATTCCTTGCCATTTCAAATACTATGAACCATTGTGAAATATCATTTTAACTATAAAAAAAGAAAGATTACCTTATGGCTATGCTGTTTGTTGAGAAGGTTCTCTCTTGAGACTTTCTTGTGGGAAAGCTTTATTTTTTTTCCCCTAGCCAGTAAGAAGTTGGATTTTTTTTTTTCTATCAGAAGACATGCAGTTCATAACAGGTTGGGAATAGAAAGACTGCTATTCCGCAGGAATTAAGAGAAACTGTATGTATTACTAGGAATCAAATAACTTACATGACATAGATTTCATTTTAGCACTGGTTTTATAATTTTGGATATTTCACACTAATCCCATTTTGTTCACTATTACTAAATCAATCTCAGAAGTGATGCTTTGTATGAATTAAAAAGGCTAGCTCTGTTAATGTTGCATCTGTTGAACAATGTTGAAGTTTGTATGAGAGTCTTACTCTGACTGAGCAAGTAACATTGATTTCCCATACTCAGAAGGAAAATGGCACTGGAGGACTCCCAAGGAAGCAGTGGTGTGAAGACATACTTTCAGAATTCATGGTCAGATCTTAGCAGAATCTTTTTTTTCTCCCCACACCTCTTTTTGATCATAAGATATTTTCCTGAGAGCACTACTAGTGTGGAATAGAACATTTTTCCTCCAATGCTTACTAACCTTCTTGATTTTATTTTTCTGGATTTAGTATCTTTTCTGCTTCATACTTCTCTTCAAAAATTTCTTCATTCTTTCCCTCACCCCCATCTTCAGCCTTACTGGGATCAGAAGGAAGAGATGAAGGAAAGCATATTGAGATGCATAGGAATGTCACTTTTGCAAAGATGAAAATAAACAACAGAGCAAATCCATGTTTACAAAATAACTTTTTCACTACTAATACTATTTTCCATTATTTCTTAATACTACCAAATAAATTAATTACTTGGGTACACTCTGGATTCCTGTTTTGTATGTTTATTTCCAAAGATTCTTCTGTGATATGAAGAAGTGATGTAGCACACAATTAACTCAAGTTTCTCCCTGCAGGCATCACCACAGTATTGACCATGACAACTTTGAGTACCATTGCAAGAAAGTCATTGCCCCGTGTCTCCTATGTCACTGCCATGGATTTGTTTGTGACTGTATGCTTTCTATTTGTATTTGCTGCTCTGATGGAGTATGCCACCCTCAACTACTACTCAAGTTGCAGGAAACCAAACTGTACTAAGAAGAAAAAGTCGGTAAGATGGGAGCATTTAAATTTGTTTTCATGTGCAGCTCGGAGAGCAGATAATCATTTAATGGTAGTCTGTAATCCCGTGGCACTTCACTCCTCCAAGATTTTCCCACTGGTGTGATCTGCCCTGAAAACTGATGGAAGAGTCACCCACAGTAGCAGTAGGAGCAGTTACGTGCCTGCTGAGTGAGGTGTGTTCCTAACAGAAGCAGCCTGCTCACCATGGAGCAGCAACCCTGCCTACACATCCTTTGTCCTCCAATTACTGTGCTGGTAGTTGGTGAAGTCTCCCACTGAAACAGATTGCATAGCTTGTTATACAAATAAATGCACATCAATGTATATTCAAATGCATTGCTATTTCATGGCTTAACAGGTCTAGAAATATTTATGAGCAGAGTTTCATTGTCTCTGCTGGGAACTAGCATTTGGTTTAAGCCCTGTGCACAACAGGTTCACAAAGACAAAAATGGAGGTCACTTAAAAAGGTTTTAGGCATGGCTCATTTTTGGCCAAAAAACAACTTTTCATTGTAAGACCCAGAAAAACACAAAAGCTATCTATTTAGAATCAACTAAAACAATAATGCAGGAAGAATTGCCTGGTTTACTTCATAACTGACTATAAGAATGAGAGGGGGCAGTTTAATAGAGAAAAAAAATCTCAGTGTAAACATATGGAAAGGGGCTGGCGACTCGAAATCAAGCAATAAATATTATTTGTTCATAATCAGTAGTTGGAGATGTTGGATGCCATTGTGTGTAATGGAGGAAATAAGGACATTTGAAATCAGAAATCAAAGCCAAATAGGAAAAATGTGAAGAAGGAAATTGAGGAGAGAGAAGCCTAAATTTAGGGAATAATAGGTCATGATGTAAAAAGGGATTGAATGAAGAGCTATAGAAAATGATTGAATGAAGAACTAATGAAGGAAAATCTGAAACAAATACGGGATTACAGAAAGTCTAGAAAGCCACAGACTTAGTCAATGACAACTCCATTAAACTTAAAATAGCTTCTTACAAAATGCATTGCTCACAAAAGCAAAAAATTGTTACCAAAAGAAAAGTTTGAGATCAAAATGAACTTGCTAGTGATCAAACTAAAATTGCCATCCTGTAGAAAGACTGAACTAAAAAGTCATGAGTATCTTTGTTGGTAGGATGTAATTCCAGACATGTGAATGAAGACATGAGAAAACATGCAACATTGTCAAGATTTAAATCAAGACCAGAAAAAATGCTCAATTACCTATTGTTTGAGCATTTCATGGGTTAAATAAATATTTTAAGTCTATGAAAACCAGTCATTGAAGGATTCTGTTGAAGTTTCATGCCGTTTTCAAGTGTCCAGAATATTATGCTGAATATATACAGAACACACTGCATGGAGTGTTTTATGCATTTAAGGGCTTGATCCAAGGAATACTATTGAATATAGATGCATGTGAAGCACTAAATATGTTTTCTCCTGAATAATTCTTTTCTTATCTTTATTTAAGCTACCTGATGTAAGTTTTGGTCATGTAATGGTAAGTAAGTTACTTTATTCAGTGAGAGAATTGGGGGCACAAATAGATGGTTGACATTTACTTGCACTAATTCCTGAGAGAGCTGTATTGCTATGTTATGCTTTACCCTGACTTCACTAAAAATATTGCTTTGCTTTTTTGTTAAAAGGTCAGTTTGTTTTCAGCTGTGGCAGAGGAACATAGCTGCCTCTTTCTATAAGGACTTATCAAGTGATATGAGAGGGAGAAGGGTCGAGTATACAATATTATTGTTATTTTTACCTCAGAAATTTTGTGTGTCCGCTTTATATAATACAGAAGTTACAACATTTTATGAGAAAGTAATAAGCACAAGTTATGTCATAAACTTCTATGGAGTTTTAACTAAGTTTCACAGAAAAAAAGAAAGTTCATTTATGCATATGCAAAACCTTTAGTAAGCTTTCAGGTGGATTTTCAAATAATTTAGGCTCACAAGTTGAACACAGGTAGTTGTACTCTATCTACAAAAGGAATACGTGGAGTAGCAATAAAGTTGGAACAGAGCACAAATTTGTGTCTCTAAGTTGTGTGAATACCTGCAATATAGTGTATGCAAATATAAAGCATTCAGCAAGCCTGCAGCCAGTTTACCAGCTGGTTGAATAGTCTGCCATCAGATAAGAACAGAGCCAGAACTCAAACACTGGGGTTTGCATTTCTTAGGTTGGATATGATGAATTTTCTCATTTACAACTGCCAGATCTATGTTACTAGCCTATCATTTTACAAATAATAATATATACTTTTTTTTTTAAACAAGAGTTCTCTGATGTATTTTAAGACCTCATATAACTTAGAAAGTCTGCTTATTGGCAATTAGTGGTTTACAGCAAGCATCACATCTATCCACTTTCTACTGCTGTCACTCCCTGGACAGACTTTTCTGGAAGATGAAGTTAACAGAGCATGTTGAATGGGTATCAGCACTTTCCTTTTTCCAATTAAAAGCTATAGGGAAAGATAATTAAAATTACATTAGGGTTTAAAAGCCTTTATCTAGAGGTAGTCATTCTGATCTGCTTGGAAAGTATCTACAGCATTTTAAAGTTTTTTACTCACTCTTTTCAGGTTTTTTTACCTGCTGTTTTCTTTTCACCCTAAGTTACTGAGCACCTTTGTCTATACTGAGGGCATTGTCTGTACAAAGAAACCTTCAAATTAGAGCTCAAACAAGCAATGTCTCTGGTTCTCAAGATATCATTTTGTCTTTTTCAACTCTGTAGTAATGACACTTAAAAGGTGAAATTTATTAATCTTAGTAAATCCATGTTCACGTAATCCCAAGCCTTTTCTTTTCCTCCTAGAAAACACACATATACCTTGTCAGAAACAATATTATTAAGCATGTTTTACACTGCACCTGAACTGCCGTGTCCAAGGCCCTGGAGAAGTGCCTTGCCCTGGCAGACCTCCTGGGTGGGAGTGGGATGGTGCCCACGGTGTGTGCACTGCTCTCCCAGCCCCAGCTCAGCTGGACACATTGAACATGGGGGGGACCATCCACCTTCCCCTCGTGTCTTGTCACTTCAGGATACCTCCTACGTGGCAGAGATTAATCTCTCTGAATTATTAGGGCAATTATTTTATCTTCTGTCCTGAGCAGATAGTTGATATAAAAAAACAACAAAATACCCCAGATATGGGGAAGTTTCCTTTGCAGAGCCAGAGCACCTTTTTATCGTCACCCACCAAAACCTTTCTGAGCCTTTATTTTTTTAAACATAAATATTTTAGACAGGCATGGAAAATTTCAGTCCCTGAGCTGGAAATGTTCATAAAGACCAGTAATAAATATGCAATATATGACACAGTGGTATAGCAGAACGCCATGTATACTCTAGTCACAGTCTTTTCTTTCCATAGTACTAGAGTAAAAAAGATTGGTTGTACAATAATCTTATACCTGTTTGACATGACAGCACATTTTAAGGCCCTGAAACAAGCCACACAAAACTTTACAAAACAGAGAAAAGACCATACAGGTGTAATTTCTGTCATCTAATCTCAGAGATAAAGTCATTCACAACAAATAGATTTGCAATAATCTGCTTCTAAATTGCAATCTGCTTGCAGTTCACAGAAGAATGCACCTGAGACATTTTAGCATTTACTTATGACAAAATGAATTGTATCTAGAAGTAATTAAATAGATTCCATAGGTCAGTTGTTCAGGTGTAGTTGTCTGTGTTGGCAGTGCCAACATCTAAGTAGAGGGATGCCACATCAAGTTCTTAGCTCAGGCACCAGCATTTTTAATGAGATGGGTAATACTACAGCATGCCAAAAGATTTGTAGAAAGCAAATTAAGTCAATATGAAAAGGAGACATTTCTACTGAGGCACATCAGTCATATCACCAGTGTTTCTCACATCCAGAAGGAAAGTTTTCAGATACCCCCTAACACCTTCAGCAGGAAATGTTGAGTACTTTGTGTAGTATGGAAGCAAGAGCCCAGAGCATTTTCCTAAACACAAGCAGCTGTGACCAGCTTGTTCCTGGCACAGCCAGCACGTTCCTGCAGGCAAAGCCAAGGCTTGGCACAGTGCCGGGGAGAGGAAGGGCCTCTGGTAGATAAGCCAGGCTGCCAGGGCTGTGTCTGCTTTGTCAGGATGGTACTGGCAGGCAGCAAAGCTGATGGGACCTTTTCTAGTGATGTCAGTGGAGGAGGTGACACTTGTGAAGATGGAATGGGTGGTTTTATGAGAGGGGAGACTCTTGTGAGAAGGCATCTTGCGTGCCAAGGAAATGATGTGACAGAAAAGCTGACAAAGTGTAAATAGGGAGTACATTGAAGAAGGAAACGTCTGTAAGCACGAATGCTGCTGTGAGGATGCATGACATCAAAATTCCTATTTCTGAGCATGGTTAGTGTGATAAGCTCTGAGGGGACATGCCTCGGGATTCAGTACAGGAAATCCTGTACTGAAATGATCACTATCTGTTGCTGACCAAATCTGTTCTTATAAATTATAGTGAAGTTAAGAGGCAGTGAATGCACCTATGTGAAGTGGAGGACATTGTATAATTAAATGGAGAGGGGGGATATCTTCCTTATTTTTGAGAATCCACCTTAAATGTAGTAGCTGCAAGTGTTTAAAATAACTTGCAAATTATATTCTGACAGGTAAGTGAATTCCTAAGTGTGAAAAAATGATTGCTTTCTGCTGTGATTATTAATTTTGATCTGCGCCATCCAGGGAAATTTGTCAAACTGTTGCAATTTTTTTTCTCTCCTCAGAATTATTCTGTACTTGATATGAGACCACCAACTACAGTCATCACATTGAACAATGCCATGTATTGGCAAGATTTTGAAGATGCGTGTGTCTATGAATGTCTGGATGGGAAAGACTGTCAGAGCTTTTTCTGTTGTTATGAAGAGTGTAAATCAGGCTCGTGGAGGAGAGGACGGATTCACATAGACATCTTAGAACTGGACTCTTACTCTAGGGTCTTTTTCCCTACATCCTTCCTGCTGTTTAACCTGGTCTACTGGGTTGGATACCTCTATCTTTAAATGTTGCCTGTAGCAGTGAAGACTGCTGTGTTTTCTCACTGCGGACGGATGCTGAAAGTGCAGAAAAAGTGAAGGACACAGTCAGTTTCATCTCCAATTTAAAAGACCACATTAACTTTTACCATCACAGAGCCTGATGAAGAATTTTAACATGTAATTTCTTGAAAAAGAAAAACATGGAAGAGTTCTCTCCTAACTGCTATTTGTTTTAAGAAAAAAGTTCTTACCAAGTTCTGCTGAATTTGTAGTGTAAGCGATGTTTATGAATAATTATTGTATATTAAAATCTCTACTATTGTCCCTTACCATAGGAGCTATTCACAATTCAGGCAAAGTTTAAATACGTAATTTTTATTTTTCATTCTCATACTTTCTTCAAAATGCTGCCATATCCCTAAGGCTCAGAGAAATGTACACTGGCACTAGCAAATAAGCCAAAGCTGATGAAAATGCTCTTTTGTATTTAAATTTGCTTGATACCACAGGTTTTGGGAAACTGACGATCTCCTTGATATGGAATAACCACCAAGAGACACTAAGAAATGTCTGGTAGGATCAAAACGTGGACATGACTTTAGAGGTCTGAGGTTCATTGAATTAGCCACTTACCCACACATATTGGTTTTAACTTAGAGGTGAAAAGGCAGACAGAGAAGAAAGCTATCATTTGGATATAAATAAGACTTGCCTATCTGTGAGGCAGCTGTAGGCATAACTTCTACAGTTTTTCAAGCTTTTAACTGTGTTTTCTATGACTCATTAAACACAGGATGGTCATTGATTTCCAAAGTACTGTACTTGAGGCAGGACAAGATTTCTCTTGTTTGTGTCATTGTAGCAGTTCACAGTGCATAGCCCATGAGTAAAAATTATAATAGCACCAGGAATATGTGACTTTCTTCAGATTTCAATCTGCTAAAAAAGTGTTTTCATGCATTCTTATTTTTTCTCTCAAAGTTGTATTATAAAATTGAAAAACAGGTGTGCCAAAGGCCTTTTTTTTTCTTTTCATAACATTAAACACTGCAATATTTACTCACAATAGTTGTTCCCTGTGCCTGAGCTAAAGACTGAACACTTGTGGCTTGAATAGTACATTACAGGAACTCAATTGTGACACTTGGATTAAACATGAAACAGCTGCCACATGTAGAAAGAGGTTCTTTTCATTCTTTTCCAAAATTTTCAACTATATTTTACACTAAAAAACAATTTTGTATTTTTCAAGGTATTGACCATTGAATTCTAAACTACCCATTTTTTCAAAAACTACTTTTATAGTATTGAACTAAGTGATGTCTTTTACAGGCTGTCTACATAATTGTTATTAAGCAAACAAAATACATCCAGAATTAAATAGCAATAGCTTTTCACTACCCTTTGCATGACAAATTGTTACAAAAGATTGAAGTTAAAAGATAATTAAAACAACAATTCTATTTCTTTTCCCTTTTGGAGATAATTTTTATGAACTCAAAAAATGTGTGTCTCTTCCAGGCAGTATTTGATGAAAAAATGAATAGTGGATGTGACTTGAAAGGAGTTCCTTTTTCCTCCAAAGGAAAACCCTGCAAACAAGCAAAAGCTAATGCAACAGTACTTCTAAAGGAACAGAAATGCTGTCATGTTCTTTGAAACATCACTGTCTCTCATTGCTGTTGCTGTGTTCTTCCACTGAGTTTTAATAGGGGGGAAAAAAATTAACCCAAAAGTTAATTTTAATTTTTCAAAATCTTTCTTCTGTTTTTAACTTGTCTCAAATATCTGAAACCTAGTTGTGTTTAGGTTGTGGAAGCGAATTACTTCTGTAAGGACTGAAAAAATTCAAATTAGAAGCACAGAAAAGAAATATTTTGAGGCAGAATCAAAGCCTTATTTTTAGAAAGATCTGCCCAATCTGATGTCTTCTAAACCAATGATAACCTTCTGATTTCAAAATACATGTTGAAAATTTTGCTAACTCTAATTAGCAAATTAACTGCTCTGTAAACCTGTGTCCTGCACTTGGAGGTATAGACTTAATTTGAGGATGACAGTGATATTTTAAGTAGTGCAAGAAGGTGATTAAACTTGAGTTGGATATCCTGATCTCTAATTATTAATTATTCTACTCTAATAGTCACCTTCAGCCATATTTTGGAAGAATACTAGAAATATTCCAATAATGGAAACCATTTTCCTTTAGAGGGGTGATCCTGCAAACCCTCTGCACAATCAATTGATTTTGGTGGTAGTATTCAGACAAATGATGCACAATCAGGTGCCTTCCACCATTAGATCTTGAACAGGTAAAGTGATGTTTATTTAACAATTCCGTGCTGTGTGAGTTTTCTGGGAACCGTGTTAGATGATGAGCGTATGCTTTTCTTGCACTTGTGGCTGCTCAGGAGCCCTGCTGAAAGCAGACAATCCCAGCAGATCCTTCTTTGAAAGACTGGTTCTGCTAAGTCCATTCATATTGACAATTTTTCTGACTTTTTCCACAAACAGAAGATGGAAGCAAATAATTCCAATTTTTCCACTGTCCTAAATCAAGAAAGAAGCTTCAGACACTACTGCCTTCTTCTCTTACAGTGAGAGCAGAGGACATATTTTACTGTGTAATTTTTTCTGATTTGGGGTTATCAAAAATTGATTTTTATGGAAGGCTGGCAGGTTCCTGAATGCACTCCTCTGCTTGTTCCCAGTAACTTGGCTTACTCTCACTGCTTTACTGCTCCGTGCTTTGGCAGGCGCTGAGAAACCTTAGAGATCAGGGAAGAGGGGCTTTCTATGATCTGCATCATTTAAAATTGTGGCCATTATGTTCTGCACACATCTATGTGCCATATCCTTCTGTAGGAGTGAGAACATCCTCATTCACCTTCAAGTATTCTTTTGCTTCTTTTGCAAATTGGCAAAAGTTAACATTTTGGTGTGCTGTCCCATGAGAAATGTAAGAACTGTATTTTAGCATTCTAGAATATGTTCTTATCATATAATTTCATATTCTTATCATATAATTTCATACTAGAGACTTGCATTTATTCAACTACTTCTTTTTACCCTTCCAAGGAAGGGAACAGAGGAAGGAAAAACCAAATGAGCAGTGAAATGAACACATTTGGCTATGTAAAACCTCAAAACCAAGTATCTTCACATTACATTTGTTCTTTATCAAAGCTGCAGAAGGGATTGTGAGTTTTTTAAATAATCACCTTTGTTTCCCAGGACGATTTAAAGTCAGTCCTCTTATTCTCCCCTTCAATTAAAAATTCTTGGGCATAATTTGTCTTTATTGAGGGCAGCATTTCCAAGGCAACTAAGAATGTATAAATAATATTGGTCTGCTTAATTCAGTCTTCTCTGTTTTCCTGGCTCTGATTCATAGCATATTGACAGCTCCTTTTTTTACAGCCACTCTTCCAATAATAAAGAAAAAAAAACTTGTAGCCAGTTTTTGCTCTCTCAATGTCCAGCAGTAATGGGGAACTTCAGTGTCACACAATTTTAATATAACTTTCTAAACAAAAAAGTAGGGGTATAGTTTAAAACACATCAGGCATTTTGATAACCTTCTCTTTCTCATGTTCTCCTTAATCAACTCTCAACTGTGTATTGCTATTTTGTGCATACCAATAAAAATGATAAAAATTACAAAAGCCAGAACTGTCTTCACAGAGACAGTGATGAGTAGTGAAGCTAAAAGAAGAAAAAGAAATTATTTTTTATTGCTGTGCAGCTCTTATCTGTTACAATCCTCTTATTCAATTTAACCCACAGCTAATTCCAAGTCATCCACCTGGAGGTTTGCACATTCATCAGCTGGAACAGCAGTGACACATGAGCCTTTAACTGATAGGAAATTATTTCTGGAACTGCAGGCATACTGCCAAATAACTCAGACAGATAGCTATCTTAAACACTTCTGCAGCTCTAATATGTCTTGGTGTCTAGCATCTCACGTTATTTCATGAATTTATCACCATGAATTATCTTCTTACCAGGTCATTTCATGAAGAGAAGGCTGTTTACCTCCTTTTTATACAAAATTTCACCGTATATCTGATAAAATGACTCTCCTACATGACTGGATGCCAGGTAGCTCTGGAACTGCTGACAGACTTTGTGGGAAGGAAGATTCAATATTTTAAGACAGACAGATTTCACAGAGTCACAGAATCAAATAGGTTGGAAAAGACCTTGGAAATCATCAAGTCCAGCCTATGACCTACCACCACCTCATTAACTGAAGCATAGCACTAAGTGCCATTCCAGTCTTTTTTTAAACACCTCCAGGGACTGTTTCATTAGCCTCACCACCTGGAGGGTTGGTGTCACCTTCTAATCTGTAAAACAAAGTGCCCACTGAAACTTGTAAAAGCTGTCCATAACAAATTGTACTTTTTCAATTGGCTGCTCTTTCCTGGTTTCCATATAATGCAGTAAGAAAAGGCAAGCCATATTTCATAATATTAGATAGCTACACAGGCAGATTATTTTTTTTTCAAGGTATCTTCTTCTTCTTCTTGCTCACAGTGAAATGCTCGTGCCTCTTACATCAGTGCCTTTATCATTTATTAATATGAAAGGACATCCCTTAACATATTTCTCGTCTGAAAGTTAGAAAGTGGGACCAGTGACCTTCTGGAGTTCTTCCCGAGCACCACAATGTGTGATCAGTATTCTAAATGTCTTCAACCTACAGACTGAGCATTTCTCTGCATTTTCTTTATTTTTCCAAACAGTCTGTAGGTTTCTTATTTCCTATATAGCAAAAGGCTGCAGTGGAACTTCAGCAGTTTACCAGAATCCTTCCTTCTTCACTCAGCAATTTCATTCCACCAAGAGATGCAGAGCTTAAACTCAAGGCTCATCCAGATCTCTTTCCAGAAGACTATTCAAAATAGGCAAAACGAGACTATGGATTGGGAATGTACTTCCACAGATGAAAGGTGAGGTTCTTTTTCCTTAAGAGGTTTTTTGGCTTTTTCTCTCAGTTAATTTATATTTCTCCTCCCTCCACAAGCATAAAATTAGCTCAACTTACACTTGCCTACTGAGAAAAAAGTATAGTGTTATTAGTCTTATTCTATGCTTCTATGCCCACCACCTTTTTATGGTTCATCACACTCTCTTCTTGAATGGTTCTAGTATACAAGTGAAAAAATGAGGGCCTTTTTTCCGGACTCAGTGGCCTTAATAGTATTTCCTTTCTCCCTGGAATCTAGGAGGAGTTCTTTCCTCATAATTTAGGCCACTGGTTTAGATACTAAAACCAAAGCTATGTTCTATATCTAAAGTGAAATTATGTTTCAACAACAACAAAAAAATCTTAGCCTGAATTGAATTGCTTTGAGAAGTTAAACAGTAATTTTTTTTACACTGAACATTTGGTGGATAATTTAAAGAGATACGATGGCCTACAACCCTGTCTAGCTAGGACTAAGTCCTGAACCAGGGATGAATATTGTTCTGACCATCTAGTTTACCTAGCAGCTGTTTCTTTAAATGACTTTGGATCATGACTGACTTCAAGCACTTGGTTAGTTACTGCTGACATTCCTCAAGTGAGATATCCAACATCTGTGATGATGCATTGCTTTCTACAGACTTTACTTTCTTTTGCTTTTCTTCTTTTGTCTTGGGTCCTCAAGCTGGTGGCTGTATGCATCTGGACTCCTCAAGGGTTTTCCTAAAAAAATACATGAAATTAGAGAATAAAATTAATTATGAAATTCAGTGCCTCAGAGATGGACACCTGAGAATTCTCTTCTTTCTACCAAAACATTCATTTTGATCTTGTAATCATTTGCTGTTTATAAAGGACAAGCAGAAGACGTGGTTGTGTTTATTCATATGTCTAGGGAAAAGCTTTCTCAAGGACTGAACAAGGCAAAGCAGGCACTGATATCAGCCAGTAACTTGACAGATATTCTTTTGTCTGGGTAAGGAATGGCTCTTGTCATAGGAGACACAACAGCCTCTGGTGTCATTGGAGCACCCAATAACTTGACCTGGAGGCCTAAGCCAGCCTGTGGAGCTTCTTATAGGGGAATGCAGGTGTTCCCTTTAGTGTTTAATACAGCCTCTAATACTCTTCTAAAGTCTCTATAACTTCTTTCAGCAGTGCTTGAGAGACAGGAAGCTGTACTGACACAATATATTCTAAAATACAAAGAATGAGATATCCACAGTGAAGCTGGTGATGGCTTGTTACTGAGACAGGATTACAAGTTTAAAACAAACCAGACCTGGTAGGTCTGAGCCAAAACTTTTCACATTAATTAAGACCGTTGACCAGAAGAGGGGTTTAAGTTCAAATCAGCAATAAGGAAGATCATTGGATGATATTCTGTAAGAGTTGATTATCCATTGTTTGGATTCAAAACTTGTGGAGTGTAGATATGTAACGTAAGTACTTAATGTGAGATTTGTGATTTACATACTTAAAGTGAGGCCCAAAACAGGTAAATGCTAAAATTGTCAAAATGCACAATAATATAAAATGGATGAAGAGAACAATACTGATGACATATATTTTAAAAACTACTGACAAATATGAAATAGAGCATGCTACAGAGTCCATTCCATGCTTACAGAGCTCATGGGATCCTCAAAATGAAAGCAACTGTGGGACTTTCAGAAAGCTGGTTAAATAATTGCATTTGACAGTTATTACACAGGCAGCCAGGGAAGTACAGCACTGCCAGACAGAGTGCTGCAGAGGAAAATAAAAAGCAGAATAAGCTCCCACAAAACACTTCCTCTGAACAACAGTGGGAAAGCTGGTGCAGAGATTACAGTATCACACTCCGTTATTCTCTTTTGCAGTCATTCAGAAGTCCTGTGACTTTTTTGTCATGCACAATCACTTGTGATACCAACCTTAAATCATGGACCAGCCTGTGGCTACCACAGGCCATCACCAAACCCCCACATAATCCTGGTCTAAACTCTCAGTATACTGCTCTCAAAACATTTTTTTCCACCATGACAACACATGATTTTTTTTATAAGTGAGTGTAATTTTATTAATCAAATAAATACAGCCAACTATGTGCCAAATTGAATTTTCTTATAGAACACAGACAAAATTTTAGATTTCTAATTATCCTTCCTTCCTAAGTTTTTGTTAGGGGTGTGTGATTTCGTTGCTAGCAGTGCAGCTTGTGATGTCATAGTGAAATGAAAGTACAATTATGTGCCCAATGTGCCTTGAATAATACAGGTAGCACTAGTACCAGTATGTCATTCTAAGTTAGATAGTCATCCCAGTGATCCCCCAGACTGACCTAATCAGAAAAGTCAAACACCCATGTGCTTCATCTCCTCAAGTTCTCAGACAATGACCTTCTCTTCTGGATCACATCCATTCCAGTTTACTTTGTGTTAAGAAGTAGGGCCGTGCGTCTAGAATACTATTTATATTCGTATTTTGATCCCAGCATTTGTATTTCTGGATACAAATAAATACACATTATCAGAAAATGCAAGTATGGCGTGCATGTTTGGTGGTTGCATTTTTCTTCTGGAGTTCGAGAGCTTAACAGAATAGAAATAGATTTCTGAAAATTTCCTTGAGAGAAAAGGCATAGTGTGTTACCTTTCTAATAGGGTGTAGGGTGTTCTTGAAAGTAATTTCAAATGAGTCTTTCAAAAATATTTTCAACAGTGAGCATGAGCTGACTAAATTGCAAAAAATATTTGAGACTGCAGTTTATCCGTGAGTCTAATTTAAACTTGGAAGAATATGCTACAAAATTCAAAGAGAAATCAAGAAATAGGCTGCGTCTTTTTCATAAACTGCTTGAATTTAAGGAGTGGCAATTTTATAATTGTGATAAAATTTGGCTTCAAAACTTTCCCAATCCCAGAGTTTTCAGTACTCAGTGAAATTTACTGGTAAAACTATACTCTGTGTTTTTACAAGACTTACTTTTCAGCAGCCACCCATTGTTAAGTAAGACTGTCTTCTTGATTTATGCTCTTTGAATGTAATTTAATTCCCACCTCTGTGCATTCATGACCACAGAATTGTCAGTCTCAACCCACTCCAACTGTGAAATGACTACTTCATTTTAGGATTCCACTCCATAGTAACCCTGGAGCTGACAACTGGGCCACAGAAAATGCCTAAGATAATGCACAAATTTCCCAGATCTCTCATGATCCCACAGATTTCCCTATCTGAGCTTGTTATATTCATACTTTCTGTATGTTCCTAGCACTAAGGCATGTTTTTCCAAAGGACATTTTATTTCACAAGAACCAATTACACCCAGAGTATTTAATTTAAACTTCCACTAAGAAATCTCTTTTTTCTTGTATTCACCTATTAGTTTGACATGCAATTCATGCTTTATCCCCATTTGTGTTCCAATACAACAACTAGATACTTACCTGACCTGTCTACTCAAAAATAAACATGGATTCTGTACTTCCCCAACAGCATCTGACCCTTGTTATCACAGTTAGTGAAATGCATTTACCAGGTAGATGTGGTTGTGCCTCACTCCCCTGGACAACTAGCAAGCATAATTGTTGCCATGACTGTTTTCTGCACGAGTCATTTCCTCTTGCCATTGTCACAGTGTGAACGCAATGCCAAGCGCTTGTCCCTTGCAGAATTTGCCCTGCAACACCAGCTATATTCTTGCCATTATCCAGGGAGCCTGAATGTGAGTTGAGCACACTGGCCATTCCAGAGGTTTAAGGTGCTCATCCTGCCAAATTCCGGAGGCTGTGACACATCCCTCAATTTAATAAGATTTCCTGTCCGGTAGGCTCGAGCGTGCGATAGAGTGTGATGATGAATCGTGCCAATAAGTTCTGCCTTTTTATGTCACCCTCTGTCTCACCACCACAAATCTAGTTAAGAACTGAATTACTGCTTGGCAGTTTTAGTTAAAGTAAACTCAGTTTGTGAAATGGAAAATGAGCAAAGCTGAACATCAGGGAGCTGTCCAGAAAATAAGGAAGAAATGGAATAGACATTTTCCTACTGACTGATACTAGAAGACCACTGTCACTTAATAGCCATAGTAAAAAATCTCACATTTTAAAAGTTGGTTTATAAATGGAAAGCACCTGTGTTAGCAATGCAAAATAATTGGTATATGCTGAAGTTTCTCATACACCAACATGTGCCTAGTTTGGGGGGTTTTTTTGATTGATTTGCATGTTTCTTTTTTTTTTTTTTTTAATAATTTATATTCTTGTGGAGTGCAACAGAACTGGCCTTAAAAGAAAGAATTTTTCATCTAAGGAAATTCTGGCCCAACAGGAGTTTCATTAGTCCATTCTCTAGTCTCGAGCAAGCAGTGCATACCATAAAAAAACCACATTTTTATATACCATAGTGGCTTTGGATTCTAGGTTGTGAGAAGATGGAATATATTTACAGAGAAAGTCTTAGTCTAACAGTGTCATGGATCATAGCAGAACCAAAAAGATGCTTACTGATAAGGTGCAGTCTCCTGGTGTCTTGCTGTTGTCAGGTAGAAGTAAAGGTCCACCAAATAACAAAGATAAGGCAAAGCAAAAGCCCCCAAACTTTCACTCTTCCTAGGTAAACAAAGAAGTCCTTGCTATTACCTGTGACATCCATTCTTTCCCTCCGCACATAAACAGCACTTTTTGGGTCAGATAGGTCTGAGCATTGCTGTTAGGCATCCTCAGAGCAGCCAGGGCACTGCTACCATGGTCCTGCATGTGCAATGACCAGGAGGGAAAACAGCCCTGAGTCCTGTACAGCTCAGTGCCATGGTCTCCTGAAATGCTTGAAAGGGACTGTAAAACACACAGGAGTGGAGGCCGCGACAGTTCATCCAAAAGGAATCCTCACTGAAAGCAACCATGAATACATTAATGAAGGATTGGATTTTATCAGAAAATAGTAGATTTTAATGTATTTAACTGTAGGTCAAGACACCACAAAACCCATTAAAAATTGAATCTACAAAGTTCATATTCAGCCAAAACCTTACCCCTCCCAAACCCCAAGAGATTCTGTTTCCAATATTTTTTACTATGAAATACTCTTGTTTTAAAGATACTTTCTATCACAGAAAAGTTGGTAAATACCAGTTCAAATGCTTTGACCATTATTTTGATAGAACTGTCCACTCGAAGCAATGACAACTATAAAAGTTAAATGTAAAATTCCCATCGATTCCCCTGTTTCTCACTATCCGTGCTAGTTGAAGTGTAAATGAAAGTTGCAATGCTTCTTAACTGATTATACAGGGAATCTATCTAAAAATCAGCCCAGGACTCACTGGATTAACACCACATGCATGCTGTCATTACTACACATTTACTGTGCAATTGACGACTGAGTATCTCCACATCCAGTGAACTATAAATCATGCCACTGTCCACTCCTGGCACTTCTGCTGAGGGCTAAACTGGAGTTCAATAAGAAAAGGCATCACACTCTGTAGGAGAGCAGACAGATGCCACACATCAATGCAGGCTGGTAATGAGCCAGCAGAGCAGCACAAGGAGCCAGTGAGAAGTGCTGCAATGGCCAGGCTGAATGCAAGGTAATGAGCACAGCTCACACAACTCTGTAATTGGTTATATTATGGCTGTGTCTCACAGATCAAAGGAATTCATTACTGCCCCATGCTCTGCTCTGGTTACTACAAAACAGTAACAACAGGTTTTGGCATGTCCTCCCTACCCACAAGGTCAAGGAGGATGCTGAAAAACCAGAGGGAACCTATTAGACAGCTGCTAAGATGATCAAAGGCCCAGAGCAGAGGAACTGTGAGAAGCAGAGGAACAGAGTTCATTTGGAGCTGAGGCTGAGCGATGTTCTACTTGCAAACTGCAACTACTTGAAACACAGAAACAAAGAGATTAAAGCCAAACTCTCAATCTCCTCTCAGCATTGCTGTAAGGTAGCAGGGGACAGGTGCTTGACCTTGGGATGCTTAGGTTGGAGATGAGGAATAGCTTTTCCACATTATAGTACTGCAAGAAAGGGGCTGCCTGGGAGGCCTCAGAGTGCTTCTGCCAAGGAGGCTTTACACATCTGGCTGGACAGATCCTGGCCTAGTGCTGGTGGTGGTCCCCTTCAAGCATAAGGTTTAACTACATGACCTCAGAAACCCTCCCAAATTCTGGTCAACATTTCTATAATTCTATAAAAGGATTTTTTCACCAGTTACCTCTTTCATAAATATTCAACTAGATACACAGTGAACAATGAGATAACTAAAACTAGCACATAAAATATCTGCTTTGGCATTGCTGCTATTGTTCATTCTCTGAACAATTTGTCTTTGTATATAGTACATAAGACGTGTAGGGAATCACGTCCTGCTTTGCTAGTGAAACCTCTTAATGCCATCTTGAGAAACAGATTTTTTTATGACTGCAAAGTTCCAGTTTGAACATACCATTTATGACAATTAATTTTTTCAATGTATATTGCTGCCCCAGTTTTGTCAAATTAAAAAATAATGTTTATTATGCAGCTTCCTAAAATAAGATTCTGATACCATCCCTATCTTATTTTTCCCTTGCAAATTGGTAAATTGTCCTAATTCCATGTTATGTTGCAAGAAGGAAAATCCCTAGTGGCTTTTGGTGGGCAATGTACAAACTACATCTGTACACAAATCCAGGCTTCAAACAGGCAAAATTATTAATCTTGAACATGAAAACGCGTGATTGAGTAACAGGTTCACTGTTACAGAAGATCTAGGTGCAGTTCATTGAATCTATAATGTGTGAAGATACTTCAGTGTATGAAAAAATAAGCAAACAACTCCCTTCACAAGAATTTAATTAAATTTTTAGCCCTTACTGTAATGCAGGGTGTACTAGATTTTCCAAAGTCATTTCAGCAATTGGTGGACACCAAATATATATTTTATCCTCTTTTAATATGTTGCCTATACAAATAAAATTAGCTCTATCTGCTTATGTTTTGCATAAAATATGCAGTTATATCCAAAAATGTACAAGACGTACATTTACACTCTGCAACTCTACAAAGTTCTTGTACAAATCTTCCCCTTCTGCCACATGCAAAACCAGCCATTCACAAGTGGGAGATGGTAAGGACAGGTGAATACAGACTGCTCAGCAGAAGGTTAAGGCCTTGAGTGAGTGAGAACATTTCTGCTGAGTACCTTTGGCTCGAAGGTTGCCACTCCGTCTGTGTTATGTGTGTGCATACATTTGCCCAATAGAGGGACTGAACTCATTAGTTCTGCATGTGTGCAGAAACAAAGCCAGCTTGAAACTGATGGTCATACAAAGATCGTTTCAGTACAAAGTATTATCTCCACACATCTATGGAGAAACAGCACCAAAACAGAAACACTTAGCTTTGTGCAAATTAAATCTCAGCACCATCTGCCATGGAGCTGATTCTAGGAAGGGGTGGGCACACATGGTTCGCTCCAGGGCTATTGGAATAACAGGGCAGAGGGCTTTTGGCAGTAGGACCTCCTCACATGGCACTGCATCTCAGACGAGGCACTGAAAGGCAACTCCTGAGCAAAGAGGCTGATGTAGGCTATCCCCTAAGGAGAGCTGAATTCCCCGCATGGACTCATCTGCACTGCACCTATGTTTGGAACTGGAATGCAGCTTAGAGTTGCTTACACGAGACAGCAGTCCCAGAAACACAAAAGCCAGGAAGAAGTCAAACTACAGGCAGTAGGCACGGGGGTGATCTGCGAGGTGCTGTCAGACTTTTCACATCATCACTCAGGACAGGAGGTTGCTGCCAGCTGCAGTTCTGTGCAGGCAGCTGGGACTGCATTTCTCCCATCCCTGCCATGTGGCAGGGAGACAGCAATGCACTCCAGACAGAAAGAGGGGCCTGCAGGTTTAAAAGTGTTGACTATCCAAGAAACAAATAGTTCTAGGAGGTAACCTGTATTTTCATGTCTTGCTCCCTATTCTATATACCCAGAGGTATCATTGTCACTTCAGCACTCCTGCATCAAGAAAAGAAATCCCTTAACTCTTTCCATAAGAAGAGATAACAAAAAAAGAAAGGACTCCTCCAAGTAATGTGCTGCTTGAGTTACTTTTACTGCAGGTGACTATCCAGCAGAAATAAATCACTATTTCTGCAGTACGAGAGCCCAGCCAAATCAAATATCAGGGGAAAAAAATGAACACAGAAAGCAAAGTTCATCTGTCCAAATACAGCTATAAATATTGTAGACTCTGTCACTAGAGTTAGTTATCTAAATTATCTTTATAGTTGATGGAGAGGCACATATACTTCTGATAAGCTAAATTTATTTTAAAGAATATATCTGAAATTGCAATCATATAAACCATACTCAAAAAGTTAACTTATTTTTCACTAGCTATAAAGGGAGTCTAAAGGAAGTCTAGCCCAGACATAAAGATTTACAATTCTGGAAGATTAATCCTCTGCTATCTCTTAAGCAGCAGAAACATGGATGCTGTACTGAGGAACACAAAACAATAGCAAAAGAAAGATGTGCAAGCAGTAGTGGAGTTACAAGGAACAGAGCTGAATGTGTGTTTCTGTTCCTTCAAGAACTAAAGGAAAACACCAACACAAATATGCCTACAGTATCAGCTATATTTATTGAGCACTTTGTGCTCTGTGGTATCACTGTGCAGGCTGCTGCACTAGAACAAGGACGAGGAGACTTCTTGCTCTGATAATATGGAGTGGTACATGAGATCACTCACTTTGCAGGGAGCTGTAGGCTCTCTCCAGACCAAGCTGCCCGAAAAAAATTGGCTCAAATATTTCTAGATTTCACCATAACATGCAGCAGTTTCATACCCAAAGGTACCTATATAAAGAAGTATAAAGCACAGTGGTCTTGAAAAGTCACAGTCAGTTTTATGTAACACAGCAATAAGGTGCCCTAACTCATTTTCCCATTATGTTCTAGATGATCTCAAGCCATTTCTACAGAGTGAGAATCAAAAGACAATAACCATTAGGAAAACAAGGTGATGTGCAACAGGAAATACTTTTAATCTGGAGAGCACACACAGTCTTGTGCTTTTGTGTTATTTGTAATGAACTTGTAATGAGCTCTTCTGCATGAGGAACACTCAAGTAGGGTGAATTGTTACATATTATACAGCATACTGAAGTACATATGAAACCTCAGGGGAACAACTTCACAGTTTCTGCCATTTTTCTACTGTCACTTGGGAGTTCCATCATCAATCATTTTATATTGTGCTCTGCTAAATGCTGTCACAAAAGCTTTTCCTTGTATCAAGACTACTGTGAGCTATACACTCATAGAGAAGTGTTCCTGCCAAATATCTGCCCATATTAAAGTAATTGCTGAAAATACAGACACAGTAGGCTACGGTGCAGTATGTTAAATATCTCACTAATATATCATCTGTCTATCACACAAACACTAGGAGAAATATGCTAAGAACAATGTGTTTGGATATGCAGCAGCATCCCTCTTGTCTTAATTCTTCATTCATGCCATTAAAGTCTTGCTTTTTTGACTGATGCTACTGAAATGGCAGGAAAGATGTTATTGCCGCAACATAATGATGTCCTTTTGGGTTAAACTGTGTGTATTTCTCAAATCCCATAGAGAGCCTTCCCTCTCACTGAATAACTGACCATCCCACTTTCCAGGAAGATATTCTCAATGGATAACAGAGTATGTCCATGTGCTGTGCACATACTCTCAAATGAGGAAAACGCTTGCCAAAGAAGAATGGAGGCAGAGTGGCCATCATGCACACCCCCAAAGCCTCTAGATTCTCACATCCACAGGGTCAGCAGCAAGAGGTAAGCTACCCTCCCTTTCTGACTTGCATTTCATCCTGTACTTGGCACAATCTGAAGAATAATTTCAAGCTGGCAGAGCCATATGAATATGAATCCTAGCTGGCATGGGTTTTCATACTTCTCTCACAGACCATCCAGCAGTCCTTTGACAGAGTCTGGCCTTGTTCACAAATGGGGATGTGTCCATTGTTACCAGCATAACAGGGTGTATGGCTGCACTTCTGTCTGGACATAATTGCTGCAGAAATTTGTGTGAAACAGACAATGGATGTTGTCGTTTAAATGCTGGTTCAGTGTGACTCACCAGAGGCAACTTGCTGTTTTCATTTATCCTATTAGAGCCTGCTTGTCCAAAGGGTGGCCTTTTTTCCAGCTCCAGGGTAACTGTTTCTCAGCCAGCTTCAGTAGGGGTGTTTTGTTTCCCTTTTTTTTCCCTTTTGTTTCCCCTTTTTCCATAATGTGAGAAGACCATAGCACTTATATTTACAGTCCTCTGGAATAAACACAATAGGAGCTACATCCCTTTCTTTGGAAAACAGTAACACTCCTTGTTGAAGTAGTGCTCCTAAAGGATTTAAAAAAATAATCATGCCATTTCCTGGATGGAGTGACTCTCCTCTCCTTCCACTTACTACATGAAATTAACCTGGTGGACACAGGTGAGTGAGTGTAAGTGCTTGTTTCTGTCAGCTGACAGGTAGGTAGCAGCATCAATCATGTGCTTGTTGGCTGAGACAACAAAACACCCAGGACTCCTACCCTTCTGCTGAGGTTCTACAAGTCGAACTTGAAGCAGATTGTCAGAGCTATACAGAGCACTTTCACTGTTGTTCTTCAACTCATGCTCTATAAATGGTAGGTAAATACAAATCAAACACTTCAGTAATTTCAGAATTCATTTGAAAAGAATGTACTTGAAGACACAGTGGTTATTTCTCACATAAACCCCACAAAAATTGGATGTACTTCAGTACTTGGGGACATTTTTCAAAACAATACATTAGCATTTCAGTAAGAATGTTTCAATGTCAAATGTTGTAATAGTGTTGAGAGTGCTTCTCCTTTCTCTTTGATAATTTCAGATTTGTGAGTCAATACTGGATTTTCATTATTCTGTAAAGTATTGGACCAATTTTTCTGACTAAATGATAAATTGAAAGGTGTTTTACTTTGTTGCATCCTAGTTCTGGGACTATATGTTATTTAAATGTTGCATTAAGACTAGAAGAATTATTCTAGCCCCATCATTAATACCACAGAACATTTAAATTATTGAAGTATTTCACGTATTAATGAGTATGTAAAGGTTTTTAATGCTGCATAAATTATTGCACATTTAGTCACATAATTCATAATCCTGCTGTTTTAATATGTGAACAGAGAAAGGACAATATATGGAACAAATATGCATGTTACATCTAAAATCATATTACAGCTAATGATACAGCAAAATTACATATTTTGCCAATCAGTAAGCCTCGAGAGGTTTTTGTTAATTTTAAACTCTTAGTTTTTTCATAGCTGTGAATACTGAAACTGACTTACAAAACATCTATGTGCTTCAGTATTCCCAGAGCACAGAACACATTATCTTACAGTTTTTAAAAAGCGTTACTGTTAACCTAACTTTACAATAAAACCTCTCATATACAGGGTGAGATGGCTACGTCTAATTGAGAATTTAACTTCCTTCAGTGCTAAAGAAGTAAGAAAAAGCCTCTTTTATAGTTTTTACTCTTTTGCACAGGAATAGAAATCCTTTGCAGACATGTAACCACCCTGTACCAATATGGGTCTTGCCTCCAGCTGCCTCCAGCTGCCTCCAGACAGGCACAGGTCTCCAGCAGGAGCTGTGTCACATTGTGAAACCCAAGAAAACCCTGGGTAACCCAGAGAGTCTCAAATGGCATCAGCTACATGTGTATGAGCAACTGAATCTGGCCCCAGACATTCACACTGTAATGAAATGCCCTAGAAATACCTTCTTCTGTCACCTCAAATAAATAGAAACAAGACAGCCAGAGCAGGATTGAGCGCCCAGAGAGCCCACATCGCTGACAAACATGATGCAGGACATAGGGGGTGCCTGTGTCCACTGAAGTAAAAGCTGCAATGAGCCATGTTATTCTGTGGCATCTCCTATGCCTCAGAAAAGATAAGTTTAGAGCTTTTGACTGAGACCAGCAGGAGAAGCTAGTGATTTGGGCACAGAAAAGGGTTTCAGTTGCAGCATTCCTGTTCCTCAGGGTGGCCTTTGGCCCCAAATAACAAAGTCTAAGGCAGTGGCTTTTCTTGCAGACTCTCCCATGTGTCATGGAGACCAGCTCAGGTGCAAAAACCTTTCCTAACTATCATAAAAGGGCCTTGTGAGCCAAGTCACTGCATGAATAGTACTTCCAGAACCACATTTTAGAGCTTTGTATTATTCAATAATTTGTGGAATTACAGCTATGAGGCTGCAAACCTGCATATTCAGCAAAGTTCTTTAACCCATCATGTGCAAAATGAAAACAATGCCATTTCCTTATCTCAGAAGCACTGTGAGAAACAGTACAATAAAAAGTGTGAGGAAATATGGTAACAGGGCTCTGCTAAATAGCACAGATGAAACTTGCTTTTGTTACTTCTGAGTGCTAAAGAAGTTGATAACATCACACATTTCTTTTCCCATGTTAACCACAGACTGCAATAAAAAGAATAAGGTGAAATCTTAAACAAGAGGTTAAATCTAGTAGTTCCTTTAGGCCTAAAAAATCTGTGAATATAATAACATTAATTTGCAAAAAAAAAAAAAAAAAAGAAAAAAAATATGGGGGAATTGGTCAACAATTTTAGATGTAAATTATTTTCAGACTTGGGCTGTGTGGGTTTTGTGCTGTCGTTTATTTAAACAGAAATGTCCAATGCTCAGAACAAATGCACTATAAGTATCTTGAGACACATTTCAAACAATCTCACAGCACATGTAACTCTTCCTCTAAAGCTTGGATAACATGGAAATTAATACCAAAGAAACACCTGTAAAAATAGCAGTCCAGCTTCTTAGACAAGCTGAATTTTAAACCTTTATTGTGATGTAAATTTGAGCAACATTTTAAGTAGTTCTGAGAAATGTTAGCCTTAGTGTATCAAAATTGTTTAAAATGAACAGTCATTTTGCCTTTCATTTTTCATCTATAATTGCCTCTAGAGCTGTTGCAAATTTTCTGGTTAATGGTTCATGGATCAAAATTACCTACTTACCTGCTGAAATGTGGTCAAAAGGCTGAAGAATCTTTGGATATTTTAGCAGGGGCAATTGTAAAGTAGCCATAACAGTGTCATTTGTGACAGAGGACAGTCTTTATTGGGATAAGCCACAGGACAGGGAGACACATTCTTGATCATTATCACACTTACTACAACAAAACACATCACCCTCATCCATCTCTGAGGTCAGACATGACCTATCTTAAATCAGGCATTTTCTCCTTTATATTCCCAGAAGTTGAATACAGACTATCACCGATTGGGTATTTTTTTCCAGTGCCCACTCCCAATTCAGTAAAGATCACTCAGTCTTTTGGTCTGATGGTATGAAATTCTATTACTCAGAGTATAAAGAGTGGAGAAAAAAAAAAAAAGAGAGAGAGATTCACTAAAGGGTTTCAATATGTTTTAGCATGCCAAGGTGGGATGTCTACAAAAATATCTCACATCGCCAGGTTAATTTGAGACACAAATTATCAATTTTGTTGATAATTAAGTTTCATTTGATTTCTAATGGAGATCAATCTTTTTGACTTATCAAGACAAGCAAGGTGAGGGCTGCATGGGATGGTTTTTCTGGGCAGGTTGTGTGTGTGCTATCCAGCATCAGCCAGCAAGCTGGGGACAGAGCAAGCCCCTGAGAGGGGGAACACCTTCCCAGGCCATGGGAGGTGTATGGTACCTGTGATGTTTGCTCCAGACAGGCAAACACAGATATTCAACAGTCAAAATGGGAAGTTTTAAGGAGAATAATTTAAAAATTACAGTTTTTCCTCAGCTCCAGGCATAAGCCCCATGAGCCTCAGGAACTTCACTGAGGCAGATCTGCAGGATGAGAGCCAGCAGTGTGCAGATGCCTGCCCCTCTCCCAAAGCACATCCCAGCAAGGGCAGGAAGTTGTATTCCTACCGGAATCACAATCCTCCTCCTGCCAGCACTGCTCCAGCACATGAGGAATCTGCTTGCTCGACCCTCCAGAGACCCCTTCAAAGGCTCTACCAGAGAAGGTTCAGGACATGGAGGGCTCATTAATGTCCCCTTTTCCTTACTGTGGGTGCTGGACAGGAGCCAGAGGCTCTGTCCACAGGGGTACCTTGGGAAGCTAATTTTCCCTGCCCCTGAGAGCTTGGGATTACATTTCTGACTCACAGCTAAGAAAAAGCTGTGTTTGTCCCACTGCTATTCACACATAAAAAATTAAACTGTGGACCATCAGTCAAAATAAGAAGTTGTTTGTAGGTCAGGCTTTTACAGAAGTTTCTGGTTTTTTCCTTCAAACTCCACTGTCCCCCTATGCCCATTCTGCTTTCTTTACCTGCTGCAAGCAGGAACAGGAAGAGATCAGGTCACAACCTTCTGTCCTCCTCCTCACACAGTCATATGAAGATTTCTGAAATATATAGATATATATTTATACATATAATAGTCTCTGTTCCAAAAGAAATAGGTAGCCAATCAGAGGGTGTTCTGAGTTCATATGGGTACAATGTATTCAAAAATTAGCACAAAAATTAATCTCAAACCAGTGTGAAAAGAGGTGGGAAAGAGTATCAATGGAACTGGCAGCCTGTGCCCATGCAAGCAGGGGCTTCCTCTTCTTCCTGGTAAATGGATGGCTGGTCCTGCCAGAAGTCAAATATTATCATCTTCAGCAGGAACAATTTCAAGTCTGACTCTTAAGAAGCAGCCTTTTTCACTCTTCTTTTTTTTTTCTTTCCTTTGTCCCAATAATTCCGTTTTATTCAACTTTGCTAACCTTGGATTTTCTTTTGTTGCCATCAAGGATTTCCTACGACTGTCAGACAAAGTGCTTTATTTAAATACAAATAAATTAACCCACTGCATTGCCTGTCTTGAAAAGTCTTTTATCAATATTCAAGCAGACTAAGTGCTCTACCTTTGGTATTCAACTTCTTATTAGACTTTATATCTGTGTTGTTTTTCTTTAAAATATCTTTCAAGGGCTTATAAAATGGTAGTTCAAAATAAGATATCTCTGCTTCCTTGAATAACTGACTTTCTTCTACACTTCTACTTCCTACCAGTCTCCAGGTATGAGAATACTCCTAAAAGAAAAGATTCAGGGGAAAAAAAAAATAAAAGGAAGACCCACATTGATTTGGCCTGCAATGTTTTCACAGTCTATGACAGAGGTTAGCAAAACTATCCAGTATTACATGCTTTATAATGCAACCCAAAATAATCATTGCCGATAACCTTAAACAAGGTCATTTAAACTACTGTTCTATCCTAAACTACTGTTCTTGGAAAAGTCTACCCTATTTTTTCTTTCTAAGGAGGTTTTGTGAGGATTATTCTCATAATACTTGAAAAATTATAAACTTCCCCATGAGCCTGAATTCTATGATTTTGTTTGCCCTTTTGTTCACAAATGTTGCTTTGCAACTCTGTTTTTAATTCTCATAGAACCATAGACAGGTTTGGATTGGAAAAAACCTTCAAGACCATCTAGCCTCAACCCCCCTGCCATAGACAGGGACACTTCCACTAGAGCAGCTTGCTGAAAGGGCTGACCTCCCAAGCCAGTCCAGGTCCCTCTGGACAGCATCCCTCCCTTTCCATGTGCTGATCACAGCACACAGCTCAGTGCTGCCAGCAAACTTGCTGAAGGTGCACTCAGTCCCCCTGCCAATGCCACTGACAAAGATTTTAAACAGAGCTGGTCCCAAACCTACCCCTGAGGGCACCACTGGTCCCCACGTGGACATTGAACATTTGGCTGCAAGTCTGTAAATGCAAGCATCCTGCCAATTCCTTGTCCTCCAAGTAGTCTAGTATATGGCTCAGTCTTTCCTTTTTGATGCTTCCCTTGCAGACTCAGTGTATTTCCTCTCCAAACTTCTGGGCATATGTTGACAATAGTTTTTAAATGGTCACAATCTGAGAGGAACTATTCTGAAATGCAATTCAGTTGATTGTTAATAGTAGTCATCAGAATACTTTGTAATTATTCCTGTGAGAATACTTTTATAGATTACATGAAAGGATGATTGCAGAGGAAAATAATGGCTGTCTTGAGCGCCTGTTATTTATCTGGAAAGCATTTTTTAATAAAGGAAAAGTTTCTGGCATACATTATGTAAATGCTGCATTGTTTCAAGTCCTTGTTCTTAGCTTCTCATCCATCCAATTTTCTAAAATACTTGCCTTTGTTTTTGAGTGCCACTACATCTAGAAATGCAGAACTATAGCAATTTGTGACAACTAGCTCTACTGGAGAAAGCATGCCCATGTGATCTGGGAACTTGTCCCCCACCAGAAGGATCAGGGAGAGAATTGGAAGGGTAAAAGAAAATTATTGATTTGAGATGAAGATAGTTTAATAGGGAAAGCAAAAGCTATGCACAGAATCAAAGCAAAACAAGGAATTAAATCACTGCTTCCCATGGGCAGGCAGGTGTTCAGCCACCCCAGGAGAGCAGGATCTCATCCCACAATTCCCATCCTTGGGAAGACAAACACCATCATTCTAAACACCAGTCCCCCATCCCCCTTCATCCTTCTTCCCCCCAGTTTATATACTGGGAGTGATGTTGTATGGTACAGAATATGCTTTTGGTCAGTTTGATCCCTTGTCCATCTGTGTCTTCTTCATATCTCCCATGCACGCCCAAATTCCTTGTCACCCTGGGGGTAAGAAAAGCAAAAAAGGCCCTGGCTCTGTGTAGGCTCTTCTCAGCAATAACAAACCCATCTCTTTGTTATTAACCCTCTGTTCAGCAAAAATCCAAAACACAGCCCTATACCAGCCACTGTGAAGAAAGTTAACTCTACCCCAGCCAAAACCAGCACACACATGAACACATATTTCCACACAATGCCCTATCACAGTGTTGGGTGGCAAAATGAGTCAGTGAGCTAGTACAGAAAGTTTTTGAATATTTTTTACTTACTGCACCTAAAGCTAAAATATGAAAATATGCATTGCCCATTTTGTTCTTGCAACACAGCCTGAAAATACTTTTTTTTCCAGAAAAGCTCTAGAATAATGACACAATCTTAAAAGGACTCCATAGTACTTCATCTCTATTATTGTCTGACAAAGGAGTGAGGTATTAATTGACATGCCATGCATATTAAGCCAGTAGGAAGTTCCCTGATATGTTCTGTGTTATTCCTCTATCTACTTTCCTTTAGCTTAAAGGAAGCTCATGACTTTCTCCTTCTATACAGAGATATGTCTATTTCTGTCAGAATTTACCAGCTCTTCCTTACATAACTGATTGCATTCAGGTACTGGTATCCACTAGAATTAAAAATTACAAGGCAGATATGATATTTCTCCCAATATGAAAGAATTGGCTTACAGTCACCATTTCTACCCTGGGAAATGTTATAATGTTATATAAATTAGGTTTGCTGCTGGCAGCAAAGAACTCAGCCTTCCTCAGGGCTAAATGCACTGCTCAGCAGAGCCTTAGATACCCTTAAAACATGGGAATTTTCCAGCTACACAGAAATCTCCTTCAATTTCTCCTCCTTTGCTCACTGTAAACTGAACAAACAATAAAATCATAGAGAGGCTTGGGTTGGAAGGAACCCAAAGCCAGATCTGTGTGTCTGTGTGCATGTGCTTGAATGTGGCAGAGGAGTCAACAAGGGCTGTCCTTAGCAAAGTGTGACCCTGCTCTGGTCTGGCGCAATTCCTCTGACTCCTGCAGGAGTCCAGACAAACACTCATAAGTCCTGCAGCCTTGGAGAGATGGTGTCCCTGTGGCCCAGTTTCACCCAAGGACAAAGTTAATTTTTTTGCAGTGGCCAGAGAGAGTGGAGCCTGGAGCTGTGTGGGAAGATCTCTCACTGTTCCATCCCATCCCATCCCATCTGGTGTCATGGGCAGGGGGCAGGGCAAGGAGGCTCGCTCTCGCTTCCCAGGAGGGAGGCACAAGCAGCAGTGGGGTAATGATGGTCCTGACTGGAGGTTCTATCCCTCACTGTTCTCTCATAAACAGAGATCACTCCCTGACAAGCCTGATGCAGAACAGACCTTCCCCTACCTCTAAACAAAGATTAAATTCCCATCAGAAAGGAGAAAAAACTTATCTAATTGAACGAACTATGCCCACACTCTTTTTTTCAACAGGGAGGGGAAATGTGTGTTCAAGCTCCTCAAAGTATGGCACTGGCTATCCTATTCTAATTTGTTTCATGAACTTTTCAAAGACATGCATTGCTAGGTGACAGAAATTTTGATGGCATTTATTTATACAGGGTAGTAAAGTCTAGGTCTAATTGCAAGAAACTGATGGAAGACCTTGAGATCAAGAACATGAGGGGTAGAAAAAAAACTCAAATAAAATTTAACTTACCAAGCTCACAATAATGTAGTAAGGACAGATTAATTTCCTGGACTTCACAAATAAAATTACGGGATCAGAGCAGACCATTACTCTGTGGAGGATTAATCTAAATCTGTATTTAAATATAGTGTGAATAATCCAGTTCAATGGAACTGTTATCATCTGAGTATGTGGATAATTATCCTCTGAAGTTTTTTGTACTTGCTTTCTGGATATGTCTGCTTTCAGCTCCAGGTCATCAGATTTTTTTTTTTCCCCTTATTTGCCAATGTTGTTAAATATTTCTTTTCCACTTAGCAGTTACCAAGTGACTGCTTTGTGAGGCTCTTGCTTGGGGGATGACAAGACCTGAACCCATCAGCCATGGGGCTCCTGTGTCCTCTTGACAGCTCATGGACCCCTGCAATGGCCCCTTTGCCTGGCCACAGGAAACTGAGTCACTAGAGCAGGGGCAGAGCAAAGAGCCACCTGAGCAGAGGCCGAGAGGAGAAGCAGGAGGAAATGCAACTGCAAAGAGGCTTTGTCTGGTGAGAAACCCATGCTCGTTTTTTGCCTCAGACACCACTGTCCCCCATGCTCATTCTGCTTTCTTCACCTGCTGCAAGCCCAGGCAGGAATTGGAAGGGATCACAGTACCCTGTGCCTTCTCTTTCCTCCTCCAGGCACACAGGGATTTCTGACACTTTCCAGCAGGCTGTCAATGGCCCAGGCATAAGGAAATATATTCAGTACCAGCATGTTCCCTGTATAATGGTCTGACAGCTCTAACCTCTTCAGCAGCTGTGGGAAAAGAGTTCCTCTCCTCAATATCTGCATGAAACTTTCCTCAAAATACAGTTTCCAATTCATGGGCCTTTGGTCAGTCTTTTCCAGAAACCATTCTGAGAGTTTTTCCTTATTGTTCCCAGGCACTTTTTTTATTTTCTGAAATTTGGCATTTTATTTGGGTTCACTTTGTTGAAGTAATTCCTTGGCACCAGGAATATGGTTTTAACCAAGAAAAGTCTTACAAACAGACAGAAAAACTTGAAAAATTCTGATATATAGAATAATAGCTGCTTTTAACATTTGCAGTTTTATTTTCTTTTTCCTGTTACAATTTTCCCAAATTATTAATAGCTGAACCCATTTATCTGATAGTAGTGCACACATTCGGGAATGAAGAGAAAATCACAAAGCAGAAGTCTGGTTATGAATCACTTATTTAATATCTCTGACATTTCCTTAATAACAATTTAATGTTTTGACAGGTCTAAAATAGACATATTAATGAATAGGGAGAATCCAGACCGTTCTGAATTGGCAACATGTCATATACCTCATGATGGTTGTGATCTTCCAATTTCTATACTATCTGTAACATGAGGCATGGTGATTTCTCCCCTTTCTGAACTACAGCCTGAAAATCAGACTGTAACAAAATCTAAATTGATCAATGCTAAATCTTTTTTTCTTTTGGGTCAAAACCAAGTTTTCCCAACAATTCTGTGCCTGAAATCTCAAAATAAGGAGACATAAATAGAAAATAAAAAAATTGCCTTGAAACTTGCAGAAACTTTTTAAAAGCAAGATTCTCTTTTTCATTTTGAGTCAGACATTTAATCAGTCCCAAAAAGTGAGGACTGCAATAAAACATCAGTTCTGTACAACATTACACTTTGAGAAGCTAAAGATCCAAATCCAGCTTGGCATCTCATGTCTGTTTCAGGGCCCTTATCGGTGACTTTCAGATGTATTAAAATGCTGGCCTTGGTTGATCTTGGCAGTGAAACAGCAGTTAAATACTTAGTCATTATGAATGTGATGAGGAATTGTAATCCAAGCAAATAATACAACGGAAATAAACAGAAGAGAAAATAAAAAAGGTGAAAGATACAAGGAGTTTGTTTAATGATAATGGCTGTGAATTGCTGATGTCCATCCAAAAGAGTGCATAGCAGTGCTGCACAGTATTTGGCAAGCCAGCAGAGGAAGATAAAAATAAATGAGACCTAAAATAGATAAATGTAAAGTAGCATATTTATGGAGAAAAAATAATTGGCAGAGATAGAAAACTGGAAATTACTGTTTAGAAAAGCAGTAATGGAGAAAACCAAGCCCAGAGCTGTAATAAATATATTAAAAAGGAGCACGCAGTGGATTGTCATTGCAATGTAAATAAGTGCCAATCTGTGCTGCAAATAATTGAAAAGGATCCCTCCTAAAACAAAAGAGGTAATCATAATTCTGCTCAGTCCTCTCTGACTGGAAGCTACTTGTAACACTTTCATTTTATATCTGTTAGACCCTTGGTTGTATAATATAAACTATTAGAAATGTTGCTGTGTTTAAAAATACAGACTAATGTCATATCTATGTATATATTTATGCATTTATATACTCAATAAGTTGGCAGAAGAAACAGGTACAATTGCAAGCCCTTCTTGGGCAACAGGCACAGGTGCCTGTGACAGACTCATTTTGAGGGACAGTGATATTTCTTTGCTGCAAAAAACACAGTACTAAATCCTTGTTTAGCATAACAACCTGTAGCAGACAGTCAAGGAACTGGTGGTGTTTAGGCTTTCTATCCAATAGCTCTGCTTCACTGTCCTGATAAACTGAGTTGAGCCAGTCAGTCAAAGATATAGTTAGAACACTTTGCTATTCAGTTTCACAGGTGTGATTACAAGGCAAAGATATATTCACAGTAAGCTCCTGAGATTTCATGCATTCCCTGTGGTACCTGAGATTGGGATGACATGCTGAATAATCATGATGAGCAATCCCGCCAGAAGCATTTGTGAGACACACTTTGAAGGAAAGCATCCTGAGGTCAAAATATTATTTCACCTTGGAGGGAGGATCAGTGTGAGTAGAGAGATTCACAGTGAGGACCCAAGGTCTCTTCTCTTTGCTTTTTCTATATTATACAGTCTGATCACAAAATGTTTTTGGGATCTGCTCCCAGGAGGTTGCTTCCCGGTGAAAGTCCTTCCTGCTCTGAGGATGCCATCCCCAATACTGACTCTTTCTGGGGTCCTGTAAGCACAGCTGTTCCTTGCTGGTGCTTTGTTTGAAAGAAAGAGGAATGCTGTGACCAGAGAAGGGAGTGAGGATGAGTGCAAACTCCTCTTTCCTTTAGCTCTGTGAGCAAAGTCCTCATGGAGGCAGCACCACCTGGAGACGTGGGCATGGGAGAAGAGAGAGGGAGAGGTGCAGGGCATAGGGAACCTTCAGCAGGTGGTATGGCACAGGTACAGGAACAGCAGTGCTGCCAGCTGTGTGAGATGCATGAATCCTCATTATCATCTCATGCATTTGTAACTCTCAGTGCAGAGCCCCATTCCAAAATCAATACCAAAACCACATGCATTTACTTATATACAAAATCTTTGAAAATACACATCAACAAACATAACTAGACCCACCATCCCCCACTGAACCCAGAGTATATAAACCACAACAGCCCAGGTTTAATTCACCAGGTCTTGGTTGCTTTTTTTCTCTCTATTCTCAAGTGTTTACACACAGTGATTCAGTTCATGCCACCCCTAACTCTCCCATCCCAGATTAGACCATAAGCATATTACAGCAAATATGTGACATTTTCTCCCCTCTGTAGGAAATTACAGTGGAATCTCATGCGAAGACCTTTCCAAAAGCAACATTTGGGCAGCTACAGCAAACACACTGAAACAGGAATTTTTTGGAGAATGACATATTAAAAAAACACAAGCACACTGTAGAAAGTCATCTAAGTAACTATATGCTTATTTTTCATCCCACTGAACTACCTATTAAAAGCATAGTTTCTATGCTTTGGTTGATCCAGTCAGTGTCTGTAGAATAAAAGAAAAACATTGCATGGAGAGTAAATGAAATCTGCAGCTTAACAAGGATGAAGCAAAGCATATAATATAAGAAATTGGAATTTTCTCCATTGCTGTTAAAATATGTAGATATTTCTGGTTGATTTATCTAGATCTTATCATATTGCTCTCCTGCTTGTTCTACAAAAAAAAAACTATTTTATAAAAGTAAAGCAGATATAAAATAAATATTCTTCCAAGAGCTACATGAATATAAAGTCTATTTCTGTAAAAGTATGAAATATCACTGCAGTGCTAATGCAACTATTAAATAGACATCTCGTGACTTTACCTCTAAGGTCACTTAATTTCCAGAAGGCATTCATCATTTTCTATTTATATTTAATGCATAAAGTCACAGATATTCCCCTCTCAGTTATGATATCTACAGTTTGAGTTTCAATTTTTCCCCCCACAGTTTTAACTCTCTTTTCCTTGCATTATTTTTTTAACATGATAGGTCTGCAATGAGAAGCAGAAGCAGTATAAAAACAATCTCTGTCAAGTGAGGGGTTTTGCTCTTTTTGTATTCCTTCTTCTCTGCTGTGAAATATCCATCTGTTGTGTCTCACCTTCCTTGCAAACATTTCCAGCAGTGTCTTAAAACACATTAGTAGGCAAAATCACTGCATTCTTGCCATCAAGATGTCAAAGAGGCAAATGAACTTGGCTCAAAGAGATGTGTAGGCAAGGTTTAACTGAGGTGCAGAGGTCTGATCCCAAGTGGACAGACAGAATCACTTTTGTCCAAGGTCTCAGTCAATTACCTGCACTCCAGAGAGAGCAGGAGTTCAAATGCATCTCAGCCATTTAGTGTGAGGATATTTCAGACTGTCTTTTCAAGACAGATGCCTGCTCCACATTGTACCCTTGGTGGGGAATCTCTGATCGTCTTGCTTTAAACTCCAATTTTTATCTTGAGTGTCAACAACAATGGTTATTTTTATGAGCTTGGATCTTCTCAGGCATTTAAATGCTTGGGAAAATCCAGGCTCATAAAAACAACTATTGTCATCACCATTATCAGTCCATCTTTATTACTTCATTTTTACAAATCTTGTTTCCAAAACACCCTTTTAGGTTCATGAGTTATTTCTTTTCCTGTATTTGTTAGTACTTGCTGTAGTTCTGTCATCAAAGATGGGCTAATTGCAGAATGTCCACAGTGATAACATCTCTAAGCCAGTCACCCTCACATCTCTTTAGAGTTAGTGATATGAAATAGGGCCCTGCTGGGGTGGGGTGTATCTGCCTTGTTTACACATCTACTTGAGAAGGAGAGCAATGACAGTGCAGAAGGACTCATTTCCCTCCACTGCCTGTAACAAGAGCCTAGCACATCATTTAGGTGTACTCACAATTGTGACCGCGGTCATAGGGTTTGCAGGATGAGAGAGAGATGAAAATGTTGACTCCATGATCAGAAGGCTTGATTTATTATTTTATGATATATATATTACATTATGACTATACTAAAAAGGAAAGGAAAGGAAAAGTTCTCAGAAGGCTAGCTAAGAATAGAAAAGAAAATAATGATAACAAAGGCAGCTGGCTTGGACCAAGAGCAAGAGCCAGCTCTGCCGTGACTGGTCAGTAAATCCACAGGAGACCAATCACAGGTGCACCCGTTGCATTCCACAGCAGCAGATAACCATTGCTTATATTTGTCTCTGAGGCCACAGCTTCTCAGAAGGGAGAAAAATCCCAAGAAAAGATTTTTCACAGAAGATGTCTGTTACACACAACCCTTAGGTCAGACCAGGTCACTTCATGGTGTGATCCTGGTTGCTTTGTACAGACATAAGCACAACACTGTGACTGATACTTTATAAAAAATTAGACTGGGAAAAAATAAAAAACAATCAACAATTTTTCGTAGGAGCATGCACACTTAAGGTTTGCTCACAGGGCTCCACATGAGTGAGTTGTGCTGCTTTGTGTAGGTGATAACATTTTCAGTGTCAGGGAGCATCCATATCAGATGAGAAATGATATGTTGTGAATCTGTAATAACTCAAGGCTTGTGATTGTGTGAATTTACCCTTTGTTAAACAGAACTTGCAGAACTGCTATAACAATGCCATATGTCAATTACTAAAATTAGGACTTACATTTTATTTTTGCTGTTTTCCTCCTCTATTTTGTGTCCTCCCTGCAAAAGCACATCCAATGTTTATTCCTCATTAGAATATATTTGATTTATTATTTTATCCGAGGCTGGTTTTTAATCTGTTTTCTTTTTGTTAGTCCTTATGCGGGCCACAGGAGAATTGTTGTGAGGAAACCCTAATCTGTATGTGTAGTATGTGTAGGCTCCAGAAAGTTTAAATATTATATTTAGCATTCATAATTTTATGAATGAAAAATAAATCCCTTACCTTCGGAACAGAGAGTTATTTTCAAAAGGATATGAACATGTGAAAAAAAAAGAGTGCACATTTCAGAATGAAGCTTTTTACTGTGCTCAAGAAAAATAGGTGTTTTCTGTGTCAAACTTTGGGTTAAGGCATAGATGTTCCATATTCCAGATCTATAAAAAACTTTGGGTTATTCTTTTCAAAATGCAATTCCCTTCTTCCAAATTTAAGTTTCTATTTTTTATTTTTTGTTATGTGTGAGATGAATATTCTACTTTGAAAATAGCACTTGTAACAGTGAATTGAATTTTAAGCAAAGCCATCTCAATTTTGATACTTTAAAATTTCTGAATGTATTTATGAAATACAGCAATACTGTGCTGTATATTTTGTAATTTCCTTTTTGAAACATAGAATAATGGAAACAATATTATAATAACATAGCAATAAATGCTCCATTGTAGCTAATTATACTGGAATCAGTTTTGTTTCTCATTATATTCTGGCCTAACTCTGAATTCTTTAGTTTTTAAAACTAGTAATTCCTATCACCTTTTTTTTACACAGAGATGTCTGATTCTTCTGAATAAATTATCATAAATTGACAAAGAAATAATAATTAATTTCTAGATATACCAAAGAAGAATTCTTTCCAAACATCTCCAGTATATTGGTCAGCTTTTCTAGTCAGTTTCTAATCATATTTGCAGTCTGAGGGGTGCTAGAGAGGCAACAGGGATGCATGAGTGGATGTCCTGGTGAGATTAGGTTTTTCTTCTCTTGTGCAAAAATTGCAAAGCCAAGATGTGTCACAGAATGTAGTCGCTTTAAAGCTCTATACTTCCAGAACTGCATGCTCTCCTAAGTGTGTATTACCAAGCATCTGGCCATTGAAATGTGTTTGATGTGAATGTCAAATAGATTAAGTGTTTAAACTTCCTAAGTAAAATTATCTTTGATTTTACATGTAAGTAGGATAATGCATAACCTTAGAAAGACACTAGCCCAGGATTTTTGTAATCACAAACCATTTTTCTGATATCAACTCAGACCCATTTGTATTAGTTGCTACTTCACTCATGTCCTTGAAATTGTAAACTTTTTCTAGCAGAACCTGTTGCTGTGTTTATTTACATAGTATGAAGCACTATCCCTTATCTGTTATTTCTGCTAATAATATTTAATATTAATACTTAATTTCTCCCATCTAAGAACTAGTGGACCTCTTGTTATGGTGCTCAGTGCCTTTTTGCAATCAGTGGAGAGAGATGATGCCTGCAAGGAGAAGTTTCCTTATTTAAGTCTGTGAGAAACTGCCCTCTGAATGTGTCGCCACTGACTGTGGAAGGAGGCAAAGACTGATTAAAACTGTGTGGGGTGCACTGACCACTGAATTTCATGGGCATTTTCCACTCTTAGGAGCTCGCTGCAAATTCAGAGCCAGGCTTGCTGGTGATTGAGAGAAAAGTCAAACAAAGCACAGCTTGTCCATCACTAGAGTAACTTGCTTGATTTCCTACTGGTCATGTCTATACTGCAGATAGAGGCTCAAATGACCTCAGGAATCTTCTCATTTCCTGGAGTCCAGAGAGATTAATTGCCTGTGCCCCACAAAAGCACACTAACCAGAGCTCAGGTTTCACTACTGATGGACATTAGTTGTCCACCTGATATTTCTGTCACCACTGCAGGAAAGTTTTGTAATTGTTTAACTGTATTTGGCACAAGGAATAATTGCTATATGCAAAGATGGCTAAACTAAGGAAGTGGTATTTGCTAGTGAAAACTGAACAGAAGATGAGTGCAGGTAAAGCAGGAAAAACAGCTGCTGGGGTCAAAAGACCATCACTAGACTCTGAGGAAGAACTGGAAAATTTTTATGAGTTGACAAGAATGAAAAGCCTGTGGCCACTGTGAACTTCTTGATCCTTTGAACTGAAAGAAGCAGAATCTGCAGGAGGCTTGATGTACAGCAGGTAGCTGAGAGCCCAAGGAAATTTGGCGAAGTTTTGTTTAGGAGTTCTAAAAATCACTGCTTTCTTCTGCACAGAAGTGTATGTAACCAGTGGAGATTTTCTATTAGAGGACAGGCTGTCTTTGTCTCAGCTGCTGACTGCTCAACTGCTTGCTACCCAGATTTATCACTTTGGCAACTGTGTGCATACTGAAGAGTTACCCAAGCATTGGTTATGTGCTCATGGTTCCCATTTTCCCTCATTTAATTTAAGAAATCACTTGAAATAACTTAGATCATCTGGATAAAGGTGATTTTTTTCTGTCTTTTGGTGAGATGTATGGGTCTGGTCTTTTATTAAAAGCTTCCATGACAAGCACTGGCAGTGGCCCAAATGCAGTTTTGTGTTTAGCCCTTCAGTTCTCAGGGTGTATTTTGCCATCCCCAAAAGCTTTCAAACCAGTGAGCCAAAGTCCATGAGTCATGGTTCAGGTATCTGCATCTTGACTCTCTCCCAAGAAAGATGTACATCATGGAGAAAGAGATTGCTGCACAAAGAATATGTGGGATTTTGTGATCAGCAGAAATTTTAAGAATCATACAGCTCTCTTCACTCATTCTATTAGAGTTATTTGCAGTGTTCTTTGAGTACAGAAATGTTTTAAGTGGGGAAATCACAACAGCAGATAATTTTCATATATTGCGGAGGGGGTTTTTGATGATCATTTTAGGTACTCTGAGAAGTTTCAAACTGCTTGGAATGGACATACTTTGTAAGCTGGGGTTTTTTCTTAATAATTTTCCTACCTTTGTCATATGTCGGAATTAATAAATACTTATTTCTTTCTGTTATGTACCTGAGGTGCCACAGAATGTGAAACTCTAGCTTAGAAGGTAGATTTCAAATTCAAAAGGGATTTGTTACTCTGGTCCTAGCCTATCACTTCAAATAGGGTATTACCTGGGCTTTCAACTGCAATCAATTTGTTTCCCTCAGAGTCCAGAATTTCAGGTCAAATAAACTATGAGTTGCATAGGCTGAAAGGCATTGAGAGTTGCGTTATGTTATGTTGTGTTATGCTATATGTTATGTTTATGTTATGTTATGTCATGTCACATTGTTATGTTTTGCTATGCTGTGTTATAACACCAGCTGGATAACAGTTCTGCAAAGGCAGTCTGTAGGGTTTTTCTGGTCCATGAGAATGAATTGAAAATGAACAATAAAATTTCATCCCAGGAGCTAGCATATTAGCATCCTATACAAAAGTCTATGTTCTTACTAAATTAAAGTAAGTAAATTCATGGGAATCCATGCAGTTCCTGGAGATGCATGCAGTTGTGTAATTAGTCATTAAATTACATCTTGTCATCACTCAAATACTTTATTTAATTATTCCAGTCAGATTGCATAATAGAAGGCAAAAGTTTTATCCTCGAATTTCTATCCTAGAAATTCTGAAGGAAAATAGGAGTGACACTGTTTTGGCTGAGAGTCATCTGAGGTCTCTGATCTGGTCACCTTAACTTCCCACACGAGACAGGGAGGAAAGCCTGTAGTGCTCAGGGGTGAACCTTTGAACTCAAATGTGTGTCTCCAGAACTGCTCTGGACATTTGTGCCTCGGAGTGTGCCCATTTCACTCCGTTGGATATCAAGGATCTCAGATCTATATGTTTGCAATTAACACATCGCTAAGGGGAATGAACTCTACCATACGTGGGTGCCACACAGGTCAAACACCAGGGAGATTTAACTCTGATAGTGCTTTCCTGCTCAGCTCTTCTGTGGGAAGATGTATCTTTGCCCACCAGTTTTGGATACAGTTGGTTTTGAAAACCTCATGTACACCAGGCTAATTTCTGTAAGAAACATTTCTTTTTTCTTGTACCTATTACTTAAATTTTAGTCATTTTTTAATTCTTCTTGGCAAATGAGTCCAAGGAATAAGCTCAGAAACAAAGTGATGTTCCTGAAGCAAGCTACCATGAATAAGTGGCAAATAATGCTCCACCATATTCTGCACATTTGTGTTTTGCTGAGTTACTGTGTGATTAATAACCTGCTGAGAATTAGAAACATCTGTGACTCTTAAGACAGAAATATGAATTCTCTCATGTCATATTGAGCAAAAAGCAGGATGTCAGGAAATTTATTTATTTTAATTTAGACTGGTTTATATTTTTATTGCCTATTTCCATTTTCTCCTGTATTTTTTGTAGGAGAGAGAAATTTCACAGCTCAGCCAAAGATGAAATGTTAAGTCCTTTTTTCCCCTTCAGTGTTCCTTCATCCCTCCCTTGCTCTGGCCTTATGTACACTTTCGTTGAAAAAATATTGCTACTGACCTTTTTGTCTTCTCTTATTTAGGAAAAGGGAAATTGAAGGTCAGTATAATTGTTTGAGACTCTCTCCAAAAACTTTCACCTGAGTTGTAAGAAAGACTCAGAGATCAGATCATGAATCTGTGTGACGGTGGCTGAGCTGGGAGAGTTTCACTTCGTGGTCCATAAAACCTTTTTCAGTCCTACCACATGGAAGTACTTCACAGAATAAGAGAATGCCTGAGTTTGGAAGGTACCTGAATCTGGAGATCATCTGGTCCCACATCCTGCCCAAGAATTTGCTCCCTAGTTCCTTTCACAGAAGGGGTAAATCTTTGCTTGGTGCATTGAAACATTGAAGGCAAAAAGGACAGAAAGAAGTAAAAATGTAAAAACCCAACAGAAATTGTGTAAATATGTAAATTTTCAAGTTGAAGATACAGAACAAAACTTTCAAAGAGAGAGGTAGCACTGTCTTCATCTTTTAAAGTATCTTTTGAAGGCCTGATGAAACTTTGGCTTAGCTGAATACCAGCTCTACAATTCAGAGGGAAATAATGGAATCAAAGAATGGGTAGGGTTGGAAGGGACCACAGTTCAGCCTCCCTTCTCAAGCAGGGTTTTCCTAAGCTGCTTTTAATGCAGCCCAGACACAGCTGGCCTGGGCTGTGAGGGCAGTGATGGATCGTGTTGAGCTGCTCATTAAGCAACACCTCGAGTCTTCCTCCTCAGGGCTGCTCTCAGTCCATCCTCTGCCCAGGCTGTCCTTGTGCTTGGGGCTGTCCTCAGCCACATGCAGGACTTTGCACTTGGCCTTGATGAACTTCATGAGGTTTGCAGTGGCCCCCCTCTCAAGTCTCTTGAGTGTAGTGCCTGTGCTACTCAGAAGTCAGACCCGGTGATCGAATGATGCCCTGTGGCTTTACTTATTTATAGCTTAATTATTTATAGCTGACACTGAGCTCTTGCTGATTTGGAGTCATTAATACTCCAAAACATGCTCCAGAATTTCCCTAAACTACAAAGACCATTAATCACACCTTCTCGTATTCTCCCTCACCTTTATGAGGAAAAAAACCCAACATTATTCTTCATATGTCTGAAAGAATAAAAGAATTCAGTGGGGAAAGGAAATAGTGAGTAAGAATATCCATACACTGCTAAGTTCTCACTTGACTGATTCAGAGATAAAAACTTGATTCTATATCCATTGGAGCCTCTGACACCAGATAAGAGGTTTTCAGCATTTTTATCATGCACCTACAATATAAGATGTGTTGCAACAAGAGTAATAATGAAATTATTAGGGCAAAATGAAAAAAAAAAACTTTTTTTTTTTTCTCAAGATTTGTTCTAAATTGTGTTCTTAGTTATGCTGTGGCTAATATTGATTAATTCCAACCCGTTGCTTTGCTTCTGTTTTAAGGCACTGACATGAAAGCAAATGCAAAATTTGTATATTCAGACCATAACACATACACTTATAAAAGTTTGGTCCACAGTGAGTTGCTAATGTTCATATTATATTTCTTAATATGCTTCTTGAACTTTAAAATTCTTTTATTTTGTTTTTTGTGAGAGATATGGCTTATCCTATCCTGGCATGGCATCAGATATGTAAAAATTCACGGAGAGAATTTGTCTTTTGCCAACTGCAATATGATTGACAGCCTGATGTTTTCATACCCACAAAAAAATCCCAGGGAGAACAATTACAGTAGTTGAAATTATTGTGCTTCATTTTACTGTAGTGGAGCAGAATCTGAAATATTTGGTAGAGTTTGCTAGAGTGGAGTGCTTGAATGAATAATGTTTATTGTCATCTTTTGAAAGAATGAGCAGTATTTGAATCAGATTTATCACCTAATGATGCAATACATAAGTATATCCCAATTCAATTTTATACTTCCAAAAATTGAAATGCTAACAAAGATACTTGAAAGGCAGCAAAAGAAAATTACATCTTCCCCCATTGCAAATGTCCATATTCACCAGAAATGCCCCGTTCCAAGTTAGTATAAATTCTGCTTGCCTGAAAAATCCACAAGTGTATTATTTGCTGAAATTCACCATCTAAGGACATGATATTGAAGTGGTACAAATTATTAACAAAAAGCATGCGGTCAGATGCTGACATCTTCACAACATAATCAACTTCAGTGATAAAATCTAGGCTGATAGCAGTCTAATCTTTTGACAGATGCTGAAAGAACACAAACTTACAGGAAAACTCCTCTTGACATTTAAGAAAAAATAACAGGTATACTACCAAGCACAGTTTGAGTTCTATGGACAGTTCATTTAGTCCAAGAAGGGTTTGAACAGAGAGCTCCCCAAAATTGTGATGATAATGGCAGGAACCTTCAGAGATTAACTGTTCAAAGTGATTAATGCATGCTATGATTGAGAGTATGACTCAACAGAAAATCAAGGATTTGATAAAACCAGTGGTAACAGACTGTATGTTTTTTCCCTATTCCTTATTGTTGTTGCTGCTGTTGTTGTTATCTGCAATAGGTTTTCCAGTGAGGACTAGGCATCAAAAAGCCGAGTGTGAAAGGCTGTTCCCAGAAGAGGATTTGCCTGTCAGAGAGCACTGAGGTTTCCAGGAGGAGCAGGCTCCTGCCTGCTGCCTGGCAGGCACTGTGGTGGGGACCAAGAAAGCCCTGACTGGAGCCAGCTGAAATTCACGCAATTGTTCTCATTCCCAGTGCTGCCCAACACAGAATGGAATGGAAAAGGAAGCTTGATTTTTTGCACAACTGCTCCTGCACTGCCCCTGAAGTCCCCAACTCAGTAGCACTTGGGTGATTAAGCTGAGCACAAACTCCTGAAAAGAACAAGTCTTTCCTGCAGTTAAGTTTGAACTTCAGGTGTCAACAAATTTAAAACCCCCTAGAATCATGCTTTCACCCCACACAATTTTTCTCTTCTCCTTACTCTTGATCCAGCCACTGAAGTTGCCAGTCAAACAACGCCTGAGGCAATTTTGAAATGCAGATGCTTGGTGATGGAAATTAATGTCTTCTTGGGAAAAACCATCAGTCTGAAATATTGATTGCAATACTTATTCTTTCACCAACAAAACATGCTGTAAGCTGCATAAAATTGTCCCTTAATTGTTTAATTTAAATCAGCTGTACAGGGACATATAAAGGAGGCATCTGTTCTTTAGCTACCAATAGACTTAGAAGGTGCTGTGATGGGAGTGGGTAGAAGTGGTTCATTACAAGTATCTGCAGCATGATCTAATTTTAAATGTGTAACAAAGGAATGCTGTATTTTCCAAAGATGAATATGATAACAATATATGTTTTCTTTCACAGAAATACCTCAGAGGGGTGCATTGATGTTCTGATGCAGATTGGTCTGAAAGATTTTTTTCCTGTTCTTTTAAAAATATTGAACACAACCTTGAATAGTATTTCAGCACTTTCTCAGGCTGAGGAATCAGAGATAAAAGCCTCTTCCCATAATACAGCATTTTTAATGGGAAAATGAAGCAAAAAACCTTTATCAACATAGGATGGTTTTTTTTCCTAATTAAGGAATCTACCTAAATCAGGGTTTGCAGTCTGTCTCTCTCTCTGTCTTAACATTTCAGCTTCCTTTGCCTCTTAATAGCTTTTATATGCTTCTATTACAGCTTAAAGAAGCAGTGTATTGTCCCTTTCCTTCCTCCAGTATAAATGCCTTGTGCCAAAACACAGAACCAAATAGAAATCTTCCTCAGTGTATATTAAGAGAGAGAAAACAGTAAGCCCACTCAATTCACTTGTTCTGTGAAATGGCCAGAGATGCACAATTCCCTTGTGACCTGCCCTGTGGCAGGGCTGCTTTGGGGAGGTGCCAAAGGTTGGTGTTTACAGCACCACATACCTTGTGATAGTAAACATCTGCTTTATCTGAAAGGGCTGAATCAAAGCGTGATGTGCCACACAGCTAATCACAGAAACTTTGTGAGACAAAATGTGCAGTGAGCAACCTACTGCCATGACTGCTATGTTCTCAGGAAATTGCAGCATTCAACTGGCTCTTGGAGTAGAATAGTATGATTTTGCTGTTTTGACTCTGTGCTGCTTGAAGTAGTAAAAATATTCCAGAGATGTCACTCTGCCATGAGACCTACCTGCCACCCCTTCTCTTTCGCCAACAGTAAAATTTTTTTGTTTCCTCTAAACAAGAAACAATTAAGATATTCCTATAATTACGTAGTATTTTAAAACTTGCCTTTTATATAGAAGGTGTTGCAGATGGTTTGAGGATCTTAACAAGGCTCAGTTGATCCTAAATTGCCCATTGATATTTTTATTTTCTTTAAATCTATGTTACACCTTCCTCTTCTGTGTTTCTTGGCTTAATGATTAAGGTTAGCCACTTTTCAGCCCCAAAGGCTCAAAGCAATAATTTTGCTATTGTGCAGTTAATGTCAGGGTGGTTTTTTGTTTTTTTTTTTTTTTTTTTTTTTTTTTTCTTTTTGTTCATTGAGTTTGTTTTTTTGGATTTGGTTGCACTATTAACACTCCCCCTGCCAGAGCAGACTAGACATCCTAAGTAAGTCTATGCACAAAATCTGCTTTTCTGTCTAGGAGATAATAAAACAGTGAAGACATCCTTTCTGTTAGCTTCTATCCAGAACAGATTTCTCTGAGCAGGTGTTGATTGCAGGAAGTTTTAATCCAGATTCAGAAATACTAGTGACATCCTGCTTTCTGAAAGGTGATGTGAAGCATTTTCTCATTATGACAGTCAGATTCTCCCTTTAAGGAATCTCATGTTTTGCAACTGAAATCAACATATCCATTGGGGGAAAAAAACAGACTTAGCTTTGTTGCGAGTTTTTCATTTTTAATCCTCAGTCCATGTGAAAAGGTAGTGTAGCCACAAGATCCTTGCCTTGGATGGTCACACTACTGAATACCTGCATTACAAAGTCTTTCTCAGTTTTGAAAAGTATTTACAGAAAACACTACAGCAACATTGAGAACCAGCTAGTTGGAGTTTTTAACTGTTCTTTAAAATACATGAGATGTCCAAGCAGGGAGGTGATCACTAGAAGAAAAACACAGGTAACCCAGAAAAGCATATGCCATTTTGCCTTTCTAATTTGCAGTCAAATTACAAAAATAGTGCAATATTGTTTATGTAAGGTGTGTTTTAAGTTTGTTTTCTTTCCCTACGACTATTTTTCTAGGAAGCCTCACAGGAACATGTGTCTTTTAAGGATATGAAACAGAAAAACCAGAACTATGAAGACAAAAATCAAATTGAGGCAGTTTATAATTCACCAGTATTCAGTGGGACAATCTTCAGCATATTGCTCACACTTCAAGGTTATTGTCTTAGCATAAAACAGCTTATAGGGGGAAAAAAAAAGCATTTACATGGACTTTTACTAAAGTTAGTGTGATTATCTGTGGGACTGGTAGTTAAATGGACTGGTGCCTGTCGGTTGTGCTATCACTTCAGTCTGTAAAACCAATTTTCTTGCAGGCAGTCCATATGTCATTAGCATTGTAAGTGCTACAAGAAAATAATTAGCTCCTGGTGTACTCTGTAGCTAAATCACTGGAGCAGAAATGATCAATAAAACAGTCAATAGCAAATAATTTTGTCCTATTTTATTAATGCTGTTAGAACTCATGCACTTTCCAATCTGGTTTATCTGCACATTATGAGACATTTCATGTCACACTACAACTTTCATCACAATGACACTGATCACACAGCTATACAATATAGTTGATAGAGGCCAGCTGTCAAAACCAGTAGGTGTCTGGGAAATCAGTAATTCGTTACAGATGTAAAATTTACTCACACAATGTTATGAGGTGCTTAGCTAACAGATCTGATCAGACAGAAGTTGGAAGGGGGAAATGAGGGAGTTTAAAACCAGGTACCAGAGGTCTTAGCATACATGACTGAATATTCACGGAATCACAGAATTATTTGGGTCCAAAGATGCCTTAAAGATTATCTAGTTCCAACCCATCTATCATGGGAGGGCCAGTTTCCACTAAACAAGGTTGCTAAGAGCCCGATTCAACCTGACCTTGAGCACTTCCAGAGATGGGGCATCCATGACTTCTCTGGGCAAACTGTTCCAGTGCCTCACCACTACCAAATAAAAAATTTCTTCCTAATATATAATCTAAACTTAGCCTTTTCTGTTCGGAAGCCATTCCTCCTTGTTTTATCTTATCTGTCCTTGCCAAAATCCCTCTCCAGATTTCTTGCAGCCTTCCTTTTGGTACTGGAAGGTGCTATAAGGTCTCCCCAGGACCCCAGAGCCCCAACTCTCAGCCTGTCTTTGGAGGAGAGATGTTTCAGTCCTGTGATTATTTTTGTGTCCTTCCTCTGGACTGACTTTAACTCACTGTCTTGGAGTCTCCAGAGCTGGACACAGTACTGCAGGTGGCATCTCACAAGAGGAGAGCAGAGGGGCAGGATCACCCCCCTTGCCTTGCTGGTCTCTCAGCTTTTGATGCAGACCAGGACACAGTTGGCATTCTGGGCTGTGAGTGCACATTGCTGGTTCATGGTCCACCAAGAACCACAAGGCCTTCTACTCTGGGCTGTTCTCAGTCCACGGCCCAGTACGTATTTGCACCTGTGATTGAGTGTGCAGGACCTTTCACTGGCTCTCACTAAACCTCGTGGGGTTTGCACAGGCCCACCTGCCAAGCCTGTTCAAGTCCATGTGAATGGCATGCCATCCATCCAGTGGGTCTGGAGATCAGTATGGCTGTGGTTGCACTCAGTTCCATTGCCCATGTTACCAACAAAGGTGTTCAAGGACATTGTACCCAATACCAAGCCCAGAGGAACATCACTTGTCAGCACTCTCCACTTGGACATCTACCCATTGACAGCAGCTCTTTGAGGGTGACCATCCATCCAATTCCTTACCTACAGAGTGCTTCATCTGTCAAATATGTGTCCCTTCGGTTTAGAGACAGGAATGTTATGCTGAACAGTGTCAAATGCTTTTCAAAATTCCAGGCAGATGACACCAGTTGCTCTTCACTTACCCACCAACACTGTAACCCTGTCATGGGCCACCAAATTTACCAGGCACCATCTGCATGTAATGAAGCCACGTTGGCTGTCACAGATCACCACCTTATTCTCCATTTGCCTCAGAACTCTACTGAGGATCTGCTCCATGATCTTGCCAGGCACTTATGTGAAACTGAATGGCCTGTAGCTCCCCAGGTCTTGGTTCCTTCCCTTTTAAAAAATGGGGCTTATGTTTCCCCTTTAACCAGTCATGAGGACTTCACTAGACTGCCATGCCTTGTCAAATATGATGGCTTAGTCACTTCCTCAGCCAGTTCCCTCAAGACCTACAGATGCATCTCATCAGGTCCAATGGACTTGTGAAACTTCCCATTCCTTAGATGACCTCAGACCAGATCTTCTCCTACAGCAGGTGGTTCCTCATTCTCCTAGTCCCTGCCTTTGCCCTCTGCAATTTGAGTAATGGGAATGCTTGCTAGCAAAGACCAAAGCAAAAAAGGTCATTGATTACCTCAGTTTTCTTCTCAGTTTTCCCAGGGAGTCAGGTCCACCATTTCCTTCCAGAAAGGGCCAACATTTTGCCTGGTTCTCCTTTTATTATCAGCATAAATAAAGAAGCTTTTCTTGTTGCCTCTGACAATCCTGACCAGATTCAATTCTATCAGTACTTTAGCTTTATTAACCTGATTCCTGGGTGCTTGGAGAATATCTCTGTTCGTCACAGGATACCTGTCCTTGCTTCCACCCCATGTAGCCTTCCTTTTTGTGTTTGAGTTTCTCCAGGAGCTCCTTATTCATCTCTGCAAGACAGGTTTTGTCTGACTACCTCTTTGTTGGGATGCTTTGCTCCTGATCTTGGAGGAGGTGATCCTTGAATATTAGCCAGCTTTCATGGGCCCTTCTTCTCTCCAGGGCTTTGTCCCATAGCACTCTACCAAACAGCTTTCTGAAGAGACCAAAGTCTGCTCTTCTGAAGTCCAGGTTAGGGAGCTTGTTGTGCACCATCCTGGCTTCCCTAAGGATCTTGACCTCCACCATTTCATGGTCATTACAGCCAGGGCTGTGCTTGAAGTTCACATTCCACACCACAAGTTCCAGCACCTCTTCTCATTGTCACCTCTATCACTTAGAGAAGGAAGTTATCAGCAGCACAGTCCATGAAACCTCCGCATTGCTTATGCCATGTTGTGTTGTCTGTCCTACAGATACTGGTGTCATTGAAGTCCCCCACATGGATCAGAGCTTGTGAACATGAGGCTGCTCACATCTGTTTGTAGAGGGCCTCATCTGCTCAGTCTTCTTTGTTTGGTGGCCTGTAGCAGACCCCCAGTGCAATGTCACCTGTCCCTGCCCTCTCTTTAATCCTGACCCATGAGTTTCTGGTCTGTTCCCCATCATCTGCAGGCAGAGCTCCATGCACTACTGCTGGTCACTGACACGGGGGTGACACCCTCTTCTCATCACCCCACCTGTCCCTCCTAAAGAGCCTGTATCCTTCCATTCCAGCTCTGCAGTCATAGGAGCCATTCCACCACGTCTCCATGATGCCAATAAGATCACAGCCCTGCAGGCTTGCACTTCTATAATTCCTCTTGTTTATTCCCCATATTGTTTCTTCCCCATGCCATTTACATAGGGGCATTGAAACTGGGATCCTGATGAATCTGACTTATTGGCTGGAGCAGCTGGAATTCCTTCATGCTGCAAAGGAATGATGTATATCTCAGGATTATTATGAGGCATAAGGCTCTGCAGTCAGCAATCCCATGGCATCCAGAATTACTGCCATCACATTTTGTCTTTGTTGGTGCTGTGGAGGTCAGAAATGCTGGTGACCCTTTTTTCTGTGTTTAATGGCTCTACTGTTCATGGTTTTCATCCAGCAGAATCACATTGATTGGAATTGGAGGAAATAAGACTGCACACAGAAGTCTGCACATAGCCTCTATTTGTATAAATTTGCATTTACATTATATTTGCATCTGGGGAGAGCCCACATACTATATTTTTCACAGTGCAGCTGCAATGTCTTTGGAGCCTGGGTGCAGTGGTTGAACATATGTTATTCAGTGCCAGACTAGTTTAGCTCTTTTAAAATCATCAGGAACTGAGTAGTAGATTAATTAAATACTGTAGTGTTTATTTGTAATTCTAGCACTTCCTCTTCTTCTTGTTGAGCCATCATTTTATAGTAGGATTGAAATTCTAATTTTAGTTGCATTTACAGGCAAAGCATTGATTTGAGAAAACAGATCTTAAAAGTCTAAATATGACTGGCCAAAAGGGTGTCAAAATAGTTAGGTAAAAGGAGAAAATTATAAACCACATGAGTGTATGATGAGTATTTCAAGAGCTAGAAGACACTGTTAGGTAAGAACATAATAAGGTACCACTTCTTTGGTGATGGAAAGAGAGAACCAGTGAAAGGCAGCTGAAATATAACAAATATCAACACAAAAAAAAAAGCAGTATGTGACAGCAAGATGAACACACATTTAAAACATGTGCTGAATGATTCTACCAAACTTAAAGATGAGAGGAGAAGGTCTGCAAAAATAATTGTTTTGTGGAAATGAGTGTTAGGAGGATTCAGGCAGTCACAACAGGGAGCTGCTGCAGCTTTTACCCTACCCTTAATCATCAGAAAACTTAGTCTGAATGTCTATGAAAACCTAGGTCAGAAAAATCTCTTAGTCTTAGGTCTGTGTTTTCACCAAAAAACAATGGAAATATCATTCTTAGTATAACTGGAAACTAATCCAGTAGAAGATGTACTATTAAAGAACAAAGATTTTAACAGATAATCCTAAAGATTCTCCTCTCAGACAGAACTAGGCAAAAAGAGATTTCCATTACATACTTTACATATTACTAATTTTTTTTGTAAATAGGAGCAAGCAATTGGAGAAACATTATGTTTCTTGTCTCTGATAAATAAAATTAATTGACAAAATCTAATAAAAATATAATATTGTATGGGAAATATCTTCAAACTTTACAATGTCTTTACCAAGGGTTTTCTGAATGTCATTATCTATAGGGAAGCAACAGCCTGTCTTTAACTCAGTAAAGGCTCTTGATTTTCATTAATTTCAAATGAACACTTTTCATTCCACTTTGTGTCAACTATTAAATATATAAACATAAAACCACATTCTCAATTGCAAGACAGTCTGAGAAACACAGGATTCTTTACCATATTAGACTCACTGGAAACAAATTCGGAAGTCAATAAAAAGTTAATAGACCAAAGGATGGTGTAACGGCAGAACAGCTTGCAATTCTGAAATTATTTGAACATATTAATTTGTAATTGTATCTACTTATCGGCATCTTCATATATTGGCATTATGTACACCTTCTAATCACTCATTACTGATGCACATTGCCTGGCATGATGCAGGCTGGTCCCCACCTCCTGAGATGGGACAGTGCCTACTTACTGCTGCTTGCTCCCTCCTCTCACTCCTGGCACCTTCCAACCCTGCAGGAATCTGTGGCCCAGGAAGCACCAGAAGGAATTATGGAGTTTTTGTATCTCAGCTCATTCTGTGTTATCTGCTCCCATAATTTCATTTGATAACTTATTACAGAACTGTAAGCTAGTACCCTCAGTGCTTCGCTGTAATCCTTGGTCTAACCATGCATTACCTGGAGAGTCACTTCCTCTTCACTCTTGAGTTTGACTCCTGCTGGCTGGCTTGAAGGCTGTATAGTTCTTACACTGGAATTTTTTTCCATACCCCCAACCCATGCCAGTGAATATTTTATAGACCTGCACCATAAACCTCTTGTCAGTTGTCTCTGTTTCAGGCTGAGCAGTCTGTATCTATTTAAGTTACTGCCTACGCAGCAGCTCTCCTGGAAGCTTTGATCATTTTTTATGTGTACTGATTTTCACCTGCTATTTTATTATCCATGCCATGTCATTATAGTCTTCTGCCACTCTTTATTATCTTTTTAACTAGCTTTACCCTCAACCTTTTCACCCTGAACAGCTTTTGTAACTGATCACTTCCTTAAGTTTGAGTCCAGAGCATTTATTCCCCTTTATAAATATGAGGGCACGTTCCCTTATTTTATGAGAACTTTAGGAGCTTTTAAAAAGGAATCTGGTCCAAATGCTTTTATAAAATCATATACACACAGCAAACAGACCCTCTTTGTCCATCTTCTTCATTTTCAGCATAATGTAGTAGCTCTGTTAGATGGGACTTGCCTATACAAAATTTATGTGACTTTTCCCAAGTAATTACTACATATAATTTCCTCCTCATATAGGCTTATTTATCAGTATTTCATTGCACCTAACTGGAATCCTGTCCATAAGTGGCCCCACTGCAGCCTGGTATTGTAATACAGAAGCAATTGTAAACCTAAAGTTATGCATCTGTTCAGATATTTAACATTTTGAGAGCTTCTGGGTGAACACCATGAAGAATTTGCAATTTTTTATTTTTACTTTTTTTTTTTTTTAATTTGCTGCCTCATCTCTTGACATTTTATTCTGAGATAGAGCCTTCATTGTGTTTCCCAAAGACTCCTGGTGTGGAAACTTTTCATGAGTTCCTCTCAAGGTAAATGAAAATGAAATTCACTCAATTTTTTATAGTATTGCACTACACCAGTGAAATAATGCAGGCACTGCATGGGTTCTGGTTGTTGTGGTCTATTCACAAGGAACAGACAACTATTATAGGTTTGAGACACAGGAACTCCACATGCTAGGTTTGCAGATCAGCAATAATTTATACATGTCTCCTGGCCACCTGATGCTTTTTAAGATGAATCTCTGCACAGCCCTGGTAGAATCTAATTATTCTGGCTTATATATTAGCCAAAACTCACTCCTTCAGCCATATTATTGTCTTATCTTACCTTTTAATCATATAAGCAAGCTCAGGATATGTTCTTAATGTTTAAAATTGTTTCCAACTTCAGTGCAAAGGTGAGTGTTAATCAACTTCTGTTATTAACTTCTTTAAGCCTGTTCTGGTATGAGAAAATATGTACATCTCCAAATAGCAATCAGATAGTGACTGTCCAAAAGATAGCCAACATCATGGTGGCCTCAAAATTTGTTGGAGAACTACTGGTCTAGCAACCCATTATCAAGATTGGATTTTATAGCTTCCTTTCTGTTTTATCTCCACAGGATACCCACTTAAATACAATTTAAAGGTTAGATGCTTCCTTATACTTGTGCAGCTAAGAACTAAATTTTGTTGTAAGGGAACTGTGACTTAAAATCACTGAGCAATAGCAAATTGACATTTTCTACCTCTCCTTCTGCAGAAAACTGTCCAAGTGTTACTATAAAATTGAATTATGAAAGTTTCTAATAGCTATTAATGACTTCATAATGTTTTTTCTTGCAGCAGAAAAACTTTTAAAACCCCCCTGACTAGCAGTCCTTTCTTGTTGCTGTCATTGTTACAATAATAACTGTGTTTTCCTTCTAACCAGTGGTGGAGGCTGAACTCCTTAGTTTTATTTCTAATCCTAAATATTCTGACTCAGTGTGGCATGGAACATGACTCTCAGCAATGATACCATTTACAGGCAATGGTTATAATACCAAGGCCAACAGTGTTTAATGGCAATTGAGGTCCTTAATTAATAACGTTTTAAATCCTAGGACAATCTGTTCATTAAACATTGCAGTAAAACTGCTCAAAATTCATGCTTTTGTTCCAATGGTACCCAGAATCATTGCTCTTCTAACAGGTTTCACCAGTCTCTCAGCTAAATCTGACTGATATAAACTGCTTTGCTACATAGCTAGGAAAAAAAGAGTATGTTTATTTTACAGCCTGTGGTAATCCTGGCTGATGAATCTGCATCTTGGTTCAGCTGGTAGCTGCATCACTACAAAGCCTCTGTTGCAGAATGGCCCAAGAAGGAAATTACATGGCTGTGATTAACATCTTGGAGATTTGCCTCCAAGGCATCAAATATCACCCAGAAGGATTAACACCACATCCTCACCACCTAAAGCAAGCCCAGGAGTAGGAACATCTTTTACATGCAGCCCTTTCTGACCAAAGAACAAGGAGCAGCATCTCAGTAAGTGTCTGCCCCCGGGGGCAGCAGCTCCTTTGGGGATCCATTAGCATCCAGTGAGATGGGGATTCACTTTGCTGGCAGATCATGGCAGGGAAAACACAGCTGAGAGCTCCTGAGGCAGCTCTAGTGTGGATTTCTGTCGGGTCCTGGTGCACCACTCTATCAGCTAAAACCTAGGAACTGTTATGCAACCTTTGGTAGTTAAAGGGCATCTTCTGGAGAAGTTGAAGGCATTCCAGCTGCTACTCTGTCCATCTGTGCTAGCACATGCTCCAGCTCACATGACAGGGAAGAAGCTGTTTTTTGGCAAAGCATTTCCACCTCTCTCATCATTGCAGAGGTATCTGTCCCATCTGCCTTCTGCTTCAGACAACTGTAATTTGAGAGCAGCACTCTGGCAGTGACGACTGAGAGCTGTGATTGGATAAGTACTAGAATCAAGACTGACATGAAAGTCTAGTTAAATTAAATAATGTTTGCAGTCAGAAAGGTCTGCCTCCGTCTGCTACTTTTTCCGAGTCATTTTCCATCAAAAATCTTTCTGAGATAAGTACTTGCAGTTCACATTTAAGATACATCTTAACCTTTCAGGTAAATGCTAAATTATCTTCTTTGCCTTATGATTGCTAATTCTTTTTTAAAAGTCAGGAATAAACCATCAGATGTGTTTAAATTGACATCTGTACAATGCCAGATGTCATTCATCTAGGTTGGTATAGTAGGACTAAGGTTTATTTCCTTTGCTGGTATTATTCACAAAGATGGCACACTTTGTATTTAGAGCATTCTGCTCTTGTGACAGCAGTTCAATATAAATTTTCCACCTGAACCCAGTCATTGTGTTCTCAGTCCAAGTATTTCTTTCAAGGACTGTGGGTCTTGGGCAGTTTCAACTGAAGTTTTGGTAAGAGAAACATTACAGAGAGAAAAATTCCCTTTCATTTTGAGTGGTGCACCAGGATCTGATAAAAACCTATCCTAGAGCAGCTTTTGTTTCTTTAAAATTATTTTGCCCTTAAAATATAAATTTATACAAGAGTATAAATATTGCTTATGCAGCTTTTTATGGTCATCACAATGTTGAGAGTTTTGGTAAACTTTTCATTTACAATCACTTTGAGCCACATTCAGTAAAAGACTTTGATGTTTTAAAGTTACTGAGGGCAAAATCTGCAGCTAAATTCTACATCCTGGAATAGGTCAGAAATTTTTGCTGCACTGCAGAGCTTGGGCCTGCAGGGCAGTTGTGCCATTCAAATTCCATAGCTGAAAACCCACTCCTCAATATTCCTGAGCTGAATGTGCAGGTGGTGTTTGCCTCACCTCCACAGTTATGCACCTCTTAAAGCAGAAAAGTTGAAAATTCCCAGTCCTTGGAGTAATTCACATCACTCCTTTCCACTAGCAAATGGGAGTTTGATGAAGGAACCCCTCTGACACCACCTATTGGTACGTGGCTGTTGTACAAGCAAAAATGATGGAATTTTGGGAATTCCCATTGATAGAGAAAAAAGATCTGTGTCCAGTGGTTACGGCAATGGAAGGAGGAGGAAAAGGCTGCTCTCTAACTTCTGGGCTGGTTTATATCCTTGGTTGTATTTATTCCATAATTAAAAATAATTTAAATTTAGTAGCAGCATAGGAAAGCACCAGAGAATATTTCCATACTAAACTAGAACACCCTCCCTTCCAAACAAACATTGCGATTTTCCTAGGGTTTTTTCAGTGGTGGATCTGTGACAAAACCACTGAAATATGTGCTCATCAAAACACGTGGTAATGTTTATAATCCCTGGGAGAGAGGAGAGAAAGAGCAAGCCGATTAGCATGTGTATTTCATGGTGAACTTCCAAGAAAAAAAGCATTAATTGACTTCTGAGATTGTACTGTAGATTTATGCTCTCTTCTTTTTAAGCTAGAATATTTACCCAGGTAAAGATTTGTGCCATGGCTGCAGTACATCATGTTTTGGAACTCAGTGAATGGTTATCTCCCTGAAATTCTTGATTTAGGTTTTAGGAGTGATTATTTGCAGTGTTATTTTGATGGTTTTAACTAATCTGAGGATATACTGCTAGTGGTTCCGATAAATTTTTACATTATTTCATTTTGACTTTAATTTGGTATCTGTACCTATGAAGTTTTAAGTGATTGGGAAGTACTTATAGAAGGCTTAAGTATTATGTCCTCTTTGAATTGATTCCTGCTTATTTATTATTTTTAATAAAATTAATTAAAAGCATATTCAGTCACTTTTTCTTCAATACATGGTTTTAGATGTGCCATTGGAAAGGAACTAATTACTTTCTTTACCTGTGGCTCACTCTGGAAGACTTAATAGGGTGAACAGGAGAGGATTATCCAGTCTGAATGAGTGAATGCACACTGGTTCTAAGAGCTTGGTAACTGCAGACATGGCTTGGTAAAAGCAGAGGTCCCATTAATTTCATTTGTAACCAGAATTCCCTTTTCTATTGTGATTTCCTGTCACAGATTGGCTAATAAAAAAGAAGTCTCAGTGCACAAGAAAATTTTCAGCATATGATCTTAATTCAAATCAGACTAAACCCAACTTTTTATAAAAATTTAAAATGAAGCATAAATTCCCCAGAGCCATCAACTGTTCTGTGTTGAATATGACATTCTTGTCAGTTTGCCTAAGAATAGCTGTAACATTGATTTATGAGAGCAGTTGCAGGGTATTTCAGCATTCTCCTGCCCACAGCTGATATGTTGGTGGGATGCTGAGACACTGACCCTGATGCTCAGAGCATCTGTAACTCTGGGATGGACACAAACTTGTTTCAGCTCCATGGGAATTATGCTGAGTCTGAGATGCTTTGAATTAAGTACTTCAGGCTTACTGAGCTGGTGGTTCCAAGCAGAAGTTTTTCTCTTCACAAAGGGTCTGAAACTGCTGAAGACACGTACAGGTTTATAAAATGTCCTAATAAGTCCTGCAATCAACTGAAACAGTGCAGTTTTTAATAACTCTCAGTTGCATATCTCACCCCTGGGCTGAACAGATTACACTGCAGTCCAGTCTTCATTTTGAAAATTAGGTTTCAAAATGTGCCCCAAATTCTTCAAATACTTTCAAACATTTTTTTTTTTTTTCAGCTGAGCCTACAAAGACCCTGAAACAACAGCTCCAAGCTACCCTTCTGATGTCTTCTGGAGGATTAACTGGAAAAGGTGGAAGCTCACCAAGTCACACCTTCAATGGACCACATCATCATTACAGCAGAGAATTTTGTACAGTCACAGAAAATATCTGCAGAGCCAGCAGGTTCCTCAGCTCCCAGCTGTCATAGTACTTCAAGAGGGAGGAAAACCCAAGCCACCAACAACCTCCCACGTGAAGTGCCAGCATGTATTGTACTCTGATGCACAACCTATCCAAGGTCTATAGCAGTGGAAACTAAAATCTGCTTTTTACTGCAGCCTCTGGCAGTAACTCTCTGCATCAGCAGAACATGGAGAACAGGGAGAACAACACTCCAATTCTTCAAAATAGAAAACTTTGTCTTCCAGAAGCTGAACAGGGAGGATCAGAGATGGCACCCAAACAGAAGTGAGGAGGAAGCACTTCTGTTCAGAAAAGATCAGCACTGGCACTCCTGTCAGCCAGGTTTTGAAACAAACAAACATACAAACAACAACAACAAACATACAAAAAGCCCAACACAACTTCAGGTGGGATTCAGATTGAAACTCACACTCCTAGATTTATGTTTCTGCTATGTCAGCCTACCGAACATGAACCAGGATCATACAGCTGATAAAGCATAGAAAACTAGTGCTGTACGATACACCTTACAGCCTCTGAAAAATCTGTGTGTGAGGGTAGTGGTGAAGGGGTGGAGCCTTTGGGACGACATTTGGAGACCCAGAGGGATTTCCCATAGCTCCTAAAAAGATGTTAGTTGACCATCTAATAGTTTGCAGATTATTTATACCCTGGCTGTTTAAGCAATCATGGTAGCCAACAGGCAGCTTGAGATGTTTGTCTGCACTTGGTACTCTGGGGTGAGCACCTGAGAGAGCTGAAGGGCAGGTGTGACCCAGGACTGATGAGTGTCACACACATCCTGGAATATTATCTAGAGAAAAGGCAGGATGCCTCAGTGCTGTCCAGAGTGGCACTGGACATCTACAAGTGAGCAACTAATTTCAGCTTAGAAGCAAATCACACTTCATTGAAGTACAGAGACCTGTTGGCCTCACTAAATTTAAAGACACATTTCTGAACTGAACAGCTCTCCATATGCATTACCTCTATCCCCACTGTCTGCAGAGATTTAAGATCTTACTCAAAAGGCAAATGCTCCAAGTTCACCTACATTTTTTAGGTGTCTGGAGCTGGAATGTAGCATAAAGCTTAATTTATTTTTATTTTTAAAAAATCTTGGCTATGTGTTAGATGCCAGTGAGACTGTGGATCTCATTTAACAAAAAAAAAAAAAAATCCTGTAATTCCTACAGAAAGTGCATATAGTCCCAGATAGGGCTGTTGTATTCAAGCACACTCAATACCCCTGCTTTACATATGAGTCCTGAATACCTGGCACTTGAAGATTACATGCTGCACTGCATCAGGCACCCATGGTGGATCTGAATGTGTCTGTATTTAGGACCTTAAACAATGTCTTCTGTGATGGATTCAAAAGGAATAGACAAACTATAAGAGTGAGCTTCATTTTTCCCAAATTGTGTAAACCACAGATGCTTTGTATTTAATAAAAAGATACCACTTGATGTTGACTTCCTGTGGTCCTTTTTATTAAGTGTTACTTTCCAATGCACCCTGAGAGAGAATAATAATAAGCTCTGCCACACTTGCTGCACAGAACCCATTAAAACATCGTCTGTCCTTGCCCTGTGAAGATGTGCCCCCTGAGAGGTGGTATGAACATTGATTTTCAGAAAATAAAGAAGAAAATTACTTGCCAAAGAGCAAATATAAATTTCAAAAGTCACATGCACCACTGTGGCACTTTAGAGAACACACTGCAAACTTTGATTATAATTGAACCAATCTGACTGCTGCTTGTCAAACTGAACATTCAAATGACTATTTGAATGCTTTCTCATTTCATACAATTGCATCTAAAGGTGTCCTCCCTCATTTCTTGGGCAGAAACTTCAAAGTCATCTCAAAAAATTTAGTCCATAGCACAGCAAATGTCACCTTTTGGTGACTCTGAACTGGCTTGGGAGAACAATGAAAATCTACATTTCTTCCTATAAACATTTTTTCTGAGTAACTCTGGGATAATACTCCTCCTCCTCATGCTGCTCTGTCCATGGCTACAGGGAACTGTGTTTGGCTGCAAAGCATCTTGAGAGCTGCAGGTTCAGCAAGTGTTCTTAGACTACTATTCCAACAGAAGCAATGGGACCAGAGTCACAACAGAGATAGCATGAAGCTAGATGCAGAATCAAACAGGTGAAAATGGTGCAGGGTTTTGAAAAGTGGTTTTGTTCTGCTTCATTCCACAGCAACAATTACCACTAAAAACCTGGAAAAGTCCTATATGTAGCAGAGGAAAGGAAGAAAATGAAAATGGTTAAGGCTTTGATGATACAAGGTATTAATTTCAGCTTTTACCTTAATGCTGTCCTTAATCCTTTTCCTTTTTAAATACAAGTTTTATAAGAAAAGCTCTTGTGTGAATGTATTTGAAAAGACTAATTTCTTACTTTCAGGGGCTAAAAATAGTTGAGGGAGTGCAGACCTCATTGCTGCTGCTAAAACTGCTTCCTTTGGAGCCAAGCAAGACCAACACACAGCAAAAAAGAGAAGGGCAGAGGCACAGCTTTGTCTCCAGTGCTGCCTGGTGTTTGCCGCTGCTGGGGGCAGCTGTGCTGCGGGCACTCCTCAGTCACCGTGCTGGCGCTGTCCCTGTGCCAACAGCTCCTGCTGGCACTGCCACGCTTCCTGAGCCTCCTGACCCTCGTGGCACCACTGCCTGTGACCACGCCACTCTGCAGGACTGTGCAGCCTGAGCGCAGACTGCTCTGGTGGCACTGAGGCAAGTTAGAGACTGGCACTAGGTTGCTGCCTTTTGCAGGGTGTTTTTGTAAGGCTTAATCGTGCTCTGTGCAAAGAGCCCAGAATGGGCTCTGAATGAGCATCTTTCAGGACTTGCAGGCAAAAGCACCACTTGACTGAGTTCAGTTTATGAGTCTGTTAATTAATTCAGATAAGGCTAATTAGCACAGCACTACAGCACCATGGCCCTGCTTCTTGCAGGGCCAATAAGAATTTATGAACCTCACAGTCCTGCCTCCACATTAAAGCCTGAGAATTTCTCCCTGTTTGGCAGGGACCAGGGCACCTTGGGCACCTTGGAGAGGCTGAGTTGGTGCTACAGGCAGGTACCTACAGTACTCACTGGCCAAGAGCCCATGCTTCTCCTAGTCCACACCCAGGGCAATCATACCCCCACAGTGTGCTCTATCCAGCTTGAAAAAGACCAAGATGGGGTTTGTTGTTTCAGGTTGAAAGAGTTAACTGCTTTTCAGCTTATTCTAGCATCTCCATTTATAGGTAGTGACTTAGGTTTGCCTGAGTTGTCAGACAGTGTGTCATTCCTGTATTAGTCATAATTTAGTTACATGTTCCTGCATCATTTTAATGTATGTCAGATATGATTCATCTGGAATGCTATTTCTACTATCATGCAGAACTTACCCAACTGATATTCCAGGTTACTGCAGATCTTGGGAGAATCTTAGAATAGGAAACATATTTAAGCACTGGAAGAAAAATAAAAAATAAAAAGAGGAAAAAAGTCAAACCAAGACTGTGAAGTTGAGGCTGTGGGTAAAGAAGCACAAAAAGTCAGTAAAAATTAATAGGTGCTGTGTGTGCCTAGTTCAAGAATTTTAGCTTTCAAGGTCAGCCATCTGCCATCCCACAATATAAACTTGTGAATACTTTCACATAGAAAATCACTGCCACTCAGGACAGGAATCTAAGATAAATAAGAAAAATTACCTTCTTCAGACACCCTTTCTGTATTTTCTATAGAGTCTAAATAACCAGCTACATTTTCAGAAGTCAAGAGTTCAGCAGATAAGCCCCCCTTAGGCTAACTCAAAATTGAAAGAACAAAGATTTAGTTTAAATCCTTTTCCTATCTTAGGCTTTCTTGAGTAATTAGAAGCTGCAAACAAATAACATACATGCTACTCAAACATCCTTTTCTTCTCCCATTGCTGGTGTATCAGTTATGTGGAGCAGCCACCAATGAAAATGATACTGAACAAACCAGGCCTGAGTCCTCCAGGGGATCCCCAAGGTGAAAATCTCATGAAGTTCAACAAGCCCAAAGGCACTTGGGTCAGGACAATGCCCAGAATCAGTACTGAGTTACAATTCCTGAAAATTTCAAATATGATTAAGGTTTTGTCTGCCTGTGCTGCTTCAGGAATGAACTATCTGTGGGAATGGCCAGAGCATGTCTCAGTGATTGCGGAGACCCCATTTCTCTGTCTGTCAGCTTCCCAATGCCACACCTGGTGCTCCAGCAGGAGATCCTGAAAAATTCCCATATCTTATATTCAGAACTGAACACATAAACACTGTGAATTCAAGTTCCCATTTTGACTCAGACAACAGAGAGATTTTGAGCCCCCAAGGTGAAACTGCATCAGTGAGGCATAATGTAATGTGTGAGGGCAAGAATGCAGTCCCAAATACCCAAAAGGGCTGGTAACACTGTTCTGTTCCAGTAGGAAGCTTTGGTGGGCAAATATATGTAGAAATGTCAACAGTTATAACTAATTTCTTTCTTGGTCGATCAGCAACAAAATCTCTTTTAAAATGGACTGTCTGTGACAAGTCTACTGAAAAATTGTACCATGACTAGATCCATTAATCACTGTGTGACTGTAATACCTTAAAATGAAATCAATCCAAAATAATTGAAGCCTTTCTAAAGACCTGACTCAGGTTCTTGCACTGATTCTGCTCATGTCCAGCTGAGATAAGATGAGGGAATGATGACTGACTTAATTCATATACTTACTCTCTAAGAGATGAAAAAAAAAGAAGATATGAATGCTTCATAGATATGTCAATTATCTATGCTTGAAAAACTTGTTTTTAAATGAAGGTACTTAAAAATTGAGCCATCAACAATAAATAAAATATTGGTTTTACTTAATATAGATATAGATGTAGACACAGAGCTGTAGTTCACATACCATGGGAGTGGAAAGCACTTAGATCATCCATTCCCCATCACTCCCCAAAGTAGGTTCAGCTATCCTTATACCAGTCTTGAGAGACTTTTGATTTTTTGTCCTTTTCTTCATAAAACACAGAGAAAACTTTATTCCCTTTTTCTTTATAACTAATTTCTTGGAAAGTGGTCCCATGTCTGCCTTAAGTTATGTTTTGAAAGACCTTCTGTCACTCAGATGATAGATGGTAAATTTTTGAGTTTTCTAGCTTTTGGCTTTAAGCTAGCCACCTGACTAAAATTAATCTTTTCAGTGAAGACTGTTGCAAAAAAAGGCAATGAAAACTTTGACCTTTTATCTGTCATTTGCTGTTATATTTCCGTTTCTATTGAGCAGTAGTCAGATGTTTAACTTGCTCTTTTCCTTCTGAGCTAATTCTCTTTCCCAAAATCTTTATTCTTCATTTATATTTTGCCTTTTCCCCCTATATCTTATGTTCATGTATTCATATTTTGATAGGTTGGTTCATTTGGAAGATAAGGAGTAAGGATTGTTTCTTCCCAAACTTTTGGGCAGTAAAGCATCAATGATTTAGTCAACCTTCTTTTTCACACCATCTCCATGCTGTGAACTAAACTTCTGTGTTCTGATAGCCTGGTTATGATTTTTTTTTATATATATATACAGAGTAGCTGATGTGGCCACTGCTGCATAACATAGATTTGAGTATTTCTGTTGTTTTCCTTTCTTCACTAGATAAAAATACAGTTCTACAGCACATTGTGCACGCAACAAAAACCTGCAAAGCTACACACAGGTACAACCAACAATGGATACAAGGGAGCAATGCAAACAAACAGCATATGTGACTTCTGAAATGGGCAATGATGTACTACCCCAGGTCTCACTTAGGAAGTAACAATTAACCGTGGAGACAGTCTAGGCAGTGATTTAAGGCACCCATAATTCCACCATCACATATGCATTCAAAAATAACATAGAAAAGCATATTCTATATGATAAAAACAAACAAACAAAACAACAAAGCCCCCCACCAAAACCTAAACACAATCAACTCAACTATCTAGAATACAGGTACTAGTATCAGTACTGACTACCGATGGTATTTATCTAGAGAATCCAAGGGTTCCTGCTGACAGCAAGAAGATGAATGCTACACATCATACAAGTTGATGTGCTCTCAGATATTCTAGAACTGTTGCTCCAGAAAAGTTCAGACCTGTGGATTATTTGCCAGCTTAGATGCCCAAGATATCCAAGGGCATCTCAAGTCATGCTAGATGCACGTTTATGTTTGGGCATCCAAGTCCCTCCTCTAAACCTCATCCTCCTTTGAATTTCTGGCAAAAATCAAAAGCTGGGTGAATATTTGCATGTGGAAATTGAAACTGTAAAAGACATTATTTAAACCTTAAAACTTGTGAAAATAAAAAATTATGTTTGAAGAAGAACTGTGCTTTAACTATTGTAAAATTCATCCAGAAATCCTTCCTTTGCGGCTAAGACAAGAATCAGGTCCCCATAGGATTCACAGGACTGCTGTGTACTCCCACAAGGAGAGCAAAAAACATTTTTGGAGTATCACTGGTGAGAGCACAAAAGGTTGCTCATCTTTGCAGTTATTTCATATTTGCATTTAGGGCTACGCAGCAGGCAGATTTTTTAAACTCAGTCTTTACTTGAGTGGTTTTGTTTTGTCAGTTTATGGACAACATGTCTTTGGGATTGATGAGGTTCCAAAGCTGTGTGCTAGGCAAGACTGAAGATAATGAATGAAGAGGTCTCTGAGGATAAAAGAGGGATGACAAGTGATATAAATAAGTGGTGTCCCTCAGATATGCACTCCTTGGTTGTCAGCTGCTTCCCAAAGGCAATTATGAAAACAACTAAGGCCTGAGGGAGACTCAGTGGAGTCAGGCGTACTCAGTACCTCCATCCCATTCAACTGTGCTCTCTAGGGATGCATTTTACTGTAAGAGGGCAATACATTTATATTCTTTCTCATATTTATGGAAAGATAGATATATATATATAAACATGTGGACAGTGTAGGCAGACACAGCTTCTCTGCCTGAGTCTGCCCCAAGCTGGCCAGACACAAGTTAGCTTTGACACAGAGGTCACAGGGTGTTGTGCAGGATCCACGTCAGCAAGATGGATTGTCTCAAGCTAAAATCTGTACACAGCATCTGGATTCAATCTGGCTCCTTCCTAGATAGCTCAGAGAATATCAGTTCGTGCTACAGAGAGCTTTAGATATTCCTAATTGTTAGTGAGGGTTCACCCTACTTAATCTCTACATATGACACTAAGTAGGGTGAGTCCCTCACTAACAATCCCTCTGTCTCAGCTGCATGACTGACCTGGCACAAGTAACCAGCCTCATGCATTTGTACCCAGCACAACCCACAGGAATCCCACTCTGCAAGGATGGGCTCCTAATATTCTTCACATTGCATGAGCAGCAAAACTCTCACATGAGTGAATAGAAGCAATACTGTTCCTATTCAAGACAATCCAGTTAACATCTGTTGATTCTATGTCTCCATATCCACCTCTTTTAAATGAAGAGGCAAATAGATGGAAAAAGAGTTTCCATTTTGGAGCCTGCTTCTGGCATCTTTGTTTCCACATTCATCATTGCTGCACAATAGTTGCCAAGTTAAACAACTGTTGCTTCTCTTTGTTCATTTAAGCATAAAGACACAGTTCTGTGGTCTTATACAGCTATTTAATTATTTTGAATAAACACAATAAGAGTGAAAGTAGCTGAAAAAAGTCAATCAAAGCATACAATCTTCACTCTCTTCATTGCTTATCTAGTGTGTTAGGGCATAGTGGTTATACAAGATAAGTTTCAGGCCTCTTGTGGTCTCAGAAATGTCCTTTTCATTACAGAATCACAGAATGGGGCAGGTTGGAAGGGACTGCAGTGGGACATCTGGTCCAACCTCCTGCTCACCCAGGAACACCTAGAGCATGTGGCACAGGATTGTGTCCAGACAGTTCTTGAGTATCTCCAGTGAGGGGAGTCCACACCATCTCTGGGTAATCTGTTTCAGTGCTTGGTCACCCACACAGTGAGGAAGTTCTTCCTCATACTCAGGTGGACCTTCCTGTGCATCAGTTTCTGCCCCTTGGCTCTTGTCCTAGTGACTGGCACCACCATGAAGTGCCTGGCTCCTTCCTTTTGGTATTTTCCCCCCTCCTAAATTGATACACGTTAATGAGTTCACCTCTCAGTCATCTCCTCTCAAGGCTGAACAGGCCCAGCTCCTTCACCTTTGCTCACAAGAAGGAGGCCCCAATCCAATTACCATCCTCATCATCCTCCTCTGGACCCACTCCATTACTCTTTTCTTTACAGTACTATTATGTGCACCTAATTAATTTTAAGTCATCAAGTTGAATCACAATTGATACAGGAAAATGGAGTATGAGAGGGTTGAGACTTCTAAGAGAGGATTGTCAGTCATTTGTAAGGAACATATTCCAGCACCACAGTGTCTTGCCAGCTTTCTTCCCCTGCCATCTGTACCTGCACCGCCTACATAATATGCACTTTCATTTTATCATGCTGAGACAGACTTGATCAGACAGATGCTGGGCTGAAATGAGGAAAAACACCTGCCATAAGAATGCTTATGAACTCTGCAAAGGTACACATAAACACTTACACGTGTGAATTACCGAGACTATTCAAATAATGGTGACTGGAAGGTCAATCTGTAAATGATGAATATACTGTGATACACTTCAGGTCAGAATAGGTGATGTGAGAATCCACTGTGGCTTTAATTTGGAAAGAAATCACATCTCACTGAGGATGTGCCCTCTGGTGGTCTTTACTGCCATCAATTAAAAGTCACCACAATGTTTGGGTTTTTTTCACATGGGACAGTTATTAAACTGCCAGATATAAAGTCATAAAACACACAAAATCTTCACAGGGAAAACTCCCAAACAAGCTATTGTCTTTGAGAAGTGTATTCTGTAGGTTCACATCGCTTCTTGAGTATATTATTGGTCTTTTTAAGAAAACATATCTGGAATGACATAAAAATCAGTGCAGCTCAAGGCTAACTAAATTGGGTCACAAATCCAGTGGCTTACAAATGTGTCTTTTTCTACCTAAAGTTTATGGAAGAATATATTGCACTGGAGTCAAAAATCAAGCCCTTGCTATTTCTATTTCTGGTATGTTACCTCAGCATTCTAGGATTTATGAAGCTACAAACGTTTGGGCTTTTATTTTTTGGAGGTTTTTTTGGTCGCTTGATTGGTTGGTTGTTTTTTTGCTGATACACATTCAAGGAATAATTCTTCAGTGCAAAATAATAAATAAAAGCATGTTATCTTTTAAAGTGATATCAATTTACATTTTTAATATTCTAATTCTTCAATGACTAAAGCTACACTTGAAATGTGGTTTCAGGAGTTGGTTTCCTACAGTATTTTCTTTGCTCCAATGTGAACCAGAGAAATCATCACCTGGAGAAATTTTCAAGATTCTTGTTTCTATGTTGTAGGAGTTGAATTTTAAATGGGTTGAGTTAACCTGTAAAGGCAATGATAGCAGCTATGTCTTCCATATAGTCAGTTCTGCTAATACACTGATAGTGTTGCTGATTGTGTGTTTAGTATGTTATTTGCTAGATGGCCATAACAGTAGCCCTGGGTGAAGGAAGTTTGGTCAAATACTGAAAATGGGATTTTTAAATGGACTATGTGAAGATTTTTGTTTGTTTGAGAAAATTCTTTACCTCTATAAGCATTTTTAAACTAGGGAAGAAACAAAAAATCTTGTATGTTGAGTTTTGTTCTAGATTGTTTATAATTTTCTTTATTTTTTCTTAAATGCTGGAAAAATAAAGGCACATCTATCAATTTTTAAAAGTTTCAAGATATTTCTAGGTACCCAGTGTGAAATAAATAAACTTATTCTGATGTATATATTAAAAAAGATGTTCCTTGCTCAATCTATCTAAAATAGAGCTCCTTTGAGGTAGCTAACGTTGGCTGTTAAAAATAGAGGTACTCAACATTTTAGAAAGCTTGGACCAAATAAGCCTCTACCCATTACAGAAAAGTAGATTTGTACTCCTGGGAAAGATCCTAGGCCTAATCTGGCAAAAACTTTCAGCGCATAATTAATGTTCATCCTTGCTGCCATATGCATATAATTGAGATCAAAGTTTCACTTGTGTACAAGATAATTCAAAGCCCTTTTTCTCCTTCCCATAACAAAGAACCAGTGTTATTCTGGAATCAGTGATGAGCAATAGGATAGCAAGTAGTGACTCATTTGCACTTTCAGTAATCACACTGGAGCACTTGACCTGCACAGCTAAACCAAACCATACACTTCAACCTAACAATGTTTAATTCAAGCATAATTTTCCTGAACTTTTAATATGAAAAATGTCTATCAATTACAGAATGAGTCATCCAAAAGGACAGAGAATTTCAGAAATATAAGTCATTAACTACAATGTACTTTGCAGAGGAAGATATAGGTAGAAAAGTCTTTCATGGGAACCTGAAGGACACGGGGATGCAGTGAGCTAGCACTTGAATAGAGTCCACTAAGAATTAAATTTTTAGTCCTGGAAACAGTTATGTCCATAGCCAGCTGCAAGGATAAAACACAAGTCTGTGGAAGGCAACATGCATGTACAATTGGATTAAAGCCCCTTTATGTCTCTCCACATCACTATAGGCAGAAAAAGTCAGCTTTCTTGGGAGTTTGTGTGTCTGAGACTCCAAATATCGTGATTCACTTTCCATCTCTGGCACCAATTTACTTGTGACCTTTTTTCCTCTGCAAAATCTAAAAAATCAGAGCAATGACACTTCCCTAACACATTGTATTGCTGTCATGAAACAAATGAAGACTGTGAAGTAGCTACATAAATCAGTCAATATTAAAATGGATTTTAAATGCAGCTGAGAGTAAACTACTAATCACAAAGTGGCTGAATTCTAGGTCATCCTACATTTCCCTTCTGATGACGTAGTAGTTATCAAAACTGGATTTAGGTTTGCTACATGATATAAATAGAGAACAGCTTTAATAACGTACATAGTCATTTTTGCAAATTAAGTCTTGTCTCAAAATACAGCTACAGAGAATTTCAGGCTGAACTCAGATTTTTATTTAAAAGCTGCATTTCTGATCCTGCAGAACTTTTATTGACCTTTTCCCTATGGTGCTTCACTGTAACTATAGAAGCCCAGTTGTCTGGGCTTCTGACACACTTCTGGTTACTTCAGTACCAACTAAAACCAGCAGCTAATTAATCCACACCATGGGATACACTCTGCAGTCTGGCAGTGCTGGGGCATTCAGCATGTCCCTGCACAGTCGCCTTTCCAGGGAGCTGTAGTCCCTTGATGTGTGGTTGCTGGAATTTAGAGAGTTTGCCAGCTGTCTTTACAAGGGTCTGTTCACAAGTGTCTTTAGTTCTATGCTGCCCTGACCTTCTCCTCTGTGCCCCTCTGCCATGTCAGAAGCAGATGCAGGAAAATGGTCCCTGTAATGTTCTCTCAGACTCCCTACTGGAACGCTTCACCCCACCAGGAGCAGTGTAGACTACACAGGGCAGAATTACAGAAATTCCACAATATTCTTGGTCATACTAATGTTTACAGCACTTTATTTTTTCAAATTTGCTAATATTACATCTATCTGCTTTGCAGCTCTGGTCAAAATAAGCCAGTTACAGCAGTCTCAATGTCTTCTCTCTAGCCAAGCAATTGTGCAAACCCTGAGAGATTTGCCATAAAAATGCTAGTGTTGTTTGGCTTAGTGGTAGATTTTCTCTTTTGTATAGAAATGAAAATATGAAAAAGAAAGACTCAGAGCTTGGTGAGAAACCTGAGCAAATTTTTAACAAAATTAAGCTTCATTAAAGTAACAAAAAACCCAAACCAAAACAAAAAAGGTTTACAGGCTACCTATTCTGGTGGGAAATGACTACAGTGTATAAAATTTCATCTACAAAGTCACTTTGCATAGCTTTTTGTACATCAATATGTTTCTTTTTTTATTTTCTTGGGAGCTTTTTTAGTGGCTTGTTTATTTGTTTTTCCTTTTAACTACTAGTAGGAAACTTTTCAGTGGTCATTACTTGATTTCCACTATAGTGGTGACCCATGCAGATTCTCAGCCATTTATGAATATGCAATACTGAACATTGTACAAAGTTCATTAATCTTCACTCCCAGGTAATTAATGTCAAAGAGACAGAATACTTTTACATTCACATAATTAATGTAATTATAAATGGGGGAAGTAAGGGGGGAAAAAAGCAGCAAGGAAAGTAAATTAATTCTGCAGAGGTCTAGATAACCTCTTATTGCTCATTCATGGAGGAATATGTGAAGCCTCCTTCAAGAGATCATGAACACAAAAATTAATGAAAGGTTGGGAGGGCTTGACAGACTCCAGAGGAACTTGGTGCTGTCCAAAGCAGTTTGCAAAGTAGAGAAGCAAGATAAATGCTTCTTCAGCTTTGAAGGAATGTAGAAAGCAGAGAAAAATCCTTTGTTACATTCCAAATCCAGCTTCTCTCAGCAGTGAATCTGATTTTAAAACCAGTGAACATAGTGTAGCAGACACTGTCCTTACTATTTTCATGGTGCTGGCCCAGCAAAATATAAAGGGTGGCTCTAGTAGAAAAAGCAAAGGGGTCTCAGGGGGAATTCTGCATAAGCATGGAGGTAAACACAGCTCTGATATACCTTTCCCTTAGCTATTATTGTATGGAGGAATTATCTGAATAAGAAAAGGCAAGGGTGTGAACTGTACACAAAAGAGGTGATTGATTTCAAAGGATTAACATCTTGTTGCTGCAGCTCAATGGTATTTTAAGACTAGTCTAGTCTAGATGTAGTCTAACCCTGGATGGAGAAAAGATTTAACTAGATTCCTTATCTAAATACAAATTCTGCAGTCTTTTAAGGATGTAGTGATCTGGTGAGGAAATTTTTATGTGGTGTCAACCATCAATTGACTTTTAAACCAGAGTGCTTGGCTGAAGAAAGGTGCTGATTATAAATAGAAACATAGGTGACTGCAGAGTCCTGAATGCCTTTCCTTGGCACCTAAAAATAATTGTCCTGGAAGATGTAGTTCCTGAACCTATTGTGTCATACCCTTGTCTAGTCATCATTCATCCCCCAAGAAGAGATCAGAAGGACACTGCAGGGAGCAAACATCCATGTGTGCTTTGAGAATTGTATGGTATTAACTGAGAGAAAGGTATGTTTACAGGAACTTGCTCTTCCAGAGTCTGGACATGCTGACATTGTGACTTTGCCTCTTTCACTCTTTGCCAAACTGTTTGCACCCCAAGCTCTTCCTTTGAAACAGAGTCTTTTGGGAATTTCTCCTAATAATCTGTGCAAAGAGAAAGTCCCTGTTTCCTCAGTGACACCTATCAGATAAGGCAGTGAAAAACAACTATGAAACAGTGGAAACTTTAATATTTGGCACATTTAAATGACTCTATAAATCACAGCAGTAGATCTGAAATGAACAATGTAACTGTGACACAAAAAATGAATTAGAAAGTATAATGGGAATTTTTCTATTCCTTTTATTTTGCTTAAGTTTATGGCTTTCTGCTCAGAACACTAATCATCACTGATTTTAAGTACAACTTTTAAAAAATTTTCTTCAATCCACTTGACAGAGGTAGAATTTCTCATGGGAAAATTCCACTCTGTGGTATTGCCAAGACAAAGAGCTCAGAAGTAACAAAAGGTATTTAAAAATCCTAAGTCCTTTAAAAAATAGCTTGTTACATTGAAATTCCACTCCCTAAAACTTTTGTGTGACATTCAGGTCATGATTTGAGGTTAGTTTTACAGGCTGATCATTTCGTTCAGCCCTGGAATTTTACCAGACATATCTGCAGTTTTCCCTCTGTGAGGCTAAGATAAATGTCCTAGCTGTAGAGAAAGAAAAATGTATTCAGATATATACTTGTATCAAAAGCTCTATACAACTCATTCCTAAAGTAGTTGGACTAGAAATATCAAAGCATTCCACTGCCACATTCCACTGTCGTGAGCACACACAGAGAAAAGAAAAAAGGTACAGCTTGTGTCATATGGTTCACAATCTGATTAATAATTATTATTAATACTTTCATTATAATTATTTTGTTATTAAAATGTTATATTGATCAATAACTTTAGCATTTTATGAATTTTTAATGGCAAAATCAATGAAATACTGACTGTAAATGCAAATGTATAAAATATCAAAACCCACCTAAATTAATGAGCAAAGATTATAACACAAAAAAAAGCAAAGGGAATGATAGGAACTAATTCTGAGCTAACCAGTCCACCAGAATAACTTTCCCTCTATAAATGATGCTATTGTTCCAAGCTGCATTTTGTAGAAAAAGCTCGATTATTTTGCTAAAGCAAATTTATTCTGACATTGTCAACTGACATGGTCAACTTTCTTTTTCTCTGAGATAAACTGGTTGTAAAGAAACTGATTACATTCTTTCTAAAGATAGTAGAAACATTTCCCTTCCCCCAAAGAAGTACTGAATCAAATTCTAAAAGTCAAAATTGCCTAGAGTGTTTGGTGAGATCAGCAATGATCCTGAAAATTGGAAAAAAAAAATCCTTAAAAATGTTCTGAAATGCAACAGGATCACTTCCAGAATGCTCCATCTAGGCTGAAGTCTGGATGAGTGACTAGTGGATAAAGGGTAGCTCTGCAAAGGGCATTCCAATGATGATGGGGACCCCAGTGTGGGTAGCAGCAGTCAATAGCAACTCAGTCAAATGTTAAGTCATCACAGGCTGAGCAGATCTGGCCCTGTTTTAAATTAGCAATTAAGGTGCTCCCATTGCTGTACACAAGCCAGCCTTCCTGATTTCTATTTCACATGAACTCCTATTTCAGCCACTCTCCAATTCATATCATGTCCTCACAGCATATATCCAGAGAGCATGCCCTGCAGCCTACCTTGCACACTGCACATTCCACATTTGTCTACTGAAATTTCTGGAGGACAGACACGTGGGTGTTAGTGCAGAATGTTCACTGGAGTCTCTCTGGATGTATAATGCTGTAACATATCACATATCTCATTTAGAGAATGAAAATGTGTCATTTTATTCTCCTGTTTAAAGGAAAATTTTCTTTGGCAATTATAGTCAATCAAAAGAGGAGAGGCTAGCAATCAAGGGAGGTGATTCTCCCCTTTCATTCTCATGAGACCCCCACCTGAAATACTGTGGGTCTGTTAGTGCAAGTTGAGAGGAGGACCAGGAAGATGGTCAGAGGATGGGTGCACCTCTCCTAAAAAGACAGACTGAGCTGGGATTATTTGGCTTCGAGAAGACTGCGGGGAGACCTCATTGCAGGTACCTTGAGATGTTTTCAAAAAAAGGATGGAGAGGGACTTTTTGGACAGGCAGATAGTGACAAAGACATGGGGCAACAATTTTAAAACTGAAAGAAGTTAGGTTTAATTTAGATATTAGGAAGAAATTCTTTACTTAGAGGGTGGCGAAGCACTGGAACAGGTTGCTGAGAGAGGTTGGGGATACTTCCTTCCTGGAATTATTCAAGGCCAGGTTGGACAGGACCCTGAGCAAGCTGGTCTCGTGAATGGATCCTTGCCCATGGTAGGATAGTTGGAACTAGATGGTCTTTAAGGTCCCTTCCTACCCAAGCCATTCTATGACTATACAATCATAAGCAAAATACTGCAGAATTAATTTCATGTGTTTTTTTGCCTTGGAGTCCCTGGGCCCACTTCTGTGTTCTCAAAAACATATTTTCCTACTTCAGGATAATTTTTTATTCGCTGTTTTCATGTGAAATGTAAAACAGATGACTAAAATTGACTTCAGGCCCATTCCTGAAAACACTACGATGAAAACTAGGTATTTATAAATGCATAAACAACTTTAAGCCCGCAAATGTCATTTTTGCAGTCTCAGACATAAGCATATCTAATATAATTAATCTTTGTCTATGTAAGGGACTTCAGAATTCAGATTGTGGGGCATTAAAGGTGAACAAGTGTTCTTTCCAAATAAGTCCTTTTTTCTTTTCTCTTATCATGTTGCATATGAGCTGCAGCTATACAGTTATGTCTGCAATTATTTTTTTCAAGCATAGGAATATCAGGAAGTCCTAATATACATCCTCCAGATAAGTGCTCTTTGCTCTCCTTTTCAGCTCCTCTTTCTACTGCTGAACAAGAGCTATGAATTGTTTTACCTTATCTTCTCATTCCCTATGGTTCACATTATCAAGCCCTTGCATGTTCCACTTGAATACTTGCAGCTATTTCTGTGGTATCTTGTGAGGGAAAAATATACTTCATCGTGTATTAGTTACTTACCAAACCAAGGCCTTTGTATTGCATTAAAAGAACCAGCACTGCTTTTTTCACTAATCGTTCTTGTTTGGGCTTTTAATTATTCTCTTCCAGCTTTCCCTTAATGTTTGCAGATATTTATAATTAAGAAGGTGACTTTTTTCCCCAGCTATGCATAAATTATGTCATGGCCAAATATAGAAGAGTAAGGAAATGTTGTTTGTATCAGGTGATAACGCAGGGAGAATAAAAAATATTTTCCTCAGTGGGATGGTGCAAATAATTCATTTTTCTATTTAATGGTCCAGCTGAAGAGGAATGAAAAGTGCACTTGGAATATTTAAAACTTCCCAATTTTCACTCGACCTAAAATGAAAAATTTCAGTAATAACTGATAGTGCTCAATCATTTAGCTTTACAAAACAGTGAGAAAATACTACCAAGCAACACAGCTTGTTGACATGGTGCCGAAGCCTGGATAAATATTAATGCCTAGAGAAATTGCTGCCTGAAAAATGCCCTTTGCCTGTTTTGAGGTAAACAATTATTCTTTGGAGAGAATCCCTCCAGATGAAGCAGGCAGCCCTCACAGCATTCATTGCAGGACAGCCACAGCAGTAGCTGGAAGTTGCAGCCAACTCAGGGGGAGTCAGGGATCTTGGATGAGAGATCTTAGGAGAGAATCAGCAAAGCCAAGTGCAGCAGCAAGGAGCAGCACGAAGGCAGGCAGATGGAGAACACAGCAACTTCTTGGGGGAACGCAGAGAAAGCCAGCTGAATAAGAACTAGGTGAGGAGTTCTGAAAGCACAAATGTACAAATTATTACTCATTCTGTATCTGAGATGTTAGTCAGGTATTCTGTGGGAAAAGCCAGGACAGAGCCATCCTCCTGTGGCAAACGTCGCTGATGAGCAGCACGTAGTGTGGTGGGGTAAAACAATGGTACAAAGCAAAGGCTCCCAATCTCCAAAGGCTGATGGGAAGAATTGCAGAGGAATAAACACACTGAAGACAGCAACATCATCTACTTTCCTCAGTGCTGTAAAGAAGACATGTTTTCCTCTGGCCGTGCGCAGTATTTAGGGTGCCAGCAGAATGTGTCTTCTCACAGAGAGAGACAAGAATGTCAGGGTAATGGTTTCTCTTCTAATGTCTTGTTCTCTCTCAGACTTTGAGAGGACTGTTCTAGGAAAAACAGACTCCACAAGGTGTCCTGGTACACTGCAGTAGGCAAACTGGATATGCCAGTGCAGTTGTTGTGGTGCTCTTGATCCACGTGCAATTGATGTGAGTGCATAAAGAAGATCAAAGCCACAACTCTGTCTCATGTTCCTCCTCTCAGTCTTTCATCTCTTTACCTTCACTTGGCAGAGGCAGCTTCAGTAGTTAATTTTAGGGTATCGATAGTCTATTTTGAAAAGGATGTTAAACCTGCCCTTTGCCATGCTGCTGGCTGGATTAGTGATAAAAAGAATCAGGGGAAAACAGGAATGCACCCTGGGACTTTTCAGAGAGCAGTGTGGAGTTGAGAGTGTTGTGGTTGCTAGGTGAAAGATGTTCAAAAAGCCCTTGTTACAGGTAGAACAATGGGTTCTTTAAGCCCACAACACCAATTATGCCTATTATTTCCAGCTTCCATGAAATATGTGTTTATCCAGAGGAAATTTAATTTCTTCTCATCTATCAGCATAAATGGCTGCAAATGTGTACAGCGGGATTTGGAAATGTCCAACAGCTTCTGTGTGTCCTGCTCTGACCTGGTAGGCATGGGATAGGAGGAGGAAACCCAGTGTTGCTGGAGCTCTGCTTGTGCTGAGTAAATTTTTATATTTGTTGTTACATTCGAGTGGATGGATTTTGTGAAATACTAAAAACAATGGTATGGGAGTCACTTGTACCTCCTCTACCCGCTGATCCTTTATTTCTGACTCCAGGAGGTCCAGAACACTACAGACTAAAATTAATCAGGCAGCTGGGGAGGGGGTGTGTATTTAAATTAACAAATTAATGGGTTTCCTACCCATGTCAATCCTTTTATTCACCCTAAAAGGGAAACTTCAAATAATTACTGTATTTTTCAGTGCATATACAGTGCTGAAATCACATGATAACTGCATAGTTTGATTATCTGAAAATATTAATTTTGTTTAAAAATGGAATCAATTACTAGGGGAGAAATACAAAAATAATACATGTAACTTTTAATTAAAAAGTATCACTTATCTCATGGGGAAAGAAAAAACTACAGGCTTCAATATGTGAACAAATTTTCCCAGCTTTTTTTTTTCCAGGTTTTGGTAGGAAAAAAAAATTGGAATTATCACTGCTGGGATGGATGTGATTTTCATCAATATAAGGCTGTGTTTGTTCCTTTACTGCTATGTCTTTGTTTTGAATTGATGAAAAGACAAAGCTTTTGGATCACTGCATCTGCTTCCTTCATAAAGCCACCTGGCTTTTCCAAAGCAAGTTAGATGGCTCTGCTTGTTGGGCCACAGGTGGAAAGGAGGGCATAAATTGTTTCTGGAAGGTACTGAATTCATCTGACCACATCAAAGCAACTATATGAGAACTATGATGACCAGTTTCTCCTAGTCAAGGGAAAAAACTGTGCTGGACTTACCTAAAATAGTAGCTTAATCAGGATTGAAATTGCCTTTTCCTCTTCATCAGCTGGAAGGGGAATAAATATTAGAGTGATTAGTTCAGAAGACATCTATCTAGTGTCAAAGAACAAGAATTCCCATGATCCTTGATACTTACACCTGACCATGAGGAATCTGATTTTGTCTTTTAGAGAACAGTGCTTGGCCCTGTGTTAAAAAGTTCGGACTAATATTTTGACATGACTGGTCTCTACAGAGGTATTTGCTATTGGCAGATAAAGGGATCAGATAAATTCATTGAGGAATGTGACAGAAAAACAGTGGGGACTTCCTTTAAAAAGAAGAGGTGAAAACTCAGGACTCCAGTTCTGCTGAAGAAAATTCTTGCTTCAGCATAATCTCAAATTTGGATAAAAGTGCAGTACAACTTTATTGCTACTTTCAGCAGTCTGAAGCTTGGTGTAAGCATAGACAATTATTTCATTATTCTGTAGTGACTGTTGTAATGCAAAGAAAATGCTGAAACTGTCACCCCTTCTAGTGGTGTCCCCCAGTGCCAACCTAGTAACCAAGAAGATCTAGAGCTCTACCCTGTACAGAACAGGCAAATACTAGGTAGTGTGAAACACTAGTTTTTACACAGGACAGTAGAAAGTAGAGACCTTTGTTTCCTTGTGTACCAAATTAGTAGTAATCATGACTTTGAACTTAGATAGTTGTCGTTATCTGCTGAATAAAATCATTCAGTTCACAGCTCAAATTTTTTTGTTCTGGTGGAATTTCTATTAAACTTGAACAAATCTGCTGGAAAACCCGTGGAAGATACACTGTGAACATCCTCAGGATTAGCCAAAATCTAAACCATTCCATCTTTTCAATCTAAGAGAAAAGGAAACCACACAGAGCACAAAGAGATCAACCACAGCAGGAGCTGTGTGGTGTCAGACTGAAGCTCTGTCTAGTTCAGTATCAAGCACATAGTGAAGAGCAGAAGGAAAGAGCAATATATTTTTTTATATATTTAGGAAGAGTAAAGATATTTCTCAAGAACAGGCTCACCATCTGTAGTTATTTGTAGCTGAATCAGAACTAGTCACAATGGACTCTTACACCTAAAGTTTTTTGATTGATCTTTGAATCCACCTTAAGTTTAGAACCCACTGCTCTGAGGCCAGGAATTCATAGAATTATAGAAAAGTATGGTCTAGTCATCTAGTCATCCAAAGCCATCTAGTAAAACCCCTCTGCAAAGAGCAGGGACATCTTTCACTAGATCAGGTTGCTCAGAGCCCTATCCAATCTGACCATGATGTTTCCAGGAATGAGGCATCCACCACCTTTCTGGGAAACTAATCTAAATCAACTTCTTTTAGTTTAAAATGATTAGCCCTTATCCTATACAAAGAGTTCTTCACTACTTTAAGAATTGTAATCAAATTAAAATATGAGAAATGTGTCTTTTTTTGCTGGTTTTGATCTAAAGTGTTCTCCCTCAATATATCACTGAAAGCTGAGTTGGGAAGACACCATATAGAAGGAAGAAGGACCTTATTTCTAGTATGAAAAAACTTTCTGCTGACAGCAAGTTCCCCCAAAATGAACTTCTCAGTTTGTTTCCTTTTCAGATATTTTTAAGCAATCCTGCCACCTTGTTTAAATATTGAGAAGCAATTTCTATATATCTTCAATATCCTTCAATCTAAGCAGAATTGTGTCTTTTTCAGATACTTGCCATTGTAATCACAAGGCCAATTATTTATTTTGATATTTGAAGTTAAAGGAACAGACACCCCAGTTGTGTGCAGCTTTGAGAACTTGACACAATAACTGCATTTTACATCTTTTGCTCCTCAGGTTTAATTACCTTTTGTCTGCTGACATAATTATTTTCATTCCATTCCCCAAATCCATGAAAGTTTGTCTCTTGCATAAGAAGCATCAAAACAAGCTCTGGTTAGGGCTTCACAATCTTCACTTTACAAACTACAGTTTGAAATATTTCTTCAGAATCCAATTCTTCCTACACAAAACTGTGTGAATAAATAATTTACTTTTGCAAGATTCAGCACCCTTAATTATAAACACACACCCACAAAATTAATTCAACCCACAGGATATTTTTCCCTCCTATGTATCCTGCGTATGTGCTACTTTGGTTGCATTTTGAAAATTTTAAAGACCTCATGTAAAACCCTGATTTCATTGAAATCAATGACAAAAATCTTCCTTATCAACAGAATCAGAATTATGCCTTCTATTTTTATTATGTTCATGTATAACTAATTCTTTGAATCTTATGAAAAATTACACTGAATTTCTACTAATAATGAGCCAGAAGCTTTGTTAGTGGTCTTACTTAGACCAAGAAAAGAAAAAGGTTTGAATTTGTTCAATGTCTACCTGTTCCAAATTCCTTGCTTACCTGCTGATATCTTCAATCATTTTTTTCTCTCAGGTACACATCATATTGATTGTCACATGCTCATTCAATTAGGAAGAGGAAAACCTCTCTGTATCTTTGACGAGAATGATTTCAAATGCTGTGGCTGCCACAAACCATTCACAGAAAACCACACAGCAGGGACAGGGGATGAAATGACAGAAAAATGTTATCAAGTAATAAAATGTAAATTCATGAGTCATACATTACTTGCTGAGAGGAACATAAAGAACAAAATTATGTTTTTACCATTGACTGAATGGGAACATGACCAAAAGTATTGAATTTTTTGCTCTGACTTATAGGATTGAATCTAGTTATGAAAAGCTTCTAACCAGAAATGGAACTTGTACAGTTTTTAGAAATTCAAAATGAATTTTGTTCTAAACTTGCTGTACTTAGGCAGTAAATTAACACAGTCCTAAAACTGCAAAATTGAGGCTTCTGTAAAATATGACTCTATACAACTGACATCACTTGCCTAAATTGATCAGATTAATGTGCTGGTGCTTGGAGATGTGAGAGGTCTCTGCACATTAATCACCAGACCATCAGACAGATATAGCATGTTTAATTCCCATGACCAAGTGTCCTGCAGGTGTGTGTATCTGTGTATAATGTACTGAGGCCATTCAGGCCTCAGTCTTAAAACTGTCTTCCTCTCCCCCTCCTGAAATTTTGCAGCCCTGGTCCCTGGCATACAATTCTTTCATATACCAAAAGTACTCAGAGTACTCAGTACTCCACACAAGCCTAATGCATTCAATTGTGAGGGAGATCAGCTACCAGCTCCTTATCCTGTGGCAAGCAGGAGTAATTTGGGTTTATCATTCAGCTGGTAGGATTAAGGTACATAACTGCAATGCAAATTTCCTGGTATTTGTGCTGTCATCTACCAAATATAAAACAGGGGAAAGGCTAGACTATTTCTACCAGATTCACATCATGAAGACAAACACACAAGAATGATTATTTCTGTTATCAAGACCAAATCTTTTCTGAAGCTCTGCCAATCTTTGGTGGTTTCTGCACAATGGAAAAAAGCCATTTTTGCCCACAGATTCGTGCTACCCTTGAATTATTCCCACAGGGCTTCAGATGCACCCACCTGCAAAGACAAAGGATCTCAGGAGATAGCTGGTCTCCACCTTCACACAGCTCTCAGTGCACAGATAGGAAGGGTGGTGGGTAGTTGCTGGCATTTTAGATAGGAATGATCTCATTTAAATCTGTGGGCCGCTATATTACAGGCAGCTACAACTCCGCTATTCACCTGAAGTTCCAATATAGCCAGTGGAGAAAAATGTACTTATGTATGATTCAGAAAATGTATTTTAGACATCTGCTTTCAGATGAGATTAATGTCATTCCAAAAAAGACATTTCTCTCAATCAGTTAGTGTGAGCATGGACAAGAAGTCCAGATGTAGGAATCTATGTTGCAAATCCTAACAGTCAGGTGATTTTACTTTCCCATTTTCTTCTTCATCCAATGACAGAAGAGGCTTTATTTTTTTTTTTTTTTCCACAGGGAAGGATAGTGAGAAACAACCTGAATCAAAACTGATTCCTTTCTAAACATTCTGGAAAGGCTTCAGCCTAGGAAATCTCAGCTGAAAAACAGCCCAGAAATGGAAGCTGCTGAAAGAAGGTCATAACACTGATAAGAAAAGTCAGGTTGGAAGGGACATTGGGATGCCAAGTAGTTTAAATCCTACCAAAGCACAGTCAACTATGAGATCAGACCACGTAGCTAAGGTCTTAGCACAACTGGGTCTTCCAGGAGTGATGACCATTCAGCCTATCGGAGTAACCTCTCCACTGCCTGATTGTACTCTCAGGAAAAACTTTCTCTTATTTTGTTTCAACTTATGCCCATGGCTGTTTTGCCTTGCACCACTTTGAGAATCGTGGCTCCAGCTGCTTAATGACTCCTTGTAGGTGCTGGGGGAGCTGTTAAATATTCCCAAAAGCATGCCTTCTCCAGTCTGAACAGCTCTCAGCTCTCCATGAGGGGCAAGCACTCCAGCCCCATGATGCTTGGAGTTCTCCACTAACCCTTCTCTTTCATATTTGGGGGAGGCAAAAAATGAACACCGGATCCAACTGTGTTAATGGCATTTGTCCTTGCTTAGTTTTATGAGGTTTCTGCTGGCACCTTCCTCCAACCAAGAAGACAGCCTTACCCTTGAGCTTATCAGATGTTACCCCAACTTTGTGTCACCTGCAAACTGGACTGAATGCATTCTACCACCTCTGTCAAGACATTGCAAAGACATTAAACAGGACAGACCTCTGCAGTACTCACCATGGACACCCACACAGGCCACGACACATTAACCACTGACAATACAAACAGTTTTCTACCCAGGTAGTCACCCAGACATCCACACCATTATGTCCTAGCCTGGATACAGATGAAATTTGCTCCTTCATGCTCTTAGCTAGAGCAGCAGAATCTGATTAACTAGACAAGAAAAAGCTTTACCCTAGAGTCCTGTTTGACTGCTCTGTGTGAACAAGGAGATTTAGCTAATCTATCTTCCATGGACCTACACAGCCTTGCCTCAAAAACAGCTCTGCACAGCAAAATGAGTGGCCAGGTGGGCTCCCTCAGGTTTGCAGACACTTTCAGAACTCCCAGGGTCAAGACTGGATGTGATGTGGTCTTTGCCAAGGTCTGGAAAAACCCTTCACGGCCTTTATGCCTCTGTAAATTATCCTGGAAAGTGGAATGCAGAATCAATGCACATGTGTGATATGTATGTATGGAACCTGTCAATAAATGCTCTGCCTAAAGCTGGCTTCAGTGTAGGCAGGAGGCTTTCTGGTTCCTGACCTCCTACAAGAAGCAAAGGGGATATTGTCAGATTGAGGAGTTAGAGGTCAACCCTCATACAAAACCAACAATGACTGTCACTCTGCATTCTCACTTGTCAGGGAAGGATAGTAACATTTAGCTTTGGCCTGACTGAAGAACCATGAAGCAGGAAGCTGAGCACAAAAAATTTACTGTTATTCCTTATGGTGTCCCCCAGAATCCTGCGAGTTTGCAGGGAGATATCAGTTTCTTCTGCAGGTTTTAAACACAAGAGCAAAAGCTACAAAATGGCAATTAAGATTCCCACAGAAGATTATATCTTTTCTCAGCTATACCTCATGAATCACTTCTTCTGATTAACTTGTACCTTCTGTGAATCAGCAAAGTAAATGAAGCATTAGTTGTGCTGTGAAAGTAACCACTTCCTTCAAGTAGATGACCAATTTCTCCAGAAATTATCCAAATCCAATGAAATCACAGACAGAATATTAAATTATTTTATGAAAGGCATTTTCAAGCTAGTTTGTGGTAGTCTCCTTCAGGAAAATCTACAATGTCCTTGTGCAGCAGAGAAAAATACAGAAAAAAAAAGAGCAGTGCACAATAAAAAAAGAAAGGGAAAATAATTTAAAAAACCCCATCACTATTTACCAGATTTGATTATTAAATAAGCACTAAAAGCAAATATTTTTCCTGTTTTTCACTGATGTGAAAAACCACCATAACTTGAGATGCTCCTAATTATATCAAATATTGGAAACCATCCCAGGCTTCTCAAGACATTTAGCCAATTTCCCGTGGAAAAACAGAATGCTATCATACACATCATAAAAAGAGGCTTCATATACATAAATGGGAAACCCAAGATAAACAAAAGTGAAAGAAAATGTAGAGTTACAAAAGCAATACATACCAATATTTGCTAACCTGGGAATATTTTTTTCAGCTACTGCTGGATAAGGAAACAGACAAAATGTTGATTCAGAGCTCCTCACATCTTCTATTCCACAAGATTTCTTGTCAAGATTTTGTTTCAGTTCAAATCTTCTGGTATAGCCACCACCTGACATGCAAAACACAACGTTTAATAAGGAAGTTTTCACTAGAACAAAAGTTCACAATAAAAGGATGGAAGGCTAGGATGTTTCCTTTGTTTTGAGGTGAAGTAAATGTGAACATTTACATCAAATGTGTACAATTTGTTACTTGAGTGATTACAAAAAAGGGAAGTTGTATATAACATAACATAACTTTCCTAAATATAATCTTTTATACAGATTTTTTCTCTATTAAATGCGCCAATTTTCCACGATTAAAAGTGAAATAAATATATATATATCCATTAGAAAGCATCTGGATACTTACCTAAAAATGTATAAAACCCCATAGATTAAATTATAAGGAAAATCTTGAATTATATTGGTACCTTATCCATAGGTACCTTTTCATGTATGTAGAAAAGATCCCTCATATGTTTCTAGATTTAGTGGAGGTTAAAGACATTCCTAGTGTGTATCAAAAATAATTTCTTATGTTAAGTGCTTTCTCTGCACCAAATCCTAAAATTGAAATATGAGTAGCATTACATCATTTTATCCTTCTGATGCTTACTGCCCAACAGTAAACATTATTTTGTTCACACATCACATATTTATATCATATTTACAGATGAATATTTCTTCAAGAGCTATCTGTCCCTTTTCCTTTTCACTACTGTAATCAATAAATACAAACTTTAGAGATGCTTAATTTTACACTCCAGTTAAAACAGTAATTGCTAGGAAGAGCTAGACTCGAAAATCAGGCACCATATAATCCTTGGCACAGAAGCTAGGAAAGCAAATGGAATTTTTAAAATTTTTAATATCCAGGCAAGGTCCTAAGACTGGGTTAATTTAAAACTATTTCTAACAGAACTTCAGATGTCTACAATAAAATAAACCTTGCAGAGGTTTCTAACATAGAATTATCCTTAAGTAAAACCAGAGGAGGCAGGATTTTTAATTTCGCTTTAGATTAAAAAAAAAAATGGGCATTTTAAGATACTACTTAACAAAATTTCACCTCTGTGAAAGTTTTTATTCATTGAAGATGTTTTTAATGCACAGGATGTTGGTGAAATGGACTTGCAAGTTGATGCACTTGCACTGTGTTTTAATATTCAACTAAATTAGAACAAAGCATACTGTAAGTTAAATGCAAAAGATGGTATTGATCTAATACAACACAGACATTGCACCTCAGTGAATGACTCTTCTCCTCTGTGGAGAACAGTCTGTGGAACTGCCTCTGTGGTTCACTTCATCCTAAATTAAACAATTCTATTTTCCAGAATTACTTTTACTCTAAAAGCACCCATTGTCTGAAAGGAATCCACAGGGAGCAAGCTCAGGGTTCTACACTAGATACACTTAAGAAACAGTGAAAATATCAGGAAATATCAGATCCTTTATCAGGAAATATACATTAGGGCTGATTTGGATGTCCCAGAAATGGAGCTTGGCTTGGTAAAGTCAGCCTGGAATTGTAGAATCATAGAACCATTTGGGTTGGAAGGGACCTTTAGAGGTCACCCAGTGAAGCCTCTCTGCAATGAGCAGGGGCACCTTCTATCAGGTCAGGTGTCTCAGAGCCCCTATCCAGCCAGTCCTTGAATGTTTCCAGGGATGGTGTATCTACCACCTTGCTGGGCAACCTGCTCCTGTGTTCCAGCATCCTCACAGTAAAAAATATCTTCCTTTTATCTTATCAAAGTTTGTCTCTATCTCTCTTATAACCCACTTTCAGGTAGTGAAAGGATGCAATAAGGTCACAGTGAAGTCTTCGCTTCTCCAGGCTGAATAATCCCAATTCTCTCAGCCTTTCCTCATAAGAGCAATGCTCCATTCCTCTAATCATTCTTGTGGCCCTTCTCTGGACTTGCTTCAAAAGTTCTGTTTCTTTTGCTGAGGACTCCAGAGCTGGATGCAGGGTTCCAGGTGGGGTCTCACCAGAGCAGAGCAGAGGGGCAGAATCCCCTCCTTCTCCTTGCTGCCCACGCTGCTTTGGATGCAGCCCAGGACACGTTTGGCTCTCTGAGCTGGGAGTGCCCATGGCTGGATCATGTCCAGCCTCTCATCCACCAACACCCCTGAGTCTTTCTTGGCAGGGATGTTCCTGATCTGTTCATCCCCCAGCCTGTATTGATACTGATGGTTTTTCCAACACAGGTGTAGGACGCTGCAGTTAAATTTTTTAAACCTCATGACTTTCCTATGGACCTACTCCAAGCTTATGCAGGTCCCTCCAGGTGGCAATCTTGTCCTTCAGGTGTGTCAGCCTCACCCCTCAACTTGGTGTCATCTGCAGGTTAGCTGAGGTACACTCAGTTCCTTTACCTATGTCACTGATGAAGAGACTAAACAGCACTGGTCCCAGCACAGGCCCCTAAAGGGCCACCTCTTGTCATCCATCTCCATCTAGACATTGAGCCATCGACCATCATCCTCTGGATGCAACCATCCAAACAATTCCTCATCCACTAAACAGCCCACCGATCAAATCCATATCTTTCCAATTTACAGAGCAGGCTGTTGTAGGGGATCTTGTCAAAGGCCTTGCAAAAGTACAGATACATGAAATACAGCCATTCCCTGGCCCACTGGTTTAGTCACTTCATCATAGAAGATCACTAGGTTGGTCAGACAAGACAGTCACTTGATGATGTTGTGCTGGTTGTCTTGAATTATCTCCCTGTTCTCCATTTGCCTTTTTCTTGGAGGGTCTTTTCCATGATCTTCCAAGGCACAGAGGTGAGGCTGACAGGTCATTAGTTCCCAGGGCCCTCCTCTCTACCTTTTTATAAAATGGTGTAGTGTTTGCCTTTTTCCAGTCCCCTGGGACTTCACCTGACTGACATAACTGTTCAAATGTCATGGAGAGTGGTTTGGCAATTACATCATCCAATTCCCTCAGGACTCTGAGTTGCAGCTTGTCATGTCTCATAGACTTAAACACAATCAGGTTCTTCTCATCATCATGAACCTGATCTTCTCTTACGGAGAGGGACTTTCCTCCCCCAGTCCCTGCCTCGCAGTCCATCCACTTGAGAGGTGTGGGAGGAGAGATTGCCATTGAAGGCTGAGGCAAAAGACTTGAGTACCTCAGCCTTCTCCATTGTTACCAGTTTGCCAGTGGTGCTCATTGAGGGGTACACTTCTTCTGTCCTTCTCTTTCTGACTGACATAACTGTTATTCTTTACATCCTTCCCGAGTTCAGCTCCAGATGTATCTTGGCCTTCCATTTCCACACAAAGAGGTGGCATGCTCATTCTCCTCCCAAGATGCCCGTCCCTGATCCCCTTGCCTGTGCATTTCCTTCTTGGCCTTAAGTCTGTTGAGCAGGTCTTGACTTAGCCATGCTGAGCCTTCCTTGTCTGATTTCTTACACGTGGGGATCAAGAGTTCTTGTACTCTATGAAAAGGGTCTTTAAAGGTCTGCAAACTCTAGCATGCAGCTGCCAACTATCAGCTTGTCTATGTCTGATACCTGCATTATGCCACAGGGAATATGAAGACTTTTTTTTCAAATCTCAGAAAATAAGGTATCAGGAAATAAATCCTTTTTCATTTCCTGGTTTCCCATGAACAGTGAAATAAGGCGGCTTCCTGTTTGAGATGGGCTGTGGAACAGCTTATTACTCACACAAGCAAATAGCCTGTTGCACTTAATATCTCTCTGAGATAACAAAGCCTGAGTACTAACTAGGGAGAAAAGAGATAGATAGGTACACATCATGGTGTCCCTCTGTACATGAATGCTAGATAGGGGGAGGGGATAATTTGTGGTTTGGCAGTTCTTTGACCTCAGACCTCAGCTGGAGTGATGCAAAATACACCTCAATGCTTCAAAGTGGTGCAGAGCTGATTCATAGAGTGACTCACCCTGTTAAGGATGTTCCTTAGCTGTAGGCTGACCAGAAGTACCAGAGAAGCTGGGGGAGTTTGTGACCAATGCAAATAAATGAAAAACAATCTGTTCTGAAAGTCATAGTTTTTTCAAGAGATACTGCTCCTGATTTTTGTTGGCACAGCTGCTCTTGGGGTGCCCCATGACAAACAAAATGAGAAAGGATAATACAGGGACCTGAACAGCTCTCTAAGAGGGCAGGGAGGAGAACAGCAGACAGAGAGCAATGTGACAGGATGCTATTAGGTAGGACTTGCCTATATAACAAATATGTGGGAAACTTCAATTTTGGACATTCTTTTTAGTGCAAGGAGTGAAGGGGAATGGGGGACACAACCTCTGGGAGTCACAGCCCCTTAATCTCGTTGGGTATCAGCAAAAACAGCAAAGCCTGCCCCCATCTTTGCCAAAGCAAGCACCCAGAGTGCCTCGCTAGTCTGGTGATTCATTCACAGGAAGAGCACAACAGAGCACTAAGGGAGAGCTTTATCATGTGACAAGCTCATTTCCTTCGCAGTTTTCAGGTTTGATGTTTAGATGTTTTCAGGTTTGTTTGCTCTTTATTAATAGTCATGGCTTTCATAGCTCTTAAATGTCTCAATTCACTTTAATTAAACTCTAAGTGTACTAGATCAGAGACCCCATGAACTTTCTAATCCTGTAACTTGCTTGTATTTTTTCCTTGGACTTCACATTCTATTTTCAAATCCTACATTACAGGGCTTTAGAGTGGGATCTTTTTTACAATTCAAGTCATATTTTCTGTGTATAAAACACTGTTCCCCCTTTTCCCAGATCACAGGCAGTTTTCCTTGGCAGGGAAGGATAACATATTTTTATCGTGTTCTATACCATGAATACAATAGCTAAGGTATTAATATTCTGAAATGATAATCTAGAAAATAAGGAGTGAGCACCATAATAATTTGGCTACAGATTTGATTTATAAAGTAAAAAATCGGCATTTTCACAAAGCCACTTCAGAAATAATGTTGGGTTTTCCATTTTTATTCAGAAAAAGTGAAAGAGAAAAAAAGTAACAGCTGGCCCAATCTAGTAGTTTATTTATGTGTAAAAGGCTGGATGTGATTTTTGCTATATAAGAAACACATGGGTTTTCTACTAGTAGCATATGTATTGTACAGTTTGCAGCACCAAAGACATTAAAAAAATCTTGAAAGTCATAAAGCTTCTGTTCTGCCTGCTGTTGCTCACCTATTGTTCTGTCAGAGAGAAGAATATATTATCCACTTCCCTATGAAGGAGCAGCAGTGGTTTGCACATGGAAGATTAGCGTTGCATGGGATGCTTCCCTGCTGGAAGGTGTTAATAATCTAAAGAGTATGAACAGCTGTTCTCTTTACAGTAATTAGCATAATATTTCCTGATTGACTACACTATGCATTAATTCCTTTTTTCTTAACAAACTTCCATAAGAGTGATCCATTTATTCTTTTGTTGTTGTTTTGTTGTAGAGATTGTTTCCAATTTATAGACTTAGAAAGTTCATAAAATGAATATAAAAATCAGAAAACAGATGCAGTGACTCACAAGTACTGTTTTCTAAGTTTTGATGTATTTTATCTTAATACAAACAATGTGAACAATAACATTAAAATGTAAAGGGCTACCTCCACACAAGAGTTAAGAATTAGAGCCAAAATAATAAAGTTTTTTATATAACCTCCCACTTATTTATGGCGACCTAAATACCAAGTCTGTATGTTCAGGTTCTCCAGACAAGAGCATGGAGCACCTTCAGGTTACTCATATTACCTGGTAGAAAATACAGAAGAAACAAGTGAATTCAACATTAGACATCTCTGAAGTTGGTACATGTCAAGTTTCAAGCCCAAAGAGCTCTTACTCTTACAAGAATTCTAATTTATTAAATTGCTCCATTGCCTCAAATAATGAATTTTGAAATAACTGAGTACGACGAAAACTTACAGTAAAAAGCCTTCTGTCATGGAATTGTGGAATCACTAAGTTTAGAAAAGACCTTTAAGATCATTGAGCCTGTCAGTTAACACAGCCCCACCGTGTTTACCTCTAAACCATCTGTTCAAGTGACACATCCACACACCTGTGCAACACTTCCAGGGACGGTGATTCCAGCACTTCCCTGGTCAGCCTGTTCCAATGCCTGGCCACTTGGTCAGTGAATTTTATCCTCTTATTGAGTCTTACCTTCTGCCCAGTGCAAAAGGAGGCAATCTCCCCTGTTCCTGGCTCTTTCTATTTATTATTGTAAACAGTCTTCATAAAAGGCATTTCCAGCAGGATATACAAATTTGTTAAAACCTACTGTTCTGTTGGTGTTTTGAGGGACATTTAGGAGGATAGACTCCACCTTTTAGAGTAAACACTGTAGAGTAGCTGAGAATGCAGTGCAGAAAGAATGTGCATGCAGAAATTTGAGTGAATAATTTATATTTCCCACTCCACATATCTTTTCTCAAGGAATTTAAATTCGGTGCTGAATTAGCTTCATGTTTTTGCAATGGGTTGGAGAGTAGTAATCATTACTCCTCCCCAAAATGGCTCATTTTGCTGTTTCTTATTCTGGATAACTATCAATACCTTGCAATATTCTATTTTTCTTCTATGCAATCTGTGAGTCTTATTGTCTTGAAAATGTTTCCTTTTTAGCACATGGCTCAACAAAAAACTCTACATCAGTTTAGGTTTGCAAACCTGAGAATAAATGGATTTAGTCCAGCTGGAACTGATTGAACTTATAGCGTGTATTTAAAGTGTGATATTGGAACTTGGAAGTACTTTATATGAGCACATACTAACACATTCTCTTTTTTCCCCCCTTATTCATCAACAACAATTCATCCTCAGTCTGTTTCTTATTTTTATTCTGATTAATCTCTTTAATTTCACAAAAAATGGACTTGCTACTTAGACCTACCCTTGGTTCATTCTGTCTCCTGCCTCCAGTTCTTGGAAGTTGTGCCTTGAATTACACTAAAAAGCACCATAAATCTTGTCCCAACCACTGAGTCCCATCTGGCAGGTTGCCCATACCACAAATTTCTCTTGAGATGCTGAGCTTGGATACTAGCTTGGACCTAGTACAATTGCTTTGGTGATATTTTGGATTGCATGACATGGAATATGACAGCAGAACTCAGGACTTACAAATCAGCCAGCACTAAAGTAATGAGAGAGGAAGATTTATTCTATTTCAGAGACTCACAGGTATTACAAAGCTCCAGTCTGCTCTCACTGAAGCCAACAGGATGCTTTCCTTTGATTTTAATAGGAGCTGCATCAGTAGAGAGAGTGGAAGCAGAGATGTAATTTCTCAAAGTAATAACCTTTCCTTTGCAGGGATAAACTATTCAGCTTCCTATCTCTCAGTGCACTCTTGTAGGTCTCAGCATTTTTGCTAGCTTGAATAGCATCTGTTTCCATTAAGTGCTGTATACAATGTAGGGCCATTTGATTATTCACAATGGTATCAATAATATAATTACTTTTTTTAAAATATAACCAACTTGCACAGAATTTAGACTGGTAGCAGACAGGCATACTAATGCAAAAAAATTATTAAATTAAGCAATCATTCATGTAGGGACAATCTGGAGGCAAAATACATTAGAGTTGTAGCTTTAAGCTAATAAAAGATCATTTCCCAAATTATTATTCCTATAATTGACTTTAAAATATTTAATCTAATATTATAATAATTTTTACACTGCTAAATGTAAAGTTAAAAAAATAAATCATCTTCATACTGATTTATTTAAACTATCAACCTAATTCAACATAGTTTAGAGTCATGTTTCCACTAGAGCTTTGGAATAAACTTAAGAAAACTCATCAATAAAAGGAGTCAAATGATATCTTTTTTAAAAGCTATGTGTGCAGTGCTTCAATGCTTAAGGACTAGGAGAGACCAGAATAGGAAATGTCAGAGGACAAATTGCTGTGGCTCTTTCACTGGAAAAAAACTTGTTTTGCAGAAAGCCAGCAAGAAAAATAATACAGCCTGCAAACAAAATTGCTTTTTTTTTTTTTTTTTTTTGCTAGTTTCATTATTATTCCTCTCAACATCTCAGCTGAAGATAAGTGGCACATTATAGGAAAGAAATGAGGTAGTTTATTCTTGTAGGTTCGGAGTCTTCCCTTTAATTTATTGTTTCTCTTTAGGAATTGTGTTCTTCAATTTAGTGTTCCCACTGAAACTACTCCAAAGTCTCCCTGTTTGCTCACTCTCTCATCTCCTTCTCCCTTCCCTTGCAGGTGGCCTGAGAGGAAAATTGGAGGTACAAAAGGTAAAGGTCACAGGTTGAGATTAGAATAGTTAATTGGAATGAGCAATGAGGTAAGAAAATGAGCAGTATTTAGCAGCAATATTAATAGTAAAGTGTGCAAGAGAGGCAAATGATCCGTATTCTAGCAATCACCATGCAGACAGGCATACAATATCAGACTGTCACCACACTACCCCAGCCCAAAGGGGTATAAAAGCCCTTCTCCCATCTCCAGGAAATGCCAGGAGGTGTTATAGAATAACCTCTGGGTCCTCTGGCTGCTGCAAAAATGAATCCTGTCCTGGTTAGAACAGGACACCTTGTAATTTATAGGTTGTTCACCCTACAGCCATCTATGACTTTAAAAGAACTAAAAAATTTGTTTCAACCGTCCCAGACACTTAATGATAAACAGATATTGGCCTGTATTGTTTCTAAACATGTGAGAAAATGTCCCAAAAATATTGAAAGCCACAATGCCTGTGAACACAATTAGCAAAGACAGCAGGCCATCAGAGCTCTTACTGAGATGTTGTTTTAATATGGGTGTAATGATGGTGCAATTATTTTCTGAAATAACTGATGGTTAATGTAGAGAAGCTTTTAAAAAAGAATGTATAAAAGGTAAGCAAAGATATACCAGCAACAATTTATGTAAATCCATAATCTTTATAGCAAATGAGGCAAATATTTAAATCAGCGCCCACTCAGAAGTCCATAATGACCTCAGCAAAAGATAATAATTCAATGACCTTTCCTGTGAGAGTGACTTGCGTGTACTGAGGTTTTCAATTTCACATAACACATTTGCCATGATTCAGTGTCCATCCATTCAGTAACTACAGGACATGTACAGGACATCTACATATTCAGAAGGCAGCAAATACTGACATAGTTCTGCAGGAATCACACTTCAGTAAACTGTTTAAAGATGAGGTTAACTGTCAGCATGCAAATAAACTGCCTTCAGATTTACAGTCACACATGCAAATGAAGGCATTTGCATCTGAAATAATGTAAATTATTTGTTTTGCCACTGAAAATTTGATAGACTATATAAAGACACATAATAAAAGAGAAGGGGATCCCTCTACTCTTCTGCTGTGATTTCATTGGCCACATCAGAGTAGTATTTGATGTTTTACTTTAAGGTCTGGCTAATAAATAAAGTTGCTTACTCTAGGGCTATTTATATGCAAGTCCTTATGACAATCTGAACTCCAGACAATAAAAACATTAAAGTAACACAAGATTTTCAACCTACCAGACAGATATGTTTATGTACACAGAGGCAGGACAAGCTCTGCATACAAATTTTATCTCACTAAAACCCTATTTTTAAGAGCTGAGGGACTTCATAAGTGTCAAGACCTTGGCTTAGAGTGATTTTATCTGAGAAGAAGAGTATATTGGCAAATGGGGATTATTTAAGAGTTCTGTATATCTTCAAGGATTTAGCCCTATGCCTATTGCCAGAATCAGATGCATTGATTATATTTATTTTGATTTTTCTCCAGATAATTGCATCAAACCAAACAAATTAGCATTTAGATAAGAGTTGTTCACATAGACCCAAATAGAAAAGACAAATTTATTGGATGAAGTAGAGAATAAGATAATTAGATAATCATGCATATCTTCAGTTAACTTATTTTTGTCAGAAAGAGAATGTGAACTTCAGGCTAAAAATTAAAAAATCTTTAAGTTCACTGAATATGTCTGTCCAAAGAAAGTCAAAAGATTCATTATCTATAGCAGAGGAAAAAGCAGGAAAGGTGCAGCATGAATAATGTTGAGTATGTTAAAGGCTTTCAGCTGATTGTGTATTTCTTCAATTACTTTGAGCAATAATTGGCACATCAAGTTAAAAATATAATTCAATTAGAACCATCCATTATTTCATCATTTTTTCTAAGTTTAATAAATTATTCAATGTCCATGGCCTGTTTCATATCACTTTACACAGTCCTATCATGTATTTATATTTCTCTCAGACCATAACATATTGGCACATACGAAATACAACTAGTTTCTGTTTCCACTTTACCGTTTAATCTCATTTGTTTAGAAAAACTTGTTAAGGTTTCATTTTTATATAATGTCCTTGACAAGATGAGTCTTACAGTTGTAGCCTGGAGAAATATTGGCCCAATCCTACCACATGCTGTCATTTTATTGTAATAAAATCCTTAAAAACATGTATACCCTTAACATGATTCAAACAGCCTGTGTCAAGGCTAAGCTCTTTTAAGAATTTTCTTCATTTTGGGTTTGGGCGTATGGCTGATTTAAAGACCAAAATAAATACTTGTTTTCCACTCAAGAATGGATAATTGCAACTTTTTTGTATTTTCCATGTATTTCCATTTTATCTCTAGCAAATACCCACAAGTCTTAAAACACTGGCAGCATTTAAATTCAGGTGTCTCATTTCAAGGTTCCCTGTAAACTTGCAGTAGCAACCTGCCCACTGCCAGTTATTTACTGATCTGAGCATATGCAACAGTATAGAAGGCAGACAGAATCAGAGTCAACCATAACAACGTGTATTGAAAAATCTCTCAGCTGCCCAAGTCTTGTAGGACTGGCCTGTTCAGGCAAATTTGATTTTCCAAGAAAATTTATGCATATCAATGCAGCCATGACATCAAGAAGACACATACACAGTGTAAACCTGGCTGCTCCCATGGCTGAAATCACTTTTATTACACTAACATAGTTTTGGAGCAAAGTCATTGCCAATATGAATTTCATGTTACTCAGAAGCACAAAGAAGAGACAAATAGTCCCCTTCATTTGGTATCCTTTTACACCTACCTAATTCAAGATACCCCTTGTGTAAGACCTGTTGAATAGAGTGTGACCTAAGAACATGCTCATTGATGAAGACACTGAATCTTCAGGAGCAGTTATTGACTCCCTCCAGGGCAGAGAGACCTCAACAAATTAGAGAGATGGACAATCACCAACCATATGAAGTTCAACAAGGGAAAATGCAGGATTCTGCAGCTGGGGTGGAGAACAGGTGGAAAGGGACCTGGGGATCCTGGTTGATAGCAGTTTGAATATCAATCAGCAGTGCCCTGGTGGCCGGGGAGGCCACCCATGTCCCAGGGGCATCAGCACAGCATGGCCAGCTGGGCAAGGCAGGGGAATTGTCCCCTCTGCTCTGCACTGGGGCAGCCTCACCTTGAATACTGTGTGCAGTTTTGGGTGCCACAGTTTTAAAAAGACATTAAGCTGTTAGAGAGGTTTCAAAGGAGGGACATTATGATGGTGAAGGGCCTTCAGGGGAAGCTGTGTGAGGAGTGTCTGAGGTCACTTGGTCTGTTCAGCCTGGAGAAGACTGAGGGGAGACCTCATTGTGGTCTTCAGCATCCTCCTGAGGGGAAGTGGAGAGGCAGGGACCATCTCTTCATCCTCATGACCAGAGACGGGGCCCAAGGAAATAACACAAAACTGAACAGGAGAAGTTTAGGTTAAAGAATATTAGTTAAAATTTTTCACACAGAGGGTGGCTGGCCACTGGAACAAGCTCCCCCAGGGAGGTGACCAGGGCACCAAGCCTGACAGAATTTAAGAAATATTTGGACAATACTCTCAGGCACATGGTGTGACTGTTGAGGTGTCCTGTGCAGGGCCAGGAGTTGGACTTGATGATCCTGATGTGTCCCTTCAGTTTATTTTGTGCTTCTATGATTCAGTGATATTTATGTGTACCCTTCAAAGGCTGAAAGGCATAAAATAAACAAGTCCTGGAAATACCACACAGGTAAAATGGTGAACAAATGATATAGCAAAGCATATATTGATTCTATCATAAGAAAATAACCAGTTCATATTAATGTGCTTCCAACAACAAAGAAAGATAGATAAGTACTATCAAATTTTCCTCATGAAACCCTGAAGACATTTCCCAGATGTGTATGAAAGGGTTAAAGGCAAAACTATACTCAGAATGGTTTTCTTTCTGTTCTCCTATTTGTCCATAAAGATAGCTTTAATTAGTACTTGCCTGGAAACAATTTTGGTATGTATTAAGTGTAATCAGTATGAGGAAAAGCTGATGAATAGTTACAAAAATAGCATCCAAACATCAAAGTTGCTTTCATAAGAAAAAATATTATTATATGAGATTGTACAGAAGTGTTGCCATGTCACAAAGAAGTGCTCTATCTGCATGTCACATTAACATAGCAATGGAGCAGTGGTTAATTCATATTCAAAGAATCACAGATCTCAAAATCATTGGGGTTGGAAGGCACCTCTGAAGAGTCCAACCCCTTTGCCCAGGCAGGGCCACCTAAAGCAGGTTACACAGGAATATTTATTCAAGACAATTTTTCAAGATCCACACAGGGAAATCAGAGCTAAGCCTCTGTCTTGGATTAAATTTCTCTTTATTTAAAATTTGTATTTCAATTATATTCATCCCACTTTCACAAGAAAATTAAAAAAAAAAAAAAGAAAAAATAGCTACATTTTCTCAATGCTTTAACTACATTGCCAGATTTCAAAATATTATAATTTTTGTAATAGTGGGCATTGTCTTAATGTCCTGCTCCTATTACTAAGTGATCAAATGAGAGTCTACTATTTTTTTAATTTGCATGTTTCTTGCTTATGGTTGAGAGCTTATTTGAATACATGAAGCCATATTCCAAAAAGAAGAGGGTGAAAAACAAGAGTGTGTATACATAAAGAAAATCTTCAATATATATGGGAATTTAGGGGGTGTGGAGTGGGGCAGTTTGTGGGACTTGGAAAACTGCAAATGTTAACAAAGAGTAGGCTCTCAGTATCAAGGCATCACTTAAGGAAATATCTGAGCCTACAGCTGTTTCAGCTTCCCTACAAAATGCCCTTTTTGGTAAGTGGGAAGGTATAGCAGACAAGGAGTGATGGGAGACAGGGAAGTGAACGAAGAAGACCATGGAAAGCGAGCAGAGGAGTAGAGCAGAAGGGAAATGCAAAGACATGACAGCACAGAAAGGGGGAGGAATGTGGTGGGCTGGCAGAAAACATAGAAAACTGTGTGTCCTGTCGAAAAAGGAAGGAGTAAGGCAAAGTAGGAGCAAAAGAGTGGGTATTGTGCATTACAATAGTCTCTGACAGGAGCAGTACCTGAAATGGTCCGTGGCAAAAGGTGTGGACTACTAATCTGAGAGTTGATGCCAATAATCCTAAAAAGCTGACAAGTGCCAGAGTGCCAAAGCAAGTCCCCTGATCCTCTCCACAAAACAGAAAAATTCAAAGAGTTAATACCTCTTATCTGAGCTCATAACATATTACAGTACAGTAAACAAAAATAGTATTTGAAATATTAGTGCTTTCTGTGGACATGTGAAGAGGAAGTTGCAGAAAAATTAAATGGGACCTAGAAGATCAAGGTGTCATTGAACTGTGGCCTATCTTTTTTCTGTAGAATAGGAATTCAATGCAAACTTAGGTGGCTGTGAAGATGATATGAAAAAAGATGCTTATAAAGAGCTATAAAACGATGATTTTAGGTTTCTTCCAAGAATCCTGACACTGATGATGGGGAGAGGAATACATAAGTCCTGTTGGGTAGAGACATTTGATTATTTCTACTGAAGACCTGTGTTCATTAATGGCTCAAACTGTGCCTTGAAAAGATGGGAGGGGACCAAAATGAGCTACCTCTACCCTGCCTACTGCTTTTCACAAATAAAAGACTTTCAGAGATATGGAGTGAGGACTGGAGCTGGTTCTAGTCTGACAGCTGTATCTCTGTGTTAGTGCAAATTTTTGTTTGAACTCTCAGCCCACATAAAGGGCATATCATAAATTCTTTACTCAGGTCCAAAGTTAAATGGTGCATTTATATCCACAAGATGCTAAAACCAAGAGGAGAGGTAAGATCTGATTCTGTGCACATCCAGCTTGGGCTGTTGTGCACCATATTCCCCAGTGCCTGCAGGAGTGTCTGTGTTATCCAACAGTTGCAAACTCTAAAGCTTCATGGGCTTCAAGCCTCAAACAGTTACTCTTATAAGCCATGATTATGCTTTTGCTAGCCATTCTATGGAGTTTTCTGGATGCAAAAGGTAATGTTCTTGGGAGGGTACCAGGGACACACCCAGGATTTATTCCCTTTGAATTCCAGGGGGATGTCCTCTGCAGAATTTTTCCTCTTTTCAAGTTAAAAAGCATTTGAACCTACTTTGCAGAGAGATTCTTCAATTCCAACTCTGTAAAATGCAGCTCCTCATAAAAAACCCAAACAAATGAAAAAAAAAAAAAAACAAACAAAAAAACCCCAAACCAAAACAAAACAAAGAAACCCCACCAACATTCAAACTGGATGTATTTTAATTACCCAGTCTTTTCAACTCTTGAGGAGAGTCATTACATTCAGTCCAGAGGCAAAATAAAGTTGTTTGCTATTCTAAAGAGAAATGAGGCAAAATTCTACAAAACATACATGTGAATTAGTCTGCTTAGACTTTATCTATTCCAGACATTTCTAGTCTCCATGTACTGATGGATTTTTCTACTATGGAAAACTTTCAGAGCTCTGTGTTCCTGCTTTTTCTTTTCATCAATGAATATCACAAGAAAATCCCAAAGTCTAGAACATGATGGAAACAGGACACCCCACTTGACAGACAGAATGGAAAGTAACTGTGTAGTCAAATAAAGAAAATATTAAAAAGCAAAAAACAAGTAACAAATAAAACCACCCAACCAACCCACCAAAAACAACCTGCATCATCTAACTTGGATGATAAATAAAAGCAAAAGAGCTTTTAGGGAGTTTGTAGATTACATTCAGGAGTCTAAAACACAGATTTTGCATTCTCTCCCTGAATTTACTATTTGGACTCAGTATACAAACAGCAGGCTCCTGTAAAAGATTGTTATTTCCCAAAATTTGGTTTGTGCCACTAAAGTGGAGTGCCACACCTTTTCAGAGACAAAATGTTTGGCATAATTAACATGATATAACAATTGTTTTTATTTTTTTAACAAGTGTAATTTCTGCATTTACCCACAGCCATTTTAGTAAAATTTATCCTGATTCCTATCAACACATTTTCTCCTGAAAAAAATTATTCTAGACACAGGGAGAAGAGCACAACAGGGTTTTTTGTCTGTGAAGCCATTGACATCAATAGCATTGAACTTGCTAGTTCCAAGATCCAGTCTCACCTGGGAAGTTAATGGTATGATGAAGTTTTGTGAAGTTAACAGACTATGATGAGCAAAAGAGCAAAAGCAAGGTCTGTGTCTTCCTCTTGCTTCTTTGTTCTTCATTATGTAACTGATATATTCTCAAAAAGAGTGTCAGGTTGAACAGAAGCTCTGCTGTCAGCAGGAAACTATGCAAAAAGAACATGAGTGGGCCTTCTAAAAGGAGCACTTAGTTGTTAGGAAACACCTATGACTACCTGCAACCCTCTTTCAAAATCTCCCTGTTTTGTTTTTCAGACATAAGAAGGTTGGGAACCCAAGTATTAAAAGTTATAGTCCCATCCCCCAGCCAATGTCCTCTGCTGCTGTGCTGGGTCACATAACCTTTTTGCTTCATTTCTCTCTCAGTGAATTATAATAATATTAGTTAATTTTTTTGCTTTTAAAGGATGCCAGAGACTTCATTAGAATAATTTTTCTGCAGCAGCATGAAAGGGAGCAGTATCTGAGATAATCCTTTCTTTTCCTGGACCATTTTTAAAGCATTATCTCCCTAAATTTGCATTCTTTTCAGTGTTAGTTCTTACGATTTCTGTTACTCCCTTGTGCCAAGTGTCAGGCTCCTTCATGTTAGTTCACATTCCCACTCTCTGTATTTCATTCATGTTCATTTCTCTACCAACTGGCAGACATTCCTGAATGTTAAACTGCAAAAGTTTAATTTACCTCTCACATTCCTCTTCCAGCATAGCCAGCACTACTGTAGTATTTCCATCAGAAGGAAGCCCTGGAAATTGTTTTTCCCTCAGCACTTCAACACTCCCTCTTTCTTCTCTGGGCATTCAGAGGTAGCTGTTCAGTAAAAGGTCTTTCATTTGCAACATTGTCTAATAAAAATAGTACAACATGGTGTTCATTCTGATGAGCAGCTTTGATTTTTCAGTCTGTCATGTTTTACCATGGGAAGTTAGAATCACCTTTGCAGTACAAAGAATGGAATTAATGTAAACAGAGAGGCTAGGTCTCGTTCTTAGACCCTGAGCAGTCCAGGGTGGAGAAGTCAAATCTTGCTCTGGTGCATCAGAGAGATATGAGAAAAAATAAGGAAAAATAGGTTTATGGGAAAAAAAAAACTTGCTGCTTTATTTTTGAAATGAAAATAAACAACAAAAAAAATTAACTGCAAGCAAGATGCTAGTATTGAAAATTCAGATTTACAAAAGCCAAGGGAAACAACCTCCAATACTTGGAAGAATTAATTGGAGAAGAAAGGTGACCTCTGTAAGATTTACCTACAGTAATTTTGGTGGAAAAGGAAACTGTCTCTCTAGGTAAGCTGTATTACCTGACAGTCAGGAGAATAGTATATCTGCTGTCCATCAGTTTATATCTGTTCATAATTGGTAAAGAGCAGCTGCTTTTCATTCTCCTCATGTTAAGGAAGCCAATGACAATACCCAGGATTTCCAGAGATGTTTATTAAACTGGCATTTGCAAATGTCATACAATTTATTATCTCTACTGGGCACCCAAGTGTTTCCTAAAGTCATGAAGACAAGATAGGACAATGAGAAAAAGGAGGAATATTTAAATGAAATATAAGGGAACTTGCTGGCCCCAGGATGTTTCTAAACAAGTTGTACTGGCATTAATTAAGACTCAGGGTTCCAGCCCAAGCCAAAGAATGTGGTGCACTTTATAAATCAGACTGAGAACATATTTCAAATAAATTGTAAGAGAAGCAATCTCATTCATTGGTCTTCTTTTCAGAGAACAAAAAACAATGTAAAGAGATTTTTCTTTTGCGTAGTGGATGGAGGTTTTCTTAGAAATACTAATTTTACTGTGCACTATATTAGCTGCACTGTAGTGGTGTTTTTCAACTTTTATTAAACTAACACTCCTTTCCAACTGCTGTTCCCTTTTAGGATCTTATTCCCTGCTGGGCTGTATCTGTAATTTTCCTCTCACTCAGCTAGATGGGAAACAAAATGCAATAAGGGTCTCCAGCTTGTAATCAGAGAAGGTCATGGAAGTCCCTTCTATATCTAACAGTTTCTGACAGGGTAGAAATGTTCTGCTTAGGTTCACAAATGAAAAGGGGTTAACCTCAGATTGCTTTCTATATGGCTCTGCAGAAAACAGACAGAACTGAAAAATTGTTGAGGAAAATCATCTCAGATATGTCTGTGTTGTTTGTAAGAAATTTTTCAGGTGGTCTGTCATGGCAACAGGATCCGCAGGGCAGTGGTCACAGTGCCAGAGGTCAAAGTGTGTCTGGATCATGCTTTTACTAGCATGGTTTACTTTTAGGCAGCCCTGCAAGGAGCAGGAAACTGTATTTAAAGATCCTTTTGTGTCCATTCCATCTTGAGAGATTCTATGATTATATAACATTCAAGCAACACAGTCACTCACACCCAGAAATCCTGCCATCTACTGTGTAAAAATACTCTGCTTCACACTGCTCTCACCTCATGCCTCACTAATGATGCTTGCTTAAACATCACCACAGAAACAAACTTTGGAGGAATGAAATCAAGAATAATCTTCACCTTTACACACAGTGCAGGCAACACAGTGGCATAATGTCAGTATAAGAAATGTCACTCTATCTTAGACTATTAAGCTTTATTAGCTCACTGTTTTAGAGGTTATTAACCTCTCCAGTGCATAATTGGCTCAACAGTAACATTTATATAGTCATGAAAACCATAGGTGATTCTTACATTATCATCTCTTCAGACATCTTTTTTCTTCTTTATCAAAGTAAATAGGTCTGGAGCTGCATTTGGAAACATCCTGTGAAAGCTCTTAGCCTATGTTTTGCATTTTAAAAAACCTTTACATGAAAGTACACCTAGGTTTGAACAAGCTGTAGGTATTGGTGTTATAAATGTGCACTTTTAATGTGTTTTTTCTTTTTATCAGAAAGCAGAATGCAGATGTAACCTTACTTCCTAGTAACATCTTTGCCTTACCTAGTTAAGGTGAACCTGAGTTAAGGGAAACTGCAGCCACCTTAATTTTGCCTTGCTTTAGACAATTACAATGCATGTCAACATCTGAGCTTTGTGGGGCAGACATTTATATGTGGATTTAATATTTTTATCATGTCTCTAGGGGACTGTTTCCCTCTACAGCGTATAAAAGAAGTATGAGGTGGACAGTCTAGATTTAGACATCTAGGATGAAATTCAGTTACCTAAAAAGTATTATTATTTCTATTACCATTACCATTTCCTATTACCATTTCCTATTACCATTTCAGATCTACCAACTTATCTCACCTTGTTTTAAGACCTATTTTTCTGTAGGTTCTGCATTATACCTAGCTGAAGAAACTAGAAGAAATTTCAGATAATACTGGATGTCTGAAATGGTCCTAGAAAGCTCTGTCTGGAAACTGAAATCTTCTTCTACACTTGAAACCTCTGGGCATGATGAGATGAATCTAACAATTTGCTTTAGAATTGCACTGGTTGGACCCTTAGGGAATGGGTAAAAGGATATATGTGGAGCAAAACACTGGGTGCCATGGAGACCTCTGCCTGAACAGAGACATCCAGCTTCTATCAGATATCATGCAGAGTCCAAAACGTGCAGGTGAGGCTTGTGGAAATGGCAGGGCTGTGGGTGTAGGGCTGTATGTTGGTATGTAGCAGCCAGATGGATACCTCCAAAGAGCTGAAAGAGGAGTAGGTGCCAATATTTAGACAAGTAAATTATCACATGTGGGGACCATTAAGTCTAAGTTCCAGACAGCATCAGGTATCCTGACATAAATATCAACCTGTGTGCTGTACGTCTAAGTTCTCATTATCATCAGTGGTGAACTGTATCTTCATGTAGTTGTCTATATCAAGGTCACAGTAAAGACAGATATGCCTAAAGATGTCTGGTCGGGTGATAAAACATTGTACCATCCTTTAAGGATGAGGTGGATATGTCACTAGAGTAGACCCATTGTATTGTCTCCATCCTAGGAGCTTAGACATCTGTGTCAATTACAGAAAATTACAGTTCCTGAAACTCAGTGTCTCAATCCACAGCTGAACTTGACCCCTGCATTTGGGGGATTTCTGGGGTCTCTTTATAGTGTTTTGCCTCTAGAAATACATAAGAGATCAACTTGCTGCATCTAAATATTAATGCCGCCTCTCCCAAATCCCCCAAACTCCTGTGGAAACCTCTCAAGCCAAGAAAATGTCTCTCTTCAAGTTCCAGTGGAGTAAGTGTGTCATCCCTCATCCAGGGACTTCATTAGCTGATTTTTTCCTGTAGCTGTGGAGGAGCCAATCCTCTGGACTGCTGCTGGTGTCTTATGATGATGAGAAGGAGTTCTTGTCTGCTCTTGTTCAGCAGTTTGTGTCTTTGCTTTATTAGTCACTAGTTATCAGCACTGTAAATCCCTTTTCGGCATGAGATACATGATAGATAACATCTAGGACAGAAAAAGTTGATGATTACAAAAAAATAACCCTAAAATCAACCCTCAAAAACCCCCCAAAACGTATTTTGTAATTTGAAACACTGGTGTGCTCCATCTGATATACACACCTGCTCACACATTACAGCCCTGGCCACTGTAAATGAATCTTTGTGCAGAGCAGGAATGCTCATGTGTTGCTCAATTACACAGAGAATAAGTAACCATACAAAGTTCCAGCTCCTTTTTTTCACTTGAAGGCCTTGGGCACCCCCTCCCTTTCAACCCTATTGCTCTGCAAAATGAAAGAGAAATAATTTTAATTTTAAGAATGCAAGGAATTGTTGCTTGGCAACTCTATGGATAAAAGATGGTCTGTGTCTTCCTTATAGCATGCCTCTTCTGAAACACTTCATATAGAGAAAGCCCTTTATTAACAAGGATGGTTATTGAGATTTTTTTTACCCCCAGGCCATTTTAATGTGTAATTCCTTTTTCAAAAGAACGTAACTAGAATCTTTTGGCTTTATTTTAGGAAGAAAAGTGTTCATATTTCACAGAGAACTAATAAGGGGGAAAATTTGGTAGGAACTTACCAATGCACTAAGTTATTAGCACAACTATCACAGTAATTATCGCATTCCTCAGTTGGGAACATTTACACCATTATGTTCTTTTGACTTCTAAAACCAGTATTTTTCATGCATTATTATCAATTAGTAATGCTGTAGTTTCTGTACAAAGTAAGGGACCCATCACACCTTTTGCCTCTACTGATAACACAGCCATTCCATTCTTCTTCCATTCTTCAACCATTTGTTAAAAAAAGGTGATGATTTATGCAAAAAAAAAAAAGTCAGCATATTTATTTCAGTTGTTAATGAAAGTCTAGTTGTTATTGAAGTGTGTTTGTGAATTCCAGAAAATAATTCTGTGGGATCATTTTTTAAATCAACCTTGCAGAATTGCTCAAGTTGAAACAGATCATAGAGAGTGGCTTGTCTAGAGCTCTAGAGAAAAACTTTCAAGAAAAGTGACAAAAGACAAAGGTGGTTTCTTCCATTTTGGATTTAAACTCAGGGAAGGTACATTCTCAGAGTGCAGATATTCACTCTTTCTAATGTGGCATGTGCACATATGCTAAGCTGGTCTGGGAATTTGAGCCTCCAATATGAACATAGAAGTAGATTAAACTAAGCAAGCAGGTCAGCAGACACTACAGGAAATACCTTGAGATGAAGACATTGGTATGTCTGAAAATGAAATCACTAAAGTCACAAACAGCATCTGTCTAAACCACTGGATTCAATAAATGGTTACTTTGCAGGCCCAGTCCTTAACTCATGAACTGTCTCAGTGTTAGCCAATAACAACTTTTCCTTACTGAGTCTCTCCTCAGGCCACTGCCAAGCCCTCAGCAAGCTCTGTCTGAGCGAGGAAGTTTCCAGAGCAGAGCTCTGGGCCAGAGGTTGCAGATGTATTACCACAGGGTTTACAGTTTGAAACACCTTTCTGCTTTGTGAGTATAATCTTGCTTATTCTGTATTTATAATTTCTGCTACAGGATCAAGGTTGTTTCCATTCTTTTTGAAGAAGACAAATTTGGCCTAGAAAAACTTGGTGGTGCACACATATTCTCACTAAAGTTTCTTAATTCACAAATTGAAGATACAAAAAGATACACTTCTAGTGCAAAGTTCTATCTGCATATTGATTCACCATTCAAAAGGAGTTATTGTTACTGGATTACAGCATTTTTCAAAAGTCCATTATGAAATACTTTTTGCTGAATATATTTACTCTATGAATTTTCCAGCTTACAAACTGCACACAGCTGGAAACTGTGGACTTTGAATAAATGAGAATATTATTCTAAAGTTGAGGGTAGATTTAAATATCAGATTTGCACCAGTGTCTACTGAAACATCCTTAATGAGTCTCCAGGGCACAAGAAACTGCAGTTATTCTGTACAATTTTGAATGAAAATCCCCAACAATCAAGGCAAAATAGTCTTATTGAAAGACTGATATACTTTTGTCATTGTCCATCAGTTTCACTCAGAACCTCAGATAATCTTCACATGGAAGATAATATTACTTGCAAGTGTAAGTCATAATACAACTCGCTAAGGCAGCGTTATCTTCCGGAGGCTACACGCAATTGACCAGGCAAGAAAAAAATTTCTGTCAAACTCCTCTGACAGAAAGATTTTTCTGGTTTTCAAAGAGTTCGGACATTATCCGGTAAAGCCTACTAAAACAGCCACATATGAAAATTCTGGTCTTCTTAGCTATTATGACATACAATGCATGGTGATTAACACAGAGGAATATGCAAAGGGTCAGTGAGCCAATGGGATAAGTAGCCAAAATCAGCAAGTAATCATTATACCATTTTTACTGCATCCTCTTTTCCTCATTTTCCCTACAATTATTATTCCAGTTTCTTTCAAGCATCTGTGAGATTTTGGGAAGATATTAAGATTCATTTTTCTGAACAGATTTTTATTACTTTTATCACCACAACTTTATGTTTTCCAAGGGAACTATATGATGCAGCTCTCCTTGATCATTCATTCCTTACTAATTTGTGGGCAACAATCTGATCATGAGCCAGCAGTGTGTCCTGAACCCCAGGAACAGCATTGGCAGCAGGTCAAGAGAGATGATTCTGCCCCTTTACTCAGCTCTGGTGAGGTTACATCTGGAGTGCTGTGTCCAATTCTGGGCTCCCCAGCACAAGAGAGACATGGAGATATTCAGGAACCATCTGGATGCAATCCTGTGCCATGTTCTCTAGGACAACCTTGCTTGAGCTAGGAAGGTGGACTAGATGGCTCCTTGTGTTCTCTTCCAACCTTACCTGCTCTGTGATTCTGTGAAAAATATTGCAAAATATAAAACAGTTTCACACCTCCCCGCCCCATCTCTGACAGAAAGATTGACTGTAGTAGGAAGAGAGTCAGAGACAGAGTTCTGTAAAGTCTAGTCTCTATCACATAATTATGTGCAATCAATGCAAGGTTACATATAATAAAGAGAAGTTATGCCTTAAGGCATTTGAGGAGTAAGGGCAAAATAAGTACTATTGCAGTGCTGGCTACACAATTCATGAAATACATACATTTCTTATCAGCTATGATTAGAAAATATAAACTGACTTTGGAAAAGGTGCAGAAGAAAATGTTAAGATAGTAGGAAAATGAAGGCTAAGTTATCAAAGAGGAGATTAGAAAAATTATTGACCTGATTTGATGAAGTTTAGGCCAGAGGGAACAATGGTGAAAGCTTATCAGAGAGACAGAAGGACCTGTAAGGAAGACAATAAGGCAGCACTGACACAAGAAAAAGATGGGTGCCAAATGACCATGAGCAGGTTGAGATCATCTCATGATGCCCATCTTACACCCAGCACCAGGGAATCTAGCCAGCTCCTCCAGGGGAGCACAGTGCAGGCGGGCACTTCCAAGGTTTACAGAATTATATAAATTCAGATTTTTCTCTAAATAATAAAGGTAATCCTGTAATATATTTTCATTAGAACCACTGGCATGGGTGAAGTAAGTTTACACAAACCAACAAGTATATAACTGTCAACTTTGAAAAAAAGAGACTGCCTCTTCAGCTGACCTCACTGGCAAGGAGTGAGTTTAGCCATCCAAAGTCTAAACAGTATTTAAACATATTTTTACTGTTGTAAATATGAAAATAATAGACTTATACCTGAAATGAGCCAGAGAGTATGTTGCACTCTGCCAACACAGGTTGTTTTAGTGTCTCAGTTACATTTAAACATGCTCAAAGTGCTACTGTCATTCTATAAAAAAATGCCTGTGTAGGAGACAAACTCATTTGCCCTAAAAGCCATGAATAGAGGTGAGCACTGCATTCTACACTGTACATTATGTGTTTAATCTAAATCCACTTCGGATTACAGTGTCCATCCAGATGCAGCCCATCATGGATTACACAGCCATGGACGGTCTTATGCAAGTTTGAATGCCTGAAGAGGGACTTAAAGGAACTGGGTTACTTGGCCACTGAGGGTTTTCCAAGAGGAATGACCAGAAGGGAAGAGGATTTGTCACATGGTAAGGCATTAAAAGAATAAATACAGGTGGATACAGTACCTTTTGACTTTTCCAGAAGGCAAAAATCCATCGTGAGACATTTGATCCCCAAAAAACAAAACAAACACCTTATGTGAAAGTAGATTGCACCGACGGACATCCTGCTACAGGACAACATTCCTGGGTTCATTTAATAAAGACAAATAATAACAATGCTTGGATAATAATTGGCCTAAACTACTTGTACAATCCAAACAAAATTGAGATCATAATTCTTAATTCACAACATATGATATGACATTGGATGGATGGATGGATGGATGGATGGATGGATGGATGGATGGATGGATGGGTTTTGTCTGCCTGTACTTGATCTCTCCCTTTGGTCAAAAGTAACACTGAACATCCGTGAATACAGAAGGTTTTTTTTAATGAGGATGCTAGTAAGAGTCCGCTGCAGAACACCCACAAGAAGGAAGATTAAAACCTTAAATAAGGTGTCATATATTTTTTACTGGATAGCTAAATTAAAATACACATTTAACTTTGGCTACTAATATTATTCTTCCTCTAACACAATTATCTATTTTAATAGATTAATATTTTAATCAAAGAAGCCTAATTTAATTGAAATTAGGTTAATAAAATTAACTGTTTAAAACTTATTTTTTAGCTATTTTAACAAAACTATAGGTGTCCAAGAAAATCCCTGCTTTTGGAGTTCAAAGGCTAGAACAAAGCCTGCACACCAGTCCAGATCTTCAAAAGAAGGTACTCATTTCAGACCAAGTGTCACACACCAGTTAGGGGAGCTTTGGCACAGAAGTAGAGCATGCCATCTCCTTGAGAAGTTAAAATGATAATGTAGTTATTTCTATAATTTTAATTAGTTAATGACAAGTTCTTATCAATTATTAACCTGTACATAAGTCTGTCTAAGAATATTTAAGTGCTTCTCGTTGAAGCTGTCTGAAGTATGGGACCATCCTTCTGCATGACTCTTCCTCACCTGCCTTGTAGATGTGCTACATGATCTGTCAGGATCTCTCTGTTTTACTATAAAAAAAACTCCCCAAGATTAAATCAGCTTGATCAGATTTTTGGCATAATTTTCACCCATTTTGTCTAAGCACCCATCTATTACCAATAGCATGGAGTTGAGTTATCTTTGTTAATCACTGTCATTTAGCTGTTCCTCGACCACGGTGTCCTAATGTTGCCACTTCACAAGTTACCAATGAATGATTCACTGTGAGCTTCACAAATATTTAACCTCCCAAGGAAGGCCCTTTTTGAAACATCTGATATATGACTTAAGTGTATCAGTACATACATACTACATATATATAGTATATTCTGTCTTCCTACTGTAACTCCTGATAAATCTGTGTTAGAACTAATTTTTAGTTTTTAAACCATTAACCATCCATTATTAATAGCACCCTCTGTTACAAATCAGACACAACCAGATTGTGACCACAGAGCAGGATGCGCAGAAATGGCAAAATTCATCTTCTCGATCATGTCCAAGTTAAAATCAAGGCAAATACTTCTTCTTTTATCACACCTATCAACAGTTTCTGTAACAGGCTTTGCTCAAGGTATGCCAAGAAAATATTCTTTTTATATTCTTTAATGAATCAGTTTCTAAAATATGAATCCATGAGCAACAGCTCCAGTGAACATGAGCAAAAGTGAACATCGAGGGTATCTAGGGATACATATCATTTACCTACATTAAGTCTCTCTGAGACTTTATGTCACAAGCCAGAAATCAAGAAGCAAGGGTGTTAATTATACTCCTGTTTCAAGTCTCTCAAAATTGGAGGCAGAATTCGTTTAGCAGCCCTCAGGAACACCTGACCTTCCAGAAATATCACTGTGTCACTGCCCATGGTATAGGTCTTCCTTGTCAGAGATGAGATATAAAGCCCAAATTATTCATTGTTCTCCAAATTTCCACCAAGCATGTCTTGGCCAGAAATAGCTTTCCATAATTATTCCTATTTCCAAATATTTGTGAGATCATGACCATCACAGTGATGGGGACAATATAAGCAGAAAGATATTATAATATATACTATGCTATAATGTTAAACATACAGGGAAATTTAATTAGCTCATTACTCACTGGTACTTCATGTGCAATTTTTTCACACATTTCCTTTATACAACTGTGGCCTGTTTTCCCTCTTTTTCTTTTTTTTCTTCTGGCTGTCCACCAAAACACAGCACAAACAATGACAACAGACAGAAGGAACAAGCAGAGTTCATCCAAGCATGTTGAGAAAGGATTGGAAACACAAGCAGTGAGTACTGGCAACATTTTTCTGAGTTTTTTGCCCTAAGTTCAGCATTTTAATGAAGAAAAGCAAGTAAATCCTAGCTATTAAAAATTAGGGAAATAGCTGAAGCAAGCATAATGGGTACAAGGACATGCCTTTGACAATCTGTGGACAGCTTTGCACTATACCTTAGAAAAATTAAGTGTCCTTTTTCTGTGAGATGTCAAATCTGCTGTCCTTATGTGGATAGTACTCTGTCAGTCTTGTAAAAAGCTAAATTAGTCTTGCAAGATGGAAGGGGACATAAAAATCTGTCTTGTATGTTGTGATTTGTATCTCTTCTTAATGTCAGAACTTCAGTATTTGAAGAAAGAGAAGTAGGCACTTTTCTCTGCAGGGAAGATGACAAACTTAAGAACTCTCACATGGTCCCTGAGCATCTCAAAGCCACTGCAGACACAGCCACTACGAAGGAAGTAACCAGCTCTGCAGTGTCTTAATTTTTATTATCTATGCTCAAAAAAGTACTATTTGATTCTGGTAAATTTCTCAAAGCTTATTTTTTCCACTTAAAAGCTGTTAAATAACTACAGCCCTCTTTCAGGTTTGTACTCTACATATCTTCAGACCAAAGAGGAAAAAAACTGGCTTTGGTCCTGTATCTTCCTTACATATTTGAGGTTTTATTTCTAATTTGACTCATACAAAGCTTAAGTAAGACTGACTTACAAGAGATCATTCAGTTTCCCCCACAGCTGGGCTTGCTGGACCTATGTCATTCATGGCAGATGTTCATAAAGGTCTTCAGTAAAGAAGATTTAGTTACACGCCTAAGCAATCTCTTCCAGTGCTTATCTGCAAAGAGTGCCCAACAGTGGGTTTAGTCCCTTCAAAAGGATACCTTATAAGAGGTAGACTAACATCTGGAAAAAAATGAACTTTCTGTTTTTACCACAGCAAAATTTTAAAAATCCAAGTAGTGAAGAATGTATTAATACAGCATAAGTAAGCTAGAGTACAAAGATTTCCTAACCTGCCTGTTACCCTGTGCTGTTATCCTTATGATTCTGTTTTCTTTGCCTCAACACAGCACAAGAAATTTGAGAAATACCTGTTCAAAAGAACAACCTTTGTAAGGAACACAGAAAATATAGTGGGCAAAGGACCTTGTTGCATGCACAAGATCTCACAGCCTGACTGAAACTCTGAGGTTTCCTGGTTGACACTTAGACCTAGCTGGGGTTCATCAACTCAATTTTCCTTCAAGCTCAACACCCTTCACACACAGCACCCCAGCAGGCACCTGAGCAGACACAGAACTGCAGCTACCCAGGGGTTAAAGCTTTGCTTGCAATAGATTGACAAATGTGATTCATTGGAGTGCAATGAGTTTGTCCCAAAGGAATACAGTCTGAATGAAAAATGAGAAGGGAGTAAAGTTCAGTCAGTTGGACATTGGTTGTGCAGGTAATTAAAAGAAGCTCCCAGCATTCCCTGAGGATGCATCTCTATGTCCATTAGCAGGATATGGCTGTCATAACTATGTTCCCCTTAGTGGTTTTTTTTTTTAACTTGATATCAAATCCTTTTAAAAATGAGCAGAAAAAGAAACCTAAACAATTTTGCTCTGAAGTGCTGGAAGACAGTGATAAATGAACAGTATAACTGCAGAATTACCAGCACCTTTAAATAGCCAGCAGGGACATACTCAATGAATCTCAGAAATGTGGTTCTTGACACACAGCACAAACTTGTGAAAAAAGGAAAGGTATGTGTCAGTTGGTTTGGGGGATTTTTTAGGGGATTATACTTCAGTCTTTTCCACCATCCAATGAATTTGGCTCCTAGATCACTAAAATAATTATGGCAGTCAATAAAACACATATAGTAATTCCTACCACCTGTTTTAGCTTTTAAATTGGGGTTAAACATTGCCTATGTGTGATCTCTCCTCTTCAAAGTGCAAGTCTTTATTTGGAATGGAGAAAGGTTAGAGTCTTTGGCTGATCTTCAAGTAAAGACATGGACATGATTTTCGTGCAAAAATATAACAAAACTTCCTATTGTTAAATAATTTTTGTCCATTTAAAAATGTATACTTGCTGTGGAACCAGCTACATCACTCCTTATTTAAAATGTAGAACTGCCAGTAGTCAGGATAATTATATTTAGTGAAGATGAATTTTACTCAGTTGACAGGACTCTCCCTTCTGATTCAAGCTCTAATACTTTCCATAGTGCAGTGAACTAAAAGTGTTTTAGTGTGGGGTGTTTTCTCATGAAGAACCACAATCCTGACCATAGCCACTTATGATTATTAGAGATTCCTGGTAGTGTTCTAGGTAGTGTTCCAGCCAGTGGTGAGTGAGCCATGTTTTCACAATACCAGTGAAGTTTTTTCTGAATGTGCTACTCTTCATCTACTGTCCGGAGCAGCAAATGAGGAAATACAGGCTACAGCTTCTTGGGTTCTCTAGCTGATCAGAGTGACCCCAAGAAATGTTAGAAAGTTTCTTTTCCCAGCCTGATGCTTGAAGAAGGAGCCAGAGCTCTTCAGATCTCAGTCTCAAGGTTGTTTATTGTTCCTTATCTATAAATTTTTTTCTCCTCTCCAGCTGAGGTCCTCTCAGCAAGACAGTCAGAGGCACTCTGCCTGCCCTGGGATGGTGTTATCTTTTGATACAAAAAACCACGTATACAATATTTACAATTACTTTCCAAATACCTGTCACGTATGTTAGACATTGAGCTTCTACTCTAAACCAGTCTAAAAGTGCCATTACAGCAGAAGATTGAGGCCAAGAAGAAGAAGGAGAAAGGCTGGACATGCCCAGTTCCCTCCATCTTGCCTCCTTAACCCCCATTCTAAAAACCCCAATAATCTACTTTTTCACCCCACGATAAATTCATTATAATTCTACTTAAACTGTTGTAGCTTGCAGATCTTCATATAGAGTTGGTAATTTTCTCCATGGGTCATAATCAAAACCACAGGGCTCTGTGCCAGGGTCTCTGAGCCACCTGGCAGGGCTCTTGGCAGTCCAGGACAGTCAGAAGGATGTCCTGAATTCCAATGACAGCTGACATTGACATCATGCCTGAGCCACCTGGGGCCTTCCCTGGGCACTCAAGGTGGAAACTGTGCTTGGTAGGAGGACTGGGCCAGGAAAGGACAAGCCTTTCCTCTGACCAACAGATACAAACCAGTATATTAGAGGAGCAATGAACAGAGTTTCTGTGAGTATCCAAACGTGCACAGGCAGCAGTATTCAGGCCTGCTTGTTCTCTTAATGTGTGGCTCTGCTGAGAACCATGCTGTGCCTGTGGTGTAATGTAAGCAGATCCCAATTACCCTTAAATTGGCTAGCCTGCACACCAAATCAAAGACACTGAGATTAACACTGGCTGCAAAGTTCACCCAAGAAGCTCTTTATAGCCCTGAGCATCCTATGTGACAGGCAGGTAGGCTGAAGCTGCTCCAGGTAGGACTGGGCTATGATTTAAACCAAAGTGAGCAAGGGCAGGTTAACAAAAGGCATGTGATTTCCTAACTCAAATACAGAGATCTGCCTATTGCACCATGGAATCCTGTGGCTGCCCTGGGTGTCAAGGCAAGAAGAGTCTGCCCTGAAGCAAGATGCTCCAGACATAGGCCTGCAGGGCCAGCTGCAAGCTGCAGCACTGGTCCCCTGGCTGCCAGCCAGTGACAGGCACTGAGCACCATTTGTACAGATTTGCCAAGTGTTTTGTGACCTTAACGCTGCTGACTTGCTGAAAGTTTAAGGCAGCAAAACACCCAAATGATTTTTAAAATGGAAATTAAATTCTAAGGAACATATGGCCTGTCCACACCACAAAACAAATGTGGCAGATTTAATCTAGATAGCAGGGGCAGCAACAGTAACAGGAGGAGATAGTTCCAATGTCAGCATGTGCTGCTAGAAGGTCACATACAGAATCAGCTCCTGGAGTCAAGAGTTTGCACCTTAGCACCTACCTCAGATAAAGCCTAGGTTGATGCATCTTCACTACTTTTCTTATGCCAGTTATTTAAGCTACTAAACATAAATGTGCAAACAGTATGGATGTATTTATACTAGTGGGTAAAGCAGCACCGCCCTGTGATGGTGTTCACAGGGGTCTTAGGATGAGAGAAAAGACGAGGATCTGACTCCATGTTTCAGAAGGCTTGATTTGTTATTTTATTATGTAAATTACATTAAAACTATACTAAAAGAATAGAAGAAAGAATTTCATCAGAAGGCTAGCTAAGAATAGAAGAGAAAGGAATGATAACAAAGGTTTGTGGTTCAGCTCTCTGTCCGAGCCAGCTGGGCTGTGATTGGCCATTAATTACAAACCAATCACAGATCCACCTGTTGCATTCCACAGCAGCAGATAATCAATGTTTACATTTTGTTCCTGAGGCCTCTCAGCTTCTCAGGAGGAAAAATACTAAGGAAAGGATTTTTCATAAAAAATGTCTGCTACACAGCCCTTTATATGGTTAAATAGGTGAACTCTGGGTTTGTTCTGGTCCAAAGGAGTCAGGGTGATACAAATAATTCCCAGGCATAGTTCAGGAGTCAGCACATGCGAGACAATTCCCCACACACATACAGTTTGCAGAAAGGAAAATCTGCTCTGGGAGATGTCATGGTTTAACCCCAGCTAATAATAATGGGCTTAACCCCATCACCATCATCATCATTATTATTATTATTGCTGTTGTCATTGTTATTGTTGTTGTTGTTATTAAATTGAAAGGAGAGAAAGAGAGGAATAGAGCCCAAGGGAGGCAAGTGATGCACAGTACTGTTGCTCACGACACATGCCCAGACAGAATAGGCCCCTTCCACGAGTTCCTATACTGAGCATGATGTTCTATGATATAGAAGAGCCCCTTGGGCAGTTGAGGTCAGCTGTCCTGGTCATGACTCCCCCCCCAGCTTCTTGTGAACCTGCTTGCCTGCAGAGGATGGGAAACTGGCAAGTCCTTGAGTTAGAGGAAACACTAGCCTGAAACACTTAAAACATCAATGTGCTTGTTTTGTTTTTCTCATACTAAATCCAAAAAACAACATTACACAAGAAGAAAATTAACTATCCCAACAGAAACCAGGCCAGGAGAGCGATATAATTTCTTTGCTGAGATGTACCTTGGTATCAGTCAATGCCCATGATTGCTCCTGGGCACATTTTTTTACTGCTATAAAAGTAGTCTTTGATGACAGCATTTTCACTTTACTCTCCAGTTATGCTTGACATTTCAGGCATCTTTTAAAGTATTTACTCCTTAATGTTTTCGCAGCTTTCCCACTTCAACACTTACTGCAACTCTGTTCCACCCTGAAGAGACAGCTGTGACTAGCTTTGTCCAAATAACTGTTTATTACAAACCTACAGCTGCAGAGGCAATTCAGTAACTCACCTCATATACACACACAGTGCTGTCAACAGAAGCACTTCTTATATACTATGAAATTTGTGAATGCTTTCCAAGGATTAAAATTCCTCACCATCCTCAGCAATACATTAAAGCAAGGTCTATGTACATGACCCACACAAGAATGACAGTGTACTCTTGCAAAGTGCTGGTTCAGACCAGTTGCAGATTGTGATTTCAGGTCTTGAAGCAACTTGCAATAAAACTAAAGAAGAGATCGAAGAGGATATATGTTCCTCTTTTTTTGTTTTTTTGTTGTTATTTGGAGGCCAGAAGAACTGTTTCTTGGTGTGTCCAAGCATAGAGGAAAATTAGGACTGCAAACTATTAATCATCTTAAACCTCCCAGAGACTCATGAAAAGCAAATTAGACTGCCTGAAAATGTAAAAATTGTCAACTTCTATTTTATGTGAGAGCATGGGCATAAAAATGGAAATAATCCCCTCAGGGCTCAATCCAGGGAGAAAAAACAACATGATCCTGAGTTATAAACAGGAAGAGATTTTTAGTGTACTGCAGAGGATTTAGTGAAGGGATCCCCATTAATGCTAACAGGAGGCAGAGGGATGAATCTCTCGCACTGAAGTGGAAATTCAGCTCTTCACATCAAGTGTTCTGACAACCAAGCACTGCTTGCCACTGCCTATGCACCCAGCCAGAAGCAGGGATGAAAACAGTTAATTGCTCTCTGATGTTGGAGTTGAACTGAGGATACAATATAAGGATAAGGCATCTAGAAATAATGCTCCTTTTAAGAGCATTAAGAAATGTGCGAGGTAAGTGCCTGCTTTGCTACACAGGCATGGGATCCCTCACTCTGCAGCTCTCTGGCAAAGTCTAAAGTGAATGTCATTTAGATTAGATGAGATTAACCTTAAACTTCATTGCCCATGCAAATAAGACCATCTAAGTGAACTGACATATTTGCTAACTGTTTTTATGAAAACATAAATGATTCTCTCTGCAAAGCTTTTTAAAGCAAATCATAAGCCAAAATTACCAAAAGGCAAAATGAACTATTCTGTTGTAAGGACCTTGTGGGTTTTTTTGTAAAATATCTAATTTTTTATGTTTTGTAATGTTTAGAAATGTAAACTATGAAACGTACTGATGTAGTCTTCATTCACTGCATTTTCTTAGCCAAAATTTGTCTTTTTTATTACAGAAGACATATAAGAATCTACTGGACTAAATTACAGATTTCCCTCAATTTTGAAAGAAGGTCAGATTTCATTTGCATAAGAATTAAATCCAGTGAAGGAAATAATGGCAGTGCATACCAACTGGAGATTTATGCCTACTTGTCCATCTAAGTTGTGTGGAGCCAGGAAGAATGGGAGGAGTTTTTCCCCTGAAGAGGAGGGAAGTCGCCAAGTCCAGTGAACTGACCACAACTGTCATTCCCCATCCCCCATGCCACCAATAGAGGAGGAGGTAGAGAAATTGTGAGTAAAGTTGAGCCAGAGGAGAAGGAAGAGTGGGAGAAAGGTGTTTTAAAATTTAGGTTTGTTTCTTATCATCCTACTCTGACTTGTTTAATAATACATTAAATCATTTCCCCAAGTTGAGTCTGTGTTGGCCGTGGTGGTAGTCTGCCCTTGCAGATTTTCATAACTGGGTCAGAGCTTTCTTTGAAGCCATCACTCTTTTGAACAGGGTCTGGACTAGAGATCTCCACAGTTCTCTTCAAACCTAAATTAGTCTCTGATCTTGTGTAAGGTTGAAAATATTGCTCAACTCCAAAAACAATTCTGCAGAAGAAGAGACAGTACTATAACCTTTGTGGAAAGATGGCTGGAGGCAAAATTAGAGGAAACTGAGAAGTTATATTCACATCCTAACAGAAGTACAGGAATTACAGGGTGAAATGCAACTGCTACTCCCTGGATGGAATGTGGTTGGCATGCTGGAAACCTGTTCCACAATGATTCCCCACACCCACAATCTGCCACCTTAAGCACCTGCTAAGGGATATGGAATGTGGAGCACTGTGGAGGAACCACAGCCAGGCTCTGTTGAAACCCTTGCAGGGAGGGGAACTCGGTGGTAGCTTATGGTACTTTGCAGTTGAATAATCAAAAACACCAAGGGAGATAGGAGATGTCCTGCTGCTAAGCCAACTACACCCTCCTCAGATGGACTTGGTCCATTACAATCTCATGAAAATGTTAACTCACACCTTCATCCCAAAGTTTCCAGCCCCCCAGGTACAACCACCCCTCACTGCTTATATTTTTTTACTGTGCTTATATTTTTTTACTGTATCTTTCAGAGTGAAGCAAGGGAATTTTACACCAATCAGTAACAAAGGTTTGACTTAACAAAGGCATGTTTGACTAAAGTCACTCAAGCTCTAAACATAAAGGGCTAGTATAAAAGTGAGTAGAGAATGGGAAGAAGCAAGAGAAAACTCCATGATAGATTCTGGGATCTGATGGACTGAACCTATCTTCTGCTCCATAAGGATGTCTGGTGGGTAAGAATCATACTCTGTTCACACTGAATTGGGGATTAGAGCTTATCTGTGTATTGCTTTGAATACATTTTTGGAGTCAGACGCTATCACTAGCAATCCTTGAACCTTAACCTGTCACAATTTTCAAATTAAATTTTAAATGTTTCAAATTAAAGAGAGTTTTTCCATAAAATATTGATGTGGGTCCTTCACAGGCACTGACCACCACCAGTAGCAGGCAACATACTCAAATAATGTAGGAGACCTGCTGAGGGGTGTCCCTTAAGCTGTTGGTGTGTGTTCCTCAGTGAACAATTCAGTCGGCTGAGTCACCCTCTGGCCCAGCAAGGCTGCTCAGTGAAGGCTGCTCCTAATGGGACACTTGGCAGACTGGTAGAGCACAAGGGTCTCAGCTTTCCTGGGGCACTGACAGACAAGTCAAACACTAAAGGTCAAATGTATCTCCTTTTTTATATGCTAATCTTTATAAAGATCCAGTCTGAGCCAGGAAGGCACCAAAAGACCTGTGAGGCTCAAATTCACATGTGAGGATCATTCCTTATCTTTTTAATTGCACTGCACCTGTACTTCAGAATCACATTTCTAGTACAAAGTAATATATAACACCATTCTCTTTTGAAAGTGGTCAAGATTTATCCCAGAAGCTCTTTCAAATACCATTAAAAGCTGTGTTAAAGTGAAATTTTAGCATGTAGGAAAGTCTTTGCTGTAGTTTCTGTTCCTTGCTTCACTGTCCTTTTCCTGGTGCAGAATATGAAAGGCAAGGTGATGTAGCTCTCCCCCTCTTCACCCCTCTGTAACTTGTCCCAGGCACGCCAGGAATGTGAAGCCTCATAATGATGTGGCTGAATTGCACAATTTTGGCTCAGACTTCTCACTCAGACTGGTTTGAGATTGAGCTGTGAAAAAGTCTGTGGAGAAAAGATAAGGAAGATCAAGTTGCAGACAGGTAAGAATGCTGAGACAGGATCTTTAGTTACTCTAGGATTCAAGAAGGAAAGAACTCTCATGCAAGGTTATAAAACCAAAAAAACCAAAACAAACAAACAAACAAACAAAAAAAAGAAAAACAAAACCACTAAACCAAAAATAAAAAAAAAAAAACAAACAGAGAAACCCAAATGCAATGCTGAAATGTAGCAACTCAGGAGCAGAATGTATGCCATGCAGCAAAGCAGTTCAACCCTCTTCCTGACTAATGCCTACCTGGCCTGCAAACACTCTTTCAGAGTCTTATTTGGGTGGAAAATATAATAAACCATGTGGCTTCATAAGCACAGCTAACTTTTGTGTGTGTTGACTGAGACATAATTGTTATATCCCTTGAAAGTGTGTATACCTTGATTACAGGGTTTGATTAAAGGGCTAAACTTGCAAGAAGAACAAGTGTCCCGAAGTGACACCTTCACAGGAGTGCAATTCTGAGCTGTGCAGAAATGTTTGGGTTGCATTTTGGGGCAGAAGAAAGAACTTGTGAATCTTTCATTTTATTAATCAACTTGATTAGATGTAAAACGTGGATTGTGTGACAAACCCCTTAGGAGCATTAGTGCTGTTGTCAGGGACAGCTTTCTATGTCGTTTCCCTGCCTGGCTATTTTGTAATTAATGTCATTCCCAAACAGGCAATTCAAGGCCAGCATTTCTCAAGGGTTTTCAATGCAGTGTCACTCTTCTTTTTACAAACTTCGAGCACTGAGCCATGAAACCAAGAGTATCAGGATGGGTTTAGAAAATTATGTGTAGCTGATTACAGTTTTAAAATTATTATCCTGAAGTAAAACTGCTAGCCTTCAGTTCATAGTAGAGGAACTCCTAGAACTTGAAAGAAGAAAGAAGTAGCAGCAATGTAGTTTCAATTACTAGATACTGAAAAACCCACCAGTACCTACTGCACACTTCCAAGGACCACCACAGTCTGTGCCAAGGGCATCCCACCATCCTCCAGAAAAACCACTCTCTCTGTCTTCTACCAAATTCCTCAGGTTAGAAATTTCTTTGCCAGGTGCTTGTTCTTTGGGAAGAAACAGCATTACAAACACAGTTCTGGCTGTTTCCTCTTTTACTCAATCTTATTTACCTTTCCTGATTTTTGGCTTCCATACCCATTACAGCTATTGATGTTAAGCAGCTAGATATGGATTCTCTTCAGAGATATTTTTCACAAAACTTGAATAGGATAAGTGAGGATGCTCTGACTTATGAAATACTCCAATAGTCCCCTTCTTTGGTGTATCCTCAGAGGTCAAGAAAATAGAGGCTTTGCAAGAGCTGGCCTGAAGTCATTTACAGCTAAAGCTTGGCTGACCAAACAGCTGGGGCCCACAGTGGAAGGAGACACTTTTGCATGTCAGCAGATGATAGTTGTGATAGCATCATCAGGTCAGCAAGCCCTAAGAAACATAGAATTATTCCAGTTCCAAATCTCCTCAAAGAGGGTCCACTTCCATATCCATCACCCACAGCTGTTGGCATATTTGCCATACACCTGACAATTCCCTCTTTTTCTGCAGGAGTATCTTGTCCATGGAGGGGCTCTAAGCTGAAATCTAAACTCCTCAGTTGAAGCTGTCGAGCTGGCTTCTTAGCAGTGACTTACAGAGCCAGGTGTCATTATTTCTCTGAAAGACACAAAGGGAGGAAACTAAGCAATTAGAGGATCTTGTAAAATCCTGTCAAGCTGCAGAGTGGTCTATTTATTTTCCTATTGATCTTGCCTTTCTCTCTTTGAGGAATAATGACTGTCTCATCAAACGCCTCGAGTTCTCCCCGTATCACACTGTGCCTTAACCTTTGTAATGCTAAAGATCTCAGATTTGCAATTCTGTAGCCTTTCACTGTGCAATCTTTCACCTAAACTGCTGGGGTGATATTTTTTCTGCCTCATCCTCCTGCTGTTATTCTCAAGTCCTTGCATCTCTAGACTCAGATATCAGATTTGTCACAGGAGATGATTGCTCTGGCATGACAATTGCTCGTTTTTACTGGTTTTCCCTGTATCATGTTGTTTGAATTTTAGTTTAGCTATATACCAGATATGTATTATTCATTATTATACATGGACATGGACAGTGCTCCAATGACTTTCCCTTTTCTGAAGACGTCCCAGAAATGAGCTTGAAGTCAGGGTTCACTTTGCAGGCTACTACATAAAGCCTGGTTTAAATTTATTTGGCAGTTCTAATTTTCAAGGCAGTTACAGCATATTATAAAGCACTTGAGAAAGGAATGGTGTTTTTCCATGAGCTAGTTGAACACTAAATGTTATGGACACTGAATGTTACCATAATTTTCTAACTGCCACCACTCTATTTGTCTATTCGTCTACAGTTAAAGGTATTGTTTTACTTTTATGTGCTTGGGTTTACAAAAGCTGAAAAAAAATTGGAACATTTTAAATGTGGAAGCCTTTCTTGCAGGCATAATTTTCAGCATAAACAGCACCTTGCACTTGTCTGTGAGAGCTCAGGTAGCTGAGATATTGCAGCTGTCTGTGCTGTGAGAAAACATTGTGCAGGAAAAGCTCAGCCCTTCCAGCCCAGCCACACTCAGTCAGCCACATGGGGTGCTTGCTCCTGCCATAAACTTTTGAATCCTGCTGAGCACATTTTGTGACAGACAATAAATCCCAGACAGGTTAAATGGGACACCCAACCTGGTTATTTACAGTCCTTAAAAATGCTCCAGGCCAGGTGTGGACGTGGGCAATGTCAGTGACCAGCACAGCCCCACAGCACACAACACCCTGCCTCTGGCATCCTGGGGCTGGAGCCAAAGGCATTTTCAGGAGGGCTGTGTCCTGCAGAACCTAAAGGTGCAGAGAGCAGAGTGTCACAAACGTAAATTAGCCCCACTGGGGGTCAGAGAGCCACAGAAGGGAGATCAGGAAGCCTGTCTAAGCATTTCTGTGGGTCAGATCAGCTGGGATAATGTTATTTTTGACAAATGTGTGTCTAACATCATGCACAAATCTTTAATACATTAGTACTTTTTGATTTTTTTTCATCACTCAGAAAAGAATTGCTTAATTCAACCTTGGCAGACCCAACAGAACAATATAAAAAGGAAAATCTGAGTAGATTATTTGAGTTTGCATTTGAAAAATGAAATCTCATAGATGGCTTAAATATGCTTAGCTGGCAGCATTTTAGATGACCTCAAACCATGGCCTGATGCCAGACAGGAGGAGGTACTAAAAAAATAGATTTAAATCTAAATATAGGGACAGTAAATAATTTCCCTTTGCAATTACAATAAGTAACAAAAAATTCCAAACCCACTACTTTGATTTACAATGAAGTAAATTATTCTGATTGGCTTGCAATAACTTGCATAACTTGAAGGGAGGGGGAAATGTGTCTAAGCATAATTTAAAACAGTAAATAAATAAATAAGGAAATATATCTCTATCTTTTTTGAGTCTTGGACATCTCTTAAATTGTTTCTCAGTCACCAGAATGAAATGTCTGTAACTTTTCCAGTTACATTTCTGAATAAAATATTTATATTCTAGGAAAAGAAATCTAGCATAGAGTGGTCAAATCTTCTTCTAAAATTATATGTGCAATGAACAGAGTTTTTATCTGGAAACTTGTTTGCTAACCCACATTTTTTTCATTAATTGAAGCCTTATTTTTCTTACTGCCATCTGTGGATCAAGAGAGCTACTGTACCACAGCCAAGCTTTTCTTGTAATTCTACATAATGAGCAAGAATAAAACCAAAAAACCTTCTCTTTGTATGTATACATATATTAAATGACAGATGCCCCCTGGCAACATGCAGAATTGTCTTTCACCACAAAAAATGGGCCAGATTCTCTGATCTGGTATCATCACCTTGCATTGCATTGCATTGCAAACGTAATCCGGACCTAAAGCCTTGTTCAAGATGACATGGTGAGGATTATCCCGTTGCTCAGATAATGCTTTGGAACAGAGACCAAGTCTGTTCTCCTGGGACTTCTTCCTTTGCCATTAAGTACAGCAAGGCATGGGGCTCTTGCTTAAGGACAAGAAAAATGAATTAGTCCCTTACCACCTCACACTGAGCAAAGCCTTACAATGACTTTTATCCTCTCTGTGATGGGATTGACAGAAGGACTTCCCCCAGATGCAGCCACATGTGTGCAAAGAGGTGGAGAGTATTGAGCTAGGTAGTGTAAGCCTAATTAGCTGCCTAATTATTTTCATTGTCTGGAGCTTTCATGTTTAAGTGATTCTTCATCTTGCCTGAGTACTCAGTGCCAATCTGCAAAGTAGCAGCATGGCAAGGTTTATGCTATGCAGGAAGGAATTTAGGTTCCAGATGCTCTGAACATTTTTCAATATTTGTAAGCAGTATGTGTCATGGGATGCTCACAGATAAAATAACTAGAGATCTATGTGTACTGAACAGACTCCAAAGGATTTTGACAGCAAAAGTTCAGGACATCGTAAGAGAGATCAAAAAATGTCAGCCAAAAATTATTAGGTACAATATATTGAATTAAGGAAGAAAAGAAAGGATAATAAGGTGATACCCAAAACCCAAGGCAGTGTTCTCATACCCACTCAGGAGACAGCCAAGCTTGGAAAGAAAGGACAGTCCAGGTTGGTCTGACACTGCCTCAGCCCCTGCTCCCTGTCAGCAGGACTGGGCTGGGTTTACCACAGAAGCCCCTGGAAAACAGCCCCCTCTTCTCAAAATGCAGGAGAGGTGCTACCCCTGAGCTGCTAGAGGACTTTAGTAGCAGGAGGACTAAGTCACTCCTATCTTTATCTCTTTTACTATGTGAGTTGATGCCAGGCACTTGGAGAGCAGACGATCATTAGCAGAGAAATGAGTGAATCAGAGCTGAAATTGGATTCCCGGGTTGCAAGTTCCTCTGAATTTTCTCTTTGGAAAGGGATGAACTTGTGGATAGGTGATGAGAATAACATTGGAAGAGTTCAGCTCTCCCTGCTGATCCTGTGTGAGCTCCAGCAAGTCACTCAGTCTGTCCATTTGCCAGCTCTTTTATCTGTGACACAGAATGAGTAGTGCTTTGTTTCCCCCATCCTGAGATCATGCATTCTTCCCTTTTCTGAAACAAAGAGCAGCCCAGCTGTGAGCTGCACTGAACACAGGGACATTTTGTTTTCATTTACAGACATTCAAGTAATAGTGTTACAACTGACCAGACACCCCTGGAGGAGTTTAAAGCAGAGCCTTCAAAAAAACAAAACAAAACAAAATTAAAAACAGCAAACGACCAAAATAAGAGAAAAAAAAAAAACACAAAAAAAAAAAAAAAAAAAAAAAAACAAAAAAACCCTGTAAACAACCTATCTGTTGTATGGAAACCAGAATGCTCCCTATTGTAAGTGTAATTTTGTTCATTAAATGAATTTTTAAAACTATGCTTAGTCCGCCATTTTCTCATGTAACTACAGTTCAAAGCACTTGAACTAAAAAGTAGTTTTAATTAAAGCTAAGAGTATCTTAACCAATATTTCAATATTTTCAGGGGGCTATGGCAATATGTTTGAGCTGCTGTATGCATGACAGCAAAAGAGAGGGGATTTTTTTTACGCAGTATGGCTGAACCAAAAAAAAAAAAAAAAAAAAAAAGGTGAAGAATTGTTCTATGAAACCTACATACTACTTGTGCTGACAGGCAAAACCCAGCAACCTCCCCAGATGTGGTTTTGCACTAGTATTAAGTGCCTGTTTAGGAAAGCCTAGTGCAGCACACGCTGCCAGACCTTTGCTGCTGCTGAATCACTCTGGTTGTCACAGACATGTTTCTTTTCCCAATTATATGAGGAATTAATTGCTCTGTGCTAGCACCTCATTTTCTTTAGACACAGAGCTTCATAAGGTCAGCACGCCTGTGACATTTGAGATTTTCTGCTCATCACTTATTTCCTAGAGATGTATCTGTGAGTGAAATAGTGGATGGAAATATGTCTTTTGATCTTTACAGCACTGGTGTAGGACTGGTCTTGGAAATTTGTTTTGCATTTTCACACGAGTAATTACTGCATGAGTCCTGCAGATTAGTGGGGAATGTGTTTTGTTTGATAAATATTTGGCTTTGGATAAATAATGATAAATATCTGCATCCCATTCTTGCTGTTTTGCTTTTAAGAGCCAGGACTGTGATGCCATCCACAAAAATCAATTGAGCTGAGTTGTCATCTCTCTCCCTTCCCAAACAGCCCCCAAATCCACCTCACTGAGTCAAGGCATTGGTCAGACGTGTGAGACACCAGATTCAAACCCTCACTCTGCCTGAATCAGAGCAGTGATTCAGAGCAACCCTCCCCAAAGACACCAAATCTATCAGGTAAGTACAGAGTATATCTTGTTATACTTTATGTAAAATTAATATTCATACAAGCAGAAATTCAAACTGACATTTGCAGCAAGCACCTTTATTAAATTACCTCCAAGATTTTCTTTCTCTTCTGAGACTAAAGAATATTTAGCAATGTGAACTGTAGCAAGCTGTAAGTGAAGAGCCTTATTCTGACAGTTTTTAAATGTTAGTAAATATTTCATTTTAGCGGCCAAATCAGAAATTTAAACACTAGTGCAGCTCAGATGTTATTATTCTCTCAGCTTTGTTGTGGTCTGATAAGCAAAAGGCAGTAACAATGGTTGATTCTGCAAAAGCTTGGCACGTTTATATGCAAAACATTCAGTATGAAGCTCTTCTGTATGGAAGTGCACTCAGTCCTCTGTAAAATTATGAGGTGTGCATTAGGAAGGAAAACAATTTTCCGTACCTATATATTTATTTAGTTTTTAGTATTCTATTGTAAAAGAGAATTCAACAAACCCTTCTGTTCTTTTTTTTTTGTCCTTTTCTGAATTGTCTCAATTCTTTTGGCACAGTTGGTCTTAGTACCTACTGCCAATGGAAGGTGTCACCCTGAGGAAATATCTTACTGCATCCAATGGATTTATTATAGTCTGCATTCATTCTTCAAAAAACTAAAGAGAGGCCCTGAGGTATCTAAAGAAAGGATATATAAGGGCTTGTGGATCACATATAACATGCAAATCACATTTATCAACTTTCCAGTCTAAGGTCTACCAGGTTTCTCTGAATGACTCTATCTTGGTGTTTCACCAGAAGTGTTTTGAAGCTGATTTCCCTGCTGTGCCTTGGCTCACATTGATGATGTGTCACCAAAGTGCACAAACTACATTACCCACGGATTGAAGTGAACTAGAAGAGTGTCAGGATCACTCATAAAGCACTCCCACTGCTAAAGAGCATGCAGTCCACCAAGAAAGCAAGAACTAGTCCAAAATAAACTCCCCTGAAAGGCATGTCTCAGGTCTTCACAAACATCTGCTTTGATCTGCAGACACACTGTGCTATTTAATTGCTCATTCAGAGCAAATGCAAACTTTGCATCCTACCTGTGAAACAGCACACTCTTACTCTGGAGGGAGCAGGCAGTACTGAGGACACTATTGAGGTGTGTACTTGGGTAAGGGACTCTTGGTGTCACAGTGTGGGAAGAGGTGAAAACTCCTCCATGCCCCTGTGAGGAAGGGTGGAACCAATTGCACACAGGATGGGTTCTTCATTACCTGCCAAAATTCACTGTGCATTTAAGAGGCAGACGCAGGAATTGGTTGCTCCTCGCAGAACTCAAGGAAACCAAGAGAGCAAAAAGGTACTGCCTGCCTCACCGGGAGGGACACAGATGGTTTTGAGAGCAGTAGGAAATGCTGCTGGACGCGGGGTCTGGGTCAGGGTGCAGCCCCCTGTGACAGCTCTGCCAGAGAGCTGAACACCAGACACATCCTGGGGGGTTGCATGGGTTGAGGGTGAGTGGCATGAATGGTTGTACTGTTCAGTCAAAGGCTCTGCAAAGGTCCCTTAGAGCAGTGACATCCCTGAGGCTCCTGGGAAACACACCTGGATGGCTTGCAAGAGCCCTGCTGCTGTTCTGCCTGGATGCCATGTGTCTCCACAGCTCTACCTCTGGCCTCCAGGTTACCAGCCAAGCAGCTCAGCGGCAGCCTTGTGCCTGTCAGTAAGCACAGCTCTTCTGAGCCCATGTCCACCACGCCAAACACAGCACAACTCACAAAGCCTGCAGCTCAGGACCAAGGCCTACAAACAGCATGGGAGGAGCAGTTACCCTATTTTGGGGCAATATTCAAACACTTTTCTCTTTCAAACCACATTTCTGCTTTGCAGAATACAATTTTCTCTCTCAGGTTTTCAGCTTGGCCATCACCAACGGCAAACCAAACACCTTTCTACTTTTACAAACCCAGTCTGTCATTTTCTGTGCTTCTACTTTCTAAATAACTGCAAATACTTAATTTGGACCTAGATTAAAAGATTTGGTTTGCTTCCTTTGTTGTACAGAAACATATGGCACAGAGTGTGGCTGGGCTGCCAACCACACCATCCAATAGGAGCCTCCCATCCATTCTGCTCCATCCCTTCCATCAGCACTGCCCATCACAGTGCTGGGATCTCTTCAGGGTGAAGCTCAGAGTGTACTCAGGTACAGACACATCCAGCTGACACTGAATTCAATTCTGCCTTTTGGAGACATAAAAGTACATGAAGTAAAAGTAAAACTAACTTTCTAAAAGCAATCTGCTCTATGTACGGTTACTTACAGAATGAAACCCATTTCATTCTGAAGTAGGAGACAAACCCCATTTGAAACATTTCCCCTATTTGTTGTCTTCTTTTGAGGGAAAAAGAATGAAGCAGGAGAGTGCTAACATGTGGCAGTATTGAATTACTTTTCTGGCTTTCTTCTTTGTTCATCCATGAGAGGGAATGATGCCTGCAGCTTCTCAGATAACAAAAATCATATATTAAATTTATTGTATAGTACATATTTACTTTGAACAAGCACCCTCATTATTAGTGGTAATGGAGAAAGTCAGATATCTTTATTACATTTATTTATAAATGTACTGAGATGAACTCGGGGTTTTTTTATCAGCATCATATCCATCTACTAGGGGTTTTTCTCCAGAATTAAATTGTCTGCCAAATAACAACTTATCATTGATGGGCAGATTTAGGTGTAGGAGAAATCTTTGTTTAGACATAGGGAAGCCTCAAAGTAGGAGGACAGTAGATAACTTCCAAATGCTTTAGCTAAATAAAAGACTTCTGAAATAGCAAACATCCAATATTTTTAACTGTCAAGGGGAATTCAGTAGGCTGAAAAATGTGTCCAGTAATAAATTTCATCTATAAACTAAAGAAGGCTCTTGAAGCGAGCTATTGCAGAATTTAAATACGTTATGTCTAAACACATTTTGCTGCTCTCCTGTGAAATTACAGCAGGCACCTACACAAAAACCTGCAAAAAATTTAAATATCCTAATTAAAGGTTATTTCAATGCAAACCAGGAAATTTCCTTTCTTTCTTTCTTCTTTTTTTTTTTTTTTTTAATTTAATGTATACATTAATTAATTAGCAAACAAAAGGAAAGAACTAAGCAGCAAAATCACTTGGCTCTCTCTAATCAGTCTCTGGCTGCATGGTGCAAGTTGCATGGTGTTAGCTGCAATCTGCCGCTGACAGATGTACTCAGGTTTGGATGCTGTTACTTAACCTATGGGCTGTGACAGTGTTTGGATAATTCTGATGTTATCCTGAGAGGATTAGGATTCTAGATAAATTTAAACTCTCTTCTCCAATGCATATCTGAAGATGATGTGCATTTGCAGGAGACTGGCTGTCACAAGCCTAATTTAGCCTATGTTTTTATTTGAACATATGTGGTTTCTCAGAGGAAGGGAATTGTAGTCAGAGATGAAAGCCATTCAGTGCCTCTGATCTCTGCTATGGCACTTCCAAATGAGACCACCTTCACTGCACATTTTCTTTTCCTGGCAACAATCTGGGGGAATTTACAGAATTACAAACACAGTCTTTTATTTTCAGAGTTTCGAGAAATTAGAGTAGATCCTGATTGATTGCTTTTTCTTCAACATAAAATCAATGTTATAGAAAAAAATTTAGGGCTTTGTTGTTTTCAAGATAATATGATTTCCTGAGAACTGAAGGAATATAGACACAATACCACCAAAAAGATTGGTTTTTCCTCAGATGCACAACACCAAAAAATACACCTACAATCTTTTTGAACTCCTCTTATTGTGCCTAAAGAAAAACAGCAATGCAAGAAAACCATACTTTAAGTAATAAGAGCATCACCACTTTCAGAGGTGGCATGTAGAAGCTAGACTTGTAATTTTATACACAGTTCAGAAGGAAATCCTTAGACACTGGAAAGAGTGAATCTGGTATCAAGTTTTACCACATCAGAAAAGTCAAAAGACCTACTGCTGCTCTTGATAGAGATAAGACAAAAGTGTTACCTTTTATTTCAGCTTCTTTTTGTTGGTACATTTTAATCAGAAACATCGCAGTAAGAGCCACCTTTCAAATGACAAATTGAGATAGAAAATATCATCTCTGTTGCTATATTGGCATTTCAGTACATATTCTAATTGTTAAATGCTTGATTTCTTGCATCTAGTAAATGTATTGTGACAGCTTCATGCATCTAATCTTCCTAGATCATTGAGGAAAGAGACAAAATATACATGTAGAAAGAAAAAAAGATAAAAAAGGTATGACATTTCTTACTCCTTAGAGTTTTGTCTTGTAAAACTTGCTATCTATATCTGTTGCTATCTATATATCTGCATCTATAAAAATTGCTGTCTATATGTCTATTACTTATAGCACACTTGAAATGTGAAACACCAACAAGAACATCCACATTTCCAGGTTGTGGTCAAAAGTTTCCAGAACACAGGGAGCTTACTGGATTGATAGATATCCCTGGTGTCTTGCTTATAGACCCATGTGGTTTTAAACTTTATTTTTAGTATGTTATTCCTTTTTCAAATAAAACAAAGAGATAGCATTTGTTACAAGGTTTCCAATGAAATATGGGTTTGCTGAAAAGAAAGATTAGCAAAGAGCACCTACATTCTATGCCTACAAGTCATCACTATTAAGCACCACTTGCAACTAGAAAAAAATGAAAGTGTTCTTAAGTTTTCGTAGAAACACGAACAATAGCTCGAGTAGAAAGAGTTGTTTAGTATTTACTAAGCTTTGAAAATGCTCTGCTTTTAAGTCTCTGTGTTCTGTCTTGAAATGCTATTTCTGTATGTAAAGCATAAATACCAATTGTGTAGTTCCACCAAGGACCATAAGTACAGAATACCAAAGTGGAAGAGTGAGAGAATTTGGATTTAGGATTAGGTGTTCTATAATTTAGGAAAACGGCTACCTTTTTTGTTCCTCAGCACTCTTTATTTCCAGTTAAAAAAAATGTTATTTTTTAGATCTCATTGTAAGGATGCTGTCATAGTTTTTGAATTGCTTGTCCTTGGAATCTGTTGTAATTTCCGAAAAATAATTTACATTCAAAATTTGTTATATTATCTCTCTACAACACTTTTGCTGCTATACCAAGGTTAAAACAGTGTGTTCTCATGTGAGTGTTCTGTATGTCTGTCTGTGATTTGTGTGGCCAACATGTATATAATGTACATCATGATGCATGTATGTGCTGTGTGTAACTGTGCTAATTGGAAATGCATCTTCAGCCTCACTGCTGGTTGCACATGGGACATGGAGCTGCTGTACCCTCACCCTCTCAGACCATTTTTGGATGCAAATCCAGTGCATTGTTTTTTTCTTAATATTTAGGTACTTCCTCATACAGGCACAAAAGTCATGCTCATTCTCCCTTTATTATTAAACAGACAAAAAAATAAAAGACTAATTTTAAAAAAAGGCACTAGAGCTTAATTTTAGCTAGCCAAGGAACCAGTAGTATTACCAGGTCCAGACAAAATGTTTAAGGTTCTTATGTGAAAATTAAATATCATACAATTAAAAGGAAATTAATTGTAATGTTGCAAAAGGACAATCAGTCTTTACACAAAAGTACACAGAACCTTAGGGGCACGTGTCAGGGCTGTCTGCAGACTTGGTGTCATTCTGCTGCTCTAGTATTCACACCTTGAATCCCATGTCCAGTTCTGGGTCCCTCCCTCCAGGAAGGACTTTGAGGTCCCAGACCAAGTCCAGAGAACGATGACAGAGCTGGTGAAGGGGCTGGAGCACAAGTTCTGCACCCCAAAGAAATGGTTGAGGGAGCTGGGGTTGTTCAGCCTGGAGAAAAGGAGGCTCAGGGGTGACCTTATCACGTTCTACAACCACCTGAAAGAAGGCTGTAGTGAGAGTGGGAAGAGGGGGCTGAAAGTATCAGGCTTTTCTCCCAAGTAACAAGAGACAGGACAGGCCTCAAATTGCTCCAGAAGAGGTTTAGATTGGACATTTGGAAAAATTTCTTCACTGCAAAAGTGGTCAGGCATTGAAACAGGGAAGCGTTTGAGTCACTGTCCCTGAAGAGATTTAAAAGACAAGTAGCTGTGGCACCTGGGGAGAGGGTTCAGTAGTGGACTGGGCAGTGCTGGGTTTACGATTGGACTTGATGATCTTAGGGGACTTTTCCAACCCAAATGATTCTACGATTCCCTCCTCATGTATGTTGGCTTCTGGGTGACCAGATGGCACCACAAGGGTCCCCTGCTTACCACCTGGGGCTCAGGAATGCAAGATTCCCCGTGTAGCCAGCAAAATTTATCCTCTTCAGCTCAAGCACTGCATGTCAGCTCTGCTTTTTTTCTTTTCTTTTATTTTCTTTTCTCAGAAGCAGCAGTGAAACATACAGAACCTTCTCCTGCCACTCATACAGAATCTGCCAACAAGTAGCCAAAAGAAACATCTTCCAGCCTTGCCCCAGCAGCATCTGCTGGTTGTGTTCTAGGTGCCCAGAAAGCCTCTATCTGACAAAAAGGAAAGGAAATAGAATAAAGACAAGTCGTTCCACTGGTGCTTAGGTGAGGGAGGTCTATGTTACAGCAGAAGTTTCTCCCAGCAGTAAATTTCCCCTTGAAAATCTCAGGAAAAAAAAATTCTCTATTCAAAAGCCAGCAAAAGTAAAAGAAAACTTGCCCAGGACTCATCATTCATCTGTATGAAAATGGATTAAGTATGGTAATATAACCCCTATTTTACTGAAGCAGAAATTGAGGCAGTGATTAGGTAACTCCCCTAAAACTTCAAATCTTGCTGTGAGGCAGAGAAAACGAAGAGGAATAAAACCTATGCATAGAATTAATCACAAATATTTGCCCAAAGGCCTAAGACTCATTATGATGCAAAATATTTCTTTATTATTATTTTTATTCAGGAAAAATGCAGGCCTTATCTAACTACATGTATTACTTCTTTTTCATATTCTTAATCATTAGGGGTTTTTTGGTTGTTTTGAATATAAATGAAGGCAATTCTTTAAAATGCTTTAAAAATATTTTACTAACATGGGATAATTTTGTTACAAAATACCACACTCTCTGGTGTCATACAGTAGGTCACAGGCCAAGGAATGGAAAAGACTAGTAGGAAGAAAGAGTCCCAATATATAACTTTATAAATCTTATTAATAAAGGCAAGGAAATGACATTCCTTGCAGCTGAGAAAGACTATAAATGTCTGTGTGCAACTTAAAGAAGCTTGACTCAGAAAAGCATGCAAAAGGTAAGCTCATCACATATTTCTTTGTGTTATAAACATTCAGTCCAAACTTTTTATATAAAGTGAAGTTGTGTGCTAGTTTTGGCTGGGGTAGAGTTAATTTTCTTCACAGAGGCTAGTATAGGGCTGTACTTAAGATTTGTGCTGGACACAGGGTTGATTAATATAGAGACATTTTTGTTATTCCTAAGCAGGGCTCCCACAGAGCCCAGGCCTTTTCTGCTTTCCATACTTCACACTGGTGAGGAAGCTGGGGATGCCTGGGAGGCTGGGAGGAGACACAGCCAGGGGAGGTGACCCCAACCGACCAGAGGGATATTCCAGAGCACACTGCATCATGCCCACTATACAGAGAGAGGTGGAGAAGGAGGAAGAGGGGGATGTTTGCAGTGATGGCATTTGTCTTCCCAAGCAACCTTTTTGCATGGTTGGGCCCTGCTCTCCTGGAGATGGCTGAACACCTGCCTTCACATGGGGAGCAGTGAATTAATTCCTTGCTTTGCACTGCTTCAATGTGCATATTTCCCTATTAAACTGTTTTTATCTAAACCCAGGAGTTTTCTGGCTTTTACCCTTTTCATTCTTTCCCTGATCCTGCTGATGGGGGAGCAAGTGAGTGAGGCTTGGTTGCCAGCTGGGGTTAAACCATGACCAGTTCTCGCTTAGATTGTGCCTGCTCTTCCTCTTTGTTGAGTCACTGAGCCAGTAAGCAAAAAAAATTCACTGCATTTGCAGGATGCCTATCCTTGAAATGTGTGATAAGGAGATCTTGTTTGTCCATGGAGCTGAACAATAGCTGGAAAAATACCAGTTTCTGAGTTTTAGTTTCAGGGAGATAATATGCTGGTAGCTTGGGGGAATGATAGCCCAACAGGGTATCAGAATGTATCTACTTCAAATTGTAATGTACACCTTATAATTTTAAAATTTCTTTCACTTATTGATAGGTTTTATAACATTTTCAAATTTTTCACTGGGTTTGGCTTTGCTTTTAATCACGTGTTAATATCTCATAATCTGTTGTTTCATCTGCATCTGTGCATGTCATCTCCCAGAAGTCTGAGAAATACCATCTATATATTTTCAGCATGAGTTTGTCCCTTTTGTTCAGCAACTTTGAAATTTCAGGATCATAATCTGTTCAGAAATAAAAGCAACTGTCTAAATTTGCAACTAATATTTTGAATAATTTGGGGTTTATTTCTTATAATTTTCTTGTGTTGAAACCCTGTTCAGCAAGATATTATCTGTTACTTAGCATTTGCATCAGAATTAGGCTTCTTTCTTCAGAAGGTTGTTGGAAATTTAAGATGTTGTTTGTATTCTCTGGATAAAGATCGACCTCTTCAGACAGAGTTTTAGTTCCTGTCTCAAGCATTTTTGAGCTAGGGAAACCAGACTATATGAAAACTTCCACTTATCGCCAGTCAGATGCAGTTTGTACCTAAATGCTCTCCAGCACTAGAACTGCTGGTGTCAGCTGATGTCACTGACACCAGAATGATGGAGACACTGAAATTGCTGAACCTGAATGAGCATATCCACCTTCCAAAGTGATTTACACAGAAGGATATGATGTGCTTGGGGAAACAAAAAAGTTAGCTTACTTGATGAAAAACAAGTTTTGGTTTCTTTTTTTAAATCTTTGTTTTCAGTTAGGCAAGATTTAAACTATTTTGCTTTAACACCTTGAAATTCTTCATCTTCTTTGCAATCCACTAAATAACTACCCTGTCAGCAGAACTTGTGCAGGCTTGAAAGACAGAAATACAGCCAACACTCTCTGAAAAGTGGAAAATTTTATGTGGCCTCTGGGTTTTGCAGCATTCTTTCTTTTTCTTTTATTTGAAGAACATAAAATTAAGGAATAGTCTAGATGAATTACTGGGAGGAGATGGAGCAGCATAAACATAATGCAGTAATAACTTGGATAACTGATTCTGCTAAGTAAAAATCCTCTGTCTCAAGATGCTCTAACAAAGAAATTATTGAAGTTTGACTAACAGGCATGACAGTCAAGTCAGAGACATCCCAAGCTTTGGGTCTTGCACAGTGTCTGGCTTTTCTTTTCTAAGTGAAAGAACAGCCTGGAGTCAGACAGAGATGGAAGGAAGAGAGAGGGGATAAAAGTCAGTGAGAAGACTTGGCAAGTCTCAAAGAAATGGCAAGGCAGTGTAAGATGTTCTCTGATATGAAAACACTGCCACACAGAGTGATGAAAACACATAGCAAAAATTACAAGTGAAGGAAAGAAAGTTTGCTGTGCTTCAGAAAGCTGGGGGACAGGCACAGAACACGCAGAAGTAGATGAAGAAAACCCAAAACAGCATCAAATGGGCCTCCTGGGGAGTGATTTTGCAGCCAGCGAGGGAAGAAAACAGGTTCCCCAGCAAACCAGTCTTCAGCCCAATCAGCAGCAAATGGATGGACATCTGTTCCTGCAGAAGCCCCATAGGACGTCATTTGCTCCACCAGAGTCAGGAACTTCAAAAAATTTTTCCCTTTTCTAATCTGTTCTCCTGTTCTCCTGAATCAGTAAAAAAGGTAGGAAGGCTATGTTTTTCTGCTACAGAGAGATCTTCCCTTAGAGCTGTTTCTCCTTTGTAACAGAGATGTGGACTTTATTACCTACAGAACACTGCTCATGTCCATGCTAAAGGTAACTGATTGTTCACATTAACCTGGTTTTAAGTGCCTCTTGCTTCTTGCTTTACTAAATTGTCTCAGTTTCCTCTAAGTTTGTTGATATGGCCTCTGAAAGGCCCAAATAATGATGACCCCCACATGAATAAGAGATTTTGACAGTAAATGTGGTAAGTGGAGTAAGGGAACCTGGCTAATTAAGTCTTTGGATAGCTTCATAGCTTCGGGTACCTGATCTAAAGTGTCAAATGTGAAAAAGAAAAGAAGAGGGAAAAAAGGAAGAAGGAGTCTTTGGAAGATCTTACACATCATGGAAAGGAAAATGCAAAGAAAAAAGCCATTTTTCTGATTTCCAGCCCACCTTTCAAGTATTTCAGCTACAGATTGTGCTTGATCTCCAGCTGCTCTCTTGACATGTCATGGAACAGTTATTTCTAAATCAACTGTCCTTAGAGGCAATAACAATTTTTTCTGAAAATCGCAGGTCTCCCTTCTTCACTGAATTTCTCTGCAGCATTCCCAACTGCATGACAGGTGTGCAATTATCATTATTGAAAACTATTATTTAAAGAGGTCCAGCTTGCTTCTGAAGCTGCTAAAGGATCTGAATTATAGGACCTGCAGTAAGAGAGCACCAGAGAACATTTCTGCCAGTGTGCAGCCAATTGTGAATTCTTTCAGCTTGATGGAAATGCTTGTACTGTATTCAAATGATGTGCTAGGCCCTTAATTTAAAATTTATAATTTAAGATTTTTTTAGTTTCCCAATCATTTATTTCTTTTAGAATTCTGACCTGGCAGTACAAGAATTCGGGGTGACAGAATAGGAGGAAATGCATTAGACTTACTTTTTCTCTTTTAAGAAAGAAAACTCATGAAAACTTAGTTCAGGAAAACTCATGAAAACTTTGTTCAAAGAAGATGTTGTCAAAGAGGAAGAGATTGTTCTTTGATATGAAAAAATTGTAGGCAATTTCAGATATGAAATAAATCTGTATTATCCACTCTAGGACATAACTTTGCTGCTAATGTAAAGAATTCTCTCAGGATAACTCATGTTCTACAGAAAAGATAAATAAAGGAGTCAAAGCTACAAGAGCTTTGACTCTTGTAGTGAGTGAGAAAATATAGAAAACAATGTTGAAGAATGGTAATTTCTACAATGGCTCTCAATAAACAGCAAGAGTGAAATCCTGTAGATTTGAAGATGGATGGGAGTCATCAGAAAGTCAGCAGCACTTGAAGATATCATACAGATTCAAAAGTCTGGGTTTTTCATCACCTCTGTTCCTTTTCTTCCTCTCTACTAAGCTTATGAACCACATTGTTGACTCTAAAGGCTGAAGAATCTCCCCTTAGAAAATGCACACATTTCCTGTTGCCAAGAAGTAGCTGCACCCATAAGAAGCTCAAGGACTTAGATGCTCAAAACCCTTGCTTGATCCTTTGGAACACATCTAGGATTAATGCAGAAATGCAGTGGAAATCTTTACAAGTGGTTTTCTGGTGACTCCACAAACTTTCCTCCTCTTACCTCAAAAGAGTTCTCTAAAACTTAACTGAAGAGCAGGTTGGAACAGTGTATGACTAAAACATGCAGAAGGAAAATTACTTTTCCTCTTGTAATGCCCAGTTACCCAAAGCATATAAATAACTAAAGAGCACTCAGGCAGATACATGGCTGTAAAGTAGGAGCTGAAAAGATCTATTGACCCCATCTGACATGCTCTGCAAAGCACAGCTACAGCTGAGCCAGTGCTGCCATTCCGAGGCTGCTGATAAGAGGCAGCACAGCAGCCCTGGGGGGACCACACTTTGTGAACACAGACAGTGATTATGCTGAAATAATTAACACCTCTAATCAAGCAGAGGATGCAAGGTCCAAAACACTGATTTTGTTCCTTTTGTTGAAGAGAAAGAACCAGTCCTTTTTTCTTAAACCTGGATCAGACCTTTGTTCACACTGCTATAAGTAACAAAGCTCTTATTTTCCTCACAATCCACTCTGAACACAGCAAACTGTGCACAGTATGAGCTGATAAAGCTTGACTTGAACATTTTTTCTGAATGTAAATTGCTGTAGGCTTTAAAGGACTCCAGATCTCCCCGGGGTAGGTACAAACTATTTTTAAAATAGTTTTGATAACACATCTGTTTTAAAAGTCAATTTGAAACAGAGTATGTCTGTGTGCTAATGGGAGTAAATGGGATTGTGAAACATATGCTTCAGGCCTTTAAAAAAAAAAAATGCAAGAATGGATACAAATAATAATAGCAATTCTAATTCACTCTGTCTTCCAGTCATTGTCCATACACATCCAAGTGTATGGACATCACAACAGAGACATACTCATGTAAGTCAGCTGTTTGATGCAAACTGCAACTGAATGCCATGCTAACAGCAGCCAGGGCATAGCACGGGGGCAGGGAGGGCTTCCATATTGAAAAGGTTCTAAAAGCTATTTTTAATGTGGGTATACACATAAATATGTATATATCAGAACATACTTTTTACATGTATCCATACATACATGTACACAGACACGATTTCTGGACAAGATGTCTGCAGAAGATTTCTGCTTACCTGCAGAGTGTCATAGCGCCAGTCCAGCCACTTGTATACTCCCACTTTGAAATGTCTCTTCCCTCATCCGAGCTCTCAGAGGGCACAAAGCATCCCGTGGGGCACACAGATGTCTCCAAGAGTAAGGCAAGGCAGGATAGTAGGGAGCTTTCCCATCTCCAAGGGAGACAGCGACTGTGAGAGGGAGCCCACGACCTACAGAGGGCAGGAGCCCCCCAGACTGACAGTGCTGTCACATTCTAGAACTATCTCATTCAAAGAGAACCTTTTGGGGGAGGGATGGAGAGGCAGGATAGTACCACCACAGAAATGAAGAGTAAACAGATCTGTGCACTTTAAAATATGGTGGGAAAACTTCCATTATTTTATTGGAGTGAAGGATCTACCACCTTCATAAAACCACCATGGCTGAAGTATTTTCCCACTGGCTGTCTCAGCACAGTGGTGGCTGAAAGAGCAAGCAGCAGTCTCCCACAGTTATGACTTCTCTGCCCTTGAACAGCAACTGAGACAAGTGGAAATTGCAATTTTTATTTGTGATGATTGATTCTGGCTCCAAAACCATCCATGACTCCTTTTTCTGCCAGCATCTGCAATCACAGTTTGCCAAGATCAAGTCTCAATCAAAAAAAAAAAAAAAAAAAAAAAAAGTTGCCTTTTCTCAAATTAAAAAAACAAATCTAAAGAAAAAAGGAAAAAGAGAAAAGGGCACTTTGGAATATCTTAGAGAATTAAATTGTCACATTTACTCTGAATCATTTATCTCATAGAAAATATCTACCTGCACTCATCACTTTGTTCATTTATGCCATTTCTACAAAACTATGCAACAAATCAGTGGGCTTAAAATGACTGTTTCAGTCAATGTTATGTGGAACTGCATGAAGCAGTCATTAAAAAGAGAAACTATATCATTTTGCTTTTTGTTTTTGGAAGAGAAAGCAAAGCTATGATTTAATTTATCTTTTTTTTAAGTTAAGTGCTTTAAAAGTTTGAGGTAGGAGTAGAATTAACTTGTTGAAAATGTTATCTCTGTCCTCATGTGCAAGACTCTTGCTAGGTCTGTAGGTCTGGAAACTCCTTAGGCACTGTCCAACTTGGCTTGAAAATTCCCAGAGAGATTATTTTGACTTGTTTAGAATTCCATGGAACTGTCCATTGTGCAGACATGTCTTTTGTAATCTGAAATGTCCCTTACAGTGTACACTGAAAATTATAAGGATCTGAGTGCTGTGTTTGTCACCAAGGCTTTAGAAGTGATCAGAGCTATAGCTCTTGCAGTAGCAATGGCAGCATTTAAGTGGTAATAGGAATATTTCCATGAAGAACCAAATTTTCTTTCTTTCTTTCTTCTTCTTTCTTTCTTTCTTTCTTTCTTTCTTTCTTTCTTTCTTTCTTTCTTTCTTTCTTTCTTTCTTCTTCTTTCTTTCTTTCTTTCTCTTTCTTTCTTTCTTTCTTTCTTTCTTTCTTTCTTTCTTTCTTTCTTTCTTTCTTTCTTTCTTTCTTTCTTTCTTTCTTTCTTTCTTCTTTCTTTCTTTCTTTCTTTCTTTCTTTCTTTCTTTCTTTCTTTCTTTCTTTCTTTCTTTCTTTCTTTCTTTCTTTCTTTCTTTCTTTCTTTCTTTCTTTCTTTCTTTCTTTCTTTCTTTCTTTCTTTCTTTCTTCTTCTTTCTTTCTTTCTTTCTTTCTTTCTTTCTTTCTTTCTTTCTTTCTTTCTTCTTCTTTCTTTCTTTCTTTCTTTCTTTCTTTCTTTCTTTCTTTCTTTCTTTCTTTCTTTCTTTCTTTCTTTCTTTCTTTCTTTCTTTCTTTCTTTCTTTCTTTCTTTCTTTCTTTCTTTCTTTCTTTCTTTCTTTCTTTCTTTCTTTCTTTCTTTCTTTCTTTCTTTCTTTCTTTCTTTCTTTCTTTCTTTCTTTCTTTCTTTTCTTTCTTTCTTTCTTTCTTTCTTTCTTTCTTTCTTTCTTTCTTTCTTTCTTTCTTTCTTTCTTTCTTTCTTTCTTTCTTTCTTTCTTTCTTTCTTCTTTCCTGACACAGAATTGAAATAAAAACTGTGGTGCTAAAACTTCAATTTCACAGTACCTAAAAGAGTTTGTGCTCCACCATGGGGGCAGGAGAGTAAAAATGCCTCCACTTCTGAAGTGTAAGGGGCTCAAGACTGGCAGCACCCCAAAGTGTGGTCTGTAGGAGTGTTGTACCACGAGTTACCTTTACTGGCAATACAGGAGAATTACTGAAGAACCTGATCTCAACAGAACAGACAGGTGCTTATGAAACCTATGGTAAACCAGGAAAATATCCCTGTAGGCAAAGCTGTCAAGTCAACAAAAATCTGCAAGTAAAATTGGTATAAATAATTATCTGGAACCAATGAGGCAAGGAAGACAAATACTGTCAAGAGAGAATAAGACACAAATTTAAATCCCAGGCTGCAGGGAGACACGTGAAAGCCAACCATTGTCATAAAGTACAAGATAAGAGGAACAATGCTGTGGTGATTCTTTTCAGTTGAAAAACAGTAGGCTTAGTAACAGGTAATCAAGCCCAGAATATTTATACATTGCTAGTTAATCTAACTTTTCTTCTCAAGTGTTCTTGCTTTCCATTTGAACACAACTGAAGAAGATGAATATGTAGATTAAAATCATCCTGGAATTAATTTTCATCATAGCTGCTGAATATTTGTACACAAATACCATATTGCTGCAACACATCCTACACTATTAATTTAATACTGTGAATCCAGGAATGCCTCTTTGGAATGAATGAGGGAAACTTTAAAAAGATTGGTACACTGATGTCAAACACTACACACAAATGTTTCCAAAGAGAATGCAAGAACTATCAAAGTGGGATTATTTTTGCTTCTCTTTCTAACTTTTCCTGGCTTATAAAACCCTTGCTTCTGCACAAGCATAGTAGATCCTAATGCATTGGTATCAGTAGACCATATTCATAAAAGAAACGGAAAATCTGCAGGGCAGGAATACAGCTAATAGCCATAAAAGCAAAGCAACACTCCAGCTGGAAAAGAAAGAGATAAGGAATTGCAGCAGTAGCCACAGAGAAGCTTTTTAATGGAGCCTCAAGTTGTATTGCAGAAAGGTTTCACTTCTACAATCAAAAAATAAATTCACCTTTCATACAAAAGTTTCCAGTCCCTGCATGGATCCTGTCATGCCAAGACACCTCAGATACAGACTTTAACTGCATGCTTTCTGATGAAAAAGGATACTTTTCCTTTGCAGAGAGCACTATTGTCAGTTTAGGCAATTTCATTTCCTCCTCACACACACAGTTACAGCTCTGAGGGACGACTTCAAGCTTTGGGCTCCTAACTTCAGTCCTCTTCACTGCATGTAAGCTCAGGTCCAAAGCAGATGGCAGAAGTACCCAGCCACACACTGTGCAGGGATCCACCACAGTCAGTGCTGGACTCTGGGGAGGTAACCTGCTACTTGCATATTTTGAACATCTTTCAAGTGCAGTTATGAATCACATCAAAGAGAACAAGACTTCTGCACAAACTAATCCTCCTTTCTCTCGAGTTTCATGGCAATTACTGTGCATTTGAGGCACAATGGATATCAGCTGACTGAACCAGTGCTTGCATGCCAAGGGCATCTTGGTAGATGAGATAAGCCAGATAATTCATGCACAGATGGACAGCAGCAACTGTTATGCTCATCCCTTCCTACTACTAATATTTTTGCAGCTGGATTGCTTTCTTAGATAGAGGATAATAAAGATTCACACGATAGAGACCAGAGTCTCTATTATTAGCATGCAAAAGCAAACTTCATTAATGTTTACTGACAGCATGACTACTTAAGTGATTCAGTCTGGTGTCCTTTAGTCACAGACTCTTGAGGACTGAGGCTTTCTACATAGCAGCAGGGACCACTTCCACAGTAAACACTTATGCTCAGTTAATCCAAGTTCTAATTAATTGGTTTTCTTCTACTGTGTATTCACATCTAAAAGGGATTTTTATATCAATTTATCACACTTAACAAACCAGCACAAATCAGAGATAGATCTGTTGTAGTTATTGTATCCTCACAGTTATTGTATCATCACAGAAACCAGTCTTGAGCCAGAAATTTGGAGCAAGATCTTCAGTAGTCAGTCTTAAAGGTGACAGGGCTATATTATGTAATAATGAACCCAGTCCAGCAGAGCCAGAGAGGTCTCTATATTAGAGAAAATTCCACAACAAAGCATAATCAGTGGAGTGAAGCACATTAATAACAGAGGAGCTGAGTGTATGCCAGTGCAGTAGCAAGGAGACTATTAATTATTAGAGAAAAGATACTGATGGAAACACAGTATCTTTTTTTGCTTGCATCAGCTTGCTAACCAGCTGTTTTCTCAGAGATGTGTGTAGAAGTAGAGCTGCATCTCATCTGCTTTTTCTCAAAAACATGTGCATTGTAGCATAGGCTCAATAGATTTGCTAGCCAGGGTTTCTCGGGGCAGAAAATACAGGATGATCTTTCTGCATTTGGGTCACAGAAGTGTTACCATTACGGGTGACAAAGATAACCTCTGAGCAGACTTCTATGTGTCAACTTTCTCTGACCCTTCCTGTGAGTTATCTGTAGACGTATACACCATCAGTCCCTTTATGTTACCATATTGGTTTGCATATTCCATCAAAAGAGCTTCTTGATTTCTAGAAAAGGAACTAAATTTCAATTTCTCTTCATATTTTTTGGTTTCCAAGTGTAGTTTCATTAAACATTAGCACAAATTGCAACACTTCTGCACCTACTAGCTTATAGGATAATTTCTTTAGGAGACATTAAAGAGGTACCTATGTAATCTGTATAGGTGAGAAAGCTGCTGGAAAACTAGGGAGGGTTTCTCCTCCTCAGAAATAGACAAGAGGAATCAAAAAATCTTGCTCTATGGGGAGAAAAAGAACAGTTAGCAAAAATTTTCAACAGGACCACTTCATGTTTTCATCTAAAAACCCCAAACAACAAAGCATTCTAGTTTGATCAGAAAAGTTAGAATTAGAATTAAAATGAACCATAATATCTCTTCAAAGGAGAATGACAATGAGGAAGGGATTGCACTAAATTCTGTGCAAGGAAAGTACTGCCACAAAACTATTTACCCAGCTTATACTCATTTGTGCATAGTACACTTGCTAGGTTTATTTCCAGACCTAACATGGGCATAGGCTACAGACCATCCTTACACCACAGGATTCTCTTTCTCCTTCACACCTCCTTGGTTTTTCCTACTCTTTACATTGACCTGTTCCTAAATCCATGCACAGAAACAGAGACAATTATGCACAAGATTTAATGGGTGTCAAGTGAACTCTTTGCACAACCACCTATGCTTGCACAAAATCAGTATTAAACATCACTTAACAGTGTTTGCAATGACATAAACAACTGGTTCTGTTGCCCTTTCCTTTCCATATCAGTTGCAGCAGGAGAGAAATTGCCATACAAAACACTGTTGCTGACAGTTGCTTACAGCAGTGAAGACTCATCCCATTCCCACTGGCCTCTATGACTACACTAACAACAAAGAACAGGTCCTGCCAGCAGCCAAAATGATGCAAATAATTTCTTTCCAGGAAGCGGAGATAGTTGTGCAGCCAGGAGTTTATTGGTGCTTCCCTTGCATCTGTCTTCTCCAGGGAGCTTTTCTTGTGTTCATTGTTTTTTGCTTTTGGTCGTGCAATGGCCCCCTTGGCTGCCCCAAGCAGATGTTTCCAGTTGTCATTGAAGGCAGTGACTAACCATGAAGTTCCAGCAAAACAGAATAACTCACTGTGAAATGAAGCTGAATTAAGAAGCCACTGGGATCTGTGACCCTCAGGATTATATGAGGGAGGTGTTATTTTCATGCTACCAGTCAGAATTGGTTCTTGAGCAGCCCACCAATGACAAAGTCCTACTTCTTGCTCCATTTCATCCCAGAAGAATTCATCGTGCAGCCCTAAAGCAGGTCTTCTGTGAGGAGGAGCTCTCAAAATGCAGGTGCAGGCATGTCTCATGTCAGAATCAATGGCTCCATCCTCAGGGGTAAGTTTGCCTCATGAGCAAGGCTGAAGAAATCCCTTCTCCTTCATTTCCTTCCTTGAGGTTTGCCATCCTTCAGTTACAAAAGTAAATATCTCTGCTGTGCTGTTTGAAGCAGCTCTGATTAATTCACCTCCCCGAGACATAATGATGATAACAAGAGAAGTGAAGAGCTCACACCCAGCTGCGAGGCACCAAATAACCAGAAATGTAGAAAAGAGAGCAGGTCTGACTTTAACTGCCCTGTTTAATGGCATGGAGATTGAAAATTCTCTTTTTTCATCTGCTTCATAAAGAAATCTCATGTCATCCCTTTTCTCTATCATCCTCTGAATTGTAATACAAGATGCAGCATCTTCAGGGCTGCTTACCTCCTGCCACTAAGAGACTTCTATTTTTAAGCATATTGAAAAGCTAAATGTGTATTTATGGTTCAAAAATACTTTGCTTAGCCTTATAGAGGAGAAAACTGTATGAATCCTTTTATGTTCTATCACTGAGATGTGTTTAGCATTCCAAAATCAAACATAATGCAAACTGGCATCAGTTTTACTAAGAATAATAAGCCAAAACATAATGTGAATACATAAAAAGTATTGTTGACAGCCTGTTTACAAAATCAAGGACTTTAATGCAGATTTTGTTTTAGCACAAAACCTACTAACATAATAAGAATACCGTGTTCATCAGACAACCTGTTATCATCAGCTGCACTTTTTTTGAGAAATCTAACTTTCTCAGACACCCTGAAACTTGGCTCCCTCACTGTCCTCACTGCCCCTAATTCCATGTATTTCTGAAGATTTTATGAAGACTTTTCTACGGATAAATATGGATGATCTTCCCACTTCTCAGTACATATAGGTTTGCATTATTAAACACTTGCTCTTTGGGGACACATCATTTTGTAAACCTCCAAATTCAGATTTGCATGTACAAACAGGGCAAATAGACAAACAGTTCAGTAGTTCAGCACTTCTTCAGGGACAAACCCATTTTCTTTCTCCAAGTTATGAAGGTCATGGTAATAGAACCAAGATAAATAACCTTAAATATTCAATCTAAGCCCCAGTTCAGGAAAGCAGTTACACAAATGTTTCACCGTTCAAGAACACAGATGTCTTTTTAGAAACAAAATATCATTTAAATATTTCTATATAAAAATGTCTTCCCAAATTAAGGACTTTCTCTGAAGAACATATGCTTAATACCTCTGGCTGGAAGGAGATGTTTCACATGAACCTACCTGAACTTTGTATGAGGTCCAGTTTTCTGTGATACTTTAATAAACGTTGAAACAGAAAAAGAACCATATACATTTGAAATCCAAGGAGGACTTCTGCAGCAACAGTACACAAAGAGAATAAATGCAGCCATTTATTACAAAGGTGGTGTACAGGGCTCTGTTTTATCTATAAAACACATAGGAACAAGCTATGTTTATTTCAGTGTTCTCCCTCTCCCGAGTGCTTGCCTCTTTCAATGTTTGTGTATGCAGCAAGTATAGACATTGCCTGCATATATCTATCTCATCAATAGAAAAATTTGTTGATGGGTTAATTCTTAATTTCTTTTCCTGCGCAGAGATGCCAGGTTTGACAGATATTTCACATGGGTAACAAAATAGAAAAATAATTTCTAATTTGGACCACAGAAAATTCATGCAAAATTTAATGATATCTGGTAAAATTTACTATAAAAGTTTCAAAAACCCTTACAACAAATGCTAAACCTAAAAGATAAATATTTACAAATTTAAATATTTAAAAATCTCCAATCTGTTTATATGCAGTATATATAACAGATGTTCTCTGGATTTTGTTGCTATTAAAGGTGTTTATAGCAATTAAAATGCAAAAAAGAATATTAAATTCTCTGTAAATACAGAATATTTACATTAAATTAGAGTACTTATCTAGAAACAACTTTCCAGCTCTAACCTGCTTTGGAGAAAATCTAACCACCTACTTGTTTTTCCAATCTAACAGTGGGAACAAGAATACAGGAAGTATTTTATTGCAAGAGAAAGGATTGCGTGATTATCTGTTTAATATTCATCTTCCCTTAGTCTTGCTCTTGACAAATATCTTGAACTGCCAAGTGGCCTTATTTACTGGCAACACTGAAAACTGTGTCTATAATGACAATATTTATAATCTGGAATGTGCCTGACAAGATTTTGCTTGCAGTCACATCCATGTTGTGCATGTGCATGCCTTACATCATGTGTAGTCGTTAACTGAGGTCTTTGAGCTCAAGCAAATTACTTTTGGACTCTTCACTGACTTCAGATGGTATAATACAAAAACTCAGCATACATTATTCATGTCCTTCGTCAGCCTGACATTAATATTTCTTCCCATTTTCACAAAATCAAGACAGAAAAATTTCCTCACATAAATTATTGCCAGTCAAGTCACACTGCTTGGGACCAGACCTGGTGGATCTAAAAACAAACATTTTGCACAGAGTTCAGAGTATTTGCTCACATTATCCCCCAAGTTGTTTTTCCAACTAGATCTTAAAAATAAGCAGTCTTGTTTCCTGAGATCGTGGACTGATCTTTGGCTATGGCAATGCAGAGAATGTGTGGATTAGATTTCATTGCTCACAGCTTTAACCACCACTAAAAATCTAGATCAAAATTGAATAATTTATGTGCTATAATCAAACTAACAGCACTAACTTTGATACATTTCTATCTAGCTGGTAAGTTGCTTCTTATTTATAAAACCTTAAACTATTATGTACTCCACAGGTTTCCTTTTCTTGGGTGTTCTGGGAGCTTAATAAATGAATTCACTGGATATAATCTGTAGCCATCTGAGTTCAAAAGTGAATTCAGGTAAGATAAAGAGAAACAAGACATCCTGAACCATTAACACTTCTGGGTCAAGTAGAGGAAAATCTTAAGTTTTCAATTTATGTTCATGAGCCCCAGCACTGCCAGACTTGCTGTGATTTTTTACTTCAATTGAGTGTCTGTAATGATCTTCATGACCCACGCTTGAAACACACACAAGTGGTTATAGAGTGGAAAGTACAGTAGGTGTATATATTAAAGAGAAGGAGACTATGACATTAGGAAAAAACACTTTTTCTTAACGTCCTTAAAATTTAAGTAAGTGGAGGTTTCTCTCCCTCATTAACTTTATTAAGGATAAGCAGACAGAGGCCACCCAGAGAAAAGTGGGGCAGGAAAAACAAATAAGTGAAAGTTTTATTTGACAAAGAGTGTGAATGAACAAGGAATAAGGTTTAAAATAGCAGATAAGTATGAAAATAAAAAATCTGGTGGACAATAAATGCAAGAGGAAAGAAGGAGGCATGAAAGGAAGCAGGAAAAAAAGAAAAATCTGCAGCTCCCTGCTAGATTATGTCTCTTGTTATAGCACTGTGCAGCAGCCTAACTCCCGTTATCTTGTACAGTTAGGCAGCTCATACACCATGGACAAACCAGTACGTGTTGATTTTCTTAAAAATAACAGCAAGTCTTTTAGTCCAGCCAGGATAATAGTAACAATGGCCAAGACCACATCTTGAGAGGGCTTTTTTCCCATTACTGATTCATTAGGCAAAGCACTAACTGAAACTACTGCTAATGAATCACTGCTGCCTATCAAAGTTGAAACAGCAACCTGAAAAGAGAAAATAACAGTATGTGGTCAACTTTAAATATAGTGCAAAACCCCTTTTGCTTTTTATTATTTCGAGTAGCTCCAGGATGTCAGTAATCCTATAATATTCCCCCTAATAAGAAATGTGTGAAGAAAGGTTTCTCCCTCATCCTCTCCCTTTAGAGCATCTATGGAGAAAGATTTTAATCCTTCTCTCAATAAATCACCAACACCTGTTGATTTTCAGTTGTCCTTAATAAATTGCTCAGATCTTAACATGCTGGCTTCATCTGCTCTGGTAAGCACTTATTCTGAATTGCCAGGATTTCATATCATAAATTCACTTCAGAAGTATTAATTTAATACTTCAGCTATTTCTCTTTTTTTTTTTTTTTTTTTTTTTTTTTTTTTTTTTTTTTTTTTTTTTTATTTGGTTCCAAATAATTCTCCTGGAATCCTATTGGAACAAACATAGAGGCTTATGCTTAGTATATTTATTTTTGGTCTACTTCAGGTGCCACTGATTTTCTGCTGTTTGAAACCTATGAATTCTCTAATGTGGGTAAATGTAGGGAATAACCATCTGATAGCTGTTACACTGATGTTTCCACATTTTTATTACTATCTAAAACAATAGATTGTGTTTGCATATAACTGCATATTTTGCTATGTGTTCAATAATAGTTATTTCTTTAGCAAAATTGAAAGCATCCATATAGAAAACGTACCTTTAGTAAGCGCTTCAGAAATCTGGATACAATGAGGAAACAAATACGTGAGCAAATCCATTGACTATGAAAAGTTACAAAGAAAGCCAGCAACATAGCAGGAAATCAAGGCATTTGATTCCTGGACCTGTTCCCATGTACTAGATCTAAAATCATGCTGAGTCACTGGAGGAAGTCTGCAGTCCCAGTTGTCCGAAGACAATTTTTGCAAATACATTGTAAATAATATTTGACTTTTTAGATGACACCTTTCTCTTCCTTTGTGGTCAAGCGATTTTAGTTTCTTACTATTCCTTTTAAATTTGGTGTCTTAAAAATAGCACGCTGTATTTCAACTTTTATTAAGAAAATCAGAATTGTTTTCTGGGACTAGACATAGTGTTAATGAAGACATGGTACCTGAAGCTTTAGCATGTTCTGAAATAAGTTTTATGAGTAGCTGTGAAAAAATCTCTGCAATTAGGCAAGTTTCCTTTTATAACTGTGATTTTTACTTGGCATATTTCCCAAAGAATAAATAAAAATATCTTTCTCAAGACAGTTGGCTGTTTCTAAATTCTACAGTTTAGTTCTATTATTCTAATAGAATTGAGAAACATTTTTTGAATCATACCTCAGTAACATCTTGCTAGCAAGGTGTTCATAAACTCACTGTGCCACAGAAGAAAACATTTCCAGCTTTTAAAGTAATTTTCATTTGACCTGTAGTTGCTATGGAGATTAAATATATCCAGTCTATCAGCTCTCAAAAATATTAAACTACCACAGTATAAGGGGTATGACCCTTCCATGAAGTTCTAGAAGGAATCAGGTTGGTTCTGCAATGCCAAAATATTTTTAAATGGTCTGGAGTTTTAAGTAAAAGGTTAAATGTGGAAGTCTAAGGGTTATTCAGAAGAATAAAATTAATAGTAAAGAATTACAAAAAGCGCTAACAAGAGCAAACAACTAGGAAAAATTGTTCTGTAGTATTCACTGTGGACACTTGTAAAGTAAAATTGACCTTAATTGACATGCTAAACCATGTGAGCTAATAATTATGACTCAGGAAATGCTGTTTCTTAGTGTAAGATGTTCTTCTATAAAAATATATTCCTCAGTTGTCAATACAGTCTTGCCAATATAGTCCAAGAAGGGATCTTAACAATTATTAGGAATAAAATGGAAAATCAGATTAAATAAGAAAGCTGCTGTGTAAATCCATGGTGTCTTGGCTAGCATTGATACTTCTCACCTTTTGAACTCAAAAAGGCCACAGTGAAACTTTGGAAGGTGGAAAAGGGAATGAGCAAAAATATGTGACCATTTCCTTATAGCAACTGAGCAAATAGACTATGATGTCCAGATTGAAAATAGATCTTTAGAATCATGATTCAGAAAAAAAGATGGCTATGTGTAACCCCTCCTCAACCAAAAAAAAACTTGGGAAAGGAATTGGGAGAGAAGTGTCATAAAAATAAATGAGCAAAGGACAGGTACAAAGCCAACATCTGGAATCATTTTCCCACGGTGTATAGTTTATCTATTGATAAACTATTCAACTGTTGAGACAGTTGAAATCACACAGGTTCAGCAAGGAGCTGGATAAGTTTGTGGAAGGACAATCCTTTGGCTGTAATTAATTCAGGTGCTGTCTCGCATTCAAGAAACTTTGGGTGACAGAGAATGCAGTTTTATGTTTGCTCTGCTATTTGCAAGAGGCAGCTGCTAAGCCAATTGCCTGGGCAAGTGCTGGGCTGGGCAGACCCTTGGCCACTCTCAGTGTTGTTGTTTGCTACACAGCTCACTATTTGGTGAAGCTCCAGTATTTTCTTGATTCTTTCCTAGCTTTCAGTGATTGCCTTGCTTATCTACTGGAGATGGCTTCTTTTACTCAGCATGGCTTACTTTGTCTGGTAGTGCTGTAACTAATATGTTGCTATCTTATTGCATTTTACACAGCTCAGAAAGGGCAAGTAGACCTCAGAGAATTATATCTTTATATTTACTATGTGTCTTTAAAAAAACATCACCAAATAGCCTAATAGGATGTCAATGAGAATGAGGAAACCATCCTCTGAGATCAGCCACTAGCATACTAAAGATAATACACTTGTACATTATTTATTACTTAAATAATATTTTATTAAATTATTTAGAGAGAATTTCACTGGAAAAATAACCTCCACCCACTCTTCAGATCCGATCCATTTTTATGGAATCCTGCACACTGATTTTGTCCAGGATGTAGCCACTGTAATTGTGCCCTTTTGATGTGCAGATTACATTGATAGCTATAATGGAAGGCAATGAAAAGTGTACTTCATTACCTTGAAATTATCTGAAGCACCTGGGTAATTTTCATTACACTCACATAAAGCTCTGTGTAAACAAACAATTTTATTTTTTTACAATTTGCTTTTTCATTTAAGGTCTTACTGAGCTCTTGGCTGTGCAAAAGAAGATAAAAGACTGTTGAAGGAAGGAAAGTCAGTTTATACTAAGAAAATCCTCAGCAAAACAATATGTCATTAAAAAAAATTCCTTGAAGCAGAAAAACTCAAGTTCAGTTGTCTACAAGTGTTGTTATCAACATGATTTTGTACTCCCTGTGCATTACTTGTCTTCTTTCCACAGGACAAGTTACATAGCAGAAAGAAAATCTCATCTGAGTCCTGTTGATGTAGCACTTCTGAAGCCAGTGAGATCTCTCTTGCACCAAAGTGTTCAGAGGTATTTGCTGACATGAGTAAGTGGATAATATTTGCTGCATTTCTGCTTTCCTCCTTCCAGCAGACTGTAAATGCAAAATGCATTTTTGTACCAGCTAGTGTGATTGCATTATTAGCACAGTTTGGTCAAAATTTGCAGGAAAGTTTCAAGGGTTCAAAAGCAGGATATGGTTTTAGTTTAGTTTTTTCTTTTCTTAAAAACCACAATTAAATTAATTAGCACACTGTTTTGTGTGATCATAGTCTCATTTTTATGTTCATACATGCAAACTGGGTTTTAATGTAACAGAAAAGAAAAAAAAACAAACTAAAACCGTCGTGTTTTAGCAGAAGCTGATTTTGCATTTTCTAGGGCTTCATACAACAGTTCTTGTGCAATCAATGACTGCACCAATATTGCCCCACTGTGAGAAATATTGAGATTTATAAAATTACCCTGTGGCTATTTTTGCTATTTTTAACCTGAGATCAATGTTAAGCTGATTAAAATAAATGTTTGTTTAATTGAAACAGAGTTCCAGTTATTACACAGTGAGCTACTCTTTGCATTTAGAGTAAGACAGGCCAAATTCAGTTGCAGAAAAACTGTATGAAGGAGTGTCTTTCAGGGTCATAATTTATTCTTTGTTCTGTTTTGTTTTGTTTTGATCCAGACATCACAGAAGTTTGGTGGGGTTTTTTTGGATTGGTTTTGTGGGATTTTGTTTTCTTTTGTTTTGTTTTATATCTATAAAAGGATACAGAAGTTATGCTGGTTCTGGGAGAAGATCTTCTGTTCTACAGGTGGTCACTGTTAGCACAACCTTGGTGTTTCTCAACAGTGTTGCAAAATTCAGCTCCATCACAGGAGTTCTCACTGCTCTGGGGGCCTGAGCATGGGTGGGGATGGATATCTTGGTGAGGGGTCTGGAATCAGTGGAGACAGCTCTTCCCCTCTGGCTCCACGCACGCACTCTGCTATCACTGAACCTGCTAGGAGAGGTGGCAGCCCTTGCTTAGAGTGGGCGCTGTGCCCCATTTGCATTGGCCTTTTACCATTTCCCATTTAAAACAGACCTGGTGAGGGATACAACCTATATATGAGTAAAACAGGATGTATGAATTATCTCACATCTCCTCACTTTGGTGGGAGAAATACTGCTTCTTTCTCACTTACCTGGTTACCTCAAGGACTAAGCAGAAGGAAAAGCCACATTTGATCATCTCTACTGGCTTCCTGTAATTCAGCCTCGTCCACCTGGTGGGTTGCACTCACCAGGTTGCCAATTTTTCTGAATCAGTAAAATACACCCACCATTAATTCGGGCCAAATCCACAAAGATTTTGGAAGATTTGGAATTGAGCTCTTGAGTACCTCACAGGACTTAATACTCATAAAGACAATTTTGACCTGTTGTGGCAGCCAATTATATAAAACTATATAGGTGGTTTAAAACATTATCACCAGAGATAAGGGAATCAAAGCCACAGTATGAGCTCATTCTTCCATGTAGTGTATTAACCTATTAAAATATTCAGAGTACTCCTTCACAAAAGTGAATTAATGATTAAATGGAAGATGTCTGATGCTTTGTCACTATTTATGTTTGTCCTTTTGTAAGAGGAGTGGCATTGGTTTATTTTAAGAAAAAAAAAAGTAGAGGTAGCATAACATTGTTTAGCAACTTTAAAATGAAAAACAAAACCTCTGGGCAATACAATCCTGCTTCCAAAATAATAATTCCTTCCACAGCACATTTCCAGGACATGTGTTTATTTTTAATGTAGATAATGATACATCCTTCAAAGTGTACAGATATTCTGCTTAACTTTCAATTATTACAAGTTGAATATTAATTACTTTCATACAAATAGCTAAATATATTGACAAAGAAAAATGAAGCCCTAAAAAGAAATTACTGAACATCTGCTATTGTGAATGAGTTTTTCATCTGTGACTATACTCAGATTGTGTCAATGCAAACTTTCAGGCACAGCATATTCCCTTGAGATGGCTCCTTTTCATCTGCACAGTAATTGCATTCATAATTAAATATATGAATTCTTTTAATTTTGATTGTCTAATCCTCCATATTGTTCATAAAACAAAAGGTTAAGAATGACCATATCTGATGTTTATGCCAACAATCATTTTGATTGATACCATATGTTGGGATTTTACACATCTTTTTCCTTTCATATGTGTTCTTAACATTCTGATATAAGCTAAACATAAGGGAAAGCTTATCTGAGTCTTGAAAATATAAATTACTATGAGTTCCAACCTACTACAACATGAGCAACAAGAAGATAGCACATCCCAATGGTACAGGACACGATCATCATGGGGAAACCTAACCTGGAACAACAATAAAATAAAGCAAAGATTAATAAAGATACTCTAGTTTGCTCTCCAACCAATTTACAAAAAGGATAGTTTGAATTATCCTATACATTCCGAGCGAAAAAGGTGTTTATAGCAATACCAAAAGCAGAGATGTTCTGAGCATATAACAGTATCATATTCAAGCTCACCTTTCTACTTCCAACCTTAGAGATACAAGGTCAAAATTCACATAGTTTCATTGGTTTCAGAACATCTGTTCCAATTTACACTGTCTCAGAATCTTGCATGCTTTGCTCTTTTGGCCTTTTTCAAGTTTTTTCCCATGCACACAACATGCAATTATACAGGTAAAATAACAATTCTTACAAATTATGCAGCATTAGAAATTACTTTCAAGCTGCATCCCTTCAGATTAGGTGTGTGATCCTGGTATGGCACTTTGTAACACAATATTGGATCAAACCCATTAAATTGTTTTCCTGTTGATCTGAGCCACATACAGCTAGCACTCCTCTTTCATACCTCTCACCATGTCTAACAGACTTGAGTATTAACAGACTGCTGGAAATAAACCCCAGGCACTTGTAAAATTCCTAAAACCTTACTGCTCTACCTGAAAAACTATTTTTTTTCACCACAGGAAAAGATTTTCTGACAACACCCAGATTTAATACGTCTATTTAGACTGACAAATACAAAGAGTAGAGACAGTCAAGTGAAAAGGATGTTGTGGAGCTGGCCAAGTCCTGATGGCTAAATCTGCAGGTCTTTCAGATATGTGAAAAAGAGCTTTTCTGAAACTCATTTTTGTATGATACCAGGAGTCTGTGAAAAAACACTGCTGTGGTCACACTATTTTATTTCATGTTACAAAATCACAAGTAGAGCTGAGATATCATCATGCCACAAATTATACCCTTATACACTTTCTTTTACCAGATTCAGACAAGCGTTTTCATAAAACAGAAAAGCACAGCAATGTTGTCCGAAGTTCAGCATTTTATTAATTCCTTTTCTTGAACTAAGACCAACTTACACATCTGGGCATATTAATTCTCCCTTTTTGCCTTACTTTGCCCTAAGGAAGTTACTTGAGCCTTTTCCCATCTCTCATTACTGACAGAGTAGTAAGAGATGACCATTTTGTAGGGAACAGGAGGACGTTGTTCGTTGTTCTCTGAGCTTGGTTGAATGAGCAGCTCCCTCCCTTAGCAAGCTACAGATAGAAGAGATGTCTTGGGGCATTAAACGTGGCCCCCACTTCCTCAGGCTAGGAAGCCCTTGCATAAAATGAAAACTAAACTTCCCAATTGCTCATTACCATCTGCTTCTACCTGCAGCTGCAACATTACCCTAAACTCATGAGATCCTCATGGGATGTTTCTTCCATTGCTGTTTCTCTGGAAAGCTGACTAGCAGGGGCATAGATGTGACCAGCAGATCAGAAGTGCCTTTAACAGTCACTGGTTTGAGTTTCTGAGAAAGGAATTCCAGCAGCAGTGAAGGTCACTGCAAACACAAAAATAATCAGCCCTAGCCTATAAAGTTTGTAGAATAACTGGGAAATTAATGAACACAAGCACTCTAAAAAATATGTTGGAATTATTTAGGAAAGAGCAAGTTTGTCCATAATGCCAGCTTCATGGTCACTCAACCCAGTATGGAAGTGTGCTCATCTCACACACCTACAGAAATCGATTCAATCCAAGAGAAGAAAGACAGAAAATGTGCAAAGAGGAGACCGTCAGACTGACAGATGATCTCATTTCTGTGTCCTTGACACCCCTCTGAGGAAGCTGGCCTGGATCCTTGTGTACAAGAATTGTCCCTGTGTCCATCACCCAATATTGCCTGCAAGATCTGCCTCAGAAGGACAGTTACCACCATGCCTGGCTCCAGAGGCTTTCTTCATCATCCCTCTAGGGTTATGGACCGGGTGAGCTGGCCTTTCTGCCATTTTGGCATCAGGCATCATTATTGCTCTTCTGGCTCTGAAAGCATTGATGTTAAGTTGCCATTTGGACTTGGGAAAAAAAATGAGATTAGAGAGAAGGGCCAGCTGAGTCCAAGAGGTGAATGGAGAAAAGTACAAAAGATTGCTAGAAAGGATTAGAGAATTGCCACAGCTTTCAAATATTTCCTGAAAAGTCTGAAATGCATTTGAAGGATTTTTTTGGGAAGTGGAAAGAATTTTTTTCTTATGAACATGCATAAATATACTGCCGAGAATTGTTATTTGTTTTCCAATCCAACTGGTCAGATCCTTGCTTTTGAATGACTTGTTTCTTGAAAGGACTGAACACTCTTCAACCACTAAACTATGATCAAGCTGATTATACTGTAAAACAGAAGAGCTAATGCTGCTCCTGGAGCTATTTTAGGAAAAAGATCCCCAAAAAATACATAAATTACTTTCCTGGCTAGCCAGCTGTTTTGCAGACCCTTCCCATTCTTCTGTCAGCCAATCTGATCTGTGGCATTGCCTAATCTCACTTAGACAAAAGTGTCCCGATGGGACAAAAAAAAGCAAATCCAGCAATGGCTATAGGAATAAAATAGGTTAGCTAAAGCTCCCTTAGTGTATATATATATATATTAGTATTTATATATATATAAAACTCCCTATACATCCTTTAGTATATTTAATGAATGCCCCCTGTGGCTCTATCTCCATGACAGGCTAGTGAGCTGGAGATTGCTGCAGCACTCTTAACAGCTGCAGCTGCTGTTTGACAGAAAACATAGATCTCTTGACCTCACACTTGGCAAGCAATGAGCTGGCACTGGGAGGATTGGAGACAGAGCAGATCTTAGTCTGTATTAATGCCACCAAACAAACATCCCTGGAGAATGCACAGTAGCTCAGCAATGAATGGCAATATGATGCCTTTGTGAAGACTGGCAAGGGGAAGAAAGCATCCAAAAAGATTCAAGGGCTACTTGACCACTGAAAACAGAGCAAAAGGGTTTGTTCAAACCTGGAGCAGGCACATGCAAGAAAATGGATTAATTATACAGGGCCACATGCAGGAATTGGGATCACACCCCCACTGTCACAGTGCCAGTCAAATGTGCAGCTGGAGGCAGAAGCAGCCGGCCTGGGGAGGAACCTCATTGCACATAGAGTGGATGCTTGCACAGGACACAATTGCAAAGCTGTTATTCTCATTGCATGGGCAATTACCCCACAACTTGGGGTCTGAATTTCAGGCTCACTGGCCTGAGCACTAATGTAATTGGATCAAATTCAATGTGGAATTTGTGTACCAGAGTGAGAAGAGATAAAGGCAGTAAGTATTAGTTACTGCAGAGTTAATAGAGTCCGTGAGTATCATGGGATCATGCTATTTACACTACCCATTGCTCTTCCCCAAGGTACAAAAAGTTCCTGTCTCAGGCTACATATGACACAACATACAACGAATGTTTTCTTTAGTTATATTAGGTCCAAAAATGCATATTAAATGATGTAAAAATTACTTCCAGCCACTCTTATTTCCAGCATACCTCTTGGAATCAAAAAGGGCCATGTCATTCTTTTGTTCCTCTCCAGGGAAAAGGATCAGTGGAGTTAAGAAATTACCAAAACCTTTTGTGTTCTAAAACTTCAAATTAATAAGAAACACTAATGATCATATTTGCATAAAAAATACATTTTTGCATCCTGCACTGCCCTTTCCTTGTCTCTTCCTCTCTGCAGACAGGGATATACACAGAGCCTGCACGGTTCAAAAAGTGCATCTTGGCACTCTGCAGCCAGCTGAGGGAGGGTTTACCACTGCAGAGAGGAAGCAAGGTCAGATACAAGAGAGGGAAGGATGTCAGGACTCAGCAGTCACCCCTTTTTTCCCCTCCTCCCCTTCAGATTAGAGACTTACATGGAAAACTCCTATCTAAATGAAATCGCCCAGTCTAAATATACACAAAAAGCAGATGTTAGCTCAGTGTGAGATAGTGAGAATGTTTCAAGTGAGAGCCCCAGGGACCTGCCTTGGACAAAGTTTTACTTATTAATAACTTCAGTGATCCAGTAATGAAAAGCTTGCAAATTGTCCCAGTGTGGGAGAGATGTCAGACTCTGTGGAGAGCAGAATTCAGCAAATCAAAATGAGAATTTAAAATGAACAAAATGAAACTCTGTGGAGGTAAGTGTGAAATATGTATTAGAAGTCAACTGTGGGCATAAAACTCACAAGAGAAGTGAACCTTTTTGCTGGAAATGACCTAGATATTTCTAATTCTGTCTCACTGCAAGATTTCTGGCCCCGTATTTACTTGGAAAAAAAAAAACCACTATATGATTATTCTAGGAATAAAATCCATTTTTAATAAGTTTCTATGGAAGTGAATATTACAGTTTTCTTAGGTTATAAGTTTATCCAATATTATTTGCTAAATAATAATAGTGAAGCCTTTGGGGTTAGAATTGAGTTTTCTTGCACAAATTGGTGTCCTACATTACCTTGCAGCTCTATTTTGTGATGCTTCAAGAGCCAGTAGGATCCAGTCTGTATAAGACCCAGGTTCCTTGCCCTGTTCTGCTTGATCCGGGACACAAAATACAAGATGTTCTTGTGCAATAAAACCTTGCCTATATGCACTGCCTTCATTGACACCTCATAACTTGCACAGCCTGTGCCTCCTTGGGGAAATCTGTGGAAGGAGCATGTCTCCTAAGAACTGAGGAACCTTCAGTGGATTCTCAGTGGAAAAGCAACAGCAGAAATTGCCCAAGATCAAACCACCGGCAGACTCGTGGTAGACAGGAGTAAGAGTTAAAAAAGAGTTAAAGTTAACTTCTACTTGTATTTGCAATTTAATGCAAAATTTAAATTCAACTGGTAGAGTTTCATCAGGCTTAAAATTTTAGTTTTTTCTCAATTTGTATCAGTTTCATGCCGCAGGTTTTACAGAGGTTATAACTCAGCTTTTGCAGAAACAGACAGGGCCTGGACAGATGGTGGACACTAATTGAACATGAACCATGAGCTTGTCTTTGCAACGAGGAAGGCTAATGGTATCTTGGGATGCATTAAGAAAATATTACCAGCAGGTCAAGAGAGGTGATTCTTTCCCTCTATTCAGCACTGCTGAGGCTACACCTGGAGGGCTGGATCCAGTTTTGGCTTTCCCAGTAAAAGACACATGGACATAATGGAGAGAGTCCAGTGAAGGGCTACAGTGATTACAGGACTGGAAGATCAATAATACAAGGAAAGGCCTGAGGGCTGGGGCTGTGCAGCCTGGAGAAGAGAAGGCTCAGAGGGGATTTCATCAATGTGTATAAGTTTTTGAGGGGATTGTGTGAAGAGGACAGCACCAGGCTTTCCCCAGTGATGCCCAGGGAAAGGACCAGAGACAGCACAAAATGAAACACAGGAGGTTCTGTCTGAACATCAGGAAATGCTTTGTTTTTTACTGTGTTGGTGACCAAGCACTGACACAGGTTGCCCAGGGAGATTGTGAAGTCTCCATCCTTGGAGGTATTCAAAAGTCATATGGATATGGGCCAGGGAAATAGGATCTAGGTGGTCCTGCTTGAGAGAGACCCCAGAGGTCCCTTCCAACCTCAACCACTCTGTAATTCTCACACTTTTATTTGTTCCTCTCTTATTCAACACAGGATAAGTAGGCATTATCTGCACACCTGAAGATTGACATCTTATCAGAAAATACTTAATGAAGAACAGAGGACAGATAATTCTTCTCAATCTTGGACAGTCTCTCACTTTCTGCAGTGTTTTGCTCTGGAATTCTGATAAATACAAACTCATTCTTAAAAGAGGATCTAAAAGTCTCTGGAAGCAGCCCCAACAAAGAGACTCAGGTGTGGGCATGCTTAGGATATACAAAAGGTTAATTCTGAACAAAAGGAAAGTTACACATTTTAATGAAATGTCATAATTCAATTTGCAAAGTAATTTTCTTTTCAACAAAAGGATGTAACCACAAGATTCATCCTATGTTTTCTTTCCCTTTCTATCCATGCAGACTACTTTCTGAGTGCCCTATCATTTCAATTGTATCAATTGAATATTCCATCATTGCTAGTCTTTGACATACTGATCCAGCTTATCTGAAAGGAACGTATGGACTTTCCTATCAGCTTAAAGAAAACATATTCAAAATGTTTATCATATACCCCTTCAAATCTAGACACCTGTTGTAGCTCAGAAAACAGGTGGCTAAAATAGCAAGTGATCATTAAGTTAACATTAAATTACTGTGAATTTCATATAGTCTGAAATTACATAAAATTACAGTGTAGTTACCTACTAGTCACCATACATAGGAGTTTCTGTGAAATTTAAAATACAGAACAAAACCTATAATTCTATATTCCTCTGCTTGGTAAATTTTTAACAATTTCTCATTATATTCTATCTGTTTGAATCTATGCCAAGATTTTCCATAGAATTACTGCCTGGAGTAAACTTAAGATAGGTAAAATCAGATGCTGAGTGAGAAAATAGAAAAGTTCTATCTAGAATATTCTCCTAGAGGTGTTTGGCTCTTATAGTTATATGCAGAGTTATATGCAGAACAAGCAACAGGCCTTTCCTTGGCCTTTCAGAATTCTGATTACAGAAAGAAAAATTTCAGACTTTAATTCTGAGAGAATAGTTGTTCTGCCAGCTCCACCTGGCAGTTTCAAATGACTGTTAATACAATATTTGTTGCAGTCTCTTTCTAGGTCTCTGTGGTGCAACTGAGATTAAATACAAGACTGTCAGAATAAGTGACTCTGATACTTATCTGAAGCCTATTCATATATGGTAAGTTAGTAGCCAGTAAGAAAAATCATGAAAAAAATTGGAAAACACATCACTTCTAGTAAAAAAGATACAGTAATTGGCAATTTAAAAATCAGCAAGACAATTGTTAGATGACAGGAGTATCTCATCTTTCTTTTAAAAATAAATCTACTATTCCGATAGAAAAATGTGAAATCTTGCAGACAGCCAGGGAAGAGCACAATCTCAAGTACAGAAAAAGACCTGAACACACAGAACTAGGGGTAATATTTTACTCAGAAAGACCAGCATAATACAGATAAATTTGTCTGTGCGGATCCACCTAGATGCACATAATGCACTTTGGTCAAACAATCCCATTCAATGCTACAGGTTTGGGAAAGAGTGGCTGGAAATCTACCCTATGGAAAATCTAGCCTAGTGGCTGGTCAACAGCCACTGAACATGAGCCAAATTGTGTCCAGGTGACCAATGGCACCTTGGCCTGTATCGGAAATCGTGTGGCCAGCAGGACCAGGAGCGTAATTGTGCCCCTGTGCTGATGAGGCCACACCTCAAGTACTGCGTTCAGTTTGGGCCCCTCACTTTCATAAGGAAGACATTGAGGTGCTGGATTTTATCCAGAGAAACAGAGCTGGGGAAAGGGCTGGAGCACAAGTCCTGTGAGGAGCGGCTGAGGAAGCTGGGGTTGTCTAGCTTGGAGAAGAGGAGTCTCAGGGGTGACCTTATTGCTCAACTACTACCTGAAAGGAGGTCGTAGCAAGGTGTCAGTTGGTCTCTTCTGGGCAGCCAGTGATAGGGCAAGATGAAACAGCCTCAAGTTTTGCCAGAAAAAGTTTAGGTTGGATGTTCAGAACAATTTCTTCACTGACAGGGTGGCTAGGCATCGGAACAGGCTGCTCAGGGAAGTATGGAGTCACTATCCCTGGAGGTGGACTCTGCAGTGTTAGAGTAATGGTTGGACTTGATAATGTTCAGGGTCTTTTACAAGCTAAAGGATTCCAAGTTTCTGTGACTATTAGGGGAAAGTCTTCTCTATAGACAGACTACTTCATACCCTACTAAATAAGTGCAACATGCCATGATAAACCGTGGCATTCAAGATAATCTGTTAGTGCTTTTTGTGACTTCATGTCACCCGTGGATCTATCATCACATATTAGCAATGTGTTTGCTCTCCACATCTTTTAGGCAGACCCCAAAACAAATTTTATCCTCAATTTGCGGCTTCTGGTTATGAAATCTTCATGCCATTCTAAAGTCTAGGAAATGCAAATGTATGTAATTGGTTCAGCTTCTTGGGAAAGCTATACTTATTTGTCTTCCACACATCTGGGTAATGAGGTGTGGTTGTGAGTCCGAGCTTAAGAAGATTAAAATCATCATGGCCAGCTAGAAGAGAAAATCAACGAAGTACATCTTGTCTGACAGCACTTGTTCTCATTAATTGTTTGAAATGGGTTTTGCAATATTTGCAGTTACAGTTTCTGTATTTTATGAAACACTGAACATATTGTAAACTCACTTCTGACAATTATATGCTTTTCTGCCTTGCCAAAAGCAAATTCAAGGCTTAAGGACATTTTTCTTAAAATACCTTTTTATAGCTCAAATCTCCCTGCTATAGAAATGTCACATGAAATAAAACGTTTTGCATGTTTTTAAAACAAACTGTATCTACCCATTTTTTTTAGACTACAATGCATTTGTATATGGTTTAAACAAATAAAAGATAATGGGTATGGCAGAAATTTACTGTGATTTATTTTAGTCCCAAAATGGTTCAAATTAAATAACATTTACTAACTCTTTATTATCTTGATTTTTCTTAGCAAGGATTCAGAAGAGGAAGTTGCTGGAATGTTATTTCCATTAATGTCCTTAATTCCAACTCTCACAAATGGTATCTTGGGGCGCTTTTCTTAGGTTTTATTTTCTTCCAAATGGACTCTTTTATTTTGGTTAAAGCACAAGATAAAAGGAAATTACATTTTATGGTAGAGATTAATCAGCCCATTCTTTAATAATTTCATAAGAGCACACTCAACTATTTTTAAAACCCTAGACTTTGTTAAAAAGCCAGATGTTGCATAAAAAGGAATATGTTCCACCCTGTTCCCCTCTTTTTCTCTCCACTTTGTGATTCCCACAATGCCACACAATGTAATGATAGAGAACTCGTGTACAGAAGTTCACCAGGACAAAGGAGCAATGTAATTGCATTTTGAATTAAGAAGTAAAAGGATGTTTCCTGTGCACTAATGATTATCTTTCATTATGAATTCAGCAGCTGCCTCCTGATAAAAGTCTGTTAATGATGTTAGGCCAGTAAACTTTCCACCACAAGTCCTATGCTACAGGCTGTGCAGCCTAAGAGAAAGCAGAGAGTGGAGATTTTCATTCCAGCAGGGTGCACTTGGAGGTTTCCCTCCCACCCACCATGAAATGTTAACCAAAGGTGAATGAGGGGGCAGATGGAGCCTCACAAGCCCTCACTGCCATCATGGTGCACTGCAGTGTACAGGCCTTTCTGCCCCAGAGGAGCCACAGATTTGAGCTCTTATCTGCTCTTTACAGGGAAAACTTTTATAAATAGGTCTAATTTTAAGTGCACTAGCAAACTAAGGTTAAATTAAATGAATCCTATTGTAAGTGCATCCATTCTACAGCATGTTAAAACTCCCATATAAAAAGCATTAGAAAAATAAATAATATATAAATATACCCTGTGGATTGCCACAGATGTATTTACCAACATTTTTAACAAGATGAAAGAAAGTCATAGAATCATAGAATGGTCTGGGTTGGAAGGGACCGTAAAAATCATCTAGTTCCAACTCCCCTGCACTGGGTGGGGATAATACCTCACTAGACCAGGTTCCTCAGAGCTCCCTCCAGCCCAGCTTTAAGCACTTCCAGGAATGGGATATCCACAGCCTCTCTGGGCAATCTGTTCCAATGTCTCACCATCGTCACAGTAAAGATGTTTCTAATATCTAATCTAAGCCTGCTTTCTGTTTGGAGCCTTTATGGTCTTGTAAATAGTCTCTCTCCACCTTTCTCATAGGCTCCCTTCAGGTACTGAAAGGCCACAACAAGGTCACCCCATGGAGACCTAACAGATGGAGAAGATGGAAAAAGTGTAATGTGGGAAAGTACCACCAGCAGGATGATTAAACATGGGCTTAGCTACACGAGCAGTTCACAGCTATTGTAATCAATCAGGCAGAAGTGTCACAGTAATTGTTACAGATGGCCGACTTAGGCCTTAAGGCACTTCCAACAGATAGGGCAGAGCTTGAGAAAGTCCAGTTCTCAATTCCTTAAAACGTACTACGTTTTCAGAAATTATCTGAGAAAGACACATTAGTCCTGGTGCTGTCATCTAACCCACATTATTGTGAGTGTTACTCAGGCTTGTGTTGGGAATAGGAACTAGAGTGTCTGAAATGAGGGAAAAGCAGAAATAAAAGTACTGGATTTTTTTTTTTTTTAATTATGAAGATAGTATTTATCTTTTCAACAAGTGAGTGAAAACTAAGATGCTTGCTACACTGACTTTTGCCTCCCTCCTCCCACCTCTGACTCTGCAGTGGAAGAGAAGGAGTTGTACTCCTGTAATGCAAGCATGCAAATGGGCCTACACTTAACTGAGAACAGAACACAGGAGGGCAATAGAAGTTCACTAACTAGTGAGTTATGCAGGAGGTGGCCTGGGTCAGCAATTTACACCCAGGTATCCCAGTCTTCATCCTTTTTCTGTTTTAGTCCTTTGAAGAGCTTGGACAGTCAAACAGTTGATTTAAGTGTAATCAAGTAATTCTGAACTGTTTCTAAGTCCCACCATTGAAACACAAGGTTAACTTTCTAAAATATCAGGATTATTATTTCAGATATGTTTAAGATAATTTCCGTTAACTTACTTCTCTAAATTTGGCCTTTCAGCCTAAGGTTAACAGAGTTTTGAATTTTCTGTCTTAGAAAGAGAGGGTACAGTAACACACTTTAATGCATTTTTACTTAGCATCACGAAAAAATCTGGAACAAGCTAGGTATTAATATCCTTACAGTGCCAGAGATGGAATATGAGTATTTCTTGAGTGGAATATTTAGGGGTTATTTTCTTCTTTGCCTTTAGAAAATCTATTATTTAGATAGTTTCCATAATACTAGAAAAACAATTTATCCATATGATGACATTTATTTTGAACCTCTAATAAGTTTTTCGTTTATTATCATCAAGCAGTAAAGAAAATAACAAATGGCTTAATAACAAACACAGAAAAAGAAGAAAAAAAAAACCCCAACATAAATACTTTTAAAATTGTTTAGTAATATTTAGTAATATATGTCAAACAGTACCACAAAGGAGAAAAAAACAAACACAGAAATCCTCTAGCCCAGCACTCTTTTATAAACCTTCTTAGGAATAATCCTTTCCTTTTTCTTTACTGGTCTTTTTTAAGATATGGAATAAAACTGAAACCTTACAACAAAAAACAAGAAAAAACCAAACAAAGAAAACCACAAACAGACAAAACTCCCCAAGAACCCAAACAAACAGCCCCAAAGAAAGCTCCCCAAACCATCAAAATTTTATTTATTTTTCAGGAGTGAGTTTTGTACCTCCTCTCCTAAAAGCAGTTCTTAGTCACTATCAATTTAAAACCACTCTCATTACCTAACCACTATTGCTTTAGCCTATTGAGCTGCTATTTTTCTGTTTAAAACTTTGGACCAGCCCTATTTAAGTAACCTTCATTGCAGCTGAAAAACTGAAAGTAATGATCAGGAAGTTAGAATTCAAATGTTTTACTAGTGATGTTTACATTAATGCAGTTACACCCCTGAGTGTAAATATAATCAGGAAGATAATTTTTTTAAGTTATCAAAATTCACTGCTAAGTTCAAGCAGCAAAAAAGCAAGGAATACAGTAAATACTACCACATCCTTTGTGTGAAAAATAGTGTCTGGTTTACACAAGAAAATAAAAATCTATTTCCTCTTCCATAAAAAGCGCTATTTCCTTTGAGCTGCTCTAAATTCAAATGCATTATAGTGAAAAGAATGTAAACAGTAAACCCTCCTTTCTTCTGATTGTGCTGGGAGACACCAGCATAGTCTACTTAACACATTATCTAGTAATAGGGAAAATAATTTTGCTAGTTCTATTAAAAATATCAAATTATTTGAGAAAATTAAATGCCTGGAAAATTATATTATGATGTGACTCCAAATGCCTGTATGATACTTTGGCAGGAAATCATAAACCATTGGATAAAGCAAACTCTAGCTGCAGAAAAAAAAATTATTTTCTCATAAGACGATATATTAATCAGTGTATAAATGGCAAATATATATAAGTTTCATACTGACAATGTTCTCTAAGTTTCCCAGATTTCATATCTCTTTCTTTCATCTAAGTTATCTTTTTGTTTGGATCTCTTGCAAATTGTTCTGCAAAACGGTGTTTGGAGATACAGAATTTCTCCAAGCAAGTATTCTCCAGCCAGCACTGAATAATTCTGGTAATTGCAAAAATACCCTATTTAATTAGAAAATAATTTTCTAATTTCAACAATGTTTGAATAACACTCTTCTTCAGCAACTATAGTGACTGTCTAATCAAATTGAGCATGTTGTAATTAACTAAAATTTTGGCATTTGATGAATCAGAATGAAGCTGAAAAATGTAGGAATTTTTGGGGGGGAAAAAAAGCAATTTATATCAGAATATAAGATATTACCTATTTGAGAATTTAAATATGTATTACTCAATACAAAAATACTGTGTGTGTACTTTATAAAATCTCCCAGGTGACACAGAAACAGAAACTAAGTTAAGGCAGTTTGGCTTTTTTTCTCTCCAAATCAAATAACAAAAATCATGGAAATGAGCAAGCACTTCACTTATTCTTCTCTTCTTAGAATCACCTCTGGTTGCCTGGACTTGTTCCCTTCTCAAGCTCCCTTTCCTCCCTGCTCCCACCAACTCATTCATCCACAGCTTTGGACACACCATTTGTGGGACAGGACTATCTTCTCTCATTTCTTTAGGAGCTCAAGCCCTGCTCCTCAGCACACAACTAACTCATACTCTGAAGTGAATGACCTTCCAAGAGCTGTTTCTCTCCAGAGACTACAATGAGAGCCAAGTATGGAAATAAAGATATCAACGCTGTAGAATGGAAAAGTGAGGTAAGATGAATCTTGCCTTTACTGACAAGCAGCTCCATCAACATCAGAAAATAATGAAGCCTTATTTCCTATCTATTTGTGTCTTAAGTTTGATTGACTTTCTGTCTAGGTAGAAATCTTTCTTCTGTAACATATAATGATGCAAACCTACATGGATTTTTTTCAGTGTGTAAAGAAGTGTGGCCTCAGACTGCTCTTTCCCTCAGTGAGAATATAAATAGGGTTTCTTCCCTCTTCCCAGCCACTAACTTTGATGAGATTTCAGGGGTTTTAATTATACTTGAGAAATAAAGCCTCCTATCCCCATCATTCTCTCCCCTGCCAAAAGTGTTTGAAGTTGATAAGCACATTCAGAAGTTATTAGGTGGAAAACACAGTGACACATTCACAGCAATACAATTGTAGGAAAAGTTGGGCTTTGATGGAAAGAAAGGAACAAAAATCTTTTCAAAGGCTTTTTATTTTTCTGAAACATATTTGCTACAAGGTGAAAACTTGATATGAATCAAGAAGGATTAGAGCAAGGGACCTAGCTTAGCATGTGCTTCCATTACATAGTTCTAGTCTCCAATTTAATCAGAGTGCTGATAGACATGGGAAGGTAACAGGGAAGAGAAAGAAATGTGAAGTTAAAGTTTGGCATACATTTTGAAATTTCATGTAATTCCTAAGGAAGTGTTAAGTTATATAGGAAGACTAAAATTCTGTTATTAAAAAAAAAGAAAAAATATTATTACAATTTAATTTTAAATTACAATAAGATTTGATTAGTGCACTGCTGTTGATACCATCACAGCATATACTTCTGACCTTAACAGGAAGTAGAAAAGTGAAGTTCCATTTACTGAAATAGTTTTAAAAGCTGTAAGACTTAATGAATAATCTCTAACAAAGCTCAAAGGCTTTAAGATTTTAATCTGTTTACAACTCAGAGGTATACCTATCAAACATGAAAACATTACTAGAGTAGGGAATAATATATAATTATGGCTCAAAGCAATAATACTTCTGCATGCAATTTTCATTCTGAACAGTTACATATTCTAAATACTGTTCAGAAGTCTCACAAAGCCAAAAACTAATATTCCATCAGTGTACCTTAAACTTGAAAACTCCAATTATTCTTATGATGAAGAATATCTGCCAAAATGTAAAGAACAAGTGAACTATTTGCATGCATTGGTTGAAATTGTTAAGGACTAAAAGTGTATTTGAAGACTTTTTGCAAAGGCAAATACATTATTAAGTTTGCACAAAATATACCGTGCCTTGGTAGTTACAATGGAAATAACTTGCATGAATGTCCCTGTAGTAATTTATTTAATGATAAGCTTTAGCACATATTTAGTGTTTCAAAATCTTCCATGCATTGACATACTAATAGCTAGCACTTCAGAATATACACTGACTAAATATACTTTGTGCCAGAAGAATATAGTCAGATTTGTAGTACAATATTGAAAACCTGGGATAATCTTAGTAATCATTTAACTGAGGAGATATTTATTCTGAAGTTTGAATAGAATAATGAGACACCACCGATGGCCATGCAAACATGAGAAGTGGCTGAATACTTAACCAACAGCTTTTTGAATGTCAGTATACCAGATACAAATCTTCTTTTCCCTGGTATGCATGTGCATGCATTTCTGGCAGAGAAAGGAATTTAGTTCATGCTGTAAGTCAAAAATCTCTGTGGGGCCAATAAGAAGGATGTACATTACTTTCTGCCTATTTCTCCTTGTAAAGAGCATTAATCTTGTGCAATATTCACAGCATCTGGTGGCATCAGCTCCACAATCTAATGCAGACCATGCAGTTTTCCTCTATGTTAGTGTATATATATCAAAAAGGTTTTTCCTCAGTAAGCTGTAATGTAAACTACTACAACCAAGAGGAGATTTCATTTCAAGCCTCAGCTTGGTCCCCTTTTTTTTTCTTCTAACAATGACAGAAACTTTAGAAATACTTGATAATAATAGAACATTTCATTTTATTGCCAACAAAATCACTCTCACTGGAGTCTTCCACTGACCTCTGAAGTGAAGGTAGAAGCAATGTTCCTTTCTCTTCCTCCCAGCAAGCCACTGGTTTTGACACATCTGCCTGTACTATTCTTGGCCTTGGAGGCCTCTTCTTCCAGCTCTCCACTGATCTCTTTTCACATCTATGTCATTGTACCCTCTTGCCAAAGAGATGCTCTTCTTGACCCTCTTCTCCCACTTCTCTTGCTTCTCACTCCAGATAATTTCACCACAGACTACATGCAATTCAGCAAAGTCTCCTGTCCTGACAATTCACTGATCTTGCTCTCTCCAATTAATCTAACCTGTCTCTCTTCAAATCAAAGTTCAGTCCATTCCTCTGCCAGGTCTTTACTGATGTCTAGCAGTTTACTCTACATGCCAGCCAGCTCCATTCTCTTTGTTTTTTACCCCTGCAAATCTTTCCATTAATATCCTTTTCTCATAGCACTATCACTGTACTCCTTATCCTCACATATAATTTTAGTCCATTTGGATTCACATTTCAAGTTACTTCTAAAGGTCTTACAGATTAGTTCTGCTTAATTGTTTCTTCCTGACTATTCACATAACTAAAATGCTAATTTATGGCTCTCCTAGACCAGTTTCTCAATGTTGTTTTCTTTGACTTCAAGAAATACCAAAGATTATCTTCCAGCTCCAAAAGTTTGGTCATTGCAGGACGCTCTTTGAATCCCTTCACCAGTTCTCTTCTTACAAAAGCACAAGCATTGTCAGCTTACACAGACTAGTACTCCACTGTTTAGTGAAGGTGCAATGTTTCCAGCTGCCTCCTGGTGTTAGCCCTCATCACCATTTGTTATATTTCAAGTTAGTAGCTTACTCTCAAAAAGCTTCCTAGCACTGATAAGCACGTCCCAATCTGCCTGTAAAGTCACCCTGTCAGTATTCTTCCACTTTGTTTTGCCCCAGCACAACTGACGGTACCAGACATCTTGGCAGTTCAGTACTATATTTTTTTGCATTTCTCTCTCTACTAGACTAACATCACTGAACTTGGGGTGTCCACAGCCGAGTGTCGTGGGGTGACAGCCTTTATCCCAATATCGTGTGTTGTGTCTGGCAGCTGTGCCTTTTCTCTCTTCCCCCCCCCCCCCCGCGGCCGTCTTGCCGCGGCGGGGTGGGGAAGAGAGGAGGGAGGGTTTAACCAGGCCTCTTTGGCTTTTTGCTTTTGCTGCTTGGCTTGGCTAGCTGCTTTGCTTGCTTGCTTTCTGCTTTTTGCGCTGTTTTTTTTCTTTTCTCTTGTTCCCTCTTTCTTACCCTCCCCTGAAGATACTGGACCGGCTCCGGACCTGACCTGAGAGCTCCAGGACCACCGAAGCTTGCAAAGAAGAGCGGCGCCCTCTCAACACAGTCTGTTTTGGTTTTCTTTTCTTTTCTTGTGTTGGGGAGTGTTCTTTTGTTACTTGTAAATAAATAGGTTTTGTTTTCCACTTTGCTCCTCCGAGAAATTCCTTCCTGAACCCAGTATTGGGGGAGGGGTGGTTGGAGGTTTGTTTTGTTTTGGGGGGCTCCCTTTTGGAGATTTCCCCTAATTTGTCCTAAACCAGGACACCAAGGCACTCTGAACTGGGCAGCAATCTTGCAGCTAGCAGAAAGAGATATGCACATATACACACATGAGCACTGAGGTCCCTATCTATCTTCAGATCAACTCAGACATTTTTTCCCCCAGAAGTCAGTAAGTCATCTAATAAAAGAAATTACTTCTTTCTACAAACCTTGTAGCTGATATGGCCTTTAAACATGCAGCAACACCTCTCTTCTCCAAAGAGAACAAGCACAGGATGACAATGGAGTTCTCACACATACAGACACAAATCACAAAAGATTAATTATTCCTGACTGAAGGGAAGCCACCTACAGTGCCAGGTAGAACTGGTTTCAAAGCAAAATAAAGAGAGCAAAAAAGATTTCCAGATATCTAATATATGTGAAACACTATATGTATGGTTAAAATGCAAAGGAGGTAAGAGAAGCTATAAAAAGAGCTACAGCTGGGTATGAACAATAGCAAATGAAGAACAGAAAGGAAACAGCTCCAACACAGGATACCCCATTTCTGGTCAATGACACGACATATCTGTACCAGATTCTTGCTCACTTTTCTTAGAGAAAATGTTTTTCTGTTTGCCATTCATAGATATTTTCTTGCAAATCTCCATTACCATTATCATTACCATTTGCAGTGTATCATCTTTTACTATAAAACGACAGTGCTTTAGGAGTGGTACTCCCCAGTTCAGTGCCCTCACTGAAACTTTCCACACCACAGGCCACTCATCTTTTCCCCACCACAGGACGTATAGGGCAGGTTAAACACCTCACCTCAGTAGCCTAAATTAGCCTTTGCTTTTTATTCACCACTGCTGAACAATCTTATGCCCAGACTACACGTTGGTTGGACAGGTATCTGGTTTTTGATCAGTACTTTACTCTGCCTTGTCTTTTTGACTGTGCTGGACATTGGCAAGAACTTGTGTCTGTGGCATCAGCAAGTGCTAAACTCAGGACAACTGACCCAGGTGGGGTAGGCAATTTGAGTTGAGAACATGCACATTAATGCCATCCTCATGGATGGAAACTATCTGCACAGTAACTGTGCCTTGTGCTAGCATGGCATAAACCAGAAGCACAGTATATTTCCAAATGAAGTTCTTACCAGAAGATACTGGACTCAAGAACTGAATAAGTATCAAAAGAACAATAAAAAATTTGCAGAAAATATTCTGCAATACTGAAAGATTTTGCCTTAACTGTTCCAGTTTACAATCCTGGCAATCAAGAGCAATTCAGCTACTTAACATTGTGCTAGCCTCAGGAACTGGTAGATAGCTCCTACAGCCTGGGGATATGCCCTTTTACATGAATTTATACACCTGCAACTTATGTGGTAATGTATGTTTCTGTGAATCCAATTTAAATTGAACAAGCATTGAAAGGAAAAAACAAAAAAGGTAGTATCAGCAACAAACAGATGCAAATATTGCTAGATTAACCTGGTCATTTTGGTCCCAAAGCTAAACAAAAGGGCCAAGAGCCATTTGCTGTTCTATTAGCAGCCTTGTAAAAACCTCAGCAAGGCACAGCTCCATCTGGCAGAAGACATTATTTTGCATTAGAATTCAGGTATTACCTCCTGGCTTACACCATGCTGAGCCATCTCACAAGCTCTGTACATAATCCAACAGTGCCTACAGTAATGCTCTGAATGTTTGCAGTACGAAAAAAAATGTGTCCTTTCACAGGAAGAGATAAAACAAATGTACAAGACATTCTGGAAATATCATTAAAAGGCATAGGAAAGATTTTCCCTTGTTCAACAGTATAGTTAGAAGGACTCATATTTTCTGCATAAATGCCATCCTTTAAATAAGCATGAGCAATATCAGAGTTTATCAAAAGGGCATGGTCTGTTTAAATAGATTGACAGAGTTAAACCTGGAGGTTCTTATGTTGATTTATCAATTTTTTATAGTTAAATCCTGCCTTTCCTCCACTATGAGTTTGGATAAAGATGCCAAAAGCAGAGGCTGTCTCTTTGTAAAAAATCACCTTTCTATGGCAGCAACATTGAAAGATAAGCCAGACCAGTATATTCTCTCCCAGTGTCACCACATCCAGGTGCCCCCACTATTACCTAATACTTACTTGCAAGCCTGTCTCATTCATCACTCACCTCTAGAGTAAAAAACAACCTTTTCAAACTTGGATATTTTGATTCCTCTTTATGCAAGGATGTCTTCATTTTCAACTCTACATGTCAGGAATTTTCATGTGCTTACTGTGAAGTGTGTGCTCCCTGATCTTTTGTGATACATATATGTGGCCCGTGAATTGCAGGAAGACCAAAGGTTTTGTCATGTATTTTTCTTGGACTGCTAAATTATTTGCATCTTCATATAAATTCACAATTTCTAGGCCAATTCAAGTAAGTATGGGTATGTTAGAAGAGTTAGAAAAATCAGCTGTTCAATGGAAAGCTAGTTCCAATCTCAACCACTTTGTCATTACATTTCCTGAAACAAATGCTAATGAAAAATAAATCCTCTTCTGTACTTATGAAAATACTTTTAAACTATTCATTAATTTCTTGCTAGCAAGATAGCTCTGTTTTATTTCTAGCTAGGGAACTATAAATAAGGACTTTGCTTTTAATTAAATACAACGTTTTAAGAAATGAGGTGCCAAACTGAAATAATAAAACAAAGTTGTTATATTAATATATCTCCATTGGATTCTCTAAAGGTATTTCTCCTTCAAAGCTAATAATGTAAACAGAAGTTATTGTCAAAGATTCTAGAAAGAACAGATGTTTTCATTTCAGATTACTATTTTTGTAATCCAAAATAGCTCAGCACCTAGGCTGTAAAACATACTTTGTGAACACTGGTATGTGGAAACATTTCCAGCTGAAGCAAATGTTAAGAGAATTTTTAAAAAACCAAAATTGGCTAAACAGACGAACATCATAAATTACATATGCTAAACCGCAAACTTTAGATTTATTTTAGTAAGATTCAGCACTAGCAATGCGAACCATGGCATACAAGGAAACTACTACTGAGGAAACAAAACGATCCTCTTACTGACTAACAGTTTCCTTTTTCTTTTGGAGCATTTTAGGAGGCTCTTTGAAGAGGTTGCAAAGCTGAAATTATCCTTCAGGAATCATTAGAAAAATGCAGGCTTTATGCAAAACATAAAAAAAAAATATATCTCACCAATGTGGCCAGCACACTGTGTAGGAAATAAAACTTTTAAATCAAATTATTTATATTTTTTGCTCCAGTTTAATGAAGTTCTTAACCCATCTGACTATTTTTTTATTTGAATGCATAAAATCAGAGATATTACTGGACAGCCATGGGATCTGGTTATTTTCTTTGTCTCCTGTTACTTCTGTGCATTGGTATGAATTTGAGGTATGAAGATAAGTGATATCATGTCATCTATATGAATAAGGTCATGAGAACAGAAGATAAGATTTCAAATTTACCTTTGAATTTCAGCAGAGCTTTTATTGAGTGGACTTGCTGATATTTTCAAATTCTTCCAATATGATATTCAGACTATTCTTTCATCAACTTTGAGAATTTATGGAAATATTTCTAGTTATGCTGCGTTTAATAAAAGCAAATTTCATTGTAGTCACAACCTGGCATGGGTCCTGAGATCCTAAACTACCTGTAACGAGTCTCGGCAATGGTAAACATACAGAAAGATCACACTTTACATCACAAAGACCCTGAGAAATAACCAGACAATATTTGATTTTTTATTCTTGCATGAGAAGGTTTTGATAATTTTAATGTTAAAGGTCATTAAATCCCTAACATCTTTGCTGCTGGAATCCATAGCTCTATGCATACAAAGGCAGAAATTGTTCCTTTCTAACACACACATGCTTCTATGAATTCTTTTATTTATTAAAATTATCAGCACATACATAGAAATGAGAATTCTTTCTTATCAAAATAGTGCATCACTTTCAACAGGAATTCAGTTATCCTAACCAAAAAATTTCTCTGGCTTTCAACCAAATATGTTATATAGAAATAGTCATATTTAATGGTGAAATTTGCAAACAGTAGGTTCATGTCTGGGGTGCAACTGACTAGGTGATCTTCATCTAAGGAAAATTATAGACCACTTCTTTAGGAATCGAACATAGGATGTAGGAAACCAGTCACAGAAGCATTAAAAAGGACATTCAGAGTAAAACTTATAAGATTATTTTGAGTCTCATTGAGAATAATTCCTCTGGAACCACAGGCGTCTCCAAGAACCATAAACAAAAACAACTAATCTTGTATTTCTTGTGCAGAAAAAATTGCCCCTAGTCAACAACTTTAAGATTTCCCTTTTGTACATGATCGGAGTTAAAGATCATGTATATCAGCAATGAATTATTCTCACAAACATTATTCTCACAGAATTTGAAATTTGCTGTATGTATCCAGCATGAGCTTTTAATTTTAATAAATAATAAATGACAAGTGCAGAACTTAAAGGTGAATCTGTTATGTGACAACAGAAGTGTCAAAACATATTCAAAATTTTCCCTGGAATGAGAATCTTAAGGTGAAGCAAACATAACTTTTGCTGAATTATTTTCAGCAGACTAAAAGGCTGACAGGTAAAGAATTGTAGTTTGTTAACAAAATAAACTTTACGTCTGAGAATGAAAAAACAAATCGGTGTCCTTCCACTTCTGTCTCCTAAATATACTGGATAAATGAGGCCTGCTTCCTGCACATATATTTTTAATGTAAATTGAAATGTCTGGGCACCTTTCCATGCACAACCTTCACCAAGAAGGTATCAATAAGGCACAGTAGAAGAATCCCTTTCAAATCCCCATATTCCCAGGGAATCAGATCTTGCTCAGCATATGGCTACACTTCACTGTGAACTGCCCTGGACATTCCAGGGTCAGGAGGGAAAGAGTACATGGAGAGGAGAAGGAGGGAAGGAGAGGGAACGATTACGTGGAGAGGGGAAGGAGGGAAGGAGAGGAAGGAGGGAAAGAGAGCCACCCAGACCTACTGAAACCATGGTTCTGTCTCGTCTCACCTCCACTCAGCCTTCCTAAGGACAGAGCCCTTCCCTCTGTCCTCTGCTCCCTAGAGAACCTGGCCCTGCCACCTGACATCAGAAATGCAAAACATCATAACAAGACCACCAAAGGCCCCAAAACAGCATGTGGCTGGCTAAAGAAGGAGGTTGCCGTTTAAAGTCCCTTTCACTAGCCAGATGAACTATAGATTTGAACCTGGCTCGGGCAGATCCTGGTGAAAAGTCCTGACCATTGACCTAGAAGCCACTCAGGAGCTTGGGAAGCTGTGCCTTGTCTCTGCCTTTCTCCTTATTCTCACACATCGGTGTGGGGGAGGAAAAGGTTACATGCCACTGGGCTGGAAATAACAGGGGAAGAGATATGAATAAAGAGACAGTTAAGGACAAGAAAAGAGACTAGAGACCAATGAAGGCAGATAAATGGATTGCAGTGTCTTAAATTTTCAGTGCATATATTATTTTTTCAGTATACAAAATTGCTATTAATATGTTTCTGTCCTAGTTACTGATTATTTCCTCTTTTGTATTTTCCTTTGAAGGATTTTTGCACAATATCAGGGTATGCCTGATGAGAAACTTATTCTGGTATTCAGCTCCAGATTCAGGCACATGTAGATGAGAACTATGTGAAAGAGGCTTTTTTGGTCTAAGTTCCCACAGCAGAAGGTGGAAAATGTAGAGTGTTTAGGCAAGTGAGTACAGGCTTACATACCCACCAGGAGCTTAGATGGGAGCTTAGACAATTATCTCTTATCAAATCAGGTATTGCAATTCAAGCTGAAGCCCATCTTGCTGTATTGAGGATCAAGATATTTTTGTCTGGCCAGAATAAAAATGGCCAGAATGAAAATCATATCAAGATAGTGCATTCATCCACCTTTTTTCTACATTTTTCTGGAATAAAAAATACCAAGAAAATTTAGTGCTTGATTTGGTCAATAACTGAAGATAGCATTAGGGTAGTTTGAAGACTAAATTATCTCAAAATTGATGTGGGTTTGATTTACTTGTTTTTCAAATGAAGTGTTAATTAAAAATTTTAAATATTAACTTTGAATTAAGTACAATATATTGATGCATAATTATGCTCATTTACTGCAGCATTCATGGACATATCCATACTGGTGTATAAATCATTAAAATTTGTAAATATAAATTGATAGTTTTTACCCTTTAACTCTCATAAATCAGGAAGTAGTAGAAATCAAAATTAGTATTTATTTTGTAATGTGCTCCAGTGAAACCTTTATTTTAGAGCTGCTAAAAATTAACTATATAAGTATGCATTACTTAAGATACAATATGCATTATTTAGCTTTGTAGCACAACAGCATAGAGTTGGTTCTGGTCAGCTGAAAAAAGGGGACTTCAAGAAGCTAATTCTCCCTATCTCAGGATATCCCTTCAAAATGTCAGGACAATTCTTCCCTTTCCTTTCCACTGAATGCAGAAGGAATACAAATGAACAGGCTGAATTACATGGATGAACTCGAGTGTGATGAGTCATATTTGAAGTCAAGTATCCTATTTCTAACAGTTGTCTTGCTGCTTATGAGCAAAATGCAGAAAGTTCTGGAGTAACACCATCATAGGAAAAATCTATAACTTCTCTGTGGTGAAGGTGCCCCTCAAAGGTGAGCTAAAAAGCCGCTAATGAGGCTAAAAACCCCTTTAAAACATTATCATATAATTCACACTTATGAGTGTAGGTGTGCAGACTTTTGTGCTGTATCTGATGACCTGATACATACCAGGCAGAACAGCCTGCAGATGCTGCTCATGTTGGGAAATATCTGATTTTCAATTACAATTCAAATTGGCAAGTCCCTGAGGGCACCCACAGACCCCAGTGTCCCTGCACAACCTCCCTGGAGCTCCCTTCCACTCCTGGCCCAGGATCCCATTTCACTCCTCTCCCTGCCAGACAGTCTTAATGTTAGAAAAACACATTCAAATGAGGTAGCAGTGTATTTTAGCAAAGGGTGGATTTTTTTAAAAGTCATCTGCATTAAAAAAAGAAATTTAATAATTTTTTTCTACACTAAAATAGTTCAGAAATTAGCTGCCTTTCTGAAAATTATTTTTGAAATTTCTGCATAATCAGAAAACTTAGATATTTCAAAACCTGTAATTCTACTCCACCTGCAACAGTAATTTTGACAAGCACTGGCTCACCACGCTTTTCTTAATTATTTCAGTAATGGCTGTTTATTGTATTTATTAATAGAATTCTATTCACTATCTCAAAACTTATGGAAAAGTTGACCACTCATTTTGAACTTGTTTCTATCTCTTCCTACAGAATAGACATAGAAATTAATATTTTTATGGCAGTTTATTCTGTGCATATAAAAGTGTCAATTATTTTTAACCTCTTAACTAAGAGAAGACATTTTATCTGTCACTGAACTTTTGAGTTTGACATCAATTAAAGTTCTTCCATTAAAAAGGAGTTATTAGAGCAACATCAAGACTTACACAATCAATCTGTCAAAATGATATTACTGCAAAACCTTCAAAAATAAAACCTTTCTTGTCAAACAGGCACAATTTGTAGGTGGCAGGCTTTAACCTCAAAATGGAAGCCCAGAGATCCCCAAAACCCTACTTTACTCTCAGACCTGTGATGAAAGAAGCAATATTTTAAAAATATAATATTTAAGGAGAAAACATGACAGACTTTATACAAGAGAATACTGCTCTGTTTCTCATCACATTCACCACTAAGCCAAATAATCCATATGGTGAGAGGTCTAAAAATGAGACATAATCTAAAGTGCTTTAAGTCTCATTAATTTTATTTATGAAAATATGAAAAAAATATTTTATTAATAGGCTAATGACTACATGCTGGCTGCAATAATCAATGGAAATGGTACATGGAAATATCAATATCAACAACAATCCAAATTCTTTCAAATTTAAATAAAAGATAGTACTGACTACAGTGAGTTTTCACCAAAGCACAAAAAGCAGAGGAAAAGACCTGTATTTTTTTTGACTGTTCTCCCAATCACTGCAAATAGTCTCTACTATAAACAGTCCTCACTGATATACTGTACTAAGAAATACAAAACAATTCTTCTGTTGTTTTGTTTTTGTTGTTGGGGTTTTTTAATTTTACTGGGTTTTGACCTTTGCTGGTTTGGAATGTTCTCAGTTTTCTTTCTTTGCTCCCTGGTTTGATTATTCAAAGCTACATTGCCCACCTTATTCTTTTAACATTTCATTTGTCACTATCATTATAAACTTCTGCTCCTGCTGAGAAAAGCACACTTTCCACCAATAAAAAGGTCCTTGTTAGGAGAAGCAAAAATGCCATTCAGTCTATTTCTAAGTGAATCCCCTTCAAGATACATTAATTCTCCGTCACAATGAAAAAAAAAACAGTAAACAAGGTTTCAATTAATGGCAAGGACAGCAATAAAATTTTCAAAGAGTTCGGCCTGCACTTCAGTAAGACAAATTTTCACAGAAATTTAACAAACTAAGCAACAGTGTTTCAATACTGCTTCTGTATTTGGTTTTCAAAAGGCAAGGATTTAGGCACAAGGCATTAATTTAGAACCTCCCCAGAAAGGCCTACAGGAATAAATCAAAAAGGGTAAGATCAAGAGAAGCAAGTGTAGCAGCCAGTTTTTCTGACAGAGAAATTGGAAAATAGGTGTAAAAACCTAAAGCGTGTGAAAGTCATTAAATACAAACAGCTGTGAAACTGGTGTAAAAACACAAGAACACTTCCAGCAAATCCTGTCACATGCACAAGTCTATACACAGAAAACTTGTAATATTTAGAAGGATTAATTTTAGCTCATATTTTTCTTCTTTACAGGTGGGCTATTTGACCTGGCCTTAATGGCCATGTGACCTGGCAGCCTGAAGGACAACAAACTCAGCTCTCAACCCCACAGCTAATCTCCATATGATTAACTACTTTTGGACCAGATACCACTCAAGACCAATTAACGAGACACCAACAGCCAAATTGTTTAGTTGCCTGTGAGAATATCTTTTAACCTACAGGAAGTACTGCCTATAACGCCCCAACAAAGATGGATTTTTTTCCCAGAAAGTCAACAGAAAAGGGCTTTACACAATACTAAACTGTGTCTAGCAGCAAAAATGTATGAGTACTGGAATAACAAATATCATGGAGGGAAAAATTACTTATACCCTAATTACAGGTAAACCAAGATTATCTCATACCCAAGAGAGAGTTCCAGTGAAAAAGAAAGCCAGTTTGGATTAGTTGAACCACAGAAAGGATGGAGCACAAAAGCTGATGTGATTTCAGAAATAAGTTGCGCATTTCAAAAACTGTGCTTATAGGGGCATGGACTTTTTTTTATAATGTATCTGTTCCATTTCTTATCATGTTTTACCTCTGTAGTCTAAAATGTATCAGTAGCTTCCCACATTGGTGGCAAATATCTCCTTTTGATAAATATTTTCTAAAAAAATTAACTAAGATTAAGACTCTGCATTAGATTTATCCTCCTTATATAATATGGAGATACACACAACACCCTGGTCAGTTGGGTAGTACATCTACCAAAAGCTTTTCCTTTTCCATGCACTGGATATACTGAGATGGTAACAAAAAGAAATTCAGCTCAATTGCTAACTCAAAGACATGGTGGAAGAAATCAGCAAGAGCTATTTCAGTCCTAATTCTTTTCTTGCCAGAAAATATACCTCTAATCTTAGCTAGGAAAACAAGTTGGAAATATCAGCCAGCATGACCATTAGAGTGGTATCACTCAAGAGAGACTGTAGACACTCCTTTCTTCTCACTCAGGCTTACTTATGGATCAGGTAAGGCACCATCAAACCTTTTATTTAAAGATCTGCAATGAAACATGAGTGCTAGACCACAGCAGAGCAGAGACAGGGACACAATAGCTCCTGACACATGGCCCACATTCTCGTTAGCACTGCTGACATTGATGAATTATCTTGGAGAATAATGCACTGACCTCTTTTAACTGCTTTCTGATTTAATAGGCTCCATTAAAAAAAAAAATTTAAGTCACAATCATGACAAGCTTAACAGCATAATGGTACATATGACCTTCAGTTTGTGCTTTTTAACATTTAACAAAAGCATATTTACCCCAATGCAAAAGCAAAATAGGCTACAAATTAACTCCTACCTTCTACTGTAGAAGTTTAATCAAATAGAGTTTCTTTTTATTTTCAGTCCAGAAATCCATAAAACTGGATAACACCTAGTTTAATTATCTTTTATCTAACCATGAAATTCTGTGCATTTAGATACAGAACCTCTCACACTAGTTTGAGAGGATTTGGTAGAAATGAAATGCAGTGAAATGAAAAATGAGGTCATTTACTTGCCTTTTAAAAGCTTGCTGGAAAGGTGAATATTCTCAGCTATGATTTCAGCCCATATTAGTAAAATATGAAACCCTATGGCCAGACATGTCAGCAAAGAGGTTTTATTCAAATTTTCTCACCTCTCGGTGAAAAGTTGTTTTCTGCAGATTTTTCTAGTAATTAATTTTTCCAGTTTTTACATGACTGCTATTTAAAGAGACACTGAAGAAGCACTACACTGCTCTTTGGGGCAGACATTCTGATTTTCAAATCCACCTTTCAGCATAAATCATATCTGCTATAAAATCTTGGGCTTTAGAGATACTTCAAGAAATTTTTCATAAAAACACTATAATCCAAGATATCTTGAAATCTGTTGCATAAAATAGTTTCTATAGGAGTAGTACTGCACAACACAGCAGTATATCTGCTTTCTGACACTGCCAAAACCATCTAGAAATCATTACTCTTAAAATTATTTTCATTCCAAGTGTTTTTGGGAAGTTATTAGGTATTGATTTAGTTGGTAGCCTGTACTTATAAAAGGTAACCAAGAATGGGTTATGGTGTGTGTGAAGAAAATAGAGATATATATTACATTTACCACTCTCCTTGTTGTTCATTGATTTGTTTTTAAGGTGTTAAATTGCTTTATACATTTTGTGACTTATAAGATCCATGGCATACAATTTCTAACAGAATACTCTATAAATATGATCACTCCTATAACCTGTATATCTAGTAGGAACACTAGCATGATCATAAATTCCCAAGTAAGAGACCTAATTCTTCCATCCATACTGGATGCAAATATGGTTTTCAGAATAAATCAGGATCAGTATCCTGTGTTTCAGCTTAACAAGAAAAACTTAAATTCTCATTTGGTTTCAGTGTAATCCAAATCAGTTTTTCTTTCTATACTCTATTTTCATTTGGCTATTTCTTTTCCTTACTTAATTTAGTGATATGTGCCAGTAGACTAAAAATATCTGCAAGAATTTGATGGATAATTTAATGCATATTATGTATACATATTTTATTACTCAGAAAGAAAAAGGCATACCAGCAAATGCACCAGAAATGTGAGTAGTTGGCATCCATGCAACAGTTAGGGAAGACCTTGCAGAATTGCATTACTCACTTGTATGACAGAGCAGTATTCTTTAGAACTTGTCATTTAATACTCCTGAGCATAACCTTTCAAATTTACGAATTTCTGAATACCTCAAAGACTCTATGTTCCAAAGAACTACTGATTTGAAGAAAAAAAGGCAACACCAAAAAAAACCCAAAAGAAAACAAAAAACAAACAAACAAAAAAAAAAAAAAAAAAAGAAAAAAAAAGAAAGGAAAAACCCCACAGACTTCTTCACATATCATCACTGTCCTATTTAATGTACACTTTCCCCCATTTTACACCTGGCTGGACTTGGGGGTGGCTTGGAGTTTTCTCTTTGTTTTTTTATAGCTTTATGCTAGTGAAAGGGAAAGATACTCCGAGACCCAAAAAGGCAATTCAGAAATTATATATGAGACATACTAAATGGCATATATCATTTCAGAATTTAAAATAAGAATATTTTTTAGCACCAAACCAGTTGATCTGGCTCTTAGATTGGTATAATTTGTGTTCACTCTTCAACTTGCAACTTGCTACCTTTTATTCCCTCTCCAAAAAAATTTTCTATCTGATAGCAATTCCACAGTCAAATATCTTGATGATAGAGTTTACATTTATTTTATTCACCTGAGCATTCATTCTTGACTGTTACCAACCTGAACACAAAATTTATGTCAATAAGATTTTAGTTTAACTTTTTTGTGTGTTTCATGGATATATACATGCACAAACTATACAATTTATAATCAATTTTAAACCAGTCTCTAAATCTTCACTATGAAAGATTTGAAACTGAGAATTTTATGAGCCAGTTCATTCAATTAATTTTGTTTCAATGAGAGCTATAATACAAATTGAACATTTTACTTTTATATATATTATATATACCTTAAACTATGTAATACTGTTGCATTTATCACATTTTACTATTATTTGTTTCCTTGCTTAAAACCTCACCTAATTAACTAATGCCAACATTTTGTAGTCAGATCTATTTCTTGGAAATTGTTTGAGGTATATTTAGGGTTTGGGTTTATTTAATTTTAAATGAGATCAACACAGAGGAGCAAGCAAGAAGAGTTACACATGAGACTGAATAAAATTTGCCATTTAAACACAAATAGATACTTGCAAAGTTCTTTTCTTAATTGGCACCATTTTGAATACTAATGGATATTATCATACCAAAACAATTGTGCAAAACGTCACTGGAATTACTACACTATAATCTCACATTGGTTGGAAAATGAGAGAAGGTAATGAAAGGTTGAAAAATGGTAGAAGGAAATTCCGCTATCCTGCAGGACTCGGACAAAAGGAAGCATTGGAGAAAAACAACCCAAACTTTTTAAACTTGAACAAGGAGAATTGCCAAATCCTGCCCGGGGGGAGAGAAGTCCCTGCAACAGCAACATCTGGGCACAGAGCAAGCGGGGAGCAGCTCAGAAAGGAAGGCTCTGGAGTGATGATCTTCATGTGAGCCAGTACCAGAGGCAGCCAACAGCCTCTGTGACTCTATGGAAAGGGGAAGATCTCCTCCCATCTGAATCTTTCTATGCCTTTTTCTATGATCCTGTGATTAAATACTGCTTCAATGACTTTACCCCATAATATTAATGTGACACATCTGAAGGATCACTGCTTCCTACGGAGTCCAACGAAACACTGGATCATTGCAATTGCATTTATCAAAATCTCTGAGGATGAAACACACATTTCACAGAGTTTAAAGGCTAAAACCATACTAAAATTTTAATACCTGAATCACATAGCCTTATTTTGCGATGAGTGAGACAAGTATTTAAATCCCATTTTCTTTATTGGAAACGAAAAGCTAATACAAAAGAATTCACAATAAGAGAAGAAAAAAAGCAATACTTGTATGTCCACAGGCCAAACAATTCAAAGTTATTAGTTCTCCTCAGAAGACATCAGAACATTATAAGATCCATGAAAACTTCACGGTAAAGATAAATCATGTTTCAAATTGGAAAAGGAAATGTCCTCTTACTTAAAGGCTCAAAATACTACTTTTCATCCTTTTTCTAAAAGTAAAAAAAAAAATATAAATGCATATCCATTCACACCTCCATTTACACTGTTTGCATACCTTAAATAAAATCAGAAGAAATATTAAAAAACCAAGCCAACCCAATACTCAGGAATAAATGCTGTGCACCACTGTTGCAGGAATGCTTACTTTCATGAGGTTGCATGCCAGCCATGCAAATACTTAAAATAAGCAGCATTTATTTTATTGAACTTCCACAGATGTTAATATGCCATTTATTTCAGAGCAGTTATTAGATCAACTGTGAAGCTTTAAAATATTGCAATGATTGTTGCTGGATAGCTCAAAGAAAACTGGCATTTTTCTTAACAAAGCCAGCTTAGAACCTAATAATTTAAGATAAATACATACTGATACCACATTTCTCAATCAAATTCTCCATAAAAATTCATATCCAAAATGTAGAGTTGGTTTTATTTTGCTCAGAGTCAGCTTTAAAAGAGCAACAGCATAATTGTGGCATAGGGTGGTGTTAATAGCAAGAAAATAGAAAAAAAAGATACTAAATTATCAGGAATGAAAAGGACTAGAGTTGTCTAACACATAACCCAGTAGAGACATTTATGGGTTTTTTAAAGTGCTATTTTCCACAAGTTGTGTAAATAGGATACACAGGAAGTGGCAAAGAACATCATATTTGTCCTCCCACTTATATGAGTGACACTTCTCATGGGAAGTTCTATTTCACAGCCTTTGCATCTGAGTGCTCTCAAAAACAGATAAATAGGATATCCTACTGAAAATATTTTTGCTGTGAATGCCTCACAAAACAAATCCTATGATAGAACCAATTTTTTTCCTAAGCTATTATCAGAAACCAATATTTTTGACACTTTCAAATTATTCTTATCCCCAGAGAAGACAGAGGATATTAATTCAGCTCTGCAGGTGGTGTATGAAGGGAGGGCACTGACAGACAAATGCAAAACCTGAAAATACACACAATGCCTTCAGGATTATATCCAGTTAGCCCTACAACTGTAACTCTGCATTAGGTTCTTAAGCTCATAACCTCTTCCTCTGGGCAGACTGATTTCCTCATGTATCAAATTATTTCTCCCACATTCTTATCCACTACATAGTTATCCAATCCATTCTTCCCATGACCAGCACTGTAATATAGGCACAGTCAGCCAAAATTTGTTTGACATAAAATTGGAGTATGTCCCATAATACTCATTTTATATTTTTGTCAAATATGTTTATCATTTACCTGTGATTAATTTTTTCTATTGACATCACACATCATGGTCACAGAGGGGTGATTAATAATGAATTACAATAGGATGAAGGAACATAAGTTAGTTTATATTTGAAATACTATGTATCGTTATAAGGTTATAAATGCCTATCTTGCCGAGAAAATGAAAGTCAAGTTGTAAATTGTATTAGCAAGTTAAAAAAAAAAAAGGTCATTAAAGCCCCTACAGCAATGAGAACATCTTATGTTATGGAGCTGGAATCAATTTTTTAATTTGCAACAAAAAGAATTCTGTGCATCATTTTCATGTTCCACAGGGTGGTCTGACCTAGTCGAACGCTATATTGCAACAAACTCAGACATATATTAGTAAAAATTTTAAAACCTCTATGAAATGAAGCATCTAGATTGAGACATCTGCAATGTTATTTATCACTGAGAAAAAATAAAGAGAAAAAATTGAGAAAACCTTGAGAAAAAATAAAGCCCTGTTGATTATTTTACAGTCTGAATTTATATAAAATCATTGTATTAACCTCTAGAATTCAACCAAGCAACAAGACCACAATGTCTTTATCTGACCATTTGCCAAGAGAAAAGTACTCTCCTAGATTTGGGGTTTTCCTTTATGTTAAGCTCTTATTTAGGTGTAATAATTCTTTGATAACTAGACTAAAATCATAATAGGAATATTATAATTCCCTGCCTTCTGCTTACTCATAAATGCTGTCTCTGAGCAATTACCTTTGTATTATTAACATATCTGATGTTTTCTGAAGGGTCAAGACTATGAAAATAGTTACACTTCTGACTAGAGACATAATGATCACTTGTTTGCTCTGATATTTGCTTGCTCTAATGTTTACTCTTGACCACACACAGCAAATATCCCACTGCTCTCTATCTTCTTTTCCAAGCCCCATGGACTCACAATTTTTTCTATTTCTACCACTTAATTACTTGTCTTTGTGTCCACAATGTAGGAAAAGTATAAGAATTTGATGGGAGAACAGATATAATCACACTCATGTAAGTAACATGAGAACTGAAAGAGACTTGGATTTACACTGAATAGCAAATTGAACAGGAATTTGATATTGCCTAGATTAACAAATAAAAGGCAAATTGCTCCACATTCTGAATTAAATCTTATCTTTTTTAAATGTGAAAAAAATAGGAGGACTGTGACTGGAATAACACATTCAGCTCTATCATGTACAGCTCTAAATTACTAGAAGAATAAGGAAATATTATAGGAAGGAAATATTAATATAATAATTTATATTACTTTATTTAGATTACGTATGTTTCATATAGGTATATCCAACATATTTTTTTCAGGAGTAAAGATTGAACACATAAATACAGTTTGATGAGGAAGCTTTCAAAATGGAACAAGAGCATAATTTGGCTGTACTGATTCCAAAAATGCAAGAGAATCTTTAAGGAAATTATTATTCTGAACTTGCTCTTCTTGTGAATTTCAATTTTGTTTTTGTCATAACATTCCTTTCTTTCCTTTTGAATTAGACTTATTCCAGATTAATCATCCAGTGGCAGTCACTCACTATTTGCCTTCAGATTTGTGGGGCTGGTTAAAAAGTGGCTGAGCTTGGAAGGCACTACTGGGACACATAAGAAGCCTGGGGAGCAGCATTAGTGACTGGTCTCCAGCAGGCTTTTGTGCAGCTGATCACACTGGGAACTTCTGCCTTTTCCACATCCCTTGTCCTTTCCCCATTCAATGAGTCTCATATAAGCCCTATTCATCCTTTTGATGCTGATATATCAGTAGGAGATCCTTTCTCTTTTTCTACCAACATGTCTAACAGATTCAAGGATAAAAAATAATTCATGGTGATAAATTAAACTTTCTACAATATTGTATATTCTAAATGACATGTGAATCTTTTTATTGCAGGGGAACATAATGAATAATCAAAAAACCTAACAGGGCCTGAAAAACAGACGTAGAATTCACAGCAGCCAAATGATCTTTTCTCACAGGCAATTTTGCTCTTTCCCTTGTGAGCACTGTTCAGACAGAAGTGGTACAGGTGTCAATGGGTAATGTCAGAGAAGGGAACAAGATCTGAATGCATTCTGGGTGAGATATTTGGTGACACTTGCCAGCACATTCACAGCCAGGCATGCATGGATATGACCTGGTATCTCCTCATCCAGCAGTGTACTCTGAACACCAGGCTGTTTTAAGATGCTCTAACACAAGGAGGGAACCTTATTCTGTTCTCTCTTCTTTCTCAGTATAATCTTTCCCACCTAATTTCCATCCTACTGGAACACCTTGCAGGCACAGCACTTCCAGCACACGGGCCTGAATTGCTTGGATGGTGAGAATGGGACACCAGACCTGTCTTTCCCTTACATCCATCTGTGGAGGACCAGGTCCTTGAGGCAGTAGGACTCAGGGATGTGAGGGATCCAGGGAAAGAAGCAATTGGTTGTTGTTCTGACAGACACACAGAACTCCCCAGCACAGGATTTCTTCTGAGGAAGGCACTCTAGAGAGAAGCACATCAAGCTGGTAGGACCTCAGCACTCTAGGCAAGTTGTCACACCTGGTCACCTCTGGCTCTGGCTGGGCAGCAGAATAGCATTGCACAACACATCTGCCAGGTTGCCTCTGCTACCTTCTTAAAAAGAGAAGAGAAACCTCGACCCACACCAAGTGCCACTGTGCAAAGACACGCAGAGGAAAGGTCATGGGCCCATAAACCCTCTTAGAGAGCAAGGAACCTGCTTCTTGCCTTTTTGTCTCCCTGCACAGAGAGGCATCGTGGTGCCTCTCACCAGGAAGAACCCACAGCTTCCGTAGAATCTCACCCTCAGTTCTATCGAGGTGTACTCACCAGACAAGCTTATCAACCCTCTCTGAAACTCCTCTTACAGACCACTGTGTCAAAACATGATTTTCAAAAAAGCTGCTTCTAGCAAAGGCCTGCCTTAAACGCGTTTGCATGATTTGGCATAGCATGCAGCTAGGAAGGAAGTGTATTATTGAAAGTAGAGTGCTCTGCTGTGTGACACCACTTGAGACAGACATGGCATGGATTTCCTGTGCAGAGACACTTGGGAAGGGCAGAACAACGCCAGCTCAGGCTGATAAAAGACATCTTAACAAAAGTCAGCCAGCAGAGGGTCATCATCTCCCCGCACAAGGTATCCATGCTTTTTCTCTGGTGACTCCCAGGGGTTTGCAAGATGAGAGGGTAAAGATCTGTGTGACTACTGGGAGAAGCACTGCAGAGGACCTTTCAATGGGGATGTGAAACCTATTGAGTAATCTTGGGCAAACAGGGAAATAATGCAGAAAATTCACTTTATTCTTTGAGGCAACCTTCATAAATAAAAGTAAGCAAAATCAAAATCCTCAAGGGATACACAAAACATCTCTTGATGCCGGGAGGAGACTTAAAATATATTCAATTTGTGAACAGTTGACTGAAACAAATATTTTCCTAACACAAATAGTGAAGAATCTCATGGTCTGCCTGTTCAGTGGTTAAAAGGCAGCCAAAAAAAGTGAGCTTTTATGTTCATCCTGCTAATTAATATCCATTGCTATCTCTCTGAGACCACTATGTATTTTGTTCTCACATCTTTGTCAAGGTGGCTACAGTCTTTCCAGTATTCATTTCCACCAAAATCATAGGTATAGAAGGCAATTTCAGGGCATCTGTCTGCTGTCATCAGTACCAAAGAATACATTCCAGTAAACACTGCTGAAGAGATTAGCCAGGCTTTACATCTTTTTTTTTCCTCAGTCAGTCTCCAGGAAGTTTTAAGAACATTTCAATACAAAATCTACATAGAAGACACGCTGTAAATGCTACATACAAGTTAAATCCCCAAATGGCAAGGTCAAAATCTGTGAAACATGAACAGTGCAATCCACCTGCCCATTATTACTGCATCTCCTTTTTTTTGTGCAAGGGCTTGATTTTCAGGAAATCTGTGAGCTATTACTATGTACTACATAAGAGTGTTCTGCAGTCTCAAAGATCCTGACAACCAAGACTTGGTTGATGAATCATATTAATAACGCGGGTTTGAGGGCTTTGAGGTAAACAGTTTAGAAAAAAGCTGATCAGCTGACATGCCATAATACACAATTTAAACAAAGTAAAGAGAAAAAACAAATTAGTGTAAGCTTAACAGTATCCTTTGCCCTAAATATGCAGAAAAAAGAAGCAAGGAATTATGTTTTAGCTAAATCAGCTACACTTTAAACTTGAACTTTGTGTTTTGTCCTTATTTACCAGTTTCCACTTACATCTTTCAACCACAGTCTCAAAAATGGGAATATTTGGAAAAATATTAAATTACTGTATGCATTAAGTACACCTTGTCCCTTAAAAACCTGCTGATGAATGACCTGCAATGAAAACTCCACTATTAAAAAAATCTATTAATTATTAATTATACAATTATTAGGCAACAACTAGAGTTGAGTCAAACTGGATGCTCATCACACTTTCATTCATAGTTGCTAAGAAGCTGGTCAAAAGTAATTACTTTTAAGTAAATAGTTTACTGGTGGGATAATGGAATAAAAATCAACTCAGTCTAAATTAGGACATTCCAGTATCTCCGATGATAGAACATCCATGAATATGTGAAGATGAGAAACTAGGTTTAAACTGCATTTTACAATAAAGCAACAATTTACAATTTCTACAAAGCTGAAGATTGAGGGTGATCAAAGCAGGAATTTCGAAGGCTTTGTTTCTCCTGGAGTTCCACTGTGCTCCCACAAGCTTCATGCATTCTATCAACATTATACAAAAATAAAGCGACTTGTCTTCCACCTGCATTTCAGTTGCCAAAACACAATTAGGAACACAAGTATCTTTTATAGACCTTTTCTCTAGATTTTTTTCCTTAGAAGATTCATTGTTTGCCAAGAGAGAAAAAAAAAAAAAAGGCAACAAAACCAGATTGGATGTGAGAAGTTTAAAAATGTACCTGAAGAACTCCATGAAAGAGAAGCCATAACCATGCTGTTCAGCAATTCCAGCACAAACAACATTTGCAGATGCTCCAATCAATGTTCCATTACCTGCAGTTCAGAAAACAAAGACCAGTTTATAGTTGTGGTGTCTTTCTTACTCCTACTATTTTTATTCTGTGTTGAAGGCCTAAGATGTACTCATTACAAAATGAAAAATCAATTTCTGTTGTATATAGGTTTGGAAAGAAACATACAGTCAATACCTCCACATCCTATAAACAGTTTCATGCTTTGAAATATAAGCCTGGTATTACACGCTGGTTCTACTTAGGCCAAAAAAAAAGGGAAGGAACATAGCCCCAGTAAGAAAATAACACCAGAGACCTGCATTCAGATAAACATGTTGATTTTCAGTTTTACTTAACTAGAAGGTGCCATCAGATGAGGTGAAAAGATGAGATAGTTTGAGAATGCTAAGAAAAATGGATACCTTTTTCCTAAAGCCAACTTGATGTTGACACTGTAGTGCTTTTTTTATTGATAAATTAAGTAATTTGTAAGATTTGTTTGGAGTTTTTTAATAGAAAGTAAAACACCGTAAGTGTGATAATGGAGGGAAATGGATCTCTTTCACCTCTCTCTCCTAAGGCAAAAGGATCAAAGACTTTGTTTACCCAATCACCATGGTTCTTCAATAAATAAGGAAACATAATTTTATTCAGTGAAGTTCACCAAATTAACCTATACAAGGCCCCACACGAGAGGAACACAATAAAGAAAAATAACAATAATTTGCCAATTTATAAAGCACATCTATCCTCACTTCTCTTCTCCCAAGCCTTTTCCAGAAATTAATTTTCTCTAAACTTTTAACAATCTCACAATGAAGTCAGGTATTCAGAGCTCAGAAAGACTGACCCATTTTCTATATCATTCCCATGAGTCATACCTCAGACTTATACATGCTGCATACTTGACTTCCACAAAGCAGATGGCTCCTGCAAATGTTTCTGATCTAAGGCACGACTCAGGAAGTGACAGGGACTCCTACATGCTTTTCTTTAAATGAAGTTTTGAACAAAGGTAACAATCTAAGAGATTTTTTATTATACTCAGTAAGTCATCTCTTTTGCCATACATCGCTACATTAACAATCCATTATTCTAAGCAGGAGCCTTCCTTTCCTCCCATTGGCATGTAGTTACTCTTCTTACTTTAGTTCTGTTAAAAATTTTAGCTCCATAGAAACTCTTCTGGTCTGACTTTGAGAGAAACAGATCATGATGTAATTAATGCTCCGGTTAATTGTTTTGATTCAGTAAATGTTTTGGGTCACCCAGAGATCAGTGTACCAAAAATCATCTCAGAATAAAGGCAGAAGAATTATTCCCTCAAAGTATTCACACATGATATTGTTTTGGCCTTCCATACCTGAAAGTGCACACAAAATTAGCAGATGTCTAAAACTATAATAAAAAAATAATATAACACTCTTAAATGAAAATAAAATAAAAATTAAGTGCTATAATCCAGATTGTTCTGACTGGTCATTATAGCGACAGAGTAACAAATCTGAGGGAAAAAAATAAACCCCAAAAGTCACTCCAGACTTTTTTATTATTATTTTTAGTTGACTTCTTGAAAGCCAAAGCTTTCCAATGAAAAGCCCTGATATGACAAAATTTTTTCCAACTGAGTCCAAAGAAAATACATGATTCTTTTTTATTCCAGCATGGTCAATTCTTATCAACACACATTAGGCAGCAAACTCAGATTTTCATCCTGGAGTAGAGATCTGAACAAAGGCATCTATTGTCTCAAGTGAGTGGCCTAAGCAACACCTATTAGGAGCAATAGACTGGTTTTATTTTCTCATCAGCAGCTCTTGAGCAGATGCCACTATGGAATAAGGAAGACACACATTGGAGATTTCTTGAGATGAGAAAACTCCTCCACTCCCACTCCCTCTAGTCCCAAATAGACATTTTATTTTGTATATTTAATTCTCCCTCTATGTTTTTTTTAAATTCCTTTTCTTTCTGCTCTCCTAGGAGCTGTGCTAGGTGACCTGCTTCCTACCTGTTGTTTTAAAGGTTTTTACACTGCAAAGAGCTGGAGCTCAGTGCAGAGATATCCTGCCTGTCTCTGAGGGGTTCTGCTGATGTTGCTGAAACTGCACATCAATACAAGGCTGTATCCTTATTGATCATAAAACTATTGTGATCATCCTTGTGAGAGACACCAAGAATTTTTTGTAACCTCAGCTTCTTTTCATACACAGAAAGCCACCTCCACAGGTGCTGTAGGTGTGGAGAAAAAAGAATGATTATCATCAAAAAAGAACAGAAACCTTTAAAAAATAGTGTCTAGCACTGGTCATTAGAAACATCACACAGCCTGTTTCCCATGCCCTCTCTCTTTTTGCCTCGAAGTATATCCAAATTACTTTACTGCACATTTTAAAATACAAAACTGAACTTGAACAACTTTCCTGGTAGGTAAGTGCCATGAGAAACCAAGGCACAAGGCGTGTGGCTTAATGTGAAAACAGAACAAATGAATACAACTGATGTAATTAGAGGAGTCAGGAAGGAACACTTCAGGAATTTTCAATTCCAAAATAATCACTAGTCTACAGCATCCAAACATTTCATAAGAGAGTTCTGCTCTATGTGTAGCACAACCAGTCATCAGTCTCAGAATAATGTTACTGCAGACAAGGAATATAGCTCTGGCTTCAAATTAAAGAAATGAGACTGAAACTGTGCTTGTCCCATGGCTCTGACTAGATACAGTCGAGATCTCCAAACAGCACGAGCTCTCCTATACTGCATGGGCTACAGTAATGCCTTCACATAATGAAGTATTATGGAAAGAGTTTCTGCTTCAGCAGTGAATTGATTTCCCCAAGTAGATTTCACTTGAGAAGAAATCGTCACCTTAAATGTTATCTGTGAGGAGCAGCATTACTTTTTCATTTGTTTGGAGCGTGTATGCAGTTTAATTAGGCACTGGCTCAGCAGGCTTCAAAGAACTGCACTCAAATTAACAACAGAAGCAAACTTTTGTTTCACCACCCAGGAACATCTGTCTCCATGGCACGGGTTTAACTCAGTAGTGAAATAGCAACACTAACCTTCTGAATCATGGAAAACTCAAGCCTAAGTTAATATACACAGAAACCTATACATTAAACTCATTCTGATTGATGCAAACTAAGAATAGACATTTTTTAGGACTTCACTCAGTCTTGACTTCATCTTCACATCACCTGCAATCTTAAGAACAAAAAATCAGCTTAAAAAGGCTTCCTTTTGCTTGTTTGTATGCTCAAAACGAAATAACACATGGGTCAACTGTATCAACACATTACAATAAACCAGCCTGGTTTGAGGACTCCTATTGTAACTTTGTTGATGACTCCTACTCGCCCTTTATCACAAGGCAGATGGTTACAGAGAAACTGGATTCACTACAATGGATTGTGATATGTCTAATGTCAGTAGTATGTTTTATCTATGAACTAAGCAGTGCATTTTATTCTGAATATCTTCTTCCTTTTTTCCTTGACAGACTACATGCACTGTTGCCAATACTAACTATGCTTAATAGTTCATATGCATGAAATCAAGAGAGACCTTTTTCTTAATGAAAAAAATAGTAATTCTAATTAACTGCTTATGCTATGACAGAGGAATCCTCACAGATCGTAATCCTTTTTCCACAGAGCTGCCCTAGCTCTGCACAATCATTTCAGAAACCAAGTAGAAGGTCTTCTACTGTTTCTGTCTGGAAAAGCTGATATAAGATCTTCTTTCTGATATTTTTCAAGGCAAATAGCTTCAAATATCTTTAGGGAATGTGGAATCAACCCCAAGTGTGAGACAGTATTTAAGTTTTAGTTAAGAATAAATCTATCAAGAAATATCCAAGCCCCACACATTAAAATGTGCTTTTTCATCCCCAGCTAACTTAGAGCTACAAGCAGGAAGATGTTGACCAGGTTTGGTAAGCCTGATTTGATACCTGCACTATCCACCTGCCCTGCTTCTTTCAGCCTTCTTCTTCCATTTGCAGCTACTTCTCCACAACCCAGCACTTTGCTGCAGGGCTCCTTCAGAGAAAGCCAAATCCAAACCCAGACCTTGCACACCACACACAATGCACCTCTCATGGGCCCAGACAGCCTTCTCCTCAGTAGGGGGAGTTTGCTCAAAAGTCACTATGACCTGCAAGGCACTGAAAATCAATGCTGGGAGAACCAACTAGGCTTACTGAAAAAGGGGCTGGGAAATCAGATTAGAATCACAGCAAGAAAAGGGAGAGAGTTTGAATCAATAATGTGCATCCTCTGACTTGAAGCCTCATTCTTGATGTTGATTTTTACTTGTCAGCAGCACATTTATTATATCTAAAAGCTGTTAATTCTCATGACTCCCTTTGGTATTGCCCCCTCAAGAGCAAGCCTAACCCTTTTGTTTGCTGAGTTAATGTGTTCGCTTGGAGAATCACCTCAAAGTGCCTGGCAGGATTAGTGTTTATTACTCAAAGCACTGAGAAATCAAAGGGAAGGGATTATCACTAATAAAGCTGTTTGGCCTAGCATGAGCAACCATTATAACGGTAACTTCCTTGAATGTAAAGGAGATAATACCTTGGGTAACAACCAAATGGATGGCTAACAGAAAAGTTTGTTTTGCTGTGAAAATTACAGACCATTTCCCCTACACCTTAACCAAGAAGCCCTCTGCATTTTCTCTCTCCTGTATCTTAGGACAGCTAATGCAGAAGTAAAAAAATTACCCTATTTTTGTGCCAACACAAGCTGTGAGAAGAGCTTTTCCCTAGCCTCTAACAAGCATCTGTGACAGGCCCAGTTCTATACAGGACAACTGTTCTGCTTTGTCCAGACAAGGATTCTCTTTCTGAAAAAAGAAATTTTCCACAGTCATGAATAATTTTAGGGTGACGATTCTCAGCCCTGCTTTTTGCTGTAATGAACTGTTCCATTACAGTATCAAAGTAAAACTTACTGAAGGAATTCAGCTCCTTGCTTCCAAGGCATTTTTAAATGAAAATCCTGTGCACTCTCCCATATAATTTATGTTGTAAAAGAAAGGCAAACTGATGTGCCTGGCTTCCTTTCCACAGCATATTCTCTACTTAAAGCACAGGCTGAGCAAATGCAACAAATCTGTCTGCCAAAATGAACACTGACCAGTTCTGGTTTTGATTAGCCTTATAGAAGATAGTCTTCATAGCTTTGATAAATTTTCAGTTCCACACAAAAGTAATACAGATTTGCCTCATTAAAAAAAAAAAAAAGAAATCTACATTTATATTCATCTGTTCAATGTCCACAAGTCTTGAATACCTTCTAATAACAGGCAAGACTTGAATAACTTAATCTTTTTTATGTATAAAAACTAATAAGCCAGATAATCAAACATCGTCATCAATAAAGAGAATCAAGGCCAGTTGAAGAGTAGCAGTCCCTAAAAGGGACATCAAGTCATAGGCATGCATGAACTCACTTAATATTTTTATTTGTGATAAAATGCAGTCTTCTGATATCAACATTTTTGATTTTACTGTTTTGGAAACATTTTGAATGGTATATTTCTACATAAATGCCTAAACATGGACATTGTAGGCGAAAACATGAAAGAACATGAATGAAAGTTTTGAGTTCAGTTTTCAAAAAATGTCATTGAACTGCATTCAACCCAATGCTTTCAATCAGGTGAAATTTACCACTTTTTCTCTACAAACCACTACATTTACCACTACATCACCACCAGCAGGACAGCTGTATAAGAATTACACTGGTAAATGCTCATTGTTTCCTTTTTGCTAAGAGAGGAAAAGGTGAAATTTAAATTTGCCATTTTTCTATCAGAAGTGTGAAATAAATAAGGTGAGTTACTGAACATCCTGCACTTGTTACTTTAGTGACCTAAAGAAATTCATAAACTTCTATGAAATCCAGACATCTCTAAAAAATACATAAAATCTGGGGTGACCACTAAAGCCACTTTTCTCCTCAGAGTCAACCTACCCAGTGCAAGTGTAAAAAATACAATTATAATGATGGATAGTGCCAGCTGTCTGACACTCCATTCCCCAATGCCCTGAGATACATATTCAAGTAGCTTTCACTTAATGTTCTTAATACTGCACATATTTCAGATTTTTAATGCTGCACATATTTAATCTCTCATTTTTAGATTCAAAGACTAAAACTATGTCTCATTTTCATAGCTTTGCCACATGTCATGTTAATGGGGACAAATATTGAAAAAACATTTCATATACAGAAACCTGACATAAGAGTACATTATTCATTATTTATCATAATATACTTTGAAGATAACTGTGCTAAATAGATTTATCAATATCTATATAAATTATATCTAGACCGTGATTATAACATTCCTTAGTGTCATACAGATTCTCTGATTTGTCAATATAAATCAATATGAATATTGCAAGATTTTTTTTCCTCCTCAAGGTGCAGAAGAGGGGGCATTGCCTGGAAAGTGTCTGGAAAGGAAGAAAAGTAGATAATTCAGTATTATATTCTGCACCTAAGTGTTTTGAGTCCTGCTGTAGCTTCCCTGCCTTATTCTGTCTGATAGTCCAAGTGCTACCTTCTAACTGAATATAACTCTTCTGATGACAGTTATTCTCATACTGCAGCAACTCACTGATACATCAAAATCAGTTTGCCTATTCCATATAATTCTGAAAACAGAAGTGGCTAATGCTCCTGGAAAGAACTTTCTGTCATTTATAATAAAGAAATGCACAAAGCAGGTAAAGAAAATTAAAGACATCTCCATATATACTTTGTAGGAGCCCCAGTGCCATATCTGATCATTATCCTATCTCTAATTTGCAGAACTTTATAGCTTGAAGTTATTTTACACAGGTTGAAAACCATTAATTGAAGCATTTCAAAGTTATCAGTAATGCAAGCATTATAACCAAGTGAATTTGGTGTTTGGTATAAATTTATTTTCTAAATCAATATTACACATAGCTGTCTCATTTCCAATTTAAAGTCTAAGACCATCCAAACTACAAATTCTCATCAGTGCAGCTGAAACATTATCCTTTACCCCATAGGCTTCATATTTCACCCTTAATGGTATGCATATATCTACATATGAATGTCTGCTAAGGTAACTCTTTTCAAGCCTAGAAAAATGTCCTTGCTGAAAAAAATATTCTAGTTTCATTATGGGGATTATTTTCCATATTAACTCAGTATCTTAAAACCAAACTTGTCTCTGATAGTGCCTTCATACAGACAAAGGTATGTCTGTCAAATGGTCACGCTCAGTTTTTCCTGGTTTTATCTTTTAGGCTCAAATTTTTCTTCTGCATGCCTTCCATGGCCGAGGGGACAATCTTTGGCAATCTTAGATAATATCCTTTAGTTGCAAGGAATCTGGAAACAAGCCTGGGTCTCACACCAGGGACTTTTCAGCACTGCTGGGCTTTAAGAACTTCACACTAAAAAAGCATGAAGATATCTCAGAGCTTGAATTAAAGGTCTAAGGAATTAAAGGTCTAAGGAAAAGAGCAACTGAATTTTTATAGAAGGTTACAGATTCTGGCTTTTACATAAAAAGAGGACAGTTTGGGCTCTCAGGTATTAATTGAGTGAAAAGAGTCCTCATGCTTATATCTAATGTTTTTCACACTACAACAAATCCCAAAAACTTTCAGGTTACGTCTCTGTGAGCTCAACATTAAGAAAAAGGAAAGAGCACTACCATTTAATGGACAGCAGTCACTGTTGGATTAATTTCCATCACTGCAAACATCATAGAAACAATGTAAAGTACATTTAGAAACCAAATTAGATATTAATGGAAAACATAAAAACATGCTTCTAGATATGTACAATTTAAAGGCATAATGCTGCTAAAGACTGGCCTGAGGTTTTCAAATAAAAACTATGATGTGTTTCTTAAATTTCCCTATTTGATTTGCCTGTCTTTCAAGGTCAAGAGCAGCAATATCCTTTATATTCTGAAAGATTGCTCTCATTCCTTACAATACCTCTCTTTGATTTGAATTGAGTTTTATATTGATAAAAAAATATTTATCAGAATCTGGACTGTCTTGCCCATAAGACATGGAACTGAGCCCCAGGATTTCTTGTCATTAAAAGACTATTTTAGAACCAATAGGATCTGCCAATATTCATGTCCTGGTTAAAATCAAGCTCAGGTAGGTATATTGTCTCTACCAGAAAAAATTTCCTACAGTTTCAGTTGCACATTTTATACAACAATAAAGTTCAAAACCAAAGCTGCTCCTCATAAATAACAGTTATATTTTTACACCATGCATTCATTTTTTGGTAGACATTTTAATCTTTCAAATTGAAAAGTGTTATACAAATTTGATCTATTATAACTATAAATGAACAGTAAAGTAGCTACAGTTTTTTATAATGTTAATTATCATACATTTATTACATTTTATGCTTTCTGAAGGATATAACTTTTCCTCATATTACAGAGAAGAAGGGTTGGTTTATGAATATAAACAATATTTTTAGCTTTATATCTTCAGTGTGTCTGAAGCTTTAAACCTAGTTTAGGATCTTATTGAGCAGAATCTGCAGGAATAATAAATCAGTGATACTCCACTGTGCAAGTCTCCATCTGCACCAGGGACCTAAGGAGGGCTGCTGAGAGGCAGAATAGCTATAGCACTGGACTATTGAGAGAAATCCCACTGTTTAGCTACACTGTGGGATAGCTGTAATAGCTGTAATTAGCACAATGTCCTGTGGATAATGAATTTTATTCACACCTGGGTTTTGACCCTGTAAGGTTAGAAGAAAAGTGCCAGCAATACTCTCTTCTTACCTTCTGTCTTAACATAGAGCCTACAACTGAATTGTGTGGACAGAATAGCACAACTGAATGCATCCTAGAAACTGCCTATTTCTGTGGAATTGTAACAAAAATGACTTTCAGGTATTGTCCTTCAGGAAAATATACAGAGAAGGAAAATAGTGCAAAACTATACATTGTAAAAAATATCCCCTCTGGACCACATTAATAGTCACTGCAGCAGAGTTTTTGCACTTTTCTATGCTAGCAACTGAGATCTCAGAAGGTAGGAACTTTCAAAAATTAATTTGATTTTTTTTTTTCCAAAAGCATACTGTTTATAAATCATGGGAAAAAAAAAATAAGAGAGAGAGAAAGAGATAAAAGGGCAAATAAATGCCAGTTCTTTAAATGTCAAATGTATAAAAACCCCTCAAATAATATTTTAGCTATAACCTCTCAGCTCAGTAAATAGTCTAGTTCTACACAATTGAACAATCTTAACAGGTGAATTTCTGACTGTACACTTAATAAATTTAAGTTGAATCCTTATTTTATGCTCTTTTAAGTCATGAGCCAAAATAAAAAGTGCAATTAAAGTTTCTCTTGTTCTGAAATTGCTGTAGCTAGCAACCTTCATTTGCTCTCCAGAATTTCAGCATTCCCTAGACACTATTGAAAGGTCTGCATAAAACTCAGTCTCCAGAGTGTTGTAATTCCATCAAGTACTAGAATACAAAACACTAATGAATGAAGCCTTAGTCAGAGCCCTCTCATGCTAAAGTAATACAGATTCATCAGAGCACCCCGTAAGTTTCTTCCTTGTATATTTCCTTTAGTACCTTTTATATTTCCTGTTTTCTTTCCCTTTATTGTTAACATGTAGTTGAAATACTGGTGGATCACACTTAAAAAAACTCCATGAGCAACACAATTTTTTCAGATACTTAGTCAACCTGACCTCTAACTCCCAGGAAGATGTGAATTAATAGGGTTGTTCAGTATCCAGAAGATTTATCTAATCAAAGTCCCCAAAAGCCTGAATTCACTTGACTTGTCTTTGGGAACTCCTCTTAGTCACATGAGGGGCTCCAGTGTGCTCTGCAGAGATCATCTGGCAATTTCAGTGGATGAATGAATACCTTGGTTGTACCACTATCTCCATCACTAAATATGGATGCTGGGGAAGCCAGACTCCTAACTTAAGTACTAAGTTCTTAAAGATACCTGGGACAAATATAGATCTAAATTTCCAGAACCAGATCTCCTGGAAAATTATCATGTTTATTTCTTAACTGTATAAGATTGATCTGACCTAAACAAGAAAACTTCTGCCAAAAAGAACAGCCCAACTATGAGCAGTATCAAAAAAAATTTGAAATTGGGACACTCTCACCAGGAACTCAACATGGTCATCACTGCCCTTGGCTTTCTGGATTAAGAGACAGGATATTTTCTCCTTCTCACCTTCAGAGACATTTCACAGAACAAGGAGTATCTATGTGATTTCCTTTACTCCTTTTGTCTGAGCACCAGGCTATGAAAGACAGAAATTTAGCAGCAGCATCTCTCTTTCGGGAGACAATGACAACAACATGACAGTTACCATCAAAGGCCTTTTCATCTTCTTTGAGACTGACTCCATCCTTCTCTCATTTCCAGGACAACAGCTAAAGCAATGAAGGAAAATTACTGCCTTTTCTCATCTTATCATCTTCCAAACATGTATCTGTCTGTGCACTTTGTGGCAATAGGAATAAAGTAATTGAAACCACTGGAAATTTTTTAGGAGAAAATGGATGCTGTTTTCCAAGACAGGCACAAATGCTGATGCTCCCTTTACTGACACATTAGCAGTGTTTACCCTGAACTACAGAAATGTTATCAAATTACTAGAAATGAAGTTCTGTATTATGTACTAAACAGCTAACTCTACAATATGTAGTTGTAATGTATTATTTCATAAGACTCTTCTACAAAATGTCTTGTTTCTCAAGTTCCCTTGGTTGCATAAGCAGAGATAAGATCCAATCTTTTGCCCTAAGCACCAGGCAGTAACGATATCTTTGTCATCTACTCCTGCAACTGCATTAGCCTACCTTGAGGATTCCTTCATACACTTCAGGGATGATGGAGATTCTTTTCTGGAAATAATCTTTAAGGACCATCAACACTTCCTTTTTTAAGTAAGAAAAGCCTTTTCCCCCCCATTTTTCAATTCTGCATCTTTAAAAGCTAAAGCTTTCACACACTTATTCTCCAACCATAAGTTCCTGTCCATTAGCCTTTCGTCAATGGAAAATCAGAAGCACATGAAATGTGAGCCTAACACTCCTTAGAAGACATTTGCCAGTCTAACTCAGCATATGCTCAGCTTTATCCTAATGGAGAACAGTCAGGAAAGTTTAAGCTTTTGCTGATAATGATCTAACTTTTATCCAAATATTTGTATGGATCTGAGTGAGCACCTAGGCACCTTGTATGGATCTCTAATCTCTATAACTCAAATCATTCTCATGCTACTGTTATTTTTAATTTTGTCTCATAGTGTATACACACAGAAGTCTCTCAAAATCCAGGCAGCCCTTCAGCAAATCAAATTTAAGGAATTTGGGTTAAGATGATAACTGATAGTTTAGGAAAGTCAGCTGAAACTGGTAAAGGCTCCAAGGCTGGTAAAGCACATCCCATTCCGAATATGTCAGCATAATCTGACTAACTTTATATTCCTTATGCTTTTTTTTTTAATCTGGAATTTAATGAAATGAGAGTATGTTCAGTGATCAACAAATTCACAGAATCATAGTGTCATTTAGGTTGAAAAAGACCTCTAAGAAATCTGCGTTCTATAAAAAGGTGAAGAAGTATAATATTTTTCTGACAAACATCTATATGAAGATATGGTGATCATTCCAATCACTGATATTAAAGAGGAACAGATTAAAGTCACAATATAATGATGAGTAATGACAAGCCAAAGAGATATTCCTCAAATTAATAACTGGTGTGAAATTGTCCTGCCTTTGCAACATGCTCTTAAAATTCAATCTGTAAATTACATCACTGTAATCATTGTTAGGTATTAAGGTCACTTGTACTCACAATCACTTAGCTGAATAAACAAACCTGAACTTATATTGCACAAAAACTGGGTTTACTTATCCCTGTGGAGTCACAGGAACTGTTTGGAGGGGCATGGAGGGGAAGAAGGGGTGGATTCATGGTGGAACACGATGTTATTAATTTTAATTTTATATAACTTAACTACCTAAATATTTAGGGATCAGCCAATAGAATGTAATTAGCATTTAAATTCTAAGTAGTAAAAAAATAATACTAACTTTCTTTCTGATTTAAAACTCACACATTTTAACAGCACTTAGTGGACTTGTTATATGGAAACATTGTATTGTAACATCTTCACAAGCCATTTCCAAAATGTAAAAAAAATCCTTGCAAGAATTAATTTTAAAACTACTGGATTGTTATCCTCTTTTATTCTTAGAAAAAATAGAGACAAAATCAAGGGCCTACAGTACATACATGCTACCTTTTTAATTAAAAAAATTAAAAACAGTCATGAAAACATGTCCTTCTTTTGTGCTAATATACTGACAATACCCACAATCCCAGTTAACATCAAGATGGATACTAGAAGAATGGCTGTTAGATTCATTATTAAAGGTACATTTCCCAAAGACTTAAAAAGTATTTTCCTTACAATGACGAGTAATAAATAGGTCAGCAAATGGATACTGGAATAATTTCTGTATCCAAAACCAGCCAGAAAACCTTCCAGTGACTTCAGCAGATTTTGAATCAAGCATTCAGATCTTAGCTATTATACATTTTCTGCATCTTTTCAATGAGCAATGATGGCTTTCTGTTCTGAAAGCCAAATGTATCTTTGTCTTTTCTCTCACAAAAGATCAGAGCCATATAAGCACCATCTGGACTGTTTCTATGTCTGTAGATTATGCAGATACAGACTTCAAACACAGACTGCAAAAATCCTATTGTAGCAGCAGCAACTCAATGGGATCTTCATCCAGGAGTGCTTTGAAGTCAAAGGAGTTGAATCAGGCCCTCCATATGCCTTGCACAGTAAAATGATTGAACCAATTGTGCCAGTTTATACATGCAACAATTGTTACCTTATGTCAGCTTTCTCACATGAACTCTTACCTCCAAGGCATGCACCCATAGCCAATGAGAAGATTAATGGCTTCATAGGCAAGTTAACATCTGGATCTTTACTCAGATTGAGAAGCACAGGAATCTGTGTTCAAGAAGAAAAGAGAGAGACTCAGAAGACATAATCCAACTATCAGCACCACATAAGCAAAGTTCATTAAAAGAAACAGTTAATACCACCAGTAAGGCCAAAGAGTAATTGGGGGGGAGGAATTTTTTTGTTCTTGATGTTGTTTTTCTTAATTAGTTTCTTTGCAACATATGGTTGACCTTTGTTCATTTTTCCCCACTGACTGCGCTAGTCCCATACCTGAGGAGAAGCTATTGACATTAGGTCAAGCCTGACACAAGTACTGCTAACAAAACTGAGACTGTCTTCAGGGTTTTGAATGCCTTCCATGAGACCCTTCTAGGTCTACAGGGACCTGACAGTGACTATAAATCAATTCCCCTTTCATTCCATGAAAGCTAAAGCACAGAGATGCATCTCCTCTTCTCACTGGAGATGATGGTAAAGGATGCCCAGACCTTCACAGTGAAGATGGCTGTAGATCTTGAGTTAGTAACCAAAAAATTACAAATCCTTTTTAAATCAAAAATATCTGATTGATTAGGGAAAAATTGAGAAAACTCCATTTTGCAGGTGTCTGAATTCATAAGCAGATCAGAGTTATTTTACTTCTTATTTCAACATTATATTTACTAGAGAATGCAGATTTAGTTGACTGGGAAATATTTACAAATGGTCTAATGCCCACCAGCAACTAAGCACCATGTGGTTCCCATCTCATACTCCCCCCACATCTCCCCTTAGAGAGAAAGAATAATCAGGAAAAAACTTTAAACCTTATGGGGTGAGATAAAAACAGTTTAATGATTGTAAAAATATTATAGCAATAATTAATAATTATCACAATAGCAAATAAGATCATTATTTTTATTTTTATTGTTATTACTTATTATATTAATGAAAATGAGTGACAGAAAAAGGAGTACAGTGGAAGATAAATTAATTCTGTATAATACAATTGGGTCACTACCTGCTGACTGCTGGCCAGCCCATCTCTCAGAAGCAATTGGTGACAACTGGACAACTCCCTACTTAGTGTGTCATTGTGTGGCATGGAATAACCCTTTGGCCAGTTTGTGTCAGCTCTCCTGGTTATGGCCCCTCACCCACTCTCCAGTTTCTTGTGCTCCTGCTCCCTGGCACAGCATGGGAAAATGAGCAGTCCTTGACTGGGGATAAGCACTACTTAGCAATAACCAGAACATCAGTGTGTTATCAAAATAATTCTTGTAGTAAATCCAAAGCACTGCACTGTAGCAGCTATTACTAAGACAATTAATTCCATGCCAGTCAAAACCAGAACAGGCAGTTTTATGGATTTCATTTAATTGCTTTAGCAAATAAAATAAAATTAAAAAAAAAAAAAAAGAGAAATATAAAAAAACCCTGAAAAGTGAAATAAGATTGGTAGGAAGGCATCATAGACTTCATTAGCCAATTGGTATAGAGCCGAAAAATACAGCAGGCAGGTTTTCTAGCCAGATCTAGCACCAGTTCTCAGCCAGTAACATTCTTCAAAGCTAAACAACTTCACCTTAGTTCAGAAAAATGGTTTGAGTTCAACATAATTTTGTGACTACTTGGTTTGAAAAAATGGTGTGACCAGTACCTGTAGAGAGAAAGTTATTGGGAAGGGGAGAGGTGACAATATCATTCTCCTGTTTTTAACATGTTCGGGGTTTATGGGGAAAAAAGGCAAAGAGAAAGAATAAGAAAATGTGGAACAGTAACATATGAAGCAGGAAAAGATTTGAGAAAATAACTGTGATATATCTTAAAATTAATGCTTTCTCAGAGTCTAGGAGTTTTGGTAGTGAATAGAGTTATGACTTTTAATCCTCCAATTTGTCATTTTAATGTATTTCACAGTTCATTCTCAAGGGGTATGATCTCTTCTGCTTCCTGAAAAATGCTTTCACTTTGATGGCTGAGTGATGCTCAGCTTTATTGACTGCATGTGTTCTTTTGGTATGGAGCAATATACAGGCTTAATGAAGAATTACGACCCTTTCCTCATTCCTCCCACCAGTGGTGCTACTCAGCCCTCTTAAACCCTCTTATCGATTAGCCTAGATAAGCTAATTTCTAAACAATTATTCTTTAATTTTACATTGCTTGAAGATGTCTATTTCTATTTTAAGGCCTAAAGAAGGTTCAGCATGCTCAATATCTTGCCTGTTCTGTGCATGAAACAGTAAATAAAGATGTCATTTCTCATCACAAACTTTATTCCTTTCAAACCATCACAGCTAGAACATGATAAGCAGTACAAAATTAAGTTATATTTAATTAAAAACAATTTAGTTCTCAATATTTACTATTGTTGAGATGAGTCCTAAAGCCATTGGCGGACAGCTCCTGAGTGCAGAGCAAATCATGCCCCACACCCCACCAGTGCACCAGATATGCAGAGAGAAGACCAGAGGAGGGGCACTGGTACAGCTCTATCAGTGAGCATCTCCTCCTGGGATGAGCAGCAGGCTCACAAACAGGGAAACCCTCTCAGCTATTTCTGCTTTCCAAGGACAGCACTTGTACAAGAAATTGCACACACCCTCATTGTGCAAGAAGAGTCACTTAAGCAAGTTACCAGGTCCTATAGCTGTGCAGTGCAGTAGAATTCAGCAGGTAAAGAGTGGCCCAAAAGCACTGGTTAATATTCAATGACCTCCTTCTCCAAGCTCAGAAGCACATCCTGACAAAGAAAAAATCAGGCAAAAATGCCAGGAGGCCTACATGGAACTCCTGGACAAACTCAAACACAGATAAAAAGAATCTTACAGAGGGTGGAAGCAGAGACAGGTATCCTGGGAGTAATAGAGAGAGATTGTACAAGCAGCCAGCAATCAGGTTAGAAAAGCTAAAGCTCTGAGAGATTGAAATCTGGTCAGGGACATCAAGAGAAAGAAGAAAAGCTGCTATAGGTACCTCAGTAATGAAAGGAAGACTAGGGAAAATGTAGAGCAAGGAAATAGGAGACCCTGTTATCCAGGACATGTGGAAATGGCTGAGGTACTCAATAGCTTTTCTGTCTTGGTCTTCACCAGCAAGAGCTCCAGCCACATTGCTCAAGTCATGGAAGGCAAAGGTAGAGACTGGAGGAATGAAGAACCACCTGCTGTAGGCAAAGATTAGGTCTGAGACCATTCTAAGGAAACAGAAGGTGCCCAAATCCATGGGACCCGATGAGATATATCTGCAGGTCCTCAGGAAACCAGCTGAGGAAGTGACTAAGCCACAATGCATCATATTTGGGAAGTCATGGCAGTCTAGTGAATCTCACTGATTGGAAAAGGGGAAACATAATCCTCATTTTTAAAAGAGAAAAAGAAAGACCTGGAGAACTACAGGCCAACCAGTTTCACCTCAATACCTGGCAAGGTCATGCGGCAGATCCTCCTGGAAAGTATGCTAAGGCAAATGGAAAACAGGGAAATTATTTATGACATCCAGTATGGCTTCACTAAACGCAAATGGTGCCTGGCAAATTTGATAGCTTGGGCCCAAATTGGAGAGGCATGGATCTGATGGACCATTTGGTGGATAAGAAATTGGCTGGATGGTCATACTTAAAGACTTGTGGTCAATGGCTCAATGTCTGAGGGGAGCCCATTGACAAGTGTCATTCCTCGGGAGTTGATATTGGGATTGGTGCCATTTAACACTTTTGTCTTCGTTATGGACAAAGTGTAGAAGACCAGGTTACACAGGGCTTTGAAAAGCTTGGTCTGGTGGATGGGGTTCCTTCCCATGGCAGGAGGGTTGGGACTGGATGATCTTAAAAGATCTTTACACCTGAAGCATTCCATGTTCCTATGACATTTTCTGGTTTGTCTATTTGTGCATGTCTATGAAACAGCAATTCACGCTGTTGTTTTAGGGACTCATTGCAGCTCTACACCATGAGACTCTACTACACACACTTCACTAAGAATTGCCTGTGGCAAAGATGTCTTCTGTGAAAACTGCAGAGAATATGCATTAATAGAAAACAAACTATTTGTAGCTTCCCAAATTGTTGATGATTGCTCTGTCTCTGCAGACAGGTACAGCCTAGTCTTGCACTTTTACCGAGCAGTGAAATGCAGGACATTATAGATAATGCTGGAAGGGCAGAGGGCAAGGAAATTCCAAAAATAGAGCTGGCATTAAGAACATGAGATACAGGAGAAACATTCAGCACTGCAAGAGAAAAGCATCCAATAGTGTTAGAGACAATAAACAGTGGGCCAAAAATTATTTACTTTCTAAGACCTGTCAGAGACTAAGTCACCTTGTCAGCCAGATGATTCACAGAAATTGCTGCTCTATATTGAAGAAATAGTATTTAAAATCAGTTTTAAAAACAGGGATTTACTGTGGCTGTTTTTTTATTTCTGGTAATAAAAGAAAAATACAAAGAGATGGCTTCAGCATATATAGCTGATAAAACATGTAAATTAAACTAAAGAGCATACTGGTAATAACACAATGTCACTTAAAAATCTATGGCAGAAATTAATGGCTATTCAAACATGACAATACTAGGAAAGTCCAGGCCTTGAAAATCAGGAAGTCTGCCTGTCAAAGAATCATTGTGAGTTTTGCCTGTTGATAAAGGAAAAGAAATATCAGAGGTTTAATAGAATGTCACATAGGGCATCAATAGAGCATCAATATGTTCATTCTGCAGACAAAGAAAGCTGGATATGCAACATTACAAAAACCCTTGCCATTCAAAAATTAAAATGTGAGAAATATAACAGCCAAGCTCCTGGTTTATGAATTTTTTTATGATAGAACATTATCATGGTGTTTCTTAAGCAATTCTCAGGTATAACTATATATACTGGATTTTCAGCTGGCAACACAGATTATATTTGCTGCTGGCAACACATCCTTTTACATGCAAAGTTCACAGAGTTTCACACAAAGTATTTCTCAAACTCAAAAGTTGGGACCCTGAAACTGTAAAAGGACCAGTCGTATCAGCTGAATGTTCATAGGTCCATGAAGCATGATGGGAATCATCCCAGAGTACTAAAGAAGCCAGCAGAGGTTATGGCAGAACCCTTCTTGATCACCTAAGGTCTTGGAAACCTGGGAAGTTCCCTGCTGGCTGGCAGCTTGTCAATGTTATTCCAGTTTAGAGAAAGAGCATGAACAAAGACCCAGAGAAATACAGACCTGTTAGTCTTACCTCAGATCATGGAAAAAATACAGAAAAGATCATACTGGTTACTGTTGAAAGGCATTTAAAGAGCAATACAATCATCAGGCACAGCCAATGGGGACTCACAGCGGGAAAGTCCGGTTTAACTAATTTGATATCCTTCTATAATAAAGTCACCCTCCTCATGGATGAAGGGAAGGTAGTGGATGTAGTTTTTCTGGATCCTAAGAAGGCTTTTGATACTGTTCCTCACAGCATGGACAAGCTGTCCAGCTGTGGGATGAGCAGGTTCGCGGTGCACTGGGTGAACCCCTGGCTGAAGGGCAGGGCCCAGAGGGCTGCAGCGTGTGGGGTTACAGCTGACTGGTGAGCAGGCACCAGAGATGTTCCTCAGGGTTCTAGGGCCAGTTCTGTTCAAAATATTTATCTGAATATTTAACAATCTGAAAGCAGGAGTTGAATGCACCATTAGCAAGTTTACTAATGATACTGTACTGGGAGGTGCTGTTGATTCTCTTGAGGGACTGTATGAAAGTCCTTGAGTGTGTCCAGAGGAGGGCAACAAAGCTGGTGACAGGGCTGGAAGCTGTGTCCTGTGAGGAGCAGCTGAGTTGGTCCAGTTTGGAGAGAAGAGGGCTGAGGGGGTGATTTCATTACTTTTTACAGCTTTCTGAGAAGGGGAAGTAGAGATGGATGTGCTGAGCTCCTCTGGGATCCGGTGACAAAATACGGAGCAATGGCTCAGAGATGCATCATAGCACATTCAGACTGGACATTAGGAAGCATTTCTGTACTGAGAGAGTGGTCAAATACAGGAAAAAGATTCCTAGAGAGGTGCTCAGTGTCCTAAGCCTGTCAGGGTTTAAGAGCCATTTGGACAATACCCTAAATAACAGGCTTTAATTTTTGGTCAGTACTGATTTGCTCAGGCAATTGTTTTGGATGATTGCTGTGGGTCTCTTCCAAGTGAAATAGTCTATTCTATAATTCTACAATACTTTTATACAGTATTTCTTTTACTTGGTGACAAGAAACAATTAATTGTCCTATCACTTGGAGATAGCTATCACAGTTGCCAGGCATGCTTATGCAAAGAAATGCAATAAACTCTCATGCAGACATGTATTTAATTAGGGAGCTGGATTTTCACTTTTCAATTTAGAGTGAAGAGGAAAGTCCTGGGATTACAGTTCATTGGGCAATTCTCAACTCCTCCCCTCCCATCTTGTTTTGAGGCAGTTCATTGTCTTTGCATACAGGACAAATTATTAGAAATAAGCAATTAGACGACATTTCAAAAACTGTTTTGTCTTCATGCAGTTCCAATGCTCTATTTTAATTTCTGAAAACACAGAATTTTGGCAAGACAGAAACAATAAAAGTACTCAACCTATGATGAGCTAAGTGCACTCAGAAACTCATTCAATTGTTTCTTGTAGGCTATTATCTTTGTACAGCATCCGTTGTAGCAAAAATAGATGCTGGGTTCTGCCCTCTTCACAGAGTTTTCCATTTAGCAACTTCCATACATGAATTCCATATGGTACTGACATTTTTGCTTGTAGGCTACACCAGATTTACCCTTGTATAGAGCAGAGAAGAATTTCACCAACAAGTGTTGCACTGAAAAGGTATTTTCAGGATAAGGCACTTCAGATAATACACTGATCTGACTTTTGTAATTTCAGAATATTTAGTAAGAGAGAAATTTTCTCTATGTTGCGGAAGGCTCCTGAAAATATGTTCACTCTGTTTAAAGACATGAATATTTTTCACTCTAAATTATACTCATCTTAAAATAACCAAAAATATTTGTGTTTTGTTCTTAAGACTGCAGATAATGTGTTGCGTTTTAGGATAAGGAAGAATCCTAATTTGCCTACATAGATACATAGAATCTCTTGGAAATGCCTTGAATTTCTTCTAGGAAATAATTTTCCTTATTGGTTTTCATTACTTCAAATCATAAAATAGTTTATTTCCTAGAATTCTGTGTAATGCTGGCTCAGGTAATTCTAATTCCCTTTTTAAAATATCAATCTACAATTTCCACTTTTCACATCCTCTTAGAGTAAGTTAACTGACTGTTAAGTCAGGCATTTTCACGTTGTCAAACCTGAAACTTTACATGAAGCAGTCAAATTTAACCAAACACAGATAAAGTGAAACTTTCAGTCTCAAGATCCATTAATTAGGCATTAATATTTCTTCCTTTTTCTTTTCTATACACATAGAAAATCATTATGAATCTGATTATCTCACTAATTCAAAAACAGAGACTGAAAGAAAATTTTGGACAGCAATTTTGGACATCAGCTTGGTTTTTTAAAGGAAACACAACATCACAGTTACAGAGCTATTTGAAGCTTTTTTTGTTTTGATTCCCTTCAGCTATTCACCTAAGTCAAGACTCAGGCTCTAATGGAATTGTGTATTTCTTCCATTTCTCATGTAGTTCCTGGGTCAAAACACTACACACAACAGAAAATTGAAAGAGTTCACATCCACAGAGCCTCCAGCCTAGGGGGGCAGTCACCTCACATAGAAGACTGTCGCCTCCTCAATCCATTTCTGAGTTACTACTCTGGTTGTTCAGCCCATCTCCTCTCCCTGTTCCAAGTCTGGACAACATGCACAGCATATTGTTTTAGGGGATGAGGGGAAGACCTTATCCAACAGCACAGAGGCAGCATTGGGGGACACCTCACGTACAAATTGATGCCTGTCTTGAAGCTTCCCACCCCTAAGGAACAACACAGTGTAGCTTTCCAGACTCCCTCACCATCACAGTGGTTTTTCCCACAGTCATCTGGGGGCTCAAAATCAAAAGAACTGGCAAGACTGGCTCATTACTGAAACATGAGACAAAAATCATGGTATGCTTGTCTTTCTAATGTAGAAATGACACTATTAGCATCCTTGACTGTGAGCTGCCACCAGGCCTTTCATCATCTCTGTATGATAATTAAAGAATTCACGTACAAGTCAAGCAAGCCATTATCCCATGAGACTGGTTTCCCTTAACTCCTTCTGGTCTGTGGCAAAGCCAATGTAGGCAGAGGTCTGGGATGTCACCCTCCAAACACTTTAGTCATAGTACACAGCTGATATCTATGAAACTGCCCAGATATTTTGTATCTGAAAGAACTTGATGGATTCCACATCGCAAGCCAGCACCTGGTCCATCAAAGCTATAACTAATGAAAAATGCAGGAGAGATTGACCCATTGTCACGACATTGGTTCACCACTGAAGGAGACTTGTGGACACCTGGATGAATTCACTACGTCTGTCTTTCATTATGATGAGTGCAGGCTCATTTGTGGAGCTGGAATCTTTTCCCAGGAAAGGACAGGATCATTCATGGCTACATCACAGCAGGTGCCCCATACTCCTACATCACTAGGGGATGCCAAACCAAACTCACATATAGAAATTCCTGATTAGTGAAAAGTCATTCTACAAAAGAATTGGGTTCAATATATTTTATACTCCTCATCAGGAGTTCATAACTTTGGTGCATACCCTGAAAAATAGCCTTCCAAAACTAAATACTGCTTGATTTAAGAGTATGAACATAGTATTAAAGAATCAAAAAGAATTTTAAATGGAGGTTTAAAGACCTTGGGACTTAGTTACTTAAGAACATTCTGTAAGTATTTTCTGATGCAGAATGACAAAGGCTAAAGTGCAAGCCTATTCACAGAAGTAGATCAGTCTCAACTCTAGTTTGCCAAGTAGCACATTAACATCTTAACACCTCAGCTAATGACTGCTTTTACATAGGTGAGAATATGCATGCATTTTTCTTCTTGTCTCTTCTCTCTGCCTATTAAAATAAAATTAGAATACTGTAGCAGTCTCTTATGTTCATCCTATAACAAAATTAGAAAAATACAAATTTTAAGTAGCTTAAAATGTTAAAAATGGTTCCCTTCCTGTCATTCTGTTTTTGCCACCTTCAAAGATACAAAAGAAATGGTCCTCAGGCATCCCAAAAGATTCTTGCACTTCAGTCCCATTTCCCAAAACACACTCATTTCATGGTGCTGTTTGGTACTACTCCAAGCCAATTTTTATGGACTAGCTGGGTATAAGACAAAAATCTTCTAAGTGAAGATTTCTGCATTATTGCTTAGTAGTCCTCAAGCATTTGCTGGGAGGTGACTTACCCCAAAACGATCTTTCCTTTCACGCCTGTTGCTCACAGTCTGTTGTGGTTAAATCAATATCATTTCACAGGAAACACCATGGTAATCAAAGCAAAATACCATAGCAATATATATTTATAGAGTGGTCACAAATCTGCCCAATTTGTCATATGCCCTACAAGAAATGTCTTAAACCTTAGCACAGGTTGAGAGTGGACATGAGCATCCAATAATGGACAAAGAAATGTGAAGAAAAGATATGCTGAGAAAGAGCTGTAACAATGAAATATTAGTATGGTATAATGAATGAATTATCACACTTTAAACAGAGAACTTGATTGAATAAACCTATCTGAGCATGCCATAATTTGTTATAACTTGATACTTTTCTGATGTTAAAGCTCAGCTGCTGACAAGCATTTGTTATGCTTAACATAATTTGGTGGTTTCTAAACTAATTACAAAAGTAAGGCAGCAATAAAAGGTATGGGTGTTAAAAAGGCATTAGCATAACTACTGAGCACATAGAGGAAAAACATTTATAGCAGTGGATGGATCACGACATCTTTTCTTTCCATCAAAAAGAAAATTCTGTTTTTCAAGTATATATGTGGATATAAGAGGAGAAAAAGCAGAAATGCAGCCAAAACAGTGCCTCTGGTCCCACAGCTACCTGCAGCTGCAGGGGTCAATGGCCAGCAAGATGCCTTAAGAGCATGAGCTAGTTTCTAATACTGATTCAATCTCACAGGATAAAGTAAGCTACAGCACAGCAGAGGTCAAAAAACCCAAGAAACCAAACAGCAAAGTGTAATCAGGAAGCTCAGCTCCCTTGCCAGCACCTGGAGGAGGATGTGCAGTGCTGGACAGAGCTTACCATTGTAGCTGTGAAGGGGATGTTGTCAATCACGGAGGAGGCCAGAGCAGACACCCAGAGCACTAAAATAATGGCCACTGCCAAGCGCTGATCCTCAGGAACCACCTGGAATTGAGAGAGAGAAAATTATAACTTTGAGATCAGCGTTGTTCTCCGTGTCCCCCATGGCGTAATTGCACGTTCTTTACAGTTTTAATTTATCGACAGTTATTATTCCTTTAGGCTCTGAGATAGGAAAGGCATCTTAGATAAAATAGCCTAACATTTAGTAACACAATTACAGTCCTTCTTCCAAGAAAACAAGGACAAATAGAAGCACAGAGATTGATATTTCTAATACTCAGATTTCACGCAAAAAATACACTGTACAACTGTGAATTTTGACCTTTAGATGTTTATACTTTTTTCACCTTTGCATGTTGGAGTTTTAGACTATAGAAAAAGCTTTTCTATTGCATTTATGGCTATATTTATTCTGGCTGTGGACAGATATATACATATTAAATATCATCCAGCCAAAGTATGACATTCTTTCTTGATAGTACTGATGCAGGAATGCAATCACTATCATCAAATTCAAAACAAAATTATTCTTTATTGTTCTACTGGAATAAAACTATTTTTCTTGCCTGTTAAAAATTATAAATATTTTAAACATACCTTTATCAACAAAGCTGTCTGCTCTCCTATATAGTCTATTAAGTGCAGATGAGCCAAAGCCTGGGGGAAAAAAAAAGGACATGGATATCAACTAATGAAGTACTTACTTTTTGCATTACGTACTTACTTTTTTTTCACTGGATGTAAAAAAAGTCAATAATTTAGTCTCATTTACAAGATATTTATATTCAACTCATGTTGCTTGTACAGAATTCATTTTAGGCAAGAAAAGATACAACAGAAATTGATGGATGTATTTGCAGAAGTGAGCAAAGGTTGCACTGAAATAACTTGTTGTGTCATTCAAGAGCATGGGACACAAGATCAGAGAATGGCTGAAATTTGATTACATTATTCAGTGGATACATGTCTTCCGAAAACCTGAAGACAACTGATTTTAAACCAACTTCCCCAAACCCACAATATAATAGAAGTATATCATGTGTTTCAAAGGCTGGATGAAATCCGGCATCTCATGTTCAGTCTCAGAAGAAGAAACAGGAAAACAAATTATATTTCTATTTTATGGCTATCTCTGACCCATTCAAAAAGAGACCCAAAAACCTACAACAAAAACAACCAAAACCAGTATCCATCAGCTAAAACCGGGACAGAGATATTGGGTCAATGGAAATTGGCACAGAGGCAGCAGCATCTGAAAGGCAGGAAATCCATCTCTCCAATGTCCAAGTTAGGCACATGGACTAAGGAGGTGATCCCGTAAGGCCAGAACCCCAGGACAGCCTGGTCAGAGTGCTCTGTCCTCCCTGTGAGAACCATTCCCAGTTGTACAGGACATTTAGACAGCATCCGGTGGTGCTACCACAGATGAAAAGATAAAGGAAGGCTTCAGCCTGGTGGTATTAACTCAGATCTCTCCTTGGGCACACAGAATACAGACTGAGTCTTCACACCCAAGGACAGTGACCCATGCCCTTGACCCACAAGGTAAAAGGGTGATTTTAACTTGTGAGTGCTAGCCCTTAATTCACTTTGGTTATGTTTTCTTTTCTTGTAGGCATGAAGAGCGAAGTACTATTTTCAGGTTTAATAAGGAATATCTATTTGATGATGTCTCAGTTTCTCAAGGGAGAAAATCACATCATTTTTTATTTAGCCTAGACCACGCTGGTTGCCTTGCTTTCTTTTTTTCTGTCAAGAAAAAGAAGCAGTCAGCTGCAATGCCTCCCTTACTGACATCAGTCCCTCACAGAGCTGCAGGAGTCAGTATTCACACAACACAAATCTGTATAATCCCCCCACCTGGCAGTCAGACAGAGACTGCAGTGGGGAAAAAAGCACTCTATTCACATGCTGTCAAATTCCATGACAGATGCAGACAAAGATCCCAATAGGCATCGAGTGGTGTGGCACAGGACACTGGCTTGTCAGTGACTAAGGTGCTTTCATTCAGACTGGCAATTCCTGTACCTGCAGCTCAATTGGACCACAGCAGAATAACAGTGGTTTGGGTATCACCAGATACCAGATACCAGATACCAAAAATTTGGTAAATTTGGTAAATTTGGCCCAGAAATATTAATTTTTTAACAATACATTGAACAAGAAAAGGTTTATCTACAATTAAAGATACAGCATGCAAAAACAAGCCGCAATATAGGCACATATCACTTACACTTAAAAAAAAAGAACATTTTTTCATTATTTTGTCTTCCAAGGAGAATGTTGCCTAAGAAGTTAATTCTTGTTGTTGATTTTGAGTTACCGTTTTCTTTCTAAGTTTTTGTGTTGCTTTATTAACTCAAAGGATATGACAGTGACTCTTTAAATGTATGTAAAAGCAATATTCTTAATGAACAGCAATAATTTTTGCATCGTTGCTGTGTTCATGCTTCAAAATAAACTTCTAAACAGATAGTTGCCAGCAATTAGGGCCCAGATTTACATTCAATTAATATTGCTGCCTTATTAATTATCTACTAACAGTAACAGTAACACTCCAAATTAATTCTGGAACTCAAAAAGAGACATTTAGGACACACACATCACTCCTGCAAGAGAGTCTGCAGGTAGCCCATGTCATTAGAGATGGCGACAATATTAATCACATAAATAATTTTAGGTTGTCTCTATGATCTCCAGGCCAATCTCCTGCAAGCACCTAAGTGCAAGTCAGCAATTAGCACCCTGCCCTCCCCTACATGCAAACTGCACAGAGGGTCTCCTGGACATTCCTGTGTCTTTTAAGAGGAGTAAGCATTATTGCACTAATTGGTGTCTTCAGGCACACTAGTTCCTGTGGGGGAGTTCACAACAGAGCTTTTCTGCAGAAAGACATCTTGTGCCATTTTAAAACAAAGTCTAATTTATGCATAAAAATTTTCATTAATCCTCTTGTGGGCAGTATGTCATGATGACTCTTGTAAATAAACTCTGCCTGAAGGAATTAAGGTAACATGCCAATTTCTACTATAAAACTGAACAAAGAACTGTAATCCTGAGAAGCATAGGGACTTATTTTACAGAGACAGAAGAAGCAGAAAGATTTTTATAGCATGTAACAGCCACTTGTGGATAAAGATTAAAAAGACAGTTGTAAAGATTAATTACCCAAGGGACACAATAGATAACAAGAGAGTTCCAAGGATTTCCAAGTTTTTAATTGTAAAAGATGCACCAGACTGGACTGATGGACTCCCAAAGGCAGAACCTTCAGGAGTTCCCCCATAGTTCAGGAACTCAAATAATGTTTTCCAAAATATCTGGAATTCAAATCACATTTTCCAAAATTACTTGCAGCCTAAGTCCCTCATAGGTTTTTAAATGTGCCTTTTAATAGGAAAGAGAACATTTACAGCAGCAGGACACAGCTTCAGACTGGGAACTATCCAAGCTGAAGGATCACCAAGGGTGAGCAGTATGAGCTGGCAATTTCTGGATACCCTAGACTATGGAAAGATTTCTTATACTTCAGTGTATGTCTTTGTTTTGACCAGTCTCTTCTTGACACTGGTAATCTAAAGGAAAGAAAAATACCTTGGAAAGGACTGCCACCTATTAATCCAATACATTCAGATAAAAATTAGCAGTGATGATATACACAGAATATTTTCTCATTCATTGTGGGGAAGAATTTATTGTCTCATATTTTTGTCTTCATTATCTGGACAAGTTTCTTCCATTACCTTAAACTGCTATTATTCTAGAAAGCCAGAAAAATATTATTTCATTAGCAAACTGTACACTGGTGACATGAAAAACTGAAAAAATGAAGTTCAGTGAATTATAATAGTTGTATCCAAAGTCTGGCAGTAAATGGCAAATAACTTCCTGTGTATTTTACTATGGTATTGTGCAGAGCACAAAGCACTCAAATCAGCCAGTCAATCCAAGTTCAAAAAATAAGTACATCAGGGAACACAACTAATAAACTGTTACAACAGCAGTAGACAAAATAAACATGGCTTCAGCAGTGATTGCCTATAAGAGGTAGAAATTCAAGGTTATATGGAACCTCATAAAATGGAGGACTAAAAATTTCCTGTTCTGGTGAGCATACAGTAAATCAATACTTCCTGATTAACTTTAGACTTAGTAGCTCGCAGAAAATTTCATAAAGATAATCAGAGTTTCCACTCATCTTCTTGAAGGTTACCAGATTTTGACTTCCAGCTTGGCATTAATTAGAGTCAGTCAGATTGGTTCTTGTTTCCATTTGCTTCAAATGTTGTCCCTGTTACTGCTCTTGATTTTTTAAAATATTTCAATTTCCAGATTCTTGGGATCTTTGCAATTATTGGGAGGGAAGAGGGGAGAAAAGGAGGCTATATGAGCAAATTAGTTACCGCAGGCTTTTCCCAGGCTTCTCACTCAGGCAATTCACTAGCCATGGCAGTGTCAGTGGTCACTTGGGTATTGTCAGTCATGTGTCTACATTATTACATCATTTAAACCCAACAATTAACAACTGAAAAATAGTCAGCATTCTAGAAGCCTAATTAAAAAGTTAATGTGAGCATCCACACCAAAAAAAAAAAAAAAATCCAAATATTTGGTGTAAGAATAAACCCTCTCAAGCCATGCAAAACATCAAATATGGAATAAAAGGGGATACAAACATGAATGGACATGGATGCTGTCAGCATACAGCAAATACACAGCAAGATATCAAGGCATTTCAAGAGCTGAATATTTTTTAAATTAGCATTGCAAACTGAAATTCAGTGTTATTTTCCTTTCAAATCACACTCCCATTAAATATCTTAGACCATTTGGTAGCCAGCATGTAGCAAGCAGACAGCACTAGAAGCATTTTTCAACTCTAGTTTAATCTTGTTCTATTATTTTTCCTATCATCTGTATAAATAATTGAAAACAAACACATAAATACACATAAAATATCTGCATACATGGACCAACAATAAACCCAGGAACTAAAATTTAAATTATAGAAAAATGATTGTGTCAGATACATTCAGCAAAAACAGAATATGGAAAGAGAATGAGATCAAGTTTATAATGAAAATTTAAATAGGAAAGTGGTCCAACTAACTTTCATTCTCTGCTATTCCTCCCTGTATTATCATAACTACATTTGATCAACAATATTCCAGTGGGATTGAACCAGCAGAGGCCTCTCTCCAGGACCATAATTCACATTTGAAATCTTTTTCAATTCTTCAGGCTTTAGAGAATATTACCTCCATGAGAACAAACAATGCTGCAAAGAAAAGAAGGGTTGCCCACTCAACTCTGTTCAATATCATCTCAAAATCATGGATGTCTGCTAGCACCAGCAGCCAAAGGGCTCCCAACATGGCAATCCAGCCTGCATGACAGAAAAAGAGAACAATACTTTACACTTTACAGACTTGTTATGTGCTAACAACATGTAAGTTACAGTATTGTGATTTTCAAAGATTTTCACCACATTCTCACTTTCAACAAGGAAAAGTTCACAGATATCACAGGATGAATGGTCTCTGCTTTCAAATTAAAATAAAATCTAAAATAAAAAGAACAATGCAAGTAAGAGAAAGTTGGGTTATCCCAATGATCAATGGGTTTGGATCACAGAGAAACCTTTAGGTATTTAGGAATAGTGAAAGATTCTGCAGCTCCTGAAAGGCTGGCTGCATCCCCTGGACCTTGAAGACTCAGTGGCTGCTTGCTTTAGAAGATAACCAGGAAAGGAAACTCTCCTTAGAAAGTAAGAGAGATTTGGAGCAAAAGAAGCTCTCAGAATGATCCTTCTGTACATCCTGAAGTATTTTAATACACATATTTAGGCAACTGACAGAAAATGCAAGTCAAATGCACAATTAGCCAGAAAATGTAAGTAGCAAATCTCCTGTCTGAGCAAGACTCACTTTCCCTCTGCACAGCTAAAATTCTTTCTAGAGCAGCTTGATCCCTCTGGTTCATTTATCTTATAACTCACAGAGTTCCCAAAGCAGCAGAGGAAAGAGAACTGTCAGTTCTATCTACCACAATTTTTCAATAGCAAAGTTGATTTGCTGTATTATAAAACAAAGCAAATCTCTTAATGAAAATTTAATTTATTTAGTCTGTACATAAAGGAAAGCTTTATGGAAATGCACTGCCTAATTTTCTTCTGACTGTTGTCTTGGCCATTTTTTGAATTCTGTTTAAAAACAGTGGGGCCAACTCCACCTTAAATAAATATGATGGCAATTCCTGCAAGGGAGAGTAGGTATGTGCTGATTTGAAGCTAAGTAGCAGAATTTTAAGTACTATTTTCTAAAAACCTACTTGACAACATAACATTTTCTCACATGCATTTTGAATGTAATTACAACAAAGTGAAGAATTAAAGAATTTCTCAGTACTTATGGGACAACCTGTGCAAATATCGTGGTATTATTCCGACCCTTCTGTCTCCAATAATAATGAATCAACTAGAACATGCTATATGGAGATAACAATTAATCACTAAAGTTAATGAAGTAATACAGAATTGCAGAAGAGGCGGATGGAGCCGGGCATTTTCTGTTACCATGAGTGTTATCAGCACACACTAGCTTCAAGCATGCAGCTTGGCATGGGGGAACAGTGCCTGGCCTTACAGCATTGTTCCCTGAGAATGCAGACAGGCAAGGGAGGTGTCATCCTGCCGTGCTTCAGCAAGTACAGCTCTCCAGGGGGAAGGGCAAACACATCAGCTGCCAGCTGTGGCTGCACAGGGCTGATTTCAGTCGGGGAGGGGAGGGGAGGGGGGGGGGGGGAGGGGAGGGGAGGGGAGGGGAGGGGAGGGGAGGGGAGGGGAGGGGAGGGGAGGGGAGGGGAGGGGAGGGGAGGGGAGGGGAGGGGAGGGGAGGGGAGGGGAGGGGAGGGGAGGGGAGGGGAGGGGAGGGGAGGGGAGGGGAGGGGAGGGGAGGGGAGGGGAGGGGAGGGAGAGGAGAGGAGAGGAGAGGAGAGGAGAGGAGAGGAGAGGAGAGGAGAGGAGAGGAGAGGAGAGGAGAGGAGAGGAGAGGAGAGGAGAGGAGAGGAGAGGAGAGGAGAGGAGAGGAGAGGAGAGGAGAGGAGAGGAGAGGAGAGGAGAGGAGAGGAGAGGAGAGGAGAGGAGAGGAGAGGAGAGGAGAGGAGAGGAGAGGAGAGGAGAGGAGAGGAGAGGAGAGGAGAGGAGAGGAGAGGAGAGGAGAGGAGAGGAGAGGAGAGGAGAGGAGAGGAGAGGAGAGGAGAGGAGAGGAGAGGAGAGGAGAGGAGAGGAGAGGAGAGGAGAGGAGAGGAGAGGAGAGGAGAGGAGAGGAGAGGAGAGGAGAGGAGAGGAGAGGAGAGGAGAGGAGAGGAGAGGAGAGGAGAGGAGAGGAGAGGAGAGGAGAGGAGAGGAGAGGAGAGGAGAGGAGAGGAGAGGAGAGGAGAGGAGAGGAGAGGAGAGGAGAGGAGAGGAGAGGAGAGGAGAGGAGAGGAGAGGAGAGGAGAGGAGAGGAGAGGAGAGGAGAGGAGAGGAGAGGAGAGGAGAGGAGAGGAGAGGAGAGGAGAGGAGAGGAGAGGAGAGGAGAGGAGAGGAGAGGAGAGGAGAGGAGAGGAGACTTCATTGGAATTTTTTATTCACTATGAAGAATTTTGAAAGGACTAGGACACATTAAAGACTGGCTTCTCTGTTTGTCTTTTTTTCCCCTAGCTTCCTGGACCACGAAAGATAGCCATGAAAAAGAGAAATAGAAATAATTTTTAAAAATAACTTCTCATTACTCTAGTGAAAACAAAGCCCATTTACTGCTCCACAGACCACTTCCTTTACTGCCTTTTATTGCCTCTGCTTCATAACAATTGATGTCCCAGAAAGAGAGCTTAGACAGAAACTGAACCTAAATTCTATTTCTACCTGTTGAAGAGGATGACAGTTTCTATTTCTTTTAGGGGAAAGGAAATGAAATTTTATTATAAAATGCAGCTTGCAAATTTATAATGCATTCTTCATAAGAAAAGATTTCCATGTCTTCTGCCTGGTGCCAGGAAAAAAAAAAAAGTACAGTAGAAATTGCTTAAGGGTTTTGCTTTACTTATACCCAGTAGGCAAAACCACCTTTGGAATAATACTTAGCTCGTGCTGAGTGGAACACAATTGCAATCCTACTAAAAAAAAAAAAAAAATTTTTTAAATAATCAAGTAAATGAACTTGAAAATATAAAACAATCTAATAGAGTAAAATAGAAGTTTAGAATTTGGAGGTAGGCAGGAGAAAGAGAAAGAAATTAGGGAGAAAAATTGCTGTGTAATTTGTAGGCCTTTCAAATGCTCATTAAGAAGAATGTGCATTCCTAAGCAAAAGTAATTTTGACCTACTACCTCATAGTAATAGGTCAGAAGCATAACAAGCTTCCTCTGAACAAAGTGAAAATGTGGACTCTGCATGTTCATTTTATATGCACAGAATTTGGGGTAATGCATTTAAGAAGACTGAGAAAATTTCACTTTTCTGGAAACTGAAATGGCACTTGAGACTTTGAACTGAAAACCAAAGTCAGGGTAACACTGCATGCTCCCTCTGATGGCCTGGGCAAATCAGCAGGCTACTCAAGATAGGTCAAGAGAATACATTTACATAGGAAGAGATAAAACTGCAAAAATCCAGGATGGGAAGCAACTGGATGCCAAATAGTCCTCCAGAAAAGACTTGAGGAAGACAGTGTATCACAACTAAATCTCATGGCCCACTGAAATACTGAACCAGGCTATAAATAGTAAATTCTGTGAAGCAGCCTCTGCTTTCCTCATCCCTGCAAAGCCTGAGAATGTATACTGCAAGGTGCATACCCATTAGGAAATCTGAGGCAGGGAAGGAAGCACAATCAACAGCCTGAAGAGCTGATTTTGAGGAAAAATGTAAACAATCCAGGCTACTTAGCTCAAAAATAAGATGATTTAAGAGGTCCTGACAAATCTTCGGGTAAATACCAGGCTTCCCCAAAGGGCAGAGAGCAACCCATTTGTGTCAGCAGTAGTGGGTAGGACAAGAAAGAGTAAAAAGATGTTAATAGCAGTGACAATGATTTAGGCAACGCAATATTCAGGGTCACACGTTTATAGTAATTGAAAAATATTTTTTTTTAAAAAACATCTAGACCAGTTTCTGCCAGATGAAAATATAGTACCCTGCTCTGCAAACAGATGGGAGAGACACACTGATTTTTTATGTTTTTCTCAAAATATTATTTTAGTTTTCTGTGCTTTTTAAAGTTCTTTTTTTGTCATTGTAGCTTAAGGATGCATGCCAGTCCTTAATGTAGTATATGCTTCATCATCCTCTTATACAAGTCCATAAAAATATTGGGGTGAAAAAGTTAAATCAAAGACATATGTGCAGTAGTGCTTGCTCTTCTCATAGAATATGTTTTATCAATACTTCTAAATGTGAATTAAAACGTTCCATATTTTGGTTTATTCAAATGATGATTTATTTTATCAGGAATCCCTGAAAATATACATTCTAAAATCTTTCTGAGTATTTCTAAGAAGCACTTGCTGCCCCTGGTAAGTGCTCTTTTATCTTTAATATTATTTTTTTTTAATATAAAGTTACCCTCTCACAAAGCAAGTTGCTGGTCTTTTGAGCAGTCTCTTTTCACAGGCTTAGCTTCATGGAAATAATTTTATATTCTTTGCTATTTTTAGCACCATAGTTTAAGGCAACTCCTTGGGGGAGAGAACAGTGAAGGTGACAGTCCAAGACTTGCACCACACCAATAAATACTTGGTACAATACAAGAGGAAGAAAAGGATATGGGAAAAAACGGTGGAAGCTATAACCCCATGCAAGGCAAAAGAAGCAGGATCCTATGCTGATACAAGGTAATTACACAATAAAAACCAGAAGCATTGTGTAAAACAAGGTAAAGAACTGACTGCTCTGTGATCCCAGATCATCCCATGTTTCTTAGGATGTGCTGGACTTTGTTCAATAGCTGTAATAGCATGAAGTCAGAATGTGAAACCATATTCAGCATTGCATTGTAATGCCAACCCCCAGCTTCATTAACTCTCCAAACACAATTTTATAGATGAGGCAGGATGGCTCTCAAACAGAGAACAGAACACTGTAAGAAAGAAACCTGGTTAGACATTTCTACAGCTGGGCACTCCATCTCCAGAGATGGGCTGACAGATATATAGCTGTCTATATCACACCAGTCTGTAAGTCTGAAAAATTACAGAGTCGTCTCAGTAAAGGTCACTGCAAACAAACATACTCTATTGCCATAGCCTTACTGACTCTAGTGAACAAAAAATAATTTGAGGGGCTGCAAATATCAAGATAAGGGGAAGGTCGGCTTCTCCAGAAGTGAGCAATAAAGATCAAAGGCTGCTCTAGCAGATGCAACTGTTACTGGTCCTTGGTTATGCTTGTCAAGTGTGTGGGCAGCTGCAGGGACAGGGGGTTTTGTATAATGCATGCATGATTATCTATTTTTAATGACAACCGTGACATTTCAAGGCAGAATTTTTGAAAACTATCCTAAAATAAATTAAGACTGCAAGGATCATGGAAATCAGATCTCTTGTATGTTCACAAGCAAGGTGTTATGCTGACAGGAATGAATAACTAACATCTGGACCAGACTTTCTGAGTTCAAGTCAGTACTGACTGCATTGATGTAGCTTCGTTCCCATTCTCATTATTAAAATATTACCATCAAATTTATTTTTAATTCATGTTCATGTACACTCTAAGAGGAATGCTTTTGACACAACTATGAACAAAAGATGTATGGAGTCTCTCTGATACAGTTATGTCCATTCTCATTTTTAATAAACAGTTTCCATTTTCACAGTGCAGTCAAGTCTCTATGCCACATATCAGAGGCCAGCAGGTCAGTCCCATGCAGAGCTCTTCTTGACCTCAATGTAAAAGTACTAGACTACCTAAACTAACACCACCACATGCCATGACAGATAACAGAGTAAATGCATGAAGCACAGGGAGGGAGGTTAAAATCTCTGAACAAGGACAAATATATCAAACTCCACTGGAAATGGTAGCTGATGACACCTGGGGAAAAGAGCTGCAAGCAGCCCCAGCAAATACACCTACAAGGATCTGGAGGAGTCTCCAGAAAAGCCTGAAGACTTTGAAAGCGTACAGCTTAAAATGTTGGCTCTAATCTTATTATGTCTTTCTACCTTGTACTGGATGCTTTTATCAGAGGCTACAACACATTGCTTTATTTACTATTGTCAGGTCAGCAATTAAACAAAGAACTTTAGTCATGAAAAGCAGCATTACAGCTTCATTTAGGTGGAGCATTAATGGAAAATAGTAAAGGAAGAAAGAAATTGCCACAGACAAGAGTCCCTGAGTACCTGCAGCTAAAAGAAATACATTAGATGATAAAAAAGACTCCAGGTTTATCAGTAACTCAGCTGTGGTTAGTTATAGATGATTGAGTAAACCTATGAGGTAGTCAAAACCTGTTTTAGGGGTAACAAAAAGAACAAGAAAAAAAGCATATAATATACATCACATCTCATAAAGTAAAATCAGGTATAATGTAGAGCTGAAAACCAAATTTGAATGAGTAAAGTGTGACACTTCAAAAAATATATTAAAATGGGCTCAAGTGAACTGAAGCACAGGAACTAAGAAACCATCAACACCAACATTATTTACATTTTGGCAAAGAAGAGGAAGACACCCTTAACCTGTCATCTCATCCCAGCAAAAACCTCAAGTTATCATCACTGTGTTGTGACTCCTTCCAGCCTAAATGTGTGATGCTTAGCACCCTGGAGAACATCCAAGGGAGACCATAACAACAGGGGGGAACAGGGAGATTATACTGGGATTATTCTTTTGGGTTTTGAGTGGATTTTTGGATGGAGGGATTTGAGTTGGGTTTTTTTGTGGGGGGAGGAGGAGAAGTTGTTTTGTTGCTTTGTTGGTTTTTTACAGCAGTTTATACTGTATATTATTAATGAGGTGGGGATTTTTGTATTGATTAGATATATTAGACTCTAAGTGTTTGCATTATCAAAACATGAACAATAACTGCTTGCTTTGGTTGCACAGGTTACAACTTTTAACTTTTTACTGATAACAAATTCTCAGCTCCAGGTATAGGAGATATTCCCTTTTTTGCCCAGAATACCACAAGTTTAAGAAGACCATAGAGACTCTGAGAACAGGAGCCTTCCACCATGTACAGAGAAGGCAATCCAAACGTTTTGGAGGCCAAAGCCATTTACATTACTGAAATATGTGAAGGAGTTTCCAGGCAACTACAGATTATTCAGGATGGTATTTTTAGCTCTACAGAAAAGGTCCACAAATGTTACATCCCAAGCTTTGCATCTGTTGGCCTAGTTTATCAATTCATGTAAGAAAGCTTTCCAAAATAATGAAACAAAATTTAAATTAAAATGAGGGGGGGGGTGAAGGAGGGGGAAGAGAGACGAAGAAAAGAAAATAGTCATTGTGACAGCTGTAAATGCAGTTGACAATAAAGTATCATTTGAGCCATTACTTAGGAGTCAACACCTACAAGCTTTTATCAGCTAAAACTGATTCATTTCCTAGTCCTAGCTAATTTCTAGATAAATGTTAGCTTTAGTGACAAATTAAAGACCAAATATGCACTTTTCACAATGAAGATATAGTGACATAGGAAGTGAAATATAAGATGTGCTAAACTTAATGTCACTCCTGGCATCTGGCCGACGCTTCCTTAAATCTAAATTGTTCATCAGTTTTTATATCTTAATAGCTGTCTGTCTCAACAGGATTTCTTTTTTCTTAGACATTAAAAAATTATACATCAGCTTATTAAACTAGTCTATGGTTTTTGTCAGATATTTTATAAAACAACTCCTCAATAACACTGAGTAGCTCTATAATAAACATTGCATAATCACATAATTTAGTCAAAGATCCCTAAGTTAAAGACTTCTGCCATTGGTTGCAGCACTGCAACTCATGCAAGCTTTTACACACACACATACTGACCCTACAGATCTGTCTTAAAGCTGTTAGCAAAGAATCATCCCTGCAGTGAGCTCCTAATTTAAATGTTACAGAAAATAAATGGATTAACTAGTTGTTAAAATCTTAGCAGGCTGCAGTAATGGAGAACTGGCATCGTTGTTTCTAAGTAAATATTTGTTTGAAACTTCACACATTCTAAAACAAATGTAAGAAAGTTTGTGAGGCTCTCTAGGACTGTGCAGCCCTCTCTTCCTCACCAAGCAAGCTATCTGATAAGTGCCACTCAATTTCAACTCTATGATAATTATTGGTTCATCTATGTAAATTACAGTGTAAACTGAAAATAGAGCATGTCCACTGAAACATGTGAAAATCAAAAGTACGACAAAAATCAAAAGCACATAAAGAGGAGAAATTTCAAATCTTATCCACTTCCCTTAATTTGAGAAATGAGTCCTCTCTCCAGTAAAGACAATATTTTTGTTATAATTTGCATAATAGTCTCTGTAGACATAAAGGAGCAGTGTTCGACTGAGGCCCTTTCCCATTGGGATATTTAATTTCTCATGTAAATGTGAACAAATTTTCTGTAAATTATGGAAATGAGTCAAAAAATATGGCAACTGGTATTCAAAGGAGTGACAATATAACAAGAGTCTTCCATATCTACACCGAGTACATTTCTCCTTTAATGCTCTGGCAATAAAATTAAGAGAAGTCTGCACAACATGGTGTACCAAAAAAACAGAAGTCAGTTTATATTAAATGAAAGCAGTTATTTTCCTACTTCTCCACTATTTCAATCACAGTTTTAAAACATTTCAAAAATGCAAGATACAACTAATTGCTATAAACAGTAAAAAGAGATCTTCAGACCCTCACAAGTAGCTGTAGCAGAATTTGCAGACTTAGTCAGAAGTTGAACCACATCAATATAGAGGACAAGAGAAAGTTTTGCAAGAGAAAGAAGTCTCATCAAACAAGATAACCTTTGTTTGTAAATATTGAGGAATTTTAGCTTTAGTGCAAGAATGATGAGGGAAATTTAGATCTAGGATGTTTACCTGACTGGAGTGACATAGAATATTGACTATACACCTTGTCATAGTGCCCAGAATGGTCATAGTGATCGTGTTAGTTGCTTGAATGTCCCTAAAGTTAGTTATAAGTTCCTCAGCTTGGGGAGTTTGCTAAAACTGCTTTGGTTAATCATACAAAAGATGAAACCAGGCTGAATCACAGCTGTTGACCTCCTCCACTGATTAGTGACACCCCCCAAAGATAATTCTGAGGGCAGATGAAGGTAATTAGCTTAAATATTGATGGCTGAAGGATCACAGATGCCCATGGCACCAAAAATACCAGAATGGGCTCAGACAGTAGCATTAAGACACCACTCCTCTGTACAAATGAAAAAAAAAAATCCAAGACAGCTCCCTCCAGTGAGCAAATGGCAGTCCTTTATTATGGAAGAATTCAGTGAATCCCAAAGATCTCTCCCTGTTCCCTTGCTTAAATAATTCATCAAAGGAACATGAGAAAAGCCATGGATGCTAACACCATAGGTTCACCTGTGCAAGAGTTGTGTCTTTAACAGGAAAAATGGTGGTGATAAGGCAGGAATTAATATACAAATAAGGCAAAACCACAATTGTACTTCAAATAAGGCATAAAGCACAACTGTATTTCTCCTGGCATTCCATCCCTATTTCCAGCAGCCAAAATTGAGGCAGCATCTCCTCTCTGAAACAGGAGCTATCTCATCTCTTTACTCTTGGGTTTTCACCTTGTTCCTTGAATATGAGAGCAATAGAGTTTGTTGCAACCTCTTAAAGGAGAAGAAGACATTCCCATGTCTCAGAAACTAGTGGGCCTGGCCTGGGAAAGAGGTGTCCAGAGGTGGAAGAGAGCAAGAGTGAGAGCGTCTGCAAGAGCAGGCTGCCTGCATTTCATGCAGAAAGCAGAGAGGCTGGCAAAAGCAGGGCCATGGAGATAATGGGTCCCTCCTCACAGATACTAGAAGGAACTGCACAGAGTTCACAGCAGCTCAGCAACTCATTGAACTGACTAAAACCAAATCAAAGATAAAGCAGCTTCCCCACAGGAGAAGAAGGAATTGAGCTATAAATTGATTTTGGTATTTTTTCTGACCCAGTCACTTTGAGCGCTCCCTTCAAAAAAATCTAACTTAAAATTTCAGCAAAATCTTGCTTTATATTACTTTTTAAATCTTTTTTCGGGCATATGAATATAGTCCAAAGCTCTAGACATGCTCCCCTAAAAGATAAAGTCAAAATAGTAGCCAGGTAAAATCCTCAAATGGGCTTTAATTTCATCCTTTGTTATCTTTTCTCAGATGTTTTAGTAATGCTTTATCAATAAAATAAAATCTCATGGGGGCAAGTGAAAGTAGTGTAGGAGTCTTACAGTTTTTACTATCTGGGTTTTTTTAAGTCTCAGTACTAATCTTTTATTAACATATGTATTTCATAGAATTACACTAAATAAATTAATGAACAGGCACAAGAAAACCGAATAGGAAAGATTTGTGCATTTCAAAAGGCAGTTAAGTATTCAAATTTTATTATTTAAATTAAAATGTCAGTACCTTCAAATTATATTAATGATTCCATGTTCATAATGAAAATTTGTATCAAGGCTTAGGACTGATACAGAATTTTAAAATCTTTCTAATTCTCTCTACTAACTGCAATTTAAAGTTATTAGATTTCTAATATTTCAACCTCTGTATAAACCAATATTCTGGTGGAAAATTAAACACTGAACTGCAATTTTTATGAGAAAACCATATTGAACAAATTTAGCCACCCAAGCCAACAGAGTACAAGATGTAGTGTACATTAGGAAGTATATTTCCATGCTTTGGAAGACTAAAATCCATAGAGCCTCACAGCAGCCCTACTTCAGTAATGATAAATAAGTGACAGCTATCATCAAGATAGTGAAATTCAGGAAACAAAAATGAGAACCTGTGAATTATGGGGCCTGTAAACTTATCAGTAGAAGTTTACAGGTTCAATTACTTTTCAGTAGAAATTATGTGCATGCTTTAGTAACATTTATTCATTAATATGACAGGTTTGCCATGAATGCAGAACAGGGAGAAATTATACAGAACACATACAGCCCTTATTTACTTTCAAGGTTGTTATTCGGCTACTGAACAGAAACCTATACTGCAAAACATTCTATTTATTTTCATTTATTTTACTGGCATAAAGCAGGACAAGCGAAAAAGATCAATAGTTACTATGTTTCCTCTAGCATTGACTCCTTTGCAGTATTGAAAAAAAATTCTTACCAGGAGCATACACAACTAGTACTGCTTAGTCTTTAATGACTGTCTGGCTTTTCAAAACCATTTAGAGCTGTTTGGCTTAATTCAAGAAGTTCTACATGGTTCAGTGCCACTTATCTGAGACACAAAAGTAAGAGTGTAAATTGATTTCTTAAATTGTCAATACAAAGGCCTTTTTTATGTTTTCAGCCACCGTGACTTCAAATGCATTCAAATATTTTCAGCTTCTGCATTTTCCCAGACCTTATTAGCATAGCACATTTTTCTGTTATAAAACAGCATTTTACCTTTTAACTTCTTGGCAGTAATTTTCATGGGCTAAAATTGCCCATTTGCATGGCAAATAGTCTGTCAGCAGCAGATATGGAAGGTCTTGCTTACAACCTGATCACCATTGTAGAGCTATAACTGGCTCTATATCTTGCACAGTAAAAATAAGTGTCAATGTAATATCTATGTATATGATTATTGATTTATTCATTATCAGCTCTTCCTCTTCAAGACTGCTCCATCTTTCAGCCACTGAGATAGAAGTATATAGTGTGTAAATTCAGATTGCATGGAAAAAAATTTATTTGAAATTCCATAATCTTGAAGAGCTAAGCAGCTAAAAAAAATTTCATTTTTTAATGGTCAATGGATAGGTAGGTTTTATGACTATCTTTAAGTTAAATGTGAGATTCTACTTGGTTCTGTTTTCAGGTTATGTGGAGCTTTTTCTCATAGAGATATACAACTACCTGTATAAAAACCTCCACATATAGATCTATATATAGAAATTACACACAGAGCTACTTTCTTTTCACCCATATGCAATGTCCTCCAGTTTTTATTTTTGGAAATGAATTACTATGGTGATAAGGTTATGGAGACTGTAAATTATACACAGAGCTTTCTATACTTAAGAAATGATGCCAAACTGCTTCTTTGTTCTCCCATTGAGTGATTATCTTCTGATCTCCCTGATGCATCTTGGTCATTCACTCAAACAGTGCAAATGATGCCAAGGTCAAATTTGCTCATTCTGTAATGTTTAGCCAGCTCATTAGTATTGGAAATCCAGAAAATGAAGTCATGAGCACTCTCTGTTACTCCTGCTGGACTAACTGGGATGTGACTGAATTTTTCAAACCTGCTCTTCTCTTCCCAGAGAAATTGCTGCTTAACCTGGTAAGATTATGAGGACAGAAACATATGAAAAATTACTTTCTGAAAAGATCAGGACTCAGAAAGATATGGCTGGCTTTTTTTCAGGGAGTTTGCTTATTTTACTTAGAACAAAACTAGGAAACTTACCAAGATCTAGGTAGATGCCTGGAACAAATGAGTTGAGAAAAAACATAAGAATAACACATCCCAGCACTGTCAGACATTTGATGAGCAGAATTTTGTCTGTTATTCGGTGCTGGAGACAGACAAGAAAATAGAATTAGCAATTGTATTAAAGAAGAAGCTATGTATTATGCATAGAGTTCAGAAAAGCATGCGTGAAGTGCAAACTTCTGTTCCTGTATTGTATATTCCTCTTTAGCATAAAAGACAGAACTACCTGAATAGTTTTTATAGGTGTGCTTCTTATGCATACCTATAAAAAACCATGAATATGTGGTCCAACAGGCTTTAAGAGATACAAGTATCTAGCACCTGCTGCATACATTCAGCTGTACTCAGGGACCCCCTTCACAGCTTCAGTCCAGAGGGTGAAGCACTGTTGAAACGCAACTCCTACCAAAGAGGGCATTCAGAGCACTCTGTGGTTGTGTGATCTGGGACAAAATCACCCTTCTTTTTTCAGGTGTGCTTTGAAAATCTGTAAACCACTCTAGAGGTCAAATCTTTCACACCTCCCGTACAGCTCTCATGTAATTGCCAAGCCCTTCATCTCTACAGAGTTTGTACACCTCTGTGCCCAGCTCCTGTTTCACTGTGTCAATCTCCTTGTGTCCTCAGCCCCCACACCCAGTGCTTTCTGTCGTGTCTCTGCTTTCACTATCACTCCCAGGAATCCCTTTCTCCCAGACTGAGTTTGCCTCCTGTTTCATGTAGTTTAAAGCTCTACTAAAATACAAGTAAATCTCTGTTCTTTAAAAAGTTTGCCTCTTATCCAATGCCTTGAAACAGGCATAAAGAAAATCTGTTGGGTTTGGTCTAGGTTGGTGTGACACTTAGGACAGTGTTCTCGCAGTAAAGGACTTGCACACCAAGGAGTCCAATCAGGGACCTGAGCTCTCAGACACAGGCCTGATTCATTAATGATGCCAGTGAGGTAGAGAGAATTTAGATAGAGAGACCCTTGGATAATTAAATTAATCCCACTACAGAGTCTCCATCTTCTCAGTTTCAGCATAAAGACTTAAGCAGTGCTAGTGTGTGCACAGCTAGAAGAACAGGATTTATCAAGTGGTTTATCCCTATCTGAATAATAAAAGCAGTAGTGTCACCAAAATGCATTAAATTAGAGTCAGCATTGGGAACATTAGGAGGAGTGTACTGTATTATCATTCATCATGGTTACAATTTATTGACATCTCCTAAGCCTTTCTGATCATGGACTTAAAATTTGAGAAAACACCTCTAAGCCATTACTGCATTCTTTAAGTTATAGTTTTCTAAGGAACAAAAGTACAAAACCTCACCATGTGGTTCAGTGATCTTGTCTGACCAAGAAGACAACCACCCTGGCTGGCTGCTAACTTTTTGGCAGTCAAATTAGCTACTGAATTAGCTAATAAATTTCCATTAAATTTAAAGCACTATCTCTCTATAAAGGCACAGCTTCATTTACATGAATACTGGGAAAAAAAATGGTATCTACTTACGTTTTTCTGAAGTTCCTGTATATTTGTTTCCCAGTTTTTATCTTCTTGTGAAATTTGTCTGAAAGAAAATGACACCTACTTTTTTCCAGAGTGAAATCAGAGCTCAGCCAAGAGCATTGGAATAGATCCCTCTCATCACATATAGATCACCTCTTTCCCTGTGTGGAGTAACCCATACCACAAAGGAGTCGTGGCCATCTTACATCCAGCAGCAAAATTCCCATGAGCATTCACTTCAGACTCCACTTTTGTAACAAGCTCCGCTAACACACAAACCCTTCTGTTTATTAAGAAAGCCACAGGCTGAGAAGGAGCTGGACTTCAGGGTATGGACCTCAGTATAGGATCTGGCTATCTGCAATGTGTAGCTCCCTTAACAGTTTCAGGAGCTGGTGTGTGTGTGTCCCACTGTGATAAAACAAGGGTCGTGTGCTAACATCAGCAAGTCAGAACACATGTGTTGCACATTTGCATTTTATAATGAAGTTTCTAAGATCCAAATAACTTCACTGTGTTATCGGCGCAGTTAGGCCTCCAGCAAAAAGCCTTGGGCTTTGCACTTCAGGAGCTCTGTTGTTAATGCTAATGAATTTTTACATTTCTGTAAATGTGCTGTGCTGGAGGAATCCTGATTTTCAAGATTAAATATACAATTTTTATTTGTAAGTCAGTAGGATTCTCTTTAGAATATCATAAACTCTGAGAATCTTTAAATCTTTCGAAAAAGAGGCAATTTTAACAGCCTTATTTGTCTTGAAGTATTAATACTCTCACTCAATTCAAAATACACAATATCAGCAAAAATTATGCAAACAATCTTATTTTTGGAATAGTTCAAGTAATCATATTTACATTTTCTTGCTCAAATTCTTTAACAAAGTTATTAATTAAAATTAATTATTCCAATTTCACTTTAGGAAATTAACATCCAAAATATTTATCATTGCTATTTTCAATCATCAAATTCCATGGCATAACATCTGTTTTTACTAGAATCTAAACAAAACAAGGTTATTATTCTTTTTATCATAGTTTACGTAAACTTCTTTTCTATACATAAAAATATGTCTGCACTCAGGTTCACAATGAAATTTTGATTATTAAGTAATTGTAAACCACAGCAATTCACTGGTGAAATATTTTTCAAACTGACCCATTCACTGCAGACAATTTGAAATTTTCAGTAAAAAAAAAAAGAAACTCCAGCATCTTACTGTGCTGAAGCCACAACTGTAAGGGGAAATGTAGTTATATATTTGTGATCTTTTTAAACCGAAAGCTGCCTGAAATTTCTAGGCCTTTAATTTTGGGCCATATTGACAAATATATTTTCCAGGCCTTACACATCAGTTTTGTCCTAAAATAGTTTGTGTTTCACTGAGGCTGAGAGTGGCTGTTCCTATCGGTCCAGGCATCTGTCTCCTCAAGACAGAGCTAGGAATGCAGGTCTTGTTCCAGTGAAGATCCCTGAAATGGGAGATTAGACACACTGGTCCTTGCTTACCTGTGAAATGTCCTCAGCTTCTTCCTCAGGAGCATCTCCAGAGTCAGCACCTTCTGCATCAAGAGACATTTCACAGCAGTCTCCTCTCTGCTGGCTGGGTTGATGCGCTGAGCTGTCAGCCTCCAAACATAGATCTCATGTTTCAGCTCTGAAAAAAAGCAAAATTGCATCAATGTGGAGTCCAACACGTACAAAACCAGAGATGGGTAAAATATGTGTAATGTGCTCTGGACTCAAAGCTGTTAAAGTTATTGGGATGGTTTCCCAACACATTTCCACTCAGGAAGATGCTTTTGTCATTCATTTTGCAGAGCTGAAGTGAATGAAAAATTAATAGAAATCTTTCAAAATTTTAAATAAATGAACCACAAAGTCTTTTTTCAAAGAAAAAGAAGCACTGTCTTCAAATGCTTGCAAACATCTTCAACAAGCTTAAGGGCTAAAATTGTAGCCCATTCATTTTTCAACAGAAAACAAACTGTTAGTATCCATTATGATACTGCTAAGAGATACCAATTCCCAGTGTAGTCAGGAATTACAGCAAATGCTCATTCACAGTATTCAAAATAGACAGCATGTTTCCACTCACTCTGTTCATACAAGAATTTTATCTATGTAAGGCAAAAGTGAAATTTGGCACTGTTATATGGATTAACATTCAATAGTATTTTAAAGGTTTCCTAAGAGGATTTAATTCTTAGGCACCGAAAATATGCGTAAACACAGCAACCATCAGTTTCCTGCTGACCTGGATGATATCTGATCCTATGTAAATTCAGACAGACTGATAACACTTCAAAATCAGACTCTAGAATCTTCTCAGAAATTTCAGTCCTTTTTGATTATTTTTTTCCCTGTACTATTGAGGCCTTGGAGAATGACCAAAAAAAACATGTTTCTGTTGAAGAGGGATGTTAAACTGGGCATGCCAAAAAACCCTTTGAATTTTACAGGAAACCACTAATGAAATAAAATCAGAATACTCATTGAGAAACTATCTGTGAAAATGTTTCCTGTTGAAGCAATGGGATGTTTCCTCACCCTTCTTATCTGTTCCACTCAAATTTCATGTCATTGAAGAGAATATGTCAAGAATCTGAAGTTTTATATTTTTAGATTCCTGTTTAATCAGCAAGATGCTCTTGTTCTGAAAATGGATACGTAACTCTTTACATCATGTAAACAAGCAATTAGAATTATTTAAACAAAAATATTTAGTTACATAAGAAAAATTTAAACACGTTTTGATGTAGGCCATGTTAACATTTTATGCTGCAACCCTCTAGAGGGTGATGATATCTGCTATCAAACACGTTCAATTCACCAGTTTCCTTTACAACTATTCATAATGATAATGCAGAGTGAATCTGATAAAGATTGTCCATGAGAAGGAATTAGACTCAACAAAACTCAAACATTTAACAACAAAAGTGTGTCCAGAGTCTGATTGGTTGACACTGAAGAAAGGGATTTGCACAGCAATTGACATACATCTTGTATGGTTTGTGTCTATAGATCTGCACTCATCTCTCAAGGTGGTTGTGCTTGCCTAAATTTTACAGTGTAACACCACAAATATTAATTCACACTGTCAAAAGACAGTTTATACCTCAACCACAGATTACAAAACTATGCCAAATCAACCACTTTCCTTTGTAATATATTTGGTGGTTCTTGCCAGAAGCATTATCTGAAACAAAATTATATTACAATACAGAAAGGTCTTGCTCAGCAAAGGATCCACATGACTTCTGGCCATCATTTATTTTTGCATAAACATTTGTGACACACACAGATATAACAGCAGTAATTTTCCACTCACAGAGGGGAAAAAAAGGCCTTTCTGTACTTCATTCTTATGTGATTTTTGAGTGACTATGACTGCAGCTTTGAAACTGTCATCAGTCCAAGGGAGTGTATTTGTCTTTTTCTCTGGCAAGGGCTCAAGAAGCATGAGCAACCAGTTTGCTGTTCTACTTCCCTACAGTTGTCTTTTCTGCAACAACTTTTCTGATTACATCTGCTCATCCTGCATTTCTCCCCATCTTTTCCAAGTGAAATTTCATCAAGGGTTTAGCTGATAGAGGGAAGTTGAATCATGTACCACCTAAATGAGATGCAAGTACTCCACAGTTATTTTCATACAGAGAATCTCTATCTTCTCTCCTTCAGAAAGAGGCAGCTATCTTCCCTGTATCTGTGCCACAAACAAATCCACAGAGTGGAAAGCACCATGACTCGTGTTGCAGATTCCTGTTCCACATCTGAAATGCCCTGGGGCTAATCTCCAGGTTGAGTAAAGTTGGACTGGTGCTTTGTGATCTGTGTTAAAAAATATATGTGTGTCTTCACATGGCTTTGATCGTGCCTTTATGTACAGCAAGTGCATGCTTGATTTTTCAGTCATTGGTTTTCCAAATCTCCCAAGAATGTGAACATCTGACCTGTGGAGTTAACTTCAGAGCAAACCGTACTTGGAAAATCAAAACTGTTGATATAACTTCTATACCACAACTCCTGTTGCAGTAATGATTTGTGCAGAGGTTTTCTAGGTCATCCACAGAATGTTTCTCCTACTTCTCTTTCATGAACACTCTTATAGCCCATCGTGGCATCGGGTGATACACATTTATTAGAAATAGTGCTTTTTTTGAAGGAAAAATAATGCAGAACCTTGAAGTCAGCAACAACATTAACATGGCCAAAGTCCTTCGGGCCTTGCTATACTTTTCCTATTTCATAACTGCAAAACCATTTAGGCAGAAACCCCCAGAGACTGGGACCATCTGATATATTATGACATACTGTTTTAGACATGGACAGGGACTTAATGCTATCACAGAGTCTTATCAATCAATCTTTGAAATTACGGCCAAGACAGCACAAGGGCAGGATGTGGCTGCCACTGAACAGAATCACAGGATAGTCCCACACTCTGTTTCTCCATGTCCATAAGTTCCTGTGCCCCCCTCAGATGGGATCTAATGGTTATATAACACCAGAGTGAGCTCTCTCCACTCATTTTCCAGCCCAGTGTGCAGGGTTTTTGTAGGGTCAGCTTTATGGTGGATCAGCCTTCTATCCAATGTAACCTACCACTGTCAGGTCTGCTGCCAGTAACTGACATGGTGAGTCTGTGGCACGGCAGTTTCTCATTAAAGCAGCTAAATTAACATTTGACTGCAACCGTAGCACCAGTAGCCAAAGTGATAGAAGCAAAGCTGTTTAGTATGTAGTGATCTGGAGCACAAAAAGACAGGAGGGCTGCAGCTCAGCTCAGTCAGAGAATTCAGCTCATTATGATAACTAAAACCCTTGTGAACGCCATACACTCATAAAGCCCATGATTCACAACAGCAATACACCTAACATTATTATTTCCAACAAGAATATAGAAAAAACTCCATTTCTAACAAGAAAATAATAATTTTTTGCTTAGTTATAGGATCAGATAAAGGCTCCTCAAACATGTAAACCCTATGCTGCTAATCTGTTCTGACTTTGTTGTTGATCATATTTTGCCCTGGAAACCACAAACATTACATCCTGGACCCACTGAGTTTAACAAAATTTCTACTGTTGACCTGAACTATGACAGTTAAGATAAAATTTCTTCATTTTAGAAAATATTCTTTATTTGAAAACTGCATATTATTTCTGCAATCTGACAATTAATAGTCAGATTGATTTTCACTGGAGTAATCACACATTCCCTCCCATCCAGCTGCCAATAACAAAGAAGACATCCTCAAAACCTAAGTGTAATTAATTCCCAGTCTCAGAATCTGAAAAGGCCAGGTTGGTTAATTGAAGATACTCAAAAGAGCATGACCAGCCTTGATGAGATGATAAGAATTATCATTAAATTACAATTTTCAATTTGCACGTGCACTAACTATGTAAACTATCTTTTTGCAAGAAACCCAAGTTTGCACTGCTGGGCTGTATCTAACAGCATTCAAAGTACTTTCATCTGAATATTTGTTTAATTTTTTTCTCCACATGTTACTGTAGCTTACCTATTTTCAGTAAAGCAATTATTTTTCATAGCCAAATTCTCAGAATGAGAATATTTCTGTTTAAATGTTAACTGTAAAGCAAATTAAGTATCATGAATTCTAGCTTAACTAGTGATAGTAATACCTATAACTTTTTATTATGTAACCAATCTTCTAAGCATTATTAGATGGTGTCATCTCCATTTTGTAAGTGCAGAAACTAAATCCAAAATTCAAAACCGATGAGTAGAAAAAAATCACCTTGAGGGATATTCCATTTCAAACACTTATGCCTCTCTCCTAGAGGCAGCACACCCCAACAGGACACAAGCAGGAGGATCTAAATCTAGAAAAACCAACAAACAAAACAAAACAAACAAACAAAAACCCCACCCTGGAATATTCTTGTTTTTATTCCTTTGAATAGTGCAGTTGGTCAATAGTGTATAAGGTAAGCATAGGTATAAATATTGCAGAGTCTTCAAAACTACATCAAAACTTGTTTTGCCTTATTCACGTGAATACATGCAAAGGAACACAAGAAATGTGCACAATGCTGCATAAAGCAGTGCAGAGAATTTATATAAGCTTTTCAACTTAATGTGACACCTGAGGCCCCATTTGGTCATAAAGGCACCTAATGCCAGCTCAGCTACCCAGCATGGGATTGCATCCATCACATAGGAATTACAGGGCATCCTCATCCTGCAGCAAAGCAGCTGGAGCCTGGGCAGAAAATCACGTAGTTCATCATTTCAAACACCTAAATTACTCACCAGGAGTCATCTTCCAAGTAAGCTGGAGCAGGCTGCAGCAGGCCCACGAAAGAATCTACAACATTACAAGCCTAACCCTGATTTTATATGGAATAGTCAGTTTAGTATGTCTATGATGATCACTAAGGACTCGGAGTAATCCACAGATATTAAGGTGAATTAGAGTTCTCATTACATTTCAGGATGGTTGATAAAGATATACATTAACCTTCAGTTGGCTTGTTCCTAAATGACATGTTGGATATTTCTCTCTCAGGTAACATGGGCTCTGTTCTCATCTCTGGGCAAGTCAGGCTTTAGAGACACAAACTTATTTTGGTGCTACAGCAATTCCCCATCTTTTAAATACATCTCAATATATTTAGGTTCTCTGTGTGCTCATTAGTACTTACTTAATGTACTTAAAATTCTTTATTCTGTTACACTGAGAATGGCACAAGGAAGTCAAGAGCCAAGTATTTTGAGCATGCATTTATCTAAAATTCTACTCTAGTTTGTTTCAGGAAATTTTTCTCAGGTGTGAAATCTAGAAAGATGACTCCAGCTTATTATCAAATAGTTTTCATTCAGACTTGCCAATGAGAGCCAATTTTGCTGATGTCTTCCATTAAACTACAAGTCTCCCTTAGAAAAAACAACCTCTCTTAAATTCACTGTACTTTCCTCAAACACAACTAGATACATTCCAATCCCAAAACATTTAGCACAAAATTTAACTACTGCTGATGTCCTTTCAATATGAGAAAAGGGGCCACAAGCCACCACTTAGAGATGGCATTCCTAAGGATAAGGAAAAAAGAACCATAAAAATATAAAGCCTCAAGAGGACAACAGTCTTTTGGAAAATTTCAAAGGGTAGTGCCTCTTCTAATGCTTTTAAGAGGACAAGATGAAGAGCAATACAATGCAGCCTGCTTCAGACTCACCATAACTTTTATCAGTGGTTTAGAAGTAAAAATGGCAATATATTGAAGATGCTTTGATAAATGAAAATAGCAGAGCAATTAAAAGTCTGTCAAGCTTACACTTGAATTTGAAATGCCATCACAGTGAAAGCTTTCTGCAACAAATAAACACAGATAATGTGTTGCATAGAACTAAACAGTTGTTTTAAGCTCTCTGTATGAGGAAGACCTTATGATCTTCAGAGCCATGAAAGTGGAAAAACTGTCATAGCTTCACTCAAACACCCCAATGGAAAGGCTCTGCCTTGCCAACCACTGTATACCTGTGCAATCCTTTCACAGCTGAGGTCTGGATCCAAAAACAGAGGGGCACAGAGGCTGTAAAAGAAACAGGAGCTAGCACTAAGTTTTTCCCTCCCATCAGTGATTTTCCAGTACTCATTCCTTATATGCAAAATGAGTATAATAAATTGTGAGGTGCTGCTCTATTGATTCAGAATGACACTATATTATACCTTCTTTCTGCATAAGACTGGTAAAGTAATATTACAGCTGCCTTCTTATGATGGCTGCATTATCAATGCACTAAGCAAATAATATGAGATTGTCATACTCTCCTTGTTTTGCAATGTCAGAATACTATTTTTATCATATAAAGACAAGAAGAGGCAGATCAATGTTTTTCTTTTTCCAAGGGGAATACTCCATCAACTCTAAAGCAGTTCAAAGGACATATACAGGAATTAAAGCATAAAATTATTGAAAATATTTTAAAATACAAAAATCTTCAATCTGTGGCAAGTAAATAGCTGTACTTCTTTTCATTCCTGATCACCAAGAGAGCTATTCAAGGTGCAAATAATTAAAGACAGCTTTTGCTTTTCATTTTCAAACATAAAGCCATGGCCCTGGTAGATTCTGATATATTATCCAAAAAGGACTAAATACGGTGTCTGAAGGGACATTGAGACTACCTATTTTGTTTGAAACTGATAGTCTTACTGTTCTTTCAAATAAAAGACACAATATGTACCAGAAATATATTATCATAGATACCAAGAGAATTCATAAGAAAGCTGCACCTTTTAGCTCAGCATGCTAACATTCACAGTAGGAGAGTTAAAATGTTAACTATTCACTATTTGGTGTTAATATCTACAACTGAATTGCAGAGAAGAGAGAAAAAGAGATCACACAAAAAAAAACAAAACAACACACATTTTACTGTCCACATTGGTACTCAAAATTGAAAAATATTCCCCATAAAATCCAATTAAATTAGCATCTTCATCGAGGACAGTAGAGTGCAATGCATATTGCAAAACTTTCATTCAGACTGAGCCTAAAGTTGAATTCTTGAAATGAAAACATATTGAAATATTCCTTTCTTTGGACATTACTGTCTTCATAAACTGCTTGCTGCTTTCCTCACTTGAACCAGCTTCCAACATCTAAAATAGTTGGACTATTTCCAACAACACATTAAATACCAACTATGCTTTACTGGCAGTTAGTAAAATACTTACATAGGCACAAATGCACCTCGGGACAGAGATTTGCCAATTTACTTAATTCAGCTACATCACTGATGTACCTTTCACTGATTCTAGTAAGAAATGGTTCCTGAAGTTACAAATATCTTACCAGCAAAAATAGGACTAAAGACTGTTCTTTGACCCTGAGCAGCACACATAGTGATGTTTCACTGCACCTTATCCTGGGTGCCCTCTGTGTCCCTGCAGTGTCCTTGTGGCCCTAGACTTAACTATTATTTTAAGTCAGCTTTTTGCATTTCAAAGTGTCTAGCATTAAGTATTGTAGGTTTTTTTGCAAGTCACCACAGTGATTCTTTCCCTCCTCCTCTCCCTTTTCTTCTCTTTGAGAACATCTGTAGAACTTCACGTGGAAGAAAGAAACAGATTTGCTCACTCATCTGGTTACTGCATTTCCCATTGTGGGAAACAGCTCTGTGTTTTTCACACATTAAGCACTTTACATATGACTATGATTAATTAATTCCTTCTGTTGTCAGCTTTACATGCTGACTCTCATACTACCATCAGTATTTTCCCAGCTGCTGCAGTCAGTGAGTTACACCAGAGGGAATAACACGCTCTCCCGTCTCCTGCTATTACCACTCCCACTTAAAGGGTGGATGTCTTTCAGCCTTGGAAAGTTGGAAAAAAAGAGCAAGCAACAAAGTAGAAATGGGGGGCTGGTGCCAAAGTTGTGCTAGGAGAAACATCTTCCTGTCTGGCAAAAATGGCCAGTATAATAATATTTGTCACCAGAACATGTGCCACTCACTCTCCTGGGGATAGCAACCTTGCCAAACACTGAGGTCCATGTCTCCACAGCTTGACGGGTGAGATATAGTAGTGTATTGCTACACTTCCCAGGAACTAAATAATGTATTCTTAACCCTTAAAGGAAGAAAAAACTCTGGTTTCATCTTTTCAGAGTGGCAGTAGAAATGGTCAATTTAATTCCTTGTACACTCAGATATTATTTCCCTTACACATTCTTTTGTGAAAATGTAGATACATACCAACTTTTCAAACCTTCTCAGATTACTCTTCTAGCCCTAGCATCTTCTGCTGCATCACACAGAACAAGGAGCAGGTTTATCAGCTAAAAGACATTCTCAAAAAAGTCCTCAAAAATCCCTTAATTCTTGAAGAATATTCGATTTTCTCTCTCATGGATGAGTTCTTCAGAGTCTTTTTTTCTTTTGTTAGCTACCTCACCTAAAGCCACTGCAGACAGACAGTGGCTCCTGGGGAAAGAACAGGTATTTTTACTGCAGCAGAGGTGCTGCAAATCAGTCTGAAAGCCAACAGATTAAAAACACTGGTAACACATAGTGTTGAAATTAAGCTAAAAATGTATCTTCATAATAAGAACACTGTCCATTTTAAAATTCATACTAATCCATTTTAATAGTCTGTGTATCCTAAAGCAGCAGAAAAAAAAAAAAAAAAGCTTAAAGCACATAGTGCACAGGGATAAAAAAAAATCTGGGGAGAATAATATACCAATTAAATCTCACATCACTTGTTTAATTGCTAATTGAGGGCAAGGTGAGGAAAGACTGGTATTTAGTTGATTAAAACAGCTGCTTCAAACAAGGCATTTGAAGTTATCACAGAACCATTTCAACTGGAGATGAAAGGACCCCCAGAAGCACCTTGGAGGCTATTCTGCAAATCCAAACCATGACAGCTATCTCCAAATGGAGCTGTATTGGTCTCTTTCTTTCTCTTCCTCACTCACAGAAATTTTCAATGGAAAGAGTGGCTCTTCAGCTTTTGCTCTAATTGAACAGCTCCTGATTAGGTTTGCAGCCAAGGGCAAGCAGCTGATTACAAGAACACATGGTATAATGATTAGGAGACTGCTAAATCTGACCAGACTAAGGTGCAAGCAACAAGAATTACCAAGAAATTAATTGAAGGAAATAGGCTTACTAGAGTTTCACTGGAAAAAAATAATATGTCAGAGAATAAACAGTACTATTCAGATTAATTTGAAAAATTTTCATACATACTGTATTTCTTAAAAATCCAAAACATATGCTTTAAAATTTTATAGCCAAAAGGAAAAAAGTAGCAATTCCATGTTCTAAAAGATATATTTATAAAATAATGCTATTATATTGGGATCAATACTGTTTACATTTGGGAGAATTAATTTTCTTGATGGCTTTTTGAAAAATCATAATTTGTAGGGTGTCACTGGGAAAGAATCTAAGCATGTTAGGGTCTGAAATAATTTCTTTATTTATCTTGCTCTCTGGATAAGACCTCTAAGGGTGCAGAAAGCCGCAGCAGTTTTAAAATGAAAATGCCTATTTTGTACCAGACAGATATATAGGAGAAAGAGAAATTCTCCTTAAATGTCTTAGAAAATAGTTAATATAATATCTATAAAACCTTAAAAATATTTTTGATCTAAATTCTGGGAAGTACTTTGGCCTTTAGCAATACAGACAGGTAAACTGAATGCACCTCATGCTGAATAGACACCGAAGTCAAAACCACAAATCTTCAGAAGATCTTCCTAAGCAGGGAAATTTTTTCTCTGACTTTTCCATCAGATGGGATTTGAGACACATGGTATAATCTACTGAGGAGAGAACTGTCACTTCTGGCTTTTAATAAAACCATAATCCTCAAGCAAATTTCCCCTGGAACAGGGCAAGGCACTACAGGTACTACTCCTTTTGCCTAAAGGAGATACCTATCATTAAAGTCTCTGCCACAGTTAGTCACCTTGGAGGCTCCTTATAAGAGAAAAGTAGACTTTTAAGGCCTGCAATATATCTCTTCTAGCACAGACAGCTCCATTAGTCTTGAAAAGCATTTATCTTTCTCCACAGATAACAAATGAAGCCAAGATATATCAGCAGCATCAGAAGTTGTCCTCTCCATGATAAACAGATGCCACACACACAGGTTGAGAGACATCATACAGGACATAAAAACATGTGTGGCATGGTCAGTGGAAGCCTAGATCTTAAGTCTTCTGCAGCCAAAGGTGAAACAAGCATCAGTCCCAGGGAAGAAACAGTTCTACTTGACTGTCTTTGTAAAAAGCTTGCTAACAAATTATACTTACTGAAGTATTTCTCACCTTGTAAAGAAATGGTGAACATTTTGGAGATTAGTATTAAATTTCAGCACTGAAAGAGAAGCCCTAGAACAATAATAAAAACTTCAAAATGACTGAATTGAAAAACATAAAAGCATGAAGACAAAGAGGGACTGACACAGTCAACAGTCATTGAAACAGCTTTAAGAAGACTTCTGGAGACTATTGAGGTGAGTGACATAAAAAGACATAGATTTAGTTCTACTGAATTGTAGAAATTATGCACCAGGGAAATTTAAGGTAGGAAGAGCCACAGAGGCAAGCTGGGGAGGACTTGAAAAGTTCTTCTTTGATGAAATGTCTTTCACTGACCACAGACCAGTAAAAGATTGCTGAAAAATTCAATGGAAGAAAATCATGAGCAAAGGAATACATCAGTGCCCTGTGTTTGTTGTAAGGGAAACCTGGAATATTTTTAAATCTGCCTGTGAACTCAGCACCTTGAGCAGATATTATCTGTTGCAACACAGAACATCCTGATACTCATACCTACGACTGTAATGAATGATGAAAAATATTCCTGCAAATTTTGTAAGATATTTAATAACTCATGTCAAAACCTCAGTCTTAGCACCAGAAAAACATCCAGTTGTAAAAATCAGAAAATACCACAACTAAAAATAAAATATGAATTATTAGTTGAAAAATTAATGTTCAGATAATGAGGGGGGTGGGCACTTCCATCTGAAGACATTGTAGTAGCCACTACTCGGTTTCCATTTAGCACATATTCTGTGTAACAATATAACTTTTTTTCACACTTACCAACAATTTCACTTGGCTCCTTATTGTAAAGTTTTTTGTTCCAGTAAAGAAGTCTGAGAAAAGGAAAGGAGACCAGAACAACAAGGCAGATACCCAAAAACATATGCCCTGTGAAGGCTGCAAAATCCAATCCCTGAAAATAAAAACAAAAACCTAAATTAAAAATCACTTATTTTTCTATATTACCTACAGGGAAAAGCATTCAGCTTTATATATGTTAACAATCAATAATAAATATAAAGCAATACAGTAAGTTCCAAGTACAGTATCTGCTGTATTTCATCTGTTTCAAGGAGACAAGCCACATGAAAATGTAATTCAAAGAACATTGCATTACAAGTTACTCTGAAACACACCTAGTGTTCCTGAAATGTACAGTAAAAAATCCAAACTGAATCATTAACATTTACTTCTCACTTAAATTACTTTAAATTAATTTCAAATCACTCAAAGTCTCAGGAATAGTTGAATTTTAATTACCAGACTTTGTTTAAACTGGTGAAAACAGAAATGCTTACAATAATTCTATTTGAACCATTCTTCTACAACAAAAGTATTATATATCAATATTGTGTTTATTCCTCTTTCTGGTTAATAAATGAACCCAATTCTTTGTATTTTGCACAGTGAGACCTTAAAATGAAGGGGTTTTTAAAAAACAGAACGTATTAAAAGGCTGAACATATTAACTTCCAAGCAATAAGGATGCACAGTGACAGTTTGTCCTAAAACTTAGAAATTTGCCATGCTGTGAGTAGGACATTGGACTAACTGACCTCTAGGGTCCCTTTCAATTGAGTTTTTACATTTTTCCATGTTGCACACATTGTAGTGGATCAGGGTTAGCCTTTGGGCTGGGCTTTTCTGGAGCAGCCATGACTTGCCTGTCCAAAAGAAGTTACCCATGAAGCTCCAAGGAGGATCACATCCAAGGAGTTTGGTAGGAGGGAACTCTTTTATATCCAAAAACAGAGGCTGTCTGGTGATCCCAGCAGAGCAGACCTGTGACACCTGGAATAAAGCATGGCTCAAGGCCAGGATAGTCCAGGTTGTCCCAGCTGAAATTTCAGAGCAACCACTGATTTCCCAGAGACTCTGGAGAGTTAGTTGATTGTAGGATCTCCCTGTGACACACCACTATGTCTCTATTGTTCCCTGATTTTTAACTATGAGCTTCCTATAGGCCCTTTGGTAATTCCAATGCATATTAAAAACAGCTTCCCTTGTAGTATCAGCTGTTACCTCCAGTGTGTTAAGACTGTTGGAAACTTGCTGCTTTAAATATGTGTTCTTCTATATTGTCAAATGTTAAAAGAATTTATGTGGAAATTTCCTAGTTGAAGTGTCTCTGGTTCAAAAAAGGAAGAAAAAGTTTCTCTATTGCACCACAGGGCATAATAAAAAGACATAACACAAGAAACTGATGGCAGTCATAAAGAACTTTCATAGCCAGATAAAGATTGGTGCTCTTTGGCAAAAAAAAAAAATCCATAGCTTGCAGACAGTCAAATAAATCTCAAACAATAAATATGTAGACCTAGGATTAGAATTTGATCCTATTAAAATACAGGTTTAAGCTTCCTGAGGTAATATCATCCCTACTTGCTATTTAATAGTAGATTCCTTGACTCTTCTACTCTGCAGACACTGAAAGGTGAAACTGTACCTGTCCATTCTTGGCCTTTTGCTGTAACTTAACTACAGCCATTGCTTTTATGGAAGCAGAAGGAAGACTCTTCAGAAACTGGGATGAGATCATTTTAAGAATTTGACAGAAAAAAGTGACACCACAAAGAAAAATAATGTACCTTCATTCAGTTTGCCTACACAATAGGTCAGCCACTTAGGCGTCTTACATCTCTGTAAGACAGTTTTTATAAAACAGTTTTTACAGAGATTGGCCTCTGGGCATCAAGGTAAGATTCAGAGCTACAGGAGACATTTCTATGAGGGATGAAAACAACATTCATAACTCTAGGAAATTTACAAATGAATAAAAAAAGGATTCCTGCAAAGGCTCGGTGTTTGTGAGACCAATCCCCAAAGTATATAAGCTCCATATCCCCCATGTTTATTTCCTAAATGAAAACCATTGACAATAAATTGATAATAAATCTATATAAATATAAATATATTTAAATATATCTAATATATCTAAATATAGATATGATTCTATCTGAACCCATCTCTATATGGATTGCCTCTAAGATTATAGCCTAAAAGAAAAATCATAAAATTTTGGCCAGAAAAATAAGAACTTTAAACCTCAAAAGTTGAACTGGCTTTAGTTCAGAAATTTTCCAACTTTGACAGTGTGCCATTAAACAACTCAGGAAGTAAGAAAAATCATTATTGAGTTTTGTACGGTCTCTAAAATAGCAAAGAGAGGTAGGAAGTCAAAGCTATTTAAGCTGTAAAAACACTGAAGCTACACCAGCCAAAATGGAAATGCCTAAACCCAACTGAAAAAAAGAACTATCCTCTTAAAGAAAAATGACTGGAAAACAGGTGGTTGAAGAGCAATAAAATAGTTAGGAGTAGTCAGATTATACTCAGTACGGAATTACCATAATGAGGAAAATTACTTTTGCACTCAGACTAGTCTCATAAAAAAGCAGTGGAGATGAAACTTTTCTTAGACTGGCCAGCTACTAGGCCAAATATGATGGTAGAAATTCTCTGTAGAAATACACAGAAATAAAGATAAATGCTAAAGTAGGAAGTAAAAAAAGATACATAGGAACCCGATGAATTCTTGGTAGCCCTCAAGTTTAAATATGTGATGTCTTCGTCACATATTAAAGGATCTTGACTTTAAGGAAGTAGCTTATTGCAAGTAAATACAAATACAAAAAGCCAGTTGCCTTTACATTTTTTATTATCACACCTATTTCCTATTTCAAAGGAAAAAGAATTGTGTCTGGTTCCTGAAATGCCACGATGCAGAGGCTTCTCAAAAAAATGCAGAAGAAGAAATACATCACTTGAAACCCACAAAATTAATTTCTTGATGAAGATAATCAGCTCAACCTAGAAGGCAAACTAAAATGCTGAGGTCTGACTCATAGCTGAAAGGAATTGAAATGAGATAGAGATCACAGTACCCTGAAAAAAAAAATCAGGATTAACACAGCTTCATGACATAAGAGCTGACGTAGATAAGCCTTGAAAGTGATTTGCAGACACCATCACAAGAAGAAAAAAAATATCTACTAGATTTTTTGGCATCCTATCCAAGAGCTTATCCAAAATTTCAGAGGGAGTAGCAGGGCTGAGATTCAGGATTTTGTTGAAGTTCATAATATCAGCACATTGATCTTTCATATCTCTGAGATCCCTGGTGAAAAAGAAAATATGCTGCTCTGCTCTTACTGCATAACAGCTTTCCAATTCAGCTGAAACAAAATGTTTTCTAACATGGAGTGTGCCTATTTCAGGACAGAGCTTGCATGACAGGGTTGTCAGTGATAATGTGAGACTGGATTCAGCTCTCTTCCCACCCCTTGCTCCCAGCTTTCCTCCCCATTACCTCCTTGCCTTGATCCACAAGAGACAGTGAGTGAAAATGAATCCTGATCAGCCTTGGACAGCTGATGCCCTGTAGCCATGGAGGCTGAGGGCTACCAAATGCACCCCATTTTATGGCTGATATCAGAAAGGCTGAAATACAGTGAAATACAGACAGCTGCCTTCCTTGATGCTTTGGGCTGGGTGCTTAACCCCAGTCTCTCTGCAACACAGGGAATATGTTTTCAGGGAAAAGGAAGGCTGATTTCACACCAAGCATTGTCAGATCACTGGTAGCCAGCTGGCAGCCTCTTGGGGAACTTTAGAAGACTAAAAGATTTTCGCTGTACCACAGATACGATGGATGCAGCAGAGGATACCTAGGTCATGGCGCAATTGCTTCATCAGTTGCCCCTGTTCCTTTTCCCACACCCCAGAAAGGACACACAGCTTCTCCACAGAGCCTACATTCATAACCTTTGTGGCTGTGGATAGCACATTTTATACTTCCTGAGTCTTCTGCGTTGCTGGGGCCAGGATTCAGCATTGTAAAAAAGCATTAAAGTGCTCCCCATGTCTCCTGCATACAACAAAAAGTCATTTTCACAAAGATTTTCTTTTCCTGCACAATAGACTAGAATAGAATTGACATGCACAATAGGCAAGAAATATTTTTCTTCCAGGAGATTTCAATCTATGAGATAAATATAAAACATGCTTCAAATGTCCCTTACTTGAGGCTATGATGATTGTGTCAAATTCTTCGTGTTTCCCAGTCAGGAGAAAATCTAAAGATTTTGTTTTAGCAAGACAACAGCCTAAAGGTTCTACTGCCTACAGATTCAGAGCTGAAACAGAGTGGCAATCTTTACTTGGTTTATAGTTTAAAATGCAAAGTCAAATATATCAATTTCATATTAGGAGGAAGCATCATATTGGTCTCCTAAAATTCTAACTTCTTATCATCTTGGTAATTATTTTTTTCATTGCTTCTGGAGATGTGAAATTAAATTCTAGTAATTCAGACCTTTCCATAAGGAATCTGCCTATTTGGAGCAATGAGAAAGCAAAACTTATAGCTTTCTATGTGCAGCAATTTGGGGAGCAGCAAGTACTGTTTCTAGCCAGAATTCCCTTACTTAATATTTTAAAATTAATAAAATGAAGAAGAGCAAGAGTAATTTATTATTTCTACACTGGCTTAAACATCCCTTCTAGCTGAGTGACTAAGATCTGCATTGTCTCTCATGGGAGCTGCTCATGATGTCACTGAGCCAGAAACCACTGATGGTCTAACACAGTTACATGAAGATAATGTTTATTTGAGACACTGATGAATCTCCTTTCTTGTGTTACATTATACTGTTTAATGATTACTACATGCATAGATGGTAAAAATACTGAAATCAGAGGTAAGCCCATACATTTTAGTTCATGCACTTTAATTGCACTAATAAATGTAATTTTCTCTTGAGAAAAGGAATCAATCAAACATCAACAGAAAGGGTAGAGTTCTACAAATTGGTTAAAAGTTTTACCAAGCTTGTATCCAGAAAACTCAACAAAAATAGCCTACTAAACTATGGGAATCCATTTTACCAGTGCTTGAAATATCTGTAAAGCTTCATAAATAGGATTTTCTCTTTTCTTTTTTTTCAGAAGTACCTACTTTCATTCATAAATTTTTGATACCATAATTTCTCATTAAATATAACCAGCTAATATCACATCATGCTAAATTCCATCATGAAGGCTGAAAGTCTGTAAAAGGCAGCACAGGAAAACCTGATGTCTGTCAGTTTTGCAGGAAATTCCTGTCAAATGGCAGGAATAATTCTGAGTGGTATGCTGAAACCCCCAAATCCTCATCAGACATCTGATTAACAGCACAAGCTTTATCACATGCTAACAAAACAGTAAATAAAAGGATATAACCTAGTGGCTAGCATTTGCTAAAACTGCCTTTGCTTTTATGATTACTTCTTTTATTCAGATTTAGCTCGGACACACCAGTGCACATGTTCACTATCGCTTTGTTCACAGCATCATTTTGCTCTGGAGACCTCTTTGCCATCCATTCTTTAAAGAACTGGAAATCACACCCTATGCTTAGAGCACAGCAACTTCTGATCTCAAAGGTGTGTTTGTAGAAGTTCATGAAGCTCCCAAATACAGAAGATTTGCTGTTCAATCCTTCTGAGAGCAAGAACCATATCTAACTGGTTCATGCTCTATTGTGCATACACACATGGAGTTCCTCAAGTCTGAAGCCCATATTTCTTCAAAATAAAAATATAATTTTGTTAACAGTGGCCATTCTGTAGCAGCACTCTGAAGATGATAAAACATTAAAAAATGTTTTCTATTCACTAAACAAGTTTTCCATTTGCTCTTATCCTGAAATCAAAACATAAAAGCTGTTTTGTGAAAATTCTTCCAACTTCAACTAAGAACAGCCAAGAACACAACAAATCTTCCTCTCCTATTATGCAAATGTTCCACTGATTCCAGTCATGATGGTAGGGAATATGTCAGGATTATAAATTAACAACAGCTAAAAAGAAAATATCCTTTTGACATTCATTTGCATCTCAAGACAAGTAAAGAGACTTATTGCTACATTTTAATGAGCAAAATGTTACAAAAACCTTATTTATTCAAACATGGTTTAAATAAAATATTTTTAATATTATGCTAGTTTTCCCCAGAAGCTAGGGAGAAAAGTCTCTCCATCACCACAGTAAACAGAAAGTAAAACATTTCTAACACTAACCAGATAACAGCACCCAAAGTAACAAGGCTGCATTTCATTTCATATTGATATAAAAGCCAAGGTTTCCTACAAAAGTGTAAACTTGCATAATATTTTACTTGAATACTTTTAGAGGTTGATGTACAGCAGTAAAATTTCAGGAAGACTGGTAAAATTCTCCTCCTGACAGCACCTAAACAAAGTAGAAAACCAGATCATCTACATAGGACAGTTCACTATTCAACTTCCTGCAGGGGCGGTTGTCCAAGTACTCCTGTACTTACTGTGCAAAAATGACACTGAGAAGAGAATGAAAAGAAGAATTTCAACAAAAATATCAAGTAGAAAAAATTTCTAGAATTTCTAGAATGTCCAAAAACATGACCATAATGCTAAGAAGAGGTAAAAATCAAGTATTTTCTATAGAAAACACCGTAATAGAAACTATAAAATATACTACATGAAGGAGTGTTTCTAAGATGTCATTAATGCATTCAAGAGCTTCTACCTCTGAAATAGTTTAAAAAAAAAGAAATAAAATAAATTTTACTTGGTATTAGTGTAGTAGGCTCTGCTCTCCATGCATTTTAGACACAGAACTGTGCTAGCTCATGTTACCCTTCTGCACAGCACCTTTTACTAGAAGTAGTTTCACAAACAAGACAGCAATGTCTACATTTCTCATTCTGATCTAAAGAGAGCATGCTGGAGCAGGTGGACAAAATTAGGAATGCAGCTATTAGTTGAACAGCTCAGACTGTAAGAGGCCAGATGGTCCAGCTCCCTCTCTGACCTCTCTCTTGGCTTTATCCAGTTACCCCAGCCAGCACTCTCCCAGGCAAATCTCCTTTACAAGGGGTGAGCCCTAAGCAGTGAGGACATACCCCAGACCATGACACTCTGCCTCAGGACCAAGGATAGGTCTTTGACCCTCTTTTGTTTATATACATAGATATAATAATTGAGAATATAGAACAGAAGCAGTGTAAATTCTGTGACCCTGTGTTGAACCTAATCTATTTCACTACATTCTTATTCCTGTGATGCAGCAGAAGATCTGAAAATAATCCAGACTGAAAACATCTGGAAAGATTTTTGTGCTTGTTTCTGATACAGAATTTGCTATAATATCATATTTGCCAGGATATTTATACATCTGAGTTCTCCTAAAAATATCAATAGCTCAAACAAGAAAAATGTAACATGGTTTCTTTTCAATTGCAATTGCTTAATTATCTCCTATGTTTATAGCCACTTCTACAGAAATTATGAGTTTCTGAGTATTTAGGAAAATTACCTGCATGGCAAGTGCTAATTGTTCTCTTTTAGATCAGAAGTTTTAAATAGGTGCACAGATTTCGCATCTAAACTTTAAAACTTAGCTAGCAAGTTCTCAGCTAACAGTAAATATTGCAGTCTTCAAAGCAGCCATCCAAACTAGCCAACTGCAGGACATTTCAAAAACTTTGATGGCAAACATTCAGTTTATTAAATACTACAAACTTTCAAAGACCTTTCACAACCTGGACAGTACTTAATTAATTTGAGTGCATTCAATTAATTAGAAGAGATCTTTCTTTCACAGAGCAATAGAAACATAAGTGACTCCAAATGCAAAAAAAATCCAAAACATAAACTTAGGATTTTGTACTACAACTCCCTCATCCACTTGCACAGTTGTTTTTACACTAGCTCAATGAACACTAAATTTCTCTATAATTTTTTTTTTGGGGGGGGGGGTGGGTTATGACACCTGCCCAAAACAGAAAGCTCCTCCCTGGTGTCCTTACAGATGTGCCCATTACATATTTTAGTGCCTGTTCCATGGTGCTGCATGTTGGTGAGAAGAAGGGCAGATCTGCCCCATGCCAGGGGATGCTGCCCCTTGCATCCTGAGCAGACTGCCTCCCTGCTGCCCCACAGCACACCAGGGAAAGGGGGTGGCAAACTGTGCCAGAGGCAGAAGGAAGGCTTGATGCCCTCATGTTCAGGGGTAGCAGGGATAGCTGAAAGCACAGAAAACTCAGTAAACTCAGCTCCATGCTGATGCTGAGGGCTGCGAACACTTGCCAGTAGCGCCACAGCCACTCCACAGGGCAGAGAGACCCATGTGGGTGGGAAGAAATGGTGGGACTGGGATGCTCCTGCTGGATAGCTCATGTCCTGCAGCCCCATCCAGCACCGTAGCTTTCCCATTGGCACCAGCCACCCAGCAAACAATAGAAGAGCCAAGAGTTGGAAGCTGAAATCTGTCTCTGCAGCCTGGAGATAGCAAAATGTTGTCAGGAGGTGGGAGCCAGCTGCAGCCTGTGCTGCACGGGAGAAGCACCCACCCCCCTCTCACACCCCACATCCCCTTGGGCTGTGCTTGAAGGATAAAGTGCCTTATGTGTGTCATGGCTCTACAGGGGCAGAGCAACCTCTCTGTAAAATGTCAAATTGTCTCAGATTTAACTTTTGGAAGCAAACCTATACAGAGAAAATGGATGGATTTTCATCTTCATTTTCACATTTTTGTTTTTTTGCAACTTGTTGCCCTGTCTGCAGCCCTTCCTTGTTCTGCTTCTTTCCTCTCTTTGCCATTAATAAGGAAATCCTCATCAACAACAAAAAAAGGAAACTGGTATTCTCGGTCCAGATCAAAAAGTCTATTCTTCATCACTATTTTGTCCCCAAAAGATCACTCTCTTCTGTCTGATAATCCTACTAAAAAAGAAGTAGCATGGCAAAAAAAAGTGGATTATGTTCTGTTTATATGGCTGTCTGGGGGAAGAGAAGAATCAACATTGCATAAGTCAACATCACTACTTAATTTTAGTAGCCAAACAACTGCAGTACATACCCTCCTCCTCAGCTCCTGCTTTGAAACAATAATCACATTTGGAGGATCCCCAACAGCAGTGGCAGCCCCCCCAATATTTGTGAAGATTACTTCTGCAATCAGGACGTGCCTAGGATCAAGATTAAGTACTTCACAGAGCCTGCAGTGTAAAGACAATGAAATTAACTTCTTATCCCATGGATAAATTACCTTAAATATTAAAATGCACAAAAATTACAAAATGCAGTCATTTCACAGACAAATGGTAAGATTTTAAACATAATGTGTCAATAAATGTTACGTTAAAAAGCATTTATTGTGCTAAAGCAACTATAACAATGTAAATGAAAATTTATGGATTTTCTTTACATTTAAAATGCAGTTATTAATGCCAACAAAATTGAGGCATTTAATTCAAAGTAGTCAACTATTACAAGAATCAGACTACACAGAAAATAGCATTTCAAATTTTCACTGTGATACAGCTTCTGAAACCATGGTCCTTAAGCTGCACTGACCTGTGGAAAACTATTCTGGTCAACCACAAGCTCTGCACTCAGCAACAGTGATTAACTTTCTTATGGGAAGCAGTGGTAGAGGATTGTGCAGGCTGCCTATTAGCCATGAATCATCTATTAGAGACTTCAGCTTTCAGGCTAGTTTATTCAGTTTATTCTGTTCCTATTTTCCTCCTTCTCTAAAGCTTGATCATGAGTATTTCTATCTGGGATGAAACAAGCAGAAAATACACATTCCTTATGGTTAAAAAATTCTCAAAATGTTTTTAGCAGTTCAAATATATTAAATACTTCTTTGGTGGGATGACGCTTTGATAAGAAAAATTACTTGCCTCTTTAATAAGAAGCCTCTTAAAGTGCTCTGACAAACACAGGGGTTGACTCAGTAACCTCATGATCTGTTTGAACTCAGAGCCCACTTACGCAGAGTAATCTTCGCACAGATTACTCCAACTCACAAATTACATTTACGCACACACCCACGTAATCCGCTCTGTCCTGAACTACATGTTTGACTTTAAACTGGGGCTCTGCTAATAAAAGCTGAAAGTTAAAGTCACACCTAAGCACTTTGGAGTAAGAAACAACTGCTTTCTTCCTCTCAACTTATCAAAAAGTTCCTCCAGAATGTAAAGATGGAGGCCACCCTTAAATTATTGTCCCCTATATCTCATAGTCAATGGGGGAAAGAGTGTGCAGGAAGAATGCTTTCTCACTGCAGTGCTCTCACACATTTCCCTGAAAGAAGGGTTGAACTTCACTGTTTAGCCTAAGTCTGTGTTATTAAAACCTATATTTCAAAGGGAAAAGACTATTGCAAAAAAGCTTAACCTGATTCACTTACACTATCACCAAGAGTGCCAATTTAAAACTCAGAAAAAACACTCTGAGATGGCGTATATGTCAGTACATAAAGACTCTGGAAAATAATAACTGTGCAAAAAATACACTATTTCCTCAGCAGCATGAAATCATTCAGTTAAAGGGCACTTTGTAGCGCTACTGGTTCAAATGTATCAGTTTTGATACAAGACCACAATTGTACATGCAATTTTGACTCCATTGCTCCTTGATTTCCCAGTATTTCCAAATATAAGCTAAAATTTTCTTTAGTGATTCTTTCTTTTTGATGGGCCTAGTGGTATTTTAAAAAGAGAATTCTAAAGTAAGAGAAGGTTAAGCCCAAAGTGTAAATCCATCAGAACATCTTAGCTAGATGTCAGGATCTCAGTTCCTCAGTTTACCTATCCTGGTTATATAATTCCTCGTGTGTAAAAACATTAGCCATTTCCACTTCTCAATAACAAAGTATCTTGAAAATAAGCAACAGCCAAAAGGAGGTAGTTATTACTTTTTTTAGCAGGCTACTACAAAATGCAGAGTGAAACAACTATCATGTTTTAGGCCTTATCATAGGAAATATAAGCCCTAATGTTTGCAGAGTCAGTACGATTTTCTGCAAGCTTTATCTCCATGGCAATGGAGACCGCACAGTGCAACACAGTGAAGCTGCAGACAATGGCAGTAAGATAAAAAAGAATATGACCCCCAGCATGAAGCTTTTTGAAGTAAGCAATTATTTGGTTTTAGTAGGTGAGATAAAATTTTATTTTAGTTTTGATAGTGATTCAAATACAAATGTTTCCCACATACTGAGTTTCCCCTTCTTCAGTCTTACAGGCTCATTTAGCATAAAACAAGAGGACTTAGTACATATTTAGTACAAAAGTCCATTACTTAAAGGTGACTGCAAAGGCAGAGGCTCTCCCTTCACAAGGATCCACATGGAGAAGATAAGAGGCAACAAGTACAAGGGAGAGATTTCACCTCAACATAAAAAAACAAAATTATGGTGGAAACAGTTAGCCACTGGAAAAATGTCCCCAGGGATGTGGTAGAGTCCCCATCACTGGAGGCTTTCAAGATGTAATTGAAGAGAGTGCCAGATAATCTCATCTAGCTTTCCTTTTCCATGAAAGGTTGGAACAGATGGCCTTTCGAGGTCCCTTCAACCTAGGCTATTCCGAGATTCTTTGAGAACAGAATAAATGTTACCGCAGTTCTGACTACGGTGAAAGTGAAAAGCTTTTTATGCTACATTGACTTCTGGATTTCAGTCAATTTCCAAATTATATTTATCCAAAATATTCTGTAACACAGCTAAAGAAAACTTGGTGTTTAATAGCTCCAGTGCTGCTTACTGCTAGAAATGCAATTATTGATTAGGGTGTGGCAAAGCCATCTCTTTAAAATATAATCAGACAGAAGACAAATGGACCTTTCATTCACCAGCTGTTTCCAGTCTAGAATAAATTTCACTTGCAAAATTGGGTTTTACTGCTTTACACTGCATTTTAAAGAGGGGGCATATCTTAATAGAATTTTGTGTACTTTATTGTGATAATGACTGCAAGCATTACATGTCTCAGGATCATTTCTAAAATACACTAGATCTTTCCAAAACTGAACTGGATTAAACAGATTTGCCTGACTACACACAGGTTAAATTCAGGTTAAACAGTAATTTATAATCCCACACTGATTAAATGTAGCTGCATATAACATGTTATTAATTTACAGAAATCTGAAGTAATTAAATTCATGGTTGTCTGCTCAAAGTTCCAAATATCTAATCTCAAACTGTGCAATTAAGCAGTAGCCATCCCAATAACATGATCACCAACAGGAATAAAATTCAGATTTTCATATTCAAGAGAAAGTTGTAAGACAAAATATGGACTTTTCAAAAATTTGTTTGTCACTAATATTAGAAGGAATAACAACTTCACTAAAACATAATTTACTATCTAATATTGTATATAAATATCAGCCAGCAATTAATAAAGCAGCTTTAATTAAAAAATTCTGCCTGCTTTACAGGAGAAAAAAAATCATCTACTAGGGATCATTTGGTGCAATATGCTATTGCCATTGAAATATGAAGACAAGCCAGAACAGTTAGCTGCCAAGGCAGTGTTCACAATTTTCAGATATGTTCTCAATATTAATGCAAAGGCAAAAGACAATCCATTCTTCTGAAAGTGCTAGCTTTTTATTCTACTACAATAAGAGTATTTGAAGCTCTAATTTCCATTTAAATGATTAAGAAAACCTCCAAACAAATATTTTGCAGACATGTCTACTACTGATTGCTGGCTATAAAAGACCAAGTCCAAATCCATAACAATAAAATACCTTATGGTTACTGGAGTAAAGAGCAGCATAGTGGTAACATTGTCCAAAAATGCAGAAAGAATTGCAGCAATAAGGCATAGAAGCGTAATCATGGCCCACACCTTGCCTCGAGAGAACCGATAAGCCTAGGAAAAACAAACAGAAGCAGAATTAATGGACTGCATCCCTCCAGCTTAGATTTCAAAAAATTGTAGATAAAGCAACTTGATCAAAGTTGAACAACAATGAGCTCAGAGCATTTATTATTCCTTTACTATTACTCCAACAGCACCCTCTCCAATACTAAATAATTTGGCAAGAAAATAATTCATGGAAGTGGGCAAACAATCCCATCACACAAACAAAGAAACAAGTCTGAAGAAGCACCACATTCTGCTGCCAGTCATAAAGTGGTCAGTGGCAGGAGAAGGGCTGAGCCTCCAGCCTGCATGCCCAGGTGAACTAACAGGGTTTAGACCTCCCTTCCTCTCCACACCTGGGACACATTGCCCATCCTCAGAGCAACACTGCTGGAGTGACTCCAGAGGGGGGCCACAAACATGATCAAAACACTGGAGTACCTCTCCTACAAGAACCAGCTGGAAGAAGTCTGCATTACTCAGTCTGGCAAAGAGAAGACTCCAGGGTCACTTTCCAGCACCTAAAGAGGGGCAATAAGACAGCTGGGGGGGAGACTCTGGGCAAGGGTGTGTAGTGATCAGACAAGAGGGATTGGCTTTAAACAGAGTGAGTAGGCTTAGATTAGATATTAGTTAGAAATTCTCTACTGTGAGGATGGTGAGACTACAACAGGTTACCCAGAGAAGCTTTGGGTGTCCCATCCCTGGAAGTGTTCAAGTCCAGGCTGGATGGAGTTTCAAGAAACCTGCCCTAGTGGAAAGTGTCCTTGCCCATGGCAGGGGGATTGGAACAAGATTATTAACGTTTCTTCCAACCCAAACTATTCTCTAATTTTATAGTTGTGATGCTATCAATTACACTTTTCATGTAAACTTTTAAAAAGAGAATTCTTTTTACTGTGCAAAGGTCTGTGGCCACTTTTCATATGTGGTCATACAGTTAATGATAGTTCCCTGCCCCACTGCCAGGCACAGAGAGTTCAGCTAGAGCAGAACTGCAGTCCTGGGGAAATCAGTGAAATATTCAGCTTAATAGTGCCCAAATGCTTGTGTACCCTACTGGGGACCTTTAACATTCTCCTGTAGAAATAGAATTTCATTAAGGGCTTCCTTTTATCCAAAAGGATTTTTCCAGTATTGCAACATGACCACTGTAATTTCTAATATGATAAGTATACGCTGACCTTAGAAGGGCTCTTTAAGATTTTGCTTGGTGTGACAGATTTGAATAAATATTAACTTGATAAATCTAGTACCAAATAAACCCACCTTTACTGCACAGTAGTCAAAAAATCCAGTCTCTGAAAATATGGCCACCAAAACCATCTGCCAAAAGATGGGGAAAAATATAATCACTTGGAACTGATATATAAAAGTAATTGAATTATTACTCAAAACTAAAGCAAAGCAGATTGGGATACTGACAAATGGACTTCTTATCTGACACAACTTTGAGAATCTAATCACCCTTATATTAGAATATCCACTACAGCTGCCAAATATCTCTAGTTGATACATCATATGGTGAAATATACTTCTCAACATAAGCAGTCTGTAAATGTCATACCAGTCTAGTTGAATTTCATTTTTAGTGACTAAGTGGGCATCATACATTAAGTACTCAAAGTATCTCTCTTACATCATTAATCAAGAAGAACCAATAAGTGTCTTTGCTCTCTGCATTAATACTCTACAGAGCACAGAAGATAATGGCTTCAAGAAATGCTTGCATTTTCCCACATCTGGGAGGTCTCCTGTCCTTCTGTCTTTGCTCTAAACATAATATATAATTTTTTTTGCTTTCTTTTTCTGTGGGGAATACAAGGAGCAAGGACCAGTGTCAGGAAATAAGAAAAGCTCAGAATGGAAACAGATAATTGTAATTTTGTCTCTGTATATTGTATATTTTGTGTTATAGTCTAATAGCACTTGGACAATGTTTTTTACCACAAATAGCTCCAGGCAAAATTATTAAAATAATATATGATTAAAATCTCATCAGATATTACTTCTCTATTTCTGGCTTGCTTTTTTGTAGCTTCAGACAAAACAGTGAGACAGGAAACAACTCTTCCAGCAGAGTGTGTTTGACGAAGGCTTTGAATAAACAAAATTAAAAAGAAAAATGAGAGTGATAATACTTGGCCCTTAAACAAGTCTTTCTGTTTATAAATCCCAAGGATGTTTTTAACATGTTGTCAATACAATTTCACAGATTAAAAAAAAAAATAGTAAAGGATCAACATTTCAAAAGACTGTTTCAGAGGTCTGATCCTCATCCTTTTCAGTAAATTCCTTAAGACACAAATGTTTGTCATAAGCTGTCTGAGTAAAGTACAATCAACAAAGTGTTCTAAAAGGAAATATCTCTGTACTGAACGTGATTATTTTGGCACATTTAGAGCAAAAGATACATTTTAGTTACCATTCCAAACAATAATGCCAGTGTCTCATAGTCAATCCACTCGACCACTTTGACCATACTTGGCCTCTGCAATCAAAAAATACAATTACAAGTGAATGCCACCTAACTTGTGATTAGCTATGACTTTTAAACTCCACTTAATTGATGAACTATTTAAATAAATGTGATGGAAATTAATAAGTGTTCCTACAAGCTACATAAAAAGGACTCTTTATTATTGCCCTTACTACTATTATTATTATTACTAATTCAAAGTACTGCTGGCATCCTAATCAGTCATTAACAGGCTATTGGTTGGTCTAATTGTTCCTTCCTTAACATTACAGAAATAAAAGATAACCAAATTACATGGTACACTGCAGTTCCCTTTTTGGTAAAAGAACAAAAGCATACCAATTCACCTGTGAACAAACTGGAGGGTATTAAAGGGAACATAGTAATGATGTGGTTATCACATCATTACTGAGAAAATCAATCTGATGTTTGACTATATATCAACCAAGAGTAAGCAGCAGGCGAAACAAAAGGGTTGGAACATGCAGGCATGAGATGTAATTATTTAGGGTAGTATAAAGTGTATTTCCATTTACGTTTGCTTGGTAGCCTAACATTACTGAAAATAACAGTGTTAAACTAACGCTGGATTAAGCTGAAAATGCTTGCAGTCAGCTTCCTGCAAATCAGAATAAAAAAGGATCAACTGACGTTTTTGTACTCCCCTTGTCTACACATTAGTCTGACCTCTTTTCCCACCCCAGTGTCTGTCCTACCATTTGTCTTAAAAAAACACTGCTTTGCCATGTGCTCAGTAAGAACCGGGCAAGCATGGAGATTAATGATACCTGACACCACAGCCAGGGACAAAGGGAGCACTCACAGTTTGGTAACTTACCTCCCCAACAATAGCTAGGGCGGCTAAAGCGGCCAAAGCGCCCAGCATGGCTGCCAGGGTCCTGTGAACAATCTGCAACAAAGGGTAAGAATTGACCACAGACTCCTCCAAGCATCTCCTTACTATTAAAAAGGAGGTGGGGAAAGGATAAAACTTCATGTACAATTATTTTCTTGGCTTGCTTGAGGGTTTTTTCTGACTAGAGGATGGTTAATTACTTTGCTATTAAAAAAACAAACCAACCCACAAACAAAACCAAAAGTAAAACAAAATTAAGAAATCAACCAGGTTAAGCCTTGACTGTGCAAATGCTGCTAGGAAGTCTCATCTCTAATATCCAGGTAGAGAAGGGACTTCAGCACCAGTTTCTTACATCTGCCAGTAGGTGACCCAAGAAGGAAAGCAATTCATCTTCCCTAACTTAAGGATCAAAAAGCCTCGTCCTGTTGGCTTCCCTTCACCTCCCATGGAAAGAAAACACATGCCCAGGAGGTGATCCATCTCATTGTTAGTAGAGGCTTGTTCAGCAAGTGTGCCTTGAAAATGTGCTTTATTTCTCCAAGAACTCATCTGTAGTTATTTAATCCCCTATGTCTGGAAGATCACAGATTGTGTAAAATAACTCGGCTAAAGTAAGCATGTAATTAATGAAAATCACACCACAAAAGACTGAATCTAATTACCAGCTTTCACTATTAATGTGTTTAAATATTATTCCAACAGAAGTTAAAATTATTGTTGAGAAAGAAATAAAAGAGTCTAGAAATATTTCATTTGCCTCTAATTTCATAAGAAATATTTTGCTGATAACAAACAATAGGATGAGAGCATCTCAAGGCTCTCCTCCATGTTTCGAAAGGAAAAGGAAAAAGGAAAGATTTGGCTTTGTTTTTCTCCTTGATTATAATTTTTTAATGGAAATAGTAAAGAACTAAACAATTTATCAAATTACTAGAAAAATAAATATATAAATGACTAACTCAAGAGTTAAAAAAATTATCTGTCTTATTCTCCTGTTTTCCTTAAAAATGCACTGAAGATTAACCTATTCATGGTTACAAAGCAGGAGATCAGACCAAGATTTTTAAGCCCTAATGATCTACTTGTTCAGAGCACAGACTACAGCTCCCATCAGCTCCTACAGAAATGTGTGTGATAACCCACTGGCTCATTTTTGATTTCCCATTTCAGTGCATTGACATGTAAGCACATATATGGCCCTTCTGGTTCTGCAAAGGTGGGAAGCATTTGATAACATTCCATAGTTCTTCTGGCTGGAAAGCAGGTACAGCAATTACACTTTACAACTTTCTCCAATAATAGATGCCAAGCAGAGCTGTCCATTAGGGGAGGGGATCAGCTTCTTAGCAGAGCAAAGCCCAAGTGTAGGCTACAGGGAAATCCTCAGCTGTCCTCAAACTGAGGGTTTTCTCTTCGTGCAATCTCCACCCACGTTAGGTGGCTCTTTTGCAGTTCTCAGAAAGATATCTTAGGTTTTCTGAGATTTGTTGAGCTACAGATTTTTTGCATATTTCCACATAAGCACTTTTGCTGTCGCTGTTGTGTGCTTAATTGCTCACATTGGGTTGACTACAGTTTCAGTTTCCAAGAGTTTGCTGTCACCTATGGGTGAAATTTGCTTTAATTTTTGCAAAAAGAAACTGAACAAATTAAGTCATCTGTCAGTTCCTTCATTCCGATGATTTTTCAAGAAGGATATACAAAGGAATATCCTGAAGAATGAACAAGGTGCAAAGTTTTATTACAAAAAACTTAGTAAATGTACAACACTCCATTCCAGTAAACTATCAAATAAAAGTCATAAAGCCTAGAAAGAACACTTATGTAAACTCTGAGACCTGTAAATATTCAAAATTTTATATTCAGGAAGCTTAAGGAAAAAATAGATTACTCTCTTTAATTTTCTTTTCACAGAAAATAAACCCCAAAAAATAACATATTTGCACAGGTATTTTTTAAAACTTACAAATATAGAAGTTAGGAGGTGCAGGTTATGAGTTCTGACATTCTTTGAACCACAAATCCATCTAATACACATTTGGAGGGCTTTATATCAAGCAAAATTCCATTATTATTCTTTTGAAAAATACCACAGATGAGCCAACCCTTTTGAAGACTGGCAGGAGGATGAATATTTTTCAGGATGATTCTTGGAGTGTACCCATAAACAACAGCTCAGGTACAGAATTGAAAGAGCTTAGAAATTGTCGTGGGGTGACAGCCTTTATCCCAATATCGTGTGTTGTGTCTGGCAGCTGTGCCTTTTCTCTCCCCCCCCCCGGCTGTCTTGCTGCGGCGGGGCGGGGAAGAGAGGAGGGAGTGTGTGACCAGGCCCTTTGGCTTTTGGCTGCTTGGCTTGGCTAGCCGCTTGCTTGCTTGCTTTCTGCTTTTTGCGCTGTTTTTTTCCCTTTTCTTTTGTTCCCTCTTTCTTACCCTCCCCTGAAGATACTGGACCGGCTCCGGACCTGACCTGAGACGTCCAGGACACCCGGAGCTTGCGAGAGAAGCTCAGCGCCATTCACAACACAGTCTGTTTTCTTTTCTTTTCTTGTGTTGGGGAGTGTTCTTTTGTTACTTGTAAATAAATAGGTTTTGTTTTCCACTTTGCTCCTCCGAGAAATTCCTTCCCGAACCCGGTGTTGGGGGAGGGGTGGTTGGAGGTTTGTTTTGTTTTGGGGGGCTCCCTTTTGGAGATTTCCCCTAATTTTGTCCTAAACCAGGACAGAATATTTTTTGGTGGTTCAGTGGTAGAATTCTCGCCTGCCACGCCGGAAGCCCAGGTTCAATTCCTGGCCAATGCACCAAAAAATATTCTGTCCTGGTTTAGGACAAAATTAGGGGAAATCTCCAAAAGGGAGCCCCCCAAAACAAAACAAACCTCCAACCACCCCTCCCCCAACACCGGGTTCGGGAAGGAATTTCTCGGAGGAGCAAAGTGGAAAACAAAACCTATTTATTTACAAGTAACAAAAGAACACTCCCCAACACAAGAAAAGAAAAGAAAACAGACTGTGTTGTGAATGGCGCTGAGCTTCTCTCGCAAGCTCCGGGTGTCCTGGACGTCTCAGGTCAGGTCCGGAGCCGGTCCAGTATCTTCAGGGGAGGGTAAGAAAGAGGGAACAAAAGAAAAGGGAAAAAAACAGCGCAAAAAGCAGAAAGCAAGCAAGCAAGCGGCTAGCCAAGCCAAGCAGCCAAAAGCCAAAGGGCCTGGTCACACACTCCCTCCTCTCTTCCCCGCCCCGCCGCAGCAAGACAGCCGGGGGGGGGGAGAGAAAAGGCACAGCTGCCAGACACAACACACGATATTGGGATAAAGGCTGTCAAACCACGACAGAAATAAATTAAGACAGAGACTTAATCCCAGGAAAGCTGAGAGATTTAGTGGACTTCTGATCTAAAGACATTTTTAAAGGTTAAGTGAAAAATCATCTGTATTCATCTGATTGTTCTCTCACTTGAGAAAGGGCACACCCTTGTGCAATGACCACGGAGATGAGAAAGACAGAACTGATGAGGAGGAAGATGCAAAGCTTTTAGTGTATCAGTTTGTGTGCTAGAGCTCCCCACCTCCCATTCCAACTGCAAACCTTATAAACTCTTTGCAAAAAGGGCATCCACCATCACCATCATCTTTACTTTTGTCTGAAGAATACCTAGCTGTGCTTAGTGCAACAGCAAAGGAGAGGGCTCTTGCCTTTGTCAAAGGGACAGTAACAGCAATACAAAGTGCTACTGAAAACTATGCAGTACAGATTTCACTCTTTACAAAGCAGGATTCAGTTTAGAGCTCACTGACGTGGGACATTACAAGTCTAAGAGATGAACAAATTGAAAAAAAATAGGGAATGGATATTTACAGTATTTTATATAAAAAATTAAAGTACACAAAGCTACAACTGTGAAACAACAGTGTCAACAACATAGGTGTGTTGATAAAAGCCTCATAGAGTCAGTCAGAATAAGCAAAGACTAGGAAAGGCTACTATAGTAATTTTGTTCCATAATTCTCTGTAGAAAGTTCATCTCATGATTGCCTGCTGTGTGATAAACACAATGTGCTGAATGCTGATTCTAATAGTTTCCATACTCTTAATTCAGGAGTTCATTTTAAAGTAAGACATTAAAGCTCTCCAAATAATTTATGCCACAAGTCTTTTTCCTTGATATTAATTAACAATATACAATTGCAGAACTATAATGCAAATTGGATTTAGAAAGCCTATACCTTTCCCAGATTTAAATTTCTTTATCTATTTGAAAGTGCTTTGGAATTTTTGCACTGAGTTCATCAAACCATTTGGTAGACTGTAACAGCATCATTTTAAAAATTAATCTGAATTCTAAACCCTAAAACTTGTATGGTGTTCCAGGAGGCAAAAGAAAATATTTAGAAGCCATTTGAGTGACTACCTGGGTGCTATTTCAGAGAATATCTTTCCCAGCTGAAATCCAGGACACATGCATTTCTATAATGTATTTCTGAAGATACTTGGTAAATGATTTATCATACCAAGCATTTTATTTCCAGAAATCCTTTGTTTTAAGTCATAAATAGCAGTTGAACTATAAGTGTCAACGATTTTCATGTAAAGTTTCAAACAAAACCCATATTCATTTCTTATCCATTTTGTCTCCAGTGAAGCATGTATTATTGAACTTCTTATTTTACTGATAAATTAATTTACATTTGATAGAGTGGCAACACTGCTGCATTTCTACAATTTATTACCAAACCTATATCTACATATGAGTTTTATGTATTTTTCACCTACCTTCAGAATAGCTGAGCTCTTCCTTATAAAATCAACAGCCAAATCCCTCTTAGACTTTATAAAGTCTATAGTTTATTTCTTTATTCTCAGGTGCCAAGGAAGGAGAGAAATAAAATTTACCCTAGGATAGCTTTTTTTCTGACTTTATGTTTTGTATCTGTTCCTTTTTATGTTTTAATAAGGATTGATTTGGTTAAAATAAAACATCCTCAGCAGTGGAAGAGATTTTTTTCCAGTTTTTCCTAAAGATGATCAAGACATTATTAGCCTGAGTGCCTCTGAAAATGTGCTCCTCAGTCACATCCCTTGATGGAGTTATCTTATAATTTGCTGTCACGCATTTTACAAATTTTGGTGGCCTGCTATTTTGTGGACTATTCCAGTTGTTTTAGCAGGATACAGACGAAACTTCAGTACACTTCATAGGTACACATATTTGATTCACTCTTTAGTGGATAAAACACCCCATATTTTGGAAAATTAATGCAGAAGTCTAACACTAGAATCAGAAGCTGTAATCAAAAATGGAAATTGCAGAAAAACATTGGTAATTTAACTTTAAAATGTAGGTAATTTTTGCTAACTGTCAAGCAACATGACTGAAAATTTGGGCTTATGATAGAAAACAAGAGCAAATAAAAGCCTTGAAATACTTTGAACTCTGCCTTGCTGTAGATCCACTTCAAAGCTGAATGGCACCAAATTCTTAATCCATGGAAATTTTCTATATTTCTGGCAAATTTTAAAATTTGGACACATTTCAAGCAACAGACTAGAAATATAGGATGTAGTCAGATACAAAGGAGCTCAGAGCAGAAGATAGGGAAAGCTTGTGACGCCAGATATATTTATTTGATTTTCCACATGCTCACCTCTGGTAAAGAGACTGAGCAGTACCAGTTAGTGACAGCATAGTAGCATATCTCCCTTTCAGCTGGCGATGGCAGCTAATGTTTTAGCTGTCCTCACCCTCCTGCCCTCAGTTTGCTCCTGACACCAGCTCTGCAGAAGCAAGAACTGCAGCTCCTTCAGCCTTGGGGCACTGTGTTCAGCACCTGGGAACCCCTCACAGGGGATGTGCTCAACAGCTTGTGCAAAATGAATGATAACAGAAAATTAATTGACTTAGAATTACCTAGTTAAGCAGCAGAAAGTAAACTCTGTAGGGATTTTAATGAGGCAAAAAGGAGCTGCTTCACATAGCTTAGAAAGTATGACATGCTGGTGCAGTGGGCAGGGATGGGCTAAAGCAACTCTTGAAGTAAGCATGTAAGGTACACTGGTGAAAGATGATGTGCATCAAGAATCCCAAAGTGACTCCAAGTATCACAAAAATCCGTGACAGCAAGAACAGCTCTTTATATCTTCATCTGAAGATTAGGAAACTCTCTATATGTATTCTATATATGCAGGCATGAATCGTAAAATAACACTTTACACTAGGTTCAACATTTAGAAAATCTAATAATGAATCTCATTTTTATAAGTCAAAATATGTCAAAACTGCATCACTGTACATAAGTATGTCTTGCAAGGGAAAAAAAAATCCTGGACCAAAAGTTTACTCATTTTAAGAAATTCATGGTGGATCAATACTATAGTACTGCCATTTGCATGAAATGTGTGACCAAGACCAGTTAAGAGAAATCTGTGGATTCAGAAACACTATCATATCTTAGTACTAACATGCATTCTTATTCATTCTTTGCATAATAAATATTTATGCTTGTAACTGTGAAAATAATATTCCATATATATTCATATATATTCAATAAGCTCTTTTTAAAGACAAATACCAAACCTTAAATTATTATTTTTAAATGGAAACACTAGACTCTGTAGCAAATTTTATAATTTCTGAACATCTACTCAACCCTGAGGAAAGAAAGCACCCATCTATAATATTCTGCTATAATAACTATTTCTGCTTAGATAGTGTGCCAAATTACTTGTTCTGATTTAATGTCAGTGGAGGAAGTCCTGGTATAAACAACCCTGCCTTAGGGGAAGTCATGGAAGGCAACAGTTTGTCACTTTCTAATACAATGCTACTCAATATAAAACCTATACAAGATGATTATCTTAAATAGAAAGTGATTAAAAGTAACGCTATATGGTCTCCAAGTAAATGCCTGTATTAGTTCACTTTTATCCCTATGATATGTGTGCTGGTTTTTGCTGGGGTAGAGCTAGTTTTCTTCACAGGAGCTGCAAGAGGGCTGTATTTTGGATATGTGTTGAACATAGGGTTGATAATGTAGAGGTGCTTTTGTCATTGCTGAGCAGGGCTTACACAGAGCCAAAGCCTTTTCTGCTTTTCCTACTGCCTGCTGATGAGCAGACTATGGATGCATGGGAGATTGTGAGCCAGGACAGCCAACCCCAACAGACCAAAGGGTTATTCCAGACTATATGACACCATGATCAGTATATAAAAAGAGGGGAAGAAGGAGGAAGGAGGGGCATTTGGAGTGGTGGTGTTTGCCTTCCCAAGTTCTGTATGATGGGGCCCTGCACTCCTGGAGATGTCTGAATGCCTTACTGCCCTTGGGAAGAAGTGAAGTAATTCCTTGTTTTTCTTTGGTTGTATGCAGCTTCCACTTTGCTTATTAAACTGTCTTTATCACAATCCATGAGTTTTCTAGCTTTTGTCCTTTCAATTTTTTCTCTGATCCCTCTGGTGGGGGACTGAAGTAGCAGTTTCCTGGGACTTGGATGCTGGCTGGGGTTAAACTACAGCAGCACATTGACTAGAATAAGTTAAGAAATACAAGGTAAGGACATCTTACAATTCTTGTCTAGGATAGGCAGTCCTGAAATCCTGTGATTAAGTAACAGCATTAAGCTAACATCAATTTTTTTCTATTCATAAAACAATGCAGAGAGAGAATCAGGGACAGGGATAGACAGAGAAAGAGATTTAAGAAATCAAATTATTTCCTGTGAATAAATTACCAGATCAATTCATTCCCCTCTTCTATATCGAAAATCTGTAGGCTGATTCTGGATTCTGCAGAGATATTTGTTACTCCAAAGCTCTGTCAAAGGCTTTGAATGAACAAGGTGCACAATTTACAATCTTTTCAGAGTCTATGAGTTTTCTTCCTCAGCTATATCACTGCTGTTTGTAGAGAAAACTGAATGACTAAAGCTTCATGCTGATATGGAACATTGGATTAACTGGTTCTTAACTGGTTCAAAGAGATCCTTGAATGATGCAAACAAAAATATACCCTTGATGCATGAGATGAAACAAACAATTGAATTTTCATGCTTTGGAAACTTGAGAAAAAAGTAAAGCTGGAGAAAAGAACATAGAACTAGAAAGGAAGGGGGGGAAGTATCATTTGTAGAGATGATGGACAGAGGACCCAGAAGAGGATGTAATTCTATGAGATGAGGGTTGCAATGACTGCTAGATTGAGTTTTGTCTTGAAATAACCTCTCACCTCAGAATACTAAGGTAAAGAGGGATAAAAAAGTTAATATTTCTATCAGAAATAGCTAGCTAATATTTCTATCAGAATCATATAAGAGAGAGAAGTTTGTCATATCTATATCACTACAGTCATAAGTGGATGCTTTCCAGACTCTGCATGTTGGAATGGTTCTGATGTTAAGAAAATCCATTTTATATATCTCCATAAAACTCCAAAAGTAACATCTGATAGCTTGATAGCCCCTCTGAGTCAAATTTTAAAAGCAAATCTGTACTTGGTATGAATTTTGGGATTTTGCCTTGTTACAGAAGTGGACTGACACACAGAGAAATGAACAAACTCATGTTCTGTAAATCAGGGCCTTGAGTCCAGTCACATTAATAGAAAGGTGAGCCCTGCAGAAAGAGAGGATAGTGATCATTTTTATGTACCAAGGTACTCATTCCTGTAATAGTTTAGCTTCATAAAACATGTTTTGCATGACTTAAGTAAAGAGATCTGGTCATGAGCCAGTAAAGAACCTAGAAGGTAATAAACCAAACTGCTTCTGTGGGCCAACATGACCAAAGCCACTGTTTACCTACAGGCTGGCCTAGGAACAAGCTTTCAGTCTTGCAAGGGTCAATCCAGCTCTCCAGCACCTACCTCAGAAGCTTTGCTGAATCCATCCCCTTCAGGCACTTTGACAGCATTCCCAATGCACACCCTCATTCTTTGTGTCCTAAAGACACTTGTGAGGACCGAGTGATGCTCAATTACATTTACAGTTTCAGAACATTTTCTGAAACTGAAGAAGATGCCACCATTTGTATTTTCCCAGTTGTCTCAGTTATCTCTATTCTTGAGACTAATAAGACTGGGAATTTCTAGTAAACAAATGACATGGACCAAATAACTAAATTTTACCTTCCCAGTCTGAATTTTTGTCAGCCCTCCTAAAACAGTAGGTTAATAAACCATACAGAAACACAGCCATGCACTACGAACAGTAGAGCAGGCTGCAGTACTTACATTACTTTTACAGAGAACTTTCTGCTCTAGCTAGCAGTTCCTCTGGAGAGTCTTTCATCCCTGACATCTCCTGTCTTTTTTCACTCCACTTTTTTGCTCTGAATTTTTTTCCCCTTTAAATCATGTCATCATACCTTCCTTCAGGCCCACCACCTACACTTTCAGATTTTCTTCCACTTTTGTCTTTGCTCTTGCTGAAGGAAGACACCATCTGAGGCCCCAGAAAGAGCTGAGTGTTTCTCATCCCTGTTTGTGTGCATTAGAGGAGTTCTAACAACTTGTTAAAATTTTAAGACTTCATGGCTCTCTACCCCTCTGGTTGCCGTAGGCAGGGTAGAAGCTGAACGGCAGCATTCAATTAAGCTAATTTAATGTTCTGTTCCCTTTCTCAAACAGAAAGGAAGCACACCAATCCACAAAAAAAATAGTATGCAAGGCAGGACAAAACATTCATATTTGCCAGTCTTTCACAAATTGAACAAAATAAAGCTCAGAATTAGATTTAAAAGGCACAGAAATTAGCAAACAGGCCTTTGGAAATTAGTTTTTGCATTTCGTGTTGAAAATATGAGTGGTATTATTTCAAAAAATAACATTCTGTGAAAAGAGAAGCCTGACTACACCTTTCAAAGCAGACAATTCCATCTAGTCCTTAGAATAGTGAGCAGCACCATCCAGTGGCTATTTTTTTCCTATTTCATTCTTAATTAAAGACAGTTTACATGCTGCTGAAGTACCACAGCGCCCAAAAGGAGTGTTTTCTTTAAAACACACATATTCAGAGCACAGCCAGACTTCTACAAAGATAGATCTAACAATTAGGCAGGCAATAGTCAGTGTAAAATCAATATTCATATTGGATTAATAATACAAAATTGTTATTATATCAAGCTGTGATCCAGCTGGGGATTTTGCTTGCTATTATATTGCATTTTTGTTTTAATTGAAACCCATCCCTTCCTCGTCTTACAGGATTTTTCTTCCTTCAAGCTCTCTTCCCTTTGCTGTAGCTAGGGCAGGTAAAAAGGACTAGTTTATCTTACTGGTGCTGGCTCTGTCCTTTTAGACCCTCCTATTGTTAGCACTGTCTCTACTCTAAACAAGCAATAGAAATCCTGGCACCTTGGGAGTACTGATAAAATCCTCCTCATAAGGAGCAACTTGCAATGCTCCTGCACAGCAACTTGAAAGTAATTCTGATCTTCTCAAAATGTACTGAGATCAAAATACAGAGAGGTCACAGCCTCCTCCTCAATTAGGGAAAGGCATTAGGGAATTGTCTGTACTTCTTAACTGGTAGCTCAGTAGCAGGCTGTTCTCTCTGGAAGAATATATAGGTACCACTTGTTGAATACTTCACTCTGGGAGACAGGATAGATGGATCTGTCCTGTGTCTGGATCTCCAGGCATCCAGCATCTACCTCAGCAAACTTTAGTGCACACCCTCAGTTTATGTCCTAAAACCAGTTCTCGTGGGGATGGCAAGAGTGCCCTCATTAAAGTGCACAGTTTCAGCTGGGGAGCTAAGGAGGGAAATGGACTTTTGAATGGTAAAAGTGCTTTAGAGTTATGGGGACTCCAAACAAGATCCAAAACCATTTGTTGCCCAGGGCAGATGAGGTTAGACTGTTCCAGAGGAAGCTCAATTTCTATTTAAGGTAAGTTTTACTACTGGGTGTTATGTTTAGGTTTCATTACCCTAATTTAGGTTCTGTACAACCCTCAGAGTCCCGGTGTTTAAAACTTCTGGGTTCTTTTACTCCCTACCACCTGCAGACACTGGGGCAGATAAGAGGAAACTTTTATTCTTGGCCAGGGAGAAATGGCTTGGACGCTTATTAAGGAGAGTATAAGGTTTGTTCTGATAATCTGTCCCTGGCAAGTTTTCTGGCAACCCTACAGCACTGTTTTAATTCCTCTTCACATTATTTTTAATCCTAAAGCACATAAAATCCATAGCAGCAGGAATATATTCTCTCTGACAAAGGGCGAGGGAGTGCATCAGCTACTACTTCCTTTTTCTCATGGTCTTTTGCAATAACTGCTATGGATTTTCTTCGGTTCCTTTGCTACCAGTCTTTTGGGAGGACATATCTGGAGGTGGGAACATTCTAATCCACACTCTTCTCAGTCTGTATCTAAAGACAGATCAATACAAGAATGGGTGGGAAGTCAGAAGCCATGCTGACTAACTTCTGTGATCAGTCACATTTTCTGTTACTTTCCTTATCAGGAAAAAATATCTGATATTTTAAGATTAGCCTATTTCTATCACTCAGTGTTATGCTTCATAATAGCCAAGGACTGTTTCTTCTCTTTTCCTATTCTCTCTCTAAAGCATATTTTTTCTGATAAAAAATCTGGACTGTGTGAGTGTACACTGCCGTAATAACCCCTTATTCCAGTTGTAAAAATGTTTCCTACCAGTAAACACTGGTTCAACCAGCCTGCAATGACAGAAAAATAGTCAGACTGAAATCACATAAAATTTTAGTTCTCTGGAACCAATTTCTGGTTGTTAGATGCTATTAAAAATCACTCTGATATGAGTCAAAGAAATTAAGCTTAGGGGATGTTTATTCATAATTTAAGTTAGTTAATAATAGAAAAGTAATATGGAGAGAAACTGACACATTCCATTTCCATTAAAGTAATTTAAATTGTGATTATAAGTCCATACTTCATGTTAGTAACAAAATAAGCTTTTAAGACCAGATCTTGCGCTTTCAATTATTTGTGTTTTAAGAAGAAATACAGACATGTAAATGTCATTCAAGATGTCAGATCATTAAAATGCCACTTAAAAGATCCTGGCAAGATCTTTCTTAGTGCTAATTACAAGACAGGGTATGAAAGTAAATAATCCATTTGTGATAAGTCCTATGGAGACTCTCATGTGGAGAGCCTGGTTCAAGCATGGCATAAAGAAAGAGGCCATGAAGGTATACAGCTGATGGGAAAGTAAAAGGCAGCTGTAAAGCAGCAGTTCCCAGGCTTGATTTTGTAAATAACTAGGTTCTCAGGCACCTTTTCTATAAACAGCAGGATTCTCAGACAGTCTTCCCATAACAGTCCTTGGCTGCTCTGGGAGCAGATATGAAGGTTTTGAGAACAGATATGAAGGTTTTGAGAACTTTTCATATCACAGTGAGAATACTAATTTTGGTTTCAATAAACAACCATGGGTATTGTAAACAAAAGGAGGGGTTAGAGTTTTCTCTGTAACCTATCGTGAGCTCAGATTTTGTAATATGCATGAAGTTAATTAACACTATTATAAAAGGTGACTGATTTGATCAATAAATCGGAGTCGATGCTGATCAACAAAGATGGGTCGTCTCCCTTCGCTTTCAACACTCTCAGAGAATTTCTGATACTTGCTTTTTGGCTATTTTTTCTGATACACTTTCCTCCTATTTGACATGCTATTGGTATCTTATTTTTTCTTCAATTTTTTAAATTAACTTTGTATAATAAATGTTATTTTGCCTTTTCTCCTGATTAAATGTAATGTTTTACAAAATAGCTTTTAAAAGGCAATTACTTTCACATTTGCTTCTGTTCATTCAAGTATCATAAACAGCTAACACTGCATTTTAACACACAACACAAAACAAATATATTATTAGGGGAAAGTGTTGGACAAGGGCACACATTAATTCATTTCAATTAAGGAGCTCTATCCTTTAATAATTTATGTCTAGCATTCCTCCTTACATATTTCTAATTAATGCAGATTCAACATAGCTGCAAATGTGCAGTGAATAATTACAAATAAGAGCTTTATAAATGCAAAAAAAACCTTTTTTGCATACCAGCAAAACTTTAATATTTTAACAGATATTATAAGATATGGATGGGCAGATAGAGTTCTCTTTAGTTTAACCAGCCTATTATCCCATTTTGTCTAGATAAAAACAGGGACAAGGTGAGAAAGCAAAGGTATCTAACTGTATTTCTCTGATATCTAACTGATAGCTAACAATGAAATTTTATCTGCACTGCTTTTCCTTGACCATGCCTTATGACCAGAAATGATACATCATTCAGTTAATGAGCTACAAGTAATCACTTTAGTCACATAGCAAAATGCTTTTCTGGAAGAAATTATGGAAATCAAACAAGGCAAAGGATCAAATAGATTCAGCTGAAAAAAAATTTGTTTGGAGCAAGGGTTTATAAAAATTAAATTTTCTATTTTTTTTTCAAGTTTACAGTCAAGAGAGTATATGCATTTTGAGGATCAAAAATAGAAAAAGCCTGTCTGAAAATGCATTGTAAACTGATTTAATACAGCAACATCAGTGTAGAACTCTGTACATCCACCTTTTACACCAGATGTCCCTGTAGACCAATGTGAAAACATACTTGCAACCCATTTTAACCAGTGTTTCCACAGTAATCCTGAAGGGTCAGACAGAAGAGCTGAGATCAACAAAAGTAAACCTGCCACTCTTTCTTTCCTTCCTTTCTTCCTATTTTAACATTCAGTTTTTTTATTTCCTGTGCAGTTTATGCTTTCAAGAACAAAATTAAATACTTTGTGGTTTTCAACAAGTCTATAAAATGGTATAGATTAGATGAAAGCAGAAGCACCACAGGAAGCTGAATGTTTTTCTCCTTTGGGACAAGGGGAGGGAATAGGAGACTGAAATGCTAAGAGAGAGCAGATTGATATTTGAAGAAAACAATTTTCAAGAGAATTAACACCTAATGAAAGAACAGATGATTGCATAAAGGTAAAAAAAAAATAGCCCATAAACTCCAAACAAAAAACTAAGGCATGATCAAGGGAGTTAAAAGCAATATAAAAAATTTCAGAGATAGAGTAGCAGAATTGTGAAGTAACAGAATATTCATATTTGTGTTAAGTCTGAAACTAGAAGTCACTGGAAATTAAAGAGGAAAATGGGCATCTTATTCTATGAGAAACATATTTGTTTTTTATGAATACAAAACAAGGAATCAGTTTCAAAAGGAACAACACTGAAAATCAATGCCTGAAGAAATGAAGTTCAACATCTTGTTTTCTGAAGAAGAGCACATCCTGAGACCTCCGCTGTCTAGGAGGGGTGCTTAATTGAGACATTTGATGCTAACATGGAGGCAAACAGCTGCTTCAAAGTTTGGAGAAGACAACTGTTTACAGTAAATGCACTTCAGTTTCCAGCTGGAACTTCTTACTTGACAATCTTCTCCCATCATCCTGTATCTGCAGGAAGCAGGAGCTCTTGCACAGTCCCTGGTGACTGAGGTAGCAAAGACCAAGAGGAGAAGGCAAGAAAAGATTAAATCGTGAGGACAGTGGGGCTGAGGAGGCTGTGGGCAAGATCTACCATTCATACTTGGGGAAAAGGGCTGTGCTGGTGGAAATAGAGGCTCTTGTGATTTGTAACATATAAAATGCTTCCTTTTTCTTCATTTTTAAAGAAAATATAGCTCTAAAACTGGTTTGGATGTCTACTGAATTTGAAGCTGTATTGCAAATAATAATTAATAAAGTGCAGGAAAATAATAAAGACTGATAAAAGATGGAGAGCAGCAACACCAAAGTTAAAATCTATCTCTTTAAAAAATTAAAGAGGTAGTTTCGCAGTAGCATTGATTTCTTCAACAGTGATAATAACTAAAGGGATAGAGAGTGCAATGTGTTGAGAAAGCAGGACTTCAGGCATTGAAGTTATAAATACTGAATATGATGGAAGCCAGTATTACATATTCCAACAATATTAGCATCCACTGCCTGCAAGAAATCCACAAGGGAACCATAGACTCGTTGTAGCATTTGTCATTTCTATAGATAGTATGGAGAAAACTAACTAACATTATGATGCAATATACATGTAGCTTTCCACACTCTAAATTTCAAAAAAGTTTACTTATGAAAATCTATTTCTACTTTTGAATTTGGAGAAATAATTTTTCAGCCAACAATAGAAATCTTTCCCTGATATTTTGACAGAAAAAATAATTTAATGAGTTGTTTTAAGTCTTTTCCCTCAAAGTAACAGGAAAACTAATGCTTTCCTTGGCTCTGCTTTTCAGTTTCAAATTTTCATTTCCTTTTCCACATTAATTTTTCCAAAGCAGATTTTCAGGTTGCAAACACAAAACCCCCCCTTTACTTATATTTAAAACCTGATGTTTTTACAACTGCTGAAAGGTTGCATAGTTGGGGTTGGGGGTTTACGGGTGTGGAATTTTGTTTGGTTCAGCTTTTTTGAAAAAATAAGTTGCATTTAAAAGTATTAAGACTATTTTGAGGCTGTGCTGCATGCCTACACATACTTATAGAAAAATCTAGTTCAATCCCCCTCTACTTTTAATATAACGTCTCTTTGTTCATTTACAATGTACACAGAGGCATTTTTAGGTTTAGAAAGAAATAATCATTGCTGAACAACATAATCTAAATGTCTAAAGCATCTGCTGTGTTGTGTGCATCCATTATTGGTATTTGATTAGGTGAAGTTTTACAGCCTTACCATTTCAATGGGGAACGGGCTGAAAAGCTCAAAATATGCAATGGGTGTGGAAGAAAAATGAGCATGCTGGACATATGTACTGTGGAGTACCTTGTAGACTTGATTTCATTCATTTCTTAGTTTCATACTAATGTAAATCAGGCCTGATTCAACTCAGAGGATTGACAGTGTGGATCTCATATGAATTAAAAATAATTTTTTTTAAAAGTGCTCCTCCCTGTTTGCAATTCATTTTAAGATAACAGTAAGTGTTTTCATTTCAAAGAATTCAGTTTGAGTTCTGTGTTATTTATGATATGTTTTCCATTCTTAGTGTGATGCAATGCATTTTTATTTGATTTAGTACCTCAAGGTTTTGTAATGTTGCTGCAATGTATGCTAAAAGTTCCCTGTCCCTTGATTCATATTAATTCAAGCTCAATTTCCTCTTTAAATAATACAGTTAAAGAATGCCTAAAAGGCACTTATTAAAATATACGTTCATTTTAACCTGTTGAAAGTACACTAAGTTCATAATTTGAGGTACCTTAGAGAATGTAAATAACGATATGTTTTTTTATTATACTTTATAAAATACTTCAATACTAAAAAACAAATTTTCCACACCTTTTGCAATTCTCACCTATTTTTACTCTCACAACAAAACTGTAATTCTGTTGACATATTAGAAAACTTATAGACCCTAATAGAAAAACATACAAGATCACTGTAACATGAAAAGAACTTGGCAGAATCACTTACAATGCAGAACAATTTCCCCACATGTATCTTATTCATATCATTAGCAACACTGATGGTGTATGAAGAAGTTAAATACACATTTTAAAATTATATCAAAGCCCAAGACTGAAAATTCTTCTTGTGCTCCTCTTACAGCTTAGGAAAAAAATAAAATCCAAGTACAAAACTGACTTACTTCCAATATGATCAGCACATAGACACCTACTAAGATGATGGATGCTACTGTTACTTGTGCCTCTATATTTGCATGAAGGTACTGATGTTTCATGGAGAGAGGAACACTTCCAGACTCCTGCAGGAAAGCTTGAATGTTTATGAAGATGGTGCCTCTGGTGAAAGAAAAAGAAGTTTTGTTTATTCCTGGAATGAAATACCTTTAGTTTTATTTGTGCATTATTTATATTGAGAATTTATAAATATACTTGTTACATCTTTACTAAAGCAAGCAACTCCTCAAACACCTTCAAACAAACTGTGTCTTTCTAAAAAGCATTGTTTAGAAATTAAGTACAAACCAGTCTTGTAAATCCTTTCAAAGAACAACAAGAAGTCATCCTTTCCTGCCCTTCTGAAACATGCAGGGATAATTATTTTTAAAACGTTATCTTAGTCAAGTCTATGGAAACTGCTCCTTAAATGCATCATTTTTCAGTCTCTTAGCCAACCTGTTTGGTATCTGAAATGTTCTAGTTGTGAAGATCTGCTGATTTCTTCTTGAACTTAAGGGTAGAGACCAGTTGTATACCACCTGCAAGAGAGTCATATTCAGCAATATTAGCAGAAGTCAGTGATAGTGATATGTCTCTGATACAGGGTTTTATTCCTATTTTTCTCTCTTCTGACAATTTTTGTGGCTTTTTGTGGGTCAGGAATAAAATCAGCCTAAATCAGTTCTCCCTGATTAGGTTTGTTAGGGGTGCTCAGGTTTAATCAAATTAACTCATGCTCATACTCAATCAATGAAGTGAGAGACACCTCCAGGATGTCCTCCAGAGGGAGGATGCCAAAACACATTTTGCATTGAATATAGAGAACAAAATTTTGAAGCAGAAAGCCCAGAGAAGCCTTATAAGGCAAAAGGAAATGCAACTTTAATTACAGTAAGTTTTCTAATGCTGAAAGTGAAACACTTTGCAACAAGAAGAAGCATGGCCACTTAATCCACACAGTAGTGATAGAAATAAATGATAAAACACATCTCAAAAAAAGTGAAAGAGAGTTTAAAGACTATCACCTGCTGCTGGTGCCTCCTCCTTGATCCTGTGTCTTCACTCTGGCTGATTTGTACAACAACGTATTCCTCTGTTTGCTCATCAACAACCTGTACCCCAAATGGGCCTCCTATGTCTAACTTTAACAGAGCAGAATCATGAAAGTCAGTCAGATTCATAGCTATTAATAAAGTTGTTAAGGTGCAAATTTCCAGTAAAAATAGTATAGGCTGTGTAGGCTGTACAAATTCCAGGAAAAAAAAATTAGTCAATTTATGTTAAAAAAATACATTCTTCAGCTAAATTTCAGGAATTTTGAAAAAAAACAAAACCGATGTCTACTTTCTCACCAAGTAGTACTGTTTTGACCAAGTTTCCTAATAAAATAAGAGTTAAAAGTTCAGAATAATTATCTTCCCTAGTGACTTTTGGGATTACCAGTGCTTTTACCTGATGTATCAAAGATTTAAAATAGCATACAAAATACACAGAGAGACAGAAAAGTAAGGCTCTGTAAGAACTTGTACTAATGAAAGGCAGCACCATTAGCTCAGCAATTTAAACATCACAGAACTTGTACTGGTGAAAACAGTGTAGAAACTGCAGAGGATTTTGCCTGATTATTTGCTTTTTGGTCAAAGTTTTGCTCACAATGTTACAAATATCTGAAAGATATTTTCAACCTCCTTCAGCTGAAGTACTCACAGAGTGTATCACACTCAGCTCCCTCATCTGCTTCTTTTTCTTGAGATATCTCACATAAGATGTGGTCAAACTACACTCCTAGTCTAGTATAATTGAAAGATCAGCCAGCCATGATTCACAAATCCATTGGAAGTCTAGTTCTATTAGTTCCAATACATCCAGGGCTTTTTAAACCTAGTGTTGTAATACTCCACTTCTGGCATGGTTGAAAAAAGCATCCTTGTGGCTTGGTGGGTGGGAAGGAGAGGAAATAAGGAAAGCCCAAGATTTTTAACCCTTCACAGTTTGTTTGAAACTGTAATAGAGCAATATTGTAATTGTTTTGCTCCTGTCTGCGACAGGTAGAAAGATAAGGCATAACCAACAAAACAAAAAAAAAGCTAACAAACAAAAATAACTCCTTAGTTTTTCACACACATGTTCCACTGAAATCATGAGACTTGATGACATGCTTGAATGTCACCCTGCTTAGCAAGGCAAGCTGAGCAAACACCACCAGTGACACTCACATGCCATTATTAAAGAATTAAGCTCCCAAGCTTAAGCTTTGCTTAAAGGAATCACACAGGAAAGGATAAAAAAAAATTATCTCACATGTAACAAATCAGGAGCCAAGTCCAGTCCAAAGAATTTACACTCACAACCCTTAGCAAACATAAACAAAAATGACAACAGTTCTCTTCTGTTTCTGAAAGTTTTAAATACAATTTGGCATCACAGTTTTTCTGTGTCACTAGTAGATATATAATAGGAGTCTCCATAGGACCTATATCCATACCTTTAACTAGAGATATTAATTAAACCTTCTAAAAGGTCTGCTCACCTGAAGTCATTAACCCTACAATTTGGGACAACTTTTAATAGTCAGTTTTTCACAAGGCATGTAGCCACTTAGGTCTTGAAAAGCTTCAGGTGCATATAATTATGGCAGCTTCCTTTTAAGCAATACTTTTAAAATAAATCCTGTAATTACCTAGATGACACATTCAGGAGCTATTAGAAAGGATGTCTAAAATTAAACCTTATTTTTAAGAAGAGTGGCTCATTTCTTCTTTTCCTCTACAGATAAGGATACTTTTTCCATTCCATTCTGTGCACCTATAAAACCATTATAAAGAGCCATAGGAAAAAAAAGGGAGAAAGGTTCTCCTTTGATTTCAAGTGCAACAGAACATCATTCACCAGTCTGCATTGAGGCTCTTAAATCCCATCAGAGTTATCTTTTTCCAAACAATATTTAGGGACTCTGTCATAATTCCATTGTTACACTGCAGCAGATCACAGCCTTTATGAAAGGTGGAATCATAATAAACCAGAAGAAAACTTCAGACATGCTTCCATGAAAAAAAATATTTTTTATCAAGCTGCACTTCAGAATATTTTTGTTCTGTCTTACCTTGTTTTTATATTTCCCTTAAATTGCCAGAATGTGATTTCCTCTAAATTTTAATCATTCACATATGGACAACTTTTGGGAAAACTCTCTTTTTTCTTCTAATATTCCCTTTTATTATGCAATTTAAGCATGCTTTTCCTTTCCTGAACTTTTCTTTTGTAATGCATCCTCCAGTTTCCCCCTTTAAAGCAAAAATCTCCCTGGGGAGATTTACAGACAGAGCTGATATTTTTTATTTCACTTCAGCTAAACTGCTTCATTTTGATCTAGTTCTATTCTTGAAATCGCATTATTGCTGTGAATTAGCCCGTCAAGGGATTTGGGTTTGTGTTTGCTCTGTGAAGCATTACACTGTGGCTGTCTGTATTTATACCTGGCACCAGAGCAGGTCTGCTGCTCCCAGCTGAACCAAGAGCCGTGCTTCCTGATCTTGGTTTTCTGAAGAGGTTTTGAGGAGTGTGGGACAGTCACCTCATGTTACTTTATTTTTATGTGGCCTGTGTAGACAACATGATGGAATGGGTTGCATTGGCTGAACATTTAAACTGGTATTCATTCACCACAGTTCCTGCTCCTGTGCTTTGGACATCTGCATCTGATGGTTGCTTCCCTAAAATCAGTGATGAAAGGGTGCTTCGAAGATGGAATTCATGGCTTCATTTTGGACTACCACATGAAGATGAGAATAACTGCTCACGAGGAACATCCATTCTCTCTATTAGCTGTAAAGAGAGGCTAGGATGACTAACTCAGGAGTAGCTGAGTCAGTCCCCAAAATACCGAGTCCCTGCTCTACCCTCCATCATGTAATTATTTCAAAATGTACAGAGGCAGCCAAAAAGCCCTGTTTGACAGAGATTCTCTGTTATATTTGCACACAGATGGCTGACTTTATGCTTTCTTTAATATCTATTTGTATATCCTATTCTGCATACTGTAGAATGGACCTTGAGAATGCTATGTCTATGCATTACTTTTCAAGTTTCTGAGGTAGTTATACATCATTTATCCTGATTTATCACCAGGTCACTTATGCTAGTTTCTCTAGGATATCACCATTTTAAAGAAGGCCTTTTCCCTAGATCTCAGTGTCCATATTTGCATTGTCCTTAACTGGTGTTATTTCTGTATTAGTATTTGTGCTTTTCTTTTTTTTCATTTCCTACCCCTGTTCTCATCTCTGGTGAGTATTTTTCTACATCATCTCTTCATAACGTAAGTTAAACCACACACTTCTCTGTCCCTGTTGGCTTCCCCATCTGATGAATGCTCTATGAACTTTTTATTTTCCTCCTTTTTGGAGTGCGAGTAATCCAGATCCATTATTGTCTACAGTGGATACATCCTTTCTCTCTGCTCCATCAGTTTGAGAAGTTCTGTAACAAACTAATTTCTACAGCATTTTATCAATTGTGTCTTGAGGTTCTGTTTCTTGGCTGCCTCTGCACGTGGTCCTGGTCTTCATTCATCTATTTAACAGCTTGAACATTGCCTGCAGGCCTAAATGCTTAGTACATTTCCAACAACATTGAAAACAGAAACAATTTTTGAATGCTTTCTGCAAGGAAAAATTATGGAGGAGAGTCTGCCAGCACAGAACTAGAGTTACAAAATAAGAAAATATTCAAAGGGGGAAAAGAATTAAAGGGATTAGAGAGGTTTTGTAATTAATTACATCAATTTATGCTCCCTGGAGAAGAACCTTCAAGGAAGCTGAAAATTCTGCTAAAATATAACTATATTCCTTGCTTTACAATACTTCTTTCTATATATACACCTTTTGCACAGGGAGCGGGAAATATTCTTTTCCATGTCACTAATGGTCATGGCATGACTGCAAGTTTTCTAGTAACTTTTCCTTGCTCCAACAGTTGCACCAATAACACAAATTCATTAAGAAATCATTCAAACTCATACAAATTCAGCAAGGAATTTGATAATAAGGAGTCTTAAGTCTGCTTGTCCAGAGACTCCTCATCCATATACGGAATTGTTCTAAATAGTTCCACTGAATCCAAAGAAAAGAAAAATCTAGCTTATGATTTAAAATTTAACATATTTTTACTATTTATATACATCTTCTACTTTCTAAATTTGAGATCTTAATTCTGGACTGGAAGTGATAAAATCTTTCATGGAAAGAATAGAAATGCAGCCATGAATATGGCCCCTGTCTAGTCAATTTGGTATCTCTGGTTTTGTCTGATTTGGAATAAGCAGATACACATTCAGATGTGACTTCAGGTCATGTACTTTTATTATTGAGTTTTATTTTGAACATAAAGAGCAAGTGAGTAAGAAACTCTCTATGCTGGGTGCGGTGAAAATATATAATTTTCAAAATGTCATCCTTTGCTCAAAAAATTTAACTGGGGAGATATCAAACACCTAGACAATAAGATAGTCAGGTCAGGACTGAAGGACTTTAAAACATATTTACAAAAATGTAACATCCTTGGCCAGACTCAGGAAGAATTTACAGCCCACTCTCCAGGTAATTTCTGACAATCAGTCCGAAAAAGCAAAATGAAATTGCTTTGCTCACACTGATCTAACTTTTCCTCACCTATAACATGACTGGCTGCAAGTACAAATGTTGAGAGGGAAGAAAAGGTTGTAACTGAGGGGCAGAGTAAAGACAGAAATTCACACTTCAGTGAGGTAGATGTGAGATCCATCACACTGAAATGAGCTGAAGACTTACCATTTTTTGAAAAATAAAATATTTCTACTATTGAGAAGTGTAGAAATAGCTATAACTGTATGAGATACAAAGAAAGAAAGAAGGCACTGTATCAGGGAGACAGACATTTCTCAGTTTGCATTATTCCTTAAAAGCATGATGAATCTCAATGACTTTTTAATTTCATAAAATCTAGTTCAAGTCAAAAAGTGAGTGTCTAGTTCTGCTCCAGTTGTCCATTCCCTACTGCTGGACAAAAGCTTAAAATTTGCTTAGATCAGGGCAGTAGTTATTAGAAACAAAAGAATGAACAAAAAGTATATTTAGTACTTCAGAAAAATTTTCAAGTCTGAAAATATATGTAAGTTGTGAAGAACAAGAATATTTCTCATTCACTCTTTGATCACCCAGAGATGAGAGACATTTCCTGAAGGTCTGAATGGCCAAAGAGTTAAGAAAAATAAGAATGTTCATGTCTTAGAATAGGTACATGTAATTAAACAAAGAAATGCTGAAATTTATTCAGACTCTATATCTCTTCTTCTATCATCTTAATGACTAAAGATGTTCTCCCCTTAACATACAGCCTTTGAACAAAAGATCTGAAAATGCTTCACACATTTTACATCAACAGTGACACTGAATCTTGCTTCCTGCAGAAAGGGTCCTCAAGTCAGGCTTCAGTATAAACTTCCTTCTTTCTGGTATTATAGAGCTGACTGTTAGAATTTAAAAACTAATAAATCCCAAGAATTTATGTTCAAAGAAAGATATTACCAATAAAAGCTATACTAAAATCATTGAATTTGTGCCTGGTGCCTATACGGAAATCAGTATTTAAACAAAAAAACCAAACCAATCACACACAAAATTACAGACTCAGAAAGCTTCTATTAATTCACAGGGGGCAAGATGTTGTTTCCAGAATCTGCAGCCAGCACGCCTCTGTGTTACATGCCAGATTTGTACCCATGGGGATGGACAAAGCCATGGGAGATGCATGTGTGCTAATAATAAAGAAGGTAATGGGAAGAAAAAATGCTAGAGTAAAACCAAACCAGAGATACAGGTATAGGAACACAACCAGAGATCTCATCCGAAAAGCAGGTCACCTCCACACCAGCTATTGAAGGCCTCTCCAAGCACCAGAGAAGGAAAGTCCTGCCCCTAAGCAAACCTGAGATTTCATGGGCATGGCAGAAAAAACCAAAAAAATCCGGGCGACACTACGATGACAAAGGACATGAACTCCAAAAGTAATCACTCAATTTGTTTTTTAAAAATATTTCACACTTTGTTTTGTCTTTTTGAGTGTATGGAGATACATTGCATATGTGAGCACACACTCACAACAGTGTGCTTGGGCATTGCTGGAAATAAACAGATCTGTGAGGAAGGAGCTCAAAAAAAAAAAAGAAAAGAAAAGTGGTTAATACCTATTCAATACTTCTAAACAGCTTTTGAGGCAGAAGCAAGAGGTAAAGTTTGCTCATTTGCAATTTTGGCATCATATGAGCTAAGATACTGATTTTCCACCTGAAGTCTCATATGATAACCTCCAAGGGTTTTGTGGCAAGGACTGCTGCAGCACACCTGCAAACCTACCATTAAAATCTTGTGGTCATTCAGAGAGTAGCCCATAGTGTCCATTGGGAGCACTGCAATCTGTCAGCCAGCAGAAATTGCATCTTCAGCACTGCTGGCTGAATGGTTAACATTACTTAGGACTAGCCAAGAAGGGGAATCCTTTTTTCACTATGCAATAAAGTGGAAGGCAACCACATGAACTTACTGCTGAGCAAATGGAGACTGCCAGCGACAGTAAGACGACATTCAGGGTGGCTGGTGCCTTTTACAAAACTCTTTTAGAAAGGCAATCTTTCTCCTTGATTCTTCTACTCGAATTACTACATCATCTTGAAAAAGAAGCTTGGCTTTCCTGGATTGCTTGCCTTTCACTTTTCCCCAGCTCACTGACATCAGACAGTAGACAGAATATCTAGTTTTCAAGACACATTACACAAACTAAAAAGCTCTAGTTTTGGGTTTTTCAAGTAAGACATGGAAATGCTATATTCTGACTGTCTGACAGCTATTTGTCTCAAAGTGTCCTGACATGATAGGTAAAATGCAAAATTCAGGAACATCTCTTCGTCTAAAATCCCAGTCCCAAATGCAGCTCCCTGAAACAAAGGGAATATTTGGTTGCAGAGCTGATTTGTACAATGCAACAGCTATGGGTCCAACCCAAATCTGAAAAGAGAGGAAATCTTCAATTTATGCTACGACAGTTGACTAAAACTTGAGCTCAAAGACCCTCTTTGAATTCATTCTCTTGGCAGATAAGGCTGTGACAGCTGTGGTGCTGTTCAACACTACACCCCCATAGGAACTTTTAACAACAGTTTCAAGAGGGACCAAAACCACTGATGTGAACAGGATATTGATGGGAGTTTACAGCTGAAGTTGTCATTTGTCCTACTAAAAGTCCATTTGCTTCCCTTCAAAAAGCAATCTCAACTTTTAATTATAAACTGCCCTAAAGCACTAACATTTTCTTCCTCATTTACCCTATTAATTAGTGCATTATATAGTGTCATTATTGGTGACAGTGAGAATGCTAATAATTAAATCTATTTAAAATGGACTCTCCCTGCCCAAAGCTATGGAGCTGACCAGTTATATAGAAGAACAGAGCATCTCAAAAATGAAAACCTACTGCACCTTTTCAAAACAAGGGACCTTGCAGGAGCTTGTGAAACGTATCTATAGGTGCATCTTCTTTTAACACTTGTGAAATAAGAGCCAAGAATATTTCAGATCAGACTGATTTAACTAGAAATATAGTGGGAAGAATAAATGTAACTAATTTACAAAAATTTTTTTGTTTACTAACTGGATGTTGAAGCCTCAAAGACTTTTCACATTCAGATCTGCATTGACCTATGATGACTAATTTTTATTTGGTGCAGTTCTGTTGCTTCTTCTTCTAAACAGTTGCTTGGCCCGACAAGTGCCAGTCAGTACAACTTGGAGAGGGAGTACTTGGGCCAGTGGGAAGGACCATTCCAAATGCAGCCAAGGCTCTGAGATCACCCTGTCCTCTCAGGGTGCAAGAGAGGAAACACACATCCTTTCAACTGCTTTATCAATGAAACGTCAGATCCCTTTTTTTCCAATGAAAGAAGGATACAGAAGCTTTCCAGAGGCGATACAGCCAACATCTGCCAGGGCATACCTTGATCTGGATAAATGCCAAATAAAATCTAGGGCAAGGATAAAGAATAAACATTCATTAGTAACACAAAAACTGCCAAAGACCTGCTAAACTTATCTGAAATAAAGACTCTTTGCACATTCAGTTGTGAGATCGTTTCCGTATTTTTAAGTATAATTCCACCACAGTTGAAAAGCATCTCTGGGATACTTAACAAGGGTAAGTAATATTCCTCCAGTTAATTTACAGCCAAAGTCCCATATTTTATGCACTTTTTCAAAATGTCTCTTAGGTCAACCTTCAGGATCTGTCTGGAGAGCAGCACCCATACCTGGGGAAATGCAGAGTGTCATCTATTCTCTTCCTGGCACAGAAGCCCTGCTACCCCAAAAGGAATTCCTCACAGCCACTAAAAAAAGAAACTCCAGCTTTTTAAAATTTTTCTCTAGACTTTCAGTTGAAGATTTTGCTGAATTTGAAGATTTTGCTAAGGGAGGGCAGCACTTTGGCCACCTGAAGGAGATGCCAATCTCCTCATCAGCTTCTGCCTTTGACACTGAAGCGCTGTCATTGCTGCAGCATCCTCCCAAGCACAGCTTTCCCTGTGAGCATTCCTCAGGTGTCAGGATCAAAAGATACATCCTGAATTCAAAAAGCATCCTTAAGGGACCTACAAATTTGGGCTTAAGCTGCTTCTTCCTCCAAGTCAACTGCTTACCCAATCACATTGTCCCGAGAGGTGACAAGTGCACCAAACAGGACTATGAGTAGGCATGAAGCCCTGTACAGTATTGTCAGTTTTTGCCTCAAGACATTTTCTGTGTGCTAAGAGAAAATATCATAGCTCATTTTGAACTTATTCTAAAGAAATGGGGGCCAGGGGAAGACTAAAAATTCAATACTTACAGAGCAGACAACTACGAAGATAAAGAGGCCTGAAACTTTCAGGAATTTGAGACAGCATCTGAAACACAAGGAAACACATATTTACGATCTGGCTAGTTTAAGAACAACCTTTCCTATTCTCTTAACAGCTCTGACATTTCAGAAACACCATGGTAAGCACTTATGGGTGATAGTACATCACATCGGAGTGCAGACACAACAAAGCAAGGTCAGCAAGGGTTTAGGAAGCCTTGGTGACCATCAGGGCTCCTGCACCAGCTCTGCTCACAAATGGATCTCAGTGGACAGGAAGGAGGATTTGTCCCTTGGAAAATCTAAGGGAAGGCTGCAGAATGAGCTGGTGCTGGATGCTGGAACCACTTGTCCACTACTGCTGCTGGCCCCTGGGAGACCCTAATCCCCCTCAGGTGATTCTTGTCTCTCCCAGAGAGGCGAAGGAGCACTGCTATCTCAGGGAGGTGGCATGGCTGTGCTGAAAACACAGGTTGTTGCATAGACAGATGGTGTCAAGAGAGAATTCCTCAAAACTGGACTTATAATACACACCCTGAAAAGTATTAGGAAATGCAGTTTGAAGACAGGAACAAGATGTTAGAATCTTCTGGGTTTAGCAGTGTCTTTTAAAACCACATATACTTCATGACCATACATCTACTAACAAAACTGATTTTTTTTTTCCCACGGCATACCTGTGCCCATTGAAGGAATGCCCTGTTCCGGAAATGAGATGCCACAAAATATTCTGAATCGTTCAAGCTTACTACTGAGTGGGTTAGGCAAGAATAACTCTAAATTAAAGTGTGGATATTGAAGATGCATGGTCATGAGAAAGAAATCTTAAGATTTAACATTTTAAATTACCATTTTTTAATCTTACTGAAAAGACAACTCAACTAAAAATTTTCTGACTGCCCATCAATATGTTATACTGATGCCTTAATTTACAGAAGCCTTTGTGTAGGTTTGACCTCGTTAGATATTTTCATTTTGAAAGCATCAATATTCTTATTCTGTTTGGGTTTTTTTCAAGTAAACATTCCAGCCCTGGTTTTCTGACAGAATGACAAATGCAGGGCTTGATTTAAACCTGATGACAAGCAAGAAGGAAAGCATTTCAAGTTACCAGGATAATTAGTTGAAAAACAAAGAGTGCAATAAAAAGCTGCATTGACAGATGCAACAGGACAAAATATTAAATCAGAATAGTCTGAAGAATGTTAGAAATAATTTTTAATCACATTGGAAATAAGTCCCTAAATCAATTCATTGACAAAAAGCAACAGAAATTACTGGAGACCGATTTTTCAAAAACACTGTTTTCCAAAGTTTCCCCCCTCTCTAGAATTGTCCAAGCAGCAGAAAATAAAAACCAGCAGCGAATAAAAATGTCTTGTCACAAACTGGTACAAAGGGGCTAAAGTCCTCTATTTAATACAAGTGGTAAAACTTTACCCAAACTTTGCACAGTGTGAAAATCTAGAGAAGGAGGAAGAGGAAGCAAGTTAGGCGGTTTCTTCTAGAAATTCCAAGTAGCCCTGATCTACTGAGGGCAGAGAAAGGAAGAAAGTGATACAGGCATGAAAAGAAAGGAATGATGACACAAGCCATTTATTAGCACTTCATCACTGATAACGTCTTTTGGTATTATGTGATTTATGGAAAATAGTGACAGTTTAGTCATAGATCCTCTATCCTGCTGGTCAATTCTGTCCATCTTTACATTACAGTTTCCTTCTGGAATTTTGAGAATTTATTAGGTTATGAATTAATAAATTTTAATCCAGACTAGTTTAATTTTTATGTACTTCATATTTTTTGTTTTCATTTTGGACTTACAATTTATGATAATAAAGTATTATTAAAAACATTTTGATTTTAAGACACAAGTGAAATAAAATATTAATTAAGCATTTATAAATTAGTAACCAGTTGTTTGTAAATAACAGAAACTCATCCAAAGGAGCTGGCAAGATATAATAAAAACAAGGTTTTGGAAATGGTTTTAATAAATACAGCATTTAGAAGGGTCTTTTCCTCCCGTCTGCTTGTTTTCATGACATTTTGTATTAGGGAAGCAGCATTTTTAACAGCTTACATTTGAGACATGATCAGCTTTGGACTCACCCGTGGTTCACAATCTGTCTCTTCCTACAGTGCTAATCTGGCACAGTGATGCAAGTACAAGCCCTGTGCCAAATCCTATGCTCCATATATGATATATGCCTCCAGTACAATCCTATCTGACTTCAGTTGGAAATGCATGGAGTATAAATCTATGAAGAATTTCACCCTCTCTTCTAAGCCAAATGATTTTTGATCTGATCTGCATATGGTGTTGGGCAGTTTAGCATCATTTGTTATCTCAGCAGTGCTGTGCTAATTTACAACAGCCAAGGAGCTGATCCCATATGTACAGCCTGCACTATAGCAGTGAAAATATTTCAAGGGAACTTCTGCCAGAAAAACTTGCTCCTCTCCAGATTATAAATCTATGCTGTACTGGAAACAATGGATTTCACACTCCCAATTGATACCTTTGTTCCATCAAACACCAGGGAAATCTACCACAAATGTGAAGAAAAACACCTGCCAACCTTCTTTGCATGTGCTCACATTGCACTAATTGCAGTCATTGGAATTCTCTTGCTCCATTTGCTCAGCAGCAGAGCGGGAGAGCACAAAACCATATGCACAGTGAGAAGAAAACAATTGTGAAGTGATAAGCTAAAACAACATACAGATTGGGAAAAGACGCACTGACATTCTGCTGGAAAGGGGCAGCAGATCAACAAGGAGATGCAGACCTGCAGTGCTGGGCTCCATGAAAACCCTGCAGAGCTACCTACAGACACCAAAACAAACTAGAAGAAACATTGAACCTCTAGAGAGGGCAGAGGGAATTAGTATCCAAGATTAAAGGTTCTGCTAGTTAAACCCCCAGCAAAAATGTCCCAAGAAAATCTGAAGTTATGCTCTTATCATATTGCTATCTTTTAATATATTAACAGGTTCAATTTCCTCCAGCCATAGCCCTAAAAGACTACTTTGGGGTAAAGAATGAAGTATATTAATGTTGTCCAAGGTGGAAAAATGCCCAGTTATATTTTGCTTTGTGCATATGTGAAAAGCTACTGTAATGACTACAGAAGAACTTTTACACACATATTTTAATTAAAGTGAAGCAACAAAACACTGAAGAAAAAAATGCTGTGGAATCAACTACAGATCTTTTAAAAAATGGTTAAAAATAAATATTAAAAGCAACATAGAAGGTATTGAATTGCAAATTTAGAATAGGTAAATGATTGATTCTTCTTAGAAGAAGGGGCTATTGATCATTATGGAGAGTCCATAATCAGTTTCAAACTACATACAGTCTAAATACGGAATCCTATTCTATTAATTTACATAAAATAATTTTCTAGATATCTATGTGTAAAAACAAATACATGCAGAAATTTAAAAAAATAATGCTTGAATTCAGACCTCATCTTTGATAAATTTAACTTGACATGAAGGTTGTCCAATATTTCATATTTCTCAGAAGAAGCAGATCTGGGAAAACTTGTCATTTCACTTTCCAGTTGAAACCTTTGCTCAAATTCTGCAGAGTTGTTGTCCCATGAATCATCATCTGTGGTAAAATCTGGATTATGAAGAGCCATACACTGCAACCTGTCACACATTTTCAGTAAACATAATAAAAAAAACAGGGTTTTATTTCAACAGGTAGTAGATGCAACTGGCCTTGCAGAACCTTACATTCACTCTGAGAGATTTTTATGGAAAATTTCATAGAAAAATATTTATTCAGTACAGACCAAGCTTCCCTTGGTGACACAGTTGAGTAGACTGGGGATCAAGAGCAAAGACCCATGACATTTAGGTGCACCTGAGAGTACAAGTTCTCTGACACACCAGGCAGATGTATTTCAGGATCTGGTGTGCAAGCTCCATCGTGAGGGCCTTCCCTATAGTTCTGCTGTGTCTTTCAGTGCACTTATGTAATAGTAATGGAGGAAATAAGAGCACAGAACCTACAGCTGTCTATGCTTAGGGCTCTCTAATGACCCTGACCTCACACCTTACATCCTTCCCTTTTTTCAGCCCCTTCTCTGCTACCAAGGTCCTCCAGAGTAATCCTCTGCTTACAGTCCTAGCTATTCCCTTTATTTCCCAGCAGGTTTGGTGTTAGGATATAAAAAAGAACCATATGCAACTAAATAGAAGAGAACTTAGAAAAAAAATATTTTGAGAAAAATGAAAGTAACTCACCCATTTTCCTCTGAGGAAACCTTCAGTAGTGGTGTCTTCTCTGTAAAAACAGTGTTTTTTGACCTTGAGCTGAATAATTTTGAAAAATTGAAGTGATATCTTTGGAGGGAGAAAAGAAAAACAGAATACTAAGTCTGCAGCAAAATGATTCACTTAAGATCTACAGAATATTTTGCTACAAGCCCATCTAATTAGTTAAATATTCTTTAAGAATGGTGTTGACCTAAATTAGGGTTTTCATTCATTAAGTCTGAACTAGTCATGGTAGTTACCTCCTTATACTCACAGGGGACTCATTCATTTAAGTTTACCCTAGCATACTTCATAAAATATGAGATAATAGAAGAACTTATTCATTTATTATAATAAATGCTATTTGAGACATGAGTCATCAAGTACAAATCTCTAAATCAAATCTCACAGCAACCTTGGTACTCTTGGTATTGGGGAAGAAAACCTGAATACATGTACTTAATTTCTGCATTTCTGCAGCACAGTCCCTTCCAAATGGTTTCTGTCAAGTCTTGGTCCTGGTGTTGCAGATAATTAAACAGTGTGAGCTACTTCTTGCCATATTGCAGCTTAGCATTGTGAAGGAGCTTTTTGCTAAAGTATAAATCCCCAAACTTTAGAAGCAGCTAAAGACAATCAGTCACAATCACAGAGGTCTGGCTTTGAGGCAGACTTCTGGTAGAGACTAAATAATTGAGCCATTCTAGAACATGTTCCCACGACCACGCTCTTTCAGAGAAATTCCCTATCAAAATCAACATTATTCAGGTACACTCAGATTTATTCCATTCAAAATTGTAGCCTCCCACCACCAGAAAGTTCCAAAGAAATATGCTAGACATACAGTCAAAATGCAGATCTCAATACACTTAGAGGAAACACAAAATTTCTTCCCCTATTGCTGGACTGTGAGGGGAAAAAAATTATAAAATCATCAACTTCTAAATAAATACACAACAGTGACTAGTTACTCAGTCCTCTAATTATAAGTCAGCTCAAAAAGAAGGTATTGTGTATTTGAATTTATAATGCAATGAAGATTCTTGCAATTTGTAGAGCTGTGTCTCAACTTTAAGTTTGTAAAATTAAAACCTCCAAGTACTGCTTTGGCTTGTTTGTTCAGTAGTGTTCTCAGTCAGAAGATGTGCTAGGTGCAGAGTAACTGGATAAGGTTATTTCAGCCTTGAATGGCCACAACATCCATTCAAACTCTGCTGTAAGTCACATATTTTCAGTCCCAACTGAAGAAAGTGAAAGAGTTAGAGAGATTCAATTACCCAATACCTCATGTCAAAAGTTGGGCAGATTACAACTCAGGTGCTACATTGCACTGACACTTCATCTGTGAAGAGATGATTGAATAATCTGTAGCTATCAAAGTGCTTCCTTTTTTAAGCAGGAGATCATTCACACAGAAGAAAGTATAAGTGGAGAAACTGTTATTTTGAAGCAAGTACTCCTCCAATCTTATCATAGCTTTCAATGTGAAAAGATATCTAGAGCTTTTACAAAATGGAGCCCATAGGTATAGCAGGAACACTTTCAGGGCCTTAAATGTGTCCTCACCATGCATTGCTGATACACCTCTGGCTAATCCCAACATCCCACTATACTCAAAGTCTGCATCCAAATGGGGCAATTTTTATAACAATTCTGATGGTGGACCTTTCATGTGTGAGTTCAGAAATTTGACTAATGAAATGACCACTTACTGTTTCTGCTTTTAAACACAACAATGTCACTTGTTCCACAGGAAAAAAAGGCTTCAAATAATATATAATATATGCCATTCTGACCTTACCTCATCTCGTGCACACTATTAACCCTTCTGCACTTCCTTTTGTTCTTTTCCTTCTGGGATGTGTAAAATCTGAGACTAGTTACCAGACACTTTCTATTAAAACTTCCATTTTCTTCTAATTCTTAAGGGTTGACACTAACATTGCTTTGTGTTACACAGGCATATGTATATCCACTGACAATCCACATCTCAGCAGCTCTTCACCACTACTGTGAATGACCAGTTTGCAAAAAGTGCTGAAGGGCAAAGCAACCACAGGAATGGCAACAAGAAAAGGAGTATAAAGGTCAGGTGAAAGATGGCTTAAGTGACAGAACCTGAGGTGAAGAATCCAGAATGCTAATTAAACATATCACCTTCACTTTCTTCTTACACTTTGTTATCCCCACTTGCTGGTATAGGTCCTGTCACTTTTAAATGGAACTATGAAGCTGAACAGATGGCCAAGAATGATGAAGACAGGCAAAAAAGGAAAAGGTCTTCAGATAAAGTAAAAACAATTAGTAGATGACAACAACAATTTGCAGAGAATAAAAACACATGGACAAGAATAAGCAGCAGGAAACAGCCAGGCTTGACAAAACAAAAATAATTAGAGAAAAAGCAGAAGAGCCTCAACTCCCCCATGATGTGATTACTCTAATTAGAGAATGAGAGTAATATAAACAGTAAAGCTAATTAGGGCATAAAGGAATCTGGCAGGCTGAAAGCTCTAGAAAGAAAAGTTGCGAAAACAACATTTCAAAAATTGCAGGGACTATAAAAATGAAAGTTATCCTTGAATAGAGAGCCTGGCACAAACCCCTCATACTTCTGCAGAGATGCTGGAGGTGCGATTTGATCATCCACTTAATCCAAAGATAAAAGATCATCTGCAGCCAAAACCTAGGAAGGCCCAAAGACCCCCTGCTGATAGAGGAAGTCTGCAGAGCTCAAAAACCATCTCAGCATAATTCTTAGTGCTCCTCAGCCCTGCAAGTAACTGGTAATTGGGAAGCTGTGTAAATAGGAAACAAATCAAAATGTAACAAATTTCAAAAACTGGGATCCGGTCACACTTTGAATGTTTCCTCCTGAACAAATAGCTAGAAATTTTGCTTATATCCATATGCTAGTATGGAGTGCAATCCACCTCTACTGAGCAATTCAGTAACATTACCAAGAGGCTAATCACCAGGTCAGCTCATTAACCAGTTGTGGGTAGGCCTGTTCTCAGGATGAAAAGACCACTCTAGATTTGCAGGCAAGGATCTGGTAAGCTGGACACCGCTTGCGTTCACAGTTCTTCTCTCACAGTTCAAGACTCAAAAATCATTAGCATTTTCTACATCAAATATAGAATAGTTTGAGTTGATCAAACTGGCTTTCAAGAGAGGTACAGTGAGAGCAGGAGATGGAAGGAAGAGATGTGAGAGACTCCAGTTTCTCCCTCTGATGGGTTGATGACTCCTCAGACATTAGTCAGAGATGGTGGCTGATGAAGTCTGCTTCCCATTACCTGCAGGCGATACCTTCCTGTAGTCAAGCCCTAGACCTGCACTCTGACCACATTTTCAGGCATTTCCTAATGGTGTTTACACCTGAAATTTTAAACAAAAGGAAAAGGAAGACTTTGTGGTGGGCCCTTATGTTCAAAGCAACGTTTCAATCCCAAATGCACAACAGCAAAGGTCACCAAAAGAAATATACATCCTACAAGAGCCTGACCAAGTAAAAAATCATGCTCATCCTAGTTAGGCTGCAAACACTTAAAATAATCACTAGATCTGACTGGAACCTATTAAATAGCCCTGTATTGAAAAGATTAATCATGGTACACAATGTACTGCTTTCATTCCCTATAATAAAAAAGATACATTTTAAATATCAGCTATATAATCCTTCATCTCCCATGTGATATGCTGTGCACACAACTATCGTTTGGGGAGCAATTTCTGTGAAAAGAGAAAACAATAATTCTCACTTCCATGGGAAAGATTTGGTCAGAATTGAAGGGGTGAATATGGAAGTATATATGTTATGTAAGAACATCAACAGTTTTTACCGTAACTTATCAAAAATTTCATTTTATAAAACAATTAAAAGCAGAATCTCTTCAGGGGAAAAAAGAGCTAGGATGCTTCCCTGAATTAATAATCTGACTCAAAGCTAGTAACTAAAACCATTATAAGCATGACCTTATCACTCTCTACAACTTCCTGAAAGCTGATTGTAGTCAGGTAGGGGTTGGTCTCTTTCATCAGGCAGCAGCTGACAGAACCAGAGGACACAGTCTCAAGCTGTGTCAAGGCTGACGCATTCCAATATAGGTTGGATATTAGGGAAAAGTGTTTTACAGAAAGGGTGATAAAGTTCTGGAATAGTCTGCCCAAGGAGGTGGTGGAGTCACCATCCCTGGATGTGTTTAAAAGACTGGATATGGCACTCAATGCCATGGTTTAGTTGAGGTGTTAGGGCATGGATTGGACTCGATGACCTTTAAGGTCTCTTCAAAACTTGTGATTCTGTGAATGAGGTTACCTCTTAAACAAAAGCTTAAGAATACTACTGACCCAAGAGTTTATAACAAGTACAACAACTAAGTAAAGTTTCCTAAAAGAGAAGTCCAGGGTAAAAATATGAGAGATAATTAATAATGAACGACACTAGTCACAACAGCATGAGTTTCATTTATCATTACTACATTCTTTTAGAATAAAGTCTAATTTCAGAAGCTTCATCTTCTCTAAATAGAAAACATTTATACAAATCGTATGTACTGAACTAATTACTCTTACCATAACTTTAAAATCAAAACAAAAACAAAACAAAAGCCACAAAGAAAGAGATTCCCCAGACCAGGTTTTGATTGCGCTTAAACACATTCTCCCACCAAGGTGATATTTGTGGTTTTCTGATGAAGTCCACTTTTTGGGGAACAGTTATGTGGTACAAACTGTGCTGACCGACATCAGAGTATTCACCTCTTAAACCTTTACAGTGCACTAAGCAGCTGTATGCATACATTGGACAACTTTGTCATATACATGTGCCCACACAAAGACACAATCCTCTGTGACGATTTCTCCTCAGAGGTAGCACACCATGGGGAAATTGTTATGACTACCCATCACAAATCAAGCGTGGCAGCTGATACAAAATCAAGAGAAGGATCAAAGACTCCAGAGCTCTCATCTCAAAACAGTTTCTAGATATTTCCTGATGACTTCTTTATGTAGCTTCACCAAGTCATCAAACAACCTCCAGACCTTTTAAACCCATGCCCCACTAAGATGTGAGAAAAAATGAGCAATGAAAGCATTATTTAATACAGACTCATTTTCTTTTTTACTTTTCTAATTTTCAATTGGACAGGACTGTACAGGATCCTGAAGGGCTGGCACTGCCTGATGGCACGACACTGTGAGAGGTACAGCCAACTGGCAGGTCTCATTTTGAAAGACACTGAGGTGCTGGAATGTGTCCAAACAGTAAATAAGGTGGTGAAGGGTCTGGAGCAGCTGAAAGAGCTGTGGTTTTTTAGTCTGGAGAACAGGAGAAGGAAAGGTCAGGGAAGACCTTATCTCTCCCTGCCTGAAGGGAGGTCATAGTGAGGGGGGCATTAGTCTCTTCTCCCAGAAAACAAGTGACAGGACATGAGGGAATGGCCTCAAGTTGTTTCAGGGACATTTCAGACTCCCTTTTTGGAAATATTTTTTTCACAGAAAGGGTTGTCAAGCATTGGAACTGACTGCTCAGAGAGTGCTGAGTTACCAGCAGGTAACTCAGGTATTTAAATGACATGTAGATGTGACATGCAGATAGGGCCAGGGTTTAGTGGTATACTTGGTAGTGTTGGGAAAGCTGTTAGACTTGATAATCTTAAAGGTCTTTCTCACCCAAAATGATCTTATTATTCCAAACTGAGAATCATATGCCATGCCAAGACCCCAGGCAGTTAAAGAACAGGCTTAAGAAATGTGTAGGGAAATGTGTGCTGAGCTTATCCTAGATGGAAACGATTCCTTAGCTAGAGCACACACAATGTGCATGCTTCATTCATTTCTGCTGGATTTGGAAAGTGAACGTTCTTCAATGGCAATTTTAAGCTCAAAAACAGCCTGGAAAATAGAGTGCTTCATATGATTCATGTTTTAAAATCAAAGCAGGCTTTGTAGGATTATTTTGCTTCTCTGAAAAAAAAAAAAGGGTATCGCCACAATTTGGTAATTTGTTTACCCCAAGAGTCTTTGCCTGCCTCTGTCAGGGAAGGTCTCCATCAATAAGACATTGGGGTGTAGTAAACAGACCCTGACCTCACTCTAGTGGGTGAAGATAAAAGAAAGGACTTAACCTCTAAGCTGCCATGAAACACTTCTACCTCAGAGGAAAATATGTGTTCTCCACACATTTTCTGCTCCCATGTCAGGGCATCATGAGGTCCATCTGCCTGTGGGAGGGAGCCAGGAGCAGGGACTGGCCATGGGTCTGGCAGGGCCATGATCTTCCCAACCAGAGCCTGTCCCACAGCGTCCAACAAGGGAGCAGGGATGGGGTAGGGATGGAAGAACAAGTCAACTCTGATTTCATGAGAATCCAGCAGGACCACAGGGATACAGCAGGTCCAAAAACTACCATTTGAAGGAGTGAGAAGTTGCACTGAAGAGGGTATCTGCTGTTTTCTCCTCTAAATTTTCTGCTTCAGCAAAGGAAATTAAAAAGCTACAGGAGACCACATGGAAAACTGCAGAGAGTCTGAAGGAGAAAATAAATTTCAGGAGCTGCCAAAAGAGTTTAGCTGTTAGCAACTGCCAGCAAGCTGCAAATTTGAAAGAGCCATCAAGAGCCAGTATGGGTAGCAGTCTAAATTCCAAACCCCTAGTTCCTCTATGGATTACACTGATAACCTGTTAAGAGGTATTATCTGCAAATGCTGCAGGGTATAGTGAAAAATGAGTCTGTAGTAGGGAAGCAATTTATCAAGAACACTTAAAGCATGACTACATTTGTGACACTTAGTATATTCTGCAGGTTTGGCTTTTAAATGCCACCATTTTTCCTTGACATTCGCAATGGGCTTTCAGCTTAACCAACTCTGACTGACTTATGACAAATAATGGGGGATCACACTTTTTTCTAGTCCATAAAATCTCAAACCTTGAAAAAGTGGTCACAGCTTAATTCTTTAACTTTATGTCTGATCAGACTCTCTTATAGATGCAATATTGGGTGCTTGAATGATGGAAATATGAGCAGAAGAGTAGGTCTGAGATAAAACTAGGTGGTGTAACCATGTCTAGAGAAGGTTTTTATTCATCAAGCATTGAAGTGATAGAATGTTGTCATCTCAAAGGTTTGGGGAAACATATGTTAAAACATGAAGATTTACTTGGAGAGCAGCTGAATTCCAGAATTATGCAAGAAAAGGAAACACTATTAAAACAAGGCTAGTGGCCACTTCCAAGATGAAGGAACACCTTCATACACAACAGTGAGGGAGAATTTTCCTTAATCCAAGCAACGTACTGACAAACTGTGATATTTATTTATTCTTCTGGCTTTTCATATATCTTTAAGCCACTCACCCCAGTTTTGGAGACTGAAAAGAGTAATTAGCTAGCGATACTTAGAGATCAAGAAATGAAAAATCTATTTTTTTTCTTTTTTAAGCATTTCTTAGACTATTGTTTTTCCATATATTTTATTCCAAGAATCTGGATATAGGATTATTCATAACTGTAACTTTTAGATAAAAAAAGACTTTGTCACTAAAAAAGTATCTCCATTCCTTGTAGTTTAAAAAAATAAAGGCAGACATCTACCAAAAAAAGCATTCACTAAAACCATGAGAAAATGTGGCTGATTTCTGTGCCTGGAGAAGTGTTACAGAGGCAGGCCACCACACAGCTTAAAAAAAAAAACAAGTTGTCATCAAATTAAGTTTTATTTCAAAAACCCAGATGACTGATTCAAAGTATTGTAAGTTTGCTGGGACTAGTATTTTGTCCTTTGGTCACAATAAAATGCACAGTAAGTTCAAGTATACTCCTATCTGTTAAGTAGTTCAGTGTTACAACTACTAACTATCTGTTACAAGTTCAGTATTACAAGTACTAACTATCTGTTAAGTAGTTCAGTATTACAAAATATCTTGGACAATTTATGTAGCCTTTATGTAAATTATAATCTTGGTTGACTGGACCCAGCAAAAATGCTAAAATTTGCTTCAAAGCTAGAGCATGACACCAAGCAGAAAAAGAAGAAACAGCAGTAAAATTTGCAGATAAATACTTTCTAGTTGATAAAATAATGGCATTTTTTCACTTGGAAGTCCTTCCATTAAATTTAATTTTTGAATTCTTTTAATTACAATGGATGTACTAAGAATTTCTTTTCCAGTTCTGGCTGAGCATAAGCACTGAGGTTATTCATATAAGCTTTGTCATCTGAAAGTCTGGTTTAGCATCATTACAGTCATTGGCAAGAGAGAGATCTCTTCAAATTATTTTCATGCTCTACATCTCCCATGTTGTCTCTACGAAGAATTAACTCTGGTGAATTAACTCTGACATAACAAAAAGACTTTTCACTGAATGATATACAAGCCTTATACAAATAATGTCTATATTGCAATGTAATAAAAAGTACTTATATGTACATTTTATTTGCACTTAAATCTCTTTTTTATACATAAGATTTATCATCAAAAAAGTTATTCAGAGTTGATTAAGTTTAAAAAAAAAAATCTATCAACAAGTCCTTCCAAAGACAACTTCCTTATAACTTCCTAGCAAGTAACTTAAAAAACAGAGTGATTCCACATAACTGGTCGTTTGCATTTCACCTTGAATTATATCAGAGCCAAAAACTTTTAAAACATTGAAAGTCCCAGAGAAACAAGTTAAAAACCCAAACAGAATAAAAAGGCAGCTCACATCAATAAAATATTTTCTCTTACATTTGGGTGATACTCTGTGAAATTATTCAAGAGTAAATACTGTTTTATCTCACAAAGATGGTGCTCTTCCCTGCAACAGTCCTTCACTTAGATCACTGTTACATATTAACATACACCTCTTACAAGCTTCAGGAAATTCATTCCATAGCCTTGAATTCTGGTTTGCTACCCGACATCTTTTTTGCCTTAAAAGGCCTTAGAGGTCCAAGACCCTCAAGAATACAACATCAGAGAAGGAGCTTCTAATCTGTGTTAACAAGCAGCTTTGAAACACATATTTTTGACTTGTTACTGACCAAGGGGAGACAAATTTAAGACACAAGATTTGAGTCCATTAAAACATTCAACTGAAATTCTCAAAGTAAAAAGAAGGCAGGGAAGAAAAACAACCACCAAACAAATCAAACCAAGCACCAAGGATTATAAATAACACATTCCAAAAACACTCTGAGAATTTGATTTTCTCATGCAGGGTATCATGCAAATTATATTTGGCAAGTCCCCACTAAAGTGGACTAATTGACCACAAAAAAAAAAAAAAAAAAAGAAAAATTTATTTCATCTTCCCTTCCTCCTGATTTAAACACTAATCCTTCTCCAGGTAAGAACATGCTGCTGTGCACTGAAAAACCAAAACCAGGAATCACATCTCTCAGGATTCAGAAGGAAATTCCACTTCCTACACAGCAGATGGCTTTGTTCTTTGTTTCAGCAATATAGCTTAACTGTACATCATACTTCTTAATACACTTTTCCCTCCTAGTCAAAGAGATGGCAGACTCTTTCCTCTCAGACACCACATTCCCTTCAACCCTATACAGAATGGAATCATTTTGGTTACTCCATAGTATCACACAGGTGACTTCCTTCCATGTTGTTCCTCAAAGAGCATATTCCTCATGAGATATGTCATAATATTTGTTATGCATGTTTTAAAAATTATCACCATCCCAAAGCTAAATAAATCCTGAATACTGATCATCAAAAAAATAGATAGAACAATAACTCTTCACATAGACATGAAAATCTCTAGACTCACAAAAATGAGGTTACATAAATAAAACTTCATTCTGTGCTCCCAAAGAAAAAGAAAATGCAAAAAGGGAAAGTGCCAGTGTGCCTGACTTAAAAAGAAAATTCTTCATCAAGGGATTATGTGCAGAAAAGGAGAAAGCCCATGCTGACATGGCTGCCCTATGTTAGCAGCAGCAGAACACAGCTGATACAGACAGTTAAAGACAGAAGAAATTTTACAGGTGTTTTGATTCCTCAAGCAGATACAGTGCCTGAATAATGTCCTACTTTTTCAATCAAAAACACTTGTTAGCATTCTTAAAAGAATGAACTGAAACCACTATATATACATTAAATAAGCAGTTCTTGTCATTTGCCATGTGTTGAACCAGACAGTTACAGTTATTTGATTATCAACTCAAATGGATCAAACAGGTTTCGTTTTCTTGAACCAACAGTGCCTCCAAATAAGAAAAGCTTGAAACATAAAGAAAGGTGCTGACAAACACAATTCTTGCATATGTTTTTTTAATAAAACATCTACAGAAATTGTTGTCAACAGTTGCTGCATCAACAACTTTTTTTTAATACCATCTGCACAGGCACTTTGCCAAAAGAAAATATCCATAGAGTGGGACATAGCAGGAAAACCAAAGGATATTCTGACAAAATGGAAATGCAAAGGAGTCAAGTAAGTGGACACTCTTGACAGCACAGCAAAAAATAAAATAACAAAACAAAGCAATAAACAGCAAAAAAAAAAAAAAAACCAAAATAAAAAAGACACTAAAGTGCCCATTAATCAGACACTTATTAAAAGTTAATGTGGAAGTAGACCTTCTGCACCTCAAGGACTAACACAGAATAATGGTTGTTCCATTATACAAAAATAAAAGTTTAGAGAGCAAATAATGTAGGTTCATTTGAGTCATGGCATTTAGAAGTAGGTTCTAATTGAAAAGAAATGTTTTAAAAACAGACAAATATAAAATGTTTATGAGAAGTAGAGGTCCATAGTGGGTTGTCACAGAGAAAAAAAACCACTTTGTACTATTTTAAGATTATGGAATATGAACATTAATTAGAATAGTGGAAGAACTGAAGGTATAGGAATTATTTCCTCCAGTAGCATTAGGAAAAGGAGTGGGCTGAAGAGAAACAAAAATAACATGACACATGGCAGAGCTAAAAGGACAGATTTTAACCTAAGAGAAACTTAAGAAAAATCATGTGGACAAATTTTTAAAAGGGCATTGTTTAGAGAGGATGGACTCCATCAACATTTTTTATTTGTCATGAGGTATGGCTGCAGTCTCAGCTCTGAAGCATTATTCCAGTTTATCTATTAGTTTATTTTTAAAGGTCAATAATCAAATGCTGTAACCACAATAGGATAATGTATGTTCCTACTGGCAACTTTATTGTTAATGAAGACCCTCATTCCTGAAGAGATACAGGTGCAACAACAGGTGAGTTCCAGATGATTAATTTTGCATCCAAGTAAATAAATTACATTACATATAAGGAAGCCAGTGTCAATACTTAATTTAGATGACCTCAAAGTATTAAATGCATAACCTGAATCTTCTGAGGTTCATATAGAGTTTAGGAAGTGAAGACCCAGAATTCTCTGTTCTCCAACCTATCTACTTAAGCCTAAAATATTTTCAGAGTGGCATATCAAGAAAATTAAATGATCAGTCCTACTCCAAATTGTAAATAGATCAATACATTTGTTAACAGCTTTTGATGTAGAGTTCCTGTGTGTTCTGCCTCACAAACATCAGATTTCCAGCTCAAGGAAAGCATGTCAGGTCTAACAACTACAGTGTCACTCTATTAACTTTTGTCAACAGAAAAATAGATCCAAAACTGTGATTAGTACAATGTCCATACATGCAAGTGCTTATGAAAACCTATCATTCTCTTCTGCCAAGAACAGTCTGTCTTCCGTCAAAATAGGCAAGTTGGAATATTTCTGGCTATGTAATTCTCTTCAATATTTCCATTCAAGAAGGAACAGATTTGTAAGGAGTACTTGTTGTCATTTTATTTAAGGCTAAAAACAATAGTTTTTCAAACACTGATGTTCAATGTTTTCACTCTGAAACATCACTACTTCTTACAGTTCTGATTTGGCTAAGTTTTGGCCACATGCCAAGTCAATGGAACCCAAAAATAATGTCTAAAATGCATGAATTCCATTGCACCACTTTGTAGAGCATTTTTTTTTTTTCCATTGGCCTGTACTAGAAATCACTGGGAGGCCCAAAGTACCAAGCACAGAGCAAACTGGAAAAGAAAACATGCTGCCAATGGATGCAACAAAACCTCACATATTTATATAATGTTACAACATAGCTCTTCTCTTTTAGCTTGTATGACTAAAGACACATCAGAGAAAACAGAAGGGAATCCCTTGGTACCCTCATTCTAGGCTTATTCTTCCTTTTGGCAGAACAATTCACTAAATTCAGGTTCATCCTTTTCACTGTATGAGGTTTACATGCTGAAGCAGCTGTGAATAGACTCCTAAAGAGGATTGCAGGTCACATGTCATTGACATGGTGGAGGAGGTAGAATTGCTCCTATCACATCTAGGAAGATTAGAAACAAAAGAGTATTTGAAACTGCCTTTACTTTTTTTTTTTTTTTTTTGGCAGTAGAGAGAATGAATTGCATCAGACCACAAGAGTGGGAGGAAAAGTCACTGCAAAATATTTACTCTATGCTACTCAGGATTAGACTTGTTACAGTAAATTCCTCAAAAGCATAGTTTTTCCTCCTCAAATAGCAAGTGCAAAGCCCTGCCAGACATATGAGCTCAATGTAGCTGCCAGGGTGGCCATCTGACGGAGATGCTTTCATATTTCACCTCAGAGATCTCCACTTCAGGCAAGGGAGCTCTTGCTCAAAGAAACTCTGCTCAAGGATAGCAGGGAGTGAATGGCAGATGGACTGTGTTTACTGTCCTTACTGACTAGCACAGAAAAGACAGTAGCTCTGAAAGTGTGAGCAAAGCCTTCAGCCTTTCACAGCTGCTTCTGAATGATGCTAATTCACACAGTACTGATTCAACTGCTTCTGCTCCACTTTTTAAAACTGAGGGGCTCTAACTGCCAATCTGTTTTATATTTCACCCTGTCCAAAAGAAATATTAAAAAATGCAAAGAAAAAAAAATAAAAAGGAAAAAACAAACACAAGTGCATTACTTTGGAACCTACGCAGTTCTGACAGCCCTGGCTCCAGCTCACAGTGCTGTCCTTGATGTAGCTCCGACCTGCTGTGGGCAGAGCTCTGTGTGGTCCCTGACTGCCGCTGGTCCATTAGCACAATTGTTGCAGTTTGTCCCTGCAGCCCCATTAGCCCCTATCAAGCAGAGAATTGCTTGCTTTGTCACTGTCTGTAAGCATTTTGGTGACTCATTTATCAGTTTTTGCTCTATTTCAGATAGTAAATCACTTGAGCTCCTTATGTACAGCAGGTTTTTTAAAAAGCCATATGATTTGCCAGACTACAGACTGTGACCTTTTTTTTTTCTTACTTCAGTGACTAATTTCTCCCATCTACATTAATCTATTTTTCCATCAACTACATTCAATTTAACATGAACCTCAGTTCTTTATTATATGACCATCGCTATCTGGGAAATTTTTGCTGCAGCTGAGGAATGATTTCCAGTGCTTTTAACACAAAAGGACAAAACACTCTAATGCCAATTAATTCTAAAGAGAGAGACATTTACAATTTGGGGCAGACTGAAAGATCCCCATTGCCAGCAGAACTGTGCTCTAAAACATCTGCTCCTGACAGCAAGCTATGAAAGGAAAAAAAAAGAAAAGAAATATTTCTTTCTGTACTCCCTTGTGGGGTGAGATTGTTTTATTTGATGAGGAATTATAGCCTTCCATGTCTTTATCTTGTTAACACGTCTTGCTTTTGTTTGAAAGACCAAAATGTAAATAATTATGAGTGCAAGATATTCAGTGTTAGCAAGGAATGCTGCTTACTTGGCTGTCTGGCTTCAGGGTTTGGGACCAACAAGTTCATATTCTTGTTACCTGCAGCTTTGGGTGGAGTTGAGATTTTTTTCACATCTGAGGACTGATTGCATCAGAGTCTAGCTTATAAACACAGCATTAACTTGTTTTTGCCTAATTCAATCCATAGCTAAGTACACCCTGCTCACACTCAGTATGTCGTGCTGTATTTCACCTTCACCCAGTGTCTCTTTGTAGCTGCATGGAAGAGTTTCCATTTGTCTTTTTCACTCCTTCTACTGCCCCTGCATTTTACTCATATCTGTCCATTTAAAATCTTCTCCTTCCATTTCTGTCTCTACATCTTCACTCCTCCTCAGCAGCTCCCCAGCAGTCTGGGCAGAGGATGAGACAAATTTTTTAGCCAAATGTTCTGTATGAACTAAGCTAACCAAGCTCTTATGTCATCACTGGGTATTAGACTAAATATTGCAAACCCTTCCTCTCCTCTCCCCCATCACGCCTTTATATTTTCAACAAAATAACAGTCATTGGAAAGAAGAATCAAGAGTATATAAACAAAACAATGCTGATTAACAAGAAATTTTCTTATAAAATAGAATACCTGAGTAAAAGTTTCTGTTTTAATTGCTGTTTCATTATATATTTTCAAAGTCACAATTAAAGAAAAAAAAAGAAAATATGGTCTTGGCAGACTGCGTCTGGCAAATGTATGTGGATCCATACACTTACCAAGAGCTGGGAGATGTGTGTTTAATGCTACCCAGAGCAAAGCAGAAGTTGTGTATCCATTTTCTACCAAACAACTACATTATGTAAGTCCCACTAGCATTACTCCTTTTTTGATTAGACCATGAAATCAAAATGCTTTCGTTCCTCTCCCTCTTTGCTCTGCAAAGTTCATCGGCTCCTGTTCCTCCTCAGGCTCATTGAGGTCCACACCTTAAATTTCAATAGCCCAAACTTACGGTCAATCATTAGATTCCTCTCCACTATTCCCTTTCTCAACTATTTTGGCTTCACTTTCAGGTCTTATTCTACCCCTTCAGCTGCAGATCCTGGGCCCACAGAAAAGTTGCCATGTTATCATGCAGACCATTTACCACCCAAAACCAGTGCTGCAGTGCCCGCCTATATGCATGTCCACCTGATGCAGTAATGTATGTAAGGACCATGGTTTTCTTATGCTCTTTTTCCCTTCTTCCTAGTCACTGTCCATGAGAACTCAATTATTTTTCCTCACATAAAACATGCACATCTACTTGGCAGAAAAACTGGGACAAAACTGAAATCTTATTAATTAGTATAACTTGTCCAGCTGCTAATGAAAAGTTATGATTTCTGTAAATCAGTCAGTATGTCAGAGGCTGAACACTTGCACATCAGCCAGGAGCAAAGCACACAGATCCATTTTCCAATTAAAAGCTTCATGGAGAGGTGTTGAGTGTCTGAGTTTATTTGCTTCATCACAGATGGCCAGCTACTCCTCATGTCAGCTATTTAAGCCCCAGGCATACCCCCCTGCTCAACAGTGACTGGCCCTTCACACCACATTTCTTTTCAAAGTTTGACTTGTTGGCTTTACTCTTCAATGTAAAAAAAAAAAATTCTGACAATAAAAGCCTTCTCCTGTTTAAACAGGGAAGTGTATGTAAGGGAAGTGCTGTGCAGTCCCGTCTTGTATATGACTGACATCTTTCCACAACTGGCCTAAGAGGTCTCACAGAGACAAACCCCATATTACCATATTATTAACTATTAGTAAAAGGGCAGCTGCTTTCAAAATTCAACAGCTTTGTGGAATGTCACAGGCACTCAAATGAAACACTTGATTTTTAAAAGTTAGTACACTTCAAATTCTTCACTGAGTGCTAAGCTCAGTGTATAGCCTGACAATTGGGAAAGTGTGAAGCAGTTAATTAGTATCCCCCAATTCTTTCAACAGAGCACTCAGAAACAAAAATTAATAATGGTGGGTTCTTGTTTACAAAATGTTCTGTCAGAGCAAAAAGCATTTGAGTGGCTACATGGGAGCATTGTGATTTTAGTCTGTCAATGGCAGAATAGAAATTGTAGTATATGACCAATCTGAGATAATGTGAATAATTATAAGCAATTAGCACTGAAATGATGAATAATACAAAGCAACAAAAAAATTAACTTAGAACACAGAGAAACTTATAATGAATGAAGGCTCTTTCTGTAGGCTTCATTAATAGCAGAAAGTATGTCAAAATCAGTCTTTAGCTGAACACACCTCTTTTGATCAAATGAAGTCAAACACTCTAAGTTACATCATATAACTACATTTCAGTCTTGTTTCTGTTACCATGGCAAGGTACCTTTTTCCCAGGAAATGCAGAACAGCGAATTAGAAGAGGGCAGCAGAATCCCACAATAACTTATTTATTTGCCTATTGTGCATAATATGGTCTTTCTGTTTTACTCCCTACCATTTAACCTAAAGTTTTGCTAGAGCTGCTTATTGCTTCTTTTGAGCTTTTCAGGCTTTGAATAGTATTTTATAATATTGTAGAGGCAACAGCAGGAAGCTTTAATCTAAGCTGAGAGAGTCTCAGCAGTTCCATGCCCCTACACAGTTTGCTCATGATAAGCTGTGTTGCAGCCACACACCTCCATGTAAGCAATAAATGTCTGAGAGGGTGAACCAAACTAAATCAATTGGCAGAGTTGGACTCTACAACTCTTTCCATATTATTTGTTTACTGCAGTGTCATGGCATTTAAAGATCCACATGGGGAATCAAAATGCAGAAACATTTACTATGGATAAGAAATGAGAAGGAAGGCAGAAGTGCCATCTTTCAGACAGCAAGCAAGATAACTTGAGAATGATGAAGGTGGCAGTTTGTTATGAAGTCATTTATCTGTCCTGGACTCTTCTCTAATGTTTGTGTGATTGACACTAAAATCAGAATGGTTGTTACACAAACAGGCAATTATGATGTGAAAATGATGCTTTCTCTGTTTGACTGTTGAATAGATGATCCCATTTTGTTCTAGTGGCCAAAGATCAAAATCAGCCTTAGGATGCACAAAAAAAAAGTAGTTTTATTGTTTTGAAGAGGATTTTTTTCCCTTAGTCTTTTCCCCTGTCTTTTAAATTGTCACATAAATTAAAGAAGCTTTTAAATTGTCACATAAATTTTACTTATTTAGACAGCAAGCATGTCTTCTTGACATCTAAATTCTAAACCTCATAAATGTCTTTTAAAAATAGCAATATATCAACATAATTAAAAATCAAAATTGAGATTTATAATCCCTTATGGTTAAAGGCATAAATTCACTCTCATATAGACTTTTCACTATACAGTACCTTCTCCTCTTCCAGTTTCTCCTGCTAACAGCAAATAAAATTACAATCTTCCTGCTGTTTGATACAAACCAAGGATTCAATAGACACGTTTAATTCACTGACCTTCTCACTGCAAACCGATCCCCCTACTGATCCTAGGAGATTCAGGAAGAGGTGGATTTGGTTGATTGTTTTTACTTTTTATTACATAAGTGAAACTGAGGGACAGGAGAAATGCTGAAAGAAATAGTTTTGCTTGCTGAAACACATTTTCAAGCAGATTTTTAAAATTTTGAGGGTTTTGCTTTTTTGGTTGTTTTTTCGTTATCCTTTAGATGGATTTTCTTAATGACTCTCAAAGAATAGAGTCTTCTAAGGACTATCATATTAAATGATCATAAAACTCCAGGGCCAAATTCATCCAAATATAACTTCAGTGGAGTAATGCAAAGTAATTACTTACGTGGAATTAAGAATTACTATTCACTTCATTTCTACAGATTACCTTTAATGCTCATGAACTCCTAAGACAAAAATAGCTGACTTCACCCTCTTCCTGAGAATCACAAAGGAGGATTTCAGATTTGGTTCTTATGAAACTATGCTGTTAAGTTCTTCCCATGCAAATAGCACTGATAATGATGAGACCAAAGAGCCTTTTTGGGGGCCACATTCTGTATGTACAGAGACATGGTGGAAGGGAGCAGCCTGTGTCTTTAGAGACGTCAGTGCTGACCTAAGAGTGTTGCCCTTGCTGCCACAAAGCAGCGTGGAATCTTCATGCAAGGTAAGAAGCTCATGAAGGTGGTTTGGACCAAGGTCCATTGACTGTAAAACTCACTTTCATGTAACTGTAATGAAAAGGATCCTGGTAAAGCCATTGTTTAAAGTCTGAGGAATCTGAGAGAAATTAAAAATCAAAATGCAGACTTCATCACCATATTTTGGTACCTTAAAAGCTGCATTTCTGATAGTTCAAAGTACACCACAGTTCAGTGCAAACATACACCTAGGCCAGCTGCATTCCAACTGAATAGAATGTCACTGGAGCTCATTCTTGGTCCACTTCAGAGAGGCATGCCTACACTGGCCACAGCAAGCAGGACTGAAGAAACTGTGTTGTTCACAAGAAGGCAGACAGGCTTATTTCTAGGGGAAGGACACTCTGGAAATACAGGATCATTGGAGTCACCATGGTGGATGGCCCAGATCTCCTCACACATAGTCAAAGGAACCTAAGGCAATGCAGTAAAACCTGGAATTAGAAGGTACTGCTCTTCAAAATGGAAAGTAAATAAGAAGGCATGCTGACAGGCAGGCAGCCCAATAGGTACACTAATCACAAAATACCTGCAGCGCTGTGCTGCAGTCAAACAGAAATGCTCGGTCCAAAATAGAGTGGACATCTCTTACCGAGGGTAAATGGCCCTGCTTAAACAAGAATACTTTCTTAAAGTTAACTTTAGAGAGCAAGATAAATCCCCTGTTCCATTAAATAGATTCTTTGGAAAGTCTTGTCTCAGTATACATTTGAAAAACTTAGAGAACCTGGGAATCTTATCCTGAAAGATAATTCAGCAATTTAAGTTAAGTAGATACATTAAAACAAACCATACAGATGTGCCAATTTAGTGAATCACTTTATGGGGAAAAGAAATATTTGGTGTCCTCTCTTTTTTAATTATCAGTAGTTTTATTTGCAAGCAAAAGAACAATTTACATTGAAAACTAATTCTAACGAAACTAATCAAAAAACTTGTGACTTTGCAAAAGATTATCCAGGTTTTTACCTGCATTCTGTTGGGTAGTCCCAATGATTTAAGGGTAATTGCACACATAGAGTGGTGATACAGGTCACATCAGTATTTGAACTGTACCTGATGTATATTGGTTAAAACACATGCTAAGGAAGTTTAATCTTCATGCCAAAAAAATCAATAGTGGAAAAGCAATAGGCAAAGATCAACAAGAAAAAATTTTGAAAGATCCTTTTCTGAGCCCTAAAATACTGCTATTGAAGATTAGATATACACTTGTCTGAAAGGGAACATGGGTATGGGTTTGTCTATTTAATTGTACCTCTCTTCCTAAATCACACACAGTAACTCAAGTTTACTCAACGCTGTGTTAGCAAAAGACTTGGAGTTACCCCCTGTGCTCACAGGAAGGAGAGCTCCTCCATGACCTAGTATTTGTCATGTCTGGCATCTGAGACCAGAGATGACTGCCAGACTGGTTCAGAAGTTCATAGAAGTTGTGTATCACTACAACATGAATTCATATCACTCACTGAAAAATAATAGGAAGAAGTTAAGCCAGAATGGTGAAAGCTGGTCCATAGGAAGACAAATCTGGATTTCGTTCAAGTGCCAGGATAGTAAACAGGACAGTAAATAGCACTGGCAAACACAGCTTTAGCAAGATATAGGTGTGAATTCACAAAAGAAACACCCTGTCTTCAGATGCACTCAGTCCTTACCTTCTCTTGCCTTGCCTTCCTCCCATATATATTGTACTTACCATGCTCTTTCAGAATAGGACATTAACTCATGCCTTCACATACTGAACTGAAGAACTTTTAAAAGATTTGTTTCTGCCAGTAAAAATTCTTAATCAACACAAAAAAATCCTCAAATACTCAAAGAAAAATCTAAAGGATTTATGGGACTTTTTGATCAAGGTGATAATTTGATTACTTTTTTAATATTTGGAAAGCATAGCTATAATGACTTCCAATTCTCACTCTGACAGAAACATATTAAAAATTGACTGGGTTGGCTGTAGATCTCTATGCCATACTTATGATGTGTCTAAGTAAAAGGCACAACAAAACTCACCCAGCTAGCCTGGCTGTCCTTTGCTCAGGTCAGGGAACTTACCAAAATGTCCCAAACTTTCTTTCTTCCCAAGATAAGCACATTTCCTTCTAACTGAGCTGCAAGGGCATGGGACAGGTCTCAGCCCTGCTCAGAGATGTCACTAGCACAGCCACAATTATGGGGAGCCCCAGGATTGCATCTCCCACATTACAGGATTTTCCTGATTTGTAGCCACACAACAAAGGCCTCCAGCATCAGGTTCCAGATATTGTGCAGGCACTCTACTTCACAACTGCAGCTTAAGCCTTGCTCAATGCAGACACTGCCAGGCAGCACTTTGAGGCCTGTGCTCTGTACCCAATCTGGAATTTGGATTAGGTACAGCACTTCTCTCACACTTTAGGTTTCACTCTAAAGATGCTCAAAACTACCAAAAAAAGTTGACAGTCCACCCTGGATGCCTTTCACTAACTGTGGTTGCTGCTGGTTCAAAGCTTTCAAAATCCACCTGAAATATTTTGGGGTCTATAAATTATTTCTGAGTGTTCACAAATAGAATTGCTGATACTGTACCCATCTCAACAGGAAAGATTAACACCCCTGCCCAGCAACCTGGACCTTTCCTGGTGTGGGAGAGGGTGCATGAGAAGCACACACTCTGTCCATTTGATGTGTGGTATGTCAGCTGTCAGAGTGGTGCTATATTGTGCCATTTTAGTATTTGCAGCCTCAGCTGTAGGGATTCTCTCTGTGTCTTTATGATGCAGTTTTCTGAAAAAGGCATGTTGTCATTATATTGCAAAGGCTTCATATTGTTGTCTCCTTAGTGCAAGTTTCATACCTCCTTGATGTTTCTCGTAGGCAACTCCTCCAAACACTGCCTCTTTCTTCATCTGGCAGCAGCCAACTGACTCCAATTCCCCTCAACCAACCACTCTACCCTTTTATAACACTCTTCTTATTGGCTACAGCTGTGGCCTGTTAAAGTCAGGCCTGTTCCCAATCTCTAATAATTAATCCAGCTGCAACTCTTTAGGGGGTAAGATTACTTTCTATATTTTCTTATATTCTATCCCCCTACAGAGGTATAGGGGGATGTGAAAACTATTTAATCTCTGTGTGTTTTCTGACACAAAGTAGAGAAGAAAAACCAATTGTCTGATCTTGAAACACAGCAAAATTGGAGTGTGGTGGCAATTAACACTGAGATTAATTTAGAAATCTGGTGATCCATGACCCCTCTATGGCAATTACAACTGCCCTGATGTTCCATTAAGGTTTTGCCTTTTTGTGTCAGTGGGAGAAATATTGACTTAATGAACATATGTATCTGTCCTGCAAGGATATAAAAATTAATTTTGATTTGCAAAAAAAAACATTCTGTTTGTTTTCATTCTTACCTTCCCTGCATGGGCACAGGAGTGAAATCCTTCCCAAGTGCAATACAGCCATCCTCCCTTATTGCTGACTTTTCACACAGGGTCTGTGACTCTCCAAGGCTTGCTACCATGCCATGATACTCCTTAAATAACTGCAGCTCATTGCAACTTCTGGTGACTGGCTTGGCTGCCACCTTTGCAGATAAAATGGTTTGATGTGACGATGTCTGATTCAGCTCCATCTCTTGTTTAGAAACTGTACTGTAATCTTTGTTATCCAAGTACATCTGTCCCTGGGGGGCGTTCTCCTAAAAAAGTGAAAACAAATATACTTGGATTAAATTGAATGGGCTCAATGTTTACTGCAGTACAAGCACGTTAAAAACACCAATCAGATTTCTTTGAGTGCATTTTTGAGAATTTCTCTTGTTCATTTATTTACACCAGGAACAATGTTTCAAACGTCTTTGCAACTTCAAAATTAGCCACTATAAGCACTGAATTAGATAAATAGATGGGTCATCTACTTCGCTCATGTCTACCATTATTTTCTCCCACAAATCTCCCAGTGACTTGCACTGACTTATCCCATAAAGTAAGGCAAAAACATCTCTGTATTAGTGGCACAAGAGTCGCTGCTGCAGAACATCTTCCCAGCTTACAAGAGCACTGCTTCACCACCACCACACAGCTTCTCTCCAGCAGCTGTGGTGACAGCAGCCTCATGGAAGCCATCACTCTCCACCAGGCCTTGTGCTCCCTTGGAAAGCCTTATCCTGCTGCAGATGGTGGACCCTCATGAAGCAGAGCAGGTACGTGAGTTTTATGAATAGAGTGTGCCATTCCAGCAGTTGCCAGAGGCTTTTATGAAATGTGAATCAAACCTTGATGAAAATGAGGTTTTATGATATGATTATTAATGGTGATTATAACAAAAAATAGTGCATAACAGTCGAAAAGCTTTTATGTTCTCATCATTAAAATTCAATCTGAAAAGTTATAAAAACCACTTCAGAATCCCACAAAGTGCACAACTCAGACATGACGACTGAATTAAAGATCAGCCTGTCTCAAACACATGCTGTGGAGTTTAATAATGGGAATATTTCAGCATAAAGTGCCAAAGCAACTGCAGAGGACAGCAAAAGCTTGGGAAACAGGCCTGTCAGCCTCCAACATCCTTCAGGTGGGGAACATAGCCTTGTCAGAGCACATACCTGCTCCTCCCTGCAGAGATCTCAGCACAGGACACTTAGCTACTCCTGCAGGGCTGTGGGGCAAAAATAGCACAGTAATAGGCTCTGCTTCAGTCCCAGTGGGAGAAATCATTGAAACTGAAATGACAAACAGCTAATTATGATTTCATGCAGGTTTGAGTTCTCATGACCTTACAGATTAGACGGGAGTGGAAGTGACTGAAACGAAAAAGACTGCACATACAAGCCACCACAAACCCAGGTCTTGACCCCAGGTAAAGGCAGGCTTGATAACTAAATCTAAATCAGAAATTTCCCAGGTGGCAAAACCTTCCTCAGTTCTGTATTTCTATTTCTTTCTATCTTCAATGCCCTTAGTTCTCATCTCCTAATATTTTTCACCTGTCCTTATTGTCCAAGCAGATTGACATACTGGACTCTTCCCATCATTGCACAGTAGCTGGAGTACTGTGTCCAGTCCTGGTCCCCACAATTCAAAAGCTATGCACAGACTAGACAAGTCCAAAGGAGGGCCACAAAGATGATCAAAGAGCTAGAGAACCTGCCCTATGAGAAAAGACTATAGGATTTAAGTATTTTCCTCCCTCAGGAAGAGAAAGCTCAAGGAGGACCTCGCTGTAGTTTCAGTAGTCAAAAGGCGAATACAAAGAAGACAGGCTCTCTCTTCACAAGCAGATGCACAAATAAGAAAAGAGGCATTGGACATGAGTTGCATGAGGACAGGTTTCATCTCAATAAAAAGAAAGAAATTTTTTGCAGGAAGAATAACAGCAACAACATCCCCAGGGGTAGAGGTCTCATCACTGCAGATTTTGAAGGCACAACTGAACAGGCTACATGATCTTATTGAGGCTCCCACAAAAGGTTAGACCAGATGGTCTTTTGAGGTCCCTTCCAACATGAGTTGCTCTATGAGTCTATAGTTTACAGCCTGAAAAAGATCAACATAAATAAGTTTTTTCTTAAATGTGTTTTATTGATTTTCTTGGAAGGGAGAAAATGAAATGAAGGGTAGGGAGAGTGTGGTGTACAACTGAAAGAAAGAAGGTAGCATCTACTGCTTTCACAGGGCTCCCATATTTAGATATGGCTAGCATACACCAAAAAACACTAAAGACACTTCAGTTTTCAATGGCTTATACCTCTCCTCTAGATATTTCTATCAAGGGACCCCAGGTGCAAGGAGCACAAACCTGGTTGAGGTAAAACCAAACATACTGCGAGTGAGCTGGTCCAGTGCTTCTCCATGGTTTGAAAATCACAGAGCTCTTGTGATCAAAGACAAAATCCTGAGTGAAAGTGCTGGAAAGCCAGGTTTGCCACTCGCATGGAATCTAAAGCTGGGAGGTGTTGGGAGGGCAAACACACTGCAGAGAGGCATCACTGCTCCACCAATATTTTATTGTCATCTCTGGCAGCCTGCTGCCCTACCAGGCAGTAGGTTTGTCTGTCCTAAAATTCCAAACTCTCTTCCTTCCAAAAAATAACTTTGAAATGCAAATACTTCCAATTCCAACAAGAGGAGATAAATGCTTTTGTCTTCAATCTCACTTTATATATGTATATACTGATTTTATTAAGATACTCTGCAAATCATAAAAGAGACATTTATTCCATTTATTGCCTATTTATTCCATTTTTCATAACATTTGGCTTGTCTGAGTTCCTACGGTGAAAATACACAGATTTTAAAATTATGTCATGCTGTGGAAATGCTAAATATACAGCAACTCAGGCTATACTAGTTTTTTAAAAGACAAAACTCTGAACACAACCTCTGAAATTGACCCTTTTTGACCCTCCAAGTGGGACTTTTTTAACTTGACGTGAACAGAGACCAAACCAGACAGGCTCTTGTATGTACAAAAGCCTTAGCTTGAAAGACATTTATTTTCAGAATTAACATCAATGAAAAAATAAAAGAATGTCAAGGACGAGAAGCTTGAGAGAAAATCTGATGTCTAGTTAAAAACTCATAAACTGCTTTATTGTACATTCACAGAAGCTTTGCAAAAAAAAAAAAAGTAACACAGCATCATTTTGCCACAAGAGCAGGCATGATTGTGAATGCCTATGTGGCTAAAACATTGCTAAGGCAACTATCTCCATGGTATCTAAGCTTCTAAGACATCAGTGCATCCAAGAAATTCTCAAACGATCACATCTCCCTCTAGTTACACTTCAATATCTTCTTCTTTTCTCTTACCTTGCAATGCCTCAAGCAGCAATGAGACATAGATGAGATGCTATCTTGTGAAGGTAAGGAGAGATTTTAGCCAAGAAAAGCCTATTTTGGGTAACTTTTGGAGCTATGCGCCAGCAAGAGTTTTTAGCCACAACTAGAAACTGGTCCAGCAACCACCCATCCTGTGTTTGGCTAATACAGTGATACTAAATAAATTGAATAAATAAAAGAGCTAATACAGTATTTAAACCACATTTGTCACCCTTTTTCATCTCTTTCATCCGAGCAGCTGAACATCCACTCTAAAAGTACTAGTGGAGAAGTAATTTTTTAGGTGCAAATAAGATCAACAGGTTGTTATTTTATTTAAGAGACTTTTTGCATTTAAAAATTAAGAATTTTATCTTAGGGTCGAGAATTTAATCTTAGAGGCTATGAAATATCACATCTGCTCAAGGTAACGCCCAGAAATAATGTTTCCTGTCTTGCTCATGCTATTATTTATCAAAGCCTTTTTACCCCAAGACTGGAAAAAAGAAATTCCTCTGCACTGTCACCTTCCCATTTTCAGGCAGAAACTGAAATTCTAAAAATTTACTAGCTGAGGATAGATGCGTATGTACTATACATACATTCTCCTACAGACATGCATTTCCCAACAGCTTCCCCACAAGTCAGAGCTGATGTTGTCCCTCCTGTGGCAAAGACACCTGCAAGTGCTCACAGCAGCATGGAGGAGAGTTGCTGCTCTCAGCCTGTGGCCCACAGAAACAGAGCAAGGCTTCAGCACTGCAGCTCAGAATTCCTCCCACCACAGGCTTATCCTCACATGGCCATTGGTACACATAACCCTGGTCCTGCCATCCTGGGCACAGGGAGATGAAAACTCAGCTGAAAACCTACCCCTAGAATCACAATCTAAAATCACACACACACTCCCGCAATGCCATTGCCAAATCATTAATTTATACCTATTTATTTCGAGTAAAGTACTGCAGTATCTAATGTTGCCACGTGCAAACAAGAACTCTTGGTATTTAATTGGTGTGTTTTCTCTTATAAATTGGAAGTGTCTCTAGCTGTAGGAAGGCAGGAAGGCTGGTTTGGATACACAGAGTGTAAGAAATCCCTCTGACATCTAGGACTTCACAGTTCCAGTGCTGCTATTCTCCACAAACCCCTGCCTATCCTACATAAATGATCTCCATTATCTCACAGGATGATGTTAGAGACTGCAGAGAAAAAAGCTGTGCAGAGCTGTGACTGTGGTCACAAGGGTTTGCAGGTGAAGAGAGAGGCGAGAACGTTGATTCCATGATCAGAAGGCTTGATTTATTATTTTATTATATATATATTACATTATAACTATACTAAAAAGAAAAGGTAGGAAAAGTTCTCAGAAGGCTAGCTAAGCTAAGAATAGAAAAGAATGATAACAAAGGAGCTCTCTCCGACTCTGTCCAAGAGAGTTCAGTCCTTGATTGGCCATTAATTGTAAACATCCAAGATGGGCCAATCACAGGTGCACCTGTTGCATTCCACAGCAGCAGATAACCATTGTTTATATCTTGTTGCTGAGGCTACAGCTTCTCAGAAGGGAGAAAAATCCCAAGAAAGGATTTTTCACAAAAGATGTCTGTGACACAGAGCAGACCTCTTGCATGACTGGGAAGATGACAGAGCATGGATGTACAGAGTGGGGCTGCAGGACAGCCCACAGCAGATCATCACCACTGACCTGTCCATGGTTTTGGGGTTGTCTTTTTTTGCCATCCTCAAGTGCCAGAAAAGCAGTGGGGTAAACCTTTCTCATAATGCACCAAACATACAAATAAGACTCCATTACATCCCTGTCTAAGATTCCTGTCTAAGACTCCCCACTTTTGTTCCCCATGATTTCTTGGCCCAGGGCTGCATGGAGGGCTATTTAGCAGGTGGAAGCAAGGTGATGGCTTGTAAGAGGCCTTGTCTCCCTCAGTCTGCCCAATAAGAAATGGTTTCAAACTTCCCCCAAGAGAGCTGTTCCCAGGTGGTGGCTCGCAGGCACACCCAATGCTTAAACCCTGTTACCTTATATTCTCTCTCTCATTGGGTTTTAAAGTGTTTCAAATACCACACTTGCAAACTGGCAGAACTTAACAGCTTTCAGCAAGTTGCTGCATTTCCTTAGTCAAAAGGAGGGTGTTTGCCTGAGAGCAGTTCATTTTCCTAATCCATGTACTAGATGCTGAGACCTACTGGATGTGGAGCAGCATAGTCATCCCTGTGACCTCACATTCCATGCTGTTGATCTGGGACAGACATTCTCGTGTCCAGGAATGTGAAAAAGGAGGACTTGAGGACTTCAGCAGAAGACCCTAGATCTCAGGGCAAGATGGTCTTTGCTGCACTTTAGTGCCTTCCTGTAGCTGGGAGGCAGCCTGTGCTGGCACAAGGCTCGTAGGGGTGTCCCAGCTCAGCAAAAGCAGGCCTAACTGATGAGACCCTGCTGCTCAGACCTTACTGCTGTGTTAAGGCAGCAGCCCCTGCTGCACACAAGCGGCCTTGGCTTCATCAGTGCCTTGGCTGCTCTCAGGGCTGATGGGGATCCAGCACCACAGCTCTGCTGGGGGATGCTGACTGAAATAGGACACAGTAGTGATCTTGCTGTGCTCAGGGCCAAACTTGGCCTCTGCAAAGGCTGAAGTCCCCAGTCTCCTGATGCTGCTGTAATCCAGCAGCTGCTGAGCCTGGAGACATGGCATTGCCTTCTGGGGACTGGCACTGCCCAGACTCCCACAGAATTCAGGGAGGCCTGGGAGTGGAGGCCTTACAGGATGGAGGTTCCTCCCTGCAGTGAGGTGGTAGCCAGGCTAGAGAGCCCTGAGAAGAGAAGGGAGTTTGTAAATCGGGATGGGGGTTAGAATAAGTGGGTCTGCAGCAGAGGGGAGGTGAGGGAAGCTGATGGCTTTGACAGAGTGCATGGACGGAGTTCAAGGGCTTATTTGTACAGACATGACTAACAGCTAAGAGGGGAGACAATTTGCAAGAAGAAGAAACAAACATACAAACACACAAAAAAAAAAGAATCCACAAAAAAACCCACATCAAAAAACCCAACAAACAAACAAACAAACAAAAAACCAGGAAAAATCCGCATAACATTGTGGCTAAAACTTCGGCAAGCCATACGCGTGCACAGGCTGCCGCCTGCTGGCTGCCTGACCACAGGCCACAAACCGGTTTTCCCCGGTTTAAAAAAAAAAAAAAAAAAAAAAAAAAAAAAAAAAAAACACACAAACAAAAAAAAAAACTCCTTACAGAGTCCAATTTTTAAAGCCTGCAGCACCCACCTGCTGGTACCTGGGTAAAACACCTGTAATCAGCCAGCGGGAGCTGCTGCTGCGGGCACGGGAATGCTCTGGCACAGCATCCCTTCGTGTGCAGGTGCAGTGGGAAGCAGGTTCCTGTATCCTACAGGGAACTGACAGCAGTGGCTCACACACCAGCTACTGCAGCCAAGCCAGGCAGACCTTAAGAATTTCATGGCATCACTGATCTGTTTGGGTTGGAAGGGACTTTAAGAACATCTAGTTCCAACCCCCTCTCTGGTAAGGGGCACCTTCCACTACACCAGGTTGCTCAGAGCCTCATCCAACCTGGCCTTGAACATTGCCAGGGATGGGGCACTCACAGCTTCTTTTGGCAACCTGTTCCAGTCACTCACCACCCTCATAATAAAGAATTTCTTCCTCATATCTAATCTAAACCTACTCTCAGTTTGAAGACATTCCCCCTTGTTCTATCTCTACATGTCCTAGTACAAAGTCCCTCTCCAACTCCCTTGTAGCTCCTTTGGGTACTGGAAATTGCTATTAAATCTCCTCAGAGCCTTCTCTTCTCCAGGTGGAGCAATCCCATCTATCTCAGCCTGTCTCTACAGCATGTGCAGGTTACTCTGATTAAAAGATGCTGAGAAACCAGGCAGTTATAAAAGGAAAGTAGACTCACTCTACTTCCTGTCATAACCCAAGTGTAAACCTAGAGATGATTTTTTTTTTCTCCTTAAGCTATGCTTTTTATGCCATAAAGTTAATGTTTCTGTATTCTTTTAAAAATGAGATTAATATACCACATCTCAATAAAGATAAATAGCCTGCTAAGGAGTCCAGGGCCTTTCATGGCACTTCTGCACAAGAATGTGAAATGAGTCACACTCATTAGTTAGACTTCAGTACTCAAACTCTGCTAGAGGACTTTTGAGAGCCTTCTCTTTTGCCCTTCATAAACTTTCCTTACATGGTCATGGGAAGACAATGAGATCTCACATTCTTAACTCACTTTGAAGAGCTTCTGTGGGTTACTGTCAAGGGCTGAAGGTAGAAACAGGCAAGAAATGCCAAACCCTGAAACCTCTGTGAGGGTCTTCAGTCTTTGAAATCTTTTAGTACTTTGAAATTTTCAATGTCTTCCAACAGGTCTCTATTGATTAATACAGATTGATGAAGTTATTTTATTTTAGGCATGTCAGACTAAGTATTTAGTAGTGTTCTATGCTGTTATTTGGTGCATATGAAAGTATTCATAGCATCCTTTTTTTAGTTATGAGCAAGACAGTAGGAAGAGGTTGATTAGCTGGCACTATATTTTGAAATTGTTAAAATAAACTGGTTACTTTCTGCTTCATTTCCAAAATAAAAAAGCAGGATGACAGGTGGAAAAGAAATATCTTTACAGGGTGAGTGGTGGAGGACTTTCTTAGCTTTATTTTTCTACTGAATATTTTTCTAATAAATATTACATGTCCACAACAAATTTTTCTTTAGACATTCAAGTTGAACACTAAGGTCCTAAAAACAAAGTGCAAGGAAAAAATGTGTTATTACCTCCCAAATGGCATGCCTAGATGATTGTTATTCCCACAATGTCAATTGTTTTTATGTTTAATTTGATAAACTGCAGGTGCTTGAAATTGCTGCAGCAGCTAGAATACTGATACACAATAAGGGTTCATGTCACATTTCTCCTGTACGCTTTTAGCCTAAATTTACTTCATATAAAAGGTGATGAAAAGGAGTCTCTTTGCACTAAGGAATTAGAGCCTCCATATGCCTTGGCAGCTGTATGATGGAAAAAAAGATGCTGCCAACAGCTGCAGAAGAGTAGAGTTCACAATATTGCTGGTGTCTCCTTATCGCAAACATGCAGCAAAGCAGAACAAGACGTTTTCCTGGAGGAGCCAGGTGCAAATGGAGGTAGCAGTGGGATAGACTTGAAGTTTTCAGCTGTCCTCTTTGCCCTAGTATTATCAGGACTTTGGTTTATGAAATACCCACTGGTGCAGCAACTATTTCAAGTGGCAAACAAAGCCGCATACTACTTTGGATTATATAATTATACTTTTAAAAATTATTGTAAAATTTCCATAGCCTGATAATATGGCTGGAATTTTTACTCCACTGCAGGTAAGAATAACATTATTTGTTGATATTGACCATAATACATCCAAGATAATTAAACCAAAGAGTGGACATTAAGGGAGATAAGTATTTTACATAGATTCATTTCCATATTCAATGCTCAAAAAATGTTGCAGGTTTTGTTTACTTTTTGTAAATATTGCTTTATCCATTTAAAAATTTGTTTCCTTCCTGTACTAAACAGTTTCATGGTTATATTCAGAAATTAATTATCACCACAGGACAAAAATATTTCCTGTTCTACATTTATTTTTGCAATGAATACAAAAAGAATATTCTTCTGAGACAGTCATGGCAAAAAAAAAAAAAAGCATTCTGGGAGCCAGACAGTGACTTTGTAAATGGATGTAGCTGTACTGATTTCAGGCATCAGTAGTACTTCTTTGCAGACAGCCAAAGGGATATGGTTCTGTTCCTATCAAATTTTGCTTTGATTTTAGCCAGGAAGGGGTCAGACCCAACTGAAATAATAAGTCTGTTTGGATTAGAAATTTCAGTGGTATTCTAATAATCTGTTCTGGTATAAATCAAAAACAAACCAAACCTACATTGAGAAAGCAAGGGTGAAAATAAAAACAGATGCATTTACATCTTTCTTTTTTGGATTTGAGCACTCTGTTTGCACCCTTCTGCTGAGCAGAGCTTTTTACCTCCCTCACTGTAAATGAACCTGCTTTTATGTGCATTCATATTTCTTAGACACAAATGTTCACACAAGAGAAGGAAACACAGCATCTTCAATGAAAACTGGTGTGGTGTGGAGGTCACTGGTTCATGTTATAGTCCTGAAAAATTCATTAACTCCTCTCTCAACTTTAAGCATTCTTACAAAACCAAGAAGCTGGAAACATACTATGGGATGTAGATTTCTGAAACTGGCAGCTTTCTGGAGTGTTAAAGCTTATGAAAATCCAAATCCAAGCTAAAATGTATGGAATGTGAGCCTTGCCTTAGGGCTTTATCCAAAACACACTGAGTTTGGGGAGAGTCCTTCCACTGACTTCATTCAGCTTTGGATTGAGCCTTTCAAAAACGTAAAACAGAGGCTTGAAATGCTTAGATTGTGAACGAAGGTTGGTTACAAAAATAAATTGCTCAAGTTCAAAACTCAAAGGGGAAGCCTTCATTTTGGAATCTCAAAGCCAGAATGTCAAAATTACACAGAGAAACTGCATCCTTCATGTTGGCAAGGTGGCAGCATGAGCAGAGGAAATGTGAGAAGGGGATGCCAGAGCAGCCCCAATCCTCAGTATGAGGGAGCATTCTGGGAGCATCAGTATGTTCAGACTGATATATTTCCACTTTCTATGGCTGCTCCCTGCCAACCACAAAATGTTCTCCTCCTCCCTCACCCATGGGCAGCACTCTTCTCATGTTGATTGGAATGTGATTGTTTTATTTAGGTGAATTGTGAGTTATTTTATTTAGGTGTCCCTAAGAAGAAGATGCTTCAAATTTAGCACAGAAGCAGAACTTTCATACTTCAGTAAATAGGAAGAGCAATAAAATCTCTGAAGTGTTCAAGCAATTTAAATGTTCAGCAACTGGGGATTGATTTAAGCATTTAAGAGGAGGGGGTGAAGCCACAGCCTAGCAGCTGCTGGAGACAGGATGGAATTCTCCCTTCCCTGCTTTACTATACATTTGAGCTCGTCTCAGGGCTAAGGTGTACCTTGTCTGCCAAATAACATTTTTCCATCAGATTTCATTCAGGAAAGCTATAAAATATTTTGATACTTTGAGGAAATACATTACTGTAGGAACAGGAACAGCCTCTGCTCATCAAAATGCTCAGCTTATGTGAGAGTACACCTGAGTGTATTTTCCTGAAATGGGGAATGAGGGTGGTCTCTCTGTTCAGATTATCTTAAGCAAGCCGCCCCCAGCGAGTGATTGTGTTGGCTGGCGCTCACGGGAGACAGTGCGTTCCTGGGCAGAAAGTTCACTGCACAGGAGCGTCATTAGCGAGCCCTTCTGAGAGTCATTCCAAGTCTCCAGAAGGTCTGCAGCAAGAATGCATTTCTGAAGCAGCTGCTTAAAGATCTGAGGGAAACTTGGCTGAAAGAACAGCCACATGATCCTCCAGCCCCTCGAGTATTTTTGGCTTTCAGGCGCTAAGTCCAACGTGACATGACAGCCTTACACAAACCAAAACCTTACTGTCAACCAACAGAGTAAGCGATGGCTAAACAGAATGAGGAAGGAGATGTTCACCCACCTTTCCCTTTCTTTATTTATGCTTATCAAAGCTTTCTAGCCTCTAACAGTTTGTATGGAAGTGAAAACATCTCACAGTGGCTCTGGCTGTGGTGCAGGGCAGCCCGCCAGCTGACAGCGAGTTGTCCTGAGCATGGATGAGCGCTGTGAACATCTCGTGTCTGGGCAGACCTACAGGCACAGACAGCTCTGGGCTTTTGGAAAGTTTGGATGAGTTTGTTTTATGTCTAGGTCTAGCCCTCCATCATCGCACTACGCCTTTAAAAATACCTAATGGAATATAGCCCCTGAAAAATATAACTTGCAGGTCGTAGAGCTCAACAGAGGGCTGCAAGAAACTATCATCTTGCTGTGTCACAATTGGTATCACTCTGCTCTTGGTCCCTATCCTTATATTCTGGAAATGACACCCTCTTCCCACTATAGAATACAGGTATAAATAAGAGGAAATGAGATAAAACTGTAGGACCTGACACTCACACTAATGGCTTTACACCCAACCATGAAGCTAGAGCTAGATATATTTGCACTTACTCTAAATCCTATTTTCACAGTCAAGATGGTGTAAATGAATGCTGAAGTTGGTGGGAATAAGGGCAATTTATCTTCAAAAAGATAAAATGACCTCTCTAAAGTTTACAGAATACAGATTTTTCTTTATCTGATACAATCTAGAAATCTTAGCCTAGCAGCAATAAGAAAGTGGAAGACAATGACTAGATAATTTTGTGCATCCCAAAGTCTTTGATTTAAACACATATCACTCTTTAGGAGATCTGAAGATATTATGTATTATTCAAAGCTATGTATGAGTTTCACATTAAACTGCAGATATTTGTCTCTTTTTGCTTCATACACAACCATTACTAGAGTGTGGATAATTGTTAGATAAAATAGACTGCTTTGGATTTATGAAAGTTCACAAAAAATTCCACATAGCAGAAATAGTTCTGAGTTAGCAGAGCAACAAAGAATTCTAAATAATTCACTTCTTCTGACAGCCAAGTAGTCTGTCTTTTAAAACAAAATATCAGTTATTTGAAAGTAAATCGAGTCTCCTTGATGCTCAGAATTGTAACTCAACTAATGTATTGTTTAGTACAGTCCAAAATTCTTTGAAAGTGCTCATGAAATGTGTTGCATCCAAAATGACAAACCTTTTTCTTTGGGGAGGATGGGGGGTACTTTAAAGCAGTCTGCAGGTAAATACAGAATAATCTGATTACCAAAAAAATTAATTAATTTCTCATCTGTTTCATTAAAGCCAAGAAGTTGGAGCTCTGGGTTAATTTCTACAACACAGTATAATATGCTAAACAAAATCAATAATCATGAAGAGGGGAAAAGCTGTCTGCAATGTGTGAATGACTGATAAATATATGGAACCCATTTATAAAAGAAAACATAACTTTGTTCCTTTCAAAATTTAAGAAAAAACAGTAACAACTGCTGCAACTGGTATGAGAAGTTTCTCTTTAAAGACACAGACTCATTTGGTTTATGGTTACATGCCTAAAAATTATTGAGATACCTTTACTTTAGGGACAGAAATTTAATTTGAATTTTTATGGCTGGAAATTGTTTTTAAGGCAGTCTGCTGGGCCCATTTAGAGAAAACATCTCTGCAAAGAGACTCATGCAAATAATAAGTCCAGGAATAAGGATTGAAATCTATTTACAGGAAAAAAAAAGTTTAATGAAGCTGTATCTCAAAGAGCTATGGCCCTGCAAAATGGCCCGACATTGAACGGACAAAGCAAGGCTACAATATCCTGCACCATGTAGCAAAAGGATGAATACAATCCTGAAGGTGTAAGTGGGTAGGAACTGAGATTGGTTTTTTCTCTCCATGTAAGAATTTGTTACTCTCCAAGTTCTGCGTAAAGTTCCGGGGTCCCCTTTTGGAATAGAATTTGGAAGGAGGGAGGCAGTATAGGGGAAAAATAACCAAAACAAACCAACCTCCATGAAAATAATTCAAGAGCTTGAGAAGTGCCATACCACAAAAGAGATTGTTGGTATTCCATCTGCTTCCACTTTTCAAAAGAAAAAAACAAAAGGATGTAGAAATGGCACAGTTACTGGGCCACCTTCACAGAGACAAAATATCTGGTTCTAAAAGACTTTTGCACTTAATGGAAAAGGCATGACACAAAGTGAAGGCTGGAAGCTGACAGCAATTAAATTCAAACAGGAGATACAGCCTGATTTTTATTAAGTTTTTTTTAAGTCATCACACTGATTATGTACTGAAACAAACTGCTGAGGACAGCAGCCTGGAAATGTCTTCTGGACTGCAGCTATCAGTGGGACATCTGCTTAGGCAAGGCATGACTCTCAGTCCAACACTTGGAAAACTGTCCAAAATGTGCAAATGTGTGATAAGAAGGTGAGAGATGGAGTCAAGATTCCCCCTCCAGCCCCAAATGCTATGAAAGTCCAGCTGTACAGATTTGCTTTTGGTCCATGATCTCAAATTCATTTGAGGTTAATTTTCCAGCTCAGGAAGTAAATCAGCCTCAGTATCAACTGAAATTTGGTTTTTTAGACCTTAGCTTTGCAGATCTCTGATAGTGATGAGGGAAAACAAAAATCGTTATCACAGCGGAGAAAAGTTGTTTCAAAAATCCTTAAGATAATCGGTTCCTTTTGGACCTATAAAGCCTTAGGAGGCCTAGGTGAAAAAAAAGCATCTAGCTATTGGGGAGGGGTTTGTACATTTACATGTTTTAAAAGCAATACTTCTGCCAGCAATTTTCATTGAATACTATTATTTATAGAGCCACTCAGCAATAAAATAGGAAGCTGTAATCACTCTCTACATGCCTTGCCAGCCCTCGACATGGGCTGAATGTCTGAGAGGTACTGTATTAAGATTATCTTTTTTTTCCTTTCTTAATAATAATTTTAAAAGATAATAAAAATCTGTCTTCAGAATTTCTCTATAAAAAGGGAGAACTCATTAGCTGAGAGACACACAAAATGCAGAGAGCCTATTATTCTTTTGTGATGAGGATACCACATTTAGCCAGACATTGTATTTTAATTGGATTTTCCAGCAGTAAAAGTAAAAATCTCTAAAAATGAACCCTCCAAAGGAGAAGAAGAATGACTCTGCTTTTTCCCTTTGAGCCCCTGTGCCCAGCAGGCTGTCTCTGGGTCTTTGACCCTCATGATTCCAGTCCCAGTGGATTGGCTTATTCACCCTCTCTGTAGAGGAGGAAGATGATGATGATGATGATGATGATGATGATGATGATGATGATGATGATGATGATGATGATGATGCCTGCAGCCTCCTCTCCCAGCCCCGAGCTGATGAACCAGCAGAAATGCCTCCCAATAGGTCATGCCAGAGAGAGACTTGATTATGTGCTCCTCTTGTCAGTCCAAATCTTGTTTCAAAACTGAGAGGCCTCAGGCTCTGTTTCTCTTGGGAAGCTGCTAAAAGGGACTCTTGTGTGCCCAGGAGGAGCTTTCTGCGCTTGGTGGGATGCTAAGGCATGCCCAGGTGGGTCCCACCCAGCACCCACACATGCACAGATGCTTTACTGCAGCTCATGCAGGGACTGCCCAACAGCCTTGCGCAAAGGATGTCACTGACTCATGTGTGGTTCTAATTCTCTGCATGGCATAATAAGAGATTCTGGGAAATGAAAGTAGAGTGACTTTTCTTCCTTTTAACACTCAGAGTATGGGTAAAAAGCTCATGGCAATCTACTTTCTCATGTGACTTTCACATCTTTTGCACTTTAATGTTCCTTTCAATGGCAATGAAATCAAGTATTCCCTCAGCAAGTCTGCAGATGGCACAAAATTGAGCAGCACAGGTGACAAAACAAATGGAAGGGATGTCATCCAGAGGAACATGGGCAAAGCCTGAGAAGTGGACCATAAGAACCTCATGAAGCTGAACAAATCCAAGTGTAAGGTGCAGCACCTAGATCAGAGCAGTCCCAGATATGAGGATAGACTGGGAGAAGTTGTCATTGAGAGCAAGCCTGTGGAGAAGGACTTGTAGGTTCTGGTGGACAAAAAGCTGGGCATGACCCAGCAATCTGCACTCACAGCCCAGAAGGCCAATTATGTCCTGGGCTGCATTGAAATCAGCTGGCCAGCAGGTCAAGGGAGGGGATTCTGCCCCTCTACTCTGCTCTGGTGAGACCCCACCTGCAGTGCTGCATCAGCTCTGGGGTCCCTAGTACAAGACAGATGTGGATCTGTTGGAGCAAGTCCAGAGGAGAGCCAGAAAAATGATCAGAGGAACTGGAGCAGCTCTCCTCTCAAGACAGTCTGGAATAGTTGAGGTGGTTAAGCTTGGAGAAGAGAAGGCTTTGGAGAGACCTTATAGTACCTTCTACTACTTAAAGGGAGTTTATAAAATAGATGGAGAGGGACTTTTTACACAAGATAGAGATAGGACAAGGGAAAATGGTTTTACACTAAAACCACTAAGCTTCATTGTGTTTTCTACATGTATGCAAAAGAATTTGTTTACTATTATTTAATTTGGACCATTTAAGTTAGTTAAGCTGAAGCATGGGTGTCATGACAGAGTTGAGTCTTATGCTTACTTATGCTATAAACAGTAAGGTAAGAAAGAGATGCAAAGAGGTGCTATGAGAGAGGGAATGGAGTAAAAAGAGTGACTGCTGACATCCTCAGTGGTACAATCTTCTGTAAATGCAGGAGTTTCATCAGGATCTTATCAGACACATAACTCAGGATCATTTCCTTACCACTTACCTTACTACATACACAGCTTCTAGCACCTGAACAGCCTCTATGTCCAAGACAAGAAAAGGACCAAGTATGAAATCTGATGCACAGAAAATGCTAGCAGAAAAGTGCATTCTCATGGCATCAATGACCACACAGCCTTTATAAAGATATACACTCTGAAGTTACAACCTTCATATATTTGGCACATATGGGTGCTAGCATGTGGGTACACAACACCAAATATGTCACACGCTGCCTGGAGAGAAGTGACCAAGTGATGCACAAATTAGTACCTACCTGCTGAGAATTTCCTTGAAAAAAGAAAAAGGAGTGTATGAGTGTCTTCTGATACACCAACTCCTTGCTCAACACCAGACCAAGCTAGGTGTGATTGTATGCAAAGTTTTCCTAGTTTTTTTGATGACCAGCTGCAATTTAGATTATTGTGAGACTCTCTAGCCTCTAACTAAAGCAACCAGTGCCACTGCAAAGCAAAGTTTGCCTGGTTTCAGGGTTTCAGAGGCTTTGGGTTTTGATTAGGAGTTGAAACAGCAACTGCATTTGGGTGCATCACACAGAGAGAGTGTAAAAGGGAAGCAAAAAACTGCTTTCAACGTGGCCAACGAGATATTAGACAATCGACCTAGTAAAGAGAGAAGTACACCATTTGTTCTGGGCTGGGAAAACACCATGAGGAGTTAGGAAAAGAAGCACATTACAATATCTCATATATCACCTTGCACTGCATTTATTGTTCCAAATAGTAATAAAAGAAGACAAAAGTACTCCCTGAGCCATCTGTGGCCACATCTGTGTTAGTAATTGGTGTGGCACAATAGGAATGAATCTATAGGGTGAAGGACTGGTGCTGAATATCTAAACTGTACACTATTTACATCTCAAAAAGCTTTAGTGTAGACTGTCCCTTGTGTGGTCCGATGGACCCAGCAGTAGCGAGAGCACATCTCTTGGTTAAATCTCAGCTGCAAGTCAAGTTTGTGCACTCTGAGACTCTTCCTCCACACAAACAAAAGCACAGCACTGGGGGGGTGCTGTGGAGATTTGGTTCCGATAAACACTTCTAACCCACCTTCCAATGTGCACAGTAAGACTGGAACTGACATCCACTAGTCATATAAAATGGAGGAAAGGAAAATGTATGAAAGATTAGCACACACATCCCAAAGAGAAAAAACTACAAACTTGCAACACACAGCTAGTTAAGAACTCCTGAACAACTGTCCTCAAGGATGGATTGGAACAAGTCATCCTGTCCCCTCTGGCAGATGCAGATAAAACTGCCATAGATGGTGTGAAAAAGTTCACTGCTTAGTGGGTTTGGAGAGCCAACAAGGACAATGCACAGAAAATGTCAAGGACAAAAAGAAAATGCTTTACCATATGGTACTTTAAAAAACCCATATTAGATTATTCATTGATATCAAAGCTCATATTGTTCACTGAAATTACTCAGGCTCCTTCTTCAGAAGAAAAATGTTACAGAATTGTACAATGCTCAGGAGGAAAGGAATGCTCCTTAACAGGCTGACACGAAATGCCAACACATCAAAGGTCACCAAGGTTACAGGCATAGAGCAACAGCCCTTAGATTCTTAAAACAAATGAGAGTTCAAACTGTAAGTACTTGTGTATGTGTGATTGTTATATCTCTTTTTTCAAAGATGCTTCTCTGAGTCTAAATTCACATTTACTTGTTTTGAACTCCATGCATTTCCTGTTTTTTATTTTTACTCAGCTAGGAAAATTGCTTGGAGGCAGGAACAAGCATGATGCACTAGCTGCTGCCCAAACTTGCATATGAACTTAAAAGCCTGCAGCTGAACAAAACAACAAATACACAATGACACAAGAAGCTCTCCTTTCATTCCCTTCCTCTATTGAAGTATTTGCAAAAATATTTCTACTCCAAAACATGTACATTAGTAAGACAGTCATTAGGATACATGATCATGTGAGGATGTAATATGTGTAGGAAAAACCACAGCACTGCTGCCAAAATGCAGCGAGATTAAAGTTAAGGCACTACTCAGCAAATCTGCTCATAGGCATGCAATGCCATGCCTGGAGACTGTCCATCCCAAAACAGCTCATAGCTACATTCCCTCTGCCCTAAATCCCATATCCTGCCTTCCCCAGCCTACAGAGACTTGCAGCTCCTCAGCAGATAGCTTTGTTCTCCACAGCCCATTTGGACTTCCAGGGCACAAACACACCCAGACACCTGGTGAACCCATGAAAACACCAACCATCCACAACTTCCTGCTCCAAGGAGCTCCTGACCCATGACACTTCATTGCAATTGGTATTTTATTAGAACAAGGTTTTTCCTAGACAACTGCAAACTTTCTGGTTAAAAACAAACCAAAAGAGGGACTCTAAAGTTCCTCTTGGGACTTCTTTGGGAGACCATTTCTACTTGGAAATAGAGGGAAGTTGGGTTAAAATGTCTGGTCCAAAACTAGATTTGCATTTGAATGTCCCACCAGACCAACATTTGACTTGATGTTAGATAGTCTCCTGCTAATATGTACCACTACAAGCTGTTGGAACTACACCAGTTTCTGCAAACTGGTTGACCATACCAGTTTCTGTGTATGTCTTCTTTCAAAGAAAAGGGAACTTGTCAGCCAGTGGTCATGGCACTAATCCTGTGGGTAAAATGAAGCTTGAAGTTTCTTCCCTGGAACATCAGAAGCCATCTGAAGCCTCACTGTTGGGGAGGAAATAGAATCAAGAACAATCCAGACCGGAAGGACCTTTTCAGATTACCTAGTCCAGTCCCTGCTGAAACCAGCCCTGGCTTCAAAGTTAGCCAAGGCATATGACAGATCACAGTCCTGTCAGCTGGAGTACCCAAAACAGATCAATGTTTGGGCCAGACACTTCCTGAACATGTGAATCCAAGAGAAGGGAATGGGCTCCCAGTAGCCAGTACATTTCTGTCTCCTGGGAGACACAGATATGAAGTTTGTGTATCTTGAGGCCAAGTTCAACCATGAGAGTGTCACTTAGAGAATCTTCATGATGCCTCCTATTTCTGAAATCTTTATTCTTGACACCAAGACACCAATGGCAAATGTTTTTGAAGTGTCTCAGTGTCTAAGGACCAGGAACCTAATCCCCTCTCTCTAAGGGTTTAGGTCTCCTTATCAATTCACAAGGTCCTTATTTTATCAAGTGACTCATGAAAATTATTCTTCACGCCATCTCTGCAAGCCACCACCTGAAACTATAGCACAGGCATGGAGGGGAGGGCCAGACCCCCCCATCACACAGGAGAACAGCCAGAGCACTTGGCTGACTGACACTCAGCCCTCAGCTGACCAGCCAGACCGTTATGTAAAATTCCTCAGAGAGCAGTGAGGCATTCCTGGCCACACTCCAACAGTCTGAGGAGCAGCTGGATGCAATACCCGTTGTGGGAGGAGGTGGGGATCTACAAACAGATTCCTATTTCCCCACATGCTTCCTGAAACCCCCCCTGGTTCCCTGCTCTGCCAGAGCCTCCCTCAGGCTGCTGCATGAAGAGACATTTGTGGGCAGTGACTTGGTCCAGCTCAGATAAAAGATAACTGTCCACTACTGGCTATAGTTGAGCACTTTTTCTCCTGTGCTTCTGAGCTTCTTCATGTAACACTAAGGGTATACAAGCACAAGACTGCCAATTTTGGGAAAAAAAAAAAATAAATGTAGCAGTTATAAAAGTGAGTATGAAACACCAGCAAAAAAAAGCCAAAATCAAAAACAAACAAAAAACCAAAACCAAACAAAAATCCACCAACAAAAACAACAACAAAAAACAACAACAACAAAACCAAAAAAACAAAAACAACCACACCAAAACCTAAGGTGCTTTTTCTTTCAACAGACTGTAAGAGACTTAGCCTATTGTTGAAAAACTCAGGTCTTTGACTGAAACTTGAGCCATGTTTGAGGATATTTAGGGCTCTCCTCACAAATTGTCTTGTGCCTATTAGTAAGTGTGTTCAGCTGCCTCATTTTTTACAGAAGCAGTACTGAAGTATTTCTGCCTGTCCCCTCCTTGCCAATTTTCAGAAGCTTTAGCTTTGAGGTACTCAGCTCTCTGTCCATGTATATTCCAAGGCCTAATTTCACAAAATAAGTGAAATATCACTTTCCAATTGTAGTGATATTTTATCAAAGCTCTGTAATTAGCCCCTGGTCATTCACAACTGCCAGGTAAATTTCTTCCTGCTACTGGTGAGAGAGAGCAAGATTAATTACCTAATAAGGAAATTAGAAGACAACAGTGATTTACAAAGATACACTTTGTCCTTGAAAAGGTAAAAGAAAGTATATTGCTGGAGCTACCAAACACGTAGAAACTATTTTTTGCTCTAAACAGCCCCTTAACCACAAATCCTCCTGGATGCATTCCTAAATACAAATGACAAACATTCAAAAGTGCTTTGAATGAACATTGTTGATGATGACCATTGCTGATCAAAAGTGATACTGCTTTAACAGATATTTCTGCCTCCAGAACTCTGATTAGACTGATTAATGCAAATTTCCAAACTACTCATTTATCATGGGATCTCCACAGTTTTGTGGAGTTTATGACAGCTTTTATAGCATGAATTGTACTAGGAACTAAAACTAGAGGCCCAAATTAACAGACACAGTTTGTAAAGATAAAGCAGTACAGACAGGCATGCAAACACTAAAATGACTCTTTCATAATCATACATAATCATTGGATGATGTCTCTACAGATGAAGAAATATTACCTCAATTATGGTTATGCCTATAGACTGTGATTAATGTCTGAGTTAAGAGAGGATGTAGTTTAAGAGGAGTAGCAGCCTGTCAGCTAGATCCTGAACAGTTGTGACACCTCTCCAATTTATACATAGTGTATCTTTTGCTATTTATCACCTTGTCCCTGCACTGTTTCCAAGAAAATGGAAATACCTCAAATATTTGTTATGTTTGTGCTATGAACTAAATACGGTTTTCACAAAACAGTTTAACCAATCCAGCTGTTCTGATTAAAAAGCAAATAGCAAACTTGTAAAATGACAGTTATAACAAAAATGCATTTCTAGGACAAGCAAGTACAAAATGCTGTATTTCTTTACTTCTCTTTGAAAGAGAAGCACTTTCAGAGGAAAAATCACCCATAAATGCCCTTTGATGGTGTTCAAGAAAAAGAGTCTGGCACCAAATATCACACTTATATTTCTGCTTTGATTTAGTTTCAAACAAACCAGTAAACTTCCCAGCACTCCCACATGGTGCAGCTGGAGCTGTGCTTCAGTGCCCTCACTGTGCTGCTCCTCCTTTCAGAGCACAAAATACATCCCAGCTGTGCATCACACCCTATGGGATAGCTGCTTCCCTGTGCAGTAATTAACAAATCTATGATAATCACAAATCCAGAAATCAAAAAGTCATGCAACTGTATTGGCTTACTGACACTGGACTGGGATGAAAATATACATTTCAAGTCCTCCTGTTCTCATAACAGGTAAAAAAAAAGAGAATTTTAACAAATTATCCCATGAACAATAGAAAAGAAAATATTACACAATTAGATGCAAAGCCTGAGGGCAGAGCAAGCCTCTGTTTTTGGGTCAACCTGGGACTATCCCAGCATAAGAGAGCTCCCCTCTCCTTTATACTTGAGTAAACATTTCTCAAGAGTCATTATAGCAGTCAGGGAAAAGCAATGGCACCACTTCTAACCCTGCTGGTAGAGTGCCCTGTAGGGCACCCCTGTTAGGCTGCTGAGAGCTGCAGCCCAGCTGTGGCATTAGCTGAATAAGGCACTACCTCGTTTTCCAGATCCAAACCTCTGGTGGCTGAGCTGCAAGCTGCAACACCACAGCAATATTAACAGAAAGCAGTTTTGCTGGGGACAAGCAGAATTCAACATATGGAAACCAGTGGGGAAAAAAAAAACCAAAACACAATCCCTCCCCCCCCAAAAAAAAAACAAGAAAAAACCCCAATCCTATTGTCCCTTTGTGTGAAGCAACCAGAAAGACCAAAGACCAGTTTATTAAAAAAGAATAATCAATGTTGTTGTCAGTTTAGAAGCTGCAAGTTGTAAGACTCATCATGTCTAGATTCTTTATTTAATTCAAAAAGGAATGTAGCAGATGCATTGTCCATGTTACCATAAGCCAAAAATTGTAATTATATGTGTAAAAGCGGTGAAGTTTTCTGCTACAAGCATTTGATGTCAGAGGAGAGAAATGGTTAGAGAAGGCTTCAAGCATGGCATCCACAGGGTGTGCTGGCAGTGCCATAGATCAAATAAAAGCAACAATTACCTCCCTCCAACAAAAGAGTAAAAATTTGCATGAGTTTATGCAAATTAACAACAGCAATGAGCATCAAATGAGACCTCTACAGCGCTGAGCTGCTTTACGCTGCGAGGCTCTGAAGTGACATATCACCACAAAAGAAGATAAGGACATCTGCTGTCAAGGGATAGAGGGAGAGAGGGGTGGTAGAGATGGCTGGGGATTGCAAGCATACTGAAAAAAACCTATGGAGGACAGATGTCTCCATGCCCTACTTGGTCCTGTGCCATGTACCTAAAGAGAAACCTCAATAGCCCCTTGTCCTTTTGCACTTTCAGATGCTCTGTTTTAAAAGCCATCTTCTCTGACAGAGATGTCCAAAGCCCCAGAAAACCTCACTGTGGCTGTTGCTACCAGTTATCAAGGACTCCTCTTAAATACTTGTTTCACTTTTTTTATAGGTTCCTGAAATACCACAGACCTGGTACCTAAACCAACTGAATGCTGCAGAAGGATTTTGGCCAGCCTACACCTTCTTTTGATTGGTGCCATGAAGATGGCTTCAACACAAGCTGATGCATGCAAGAAAAAGTCATTCATAACCAGAAGATACTGTACCCTGCACAGAAGCATCCATTCATTTGGTGAACAGGAACACAACTTTTATTTTATTCCAGGCTATCTTTACTCATCCAAAAAGACACCCATTTTCTGCTCTTTTTTGATAGGAGAATGATGGGTGCAGTCATGTTTCTGCAGAAATCAAGACATTCAATCTTTTCAGCAAGATCACAAAATCAGGGCTAAAGCGTGGAAAATATGAAAACCCAGATGTTGATTTATGGTTGAACACATTTTTATGGTAATCATATCTGAGACTGAGTGGATGGTTTTGGCAAGAATTATATAGCTTTTTTAATGGTCGCAGAATGGTTTTCTTTCTCTCAGGAAAATTAAAATATCACTGGGTTCACTTCTCTTTCCTGTTTGATCTATTCCTAGCTGAACACACAGACTTTAAAGGAACTGATGATCCTACTATGATCACATTAAAAAAGTACATCTGCCAACCATTACCACCAAGCTTTCTGGGGCTTCTGAGATAATGTTCAATTTGTCCCTGCTCAGAGCAATGACACACAGAGTGTGCCTGTCAGAAACAGCAGAGTTATTGCAGTATTCTGTCTCCTTTGCCCAAAAATTGTAGGAAAGGTCATCTAAACTTTACCACACAGATTTCAGCAAGTTTGTTTTCTAAGTAGGGTTTTGTAAAGCTCTTGCAGAAGAAACCAGGTCATCACTGAATTGATAGGCAAACTTCATTGCACTATTAACACAATGTGCTCAGAGCAATATTTGCTCGTCTCAATTCCAATTTTTGCCCTTTGTTTTTAATTCAATGAAATTAGCATTAATTAATACAGTTCCTACCTTTTGCCTAAAAAATATACTGACTTTGTGGCTATCCTACAAAATGTACGAAAGCAATTTACCAAAATCCCAGCAGTTTAATCTATTATGTGAAAGAGCAATGGCCAAATCTTAACAGTAAGAGCCTGAAGGCTTTCTGCTGTAACAGGATTTAGCAATAACTTTTAATTGGCAGTTCAAAGTTAATCCACAGGGGAAAATGTTCTCTGGCAAAAGCATTCAGTCAAAGAATGAAGAAAAAAAAAAGAAAAATAAACAACCTACAAACTGTGGGATTTTTCTCTCAGTATTTTTGTAGATATTGTTATTGAGAAACATTATAGAAATAATTGCTGCATTGTCTCAGTCTAACAAGGTTCTTCTTCTGTGATACATTTTATCCCTTTTGTACTTTCCCAGTGAAAAAGTGGGCAAAATTTAACTTTTCAGTTCTCCTAGTATATATATCTATTTTTTTTATATATGTAGCTTTATTTAACGTACCTTCTGAATGAAAAATCATAGAAAAATCCCTTAGAATAATGCTCTCCTCTTCCCTATTTCTCCTTTGACATCAGGCCACGAGCCTGAATTTTTCTTGTTTCTACTCAAGCAGAACCCAAAATGTTTGCAGCGAGGAGCCATTTCTCCTCCTAGATTTAGCCTAGGAAAAGCCCATAACACAGACAATTTTTCTAGATTGTACTCACTAGGATCTGTTCAGCTCTAAATGTCAGCAGTTCTGCCATCCATGGTTCCTCTTCTTTGTTCCAGTGTTGTTTCAGACTAACTCATGGTGTCCTGCTTAACACAGAAGACAACACAAGGGTGCCTCAAGAGAAAACTGAGGAGGTCCAAACCAGCCCCCCACCATTAGACCAAATTCTGCATTGAAAGCTGAGTTTTGGCAGCTTATGGCAGTTGCCCTCATGGAAACGACCAGCTATTTTTGTGAGAGTTCAGAAAACAAGTGTCTGTGTTCCATCTATGAGTGCATTAAGAAACACAGAATGTTTCCTACATGTTAGCTGAGCAACTCTCAAAAGCTGCAGCTCTTCAACATCTATTTCACACGAGTTACAGATTATATTTTAAAAAATATATACATGTAAAAGTTGCCCTTATAAAAGGTTATAACTACATTTAAGTGACTGATCCCCTGACTTCTCACCTCAAGTCCCATTGAAAACCAAACATCCAATTTATAAAACCTCAAGCTCTTGGGAAGTGGGCAAGCTTTGCACTTTTACTCTTTCAGCAAAAGCAGGGCTGAGCAGAACAGACCAGCCCATTGTTGGTCTGCAGACTGCTTCCTTGCTGGCAAACTACTCCAGCAAGGTGACTGGAAAAATCACAACAGCTTGTTACAAATACAGCCAACATGAGTAAAATCCATTAAAAGGAATGCTTAAAAAAGTGATTCAATTTTCACTAAATCATTTTACCTGAGAGATATATTCAGTCCACATCAATGTGTTATCTCCAAACACAGAGATAAATAAACTTTTTTTAGCATGAGTTTATGCAAAAAATGCATTGTTTATGCACAAAGCTTCATGTTTTACAGAATACCACTCCAAAAATAAGCCTGAACTTCATCCCTTATACATAAATGGAGTAAGAAGGGCAACAATAAACTATACTAACAATAGCAAGAAGTGTGAGTCCTTGAAGAATCTACAATCTAAAATAAGTTAAAACAACATTTTAAATATAAATATACTAAGAAAGGTTCATTTTTGAGAAATTGAGTAATGGTAAATAGGAATACAACTAAAAAAATTTAATATTATAACATACACTCCATGTTTTAAAACACTCACTGATGTTTTAGAATGCTGAACACTCAGTTACACATAAATGCTGTCCAGAGACCTTTCACTAATTGCAAAGTTTGATCAGCTTTTAATATGAAATATTTTATTGCACATATTAAAAGTTATCCTCACAAAATAAGAGAACAGCATTAAACTATTCTAGGAAACATTTCTTGTAGAAAAATTGCATTTTACCTGCTCTTTTGAAGAATTCTTGAAGAGGTTCTTTTGTTTGGAAAGAAAAACCTAAAACAATTTTAAAAAAAGAAGATGCACAGATGTCAAAAGGCTTGGTTCAGCTGCAGGAGTCAAGAGATGCCCCTTGCTTTCTGAAGAGAGAGTTTATTTAGGTAAATAACTTTGTTGCTGTGGAATCCAGCTCAGTTCTTTGTAGTAAGCATCTCTGGATGGGGAGAGAGTGACATTGCACTCTCTGCACACTCATAAATGAAGCAGGAATTCCCAGATTTGCCATCATGTGATTTCAGTGAGGAACTAGCACTCGACTTTCTCCCAGCACCCGTTACTCCCTGCCCAAAGGCAGCCCTTCCAAAGCCTCCCACGGCTGCAACAGGCAGCAAAGAGAGAAAGAGCACACAGATCAGGATTAGCCTCACTGAGCAGACACTGAGACACTTTGGGCATGAAGCAGGAGGAGAACAGAGCAGAAGTGCCATTGTTAGACTGCCACAGAAATTAAAAAAGAACAAATTTAGCAATTTTTACTAGGAAAAACTGGGAATATTGGGGAGGGGTGGGTGGTGGGGTGAGATTTAAAGGTGGGGCAGAGGGGGAAATTCACTTTTTCAGCCATCAGAAATTACTAACAAGATTATCCTGACAAACACTCATTCTTGTTCTTTATACCAGAATTTCAGAGATTTACAAATGCCACTGCAGTGCTCAGTGGGATAATAATTAAGCACTACATCAGGCAAAAACTTTTTGTCTGTATCAGACAAAAGCTGATAAAAGATAATATAATCTACACTCTGCATATAGTATATGCCAACTGGAGGAACAGATGCTACGGTAATTTCATGGCTACAAGCAGAATAGAGCAAAGGAAAATAATGCAACATTTCTTCTTCATAAAGACAATGATGCTATTGACATTTTGCCTTGAATAGCTGCATGTTATTAAACATCAATTATGGTTTCTGCTAGCTGAGCCTTCCTAAAGAAGCAATTGTTACTGAAAGATGAATAACCATTTTTGACCTTCTAATATTTAAATATGAGATGAACACTTCCAGCTCCCTCAAGATTATCCATAAGGTCATCAATAGTTATCTCCAGTGTTCTCATTTGACGAGCATCAGGGATGTACATCCGTGGCCTGTCTCCCTGGCTTCTGGAGGGAGCAGCTTACTACAGGAGTCTGGTGAGAGGATGCAATAAGGTGAATGGACCATTGTGCAATTTCTGTTAGTGTTCCATTTGTGCTGGGGGTAGTTAATCATCAAAAAGTGTGTTTTTCAAAGCTTTTTCCATTCTTTTTTATATTTTCCCATAGGCTGTAGAGTACATGCAGCAGATGCAACACAAGTTCCAGTTTAATCTAGTTGTCTACAAACACCAAGGGGACAATAAGTCAAGATATAGAAATTTATTTATATTCCTGTAACTCAAGAAGTACCTGTTCATGTTTTGTGAAGGTGAATCTATTTATATCTATCCCCATTATCACAATTCAACTACCCCCTGCCTGCAGTAGTGGGGCAATAGATCTGCCAGCATGAGAAACATCTTTTTAATCACAGAAAATATAATTTCCATTATGTACAGGTGTCCTCCCATCCAATTTTAAGCAGACAAGTAAAACAACTTCTTCTTTCAAAGATTATTCTGATACCAAAAAAAAAAAAAATCCCTTTATTAAGATAAATTATTTACCTTCAACTTTATAATAATTCATTTGTGTTTCCATTGCTTGGGTGCTTCAGCCATGGATGAGGACCACAGAGCTGCAGATGCTGTAAAAACATTAAAAAAGGTGAAATGTCCCTCTTTAAAATCATGTAAAACACAGAAGACAGCACAGCAAAGAGCAAGTAAGACATCCTTGATTTGTATAGTAATTGCAGGGTTTCCAGAGGGCACTCATCCAAGGGATACAGACTGTTCTGTGTACTGTGAGAGTTCACCAAACAGACACCACCCCATTTAAACTACATTTTCATTAAGACTCATGCTACATCACCAAGTTAGCCATGATAACACTGAAGGCCAGGCAGAAATCCAGAGTTAGCTGGAGGATGCCACACACGATGGAGCTGGCAGAAACACTCCAGTTTACTGGCAGGTTATTGGCATGTGCAGTACTGTGGCCTTTATTACACTCATGGTAAACATTTGTGATATTCTCATTTATTCTGGGAATACACTGGAATTGTGAAAGCTGGGGACACAGTGTTGTTAGATGTCTTTGTATTGCTAGGAAAAAGTCTTCCCTAATTCTAATATTAAATTTTATATTCATACAAGACAAAGTGGTGCTTGCTGCTGATGTCCCAAATGGAAGGAACATGAGCCTTGCACTTGCAGAAGAATCTGCAATGGGAACAAAAAGATGCAAGAAATACTAGTTAATTATAAAATCATATTTAGAAAAGACTAGTGAAAGAAAGCAGTGATGCTACTCCTTTGATTAAAGATTTTAAGTCTGTAAATCTGTAGAGTGAAAGAGGAGCTAACTGGAGTCTGGACTCAAACAGATCATTTTTGTAATACCAAATTCTTACACGTCTTGGTTCCCACAGAACTCGCCAGAGCTGTGTGGCAAACCAGGGTTGGTCCTGGCTGTTTGTCTTTTCAGAGCAAAAATGGGGGTTCCAAACCTGTATCGAGGTTTTTATGGAGAAAATTCTGGGTTTGAAGCTGAGATGGATAGCCAGGTAAATAGATAGATTAGATAGATAGATAGATAGATAGATAGATAGATAGATAGATAGATAGATAGATAGATAGATAGATAGATAGATAGATAGATAGATATAGATAGATAGATAGATAGATAGATATAGATTAGATAGATAGATAGATAGATAGATAGATATAGATAATAGATAGATAGATAGATAGATAGATTAATAGATAGATAGATAATAGATAGATAGATAGATAGATAGATAGATAGATAGATAGATAGATAGATAGGATTATAGCCCATGCATTCTAAACAAGTGCCTGCTAGAAGTGAAGTTCGCACTCATTTCTCAGTAGGGAGCAAGTTCCTGAAAGCAGGACGGCTGTTGTGTGAAGCTGCAGAGCTCAGACCAGCGCAGAGGGGCTTTGGCATTCCTGCGGGGCTTTCCGGGGGCAGCTGTGCCCGCCCAGCCCGAGGGGCCGCAGGGCCGCCCGGCAGCGGCGCCTCCCTCCCCGGGCAGCGGCGGCTCCTCCGGCCCGGCCCCTTCGCTCCCGGCGGCGCCCCCGCCCTGTGACACCTGGGGGCGAGCAGCACGCCTCTCTCCTCGCCACACCGACACCTGGAACTCAGGAATTGTGCCAGCCTGCCGCTGGGAGGAGGCCGCCTTCTGGCAAACCTTGCACGGCTGCGCGAAAGTCACAGGTCTAAACTTCCCCTTGCAGTCCCTGGACATGAACGATCAATAGAGTCCAGAACTGCTCAGCAGAAGGATCAGCAGTTTAAGAAAAGACACCCTGACCACGGCTAGCTGTGGTCACCACTGCAGGATGAGAGTAAAAACTTTCCAGAATGTATCAGCTCTATTAAATAAGCCTCCACTCCCAAAATGTGGAAGATAGACCCTGAGTTCGCCTTCGGCTTGGACACCTGGCTTATTCCCCCTGGGTTGTGATGGTGGGAGTGTTGCCACTTTGGACTGTACCACCCAAGTCCTGCAGCCTAAAGCCTGCCTCACCAAGCTGCCCAGCCTGCTGCCAGAGATTCCTTTGCCTTTTCTAGACAGGTGGATACCACCACTCCGAATAGGCTGTAGTATTTCTGAGTAGCCAGTTGTAGTTCTTGAAAAAAAAATGTTTCAAGTGGTCAAAAAATGGGATTTGCTCTTAATGGGCTTTTAGGTGCAAATTCCTAGTCTGAGAAGCAAAAGGAATCAACCTTCCAAAACTACATTCAAACGCTGCTAAACAACCTTTGAATAAAGACAGAAGGTCATTGAGTCCCATCAGGGAGTTTAGGGGATGTGACCCATTTATAATCATGGTATATATTCCTTAACATATTAGTGAAAAAAATCTTCAGGCCAGTATATACTTGCTTCCCCTGCAAGCATCTTTATCAGCATATGTGGAAAAGTGAATCATGCAGTACTCTTCTAGAAAAAGCAAAAGCAGTGGATTCCAAAGATCTCATTGATAAAGCATTTTCCCTTTTTAAATCAAAGAAAATGTATAGATGTAGAGTTTCTTACAGATGTTGCATTTCAAGGCTAATCTCCCAGCAAACCTTTTTATTAAAAATTGTGGTGTTAACTAAAGCATGCTAACACAAGTTCTTTTACTCAACTGGAGTTGAAAGGTGTGGAATTGGTGGAAAAAATATTCATGGTGTCATGTTATTGTCCTAAGGGAAAACTGCAGCAGAGCAACACAACTGTGAATGTGACACAGAAACTATTTGTGAATTGATGCTCCTGATACTTGGAAAAGATTCTGCTGATCTGAGTATCCATCTCAAATGTGAATGCTACTGGTATATCTACAGGCACCACTCTTCTTTGCATTTAGTCATCTGACAGTCAGCGACTACGATTGGGCAAAGATTACTCCAAAAGACAGAGTAGAATTGTTTCAGTTGTTTCCTGACTCTGCTCATCTTTGATCAGCTCTCTCCATGGAGTTCACGTGTGGTGCACTAGCATCATATGTGAAAAAGCTTTCAGCATAAGCATTTTGAGAAATTTGTTTGGAGAACATGGATATACTGTAAAATACTCTAGGACTCTCTTCTGGAAATGGTCAGTGTTTGAAAAGAAACTTTAGTTTTACTGGGCACTTGCATGTACTTATTACTGGCAATTAGCCATAATTAGGGTGTGGTACACCACTTCTAGAAAATAAAGTCTAAGCTAGGAGTATAAACCTTCTTGTTTACCTGTGAAAACTTCATCAGTGTGTGGGGACAAAAAGTGCCAATGTGGTTTGCTGGTCAGCTGAGCTTTGTTAAGCTCTTTGGCAGCAACACATACGAGAAAAAAAGCAATAAAGTGTAACATCAAAATTTTGCAGGTAAAACTACAGGCAAAATGTGAAGGTTTCTCCTAAACTGGAAAGACCTTCTGAGCAAGACTCCTGCATATGTCCTTCCTGCTTCTGCTGCTTCTCATGTTTTTCATCAGTTTCCTCACATTGACCCAGCAACATCCTGGAGAACAGGGTTGATGCCCAAAATTAAGTTGATAGGAGAAGTGCTGTCTGACCTGAGCAATGCAGTAGTCAGTAGGTTATGAAGTGCTGTACATAGCAGGAGGAAGAAATGAAATGCATTTAATATCTGTGTGGGTATATGTAGTGAGATTTGGGCTGCCTTGGGTGAGTTGCTCTTCCTCCATGGTCCTGCAGAGGACAGGGATGCCTGGGCAAAAACTGGCTGGACAGAACCAGGAAAGAAATGAGCTTTGGAGTTCAAATCAGACACCTTCCTTCTTGTGATCCTGGCACTGTTGTCTCCTGGCAGAGACACTGACCAGGCTTCAGTCTTTGGTACTTGTGACCAGAGTTACCCATGTAGGGCACCACCTTTGGAATTTTTCAGTTTGGGACAAAGGAGTTAAAGACCCTCAACTGTTCCAGCAGTGATGCCAAGGCTTCACTTGTGCCAGCAGCTAGCACCACCTTTCCCACACAGATCTCACTGGTGTCTGGCATTCAGCCCTTGTGACTGAGTGTACACATGGGATAGAGAGTGCAGTCATGGCAGAGGGAGAGTTACTAAAAAATTTAAAAAGAAGATACAAGACGACAGGACAAACTGCCGGAAATTACTTTTGGCTTCAGACCTGGTTTTGCCTCTCAGTCTGGATTCCACAAAAAAAATACTGCCTTGTGTGCTGCAGGATGTCAGTACTGCGTTGGTGGTTGTTTCCAAGATGGTCTGGCTTGGTCTCAGGCAGTTTGCAGTGTGGACAAAATACCCGTGTATAGGGGAGGAAAGGCCCGTGGGAGATTTTCAAGCTTCCTATGTGGTTAAGGCACAGGACCAGGAGTCAGGAGATCAAAAGTTCCTGTTTTGTACAGAAAGGCTGTTTCATCACTTAGGCTGTGTTGATAAAAATTATCTGTACACACAATTCTTCGACTCAGCCAAGGCTTCATTCTTGCCATGCAGTATCGCCTTCTCATGCCGTATGGAGTGGTAACAGTTGCTGCTAAGGCCTCACAGGAGATGGTAAAACAACTCTTTGTGGCACTTGTGGGAGATTCAGTTATTTTATGGCCTTGATACAGCTTTGAGGCAGCAGCATTTGCAGGAATAGTCAGTGCCCCCTCTACCCATCTGAGCCTGCATTCACTTCTGCTGCTTTTGGGAAGGAGGTGAATTGAAACTACTGAGCACTCATTTACTGACATGGCTGGTCTTGTGGCAATTTCAGTTTTCAGAAACTTGTCTGTTTCTGATGAAGACAGCAGTTCTTAATAACATCATAACCCATAACCGTGGTCCTGCTGGGTGGGGAGGGTTTGCAAAGTATCTGCCCTGGGTTAAGCATCCACTAGCCTGAAAAGCCAACTTGGGAATGACAATCTGCTCTGAGAAGGGACTATTCTGTGTAGGGGTGCAATTTTGGCATGACAGGGGTCCTTCATCTGGTGAGCTATCCATGTTGTGAAGTGACATGATGCTTTCCTGCCCCTGAGATGGACTTTGCATTGCCAGGACTGAGCAGTCCTCAGCACCCTGTGTCATCAGATCCACCCTTCAGAGACGAACGTGTGTGCAGCTCAGAAATGCAAAGTTGGCCAAGGTCCCTGGAGGTCAATCCCTGGTGATGTTGCAGAGCTGTTTTCCTTTCAGTATGGCTTTCTGGTCTGATGGATTTACATCAGTGGAAAGTAAAGATCAGAAACAAAAAACTGTCAAGTTTTTTGAAAGTGAGTGTCTTGTGAAATATACCTCCTCTGTCCAAATCCAGCGTGGAGACAAGGATTTTATGGTGAGATGTTCTTACTGGTGAGCTTTTGGGAATCACCTCTTCTTTAAAGAATCTGGGAAAAAAATTCTTCTTACCAGTTTGGCAAATGCTGAGGTAGAGATGTTTCTGCTCAACAGAACTGACAGAATGGATTTTGTAAAACAGACTGGGACATGTTAAATATTATTTAATAATGTTATGACTTTCCTAGCAGAATCATATATAAAATAGGTGTGACTCATTAATTATCACAATGCATCGCTATTAATTATAGACATATTTTGAAAAAGGTGGTAGAGGAATATATAACTTTGAAGGGAGGGAAAAGCCTTGTTGATCACTATTAAACTTTACTGAAAAATCTTGGCAGTCAAGTAACTTCCTTCATGGAAAATTCAGAAAACTTCCCAGTTTAAGCAAATTAGTTTCACCTCTGCTAGAAGCATTATTTTCTGCTCTGCCCCACACACAGAAATAACGTCTCCATAACCCCATTCAAGACTAAGATTTGCCTCTGCATGGACACCAGTGTAACAGTCCTGGAGTAGTTATTTATCTTGCCCTATTCCACACCAGTGCAGAGTGGGAAAGTGGAGAGGGGGTGTATGTGGTTACTCTGGAATAGATGTGGAGACCAGCATAAGTGCAGTGAGATGCAGAATTTGAAGCCATTTCCTCTATATAAATAAGAGATCCACACAGAAAAAGGTTTATCTTTGTAATTGCCTCAGCTGATTTATGATTAATCCTAAGGACAAGGGATGACTTCTGGATATGAAGCTCCCCTTATGAAATAAGTACTGTCTCATGCTTCTTTTGACGTATGTGCTCGTGCACAAAAGGGCGTTCGCTCTTGTATCATCTTGTACAGAGAGTGATGTAGTGGTCCTTCCACTACAGTACTGCAGGAAGGTAGACCTTCCTGTATCACCTGGACACTGCTGTCCTGCCCTTGTGCTCCTGAGGCAAGGCATAAATGCCCAGCAGCTCCCTGGCCTGTGAAGACGGGCAGCATTTGGCCTGTGGAGCAGCTGCATGGCCAGGGGCTGTGGCCAGGAGCAGGAGGAGTGTCAGGCAAGCACTGAATGCCATGTTTCAGAGCCCAGAGCTGAAAGGGTACTCTTGTTATCTGCATTCCTTCCTGACCACATCCCATGACCTGCTGCATGGAGCCTTTCAGATCACATCCAGGCACAGTCAACAGGGCTGGGATGTGCGTCGGTGCCTTTGCCAGCGGCACACTGTGAGCAAAGATCAAAAGTTCATGGATGCTTTGCTTTTCCTGTGGCCACCCCACACATGCACCCTTGGTGCTGGCCTGAGCAGTGCAAATACAATCTTAGAATGATATGAAACACTCCGAGACCTCCAACAGCAGCAGAGTGCAGGGTAGGTTTCCTTAATATCACGAAGGATAGAATGAACCACTAGCTCTGTCTTAGCCTCATTCAGAAAACAAAAGTCATGGGATTGTCTGCCAGAGTTTTCTTCTCCTTCTCCTTGCTACGCCCCTGCCTGGAGGGGTTGTTTTTTCCCATGTTCTCTGGAAAGGTGAATCTTTCATTTAACTTTGTTGGCTCATAGAATAGTTTTGGGTTGGATGTTAGAACCCAAACCAACCCGAACCATCTAGCTCCAGACTCAAGCTGAGACAAATATTCCTCAGGACTAACCACCTCAAGTGTATGTATATCAATGCAAGCAGCCTAGGGAACAAGCACAAGGAATTGGGGCTCTGCACCCAGTCAGAAATTCATGCTGTCACAGGAATAATGGAAACATGGTGTGACAACTCACATGGCTGTAGGATCACACTAGATGGGTACAGGCTAGAGGAAAAGGGAATGAATACTCACTGAGAGCTACAAGGGCATTGTCAAGGTTTGCAGAGATGCAGTTAGAAAAACAAAAGCTCAGCTTGTCAGCTTGAATTGAAATTGGCCAGAGATGCAAAAAAAAAAAAAAAAAAAAAAGAAAAACACAGAAAAGGTTTCTTCAGGTACGTAAACAACCAGTAAAAACAGAAGGAAAACATGGACTTGCTGTGCAACAGGAAAGGTGAATTAGTCACCAGCAATGCTTAAAAGGCAAAAGTTCTCAACACTTTCTTCACCTTGGTCTTTACCAGCACTGTTAGGCCTCTGGCCTTTGGAACAAAAATCCAGGTTGATGCAAACATAGGCTCACTATCAGTGAAGAAGGAGTTGGTGTGTGAACTGCTGCAGGAGCTCAACCCCTACAAATTGATGGGTCCTGACATTATCCACCTGAGAGTGTTTGAGAGAGCTGGCTGACATAATTTTTGGCTTTCCACAACCTTGGAGAACTGTGGAGATCAGGGGATATCCCAGAAGGCAGCGAGAAGGCTAATGTGACTAACATGTAAAATAAGGTCTTAAAGGATGATCCAGGAAGTTCCAGGCTCATCAGACTTACTTAAGTCCCTGGGGAAATAATGGAACAAATCCTCCTGGGGGGCTATCACAAGTCAGATGAAGCCCATGACTGGGAAAAGCAAGCAGGGATTCATGAAGGATAAATCATGCTTGACAAACCTGCTCACCTTTTACAACACATTCACTGGCTTGGTTGGTGTGTGGCACGTGGTTGACATTGCCTGCTCAATATGAATGAACATATTGTGTGCTGCTGCAGCAAAGAAACCCAACCAGATACTGGCTTACATCAACATGGAGTCACCAGCACTGATAAAAGTAGTCTTTATCCCACTTGGCACTTACGAGACCACACCTGGAACACTGCACGGTTTTAGTTCCTACTGTGCAAAAAGATGCGTACAGGCTGCAGAGGATCCAGAGAAGGACCACAAAGGGGACCAGAGGATTGGAAGGCCTGTCATGTGAGGAAAGGCTGTAAGAACTGGGTTTGTTCAGCCTGGAGACCCTATCAACATGTTTCAATACAGAAAGGGTGCTTACAAAGATAGAGACTCCTTTTTTTACAAGGAGTGACACGGAAAAGGGATAATGGTACAAATTATTCTTGAGATTATTATTAGAAGAGAAAAAAGTTTCACAGCATAATCTCACCAGGGAGGTAGCAGACTTCCCCAGCATGGACACTTTTAAGATTCAGCTGGACAGAATGCTGAACTGTCTTGTCTAAACTGTGCTTTTGCCAATACAGGCTGGAACAGATGACTCTTGAAGCCCCTTCCAACCTGATAATCTATGAAATGCTGTAAGTCAGGCCACAGGTCACAAGCATCACAGTGTAAAAGTTGCTTGACACTCTTCTGTTAGGATGGGAAAGCAAAGAAGGCCTAAGAAACTTCTTTTACAGTTCAATGCAACTGTATGCAACAATACAATATTTAATGCAGCAATGCATGCAGATTCCTTTCCTTAAGCATGCTTCCTTTTTGCTTTTCTTGGATAGAAAACCCTGACATTGTTTTTCTTTTCCTACAGCAAGTTATAAACTCCATGTTACAGTAGTCCATTTGCTTCTGAAACGGGGCTTGAAATTCAAGAATGGCAATTGAACTAGGTCAAAGATCTTGTACTGAGATTTGGGCATGACTCATTCATCCCCTCTCCTGAAAAGCTGGCTATAGAATCTCTTTGATTGGGCTGGATGCCTACAGGGCTCTGGTTTTAGCCTGATGAGGGGCAGCAGACAACCACATGAGCACTTCTGTACTACTTCTTCACTCCTCACCCTCAGAAGAAATTAAATTCAGCAGCTAAGATAAAAGAGATTTAAGATTTTTGAGTTTTGCATCTTAGAGACTCAAAAAGACAGAGCATTTTTCAGCAGCAGACAGAGAAAATTTGGAGGACCAAGCACAGGCCTGAGTTCTGGAACCTCTGATGATACAGAAGATCAGGAAAGGGGCATTTATTGCACAAGATCTTTAGCATTAAACAGAGGACTCTAAAGGTAACATATTTCAAACCACTGACATCTGACTACCAGTAGTTTCACCACTATAATGAAATACCAAGTCTGTCTTATGAAAACTTAGTTCATGATCACAGTTAATATTTAATCTAGCTGGAACAGAAGTCAAATGCACTCACTAAAAAATAATGAATCCGCTCATAATTGTAAAATGTTAAATACTCACATATACCTATCCTAATAATTACAGAAGCAATGGTATGACATCACCTACTAATAGATTTTAAAGTAAAATATTAGTGCTTTGGCACATTAATCTTCTTCCATTTTGAAAAACTAGTGCATAAACTGTGTGGTCAGGAATGGGCCATGATCTGTGTGTCCTGTTCCAAGGTGTCATGACCAGGCGTCATAAGGGTAACTAAATTTTCTCAGTGGTAAGATGTTACATGAGTATCATCAGACTCTTCTCATGTTCAGGTACTTCATGACACCTCTCCCTTACACTTCCTCAATTTTCTTCCCCTAGTATCCAAGAATTCACCATTCACCATCCAGTAATTCACCATTACTGACAACAGCATCCTTGGGAACAACTGCATAAACAAGGTGTACCTAATCACTACAATGATGATGGTATCTAGACTTGCTCAAGTTTACTGTAGCTCACAAAATCTCTCTGGCAATGCACCTACTATTGGTGGAGCAGTTTGGTCAAAGGCTGTGCATTGCAGAAACATTTCTTAGCAGAGCTGTTTCAATGTTCATCCCATGTCCGAGCTGCATTACCACAAAAAAACACATCCTGGTTCTTAATGTGGCAGAACTTTTATTTAGAGGGAAATTATAACTTTTGCATTTACATGGCACCAATTATATACAGTACACTTTCCATGATAAGAATTATGATGCTGTTCACAGAAAGGTATCAAATTTGAGATAAATAATGCATAAGCTAAAATATACAAACCAGGGGGTGGAGGTGAAACTATTGGCCATTTTTAATTATCTATAGAAGAATTTCAAGGAATAATGTTTGTTCAATGTTCAAAAACTTTTAACAAACTTCTAGTAAAGTTAATTGAAATATTTATAATACTATTCCGTTGTTGCACAGTATTTCCAATATACAATCAAGAAGATGCACAGAACACAACACTTAATATGAAAAAAACCTATTGCACCCACAATTTAAAGGTTTCACTGCCTTTTGGACGCTGCACTACCATATTTATATAAACATTTACAACACTTCAGTAAACACAAAGGTTCTAAATGTAGTGCAGCATTATGGGGGGCCATTTTCAGCTCTTAAAATAAATGTTAAATGCCCATATACTGTGCCATTTATTTTAAGATGATGGATTAAGCTGTAATCCTTAAGTCCTACTGTGAGTAGCAAACACACTTTCCCCACGCTCAGAAGATTACCATCCCTCTGACTGTATAGTCTCTATTCTGAAACATAAACTGTCCTTGGCTTCATTATAATTTTGGCATTTTGCCTCAGTGTTTTTAACAACTATTCCTTATCCTACTTTTCAATGGCCTGTTAAGTAGTCCTGTGTAGAATCTGAAGCAAAAGAATCTGCATCCTCATTATCAGAGTCGTCGCTGCTGTCGTCGGCCGCCGGCTCCCCCGTCAGCGCAATGCGGGCGTAGTCATCCGTGTCGATGGACTTGCAGAAGTGGATGGCATACTTGAGCTTCTCCTCCAGCACCTGCTTACAGGAATACCTGGGCAGCTTCAGCAGAAAGAAGCATGTGTATGACTCAGGAAGGAAGTGGTCTGGAGGATTGTACTTATCCAATACCTGTTAACAAAAAAAAAAAAGAAAAAAAAAGCACTGTATTTTTGATTTTTGTTCACAGTCCAAAACACAAATAAGTATTGAAATAATAACTGCGATTGTTTTTTAGCACCTTGTGGTATTTTTTGATTCTGATGCTGAAGTTTCTTAAAAAAACCATGAAGATGCCAAATCCATTTTCCCTCCACCAAATCAATAAATAAACCCAGACATTTATGAGCTGCTTTGATTATGAATACGGGGTTGGGAGCAATCTAAAAAAGATCCTAATACTTCAGACAGTATCAAAAAGTGATTTGAAGATTGTGTGGTCTTAATTTAGCTGAAATTATTAACTGAACTGAATGAAATGCTAAATAAATGCCAGGAAAAACAGCTGCCTGACAGTGGAAAACTATCAAAATTCACAGAAACAAACAGCTGGAAAATTAAAGGAATATCCACTTGTCCAAGTCAAGAGAGAAGAAATAGTTCTATACATTATATAACTATCACAGACATCATTCAACTGTTGCACTGTTAAATCTACAATGTAAAGCTGCAGAACAGTTTAATGAAATCAGGCCTTTGTTATGCCACGCTGCTACTTCTCCACTACTAGCTTTTTAACTTCCCCATCCTACACAACAATACCTGAATTACCTGAATAACAAAGTCCCTCCCCCTGAAGTCTGCAATAGTCCTGGGCAGCCTCGTTCTGCCCCACACAAAACGCAGGAAGAGCGATCGCTCCGTGTTGGAGAAGGACTCCATCACTTCCCAGAACCACTGTATCAGGGAAGCTGTTGGTTCAATGCCTTTGTAAGTTGCTACAGATTTCAGGAGATGAAGTGGGATATCTGGGCTTCCACATACCTGAAAAATAAAACACAGTGATAGGCTAAAGAAGTCTGATCAAATAAATTACAGCTGATTTGTTCCCTGCCTTCCTTTAAAATATTTAATCAGCTTTTACACTGACAAACCTAGCATTCAGATCTTTGAGATGCCATGCATAGTCTCCTAGTACAAAAATAGTAAATATACATCTTCCCATCAGGCAACAGTAATGAACATTTTTCATACTCCTGAACTTAAAACAAGTATCTCCAATTTACTTTCTAGATCACTGGAATGAGATGACTGGCATGCGAGGTTTTTTTGGTTTTGCTTGTTTGTTTCTTCCTGTAATAATTATAATGAATTATTACATCACTGCTCAGCTATGTCAAAATAATTTTACTAGCACCAAGAGGGCAATTAAACATTTTCTGGTTCTTCCCTTGAACTGATGTTTTCAACCACACAGCAATCATTGTAAACAGCATGAAATGTGGGGTTTGTATTAGTAAAGCAAATGAATGAATAATATCACTCCAAGTTGATCTGTCAGAAGTAACAAAGCAGAAATTGATACCATAGTTTCCAGTTCATAGCCTGTAAAGAGTGAAAGTAGAGGAACTGGAACAACACGGGCCATCCCCTCACGAACTGCTGCAACTTGCTCATCAAACTCATGAAGCCTGTAAAGAAACATTTTCAGAGTTTCTGTGAATGTCATTTCTAGCAATTATTTATAGCAATTACTTTACTGTCTTATCAAAGCAACTTAAACCATTCTCCTCAAATGTCCAGCTATGTACCAAAGAACATTAACATTTTTTACACAATACTTGATTTACTACACCAATTCCTATTGCACAGCAAGCTCAATATGGAGGAGAGATCTCCCAATGTTTTAGATATTTTATTTCCAGCATTATTCATGTGCTATACTTGGCAAAAACAAAACAATATCCCATTTGGAACAATATACTCTTGGAAAAAAGAGCGCCTGTATCTTGAAATTCTAACTTCAAACATTCTCAGCACTAGACAGATCTTACAGTATAAAAACAAAAAAGGGTCTGAACTAAAATAGCATGTCTGAGGGGACAGTAGGTTTTTTTATTTCAAGACAGACACAGATAAGTAACAGATTTTGCTACTTCTGATGCCACACATGATTTGTGTTTGGCTTTTTTCTTACCCAGTCAAATAATTTCTGAGATGTTTTACAGAGCCCTCCAGAGCAGAGACATCTCTTACAAGTGCTGTCCTCAGGCTATTCATCATCAAAATAAACAAAGATGTCGGGACAAGTTTGATCTTTTGCGTCCACTTTTCAACATGGATTCTATTCAGGAGCTAGTTTTCCCTCTCAAGAGATTCATATAATTAAAAAAACTTGATACTTAACCTTTCAATGTTTCTCCAAAAGGGCTTTTAACTGTAAAATGCTTTAGAAATGCTTGGGTCCTCTGAGGACAGCCACAACTGGCAAGAGAGCAGACATTTCTTCAAAGGAATATCAGCTCCAAATGAAACCTCTCTCTTTTCTGTTAGAAACTGGTCTAAGAATTTTTCCCACTACTTAAAGTGGGAAAAAAAAGAAAAACTAAGGCTGTGATTTGTAATTGCTGGCAGACACTGTAACTATGAACTAATAAGCAAGCATATAAGACAGTGATGATACAGTCTTGCTCAAGCATTCTCTAAAGAAGAGGAATATGGGGGATTGAATAAAACAAGCCTGAACCAATTTCTTATCCAAATTACCTAAATTTACATATTTCAGTAGGCATTAGGCCCACTGCTTCAGAGACAAGATGCTTATGATTGTTTCTGAGATGCACTCATCTAGATAAGCTACCTGGCCACAGAAGCAACCAAAGGCCAGTCTTCTCAAACACTGAGCACCTCACTGATCTCTGTGGGGCACCCAGGGATGTGCATCAGTGTCCCACCCAAGGAATGAACATTTTGGTTTGTACATTGCAACTTGGAGTAAGAATTCAGCTGATACTGCCCTTGACTGCAGTTGATGATTTGAAAAAGTATGAATGCAGCAGTACTAGATCTAAGCTCTCTCCACAAGGAGCTTACTGATCAAGCCTATTACTTTAGCCCACAGGAAGAATTAGACACCTGGGACATTACTCCACCAATAAAACTGGCTGCCAAAACTGCTTAGTCAGGACAAATCTAGAGGCACATCTGCTCGTTCATTTTGCTTCCAAAAAATCAAGTTTAAGAATCTTCTCCTTGGATAAAATAAGTGAAACCAGAAAATCAACACTGTAATTACATGAAAATATTTATATACTTGTATGTAAAAGGCTAAAGTAGCATTGTTTAAAAGCTGATATATATATTTTAAATAAAATGCATATTCATATCAGTAGTTTTAATGATTTATTCAACAAACCTGTAGTTTATTGCCAGCCTCACATATTCTGCTCTGTTATCCAGTGTAATATGGGTGTACTTGGAACTCAACTGAATATCCTGACCACTTGCATTAGGCACAGTGAATGGGAGGCTCATAGCTTCAAATTCTTCTGAAGTAGCTTCATTGTCTCGAATGTACATAAGCCCAGGAATAAAATCTTTATCAACCTTTGAAAGCAAGAAACCCGGGTTAAAGGCAGTTTACTAGCACTATATAACAGCATCTCTTGCATACCAACAGCAGTGCATCATGTGTCACTTACCAAAAGCTTTGACCAGTGTCTGACCACAATTCATTTAACTTGAATTCAAAGCCATAAAATAGCCTAGTACTTTATAAAAAGCTTCATTATGTTGGATGGGGGAGAGTGCACATATTCTAGATGTCAATCTTTTTGGAGGGCATTTGCCAAGAAACTGTATCATACAAGAAAATTTATTTAAAGGCTTAAAAGCATAATCATCTCTCCCAGCACTGGATTTGGTACAAAAGGAATCCCCTCAATGACAAGTAAATGACTCAATGCTTTTATAGGAAATACATTTCTACATGACAGTATTTGAGAAGGAACTTTTCTTCATAATGAAGACCTAAGTCTGATTCCACATTTACCAAGCTCGGTAAGCAGAAACTGAAAGCTTGTGAAATTCAGTATGTGAGCACAAACTAGTAACAGACTGAACTGACTTTCTTGTACTTCAAATCAGTTATTGCATCTGGGTACAACAGACAGTAACAGCTACAGAAAGGTCTACTGGGAAGTAGGAACTGAATCACAAAGATTGTCTAGTCAAACCCATAGGAAGATTTGAGAATGCTCTAGAATTCAAACAGATTATTTAACTACTCTTGAACAACTTAATTTACAGTTTTAATAGTCAGTACAAATCACCCCTCTAAGGTGGCTCAAAATATAAAAGGCCAGTCAAAATACAAGGACATAAAAACCACAGAAACCAATCACTTGAGAAATTCATGCCAGAGTCTGCTTGTCTTCTCTAAGTTATATCCTACCCAGGAACTTTCTTCTCACCTCACTGAGATCAGCAATTGTGAGGTTCATTCCTGCAAGCTGTTTCCACACTGGCTCAGCCAGGTTGAGGCTCAGAGGGCTGCCCGTCCGGATAGCAATGCCCAGAAGTACACCTGTAAGTTTAAACACAGTCCATTGCTTTTGTTAGATTCCCAATATTCTGACTGCACATAAAGCACACAGAATGCCACAAAGTTGCTAAGAAATTACCAAGAAAGCGAAACATGTTCATATGCAGGAGTGACTTGGCAGCAGGATTTAACAGGAAACAATCTCTGTTTGCTCCAGATTCATCTCTTCCATTTGGAGTCACAATTAACAGAGGGGTCAGCCCATTCTGAAGTTCTTCACACATTTCTGCTATTGATTCACTATAACCTCCACCACAATCATCCACAGATTCACCTTGGAGAGGAAAAAAGACTAAAAGTTAAATATTCTTTCAAAAATAACTGAAACAAACTCTATTTCCTCTCTGGGGATAATTGTGTAAACAAAAGTTCAGTAAAAGCTACACTGTTGTATCCGTTCATATGAAAACCCAGAAGTCTGGCTCTGTATTTGATGCTTCCAGTTCACTGCAAAATGTGTCATTTAGATTATATGACATATCACAATGCCAAAAAATACTGTTTTAACAGAGTGTAGAAAATATTTTATGCCATATGCTAATCACAATAAAATAGAACAGAAATAGTATTGCTTTTTCATGAGTAGCAGTTTAAAGTAGGTATGTTTTATTTAGCCCATACACAATAGATAGAATGACTCTTCAATCAAAAGTATTTTTTATTAAAAAGCTCAGAGTGATACGTGAATTGTAAAAACTACCCTACCAGTAAAACTAGCTAGCCAGGATTATTTGCCAATTCAGACAGCTGAAAAATTAGGTTTATATTTTGCAGAATGTTTGTTGTAAGCAGAAGAGCTGCCCAAGACGCTGAAGAGAATTACAGACACGCTTCCATTAATCTTGAGGGGTTTTATAAAATTTATTTGAAAGGTTTTTTACTTCCCAGCATTTTAAACACCTTCCTCTGCCCACACACAAACACTGTTTTTCTGGACCCCTTTCTTCCTTCTATCAGGTTCTCCAAAAGAGTAAGCCCCAAGAAAACTGTCAAGTTAAGTGCCAAGTAGGAGGGGTGGAGTGTTGAGAATTTTCTTACCAACAAACTTGACTTTCCAAACACGATGAGGAAGCAGAAGGCTATCAGGGCTAAAGGAGCTCATTTTAGCACACATCTGTCCAAAGACTGACTTTGTACCATCAGGTCCAGCCAGTCCTCCTTTACTCCTGGAACGTTTTACCTATTGAGTAAGCACATTATAAAAGCCACTGTAAGACATATTTCAACTGGCATGACTGTGCAGATAAATAAGGAATTTTCAGTTCCCCCAGCCACCAACACCTTATCTTGAATTTCCAAGCATTCTTTGTTCATCTGTCATTAATCAGCACTATATCTGTTCAGCTTTAAAGGAAAATGGAAAAAGACAGAGGGATAGCAAAGATGAAGTCTGATGATAAAGACATCTCTTGTTTCTAAAGAAACAGCTGATTACTTGGCTAATTAGGTTTTTCTGATTTCAGTCCATTTAGTTAATTCATCCTATCTCTACTCTCAGATTCAACTGACAAATCTGGGTAAGTTTTTCACTCACAAGACAGATTAGAGACTGGGTTGTTGGCCAGAAATCTGAATGTGTTATTCTTATATTCATTAATAGTAACAGCTAAATATGCATCTATGATACTTACTAGAAGCCTCTAAAAGAGAGTAAATACTACTAAAAAACATCTGTATATAGATACACAAATAATGTTTTCTTACAGAAAAAGTGTATTTTAATATTTGATGGAGATCCCTAAGATTGGCATGAAAGAAAATTCCCATGGATTTTGCTGCAAGAGATGCACACAAAGAGGGTAAGAATACAAAAATCATTTCACCACTATTGAGAGGAAAGAAATGGAAAGTGAACAGAGAGCTGAAGAAACACAAGGCTTTTTTTTTTCACCATTTGGTGTTCTGCAATTTATCTTTTCAACCTGTTCTGACTGCAAATGGACTCCTACATGCACACAGATCATCAGTATCTGTGAGAAAATTCATTCAGAAATAGCTGAAACTTATCCCACTGTATTTAGTCACACTACAAGCTACAGTGCATCTCAAAATCCAGTTGTTCTCATGCTGTGTATTTCTGACAGCTCCAGATGAAACAACTACCAGATTTCTTTCAGGTTTTAGTGAAAGGCTGATACACCCAGATCCTCCTCATGTGTAAAATGCTCTATCAACAGCTGGTTTAAATTCAATGGATTTCTACGAAACTTGTATTCCCAAGAAGTTTTCAATTGAGAAACTTTTTATTAATCTTAAGCAGCTTGAAAAATACTGGCCATCCCATGAGACACTCTTCAACCCAGAAGAATTCTCTCCCCAGAGCAGAGAGAAATCTAGCACACAAAGCCATGCACTGAGACACTAACAAAAAAGGTTTACAAAAAGATGACAGCTTCTGAGTTGGAATCAGCTAAGGAAGAGGAATATATGTTAAGACAGATCTATGAAGGAAACACAATTCAAAGATGTCACAAAATCACCAGAAGTAGTAGAGAAGTATCACTGTAATAATTTCAAAAGTACACTGTTCTCACTTGTACCCTAAGTTCCATTTTTCTATGCTCAAACTTAAATGCTACAGAATAAATGACAGTATAAAAACATGAAGAGTACAGAAAAGACTATTCTACACAAGGAGATAAAAAAACCTTAGTCTGATCAGTGTACAAAAATTAAGGCTGTCATGAAATGAATGTTCTTTAAAGGGACATTTGATAAGGGAGGAGGCAATAACCAGGAAGGAGGGATGTTATTTAATTTGAAATAACACTCAAAAAGAACAAATCATTAATTTATTCATATGCTGTGCCTACTTTAAGATCAGACCATTTTTATTTATCCTGTTAGTGAGATTCCTATAACCTACATTGCATAAGAAGTCCTTGTAAGGAGGAAGAAACTCAAAGTGGTACTTCATATATCCATACATATCACATTCCTCCCTTCAGAGTGAAGAACATTAAACCATGAGATTCTTTGTCATACTACATTCATGAAAGTAGACATTCTCCTGAATAGCTGACATCTGCATCCTTTTGAGAAGGAAGAAATCCTTTTCCACTGCTGTGCAAAGATGTTTTAACACAGCATTATGAAAGTATCTGCTTAGAGGCCAAAACACACTGTCCAATTGACACTGCATGAACTACAGCACAACTTAAACACTAGGAAAATCTGATCTGAAGTAAGAGGGTGAGTAAGTAAACCTGAGCACTGTAACCCTGTCTAGTCATTTAACTGTTAGTTCACTTCTGGCTTAGTTTTTGACTATCCATATCACACATTTCCAGAAGCACAAAATATCAACACTGCATTTTATGTTACAGAAACACCAGGGTGGCACACAGTTAAGTTACAGTACAGCCACCACATTGTTTCTCACATACCCAGAGCAGAAAAACCACAGAAAACCACCATGTTGCACCATTACAAGGCTCCCAACAGAAAAGAGCCAGGGCCAAGAAGTATGTAAGGTGGATGTGATCTACCCTGAAGGAATCTGGTCCCTGTATCACTGGACCCCAGGAGAAAGGAATGTTGCTTTGTTGGGTTTACACTGCTGTTATGCTCAGTTCTGCTATTTCCAAAGAAACCACTAAACAGCAAGGGACACTGGAGAGTATTGTAAAAGACAAGTCAATACCTGGAAAACAAGTTTAAATTAAAAACTCATCTGGTTTTTTTTACAACAAGGAAGATGAAGAGAACTGACTGCACCATATAATCTATAAACTGCAAGAAGAGTCTTCTGAAAACCAAGGGGTCTTAAAGTCCAACTGCACTTCGACTTACAACTGCAAGGAAGATTTAACACTGACATTTAGCTTTTCTGAGACTACACAAAGCAGCCTTGAACCTTCAATTAAAGGATCAAACAGTTTCAGAATCCACATTTTCATTCTGAGCAAAAGCTAACTCAAGAAATTGTAAGCCATATTTGGTACAGTGTAATCAGGGCACATTATGAATATGACCTTTTTTAGCCTTCACTTGGCTACACTGAGAGAGTTAGTTACAGCAATATTTTATTTCCCCTAGAAGCTATGAAGAAGGGAAGCTGCCAATGCTTTCCTAGGGTTCAAGACAGATTTAAATAATAAACTGAAATGCAAGGGAAAGCCTGTCTCAATTAACAAAGGAGGACACTAGGAAACTATCCCAAAACCTACTCATCACTAGTTTCCTTCTTAAAATACCAGCAATATGTATTGGACTGTCTGAATTCACACACTTATAAAGTAATTTCAAAAATCTCTGCTACGCTCTTCAGCTTCCCAATTCATACAGTTGGACTCAATAAGTAAAGACTCAGCAATTCTAAGGTTCTAATAAACTAGAGCAACACAGTCACAGAACATTAGCACAAGAAATTTAACATGTCCACAGAAAATTGTAAAGAAGTAGAAACAGGGTCCAACCAAAACGGGATATATTTCTGTTCACTAACAAAAAATAACAAGTTTAAATTTTCACATTTTCTCCACTCTAACCTCACAAATGGTAATGGTTTTGCATATTAAGGGAAAAAAAAAAAAAAGAAAAAAGAACCCACCACAACAGGAAAGAAATGCATGCAGACTCTAAGATCAGGCTGCAGTCCATTTAAATGAAAACAGTGTTTTACTATTCTGTGTTACAGAAGTATCTATGGAAAAAAGGCACATCTGGCCTAAGGCACAACATTACATTTTCTAACATCAATGACAAAGAAAAAAGCCTTTTTGTATCAAAGACTTCTGCAATCAATATGACTACATGTGATGATCACCAAAGGACAAGAGTTTATCATCCTGAATTTTAATTATATTCAAGAGCTTTCTTTCCTTGCCTTTTTTTCCCCTCACCCTTCAGTTTTTTCTCCTTTTTTACCCTTCATTCAGCTGAGCATTAGGAAAGGTAAGAAAAGCATCAGAATCACTACTCTCTTAAACTGTGTAATGTAGTGAGCTCTGAAAAGGCAGTCTTTTATCAAGCATGACATACTTTGCTCCTTAAGAGCTTAAATCATTCACTTAACATTTCAACAAGTGCCACCCTCTCCCCAAACAACTGCAGTATGGATAAAAACATACTGAAAAGAATGTAAGCCGCCTTAAAACTGCAGTCACTTCTTTATTGCTTGATTCTCTGATAAAAATTCCACTCTTTAGCATTCAGATACCAAACAGCTGAAACAGAGAAAGGGCTTTGACCAACACAGCACTGTGGGCTAAACACACAGAGAGTGAATCAGAACTTCAGCTGAAGATACCTGTATCCTGTTGAGCTCCACGACTGGCCCATGCTGACGGTCTCTCACCATGGTAGCTTGCACAACTTTTCTGAAAGCTGCCTCCTAAGAAAAAAAAAAAAAACAAAAAAACAAAATAGCAAAACTGAAATCAAGCAAGAACCCTGCACATATTCTGCAGATTAACACATAGTTCAACCCAGGAAATAAAAAAGCACCAGAATATGAAGATGCAAGATGCAAGTCAATGATCATATTATTTGTGCTAATCTGTATCACGTCTAAAACAGCAGGGATGCTAAAAAAGTAAAGAAATCCCATCTGTATCACTTTAAACCATGGCTTGAAAGGTTGCACTGCACCCAAATACAGTTATAAAGCAACCAATGTATTGCTGAGTACAAGTATAAATTAGTTCATACCAGAAAAATGTAGGTATATAGAGGCTAATTAACATAGAGAACAGCAATAAAAAAAGCCAAATATGAGATCATCTTGCTATGGAAAGCAATAAATAAACAACAAATAATTTTTTTAAAAAGCAAATTCAAGTATCCAAGCATCCCACACTAAATATTTGGATATAACTTTGCAGTCAATTTCAAGCAAGATTAAGATGATTTTGAAGTATTTAGAATCTCTGAAGGTAATCTCGATTTAAATGCCTAGATATGAATATGGCATCACAACCTCTGATGCCTCGTGAATGTTTCTGGTGCATTTATGCCTGATATCCCACTTTTTCTTACATCTGAAGCATTTCTGCAGACTTGAAATCAAGGTCAATGTGCCTTCTGCACACACTTATATATAACATTATGCATGTAAGGACTTAGAATTAATAGCATTAACAAATAAAGGTCTCATGAACAGAACAGCAAGAATTTCCTTTCTAGTTTAGGTTTTGATGACTTCCCTTGGTCTGTGAAGTATGTACACAGCCTTGTTGTTCTACTACACAATTTTACTGGAGTCTAGAGAAAGAGACCCTGAGACAACAGATACTAAGTCGTCTAGTTACAGGCCATGTGTCTTATTTAAGGACACAGAACAGCACTGCAGGGGAAAGCTTCATCAATTCTCTTCTCAAACATATCTCTCAGCAATTCTCTCTGTATAATGTTTTCTTTTTCAGTTAGATGAATTATTGTGACAGTGAAAAAATTCAGACCCAAACCTCATGACTACACTGAAGGCAAACCAGGTTTTTATGGCTTATCCTGTCTGAAGTTCTGAATGAGTGTTGTGGCTTTGAAGCATTTTAGCAGTTATCTACATTTTCTCACGACTGACTTGACTTAACTACTAAAAACTCCTTTCACTACCACTTGGAATTGAACTCCTAAGTATTCTATTTTCACCTTTAGCTCAGTCTAAAACAAGTTTGTGTCTGCACAGAGCTTTGGTTTAACTAGTATATCACCTGAACTTGATAACTGAAATACAAACAGGTGTGAATTGATCATTGTCTACTATCTTACATTTTTTTCCAGGATATCACCCACTTAATACTCAAGAAGAATTCAGCTATACTACCAACTGAAGATTTACAGTGTAAAGCTATTTTCAAGATCAACACACAAAAGCACCATGATGAAGAACTGAGAAAAACACCGAAGAACGAACACAAATAAAGAAGTTTGCATCGCCAGATTGCAAATATCTGATACACAACTTACAGAACAAATTGAGCTATACAGCTCTTTTTTCTCCAGAAACAGCTTAAACAGCACTTCTCTGTTATAGTTACAAACCTCTCCCTTAGAGTTTGACACAATACCTTTCCCTGTGATATCAGTATTCCCCGTAATGTGTCAAACCCAACTGAGGGTCCTTGACCAGTCTCATCAAGTCTTCCTTCAAGATCAAACATTGGAATGCAAGGACAGAAGAGTTCTGAAATGTGATGCAGGAGCAGAAGCCTGTTTCTTAAGGAAATGATGGGAATTTCCTGCAGATGATTGTACTCCATAGGAACCTATGATAAGGCAATGATATCCAAATGTTAATTACAATTATTATACACTTTATTGTATTCAACAGAACAACAATCTTTAGATTTGTAGGTAAATTTGTATTAGAAATTCACATATTTGCTTATTCACACTGTTAAAACTTCATACATGGAGTTCAGTTGTTTATATAAAAGATACTAATAGTATCCATCTAAACTGAACCAATTATTTTATATATATGATGGCTAGAATACAAGTGGTGTTCCATATCTTAAAATTTCTCCATAAACAAATACATTTTACATCCTGTCATCAGTACTTCCAGGCATAGCTGAAATGCAGAATATTCAAAAAACAAGTCTTCTCAATATAAAGCAAGCAACAAAGAACTCCCTTGGAAGGCATAACATTTTCATAGCTGCAAGGCAGAACTAAATTCCTGCCAATTTTAAAACTGAGTTACTGTTCCACATTTGGATTAAAAACTGAATGAAGAGGCCTTTTCAGCTTAGAAAAATGGAATCCTTTGGAAATACAGAAGTAAAACAAAGTAACTGGCTCAAACCTGAAGTCAAACTAAAGCACACTGAGCTTATACAAGGATTTGTACATCTACTGATGTACAAGGAAGTACATCTACTGAAAGGTCAGCAATAAGCACACTAAGTATGCTTAACATCTGAATTCAATAAGCCAAAACCATTACCTGTGTAGGCAGCTTGCCAGCATTAGCAGGTTTACTGGTTGACCAAGCCAAAGTATGTGCTGAGCCACAGGCTACTCTGTTGATCTTTTTACCCTGAAGTGCAGCAACCAGGCGTGGTCTTTGGATGGCATTAGTTGTTCCATCTCCAAGCTGCCCTTCATCATTATCTCCCCATGTATACACTTCCCCTAAACCAATACAGATAATTTATTATCCAGAGGCTAATATACAACCTTTTATCAATTATTTGACCAGATAAGGCCTTGGGCTGTAAACAAGATTTCTGTGGCTGATGGCCATCCTGAAATCCACTATCTAGTGCAAGTAAATCTTGATTGACACAGTCAGATCCACAGTCTCTACAGAGCAGCTGCATAAGATGCATTTCTTTCCTCATAGTTTGTATAACAAAGGTTCTGGTCCAGAATAGGAGGAGATGGTAGAGCACTATACTCTGGAACAGAACATCAGGAACAGCCTCTATTTGACAGTTTCATAGCAAAATCAAAGCCAATATTAAAAAAAGGCTTAATAATTTATGAAAGACAAAAATCCTATAAAAAGCTCCATTACAAGACAAGATACTAAAATAGGTGCTTACTGTTGCAAGATAATTGGGAAACTTTAAAAGTAACAACCTCATTCCTGGGCATTTATTTTCTGCAGCTATATTCATTACTCACATTCATTTTCAGCTTGTATATTTCACTAGCACCTATAAAACACTCAGTTATTGCGCAGAGTTGTTAATTGTGGGAGCAAATCTCCTACAAAGAAGATTCACAAACTAAACCTGCTATACAAGAACCAATGTTGTTTGTGCAGTGCTTCATTTGGTACTTTAAACACTTCAACAAACCCACAGGACCCAAAAAAAGGCCAAGTCCATTCAATGCTACTGCTTGACCATTCTGTAATCACCTTCAGAGCTCTCTATTTTTCTTTGATCAGTGCTTATGCAACTTGAATTCTTTAATTTCCACTAATTTAGTTTTATGTGATCACTTTAATGTCATGCTTGCTGCTCAAGAAATATGCAGCATCTGCAAATACAAAATATGTCCATGCACACAGAATCAGCATTTTTAGCAAGGACAGCCTACCAAGAGTTGACTAAAAGACAAAGTTTTATTTTTTTCAAATTCAGTGCTAAGAACTAAGTAAATGATTGGATTTTTATACCATCTTCAGTGCAGCAAACACAGTGCAAAGACCCCGTAGCAATTGCAATGACTTTCTTTCCTTGCAGTCCCTGCACTTGGCGTGGTCTTCTAACGTGGTCATCAGATCCATGGCCTAAGCGATGGTAATCTCCCTTGCCCCTGCACAGAGAAGTAAACATTTAAAAACTGAGTTTTAACTGTGGAAAAAAAGTAATGACAGGCTATGTCTGACATTTGACCTTTAGATGTACTTATTAAGTCCAATACCAAAATATTCTCCAAACATTCCACATGAATCATCTCTACTTTGTATGGATGCAATTCTGCTGACTCAGTACAGATTCTTATAGCTCCAATACAATGTTTCTACTTAATCTGGGTAGTTCTAGTTCCTTTTATCACTTTCCCAGGGGGTGGTCTTTATTTTTAACGCTTAAAGGAGTCAAGTATTAGAAGCATTTATCTGCAAAAACAGTGTATTTACTATCTCAGAGACTGGAACTTCATACAGTTTAAGGATACCTAAATGTCATACAAACAAGGTAGCTGAGGGAAGTTGGGAAGGTATTTTGCTAAGTCTTTTTAAACATTTCAGTCTAGCAGTTTAAACTACAAAATTTGGAATGGTATAAGGATGATTAAAACAATGATTTCTAAAATCAAATTCTCAAACTACAGCCACAAGCTAGACCCAGTTTTGATAATACATGAGAACACTATTTATGTTACTACTTTCTGCCATGCATGACACTTCATGCTTATCCTACAGACCTCCTTGCATCTTGCAGTGGTCAGTGTCTGGATTGACAACCCTGTGCTTACGTTTCCAAGAAAAAATACCTGGATTTTTCATTCATGGCAGTAGAAAATGTTTCCCAGAGTGGGAAAATTTATTACTAATCAAGACTCAGGAACTCAATTTTTGAAAGAGAAGATCAAAACAGTGAAGGAAGTGTAATGCTTATATCTGTTAGAGATGAGGTGACTTCTAACACTGTCAAAATAACAAATATAGAACACTCACCATGTATACACAGCTCCAGATTTGGTAAGGGCCACAGAAAATTGTGATCCACACTCTACTTTAACCACTCCAAGACCTGTAAGTGAATCAATCTAGAAAAACAATATCAAAGTAAAATTAAATTAGTTTATTGAGGAGACTGTAGACTCAACTGCCTTAAGTAAAATATAACAACCTACTGTATGTCTATATGTATATTTACAAATTAAAATGTTTATGTAGATGATTTAGAAGAATTCCACTCCTGTCATCTTTCTATAATTTACTGAAAAGAAGCTCAAATTTCACAAACTGTTGAAAATCAGCTCTAGAATGTTTTGCCCACAGTTACTCTGCTATCATCCACAGCAGAAATGACAAGGTTTTGTCTACTAACACTCAATCATCCTTAGCTTGTAAGACATGGGTGTGATTCTGCTGACATAATAAAAATATTTCCATCTCCAGCAGACCCTTCCTATTTATTCTGTGTAGGACCTTATGCTGCTTTACCATCGGTCCTACAGGACTGACTGATGAAACATAAACAAGCTATTTTTACTTTGTTACACCATGCTGGAAATATTTGGAAACAGAATGGGGATACCTGTATCCAAGTAATTAAGTGTGATTATCTATTTAGGAGCTAAAATCCGCTGTGCACAGGTACACACAGTGACAGACACATTTCTCAAACACAAGCAACATTCACCTTCATAACAAATGCTTTTTGTTATGAAGGTGAATGTTGCTTATGTTTAAGAAAATTCAGTGGCTATGGGGATTTCATCCATAAGATGTGAAGAAATTCTAAGTCAACCATGCATTCACAGAAAGTGTTCAATATAAAACAACATTATTTTTCAATGAATTTATACCCCTTTCTGGACTGACCTTATGACTACTGTAAATTTATTAACACAAGGAAACATGAAGATTTCTTGACAAAACCTAATGTTTTGACTGGAACCAAAATTAAAATTAGCAGTTTTTACACCAACAATGCTTTCCAAAGTGCAACTTGGCAGTCCATTAAAGTGCAACTTTAACAGTCAGCACAAAGCTCACAAAGCTTAAAGTCCAGTTACTATAGTCTACATATAGTCTACTATATTCTTAACCACCAGAAGAATCCTGATGTTCCAGGATGGATGAAAGTTGGCACATATTGACAAATCTGTCTTCAGCATTCTCCGCCAACACCATAGCTTCTAAAGTGATGAGAAAATTACACAGAAATACCTTCATGGGTACTTTACAGCCATCACTGCCTCCTCTCCCAAGTTTTCCATAATCTCCATCACCCCAGGACCAGACTGTATCATCATCAGTGAGGCACAGTGTCTGTGCATCTCCACTGCCACAGGCTATATCAATCACACGGTAACCCTGGAGAGCTTCCACCTGGAACGACATCACCCAGTTTTGTTTACCTTAAAATACTCAGTTATTTAGTTTCACAAAAGATCACAAACTCAGCTTAGAGAGGTGATGACTGGAACTACAAGTTTGAAACAGCACAGGAACAAGGAAATAAAGGCAACTCTAAGAGCTTTGCTCTTTTCAAACAGCAAAATGAAAACTAACTATGTATTTTAAATACAGGATTTATTGTCTTTTAATTGGTGAACTAGTTGAATATTTTACCTCAGTGTCAGGGAGAACAATACAAAACACCTAAGGTTATTAAAGACTACATTCTGTTGAAATAATTTCAGGCACTCTGGGCTTGTACTGAATACGGTATGTGAAAAAAAAATCTTAATTTCAAGTAATCTTTTACTAGTTTACAATTTTTGGGCACTTGCATGATAATTTGAATTTAGTCGACATCTTTTGAGATGATGCCACCTAGTGATGAAGTATGGGATCTGGAATCACAAAGTAAAAGGTCGGTGACCCACACACATCACTCCTACCACACATCCTTCCTATCCTTGCCACTACTTGAAACAGATTCCAAATGGCACAATCCATCATTCAAAGCAGCATGAAACTTCACATATTTCTTTAAATCTTTAAAATAAATTCCTTGTAAGCTGTTTGGCGACCACAAGCAAAGTTTTGCAGCTCCTCTTTCATTTTATCCTTTCAATCACAGCAGCTTGTTCATTTCTTAAAAACACATGCCACTGTTTTGCCCTTTCATTCTTTGTACACAGAAATGCAAAAAGTTATAATCAGAAGATATTAACTGGACTGAGACTGCTGAGTGCTCCAAAGGTTTCTTACCAGTTTAGGCTTTAGCTGGTCCTCACTGTCTCCATGGCCAAGGCGTCCATACCGCCCCTTTCCCCACGTGAAAAGGTCTCCTGCAGCTGTAATGCAAGCGCTGTGTGCTCCCCCAGCAGCAATGTCAACCACTTCTATGCCTCTCAGAGACTCAATCACACGAGGGCGATCACAAGGGCTGAAAAGAAAACATCTGTCTGGACAAAACTTCTGAGATAGGCCATTCACATTCACCAGGGTATGGAGAACCCTCTCTTAAAATGAGAATGAGGACACCTAAAATCACTGAGTATCTGCTTTGCTCAGTTTAATATCCTAAGGATTTATTTTTGACTAGAAAAATTCATTAATATACATCAACTATAAGTATCCATTAATCACTTTTTTAAAGCAAATTTTCAAGTTAATCACTTTTTTAAAGTACATTTTGAAGTGTTACTTGCCTTCGGTTTCCATGACCAAGTTTGCCATCCTCTGCTTCACCCCAGGAATAAACTTCTCCTTCAAAAGACAATGCCAAACAGTGCTTTCCTCCTGAGTTCACTGCAACTTTCTTTATGAACACGTGCTGAATGGATTCCAGTAAAGTTGGAGTAGAAACTGATTCTGTTCCTCCAATTCCAAGTCTACCACCTGCTCCATATCCAGTGGCATACAGCTTTAAAGTAAAGAATAAAGTTTAGTTTTGTTTGTCTCATGCAGAACATTCCCTAGAAATGAACTCTAGAGAAGAATTCTTAATGTATAGGTGTCAGAATGCAGTTCAAGGGAAGTCTAAAAAAAACCAGTTTCTTACAGGCTTCTTATTTTCTCTTTTGGAAAATAAGGAAATAATTTTAAATACTTGACAAAAATATTTGGGAAAACATGGCTACATTCAAGTCAATAATAACTCTCACTGACTTAATGGATTTAGTGTGAAATATTAAAGCTTATTTTGTAAAACTATCAAGGGACCACAGCTTTGCTTGATAGCATTACAAAGTCACCTACTACCTGTAGCTCTCCTTCCAAGCAGCACTATTCTAGTTTTCTTTCTTTCTTCTGTAGAATATACATACCTAAACACAGTTGCTTCTCTCCCTTCCATCTCATAAGTAGTTTTAATTACTGTTTTTTACTCTTTTTGTCTCTCTGAAAATAATTTCTTTCAACAGAATAATGTCAAGAAATGCCACTAATCTGCTCTTTACCCTTCTGTGAATTATTAACAAGGATGATACTGACCCCAAGGAATAATTACAGTAACTCACTAGATGAAAGTAACTGTTACACAAAGCTATAGCCAAAATTCTCTATCATGTCCTTAACAGCTGCCATCTGCATAAAAATGAAAACTTTTCAAATTCATGTACTGATTTTTTTCTCCTACACCTTAGACTAAATTTCTGCACTGAGATTTTTTTTCACACAGTATTTCAGCACCAGGAAATTAGATCCTGCAATATCTAACTTACTTTTAGCCAACTGTGAACAATCTCACATTACACCTCTCCCCTGTTAGAGAGAAATAATCACCCCTGTTTTAGGGAACTCCGTGAGCATGCTGCTTGTACCCAACTTTGTTTGACAAAATCTGATCACATTTTTGAACTGAGAACTCAAATACATTTCTTGTTTCAACTCTTTAATGCAATAGTAACTGTAGTCCTAGAAAATACTGGTGGGGTTGGTACAGTTCCATTTCTTTAATAATAATAAAACAAAGTTACTACTATCAATAAAAATTAACCCTGTACTGTGCACACTATTTTTCATTTAGCCAAACCCATTCTGAGTGAGGGTGAAATATTTCAAGATAGTCAAATAAGCAATCATTTGTTATATCCTTACTTTCCCATCAGCAGTCACTGCAAACAGAGTCTGTTCGCCACCAATTAATTGCACTGGTCTAAGGGTGGCAAGAGCTTCACATGGAGTTGGGACTTTGACCTTTGCTCCTTCAATTCCACCAAGCTGTCCTCTGTGATTATGACCCCAACCATAAATGGTTCCACTGCCTCCAGCTGAAAGTGTCCAATCATCAGGTCGTCTGCAGGAAATGCAAAACAAAATCTTAAATGAGCTTTTTATAAGTCACAAAACCAGCAGTTTATCATTGTACAACAAAGTATCACAAGACCAAACCAGTAACAGGAGAAAGAAATTACCTATTCATCCACTGGACAAGCTGCTCATCCTGCTCTCTCTTAAAGACATCATGGCACTCATGAAGAACATCCATATTTTCATTATCTGCCATTAATTCTCGGATTTTCTTTGCCACCTGTGAAATATTGTGCATTAAACAACATTATTCATGTTATCAATTACTCCTATCACAGTTGGCATAAAATAACTCAAACTCATTGTATCTTTTTACATGAGACACTTTCACAGGTTCCATTAACCATGTGAAGTATTCCTGCAGTACCTCATCAAGGAACAGGCGAGGTAAGGGTGTCCTTTTATCAAGGGCCACAGCAACCCTGGATGCCATGCAGTATCTCCTGAACCAGGCCCATTTGTGTGTCTCTGCACAGCAAGGGAGTGTGTCCAACTCCAGATCACAAGCAAGAGCCACAAGCACCTACAGACAATTAAAAAATAAACATTTTAGAGAGGGATCAAAAATGCGCAATAAAAATCAGTAAGTGTTTGACATAGATGAACAGCTCATAGGCCAGTAGGGCCTGAAAAGTCTCAAAGACTTCAACAGCCTTAAAGTCACTAAGAACCATCTTCATTACCCTCATGGATGGGGTAACATCAAGTCTAGCCCCACTATCTCATATAGATAGGTATCTAATTTCCTCTTTCAATCCAAAAATTTTCATAACCTCCTTGTGAAAAACATTCCCAGATTAATTACCTTTTCCTCATCAAACCCCACATGCTTAACATTTTACCTTCCATTTCTAAACTAAGTCTCCTTTCTACAATTCAATTAATTTCCAATTGATTTTCAGTTTGACTCAATTTTAAATCAATGTTCCAGATTAATATTGTGAACAACATATTACTTCCTCCTTCTATAAACTTAAGATTTTCTTTCTGTTTAAATAGGTACACCCTCTTAGTTTCACTTTTATTACAAAGGAGGCTTTTTCACCTTTTGTTCTTCTTGTTCTTCTCTAGAATTCTTCAACTTGTGCATTTTTACTTTGAAGTACAAGGGTCCATTTAAGACATCTTCATTTTTTCCAACCGGATATTAAAAAAACCTTCAGAGTACTAAACTAACTGAATAGAAATATACAACACTCCTATTGGGAAAACTCAAAATCACTAACCAAAAAGTGTGCTTACAAGATGTTTTCCTGAGTTTCTCTGCCTAGCTAAGTAGTCTTTGTTTTTCATTTGTGTATTTGATTTTCCTTTTAGAAGCAGGATTCTGGTTTTGTGTATTTGATCCTCATTTTAGAAGCAGGATTCTGATTTTGTCAGTAAACATGACTGATATAGGAGTAAGTGAACTTAGCACATCTCAAAAAAATCCCACAACTATTTTAATGTGTTCTTTACTGATTGTCCTGCATTACCTTAAAGAAAGGGCTGTGGAGCAATTGTTTTCCACCTCTCACAATGGGGTCTTCATAATCAAACTGTCGCTGCAAAGCTTCTGGAAGACCTTTAACCAAAGCAGCTAAAGCACTCCCTGTGAAACTCTAGAGACACCACACAACAGGAAAGTTAAAGTTCATGTATTACAGGAAATACATTATTTACATGACTGTGACAAAACAAAAATAACTTCCCAACCTACAACTAGCTGTGTGAAATACCATTTCCATCCGTTTGATAAAAAAAAAAAATTATTTCTACCCTTTTTTTGGCAATTCAGAAAGCGCACCTGTTAAGTCTTGGAATTAGCCATTTTTTGCTTTCTAAACTGGAATACTTTTTACACACTTGCAGACCTGTACAAGAAGACTATTAATTTGCTCATTTCCTATATTGCCATGAACACAAAAAATGTTGTACATCCAGGCTAGCACTTGAATCTTAATGTGAAAATGTGGAGAGGAGAGCACTACTGCCTTCTCACCAAAGCTCGTGTTTCTCCCTCATTGTCCCCCAGGATGCGGTTGATGTTAATGGACTGGCCAAACTCCGTGGTGAGCAGCTTCCTCAGCCTCTGCAAGGCCCACATTCTGTGGCCAGCAGCTAAGGGAAAACAAGCACACAAAGAACATAATTATTTAAAACAAATCACCATAACTTCAAAAAAACAGACCTAATTTTAAGACTATACTCACCTAAGGCACTCAGCTGAGCACAAGCTGCAAGGGAAGCGGCCAAGCGAGGAACTATGCTCCTGTTGGAAGCAAAATTTAGGCGGAAATCCAACAAACACGTAACCAAATCCATTGAGGGACATGAAAGAATGCAACGATCTGAGAGAAGGTCTTTAGGGCCTGCAAGAAACAAAAAGGAACAACAGAAAAAAAAGCTGGGTAAGGTTTGTCCTCAGACTGAAATAAGAACAGAACACAGGCAGGACTCAGTTGACCAAACACAGCACTCTAGAGGGCTCATCTGCCTGAGTTATCTATTCTACTTCCCTTTGAAGAGATAGGAATAAAGATGCGCTATCATGACTTAATTTACATAATTTTCAAACCAGATGGATTTTAAAATATAAGGGCATTTCAGATGACTTGTGTCCCAGAGGTATCCTCTCTTCGCTTATGAAGAGGCAAACGAGAGTGGCTATAAAATATTTTTCTCTCTTCTCTATGTACAAGTGCACCTCTCAGGACTTAGTTGAAAATGCTTCCAAAGGATGAATGAAAATGTTTTGTTAGCATAAATGTAAATGAACTATTGAACTTTGGCACGTAAATACCATGCAGTGAGTGCAGTGTAAAAAGGAAACAAAGTAGTAGTAGTAAAATCTGCTCTTGGCCTCCTGCAAATGCTGTATGTGATACCTTACCTGCAGCTGGCATGATAGGATAAACTGTGAATCGCCATCCCCATCCATTCACAGACCCATCACTGATGAACTTCCACTTCAACTCATCCCCAGGAATTCGCAGCTCACTAGACCAATCTGACCACTCACGACCTGTCAGAGCAGGCAAGACAAACATACTCAGCTACACTGTCTGAGCCATACAGAGCCACTCACCAATAGCAACTGGTTAAAAAGTATAAACAGCACACAAAGGCAATAAATAAAAAAAGCTACGTAAAGTACATGAACATAAATGTAAAGATGTTACATTGAGTCTTAAGAAGTTCAAAACCAAGTCTTAAAAGGTTCAGTTAGCACTGCTAGCAGACAGCTGAGTACCACAAGCAGGAGGCAACTATAAGAGCTTACTAAAATCCCTTGTCCTATTTTCAAATTATCTTTCATATTAAAAAAAATATATAATAACCTGTACATTAAATAAAGCTTTACAGCTTCCAACCAGGAACCAACCAGAAATATCTCAGTAATGAAACACCTTCGAGGAAAAATGGGTCAACATGAAAAGCCTACATTATGACTGCACAGGCAATAGCTACTGAGAGCCTTGCACATAATGTAGTGTATGGGCAGGTTCAACACAAAATTCGGTGAGATTAAAAATATTCCTCTAAAATCTACTAGAAATTAGTAGTGCCTAAAAATTAAATCAGAGATATCAAGATTAAAGATGTGAAGAATTCATGTAGTGTCACATGCAAAAGCCAGAGCAGGAAACAGAAAAACCGAGCACCAAGTTATTATTTTGGACATTTGACAGCAGAAGAGCATTTTTCTTGACTGCATGAAAGCTGAAATTTCTTTAAGTACTACCTGAAAAAGGAGAAAGCTAGCAAAATAAATATCCTTTTCCAATTTTTTGATTATACTGAAATTCACACATGTTGGCAGGGGCGCTGAACACTGAATTTTACACTCCATCCACGCTTTGGAAGAACTGGACTACCTAACATGCACTTCCCAGAGATTCTCCATATCCAAAGACACAAGATCGAACTTTGTGTCTACATCCTGCAAGACTTTTTAGTTTAAAAAACACTACCAATTTACACAGGTTTCCTTTCTTTGACTAGTCTATCCCTAACAAGAGGTCAGTTAGCAGCAGGGGCACATTTCATTCAGCATTCAGGAGTGAATCCCACAGGACACTTTGGGAAGGCCTCTCTCTCCATCCCTACCTGATCGGACGGACACGATCCTGTTGACGCCGTCCATTATGGTGAGGGGATCGTGGCGCCGCTCGGTGGAACACTGCCGGTCAAACTCCACCCTCAGCCCCTCAGCACCTGAACAGAACAAAGAGTTCACACTTCTACAGCAATCAACAGCACAGACAAATGCAGTAGTTCACAAACCCACATGAAATCAAACAGTTATGTGGAAGCCATAGTGCCAATTAATAAAAGTAACTTCTTTTGATTTAATGACATTATTTGCCTGTAATTTCTTCTCATTCAAGGCTTAAATCACAGCAAGCTCATGTGAATGGGGCTAGCAGACAAAAGACCATACCAGAACATTCAAAACTAAAGTAGCAAAAGACAAAAAAATGCCTATTTACAGTTAAGGCAGATAGCTCTCTGTTGTCTGTAACTTTTGCTAAGTACTAGGTTATTGGTGATACTTTTGCCCAACATCCGGGAGCAATGATGTATCTGACTCCACTGATATCAGAAGGTTAATGAATTACTTTATTAAACTATACTATTCTATAGTATGTTACACTACATCTAAACTGAATCTGCACAAGCACTCAACTCAACTGCACAGAATCTCGTTACTGTCTGCTGACCAACAGTCTGCAGATGTTCTTGGCCCTGACAGGCCAAGGAAACAAACCACCATCACTTTGGGTAAACAATCTCCATATTGTGTTCCACTCTGGCACAACACACGAGCAGGGAATGAGATAAGAGTTGCTTTGATCATTCTTTTCTCTGCTTCTCTCAGGTTCAGAGAATGTGAATCCCACACTAGGTATATTACTGAAGGAAGCACTAAATAAAAGACAGCATTACAACAAAGAAGTATTTCCCTTGCTCAAGATTAGGAGATGAGTTTCCAATTACTAAATCTGAAAAAGACTCAGTCCTTCTCAGCTTCATAACTAAATGGAGAACAGAAATGATATGCAACTGGAATCACACCAGTGAACTCAGGAATACACACTGTACAGAATTGAGATCTTCATCAGCATGTAAGACATCAGCTTCAAGAAATACTTTTTTATAGCAACAGGATCATGGACATCAAGAGGACCATGCTACAGCAAAAGTCGTAACATGGCTTTAAAAGTTCAATACACATTTTTTTAAGCTAAAAAACAACTTAATGCAGGCAGGCTTCAAAATAATTGAATCTTAGCAACATAACTCTAAGAATTCTGTACCTGGTATTTTAACTGTGCCACTAGATGATGTATCATCAGTATATGGATGGCTGCTCTCTACCACAACTGGTTGTGAAGAGAGGCGACCACTTTGTGAATCAGTTGCTACATCTTCTAGTTCTGTGACACAAAGCTCCAACAACATATCAGCAACCTAGGAAAGGAAAAATACACATTTTATAAACTGTGTGTTGATTAACCCAAGAAATTTAAAATAAATAACTTGGTTTTGGAAATCTGATTCAAAACCATTATATTACCTCAAAAATACTCCTTTTGGTAGTGTAAGAGCTAGAAAAACTCCTAAAACTAAAGGCCAAAAAACTTCAGTTTTCAGTAAGTAAAGGACAACACAAATAATTGTTTTCCCTCACAGAAAAAGCAAACTATTAAATCTAAGCTATAGGGCATACACCAGCATGGAAAGGTATAAATATTTAACTAGTATGAACTATTGCAAAACCCTGTTTAGGAAGGAAATGCCAAAGGCATTAATCTTAAAGAGTTTCTAATAAAAACTCTAGCTCCAAAATGCTAAAAAGTCCACACAAACCCAAAGCTGTTCAGTTACTCACTATTAATGATAAAGAAAGCCAGAATTTATGTCTAAGTGCACATACAGCATGTACATAATTTGACTGGGAAAACTCAAGCCCAAAATAAAAATACATAGCTAATCACCACAAATTGAGCAGGAGGAGTAACAGTTTTAGAAATCTTAAAAAAAAAAAAAGTATTGTTACTCATTAGGAACATTATTAGTTGAAAGGTAAAGCTAGCAGAAATATTAAACAGCTTTCAGTTCATCACTGCACACACATATTCTAGAAATAATTTATGATTTGTTACATTCTGCCAGCTGTGTCAAAAAAAAACCCCAAATCCATGGATATTTTGTGAAAAATCAGAAGCTTCAATGCATGAAATGTACATCTTAACAGTTCAGAAGATTTATTGTATAGTTAACAATACAATATACTAACAGCATTTTTAGCTAGTAATAATGACTGCATCAATTTGAAAAATAAACTCAGATGCAAAAAAACTCCCATCATGGAAGTTTTTTAACTAACATTCTACAGATTAAGTGGATAGAACTTGGTTAATTTAGCTTCATTCCAATACCCACTGACACTTGGTCAATACGTAAATGCATTTTATCTTAATGTCTAATTGCAGCATAAAAAATGGAGAAATTAGTCTGTTACTGACATCTGCAGCACATGCATATATTCACATAGTATTTCCATTAAAACAGTTAAAGCTCACATGCATTTGAGCTCAGCTCAAATTTTCATGTGTAGCAAGTTTCTCAGGATGCCAAACTGCATTTCCATTTCAAGAAAGTATTCCAGCAAGCTAGTAATAAAAAGGGCACAGTTAAAATGCAACAGAAGCAAGAGCTGACCTGTGGGTAAGCTGTGCCCATGCCAGACAGCACAGCTGAGAGAACATCTCGTCCCTTCTCGCCCGCCCGGTTGGACACCGCAAGCTTCAGCAGGTCAACCATGACTCGCGTGTCATCTGGTACCAGGAGACTTGTAAACTCATCCAAGTACTGTGGCTCTGGGCCAGACACCTTACTCTGGCTTTCCACATCCTACAAAACAAACAATAAACATCCCTCTGTCTTTGCACAGATTTTTAAAATTGCAGTCATTTACAGAGTCATTTTTAAAGCGTAAAAAACAGAAAAACTGCTTGATAAAAGTATGGTAAGGACTTAAGTTTTGAGAAGAGTATTGACAACATTACTTCTTTGGTTTTTGTCATGGTTTCTGCAATAATACTGGCAGCTCCAGGATCATCTGTGACTGGAATGAAAGGACGGGAAGAGGCAGCAGCAGCTGAGGGAGTCACAGCAGATGGCGTCACAGCATCTTCTGAAGGAACAACCTAGCCAGAACAAATAATAACTTATGAAACCTTCAACAAGACACTGTAAAACCTTGAAGAGTTTAAATATTTATTAGAAGGTCTAGTGCTCAAAGACAGCAGCAATTTAAAACAGCCATAAGTTCAAAATGAACAGATTCACTGCCTGTATTTTTAGCTCCTATTTTTTTTCCTAGTGTGCATAAACCAGCAAACACTCCCCTCAGTGCCAGCTGCTACAAAAACATAAAAAAAAAATCAATGCCTGCAGAAAAGTCAACAAAGCAGAAGGCAAGCCCTGAAAATACACCCAGTTCACAGTTTATAAATGCAGAAGACCTGTTCAGTAGCAAGCCTTTTCTTTTTTCTGCTCTGTTAGCAGTTAGGAATCAATATAGTACAATTTCATTCAGGGCTTCATGTCTACATCAGTTATCTAAGTTTACAACTATATTTCATTCATTAATGGTCAAATATTCTGCTATTCTTGACTTTTTAAAAATATCACTCCTGCAAAATGAATTCAATACCTCTACAATATTGCTAGAAATCATCATGATTGCCTTTAAATGACACAATGCTTTCTCAAAGTTCAAAACTGATCTTACACTAAAAGTTTAGTTTTTTCAAATCTGACATGTGCAGAGAACCTAGTCCTGAAATTAGAGCATGAAGGCATTTTTTATTCTCTGCTACTATCAGACTAATTGAGATATTTGTCAGCTTTACAGTTAAAAACTACTGAAAACAAAATAAAGTGACACTTTACCTCCCCTCTCCTGTCCTGCCACGGGTTTGGGCTCAGCCTCTCCTCGATATCTCCCACAAGCACACACTCATCTCCATTTGCAGGGCTTCCTGCAGAAGTGGCATCTGATGGGGGGGCTGGTGATGAAGAGGGACATTCTACTGGTGCAATCATACTTGCAGGCATCAATGCTCCAACAACTGCATCCCTGAAATCATTTAGGATGGATTAACATAAACCTCATTATACTCCCTTGTTGAACTTAAAAACTTATTATTAGCTTGTCTTAACAAAATAAGGTAAGTTTTCCAAGCTGTAGAATCTAGATGGTAGTTCATTGATATTCTCCCTTGGGCCTGATGCTTCAATGTTTAATATGAGTTTCTCTTTATAAATTTTAGCACAAATACTCTGTTCTCTACTAACAATGATGGTACTGCAAAGTTTTATTGTTATTTCCACTCTGCCCTCTACTGCTTCCTCCATATCATCCATCATGATTTTCTTACACGGCTTCTACATTATTTACTTGAGCATTTCTGAATGAAAGATTTTTTTCTCCAGGCAATAAAAACTTCTTTAAACATAACAACATAAAGCTAACATCAACATCAAAAGAAAAGTTAGATGAAGCTTAGGCCCATCCTGAGGAGTTAAAACAATTTATACCTGATTCAAAAGTCCCTAATAGATGGTAAGCTACATCATCCTTTGTTCAGCAACAGAAAGAATGTTCCCATGCCTACCTGGCATACATGATCTGTAATGCTATCAGTATGTGAGACAATGCCTGCTGTTTGGCAACGTTCCCATCAAGTGACAGGAGAATCTTAGCAAGGGAAGGGCGATTCGGCTTGGAACTGTTTGCGCCACTGATTTTGTTACTGGCAGCAGAAGAATCTGCATCTGAAGGAACACCTAAAAAGAGGCAGGAGGAAGGAGAAGGTAAGCACTTTTTAATGGTATAATACATAAAAGGACATGGTTTATCTAATTTCTTGTTAAATCAGAAGAGATGACTGAAACTAACCCTACAGGACATTCGTAAACAGCAGTACCTACAGTTACAATATTAAAGTTAATACTGTGGCTTTGCAACAAGGGCTTTCATAAAATAGTATTTGGTCTTGTTACTCACTTTTGAGGATTAAGGTAATAACAGATAGAAATATTTTAGTGATCAGCATGTAAAACAAGTTTTACTAACACAAACATTCTGAAATAACAAGAATATTTATTAGGTACAAATTGCTTTGGTCATGAAAAGGCTTAATTTGCAAGATGCTTGATGCTTTCATACTCAACACAAACCACTGCTGTTTTGATTCCCTAATTCTTAACTCACTTACCTTAGAAACAAGAGGTAATGCATAAGATTAATACTAGTGTAACATTCATCTATCATTACCTCCATAAAGAGAAACTCCTTAGGGTGTTTGAGGAAGCATGTTGAATTTTAATCTAAAAATTCCGCTTCCATAAAGAGTTTTGGTTGACCACTTTTTTTTTACCAGAGACACATTTTGTTGTTTTGTGATTTTTTTTTTTTTCTAAACCTTTTTTTTTGCACTCTTCTATCACCTACTAAACCACACACAAAACAAACATACCAATGGCAGTAAAGGAAAAACAATGTAAGGAAACAAATACCAACCAAGATAAGAAGCACCTAAAGGGTCCCTGGCTGTCTGGAAAAGCACTGGCTCATGAACAGACGGTGTAGCTACATCCACCGTTGTCCACGCTACACTGTGGGAAGACCCACAGGCAACCCGAGTGATCTTCTGGCCTTCCAAGCCCTGGACAAGAGTGGGTTTTCTATTCACTGTGGTAGTTCCATTGCCTTGTTGCCCATGGTCATTGTCACCCCAAGCATAAACCTGCAAGGAAAAATGTCCATGTATTACTTGGCTTCACTGCTTATCTCAATTTAGTGCTTTCTTAAAAACTCCTAAAGAGAATGTTTGTGATTTGTGCTAGTAATCTAGGACACTTTGGACAGTCTATTGTCATTACATTTCCCCCCTCCATTAAATAATGCAGGCATTATCATACAGATCATACAGTAAAAAAAAAAAAAATCAAAGCAGCACTTTATCAGATAATTCATAAATTATCACCAAATTATAATTGATCAGTTGATTCCTAAATGACTCAATGTTCACAGTAAGTTAGAAGAATTAATTGCCTAGTAATTGCACTGGAGACCTGAAACAATATTATGATAAAGCTGAAAAATCTGTCCAGAATACTATGACTGCTGCTGCATTTCCAGAGTAAGAAGAAGAAAACTGATCATGCGATAATACAAGGAAAACACTACAAAAGCTACTATAACAAAAATATTTTAACTCCAGTACTAATATTTTAAATACCAATACATTTTAAATTACAATTGTGCTTATATTTATGCCGGACTTTTAAAAGCAAAGAATAAAATTAGGAATTTTTATTTCATTTAACCAATTCTGTTATAGTTCCCTTCCTAAACAGTTCCTTCCTTTCTGCATGGGGGAAAGGAGGGTGGCACACAACATACCTGTCCAGTGTCAGTCACTGCCAGACAGTGGAGGGCTCCCACAGCCACGTGCACAATCTTTTTGCCCCTCAGTCCTTCCACGACCTGCGGCTTTCGCACGTGCACATCTGTGCCATGGCCTAGCCTGAAGTAATCACCCTTACCCCTGCAACAGACAGCAAATGTAGCACTCAGAACAACGGGACTGTTCACACAATCCTCTTCAACACAGGTCCCAGCTGAATACACTTCATTTATCACTGCCTGAAACACACACACCCCAACTAGCAAATGCTTCAAAACTGAATTCCATAGGCATAAGAAGGAGAATAACTGCAGTTCTATAACACTGTAGCTTCTCACCTCAATACAGAAGAGCATGATTATGACTCTTTTTATATGCAAAGCAACTGGTATTACATTTAATTTCCTCTACTGCAATTGTAAACACTTCCAAAATTCACGTGGTTTGATAAGACTTGGGCATATTTAACTATGGAGGATAAACCTTAAAACAACATAACTTTTAACTTAAGTCTGCTCCCATGAAACTAAACTGCTCACAGGAAACTAAAATGTTTTGAGAATCGAGGGGTTTTTTCCCATTGTCGGAAGCCTCAATATAGATTCTGAAGTCTCCATAATTTAAATTTACCCAAAATTGTTATACACAAATGGCACTAAAAAAAAATAGCATACACAAAAGTAAACACCTTAAAATGCTTCCACCAAGAATATCAGTAAAGAATAAAAAAACCCTGATATTTCTTCCATTATGTTTTTAGTAACCACTCACTTGGTTCTTTTGCTTACCACCCATTTTTCTGAAGAAAGGTTATATTATGCTAGAGAGAAATATGCTATAGAGTACTGTTATTTACCTATAGACACAACCCAGAAGCTATGATTTTTTTCCTCAAACCATTAAAAAATTCAAGGAGAATAAAAGTTTAAAAGCAATTCAGCCATCCCCAGCTGAAACAGACCCAAAAATCTCCTTGTAGACCTGTAATGTCATGAAATAGCTGTGGATTTATGACTAGATGTAGCAAGCATTGAGAAAAAACTAGGGCAAGGAAGGAACAAACAAGAATTCTGGCATGAGTTCTTTAAAAAAAAAGATTGTCAAATTATCTTTCCTCTTGCTCCTTTTGTCACTACAAAAGAAATTTAGACAGAGAGCAAAGAAAAAAATACAATTTTCAGTGGCCACTCTAAAAACAACACCTCTGTTAAAAACTTCTCTTCCTTTTAACAGTAGTAGCAACTTATAAAAATGAAAGTTTTGAGGATTTCTCTTTATGTTATTCAGCAACTGCTGACAACACAACAAAAATGATTGGTTTAAGTCTGCTTAGTTTTGATATACATCAAATAGGTCACAGTCTTATTACACAAGGATGGGGTAAGACCTTGATCTGATTAGTGCCCTAAAGTTGACCTGCCATGCAGTAAGCTCTCAGATTTTACAAAAAGGTTTATAAATTCAAAAAGGCAGATTTGTGTTCAAAACAAAGCAGAAGCAAGCAGGCAAAGAGGAGAAAAATAAAACCATATCTGAGTAGCTCTCAGTGATCATCTCATAGCAATTCTTGCTCCAAGGCATCATTACTGACAATTCAGGGGCCTTCTGAGCAACAACAAGCTGTTGCTGTGCTCCTGTGCTCCCAAGGAAGTTCTTCCCATCTGCTCTGAATTTCAGCTTACTTCCTTACTCTCTGACATGCTTACTCTCTCAAGTCTCTGCTTTACCTGTAGGCTTCATAGTCCAGGCTATGGCTCTCAAGTTTTCTTTTTTCCTCTCCACTCTCAACATTCCTTTACATGTCTCACAGTGGCCAAGAGAAGAAATGATCTTCCCTTTCTGCCTCTAATTCAATAGGAGCCAGGCATTCTAACAGAGTACAGCACACAGGAAAGCATGCTACAATGTTAAAGTGATTGAATGGATGCAGCTCTCCTGGAAGAGCTGCCAGTTTAAAAGAAAAAGCACACAGGTAAGGCACAAATGGAGTTTAAAAAAGCATTAAATACAGCACAGAGCAACTGCTTGGAAGATACTTCCTGGCAAATTTAACATACCATGTCCACACCACTCCTGACTTGGTCAGTGCCAATGAGAACTGTGCACCACACTCGATCTGACAAACGCCTTGGCCGTTCAGCCTTTCAATGTTCTGAGGAATGTTGCATCCTTCACTTCCTCCTCGGCCCAGTTTTCCAAAATCACCATCACCCCAAGAAAACACCAAACCTAACAAACATCAAATTGCAGGTCAAACAACAATCACAGTATTCCCACATGCTAGAAAGCTTCTGGAACAAGATAATCCTACCTTCATCTGTCAAAGCAAGAGTCTGAGCATCTCTGCTTCCACATGCAACCTGAATGACTCGGTGGCCAAGGAGCACTTTAACCTACCAAACAGAAGGAGTAACAAAGAAGTTTTCAAAGAAATTATGTTTTAAAACCTTACAAACATATCCAAGGTCTTATGACTCATCTCAGTCACTGTGCCCAGCCTGAGCAAAGAAACACCCAGCCATGTCCAGAATCCAACACTGCTACATGGCAGCTTCCAGCTATGCATCAAAGTAGATGCAGGACATGAATGCTGAAAGCAGCAGTTGCCATTTTACAACACTTTACAAGAAAGAAACTGGATCTTTTTGATTTTTCTGAAATAGCTTAACTTTCACCAGAGGTATGGACACCAAAACCTAATTTAGATCACTCCAAAACAATGCCTTCATACAGCCTCCGTGGTTTTTGTTACTTTAGCTTCATGCTGCTTTCATTTATTTAACACGTTTGCATTTCATCAGAAACAGGAAACATCAATTTTACCATCTTAGGCTTCAGCTGTGTGGTATTATCTCCATGTCCTAGTCTTCCATACTCTCCAAGACCCCAGGTATACAGTTCCCCACTGGAGGTAATGGCAGCACTGTGGGAGCTGCCACAGGCAATATCACGGATGCGTTTGGTTTTCAACGCTTCGATCAGCCTGGGTTTATCACAGTTCCTGGAGAAAAGGAACAACAAACCCATTGTGTTAATCAAAAAATAGCCACACAATATACTCCAACTCTTGCAATACACATCTTGTAGTAACTAACAGCAATCTCAAGATAAAGTAATATGCAACATGATTCCAAGATATACTTTTTAGCAGCAGCATAAATCTAAATTTTATGCTGTCTTAATGTACTTCAAATTTTATTTAAAGAATATTTTATGTATATGCTGCCAAACTTAGGTGAGAAATTCAAAATCAATCAATTAAACAGCACATAACAGAAAGTGAAAACCCATTTCCTGTCACTGCCCAAAGCTCAGTGACTTATTAGCAGTGGACACACAGTAAAATTAGGAGATGACACTCCCATCCCAACTTTGCTCTTCACAACAGAGAAATCAAACTAGAATTTAGTGTTAGACTTCTATGTGAGTACTGCTAAGATTTATTCTTCATGTGGTTACAGTGTTCTCTTACTTCCACAAAAGGATTCAACTCAAGATTTCCTAATATTGGTGTACCAGAAGCACTAATAAGATCCTACAAAATTATGCAGGGCCTCTGGTAATATTTCTACTATGAAATGCCCATGAGTTCCAAATCTCACTTTCAATAAAATTACATAAAATATGAGTCACTTGAGCAATAAACAATAATACTGCTCTCATCTGGACTTCCCTTTCCATTAGTCTGACCAAGCCTTATAAAAATTTATTTCCTGTAACATATTAACTATCTGATTTAATTTTTAATGTATTATGGGCAGGTCCTCAAAATATATCAATGACAAAAGTATTTACCAATGGGCTTTTTTTTATCAGGGTTTTTTCTTTCAAAACATTGTTCTGTGCATACATATAAAGTAAAATCTTGTAAAATTCAAATTTTGTTAAAGCTGTCCTGTGGAAGGTTAAACTACCATTACTAAAAAGTGGAAGAAGTTAATTTCTGCCTAACAAGTTCACAGTCTGTGAACTGAAGTCTAAAGAAAGGGCTACAAAATGACAGCTTAAGTTATAAGCTGTTACAGCTCAGGAATACAAAATTGCTATGGTTTTACTCCTCAAGGTGCATCTGAAAACCATCCCTTAAAAAAGTAAACAAAAACTGTATGTCCAAAAGTATGGAATTTCATCAGTGAAATTTGAAAATACTAGTCAAGATTTTATCTATCTTTCTAAGTATTATATTAATTTAATGCCTCCTTTCTAAATGGCTGAAGCCTGCTACAAATGCTGCAGCATAAATTGGAATATACTGTGGGGGGGAAAAAAGTCTTCTTAAAAACCATTTTTTTATTTCTACTGTGTTTTTAATATGGTAGAAATTGTTGTTGTTTTCAATAGTGGTGGTCAGCTGTGCTGTAATAATCAACACAATACAGACAAATTTGGTGTCCTCACATTCTACTGAAGTGACCAAGTTTTCCATCATCTCCTTCACCCCACGAAAACACCTTTCCATCAACAGTCAATGCCATAGCATGCCGGCCACCTGAAATTGTAAACATACATTTACATTTTTGAGCTTTCAAGCAGGCAGCAGGTCTTAGCAACAATTTAACATTGCTGTTCTTCTACAATGCAACTGTATGAGCATTTCAGCTCCACAGACATTATTTATTTTCTTTGAAGCTTTCATATGATTTAATTTAAAATAAAAAATTTTTGTGACAGTAGGTCTCCTGGCACACTTAAAGACAAAAAACCACCAAACCAATAATCACTCAATTTACTATTTTCAGAGCTGCAAGAAAAAATAATGAGAAAAACAAACCCACCATCTGGAAATATTAAAAATGAAAACACCTTCTTTCAACCAAATGGAAACACCAAAGTTACCTTCCAGCAAATAAGAAAACTTGTATGGTCTAAATTCACAGAATTTAATAACAGAACCATTAGATTTAATCTGACATAGTATAAAACAGACAGAATTCAATCATCTGTATTTATTAAAAAAACAAAATCTGATATGCTAGGGCATCACAGCACCCAAGAAGACTGCAAAGGAACTATTTTCAGGTTTAATATGTCACATTTATGAATATAAGGACAGCAATAGTCAATACCTGAGTGAACAGCCACCTTCTTTACCACGTAGTTGCTGAGAGCTGTAATCTGGCGGGGAATAGGCACAGTTCCACTGGATATTCCCAAACCCAGCCTTCCATTTGTGGCTTCTCCACAGGCATACACTTTGCCCTCTACAGTCACTAAAATGAAGAAAAAAGTTTGAAACACCATTAGTGTTTCACAATTCAGAATCTGCTTCTGCCCTTAAATAATAACATTTATTTTAAACTTATGTTACCTGCAAAAAGGCTTTTGGATCCTCCAGCTACTTGCACAACATTCAAGGCAGACAGGGTTTCAGAAAAGGAAGGGACTTTTATCTAGAGCAGGCAGGAAATAGAAACCATTACAATTCACTTCAACATTTTACACTCTAAAAAGAAGAGCTCTTAAGTGATAAACCAGTTAATCTAACAGGTACTTTCAGATGCTTCACCCATGCCAATTAATATTACACCAGGCAAAGGACAAAAACCAATTAAAAAAATTTAATACTGAAACTATGATAAATATAAAACCTGATAAAAAATGAAAGGTTATATAAACAAGGATTTTCTTTTAGTAAAGTTTTCTTCAGAAAACTGAAGAATCCAGGAAAGGTTAACTTTTTGATTCTTCAAGGTACTCTACGGATACAATATTATACTTTGACAACATCAACTGAAGAAATGCTCTGAACATAATTTTTAGATGGATGAATGACATTTCAAATTGATAAGCATTTGGGATCTATCTCATCTTGTATTATATTAAAACTACATGTAAATGGCTGCACACTGGGCCTAAGTTCCTATTGTACAATTGCCAGATACAAGTAATACATAGGAAAGTTCACCGGAAGTTTTATTTTATGTGTGCAGACTCAATAGGAACAGAACATGTCAAGTGTTAGACAATTTTTAAACAATTAGTTCATTATGATCTAAAACACTGAGCGGCTGCTGAAAATCAAGCCAGATTTCAGACTACCAACCAAAATGCAAATTTTCTCCAATTTTCCACCCAGCAGACATCTACATGTCTTAACACTAAAAAGCTATCAAAACCTAATCTTTGTAGCTAATTTTAAGTTGTGTAACTCATACATTTTATTTTTCACTGTTTCTCTCGTACTTAAATGTGAAAATAACCTACCTTGGAACCTTTCAGCCCTCCCAATTGGTCTTTGTCATTCAGTCCCCAAACAAAAACTTTGGTTCTTATTGTAGCTGCTGATTCAAGCCCAGCTGCCTTCTTTCTAACAAGACTGAATATATTGAGAAAAGAAAACAGGGTCAGTTTAGTAAACAGCATGCTGTAGCACAGGCACCTTTTTATAGTATTTACTGGTTTTTACAGTTGGGAACAGTTTCAAGACTCAAACTGCACTACCACAGTTGGGAAAAAAAAAAAAAAGAAAACCAAGTATCAAATATAACCACATCAAGTTTTTAGCTCAGTTTCCAACCCTAAGTATCCACCAAAAGGGAATGAGTCATACAAAATGTTACACCTCACCAGTGTAATCATCTCAGAGAACTTATTTCTTGAGAAAGGATCTACTTACAACTCCAATAAACTAAGACACCGATTTCTCTTTACTACCATTCAACCTAATCAATGTGTTCTTCCTCCAATCATCTCCAGAATTATAGGAATATATAGACACTAAGGTTGTTTTCCATTTCCCCCTGCCTTCGCACCTGCAGTTACCTACCTCCCAGTGTTAGCTTTATCATCATCCTCTTCCTCATTATCTGAAGCCAGGAAAGGGACTGCAGCCAAATCTTCATCCTCAGCACGTACACGTCCCAGTATGCTGAGGCCGTGTATTTTGCAATCAATGCCAGAGCTTCTGCACTGCTTGATTGCAATCTCAATGTATCTGTGGTACTAACAAGAAAAATACTCTGTTAACATCTTTTGGGTTCTATGTAACGTCATAAAACATAGGAAAGAATTAGATCTTTTGCTTGACTTTGTCACTTTAAGAAAATGAATCTGTCAATTTAAATGCTTGTCACTTCAGCTCTAAATAATTCATGCTTTATCATTAGCATACGGCCTCATTCATATAAAAAATTTCACTCCCTATCTCAGAAAATTCATTATGCATTTCTCCTTGTTGTTAGAAAAGATCAGAACTGCTATCCAAAATTATCCCAAACATTTAAGTTTATTGGAATGTGTTACTGGTTCTCAGGTACATCAATTTACATAAACACCCCTAAAATATCTATTCTAGTGTTACTTTGTGATTATGGTAAAACTTTTTAGAATAATTAACTTGACTAGCTTGCCAGAAATACTGTTAAGAGTAAAAATAAAATATCAGGCTTTAATGATCACAACAATACTTTTCATTTATCTCTTGCAGCACAATATTTTTCTGCTGTACACAAGAGTAATTCTCACACAAACTTCACTTACTTCAGTACAATCACTGAGTAGAGGCACTGTGGTGTCTGTAGGATTTATATTGATTGTCTTTAGCTCTATAAGGTTATTTAAGGAATTACCCCCTAGAAAAGAAAGCACAGAATGAAAAACATTTTAGGATATAGTGTTTGTTTCACATACAGGCATCTGTGTAACAGATGACTGTCAACAAAAACCAGATAAATACCTGCTATTGGGTGCAAAAAAAAAAATTTGACTTCTTAGAGAACATACACATACCTGAAACTACAACTAAGGAGGGCATGTAGCTGCTGTCTGCAGGGTCCACTATCATCTTTAGTCTGTGAACAAGAACATCTGGAAAAATCTCCAAGCGAATCCAGTGCTAGTGGAAACACAGAATTTCATCTTTAAATAGTATTGTTATGACCACCATATGATTAACAAGAATATATATGTGATGTTTTTGAAGAAAGAATGGGAAACATCTCTGAATGGTACACAACAGCTGCAATATATGGCAGCTGGCCAAAGGGAAATGACCTTGTGAACTTCTTGTTTGTCCAATGTTCAATTACAAGAGAAACAGTTGTAGCAAACAATTTATTTCAGCCAAGACCAACACCACTGAGAACACAGAAAGCACAGTACCAATGGAGGTTAAGTAATGGGACATAATGTAACTACTAGGTTACAGTCTGTAGAAAACCTGGAGTAAGAGTACTTAGGCATACTCTCAGCATGGCCATCAACAGAGCATCAAAACACACTGGAGAGATGCCCAGCTGCACATCCTGGTGCCTAGGCTGGTCACAAAGCACTGCTGCAGGCCAATGAAACTGATAAACCATAAACTAAGGAACACCACATTTTTTAAGTTATCTGGCTGCAGGAGTCAAATGTACATTAAGTAACTTTGTCAAAGACACTAAACCACGAGAAGCTGTTGACTCCATCCAAGGCAGAGAGGCCTTGATAGACCAGAGGGCTGAGTAATCAACAATTGTATGAAATTTAACCAGGACAAGTGTGGCATTCTCCATCTGGGATGGGGTGATCCTGCTCATACTAACACTCTGGGGGATGAGGCTGGAGACTGGCCCCACTGAAAGACAGCTGGGGGTTCCAGTGGATGAACAGCTGCACACAGGTCACCAGTGTTCTCTCACAGTCCAGAAAGTCAACTGAATCCTGGGCTGCATCTAAAGAGCTGTGACCAGCAGGTCAAGGGAGGGGATTCTCTCTCTGCTCCTGTGAGACCCCAACTGGAGTGCTGCAACCAGCTCTGGGGTCCTCAGCACAAAACCCCTCATGGGCCTGACAGACGGGATCAGAAGAGGGTCACAAAAGCAATCAGAGATGGACCACCTCTCCTACAAAGACAGGCTGAGAGAGTTGGGGCTGCTCAGTCTGGAGAAGGGAAGGCTCTGGGGAGATCCTTTTAAGCATGAAGTATAAAAGCATTTAGAGCTTAAAGTTACCTTTCCTTGTGAACCAGAAGACTGCCAGCACTGCTCACTACCGTCAATGAGACGGGAAGCCTGATTCACAGAGGATGAGACATTCAAATTCTTGACTATCCTTGACCAATCATCCAGTAACATCCCCCGCTGGCTACTGTGCCGTCTCTTCAGCTGCTTTCCAGAACGCCCACTGAACACAGGAGACTGACCTGCAGGGTTAAGTGACACATTTAGCATGCCCCTCGCAAAGAAAATTGCTCCTTTGAAACCCATAAGCAGGTTGAAAGGCAATGTAAGAAATTTTGGAGATGTAGGGGTACCCATTTTGAGTATGTAGGCTGCATTTAGGACACAGGCACAGATCACATTAGCATGTTGATGCTCCTTTTTTTAAAGAAGTTTTAACTTTCCAAGTTCTTGACTAGACAGCTACTTGAAAAGGTCATTCCCTTTAAAACAAATCAGATCAAAACTTAGGATGATATGTAATTCAAAATACAGGCCACAGCACACCCATTTTTTACACCACTACAGCATATGAAAACCGCAACTAAACCTCAACAAAAATCCCCTACCAAAGAATAGAAAAAGAAAAGTTGGAACACTGGAAAATTCAAAGTTCCAGAAGAAGGTGGTTTAGTGAGATGTGGATTTCCTCCCTGCAAAAACCTTACTTCCACTACCCTTCACTGATTTTGTAGCATTTTGATGAAAAGAATATTTTAACTTCTCTGCCCTACAGCACAGGGCAAGGGGAAGGATTACATATTCACACCATTCTAGTTGCACAGCTCTATCAGCTGACTCATTAAATGAATGTCTTTCTTGCCCACACAACCCATGCTCACAATCTCTAGGTGGGAATCAGGTTTGTTCATTTTCCAAAACAATTACACTGGCAATGTGCAAATACAAAGAAATTTAGTCCAGAAGTCAGCATAATCCTGCAAATACCAGGGATAAGATTAATTGTTAGACAGGTGGATGAAAAAGAAGTAAAACAAAACATCAGGTAAGTTTTGCATAACAAAGCAAAGCCCCAAAATTTTGGAGCTAAAATGGCTGTACCTGTTCTTGCCCTAGAGAAAAAAAGTCTGATTATGAGTCTTTCAAAAGGCTTCCCTTTCCCTCTACACTCCTCTGCAGCCTCCACATCACAGAGGAACTGAGGCAACAGCCATCACACACCAACAGGCAAAACAGCTGAAGAGCAACTGAGGCATAAGAAGACATCTTAGGTATTTCCAGCTGCCCCTGGCAGTATGAGGATTCTATTCATCTACATCTAGGCTGACAGCAAAAGGCAGGAGGATTAGAAAATTACACAGTTTATTCTTGGTGTAAGTAAAAATGCCATTCTGACATGTAGAGTTACTGTCATATAGACATTTTTTAAACTTTTTAACACCACAGAAAAGGTTTAGGGGTTAATGCTTTGTTGAAGTCCATCACATGCAAGTGCAGCAATGCCATAAATGTTTCATTGTCCAGGGGGTCAATCTGAACACTAAGTTCATCATATTAAGGAGCTGAAATTTAAAACTGTGTTTTCCAAAACAACTTAAACACATTTTAAATTAATCTAAGAGACACACAGCAAAACTTACCTGGTTCATTTATTCTGCCAAAAGTATGCCGGGTGTTATGCTTCCTGGTTTTAAAACATGTTTCACAAAAGTCAAAATCATCACAATTTCTGCATTTGAATCTAGGCCCATTGATAGGAAACATCTGACAGCCATCACACCTGATTTGACAAGAGAAGAACAAGTCTATATAACTATGGTACAAATTACTTGTTAATGAGACAAGATAACAGAATCAAGACAATAAGATATAGAATAACCCTTATACACTAAGATAAAAGGAAATCATCACTTACGTGACTCCAGGATGAATGCTGGGAACCAATTCCATTTCTGACAACAAGCCAGTCCAGTGTGACTGCTGAGGGAAGTCTACAATAACATCTTTTCCATTGGCACTAAAGGCTGTGACAAAAGCATGGAGAAAACACAAGGTGTTGCAAATCTATATAAAATGAAGCCGAAAGTCCTTAGAGCAGTATTCCATTTCAATTCTTCTACTCTGATTTTTTTATTTGTTTTAGAAGCAGTTCCCAAGCAAGCACATAATTCTAAGCACAGATACAGTATGAGCAAAATCTGTACCTCCTCAAAGAACCTGTGTTCCACAGATTACTTTAATTACATCCATTACAGCCTGACACAAGTGCATCCCACTTTCTCCTGGCTTCCTTATGAAGCTCTCAAGCTACAACTACTTCTTAAAGGAAAATCATTTGTGGTTCATCCAAAGTGTAAATGAGAACTATAACTAGAAGCTGCGCAAATGCTCAAAGACTTTTACTGTGTGCAAATAAAGTGGCTCAAAAGCAGATGGACGCGCTAACAAAATGGGTTGCCACAGAGCACGTCTATGAACTCACCACAGACTTCAAATGCATTCTATATTCTCTATCATCATACAACACTCCACAAAACAGTGGGATTTTTAAGTGTTTCTAGAAGAAAGCATGCATGCTCTTGAGCTTCTTACCCCTCCATGCCCCATGCTGAATATATACTGGATACACATTACCTTTGACAATGCCCACACTTCGGTGAGTGACTGATCCCCACTTGTATTTGGGTGTGGTGACAGAGCTTTTCACACGCACTTTGTCACCTATCTTGATATGGGAGGCAGAGCTCTGGGGCGGGAATCCTAGCAGATGCAAAAATAAATGGATTGTGAGTGGGGTTTCCCCCTCCAAAACTACATCTACCTTAGTCTACCATTCACTTTTTCAGTTAGAAAGCAGTCAGAAGTGAACTCACCTAAAAGCTCAACGTGGATATATCTGACCCAGTAAGTACCACCCTTTTGTTGCCAATCACACTGCACATTCAGGTCATGCAATCCATCTCGATCCAATTTAATAACTTTGCCTACATCTCCTTCACAAACTTCCTCATAGGTTCTGCAGCACCTAACCATCATCCCCACCTAGGGAAAAGGGACAACAGAATGCAATAGATCTGTAAAGGCTTTAGTACCAAGAGAAAAGCAGTTTCTATGTTGCTTTTGATCATCATACTTACCTGAATATTCTCCCTAACATAGACAGCATAGTCATCATTGCTTAAGAAATCAGCTCGTTTCTTATAGGTCTGGCTCTCTGTTACAACAGCACCACTTGACTGGAAAAAAAGTCCAAAATAAATATGAAACAATTACACAATTTGTTTTCAACTCAGATAAATAAAATTGTTGGCAAAGACTGAAGATAACCCAACAAAAATAAGCCCTTACAATATCCCAGCTCCATGCCAGAATGGGAAAAAACTTCAACAGGTTCAACTCACAGTAAGGATAACATTTACAATCTACTTGATTTTAAATTAAAATTTACTTTCCAAAATTACTTATCAAGGAACATAGATGCAAATTTTCAAAATGTTTGAAGGAAGCTGCAAATTGCTTTTATGAAACATGATTGCCAAGGAAAATCAGAACAGAGAGGATTTGTCACAACTTGAATTAGCCTTGAAGACACACATTCACATTCCCCTTCTTAGGACGTTTGTTGGGAGAGGAAAAAAAAAAAGTGGTAAATGGTAATGTCTAACCTAAAGTTTAGTAACTTTTCTTTAGATAGAACAATGAGATTTAAAGTACTCCTTTAGAAAAATAAGCTAAAAAATTAAATTGTATTTGTTAAAAATTATTATTTTCCAGATTTGATTAGCTTAATTTCTTTTAAGAGAACTACTAAATTCCACCTGTAAGGACAATTTTCAGAAAATTTTGTTCTGTTTTGAGGATTAAATGTTTTTTTTCATAAAAGGCAATATATAGCAGTTTTTCACTGCAATCCTGATAAAGATAGCAAAAGTTTTCAAGTTAATCTCCTTCAAAATATAATGCATTAATTTAAATTACAAAATCTCACATGTGAATGAAAACTCAATACGAGTCCTTCAAGGATAAACAGAAATACGAAACCCACTTAATTTTATTGACAAATCCTTTTTTGAAACAGTTCATGAAAGTCAACATAAGACTAACACAAATTCACATTAAAGCTATCACACTTATTAGGCACTGTAATGGTAATTTTATCATCAGTAAGAAGGAAAAGGCTAAGTTATTTAATAGACTTTTTGCCATTCATTCACCAGTTCTTAAGTTCTTTCTTGTAGGTAACATATGTTGGTTTTTCAGACCAAGGGAAAGGAGAAGGGAGAACTCCTTCACCAATATTACACTATAACATCAACTATTTTTATAGAAACTAAGACCATCTATCAGGGATACTTGGAACTACCACCTGCATGGTGAAACATTTAGCTGCATTCTACTCTCCCCTGTGCTAACTCACAAACTGTTTATGGATTATCCTCAATTGTTTTACGTCATGTATTAGAAACATAGGGCAAGCATGATCCTTGTTACTGTTCTGAAAGCATGGGACAGCAGGTTGTCCTTGTACTCACACCATTTTCCCAAAAAGGGAAGAACTACAAAATTTGCAGCTAGCTAGCATAACTTAGGTTTACTAAGTTAATACTCACAACAGGACAAGCAGCTTCCGCTTCTTCCACTTCTTCTGCTATTTCCTCATCTGAATATTCATCAGAGATAGTATCAGCATCAGAAAGATCCGTGATTTGAACATCAGGGTGATCCAACAACCAGCCAACTAGGGCTTCCACTCCTACCACAGAAAGCAAACTCAGCTTATCTCCAAGGGATTCTCTGATATTGTTAAGATTGTATTCTAAAAAAAGATAACTTCTTCATCCTAAGTACTCTTTTAATCAGCTTACAACTCTTCTTTTCCTTCTAATATTATTGATTTTACTAAACAAAATACCTGGTAATCCAGAAGCACTTCCAGAGGTTCCCGACAGAGATTTTAGTGCAAATTCTATGTTTTTCCTAGGAAATCCCATTTCCATAAGCTGAACTACAATGGGGAGGGGTGGAATTGGAGACTGCTTGCGTTTCTTCACTTTTGTGGGTCGGATATGTTGCACTGTGATGGGTGTTGTAGCTTCACTAGAGCTGCAGTCTTCAAACAGTGGAGTTGAAGGATGTGTAGACTCTACAGCCAGATACTGGCACACTGCCAAAGCAGCAGCCTAGAGGAGAAAAAAAACCAATCAGTCCAAGCAAACCAAGAATATTTAGTATGTTTGTGTGTGTGAACATGCATGCCTTAAACATTATTTGCCCAAAAGGGTTCAGAGTAACTTCTTTTTTAAACCTATAGTTTAATAAGCTTCAACTGGAATGCAGATTACACAGTTATTTCTCAGGTTACTTAGCAGAAAACACAGACTCTACCTCAAGCTCCTGTTTGTCAAATATGGCTTTCACAGGTGATGGCTGCGTAGCAGCTGACAAAAGCTGCTGCAAAAGGATCATGGGAGGCTGAGGTCCTTCAGGAGACATATCTCCTATGTCTGGAGAGGCAGCTGCTCCATCCTCTTAAAGAAAAACATTATTTTAACCAAAACCATGTAACACAGTTAATCAATCAAAAGATTTATTCTAGGGTTTATTGTTATTTCTCATATATTTCTTCTCTAAAGATACAATGCATTTAAGATTAAGACATTTGTACCATAATCTCTGGACAAAAAAACAAAGTACATACAAAATTTATAAATAAACAATATATTTATTAAAATACACCTAAGACAGGTCTAACAGAAACTACTCAGTGGACAGTGAATTTACACCTTGTATCTTTTGACACCTTTTTTTCACAATAAGACTATTAGCTAGAGATACTTCCATGATAAACCACTTGATACAGACAACCAAGAACTTTAGTGATCCCAAAAGCATGCTTTCTGGATTTCTTTCAAAATATAATGCATTAATTATAGGAGTTATTTTCCGTATTATGTACCTCTTGGGAAGAGATCCCTTTAGGTATCTTTGTACCTTCAAAATAGGCTAATTTTATTGAACCAACTTGATCACAATTCTGCACCTTTCATATTTAATTTTGTATTCCTGCTGGCATAAACATTCATGTTTCCTAATTCTTTACAGTGACTACCACGTGAAAATGTTCTCTTGTCATTAAGCAATAATAAAACAGTTAATAGTCCTCAACATATGTTGTTCGGGTTAAAAAGAAGTGTTACTTTTTTTCCCCCCTTTAAAAATGATGGTAAGAGTGAAACGCTGTTCCATTCCTAAAAAACCCCTGTAGATTCTGTTGACTTAAAATCTGGCTGGTGACAAAAATATGGATATTTTTTCTGGGATTTAAGACAAATATATTATTATATTTAAAGATATTGCATATTCACAAATACCCAAGGAATTAATACATACTCCAAAGGCATTAATAACTATCTCAAAAGCTGATACAGTTATTGTATTTATTTTTATATGTAGAATGCAGGTAGAAGAAACTACAGCTCTTTCAACTCCTTTAATATTATGATTAAGAAATTATATTTCTATACTTGTTTCACTGGAAGCTGAAAGATATTTGAAGTAAAATCAATAGCCAATTTTAACTTTTGAAGCAGAAAAATAAAACCACTGCAAAAAGTATTAAGTATTTTAAAATTACTTACAAAGTTTACCAACTATAGAAGACCTACAAATTTAGCCAACTCCAGTACTTAGAGCTTCAAACACTTGATAATGTTCTTGATTTTCAAAACTTAAGTTAAAAAGTCAAAATCTTTTTAACATAGAAGCTTAAAACTTGCAAGAATTTTAATTTTTCATCTTTACAGAGCAAACTGAATTTCTACCATCCAACTGCCACTAGCAAGGGTTATGGTCACATACTCTATCTACCATCTAAACCAAGACCAGCAGAGTCAGGTAGCACTCCAGAATACCTGCAGGATTTGATGCACACTCCTGAACAGCTGGCTGAGATAAGATCTGCCTGAGTGTATCCTGGTGAGAGAGCAGAGCTCGTCCAGCTTTTAGTATGTACAGCTTCAACTGCTGGCACCGCAGCAGATCCAGATCAACTTGACCTAGCAGAAACATTAAGCAGCCATTAGTGCTAGAAATCTCTGGTATTAGGGAAGATTATCATTCATACAACCTCAGTCCAAACATCAGTTTACATCTTAACTCACTGTGTACTGCTCACATGAGTCAGTTTAAACAGCACATGGATCAAAAGTCTGCACACATTGTACGACTCATGGTGTTAAAAATACTGCCTTCCTACTTTTCACAACCTGGACAATCATACAGCTGATTTATAACACAGTCAGTGCAGATAGAGATGTTACTTGGATCTGGTATTTTAAACAACTCAGCAGAGTAAGATCAGCCCCAAACTTTATTTACAATTTTCCATCAAAGATATTTCACTTAAAGCACAGAGCAATTCACCATCTAGCTAAATTTGTCTTTTAAGTGCCTGTTATCCAGTGCTGAATAACAAAACAGGTGAGGTTCCAGGACACCCTTTTCCTTATCTATGTTTGCTGATACTAGTATTTTTCTCAGAACATATTCATCTACTTCCAAAGAAAACAAACAGCAAAAAAGTCCCCAGCTGTACCTGAAAGACCTTGATTGGGAGACTTCATTCTTTGTTTTTCTATTTTACTTCCAGCCAAATTCACTAGCTGAGCCCAAATGGATAGCATAGGTTCAGTGAAAGGCAAGTTGTTCACATTAAAAGCCACAACTGGAAGCTAGACAGTGGGAGAAGAATCAGACAAAAAACTAACAAAAAGAACAGGTAAGCATTTTCCTAAAATCTCACTGAGTCACTAAACAATTTCAACGGTTATTAACTGTGAAAGACGAAAAGTTGCATTTGTCTTACTGCTCTTGACCAGGAAAAGCTACAGGGGATTTCTATTCCCTACACAGCTCCTAAGCCTGTATTTGTACCACACAATTGCAGGCCTTCTTGGTGAAAAAGCAGAACAGAGTGAGAACAAGAAAGAACTCCAGACTCTGAAGCAGAACCAAGCACTTGGCCGGTGCTTTCACTAAAGTCGTATCAACCAAATCAAGATTCAATTGCGAATACCCAAGACTTTCTAAGATGAATTAGCAAATCAAGTTAAATAGAAAGCTCCTCTCATCTAAGAGCTATAAAACACATGACAACAACTTGGGACTTTACATCAAATCAAACAACTCCAGCTTAAATCCCTCTTCTTTTCACCTTCCCAGCAAATGAGGATGGGATTTAAAGGTCCTAAGAGGTTTGCATGAGGACCATCTTAGACATCCATCCAGAGCATTGTGTGTACTGAATGTCAGTGTATTTAGCCAATGAAGAACTAATGTTTTCTTTGGTCCATATCAGAGTTTTACACCTTCCCAGTGCTGAAGCTTTAGTAAAACAAACTCACTGGTTTCAGTTGATTCAGAGGGCACACTCTGCACGTCCGCATGTCATAGAACTGCACAGTGATTTTCCCTTTTGGGGTGATGCGTGTCACCGTGCCTTCTCCAAATTCATCGTGAACTACTTGTCCACCCAGTCTCAAGCGACTGTCTATGCCACCAATCACAGCCAAGACTGCCATCAGAGCTCCCACCTCTGGATTCTCAGTGTCAGGGAAGTAGTCATCCAACACAGCCTAACAAAGAACAATAAAATTTAACTGTAGGGAGAAAACACACCCTTCCATCTGCTTTAAAATACAAAGTAAATCACACATATTTCAACTTAAAAATTACAACACAAATATATATAAAAGTAGAAAAATGGTTTCAATATTAAGCTTAATATTGTTTATAAAGATTTAGTATTTATAATTTCAAAATAAATATTGCTATAAAAATGAGCTTATTTTAAAACGTGGAAACTACCCCTTCTGACTGTTTTCCTGCAAAGATGTGGGTGATGGAGGTTAGCTGAGAGTTGATGTACTTGTTTATGAGTCCATTCCACTGGCTGAGCGAATGCAGCGTCCTCAGCAGTGCCACTATCTCTTCTGCTAAAGTACTACTATGAGTGGCAGTTAGAGATGCTTGGGGCCTGGCCTTTCTCCTCCTCAGAGTAGATTCTGCAAAGACAAAGCAGTGGCAGAACAGTCAGGAGTTTAATGCACACACTTCCCATACAGAAAAACAAGCCACTGAGGGAAAATTCCTCTACCTCTGAGTAGTGGGATATCCGAAGAACAAGTAGTAAGCAGGCTCCCTAAAAATCCAAACAGTTTTTCCACAAGAAATTTCATGTCTCTTGACCTTTCATTTTTATCCCAGGATGGAAGTACTGCTTTCAATAAATGTACAGCAAGGATCTAAAAAGAGAACAAAATTAGTGTTATTCTAGTCTATGTTACCAAATACTAAAGAAGCTCTCAAGAAGAATGATGTTTTTAAAAATCTGCTTTCCTTTGTAGTTGTTTTTACAATGCTGATTTCTTTTGTGCTGCAGAAATTACAGAGCTACTGATCTTGAGTTTGCTAAGGGATATTTTAAAATAAGTGGATACAGTTCAGAGCCAGTAACAATTTTACTGGCACATTATATTAGTGAACAAATCTCCTAGGACATGAGACACACACACTGACAAAAAAACAAATAGGAAAAATAGGAATACAGAATGGGAAAGCGTTCAGGCTGCAGAGTCAGAAATTAGTACTAAGATGTATTTCAGAAAGAAAGTGTTCTGCAAAGAAGCTGTAATAGTTAACACTCATGAGATATAAAGCTGAATGGTGGAAGGCAGGCAACAGCAGCCACAGTGACACTCAGAAGTAGGCACTGTGAAACCAGGGCCTCCAACACGGTACAGAAGGAACAGGCTGGCATCTCTGAACCCAGACACCCAGTGCAGGACTGACAAGGAACAGGGGAAGGTGCAGCACTGCAGTATCAAAGAACAGAGGGGATTGCATATTTTGAGTAGGAGCCCTTCAGGTTTTGAGCTTCCTCATCTTCCACCCAGAAGACCAATACAAGTGACTAACAGCAAAGATAACTCTCCTCTTGCCAACTTCTGCCAATAACATGTCTTTATAGAACTTCAAGGTCTCATCTTTTTGCTGTTCTTCAGTTGGTACATGAAGTACATGAGGAATGGTCATTTCTCTTGAGTATTCCCTGGACAGCACAGATTACTCTACTGCACTAAGTCGAGGATGATAACAGAAATCTCAGCATATTAAAAATACTGGTAAGAATTACTGCAAGATCACACAAAAAAGAACAGGCCTTTATGATACAAGGCTTTAGTCAACAAATGTTGATTAGCTTATCAAGGAAAAGAATAAGATGATCTTTTGATCCCCAAGCCTTAAAATTTGGCAGTTATTCCATAAAAAATTTTCTTTTCAGTCTCATGTAAAAGGCACTAATAACATGCTAAGGAACAGCAGAAGAGGAAAAAAAGAGATAAAAAATAAAAGAAGAAATTAGAAAAGGGGAAAGATGCCAAGGGAAATACAATACCAAAATAAGATGCAAAGATGCAGCTTCTTAAGAGAGACTGTAATTTAAATAATATTAACAGTTTCCGATGGAAATAGGGGCAGTACACAATACATAATTTGGAAACTTTAAAGGAAATGTAACTTTTTCCTAACCATATACTTGTTATTCTTTCATTTATTCAACTTGTAGGAAATATTATATGGGAGTTTCTGAAGCACAGTTCTGGAACACTATTTTGACCTTTCTTTCAATAGAACAAGGGAGTCCATAGTATCCTGAAGGCTCAAAACTCAAGAGATGTAAATTTAAAACAGTAATTCCTAAATATGAAGAAAAGGTTATCTTTTTCCCTAACTAAAATCTGATTTATGGACACCTCACAGCTGTTTTGTAAAATATACCTTTCTTTTTAAGAAAACTAAAGTCTACTAATTTTATTGGCTATTGAAGTAATTTGGAAATGCACACATTACCTGTCTCTGTAGTGAAGCAGCAGTGAAAGATTCATGCCCCTCAACAATTTTCATTAGCAAAGTTATCCACTGAGAGGTACTCAGAGTGCTGCACATCTGAGGCATGAGTGCTATACTTCGAATGAATCCCAACGTGCACCAACTCCTATGCTGTTCTTTATAAACTAATTTATTTGGCAAGGAAGCTAAAAACAAAAAGATATATATATGTAACAGTTGACTTTTTCACCAGCTATGTAGCTATATGCTACACTGGACATTTTTGGACAAATCAGAACACCAAGCTGTTTCACTGTCTTTATGTGAACTGTTAATTTCAATTTTAGAGCCTGTAATTAATTTTATAAAATAAACCTTTAAAACAATTCTCATCATTACACTGTTTCCTCATTTCAAAGTAGTTAACAGCATTACTTCTGAATTTACACAAAAGCTACAAAAAGGAGTATGACACACCTAGTCATACTGTTGTTGCCAAACACAAAAAGATTGCTAATAAATTGTCTAAGTCAACAATTCACATCTCATGCATTTTTTCTGCTTTTACTGTTTATATTCTAAGAATGCACAGGATCACTTACATTACCTTTAAAAATTAAGATTTTAAAAGCTCTGAAAATGCATTTTCCAGCCATTGGCCATAAAAGGATTAAAAACAGTAATAAAATATTTACAAACTTACAAGACAAGCAACTGCTCAGTCAGATTGCTGCTATGTAATATACCTGATTTATCTATTGTTCCACTCTCCACAAGCATGCGGAGCAGCCCACACAAAGTCCGAGTAGCATCACTCTGCATGACTTCAGCATGGACACCAGCAGAGAGACACAGTGTCTGCAACAGGTTCACAGTGCTGGTCAGCATCATGGAAGTAGGGTGGAGATTCCTTTCAACTTGCTCTCCTTCTGAAGGGGGACACAAAAGGCACAGGAATACATTAATACTGAGTTACTTTATTTCAAAAAGGTTCTCAAACAAACATTTTGTGAATGATTTGCCATAAATAGTTTCTCTGAGATGGTCTGATATGAAGAAGATTCCTTACTGCCAACTCCTAAGCAGTGCAAAATATAAACAAGGTATTTTGCACATATATTTTCAAGTTTTTTTCTAGCAGTACCCAGCAGAAAGGCATTCCAAAGTATTGCCAAGAATAGGGAAACACTCTAACTAAATGTATAAGTAGACCATATATAAAGCCCCCTTCAGAATGCTATTAACATATGTTAAAATATATACCTCCAAGTATCTGTAACTATTTCAACCAAATAATATTATTTCCTCTGACCCATGAATGTGCAACAATGGGACACCATCCTGTCTATCTTCCTTTCTCTCAGTAAAGTTACATTAAGAAGATTCTGGTCAGAAGTGCACACCTATTAAATGAATCTTCTTTGATGAAGCACTTGCTCCTGTGAAAAAACTATTTTATATTACAAGATATCAATTGTAAAATTCAACTACAACTGTGCCTCTACTTTTATAATTTGTTTTTTTTACCAGAATCATCCTCAGTGTCTGAATCCTCTGTTGTGGGCTGCGTTGCAGGTGGTGGCTCAGCTAGTTTGAGATCGTATTTTCCCTCCTTTCCCATTCTGTAAGAATTTGTACTTCCAGTATCCCACTGCACTCTAATCCAGCCATCTTCTCCCAGTTCTCCAATCACACGACCCAAACCTGGTGTGGGTCCATCCTGACAGAAGAGACAGGTTCAAGTTACTCAATCAACAACATTAATTCATACCAAAAGCTCATAAAATAATAATGCAATTGCTCCTTTTTGCTGCTAACCCAATGATTGGGCAGTAAACATGCAATGGGGTTTTAAAAAGCAAACATGAACTTAAAAAGCATTTCACAATTTTCAAAAGAATCACCTCAGCAAGCTGCATATTTGGACACTCATTAGATCTCTTTTAATATGTCTTACCATAAGTAGAAGCTATGTCCTATATAGTTGGAAATGGACACTATTATAGCATAGTTTTAAATTCAGTTCCTTCAGGAGATAAGGATGCACACCAAGACCCTCTGATGAAGGCCAGAGAGCCCCTACTGTTGCCTCAGTACATGGAGGAGGACCAAAGTGTTTATTCTACCTCTTCTGTCAACTATAAATTCTGACAGAAGGTAACTGAGACCCTCATTGAGCCCTATTATTGACTTAGGCACCCCTCAGGATACAGATGAAGGGAAACATGGGATGTGCAATAATGACATATGGCCAAAGTGACCAAACCCCACCTACAACATGATTGTTACATCCCGTGGGGACAAAATTTACAGTATAAAAAAGAGTGGCTTTGGGAAAATTCTGCCTGCTCAAGATCTGTTAGCAGACTACATCTCTTTTCTTTTCCCAAAGAGAAGCCTTTATGTGAACTTTGCATCTCCAACAGCACTGGGAATATTAATTTACATACATACATATATATGTGTGTGTGTGTGTGTGCATATATATATAGTTCTATTAGATCTCTTGCTATACTTTGTGTCACAACACATGCTAACACTCTGTAGTTAGTGCAATTAACAATCCTGAGCCTGCTTTTCTGGTGCTTCAATTAACCACACTACTTGTGAATTGGGATGATGCAAGTCCTTACTGAATCCATCAGACCTACAGAACTGCACTGGGAAGCTGCACTGTTTGTGCTTCTGTGCTCATGCAAGTTCTCCTCCAAACTCAGACTTACAATGCTAGACTGGGCTACAATCAGAATTCAAGCCCAGCTGCAATCAGCTCCTCTGATTTCTGAGGACCAGCTGGAATGCAAGGTTTATTTTCTGTTAAATTCCCATATCCTTAAATCAACATTTTTGGAGTGTAAAATGCCCTTAAGTTTGATGGACCAGAAACTTCACAGACAGTCCACTGAACAGAGACTTTAGATATTAACACACCCAACACCTGTATGAAAGAAGTTGTACCTGATCACCCCATTTCCAGTCTACGCCTCTGACCACTCTGGTACCAATTTTCATCATGGCTGCCAGCTCTGGTCCAGAAACAGGGAGCTGAACAGGTGTAGTTTCCTTTCTTGACTCCTCCAGGACTGTGGCAGAAGCCCCATGAGAAGAGGCAATCATATCCTCTTCAATATTATCAGAACTGGGTCCTAACAAGGAAAAAAACACAAAAGAGGTTTTATCCAGCAACACATGTATATATGTACCTTTGTCACATGTAAACTTACAGGCACATAAACTTTGTAATATAAAAGCAGCAACAAACAGGAAAGCTGACTAGCAGGTGATAAGTCAAATGACCTTTTAGAAGACTGGGGTGTAATGGTTTTGAATGCACAGAAATTGAAATACTTAATTTTGAATGAAAAAACAAGTGACAAGTAAAAGACATTAATAATGATGACTCAATTAGCTCAGTGAGTCTACAAACAGATTTTTTTTAAAAACTTTCGGTGCACACTTCAGTTAAACACAAGTTACAGGTACAAGTGCTTGCTATTATATAAGAAAACAGAGAAAAAACACAGCAATTTGAATCATAGCAAAACACACCAGAGAACTTGTATAACAGAACAAAGAAAGCTTCAAGCTTAAATATGCAGACTGGGAACATTTTTCATATATAGAATAAATGAAATAGAGAGTAGAGAGTAGGCAGTTTTTACTACTTTAATTTTAAATTTTCTGCTTTTAATTTAGTTGCAACAGTTCCACCAAAACTACACATTAACTGAAATTTTAAAAGCGGATGGCCAAAGCAAACACCTAATAATAAAAAAAAAGATTTAATATAGACTGCAATTAAATAAACCTCCTTCTCAATCACGCTTGCAGATGTGGTTTCTGTATCAGGGTAAAGGTAAATAGCATTAAGCACTATCTTCAAGTAGCACAGTGATTCTGTAATTTGGGTACACCAACAGGCAGAAAACACAAGGGATTTGTAAAGCAAATGCTTTCTCCAAGTAAGAAAGAAGAACTGTACCTATCAGCCGCAGTGTGGTTTGTGTCAAGGCCAGCATGCCAGAATTGAGGAGCAGGCTCAGGGTATTTGCACCATGCTGCAGGGTCAACATGTTCAGCATGACCAGCAGAAAACGTGCTTGGGGAATGGTTCCAAGACTTGGTCCTGCTGGATTCTCATTAGTAATTGTTTGAAGAGGAACAGGCTGCAGACCTAGTTCAAACATAACATAAACAACAAAGTCAGCTGGCATTTGGGAGCTACAATAAAATAGGCTATAGATTTGTTTGATTGATGGTTTAAATTATTTTTTATTCCCTGCTTGGCTTTGAGAACTTAAAAGCAGAAGTTCCAAGAAACTGACTAATTTGTATTATAATGCTAAAATGTTACTAATGAGTAATCAATCACCTGTTGCTGGGAAATCAGCAATATACTCAAATACTGAGAAGTGAGTTAACACATCACGGTGGGAAGGTAGGAACAACACACAGAAACAAACACAAAGTAATTCTCAACACAAATCAAGGGAACTGATTTCAACAGCCCAATTATTTGGAACTTAAAACAAATGCAATAATATTAATGTAAAACAGTTCTCTCCACAGAAAACAACAAGGAGATGAGATTCACCTAGCTCTTTAAACTTTGCATTAGCATCCAGCAGGATGTTCCGGACATTCTGAATGGCCCAGGCATACAACTTCCCAAAAGTCACTTCCAGCAGCATCCTGTTAAACGGCGGGATCAGATCAACGTCCTTCAGGCAGTCGGTGAGAGGCTCCCTTCAAAGAAAAACAACAAAAATAAATATTGTTCTCTCATTAAAGAATTGTGGAAGCAAAAGCAACAAGAAGTTTTACCCTATATTGGCTCCTTCTGGGATAAGCCTCTGCCATCCACAGAACATGGCATACTGCACAGATGGGAGCAAGAAATTTTTAGCTGACAATTTCAGAATAGTGTCTATTCCCTCCAGACGAACTTCTGCTCTTTCCAACTGTCAAAGGGAAAAAAAAATTGTCATGCTTATGTAAATTGCTAATAACTGTCAGAATTATGTAATTGGCACATTTTTGTTCATGTCACCTGTTTCAATAAACATTTTCTCATTTTTTCTACATCCACTGGCTCTTCTTTAAGTGCAAATTCAACAATGGTGTTAAGGAGGGCAGACTGTGGATACAAGCCTTGAACATTTTGCTTCAGCCATTTGTATTTGTGGACACCTGTAACTGTACTCAAAATTGGCTGCCACTTATCCTGCAAAACAAGAAGGTAGTACGCTAAAATTTTTTAAACAACTTGAAATTACTGAAAATGTACGTTATTTCATGCAAAACGATTTCCAAATTTAAAATACAGGGGGGACCTGGGGGAAAATGAAAACTTCTCAAAAGTCAGGAAAGAACTTAGTATTATTTTAATCATTATCACTTTTACTATTACTACATAAAATTTCAAATGCCTTAATGTTCAAAAGAAGAGGAAGTAACCAACCACAACATTTTATTTTGAAATGAAGCTTTAGCTAAGATTATCAATAATTTAAAAATCAGGGAAGGTATATTCACATATGCTAAATACACAGTACAACCTTATCTTTAAAAATCATTCCAGGCTCCACTGAAACAACTTGTCACACTTAATTATACATACCAAACACCATTATCAGAACATTAAATGTCAAGTTATAGTAATCATGCTTTAGCTTATTCTTTTCTCTTTTGTTATTTTTATTGACAAGGTTGATTCAGAATCTAATATCCTACCTTGGGTGATTTGATTGGTATGGGCTTTTTATCTATAGGTACAGGACTGTGAGGTACCACACAAGATTCTTCTAAATCACTCTCTTCATTTCCTATTTTGGATTCTTCTACATCAGCAGATTCAGATTTTTTTGGCACTTTAAAAAAAAAAGTATTATTTTTTCATACAGTACAGTTGGATTTTATGGGTCATATTTTTAGATTTGCATGATAATCTAAGCACACACAATGCTCAAGATCTGTCTGTAATAAAATGGAAATGCATTCTTGGTGAAGTCTATGTCCAACTATTACCAAGTTAACTCTGGTATTACCTGCAGCATGCTTTTACCTTTAAAGACAAACCTGAAAAACTCTTTAGTGTCTGTTCACCACATTAATTTATTTCCAGTTATATCACTGTTTGACTACACTTTAATAAAACCCAATTTCTAAAAAGGTGCCACTTCCAGTGGAATGCTACAAAAACCAATTCAGAGGGTCTGATATTGAAGGATCATTTTTAAAACACTGGAAGAAATACCTCTCAACTAAACCTGACACTTTATTTTGCCAGTTGTTGCTGTAGGATCTGACGTGCAACCACTGGTTTAGAAAACTTTAAAAAGCAGCAGAAACAAATGGCTTTGATGCTTTATCTAAGGAGAGTCTCATATAGCAGCAAATCTTGAAATAAGATGGAGTCCCATTGTATCAAAGAGAATACAACACTAATTCTGCCTTACCTCTTTTTTTCCTTTTTTCTCGAATGATTTTCTGAGCTACCCTTCTCCATCGGGGCAAGGAACTAAGAAGTTTAAATTTGGACATTATAGAGAGATCATTGCACACTGCAGGACGCAGCTCATTGAATAAGAATCTCAAGCGCTCAATGACAGGAGCACAAACTTCCTTGTAAGAACGCCCTTGTTCCTGATGTGTCTACAAAAGACAATGAAAGATTAAATTATTGCATAATGCACATTAAAATGAACAATATATAACTTTTTAATAAAACACTTCAAATGAAAATTAATCTTAACATCAGCAGCTTAGAGGCTTACCTTAATCAGTGAGCATTTTGCTTGGTAGACAACACGACACACATCCACTACAGATTTTGGTAAGGTTTTGTGCTTTACCTGGTCAACTCCAAGGGTACCAGGATGAACAAGAGACAGTGCTACATGACCTTAATGGGAAAAGACAATGTTTGAACATACATTTCCAAAGCCATCCATAGCAGAGTTTAAACTGATCAAAGCAATCAAAACAATCACACCACAAGCCTACCTACCCAAATCTTCATGCTTCAGAAGACAGCACAGTAACAGACGTCCTACTTCTTCCACAGGATGCTCAGGGGGGAATGTGATTGGTGTTGTTAAGTGACACTGTTTACAGTACCTCTCTATTTGACACAAGAAGTCCTAAGAAAACACACAACAGCTTCTGTTTAACTTCATTTTCAAATACAATGTAAGCACTCAAAACACCAATGGCAGCATTTAAGTAACACTGAATAAACTCCACAATCTGAACTAACATTCCTGAGATACAATAGGCAGTATGTGCAATTTAACACACAGCAACTACAACCCAATCCTATAAAACCCTACATCCTTCCTCAGGAGAAACATGACTCAAGGAATAAAGCTTCTACTGCTTTGATTTCCTCATGAGATAGTCAGGTCAGCTAACAAAATTTTCAATTGTCTTCTGATAAATCATGATTGATCATTATCACTATTCCCAAAGACTTATTTAGGGGTATTTTCATAAAGGAGGTGAACTCAGAGGGTTAGAAAATCTGAATGTACTACAAAATATAGTGATCAATGTAAATCACAGGGTTTTTCATAATATTCACAATTCCAACCTTGTGAAACCTGAACCTCAAGGCTCAAAGGGATTTTAAGACAAAGGCATAAGTGAATCTGAAACATAAAATACACTTGCATATTGACAAAAAAACTACATTTTAGTTCCACTGAAGGTGAGCAGAATCTCTCAATGTTACTGAAACTTGACATTAGAAGTAATGCATTACCATTTTTTTGTAAGAATATTCAAATTTTTTAGTTCCCACACTCAAAAATTCTGAAGAAATAACATACTATTATGCTATTAAGGGAAATTAACACATTTTATCCACTAGTAGTACTCAACTATTCCTTTCACAAATAGTAATTCTGAAATAACTTTTTCGATTGTTTTGCTATAACTTTCGGAGAATTTTCATCATCACTACCACCCTTCAGAAACAGTATTTGTGCACAGAACTACTGAGGGCTTACCTTCACAGTGTGATCCTGAATATTATTATCAGCAATAGCTTGGAGAAAGGGCTGTGAATGGTCACTCAGAGTTAATCGATGTGTATATAGTTTTGATTTATTTGGGGTAGTGTTACCAGGTGAACTGCAATGGTCTTCATCTTTTTCCTCATTGTAACTGTAATGAATCTGACTAGTTTGCAAGCCTCCAGAAAAGATTGATGACTTCAACCATTCTAAAATAAAGGAAACATGAGTGAATCTTCTGATCAAAGACTAAGCTATCAAGACTCGATTTCCTCTAATAAAATGCATTCACAGGCTTCAACAACATTTAGCAACTTTCTCATTTGCTGGAACTTTATCACAGGGAAAAAAAAAGGTTCTGTAATCAAGAAACAATTAACTAACAGGGCAGCCATCATATATTTAGAGATATAGGGTCTTAGAAATTTTTCTGCTATTAATGCTGAATTATACCTTCTATTCACCAAACCAAGACACCGAATAAGAAAACATCCAATACCACATGATTGACTCTTAACTGACAAGAAATTGGTGAGATAGGAGACTGTGCAGCATCATTTGCTATTTTATGTTGCATACGAAGAAATTCTAAATTCTACTGCTCAAAATCATCTAATCCCCATTTAAATCTTGTTAAATTATTGGGATCTTGATGAGTGTGGTAGCTAATGCTAAGACTAAAGAACGCCTATGGAAGATATCAAGATTAGCGAAGTGCTAAATTTTTGGTTAACTTATTTGTCCTTTGTCTTTTCCTTGCATGCTTTGACAAGTATTTATCACTTAATAAAGCTCAAAATGACATCCTGCTTACTGGCACATTCAATTTCCAGAGGAGAAAGTGGTGTGCTCATTGCCAGGTAGGAAGCGTGCAGGCCGAGGAGAAGACCCAAATTCCGTTCAGTGTCTATCAGTGGCGATGACAATGTGCTGAGATCTGGTGTTGTAATCACCTCCTGGTCAGGCTGCACAAAAGAAACAGCAACTGTAAGCTTGAACTGAGCTGCAACAAGAAATCTGATAGTAAATCAATGCAGTAACATTTTTACCTCTATATATTGGCCAACACAGAAGGCGTGCATTGATTCCCGTGTGTCCTCAAACTGCAAAGCAGCTTCCAAAGCAACAACTGGGTCCTCACCAGCAAACTGAGCTAATGAGACAATGAGGGAGTCAATACAGTATCTAAAATTCTGTTAATTCCACCTGGCTTTGAAACAAAGGTAATTTGTGTCTTTAAGTCAAATGAAAATTCTCACCAAGTATGCTACTGCCAGTTAAAGACTGGGTTTGGAAGTCCTTTATATCATACACTTTGCCATCGATCACTGTCCAAAATCCTCCATCTTTGTTGTGGTTCTCTAGATCAGCCTTACGTATAAGGGTCACCTCCTCATTATTTCTGCAACTCTGGCCAGTAAAAAATGAACCTGTCCATATAAAACAGAAAAGAGAATTTATCAACAGAAAATCAGAAAGTCAGGGGGTTTTCATGAACATTCTTTTAATAACTGCCTAATCCAATTTTTCATATCTGTTCAAAAGTTGCTTATTTTTTTATATGCTCAAAAGTAAAAGTGGCTATTAGTATGTTCCTGTCTACGTATTGTGCAATTAAATTGTCTGAATACTGTGTTCCAATGCACTAATATTTAATGTCACCTAGCATTGCCCAGCTATATGGCTGTTTTGTGTGGAGGTGGAGCAGATAATCAGTTTGCTGGTAAATCACTGCTCTAATCCTTCTTCCTCCAAATTACTTTGGTTTTATTATTCACTTGCCTGCAAGGAATTTGCTGTATATTTAATTTCAACTTAAATTCAGATTTTTTAAATATAAAAGAAGTCTCTCTTTTGTCACAGACACAACGCATATTACAAAGTGCCCTGAGAAAATAAGAATTCTTTATTTCAAAGCTTTCATATTACTCATTCTTTGTATAACAGACAATTTAGTAGCAAAATGCCTAGATGTACTACTCAAGTTTTCACTGCAAGTTTTCATACTCAAAATGCAAAATTATGTGAACTACTTCTTGAAAAAGCAGCATCTGTATTCTCCTTAATTATACCTCTATATTTAACTTCCTTAAGAACTTACTGACAGAAATAAATACTGCCTTATGACTGCCATATAATTTGGTTAATAAAACTTTGTACTGTTAAGTAGGATTCCCTTCCTGAGAGTAGTTCATGAACAGCCACCACTTTTATACAGCTACTTTATGAAAGCAGTCAAGATGCTGCTAAGTTCATACCCATTATTCCTGGCCATGCTAAATCCTCATTGTCATCCCTTTCCTTTCCAGGGGCTAAGTGGTTAAATCTGTCTAGATGTTCCAGCAAGCCAGCCAACAGAGGGATAGCACCAGCTTCCTGCATTAATCCAGCATTTTTACTGAGGAGCAGCACTATAGAAACCACCAGTTCTGGAAGAAGAATGCCTAAAACAAAAAACAAACACAGAAGATACAATTAGTTCAAGTTCTACATTCATTGCATTGCAGAAGTAAATCACCATTAATATATTCTGCCTTTGACTAGTGTTGAGTACAAAGCTCTTGCCTTCCTCATTGAATTTTCCCTCCTTCTCTCCCATTAACCAATACAATTAAACTGACTCCTTCTTATTCATTTAGAACTTTCAAGAAGGTCTTAAAATTCTGTGGAAGGACTAGAAAAGAGGAAGTAAAAACCTACCTGTTAAATCTCCATCCACAACACAAGATACTTCTGCAAAATGCCTATGACTAGTACAAGCAATGCTGGTTGCCACAGGAAGTATATCACTAATGTGTGTGCACAGAAGAGCAGTGTATTTCTTCAGTAAAGAACCAACACCTAAGAGGTCAGGACCTGTGTAAAAACAAAGAGCACAGAAAGCCATCACATAGTCACATTTAAGAAACAGACTTCAAAAGCTGACAAACTCTTCTGAAATTTTGCCACTGGATATTAGCACTAATTTAGGAAATTACATATTTTTAAAAATTTATAAAAAGTTTATTATCTAGATCAAAAATAATTCACTTACAGAAAACAATGTAAATAAACTACTTTCAAACACTGTTCAGACAGCAACTAGGCTGATAAATGAGACAAGAAGATAAACTAAAATAAGAAACTACTATCCTGTAAAAGCTATTACAGAAATACTTGGGGAGGAGCCAGATGTTATTTGCTTTTAATTTTAAAACTACAACTTACTGTATGTGTTAGGGACCTGACCAACACAATCTGCTGGGTAAAGTTTGCTAACAAGCAGCCGCTGAAAACGGAGCAACAGGTCCAGAGAAGCAGATCTCTCCTTGCTATAAAGCTCCTGGTCCATGCAGGAAGAAATCCGACGAGCAACATCTTTTAGTTTGGCTATGGTCTGGGAAGCGATGTTCCTAAGTGGTACAAAAGTATCACTTAAGGGGAGCTCAGAGTGAAGACAGTCCATGGGTTAAGTTTTTGCTACAATTTTGCATAAATATCTAAGAAGCCTCTGCAAATTTTCTGCTCAGAACTTGCACTCCTCTGCACTGTAGTGCTCAAGAAGTCAATGGTTTTGTAGATACATTCTGGTTAACAGGATTTTTAAAATACCTCCAGCTTGTGCTTTTTGTCATCACTCACTACAAAACACAATTTGACAATCTTCACTGAGAGCCTGCAGTGAAAGCCATGACACTATGTAGCTCAAAAGAGTCTCAGTATTGATTAATTTACATGGTTGCCATCACAATGAAGTGAAAAAGCAAACTCATAATTATTTCCTGCTATACATCCTCTATGTTAAGAATTCCTTTAGCTCCTCTGGCTGATATAAAGCAGCTTTGTTTTCAGCACCTTAATTGGTCATGCACTCAAAACTCTCTGTCAAGAAGTTAAAATGGAGGTTTCTTCCCCACTGACTGTCTCCTTGAGGCAGTTCTAAACAAATAGCACAAAATAATCAGTTCTAAACAGATTTGTGGTGATTCTCACACTTTGTAAGGACAATCTTTTAAACATTTGTCCTGTATCTGGTACAAAAACTTTCAGTACATCTTTCAGACACTTCTTTCAGAGAAGAAGTATCAAAGTCCATAAAACCAAGGCAATCTTTCTAAAATTGAGTAATTTAGTGTAGAACATTGTTCCTTGGCAAACAGAACAGAACTACAGACAAGCTACAAGAATGTTTAATATTTTGAATTCTGAAGAGCTAAAAATGCTAGCAAGAGACTTTATTTACTAAGCAAAATTAACCGTTTAGCTGACTAGTTTACAGAACATCTAAATACATATTCTGGACAAAAGTAAAAGACAAATTCAAAACAATTACCTTAGTAATTGCTGAATTAACTGAACTAATGGTAAACTTTGTTTTCCTGCAGATTCATAGATTCCAGTGTTAATAAGGTCTTTGTCCAATGGAGTTCTGCTCCTATGAAGTGTTGATGCATTTGCTTCTTGTTCATCAATTTCTTTTTCTTTCTGTGCCTCTTTTTTTGCTTCAATATCCTAAAAAAGAAAATCAAGTTAAAGAAAACACATGAACTTCCACTATGATTATGAAACATTTTGCTAACAAGCACTCATGGTAATAAGATCAAGTTACTTTAACCTACAGAAAAAATGAAACAGATATATGATACAATACCAGATAGAACACGTATTGTATATTCTGCAACAACTACATGGGCACACTTTTAAGAAAACAATTATAATTGGTTTTGATATAAATGTACAATTACAACAATTATAAAAAGAAAGGCAAAGTGAGGGATGAAGGTGGTGAAGATAAAAAAGTGTAGAGGAACTCCACAAAACCAGGGTGGACACATGCCAGCAGCTGCTGCACAGTTCACAACTGAAGGCACATTTACTCTTGTATTTATATAAGTAACAAATCCAGTCTCCAGTCCCCTGCAGAAGAACCTGAACTGCAAAGCTGATGAACCATACCTGGATTTCTGCAGTAATAGCAGCATTCAGTGCAGACTCTAAACCTCCATCAGCCATCAAGCTGCCCACCAAGAGGTCAATCATAAATCTACGTCCTGGGCTGACATTCATTTCATTCCCTGAAACTAAGAACGGAAGAAGCCATGAATGGAGTCAAAACACAAGGGCCAAACAAGGAGGCTTCAGTGTGAGGACCGACCTGCGCTGGGCAGGAGCGCTGAGAGCGCCCTGGCGCGCTCCTCGGCCGTGGGCAGCAGCACGGACCAGCCGCTCTGCAGCACCGCCTGCGCCGCCGACTGCACCGTGTTCAGAACCCCAGCGTTGCTGGCCAGTGTCACCACTGTCTGCTTCAGGCTGTTGAGCAGGATGCTGCCCAAACCTAAGCCAAGGCATTCTGGATCCACCTGATGACTAATGGCAGCATGAAGCTGAAAAAAAAAAAAAAAAAAAGGTAAATTTTAATTAATAAGTGATATAAACTTGTTGGGGTTGCCAGGAAGTCATTCCTGGAGCAAGAAACTTCAGTGACCAAGATACGAACTTACACCTGCAAATCTGTAAAATTAAAGGGAAATGCTGGCTTGCCTACATCCTGAATTTACACCAATACTCAAAGATGACGAATGGTAGCTATAAGCCCCAAAGATCTGAAGTAAACCTAAAGAATAACTTAAACTGTTTCTGCATCACTACATTATGCTAGAAAAAACAGCACATTTTTAGTGACTGTCAGACTCCAATTAAAGAGGTACTTCACTTTTAAATATGCTATTTAAAAAATCATAAAAATGCTCAGAATCTCTGACTATACCAGGCTTAATCCATTTAGATATTGTTGTTATAGTTCATTCTTAATGAAACTCAGAAGCTGTCAAGAAGAACAAAAAACAACCACTAGATGCCAAATTTCAAAGACCATAAAATGATAGTGTAGTTATTTCACTTTTTAAAATCAATAGAAGTGCTCTAAGGCACATTAAAGGTCATGGTTTTCATCCACGCAACTTAGTGAAAACATTCGGCTCAATGACTGCTCGAAGTGTAAGAAATCGAAGGTACCTGAAGCCTTAGAAGATTTAATGTTGCCACAGCCATACACTCCTTTTCCTGAGGAGGGGGCCAGTCAGAGGATCCATCCATTCCCTCAGTCACTTGTCTCAGTAACAGATCCAGCTGCTCAAATGTCATGGGGCAAACATCCACCACAAAAGGTACCCGCAAGCCTATTGACCACTCTGAACATGATGACCAAGCAAAACTCTATAAATGGAAACAACACACAAAGTTCCACAGTTTTTTATTTTCTAAATATGACACTGACTACAGACAGGAGTGTAAAGCTAAATCTGCCTTCAAACAGTAATAGATGATTTGGAAATAATACCAACACAACTATCAAAGAGAATGCTTGACTTGCATCCTTGTAAACATAGATAAATCCATACAGATCCAGAACTCTCTTATCACATTTTCCAATGTGTTGTCAAACCCAATCCAGATACCTCACTACTTCTGCCACAGGAAACCTTCTGCTGACAACTCTTCAACTGCTGTATTGCACAACACAAAACAGGTAAATTGCTGCTTCTCAGAACACCCAACAGAGGGAAAGCTGATCACCCCTTTTTGGCCGAACAACTGTGCAAGATTTGTTTTTTTCAAAGCCTTCATTTACTCAGAATAAGGAAGAATACAAAAAGTCACGCAAGCACAGAAAGAAGGACCAGGATTATAATACAGGACAGTAACCTCAGTGGGAAGTAAAACCAAAGAATTCAAAATTAAAACCTACCTGAGCAGGTCCACAAGCAATTCCAACTATGTGCTTTGTGTCTAATCCTGGTAGAGCTGCGGGCTCTGGTTTAGTGATACGCAAAGTATCAAAATGCTGGCACTGATCATTGCTTCCCCAGCTGTGCACTTCACTGTCTTCAGTCAGTGCTAAACAATGGGTAGATCCAGCTGCCACATCTATCACTTTCTTTCCTGATAAGAAAGTGAGATATGGAAAATATAACTTAGGTACAACAATCATTGACAGAAAAACAGCTGACGTAAGGAAAACTATGCTAATTACAACCATGCTTAATTAGGAACGTGTGATGGATGCCATGAGCCTCATTTCTGCCTCAGTAGTGGATTGGAAGAGTACAGCAAAGCATAAACCAAGAGACAGATAAGTACAGAAGTTTACAAGTTTAAAAAAATTATTCTGCTTTGTGTCCCTTCAACTTAGAAACTTTTTTGGGAAAGAGTTATTTAAAGATCTCCCCATCTATGATGAGAGACTGTAAAATTATTCTCATTTAGATCATTCAACATATATGAGTAACAATTTAAAGGAAAGACAGAGCAATAAAAGAGGTTTCTTCCTCATCTTCCCCGACAGAACCTCAGGTCTTCTCTCAAATGAAGGAAGTAATTTTCTCTCCATTACAAACTGGTCAGAAGTCAAACATATATTTAGTGCCATTTTTCGTTGTCTGTTATTCTCATTTATTCTACTCACCTGCCTTAATCTAAGCATATATTATATATATTTATTTGCATGGCAATGCAAACATACTTGCTTTAAAGAAGCATTTTTGTGAATCTAATAAAAGAAAAGCAGTAAGAACACAGAGAACACAAGACATGCAGCATTTAAAGTGGCCATAATATAGTGCCTTTAAGCCTGCTAAAATCTTGTAGGTGTAAAGAAGTAAAAATATGACAGAGTACACAGTACCATCACTCAAAGCAGAGTTCATTTGTGTCAGGTAAAAAGCTCCAACAACACAAAGAGCTCTGGAGCATTTCCAACTCTGATAATTACCTTTCAAGCCTTCCAGCAGTTTGGGATATCGAACGTGCTCTTCTGTCCCATGCCCAAGTCTCTGATTGTCACCTTTCCCCCAGGTGTAGACCTGGCCATCTTTGGTTAAAGCAATAGAGAACTGACTCCCACAGCGCACTTTCACAATGTCCAGATCTTGAAGCTTTTCTATCAACTTGGGAGTTTTGCAACCATCACTGCCTCCTCTTCCCAGTTTTCCATAGTCTCCATCACCCCAAGACCACACTTGGCCTTTAAATCAGAAGAAAGAAAACAAAAAATAATTGAACTGCTTTTTTTTAAGGAACGAAGCCATCCATTTAAACAAATAAATTCTTCATAATCTGAGATTCTACAACAAGCACAAATTTTAAACTGTATTTTAAGGAAAGCAGTTCCAAAATAATGTCTAATTGTTTGCGACAATAATAAAGAACAGTATTTGAAAAACAGTCATGATGACACAACTAAACATAAAAAGTGCAATATATAACATTCATGGAAAATCTATCAGTGTACAGAAAGGCCTTCTAAAAATAAATTAAGTATAGAATTTACTGTAAATCAAGCAAGTTAAAAACTGCTTTCTTTAATTATTTATAAGAACTTGCAAAATGTTTTCTACATCCAATGGCCAAATTTTCTGTTAAACCTATATTAATTTTCAGTTTACATCATTCAAGTGTTCCTCAAAATGAAATGAAATCATCACGTTTATCATGTTCTTTTGAAATACACTACAAAATCTAAGTCTTGATGTAGAAACTTAGAAACAGTCAAGTCATTGTGCATCTGTAGTAAATAAAATTATGGTTCAAGGATGGTGACCCATGCATGCCCAAACAGAAAGTCTTGTTTTATGTTCTGATGCATTTTTGTTCCCTACCCGCATCAACAGAGTCCCTAAGGTACTCTGATAAGCAATAGAAGCATGCAAAGCAGAGACCAGGAAAGAGGAAAAAAATTGATAAAATCTGGGTTTCCATTTCCTGTATGAGCAAACATTTCAGTTTTTAAATAATGCACATCATATAACCAGCTGTATTTCAAAGGAACAACTAGCCTCCAAGAACTATCTGCTTTCTAAGAGATGACTTTGGGGTTTGACCTTACAATGACATGGAAGTTTTTAATCTGTCTCACCCTAGGCACCTTGGTCAGGGATGTTGGAAAGATAAATTTCCATGCAGCTTCTCTTTTGCACTTCCAACGGGTTAAGAGAGACAGCTCTCCTACTCTGAATTCTGACTTTTGTAACAACATGAGATATTTGCACTTATATAGCAACAAATAAAATTCAGACACTTGCACATATATGGGGTTTTTTGTGGGTCCATTATACATTTATATTAAATATACATACACCATAACTCAATATATTTACATATTCATAAGGAAGATACTGCATATCTATGAATGGAAATACTGCTGCAACATTATCTACAAAATGTATAAATGTACATATTTTTTCCCCAGAAGGAATTTCAGCTTCAAATTCTTACAGAATTCAAGCTGCTAGAAATAAGAATATCTTCAGTACAAATATCTTCACAGTAAAAGGAAGGACAGGTAACCTTACTTAAAATTTTAACTTTTGTTTTGCTACTAACCATTTTCAGTAACTGCAAGAGTCTGAGCATCTCCACTCCCACACGACACATCAATAACTTTGAGTCCTTTCAGCCCCGTGACCAGCATTGGGATGGTCTGATCTTCACTGGAACCTTCAAAACAAAGTGGTTCTGTGAGAAGCAAAACCCAGAAGGCCTTACAAGCTCTTTTGTTTGGATTTTTTGCTTCTTTGCTTTTGGATGTTTTATTGTGAGGGTGCAGGGTAGCATTGTTTAGTTTTGTTTTCAGATTTGAGTGTAATGACTAAGCTCCTGCATGGTTTTTGAGAGACACCCAACAAGGATTTAACCCACTAAATAGTCTTAGCTTCATGAGGAAAGGAACAGAGAATATTGTGCAGATTTTTCTTCTCCATCCAATTGCTTATTTCCAGATAACTCAGGGAATTTAATGGGTTTGAGACAATCCCTCCCATAATTATTTCAATTCACATGAAACCAGATAATGTTCACAAATCAGCTTTAGGTGGGATGCAAGATCATTTGCAACAGGCACTAAATTCTTCAACAACTTATCTGAAGCTATCAACTAACTCACCATGCCCAAGCCTGCCGTAGTTTCCTCGTCCCCACGTATAGAGCTCTCCCTCAGCAGTAATGGCTGCACTGTAGGTGCTCCCACATGCAATATGAACAACATGTTTGCCAGCTTGCTTCCCAGATAAAGCAGATATCATCTTAGGCTCCTCCAGAGGGCTATTTAAAGAGAAGGTGACATATTTCACAAAAAGTGATTTGATGAATAGGTGATAAAAGGTGCTAGACATACTTGCTAGAATTGCTGCAATTTTACCTGCAAGCCTTATTATTAGACTGAAGTAACAAAATACAAATAGAACTAAAAGCCAAAATTAAGTTCAAATTGTTCAACAATACTACACTAACCACTGAAGGAATGTCTAACAACTGCAACTTCTGTTTTCAACTGGGTTCATGCAATGTTCTTAAAAAATATTTGTCTATTGTTAAAAATACTACCTTTAAGTACTGTATCTGACCAATTAACTTCATGACACTGATAACCTTTCTGTAGTCTCTCTTGTCTCAGAGGGAATTCTGCACTGGGGGAAGACACAAAATCTCTAAAATTAAACAAAACTAAACAATCTATTGACACACACCCCCTATACAATACCATTGTAGAAGACTGCTTCTACACAAAAGCAGGACAGTAATGTCCCAGAAAAATGGAGTAACGTACAACATGACTGCATAAAAAATAATGACCCTGCTCCAACATGTGAGTCAACGTTTCAGAGAAAATGTGCTCTGGATTCATAAAACCATTGATAAAAGGCCTGATAACAGTGCTCACTACTACACCTTCCACCTATGAGAACTTCAGAAAGTAACATCAATAGACAACTAGGAATATTCCAGACAGAGAAAACAAGCAGGGAGAATGCAACTTTTGTTCAATAACAGAGTCAAATGTCAAATGCTGAGCATTGCTTATATACACAACAAAAGAATTTTTACTAAGAATCCAGAATACTTGCAAATAAATGTTATGATTATTTTTAATACATACACTGTATCCCCATGACCTAGTCTTCCACCATCTCCACAACCCCAAGAGAAAACTTCACCATTTGCTGACAAAGCCAGATAGTGATGCCCATCTGAATGTGCTGCTATCTTCACAATATTTCTGGAAGCTAGACTCTGCACCAGCTGTGGTCCCTGAAAATCAAGCAAAAGCAATATGCTTACAAAATCTGCTGACATTTTCCATCACATAACTAGGTACAGTTTTCCTATTTCCAGTTTTATCAAAACTTGGCTCTCAAATTAATGAGTGAAGGCATGAAGAAAAAAATGGTCAAGCATGACAAAAGCAATGCTTTGAAGATTTGTTGCCAATCTTACAGGTCTTCAGTACATATGAAAATGGTGTTTATCTCAACATTACAGGCTATCTTAGTGACAAAGGCTTCTATTTGCAGTGTATTTTTCTCTGAGAAACTACACAGCTTGGACACAGTTATATCTCTAAAGTAAAATCCATTTCATATCTTCCAATTTCTGAAGTTACCAAGGCCAGCATAGCAATAAAAGCAACTATCATAGTATCCTTAACCTCTAGCATAATCAAAGCTACAGAATCAATATGCTTTTCATCTAATCAACCCAGGAGACAAACCCCACTATTTCTGAAAGTTCAAATACAACACTACAGAAAGCTCACAAAAAATCAGCATGCCTCCATCTACTCTCCTAAGAAATTGTAAATATTTAGCAGAGGAAACTTATGAAGTAATACAGAACAAATTTTTAAAAACACGTAAAAAACTCTCACCAGAGTGTCGCTGTTATATGCTTGTGTATAAACTCTTCCATTTCTAGATAATATCAGAAAACGTTTCTCTGCACAAGCAACCTGCACAACACCAAGGTTGGCCAGTCCTTCACACTGAATTGGACCACTCACATTAGCATAGTACTTCCAACCTATTAATCCCCAAGCAATGACCTCTTGCAGTGATCCCTAGGAAATAAGAAATTCTGTCAGTACTAAATTTTGAAACCAACAGCTTAGTAAAATCCACAGAGCAAATTATTTTTTAAAACTTATTATACCAATTGTGTCCAAATCTGAGACTGTCATTCTTTCCAATAGTCAATAAAACCTACCTAATTAGAAGATACCAAAAATAAAGACTTGCATTCATCATATTCAGTTCAGACTGGTACTAAATGAGCAATAAGTGGCTATGGTAAGAGATTCAGAGATTTTCAGGTTGGAAAGTTTGGCGTTTATCTTTTTCTTTCTTTTATTTTTCTAGTAAGTCAGACCCCCAACATTTATAAAGTCTGGTCTTGAGAATTTAATCTAAGAAACACAACAACAGCTCAAAATATGACAGAATTAGCCACAGTGTGGTAAGAAAGAATGGTTCATAAACCATAAAACTGCACTCCAAGGCTCACGCAAAAAGGGCTGATAAAAGTTAAAGGCAATAAAAGTTACCCAAGTAAGACAAATTTCAGAACTCAAGGTTATGTGGTGAAAATCAGAAAGGATCTTAGGAGCTGTTTTCCTTGCATTCTGAAATTCAGTGCTGCTTTTAGGGAAAACATCTTACTGTATTTGATATTGCAAAAATTACCTTATGAGATGTAGGAGAGCTACACTGTGGAGGCATACAAGGGGTGGCAAGGCGGTCCAAATGGGCCATGATCACCACAGCTGTTTGTCTCAGATCAATGGCCAGCTCATTGTCCTGTGGCAAAATCAGATACCGCAGAAAACTTTCATTGGGACTTAGAGGGTAAGTCAGGAGCTGGAAAAGAGAAACATTCAGAATGTCAGAAAAACATTCAAGGTATATCTGAGACCACACGATAAAGTTGACACAAGATGACTATCTGCAGAAGTGTAAGAGAAAAAGAATTAACTCTGCACATCCTTTCTTCACATTAGAGAAAAATGTGAAACATGAATGCTGACAAAATAGTCAGATCGTGTATATAATAGAAAGCTACAAGCATAATAAAATTGATTGTTTTATCAACCTCAGTTAATAGCTATGACAAAGAGTCATAGTTCAATTAATTTTAAACACAAAATAAAAGCAATCCAAATATGAGAAAAGTTAGCCACATCTAAGTTCATTATCACATCATCATTAACTACAAAACACAATGCTTACCTCTAATCATGCTGTAACATTCTTCCCCCTACCTCAAGAAACTCAAGTGTTCACATGAAAACCAAACAACCATGGTGTATATGCACCTTACATGGAAAACACTACCACCAACTTTGTTTGGATAACTTTGATTATTTTAGGTAGGCAAATGAACTTTCATTCCATCATAATGACCCTTTTAAATAAACCAAGAATACGTACCTGAATCTCTTCCTCAGTATTGGGCATGTCTTTATTACATATTATACTCTGAAACCTTTGTAGCAAAGGTAGAAGGGGTGCACTTGTTCCCTGTGCAGATCGCTCATTATCCGTTTCCCTCGTTCCGTTATCCCACAGTTGAAGCAGCAACATAACTGCAGACAACATTTGGCTGAAAGAGGCAATCAACATTTTCTATTAATAAGCATTCCTAAAACCATTGGGTTAGGTTATCCATACAATTCAATCTCTACATTTTGAAATTTAGCAAAATTGGATGTCAGGGCTTTCTGTTTTAAACAGATCATTAACATAAAAAATCGATTTTGCAGTCTAGATAACATTAGGTCTCAATCACCATTGCTTTAGTAAAAAAGTGCATATGAACTACAATTATTACATTAAACCTAAATTCATGAAAACTGAAGCCTGTCAGCCCTTTCCAACAGTGATGGCTAAAAATCAGAGTGCTCATGCTTCTCACCTTAGTGTACCCCTCTGCACTGCCAGTTCAAGCAATATGGCAAGTGCCAAGTGCTGGTCTTGCAAAGGAATGTTTCCTGGCCCCTTGGTACTGGGAGCTCCATGCACATCTCTATTTAAAAGTCAAACAATATACATTAACCAATAGGAAATAATACACAATTGCTTACCAAAAGCATCTACAGCACCCAAGAACCACTACAGAACTTACAGGAAAATATCAAAAGGGTGATGAAAACAGCTGGGAAGAAAAGCCCACACATTCCAAACTAGATCAAATTTTAAAGGGACAGCTAGGCTTTAAAAACACCCCAAGCTTCACTATCTATCTACAGTTCTATTAAACGTGCTAAGAATATGAAAAACATTTTTCACAGGTGAAATTCAAATGTGTTTTATGATATTCACCTTAAGGACTTAGTTCCAGTATTGAAAAGACATAGTAACTTCTAGTAACTACTGTAAAAAGGTAATAACTTGAAGCCTACTTAAATAACAGGGAAAAGCAGAGGACTGTTCCAAGTCCAACATGAGTGCATTTTCCCTCAAGCACAAAAATCTGTATTATTTTACTATACTTGAAAGGCACAGTTAAGAGTGCACATACATGGCATTACCAAAGCATTCTTCTGCAGATGTATTTACATTAGTAAAACACAATTGTTTTGCTAAATTTTATGCAGTCATTCAGAATATACAAATTCAGATTTTTCTTAAGCAGCTAAAATCATTAAATCATGTTTACAGAGCAGCATTTCAATAGTTCATTAATTTTTTGCTTGCTGGTATAACTACATTGTAAAAGGAAGGAAATCTCTCAAATTTTCTATAAATCACTATGTTTATACCCCCAGCTTCTGAGAGATGCAAGCTTGCCACTTAACAGCTCAAAAAAAGGAACTTACCCAGTCACAACAGACCTTAGGAATTTAGTAGCTCTTTCTACCACTTCCAGCCACACAGAAGACACAGTCCCTTCATCAAAAAGGGATGCCTCTGGTAGAGCTCGCAGTGCATCAAGTGATTCCTGTAACAATTCACTGCACAAGTCTGCATCTTCACCTAAGGAACACAGCAAGAGCAGTTACATTCCCACCTTCACAGAAGTTAGAGAAATGGCTGTACACCATATTTTATGGAGCTTTTTTCAATACAACTTACTTCCTACACACAAAGTTCTCAATTTTCACATGAACATTTGACTGCAAGATTCTGAAGAAATTTTCACCAAAGAAAAAAGAATTCAGGAAGGTAGAAACCCAAACCAGCTGATTTCACTATGCAGCCACTGAGAAAAGAGGAGAACTAGGGCTGGCTGAAGTAAGCCATCACCTGCCATCTGACCAAATGGTGCAGACTGAGGCAGGCAGGTTTAGTGGCACAGGTGACAATTCTGCCAACCTCTGCAATTTGACAATAGCTGACAAGTACACCAACTAAACACAAGCTTCACATTCAAAGCTTTTTCTAAGCTGCTGCTATCATGTAATAATACAGTGGCTTGACCTTGTCTGAAGAATAAATCTAACTTTTCTGAAATCTAGCACTAAAAACCCATGTTTTTCATGAAATCCCAACTTACTTTCCTCAGCATAAAACAGCCCAGAAAAACCCAACATTTATACTGGCTTGTGTGGCTTTGATCAACAACAACATTGCTGGGCATAACACCACATTAGTGCAATTATGCAAATCCATCATTCACAAATTCATAGTTCTATGCCAATATTTAACACAGATATAGACACTTTAATGAGTCACATGGCTTCAAATGAAATATATATGCAAAATGCTCAAGAGCAGACCTACCTGATCTCCAGGCTCTACGAAGAAAAGCAAATGCAAATGAAAGTGCTGCTCGGGATCCAACACGTGCAAGTCCTTCCACACCTTTGCCCACAGGTCTTGAGCTAAATAAAATTATGTATGAATAGTTTCAATAAACTTGTATTACAATAATATATATTTATGCTATGATTATTTTTATAACATATATTCAATGATTTTATAATTTAGCCATATACATGCATATACAATGATACAATTTTTATTTGTAGAGAATCATAGCTGTGCCTTGAGAAACAAGGTGAACAACATCAAAATGTCAGCAACCAAAATTCAACTTCAACCACTTCAAAGAAACAATTCAATGTCCAAATCAAAAAGCGTCACAGAAGAAAATATAAACCAGACCAGCATAATGGACTGCCACCAAAAAAATGCCCATACTTACTCAAAGTGAAATGATGATGCTTTACTCAAAATACACAAACATAAGGCACTTCATGTACTAATTATCTACTTGGGAAGTGTATATTGTTAGTTAGTTTGGACTGCATAATCTAAGCTTACAGACTTCTTAAAATTAATCTTTAATTATTGATAATTAGTTCCACCCATTTTGCCACTGCTTATCTTTCTATTCAAGTCTCAATGCCAAAAATCTCTTTGCAGTTTCTGTACTTGTGTGTGTAAGGAAGAGAGATCACTTCAACTTTTGGTAATATTCACTGGACTCACATTCACTTTGTTAACTTCTCACACAGACAATCAAACTAATTTAAGCAAGCTCCCCTTTGTAGCCAGCAACAAGAGATTCCCCACCACTTCCAACACTGAACCACCAAGTCTAGTTTGTTTTGTTTTGAGATAACAACAAAAGTGAACAGCCTAGGACTTTTTCAAAACCTATACTTGCATTTTTAGCAATCTAATAACTTAAACATATCAGTACTCTTTTTAATCAGAGATGAAAAAAAATTCAAGGGAACAGTCTATTCAAAGATATCCTTGTCAGAACTCCAATTCCATAATAACTAGTTGTGATATCTACTTACATTCCCCTTTCATATCTGAATCTAGAGATTCAATCTAACAAAAATTTCTCTAGACAAATTGCTTGTTCTGTCAGACAGCTACTGAACACTTTATTTAATGCCTTATCTGATAGATTTTTCTATTTTTAGGTCTAGACAGCTATCCAGACATGAAAAGTAATCAGATGGTTCCTCACTCAGTTACTTCTCTTGAAACAGTTGCATATAAAATGTATAATTACATCATTTCTCACTCAAACTAAGGAAAACTGCGTTCAGCCTTTTTTGTATTTGTATTAAATAGTTGCATATAAAATGCACAATTACATCCTTTCTCACCCAAGCTAAGGTTTTATGTTCTGCTTTTAGGTATTTGTATTTTTTAATTTATGTGAGCTGAGCAACTATTTAACTGAGCAACTATTGACAAAAAATATATTGTTATTCAAACAATGTAATTTCCATTAGCACCATTTCTGAAACAGGCTTCTCCATACTTTCTAGCTGAGCAGAACAAAAGAAATACTTCAATAAATGTATTCTTATAGCTCAAAGTTTAATATCTACAGCAATGTATTACAATAAAAACCTACTAGCACAAAGAGACAGACTGTAAGAAAGCACCAGGCAAGAAGGAGGACTGATGGCAGGGAACACCACATAGTATGGTAAAGCCATCTTAAGAAATAAGAAGTTTCTTGACCATTAATGTTTCACAAGAAGGAATAAATCACATTAAGCCCCCACAGACAGGTTGATAACCTTTCTATGGCTTTTCTAATGGATCAACTTGTTCATGCACGTGTTATTACCTTTTCTTATCCACAGCAGGCAGAGGAACACTACTGCTTTTCCACTTCACTTTGATGTTCTCCTGAAGAACTGCTCTGTTCAGAGCAATGAAATATCGTTCCAGGATGACCAGCCTCTGCTTTAGCCTCATAGCTGAGAGAGCTGTTGTTGCAGACTGTGTGGCTAGAGTCTGCTGTTCCTTTACTAGTACCTGGAGGCATTCCTTCAGTTCATTCACATCTGAGAATCAGAGAGAAATATCATCTTTGTTATATACAGTTTCAGGAAAAATAAAGACAAACTGAAAATTGTAAATTGACCAGAAGTCTGAACACAGTGGAACTCCCCATTTCTATATTTAATGCACATGGTATGACATAAATAAAACAGGTGTTTAAACACAGGTTATCATCAAAACTAAACATATCTAAACCTTCATATTTCATGTCTGAAATTAAAACATCAGGAAATGTTTTACGCCTTTCAAAAAAACAAGTTAGACAACAACTTCTTATCATCATGCAACCTCAGAGTCAGACTTCTCTTAAGTGCAGGCAAGTCCCTTTCAAGTCCCCACAAGAATATGCTTTCATTTTACATATTATCTAAAGTTTCCCAGAAGTTATAGAACTGCTCTCAGAAGCTCTAGGATCATTGCCAAGACCTGCTATGCTTCTGAAACAACATCATTAATAACATAAGATGCTTTCAATTGCAATTAGCAAATAAAATATCTCACTTAGGTACCAATGCTATAATATTAATTATTCTTTCTCTTCACCACAGCAAGTATGCAACAGCCCAAAGTCTTATTAATCTAATAACTGATGGTGGCAAGTACAGTGTCAAAAACAACTACAACAAAAAACCACTCTAAAATAAAAATTTGGAAACTGTATTTTTATATACTCTGTAGCTTTAATTCCTAAGACAAACACCAACAATGTACATTCCTAAAGGAGTTCTTTTCTGTCCCTTCATTAACAGTCTGGTCACTGAGCAACCCCACTCTGCTCTGCACTGCATTACTATACTTGTCCCTAAGCCAACCACATTTGTTGCCTGGCAGCTACACAGAAGTATCTTTGTTTTAAATGACACCTGACTAGGGGTATGAAAAAAACCCATATGTCTGCATATATGTAACAATGTGAGAAGACGGACACATTTCAAAATAATTATAAAAAAACCAAACCCAAAACCATACAAAATCAACATTGTTTTTGGAACAAGTGCCTCCTAACTATAGAAATTTAGACACTTTTATGGTAGTCTCTATGGTTAAAGGCTTTAATCTAAGGAGGTATAAAACTTCTTTTGCAACTGCAGCTGTAAAAAGTATTGCAAAATTTTGTCCCCCATCTTTGTGTACCCAGGAAAGAATTCAAGCAACTCTTCCTGCCACTGGATCACACTGCACAGACACTTAGGGTTTGCTGTCAGGCAGCATCCCAGCCTGTTTTCAACATTGCTACTCACCTTTCACCATTTCATAATGTGTTAGATTCCTTCCCTTAGGCAGTTCATATCTTTCCACCTGACTATGAGGGACTTATTTTTTTCAGCAGGAAAGAAAGATTAAAAAAAATTCCTTGCAGTCTAGACCTCTCAGATAGAAGTGACAGCAACAATTATACATCCTGACTCAAACAACAAGAAATATGACAAAATCAACAAGAAATTTTATAAAAAGCCACATCACACTTAATTTTCGCTCTACAAAATTTCCCAAACAACTGTGTAGCACAGAGCAAAAACACACAAAAAAACCATCTCACAGTGTACCACAACAGAACATAGTCAATGCTGACATCCCATTTTCATGATCCCTCTAGGCAAGCCACTCAAAGACATAAGTCAGGACTTTTTTCTTCTCTTCCTGAACACTGAAGACCTATCACCTTCTAAAATATTAGCAGGCTATAACACCAAAGTACAAAATGACCATGCTCTCCTCTTCACAAAGAGACTTTGATTAACACTGTTTCAACAAATAAATTTATCCTGCCTGGATATTCAATTATTATTTATTATATAATATTATTCAATTCCCAAATTATGGTCTCATATCCATACGAAAAGTAAAGAAATAGTCAATGAAGAAAAAAGAAGGCACTTTAACAGTTGTGTTTGAGGAAAAGACTCTAGCTTTGGTGCTACAGAAAACAAGCACTGGGTGATAGATTCAGCAGTCTGTCAAGTAATACAGAGCTACAGCATTCGTCCTTCATTCCTGCCTGGCAAGTTACCTAATTGTGGAAACTCTCTAAAATTGCTCCTGAAGTTGAAGACTAAAGTGAAAAAGCACTTTGTTTCAAAACAACACACTAATGAAAAATCCATCATGAGGACTACTAGAAAGAAATACTTAGGACAAGCACAGACCACCTACTCTCCAATCCTCCAGCAATTACTTCACAAGGAACTTTCCCTGAAAGCCTGCAACTGCAAACCTTTCCAACCACTTTCACTCAGCCACAATGACATCCAGGTATTACATAAATGAACAAAGATACATTTCTTGCCAGCAGAATTGCCTTGTTAAGGTTTAGAATTTGACATGTTTCAATGATCTCAGACCCAGGCAAGGTTAAGAAAGCTGGGGGAGAAGGATGTGTCTTCACAGTTAAAAATGGCTACAATTTTAGGAAGGCTTTCTACCAAAATTAAAATATTCTGCTCACAAATACTTTATAAACACTTTCTTTAGTATTTCAAGAATGCAAAACAAAGTTCATATACAAAGTGTAGTAAAGGCTGGAACAGGTAATAGTATCCTTATAACTCAGACATCTAAAAACTGAACCAAGGACTGTCTTGTTTTATTAAAAGCAACACTATTTTAAGTGAGATATATCTATACACTTCCGTACTTTAAATCTTCTCTTTTTCCACAATAAGTAAATTTATCTTTACAAAAAAATTAGTTAAGCTTTCAAAAGATTTAAACATATCTGGGAATCAAAGCAGTGAAACTCATTTCAAAAAACCTTCAAATGTGAGCAACACTTGTTACTGATGAACTGAACAGTCAAATGAGAGAATAGCTTATTAATAGTAACGATTCAGATTTCATCTGAGAAGGTTACAGGGAACTCTTAAAACAAAACTGTTCCTATGTCACTACACCAGCCCTTGATGCCAGCCATCCTATGCTTTGTCAGTTATTCTGTGAAAGGCAGACACATTATTTACCTATTCTGCACCTGCACTGTAGGAGCTGGAGTCATACCACACCAGTTTAATTTCTCAAACCACCATTAGCAGAATACTTGTTAACTGGAAGCTACAGTCAGGTATGTTGCTGGCTGCAGTAGAGCTAGGCAAGGGTTTTACCCTCTTCTGTTAAAATTCATCACATCTCTCCCTCCTCTCAGCAAACAACACAACTACACATTTTCACTTCCTAATTCCTCCTGCCCAAAGTTCCCTGCATTAGAAGGAAAAACACAGGAATTGTTCAACCCAGCCTATCTGACAGAAGAGTTAAGAAGTGGTGCTATTCAGATATTAGAACAAAACAAACAGCTGAAGAGAGCAGCTTCTCAAGCCACGTCTGACACTAGCCCTAAGACAGGCAGCAAGTCCAAAGGCAGTATTCTCCTGTTTGAGTAGAACAAACAGATAACTTAACATGCTAGGTGGTTTTTAACACTCATTTCATTAGCTCTTTTGGGAACACTACATGCTTGTGACAGATAAATTAGGCATCTTAAAAATGCCAATATCAGGCTGAAATGTTTCCAGGTTGACTCACAAACTTCAGTAACAGCAAATATAGATGTTACAATGTGGGAGATTTCAGACTTGGAAACACATTTCAAGCAGATTTTGGCATGAATCTACTGTTATAATGAGTACACATTCCTGTCACCAGCAGAACTAATGTGCTCTAATTTCCTAGAGAATTTCATATTTTGTCTTCTCTTTCCCCTTCCACTACAAACTATTTCCAATGGACAAAGAGGAGATAAAGGATGCAGTTGGCTTGGCTTAACAGGCTTCTAACAACCCTTCAAACCTCTAGAATGAGCAAATTCAGAAGTTAGAGGGAAGGACAAAAATGCCATCACATACACACAATTTCCTTCAGAAACAAAACCAAAATAGGCTTTCAAAGTTATTTTGTACCAACAAAGACTAAAATGCCTAAAGGTCATTTAGCTTTTAGCTTTCTGCTCCCCTCTTCAAAAGATGAACAACATAAAAGTTCACCTTATTAGTATTCAATAGGAGAAAGAAAGTGAAGTGTCTGAAGCCTTATGAGAAGGATCTGAGAACATCTGGTTTGTTAAGCCTGGAGGAGAATGAGGGGAGACCTCATTGTGATCTTCAATATCTTTGTTAGGGGAAGTGAAGGGGTAGGTACCTGTCCTTCACTCTTGTGACCAGTGACAGGACTCAAGGATATGGCACAAAGCTGAGGCAGGGGAGGTTTGGGTTGGATTTCAGGAAAAAGTTTTTCACTCAGAGGGTGGTTGGGCACTGCAGTTCCTCAGGGAAGTGGTCACAGTGAGTAGCAGTGTTTGGACAATGCTCTCAGGCACATAGTGTGACTTATTGGGGTGACTTGGAGAGGGCCAAGAGTTGGACTCAATGATCCTCGTGGGTCCCTTCCAACTCAGCATATTCTACAATTCTATGATTTTCAAAGTTTTACAGCAAAACTTGTTTAAATTTATGCTCTAATACTCATGCACAGAATTTAAATTCCTGTCTGTGTGTAAAAAATACTAACACATTTGTAAATCAATTGTAAAGCATCTACACTTGAAAGTATGAACCAAGAAATTTGATAAAAGCCAAAAGTATCTCAATAAAGAAGGCTACAAGAAGGGTTTTTTTCAATGTCATGACTACTTTTTAATTACTTCTGAACACAGTGTAAATTTAGATTTCATTGTGTAACTAAAAGCCCCTTACAGGATGGAAGTCCTGCCTATCTCCTTCTCTCACAACACAAATGCAGGAACACAAGTGCACTGGGTAATGACAAGTATCTCAACAGGCTCACTGAAGTCACATGGTTAATTTTAACCTTGCCTCTTCAGTAGTGCCCATAAAGCATTTCCTGGTGCAATCTTGGGGATATTGTACTAACAATATCAGAACAGTAAGGTGCAACACTGAAAAAAGTATGCTCAATATAGCCAACCTTAAGCATATTATGACTAAGAAAAAGAAGCCCAAGAAGATGAAATACTGCTCTATTTTCTGCAGGCTTTGAACAACCACTTCAAAGAGTTTCCTCTTTTTTTTTCCCCATACCTAGGGCTGAACACCTGGACCTCAGATCATGTAAGATGTTAAAACCTGAAAGATCTTCAGAAAAGAAAACTGAAAAAAGAAGAAAGTAGTAAACAAGGATTTTTAGGAAGAATCAGAGGAACTTCTTTATGAATGTACTCAACCTGGTATGAATACAACAGGCAGAAGATATTTCAAGGGAGCATTCATCTAAAAAAGGAATAGTTTAACAGTGGTATCACAAAAGAGCTGCATATGAAATAGAAGAACACTAAGATGCAAAAGAGAGAGAAAAAACCCACCTTAAAAGTAAAAAAATGACTTACACATGTATTTATTATTATCTTATGTATTCTTACAGTTCTTGGAATAGTAGGATTGTCACCAAAAATAAGAAAAAAAGAAAACCACTGTGATATCTTTGCCCTGTACTGACAGCACAGTGATCTCAGCATAAATGAGACCTAGAGAAAGCATTTTGTTTCTCTGAACTTGTGCCAGGATGACAAAACAAGCACGGAGTTGAGGGGCACATGAAGTACTGCTCCTCAGCACATTTCATGAGCAGGTTTCCATCTGTGCTCCCACAACCTCCCAGCCCTCATGGGGAGGGTGTCACAAGGCCCACTGACCTAGATTAGCCTGCTCAAGTTCAACACCAAGATACCCCACACTTGGCAAAATGAGATTGCATTACAGCACCTCTCAAACATACAGTGTCCAATATCTAGTTACTATTTTCATAATGTAAGGCTGTAATTCAACTCAGCAGAAACACTGCCTTTAAATGCCTCTTCAGTTCTTTTTGTAACATAACTTTAAATCTCCACCTCTGAGTTATACCTTACTTGTAAAGGAATATAAAACTGTAAATGAAGACATAGTAAGTCTTTAATTCTTACTTGATCAGCAATGATATATTTAAGAAATAACTCTCCTTTTAAGAAGTTCCCTCATGGATTTGACAAGGAAATGTTTAGAAGTTCATTTTTCAAAGGATAATAGAAGAAATGCTTAAAACAGTTCTCACTTTATGAAACATTAACAGGAAGAATCAAAATGGAACGGATGCTGTAGCTTTTTCAAAAATAATTACCAAGCCACAATTAGGATGGCTCTAAAGGCAGCTATTAGCTATATTTCTGACAAATGCAAAACAAAAATTTACAAGTTAACCTCCAGTCATGAACAAAAGCCCCACTTGTGGTTTACTTATACAATAAATGTGTTTATTGTATAAATAAACCACAAGTGTGCCCCTAACACTGTTTAAGGATTTTTATCACAGCTAGGTGATACAAACTTCAAGCACAAATGGTAACTTGTGCTTGAAGTCAAGGAATACAAATTTATTTCTGACAAATTATAACATCTTCACATGTTATTTCTAGAACAAGAATCCATACATGTGGCAAACCATACTATATATAAGTATTAAAAGTAACTACAAGACAGAAAGCTGTTTCTTTCTGAAAGCTCCAAACACACAAATATCCTTTTTATTTTGAAAAACCGCTTCTTCACTTTTTTAAAAAATAATTGGAGGGTGAGCTTAAAGACCAAATTGGAGGGTGAATTTAAAGACTTTGGTCAGCTGGAAGAAATTTGTTAAGATCTTTGACATTTAGCTTACTATTCTGTAAAACAGTTTTATTTTACTTTTCAGCAACACGCATTAAATAAGAATATAAGACATAAAAAATGTGACCTTCAGCTCACATCTCTACAGCACCTTCAATTCTCACTCCCTCTTCCACTGTAGTGGCAATTCTTGTCATTCCTGATATACTGCAAGATTCTGTCCTACTACCAGAGTGACAGCAAATCCATCTGTCCTCCTGTCCTCAAGGAAAGGGAGCAAGCAGGCTGGCACAGAGCAGAGGACAGCAGCCTGGCAGCTGACCTGTGGCTCATCAGAAACAAGTATATCTCCCCCAGCAAACACAGCTACACAGATGCAGATTCTGGCACTGAAGAGATAATACTTTTCCCAGGGATCCTCAAGTGCTTCTGGGTAAGGGGAAAGGACAAGTGACACAACAGATGTCTCTGAAGTTTGTACATGCCAACATCAGAATCAGGCAATATCATGTACCAGGAACTGTAAAATAAACTACTGAACTGAGGCTTCTTCTGATCTGCTATTTTTAAACATGGACAATTTTAGACAATAAACTGCTGCTCTAGAGTAGCAAACAGCCACAAACCTCAAATGGCTTCAGTATCAAAAGCAGTATTTTTTGGACCTCCACACGAAGATGTGAACACACAAACTGCTGTTCCACTGGCACCACAGGTGCAATTACTGTCAGCAAAGGTCAGGACAAACAGTTAACTGAACTAACCATTTCAGCCTTCCTCCCATGATTCACACAAAACTATCTACCAGACCATGAAACCAAAGAGAAAAATCGCCCATTAAACCATTAAACTGCCTGCAGAAAATTCAGGCTTCAGAAACAAAGCAATTTCTTTATAATATCTGCAACTGAAAAGAAATATTCTGAAGACATTGGAACTTTTCACTGGGTTACTTCATTTATTTCAAGCTGGTCTATCACTCCTTCAAGCAGCCTGAAAGGGACAAATTGACTCTTCAAGTCAAGAGTCTAATTAAACTTGAAATTAATTACAGCAAATGTTTAATTTCAGTCACAGTTAAACCATGTATCCAACTTACTTCACTAACCTAACAGATGTAGATGTCAGCAAGAACATTTGATACAAACACTTCCTGATGTATACAGAATACATGATGGCAGTGAAAATGACCAAAACAGCTGTGATACCTGGTTGTTTACCCCACACCCAACTCTCAACAATCGATTTGGCCCTGTAGGTGGGCAGTGGAGTCTCTTCTTCATCTTTCTTTTCTTTGTCGTTCTGCTCTTCTTTCTTTGATGCAGTTTGGCATTCAGTGCTATCATCTAAAGAAAACAAAAGGGAGGGGGGAAAAAAGACCAGTTAAGCTACCTTCAAGTCAGGTTGGAATTCAGGTCTAGATTAGAAATATAGAGGTGAAATCCCCAGTCCACAAGCTTATAGAAATGTTGTCTACCATTAAGAGAACATGGCGGGGGAAGTTGAAGTTATATTTTACCAGGTTAGCTGTCACAGGTGCTGGGTCTCATGTTGCATTTCATAAGACAGTGACCTTGCAATCCAGAAATCACCTCTGTAACCTCCTCAGCATGATGGACATTTAATATAGGTACCATCATGTAAGAATTGCAGAGGATTTGCAATACACAGTACTGCAAAGAAGGCACTTGAAGTCAGACTGTGCTCCCAGCTATCTGTATTGCTGTAGCATTTACTTGGTTTTATATTCTGTTTCCAAGAATAAAAAAAAAGACAGCAATAGCCTATATTTCAAAATCAAGGAGAGCTACACATTGGCATTTACACTACTTTTATGCAGCAGTATGTCAACATCTGTAAAACATCTAGCATCTTAGTAATTACTGGCAAGTACTGAAAATAATACCACCATTTTCTGCCCAAGCAACAAAACATCATGTGCAATCTTTTTGAGACTACTTTCACAAAGTCAGAACACAGACATTAGTCACTTATCTCTGTAATCAAAGGCTGCCTGAAAGTCACAATTTTCTAAATGGAGTAGAACTAGACAGCTGGAAGTTTCTCTTTATTTATACTGGGACATGGGATTTCCATATCCATACCTTCAGTCAGCTCAATGCATAGGATTGCCTTGCAACTGAGGGACAAATGGCCAGCCACTTTCCTCACCCTGACATTCTTTTCAAACCATACTGCTCAAAATTTCTCAAGTCCAGCATTTGAAATTTGCCTATGAAGAGTTTAGTTCCAGCCTTTTTTACCTGGCTCCTAGAACTGATCCATCCTTCATTCCTATCTGCCAGTCTAGTCCAGAGACTCCCTCCCTAAATGTCCCAGCCACAACATGACTGATAATCACTATTATTTTGTCTTTTTTCCTTTCTCATCCCACATACCCCACCAAAATAATACATTTGTACCAGCATATATCAGAAGAAAATAATAGGCAAGAAGTTTACATCAGTAGCCAGACATGGAACATCTGCCTGCAGCCTGCCTCACACTCATGGAGTGAGATCAAAGGCTCTCATTACCTCAGAATGTACAAAATGCACCTATCACAATGTACAAGAACATTCAACTATTCTTTCCATCTGGCCTAACAGAAAATTAATGCCTAATCTGGTTGGAACTGGATCTGTGATTGCCTCTTTGTGGTTTTTTTTTGTTTTTTTTTTTTGTTTTTTTTTTTTAACTGGAGACAATAAGACCTCCCAAAATAAAGTTCTTTTGTGCCACCTTAATTACCCAAATTTTAAATTAAAGCTGTTTCCTGACCTGTAACTGACAGGTGTTTAGGAGGTGGAAGATGAAGACTGAAGGGCAGGAAAAAAGGAAAGGAAGCATAATTGCAGTACCCATGAGGGAGCTGAGATTGTGGGCCAAGGAAGAGATAGCAAAGTCACTTGAGAACAGGAAAATGCAATTTGGATATACTTCTTCTAAGTGGCAAACAGAGAATCCAACCGTGTCCCTCAAACAGAACAGCCTGTGAGTCACCAGTTTGATAACAATGTCCAAAATGTGATTCAATGCAGCTGTTTCTTTTCAGAGGCACAGGAGAATAACATGAAAAGTACTGAACCCATTATAGACCAAGGACCCTGCTCAGCCCCAGTGGCTCAGAATACTTCCACAGTAACACCATAAATCTCACTGTTTCTCCACTCACCCACACGTCTAGGGACACACTTCGCAGGGTCTGGAATTTTAGTTAGTGGGTAGAAGGATGCTGTGCCAAGACACAATTTACAGGCAGATGTAGGAGAACTTGTTATGCTTTTCAACAGATCCTTGGCAAAGGATGACAACCAAGGGCTACAAACTTAGTCATTTAACCAAACTCCTCATTGCAAATAGAGAAGATCCCAATCCAGGTGGGAACTCAATCTTTGTATGGAATAAAAACAACCCTGGCACATAAATCCACAGGAGGATTTCTTTCTCAATTGTCTGTATGAACCAGGAAGAGGAGCAATGAGAGAAAAAGTGGGAAGGAAATGAGCTAAAAATCACATTAAAAGACCTTGTCAAATTGTTCCACAAAGACAGTTCACTAAACTTGCAAAAAAACTACTTGCCACATAACAGACAAAGCTGGTATCAGTCTAGACTGAAACCAGCAACACAGACATCATAATTATGGAAGTTCTGTTATGCTTCATTAAAGATTTTTAAACAGGAAGACCCAAAGATTTTTCAGAAAGAGGGGCAGGGAGGAGAAATATCTTGAGCAAAACCAGAACAGACCAAAGTAACAAGACAATTTTGCACACAATGCATTCAAAAATACAGTGCAGTGTGTCAGTATGATTTAACTTAATTTTGTGAATATTGTGGTGGGGGAAGCAACATAACATCTCTCTGAAAGACTTTTCCCTTTATTATGTTTTAGTATACAGCCTTATACCTCTAAAGTGAGGCAGGCAGGCACAGCCAGCAGTCAGAACTGAGCAACTGAAGTAACCCTCCTCAGCTAGAAATGAGCTCCCAAACCAAAGCACAGCAGCTCACCATGTGTGCACTATCTTGCACAGCCATGGCCTAATCTGGTATAAACAGAGCATAAAAAGGAAGCACTAAAAATGGAACTTACATTTCATAATCAATGAGGGAAAAAACCTGACACTGCATAGCGGCCTCCACCACCTGTTCTAGTATGGTCTTGTGCTGCTCTGAAATGCCAATGAACTCATGTAGTTGGGAATCCCTCCGTGGCAAGAGAAAGCCTGCAACAGTTCCCCTACAGATGTTGACAGGGCAAAAAGTCACACAGAGTGCTTTAGAAAAGGGCTGTGTTCTATAACCATCCTAAACCACTATTTGGTAATCCCAGATCCAGGAAATGTTTCAGCTGCAATGTATTTTCTGTCAAAAATCCTTGATGTTTTACACACACACCCATATATATATACACATCTACATACACAAAATTGATACTTGTTATTTGTGAGGGAAAGATCTGCTTTACCATTTGCAAACCATATTTATACAGCCTTCTAGGTCAGATGATAAGATTTGATCTCCTAGTCCTAATTAGAAATAAAGTTTCTTTTCTTCCCTGTACACTATTTTTGAATGCATTAAATTATTGTTTGAATTGACAATAGAGCATTCTACACTTCTGAAGTCAAGCTGTCCAACAGAGTGATTACAGACTTCCCTATCCTGCAGAGTATGAAAATCCACAGCTGAGCACTGAATTCTTGAGTCTCTGTGTACAGCCCACAGCTGGCTCAGGGGAAGCAGAAGAGAAAAGTGCCACTTCTCACTTTTAACAAGTTCTCCCTTGCACAAAAAAAAAGAAGGCTCAAAGCAAGAGCCAGCCCACATCCCTACACACTGCTAGTTTGATTTATAACGTGGTTTGCACAGCAGCCACCATAACCAATTCCCACATGCTGTTATTCTTGTCATAAATATTTTGTTCCTGCCAGCCTCTCTGGAATTGCTTGTGGCATTTGGACTTCATTTAACCTGCCTGCAGGTGCAACACTGCATGAGGTTTGTGTATTTAGAGGCAACAGGCAGAGAAAGTCCAACTTTCAGGAAAGGGGGAACAGAAGAGGAAGCCCACAGTGTTTACCAAAAAGCAGGACAGATGTATGAAGCTGACAATTTTCTATTTTTGTTCTGGAACTGAAAACACCTAATTGAAACAGAATCTTCCACCTATGAAGCCTGAGGAATCAAAAATAACTAAAAAATAGCAAGCCACAAAAGAGACTTGTGTGTCTTAAAGAGACTGCTATGTCTTAAAATTTTACAGTAACAGTTCTCTAACTTGAAAATTTAGTGAGAATAATATTATTTGATACTTTTTATTATTTTCAGAACACAGATTGAAGTATACAAGGTATTAATCTAATCCAAATATCCTGAGGGCAGCCTGATTGTCTTTGAAATACAGGCCATGCTAAAAGTGCACCTGTATTTGGACATCACTACTGTCACAGCTGTGTCCTCAGATGGTACTTGGAAACACACAAACACATTCTGCTGAACACATTTATCAAACGTGTTTTTTTTAAAGTGCCACGAATTCAAAACAAAGACCTTATTCCTAACCAAACATTCTTGCTAACAGGAGAAAAAAAAAAATGCACTACTTTTATATTCTTCCTAGAGGGAAAAGGAATGGTTTTTGCCATCAATAGCATGTTCTTCCAGTCTGCTGCCACTGCTAATAACCACTGACAGCATGAAGTGCCTCTTCTGAACAGTCCAGTCAGCATCAACAGAGAGCTATAGCACTAGTGAAGAAATATATTTATATATATATGTGTGTGTGTGTGTGTGTATGGGCTTAAATCAAAACTTCTTTAAAAAGACTGAATAGAAGGGACTACATACAGCAATCTCTCTTGTTCATCTCCAGATTAGTCAATTTAGCAGCAAACTCTGAATATTGACATTACTCTATATTGCTTTTAATATGAAACCACTGGGTTTTATACAAATTTCATTACTTGTGTGTACTTTTCCCTCTCGTCTTGAATTATATTTGCAGATCATTTATGCAGAAAAGTAAGTACCAACTAAACAGTTGTAAATACTTTAGATTTTTAATTTCATTAAACTCAAGATGCAAGTTCAGAGGTGCAAACTGACCATCAATTTTTCTGCTTCCATGATCAAACATACAACCTGATTGACAGTGACCTAAAATAGCCCTTTTTTTCCCCTCAAGCCTGGTAAGCAAGATAGCTGTATTTTAGAATCCTGTAAGCCAACACAACAGCATTTATGAAGACTAACTTCACTGAAACACAGTTCATACATTAATCCTAAGAGCTAAAATCCTACAAAAAGCTGTTATTTAAATCTCCAAACTACTGCAGTGTTTCAAGAGATATGTAGAAGGACATACACCCTCCAGCTGTGGAAAGGAACAGGTGTGATCTGTGCTGTGTAATACCTACACTTAACTCCTCCAGAAGCAAAGACAAGTGGAAGGTGGCATTTTAGTTTTTACCTTTGTTACTCACCATACAATTTTAGTGTTTATTTTAGTTGGCACTATCTTAATTGGCACTAAAATAAACTAAATTAATTTTTCCCACAACAGTAACAGGTAAGTGATCTCCCTGGCTTTATCTCAACTCCCAAGCTTTTATATTTTTATTTTTATATTTATTTTAATATTTTATTTCCACCTCTCATGGAGGAGGGGCAGCAGGCAAGGAGCTGGAAGGGTGAGCACCTGGCTAAGGTCAACCCACCACATTACAGTACTGGAAACAAGAAGTGGCAGTCTGTCTTCACCACTATGTACATGAAGAAGCTTTCAAAAGCCTCATCACAGCTTGGACATTTTAGCATAACATAAAAGCCTTATTTATACAGTGAAGTGTCAGAAACTCTGTATTTTTAAATAACAGTGTTCTACAATTTTTCTCTCAATCAACACTTTTTGAACTTTCTGAGATGTGTACACACAGCTGGCATTAAAAAATAAATTCTCATCATTGTTCAGAACAAGTGTCCTAAGGGTGGACAAACATGAAGTCACAGACGATTGACTTAGCACTTCTGGATTTTTATTTTATACTGCTGTCTATATTTTGCATCAGAAGTGACAGATTGCATTTTCCTAGCTGATATTTCAAGGATTACCCTGAAAATTAAAAACAATTATACTTCAACATCTCTCTATAAGCTTTCTCAGAATTACTAAAAGCACTAAAGCACCATAAGTAACTAAAAATCTCAATTCTCTGCAGCTACTTAGCTATAAAGATATTGGAAGAACAGTTTTCTGTCAAGGACTAGCACAGGTACAACTCTAAAAAGCAATGTGTAAGTATCCAGCACAAAAAGATAATTTTGCTAAGCAAGAAAAAATATATACATCATATAATTTATATGGCTAATAAAATCTAGATTATGTATATTTTAATGTATATATTAAAACATATATAAATAAATAAATAACTATAAATATATATAGATATATAAATATATAAATAATACCCTTCAGTACTACAGATGTTTGTTATCCTCCTTCTAGATGAAAGCACAGTGTGTTGAATTGTTTTCCCACAACCACCACAACACTTCTATCACGAGCTGTCAGTAAACAGGAAAGCATTTCCTACAATTCCTTTAGGAGGTAATACTTCCCTTTATTGCAAAAAGTTTACAATGCCTTTTGTTACTACACATGGCAGTAGCCAACCCAAAGAACAAACCATTACTCTACCTCCACTCATTTCATGAGCAGCTTTGTAGTAGCCTCCCTGATAAGATCAGCTGTATTTTCACCCAGTGGCAACAATACTCCAAAGGACCAGCAGCATAGGGAAGACAAAAGTTTTCTAACTCTGAAACAGTTAGGAGCATAACCTGATTTTTACTACAGCATGCAGCCACTAACAACCTACAAAGCTCATACTCTTGATAAGTAAACGTATAATTCATTCTTCTTTCATAAATTATTTACTGTATCTTACTTCCTGTAAAAATTACTACCTCCTCCAGTCAAAAACACATCCATTCCTCCTATTTTTAAAGGAGGCATACTATAGGTATGAAAAAATTGTCTACATGAGTAATTGAGCATTACTGGTTTGAAATATCATGTCTATCCCACAGTACAATTCAGGAAGTAACAGATGCCAAAAAAATAGTTCACTGTTACCAAAGGCAGTATTTCTACACATCTCCTCATTTATCTGGGAATTTTACAAATTACTGACAAAACTTATCTGACCACTTGGTGAGTCCATTTCAGCCAGATCAGGAAACAAATATTTTAGTTTTTGACCAGTTTAATTTTCTGTTCAGTACGGAGTTAAAAGAGCACCACTTTTGTGGTGAAAATGAAAAAAAGGCATGAGCAGAATCACTCCATTCCAGTATACCCCATCACAAAACAAAATCCACCCCCACCAAAGTAATCTCTCTAAGCAGATGCATTATTCTGCCATTTGCAATATTTGCAGTGTTATAACTGCTCTCAAGTATATTGGAAAAGTTAAAAAAAAAGCAAAAAAAAACCCCAAAAAACCCCACACACTACATTCTCAGGCAGACTGTGGACAGTTCTTAAGCTGACCTTTCAGTTATTTGCTGAAGACCATAAACAAAATTAGAAATAGCAGTATCAGCTTTATCCCATTCCTCAGAGCACTTCCTTTAAACAAAGGCTACAGCTGTAAACACACCAAGCATACCAAACAAAAAGACACTGCCAAGCCTCTCTCATAGTAACATGCCTAGCTATGAAGTTAAATTTCACAAGGCTGTAACAGATTTAAGTCTTCATTTGGAGGCCTGGACATTACCTTTTCATACATTTTTTAGAAATCACTTTCAAACATATTTCATTCAAAACATTAACACCTGCAAATTGTACAGACAGGCGATGATAAACAAAAGTTTTGTGACAGTATGAAAACTGAACTCCATTTTCAACACCACACTGAAAGAGAAAAATGAACAAATTAAAAGAAGTTAAAAATTCATACCTTTTCTTGGAGGTAGTTCACCACTCTGTATTAATTCTGTTCCAGGATATACAATCTCTCCATCTTTTACCATTTCATTCCACAAGCCACACAATCCATCTCGTGTAAAAGCAAGCTGTTAAAAATAATACATTGCATACAGTTACACACACTTTTCTCTCAAGGTGACTCAAGCTAACACTTAAAACACATCTGACTTTATACATCATCCCAGAAGAAAGAAAACACATGTACCATCTCATTGGAAATGAGATTGTGTGTGTGTGTGTGTGTGTGTGTGTGTGTGTGTGTGTGTGTGTGTATCAAGGATTTAAAACAATATTCAGAATCTCTGATTGTCTAGCTATGCTATTTTCAGGTTAAAAGTGCAAAATGGTAAATTTTAGGTTCAAGTCCAGAAAAATGAACTTTTTTTTGGTGACAAGTTTTCATTAAAGGCATGGAATTGGTCACCCCAGAACTATCCACCCATTCAAGATGACACTGGCTGGGGGGCAGGGAGAGGGTGTGGGGAGTCCTTTTTCTCTTTTTCTCTTCAAGAAAAGCTATTCAAATAAAGTCATAAAACCCCAAGACACAGAAGCTCACAGTCCCCTCGCCAACCAGCAGCTGAAGAGCTGGGCATCTTAACCAGAATGATGACATCAAGGCACAGATTTGTAAATGAATTCAGCCAGTTCAATCTGGTCCTGCTGTGCAAAGCATCTCTCACCACCCTCCCTCCTCCTTCCAACTGCTCCAATGCCTCCTCTCCCAGGAAGAGGCAGATTATGGAATGGATCAGCCTAAAACCAGCAACACCCAGAGCAAGAGCAAAGGGCTGCCTGAGCCCAGGTCAGCTCCCAACACACTCTGTGCTCAAGAGCACAAATACTGGCAACAGAACATAGACTCTGCTAGCTGGAACCACTCACAAAAGCACTGGCTGTAACACAAGTCTCCTAATGATTTAGGAATTTGGATGTCCCTTGGAGAATCCTAATGAGCAGGACAACTTCTCTTCTATGGATGTTGTTGTTTGCTTTATAAAATGCTGCAGAACAGGTATCTACATCCCAAGGGAATGCCATAATAACCAGGCTGTAGCTGTTATTCACAACTGTATAGCATAAGGGAGGAGGGCAGGACACAAAACTGAAAAACAGAATATTTTCTGCATACCACAGTGGTGCAGTGGACCACATTAAAAAAAACCAAAAAACCACCAACAATACCATAAAAAAAATTAAAAAAAAAAAACACCACCTGCTGAAGGCTCATTCAGAAGCATCTTTGTGTGATGTAACTAACATCCAAATTCAAAGTGTTTTAACTGAGAGGTAATACAAAGATGTGGCTTACACCAACTGCCATAAAATATTTACTACTACACAAAAGTCCACTTGTCTCTAGAAAATAGCTCAAAATAAAATCATTACATTGTAATGATTAAGGATTACAGGTTTTAAGAGACTCATCCACCAGCAGGGCAGAGATTTGCTGATCCAGCTCATCCCAGTTAACAGGAATTAAAACAAAGGTTGCATGCTTTCACACCACTGTAACACATTAAATGCCCATAGTAATTCCTTGACTTCATATTGCATACTTCAGCAATACACTCCAACATGTATCAATGATTTCCATAATTCCTCTTTCAGCATAAAATATGAGTTGACACATTGTACTTGTCTGTCACTTACTATTGCCTGATCAAGGGCAGAATCATGCAGTGTGAGCTGGATGTTATTCATCTTATCTATCAATTGAACAGCACCAGAATCAAACTCTGACCATGCCTTACTGAAAGGTAGAGTCCCTGTTCCTCAGTGTTACACAGGACAAGGAGATTTTGCAAAGATCTGCTTTGTGTTTTGCTAAGAACTTTACATTTGGCTTCATTTTTAAAAAATTGGAATAATCTGAAGCTGCATTTCAACTATGAAAAAAATCATCAAAAAATCACCATTAATTGATTTCCTTGATTGTTCCCAGTTTATGAATATTTCAACAATAAATTGTTGAAATATTTGGTTTCCACTTTCTCCTTCTTTAGATGTGATCATATATTTTAGTGGGACACCTAGGGAATTTCTTTTCATAGTTTTTTTCCCGTGTAAAAAAAGTAAAGCAGTTGTTTCACTGATTTTGGTTCATATTGTGGTGATACATTATTTTTTTATCTTTCACCTGTTAAATGCTAACCTATGGTAAAATACAAGATTGAAAAATATTAAGTGAGGCGACCCTCCAGATGGACTGCATAATAAATTACAGTTTTCACAAATTAAAGATCTTTTTCTAATAAACTGTCTTTTCCACACATTTTATTTTACATTCTCAGATCACCTTGGTATGGAAAATCATTCTAACAGCTCATAGCATCTAAATGTCTCCAGGATTTGAATGCTAGATTTTTCATAATGCAGCACTGTTCTATTTCAGAAAACTTATTAATTTGAAAGCATTCATATAAAGCAGAATCTGGAACTGTTTTCTCCTTCAACTTCAACCTCTAATTCTTTTACAGAGCACAAAGTTCACTCAACTCTTTCATGCAACTAAAAACTGTAAAAGTAAACAAAATTTCTTTGGCCTTGGGTTTGGTTCAAAGTCTTATCAAAGTAATTTTTTCTTGGTATGTTGCAAAAAGATAGAGGAAGCACCAAGACTACGGGTCACAGAGTTCCACCTCCCTCTCCAAATACCACAAGCAGCCTTCAGATAAACAATTTTGCTCAGGTTGTAGTTCACATTTTGTCAGTAGTATCTGGGTCAGGGGAAGGGAAAAATGAGACAAGTTCGAAAGTAAAAAAACACTGGACTGACTTTACAGCAATAATCAAAGCAACCAACTGAACAGATAATTAAGAAATTGTATTTACAACCAATTCACCTGTCATAACATGGCAACTTAATTTCAGCTGTGACAAAATGACTATTAATCTACTCGCCATTCAGCAGATATCTAGGATTTGCTATATATATTAGCCAAAAGTGAAAGAAAAGTCTGAGTTTTTAAGTGATAAATTATTTAAGCAAGTTTATTTTCATGATCTCAAAATTGCATAATCATGATAGAAAATTTACAGCTCCCTTAAGGGAAATATTTCTTTTAGCCAAGAGAAATGGGGCAGAGTGGCTGATACAAAAGAGGGTGGTGCTGACATCCAGAGGGTCCTTGTCAAGCTGGAGAAATGGATTGACCTCATGAACCTAAACCTCAAGTCCCACAGCTGGGGAGGAACAGCCTCAGGCATCAGTACAGGTCCAGTGTAGGCTCAGTGTAAGAGACATGGACAAAAAGGAGAGAGCCCAGCAAAGAGCCATGAAAATTTTTAAGGGACTGGAACTCCCCTTTTTATGAGGAAAGGCAGGGAGAAAGGGTTTGTGAGGAAAGCTCATCTATATATATGTATAAAATCTGAAGGGAAGGTGTAAAAAAGATGGATCCAGGCTTTGCTCAGTGGTACCCGGGGACAGGACCAAAAGGAATGGGTGTAAACTGAAATGCAGAGCTTCCCTCTGACCACCAGGAAACACATTTTCCTTGTGAGAGAGAGACCAAGCACTGGCACAAGGTGCCCAGGGAGGTTGTAGATTCCCAAGTTGTGAAGATATTCAGAAGACATTCAAACACAGACCTGGGCACCAGACTCTAGGTGGCTCTCTTCAACAGGGGAGTTGGACCAGATGACTTCCAAAGGTCCCTTCCAATCTCAAACATCTGTGACCCTGTGAAACTTGCAGCTGAAGATAACACCCTTCTGTGTAGTGGAAAAGTGTCTGCTTTAACTTCCCAATCCTGCATTTTTTTCTTCCTACAGTATTTTATGACTTTCTTCCTTTGCTCCCACCAATACCTCTGACATTCAGTCATTCATAACGAGTCTACCACACATCTACCTCACTGTTCAAACTAGAGACCTAAAACTTTGTACAGAACAAAAAAAAAAAAAAAAAAAACAGGTACTTCCCTCCACTAAATTATTTGAAGAATGTTCACAAGGCAATTGGTGGTACAGAGCAAGACAAGAAAAACACACTTGGTGTCTTCATTGTTTCTGACATACTGGACATCCAAACACAATAGCAGCCACTGGTGTTTTATAAAGTCTCTCTCATTAGATTGCTTGATTCATATGAATATCTTTCCCTCTAATAATTTGGCAATTTAATTTGTAAATGTTTAAAGGGATGAATTTGAACTCAGTAAGTTAATAAATTAAGAATAATGAAGTTTGCACTAAACTTCTGCAACTGACAACAGTACCAGAGATGTGCCCACTGTACATGTCCCCCAAGGCCCTGCTTGCCCATCACTTACACACTTCCTTCCAAAGACCAGGACAACAGCAGCTCTGTACTCCATGACTACTATCCACTGCCTTGCAACTTTGGCCCGTGTTCGTAGTCCTCCTACTCATTCCCCACGCTAAAAATCTCCCTTGTCCTTTCCCATGACATCTACTGACCTCTTCTCAATCCCCATCTCCTACGCATCTCACCTTCGGAAACCCCAAGCCTCTTCCATCATTTGTCACACTTTCTCATCCCCAGACCATGTCTTGATCACTTGAAAGCCATATATCTCAACAAATCCACACTTCCCACACAGACCTAAGGCTCAGCCCTGCTCACTCATCCCAAACTAAAAACACAAGGGTCTTGGGAGACTTTAAAGTGCACTTCTACTGTAAACTGGGCTGCCTCCACTTTAATCTTTAGCTAATCTTATCTCTGCAGTAGAACTGTAATTTATTCTGTCTGGTACAACATCTGATTAAGTCCAAGGGGTATCTAGTTTGGTTGCTGACATATGCTGCTGCCAACCTCCAACAGGGCTGACAGTGAAATTCCCATCCATCCCTATCACCTTTAGACAATAAGACCCTGGCATTAACATTTCCTTCCATTTCAAGAAAATTAAATCTTGCAACCATAACTGGGTAAGCTCCTGAGAATTCTCAAAGCACTGCTAAAATTTTGCTTTCAGTAAGTTATTTTAAGAATAATCAGCAGCTCTGATTTTGCTTTGAAGTCAACTATTTTAATTAGACAAACTCTATGTAGTACATTAGATTATGTTATCAAGGTGGTTTCATAAACTCCCCTGCAAAAAGCATAGAAGCCTTCATAAAAGTTAACTTGAACTCAAGAAAAATGTAGCCAGGAAAAGGACAAAGGATTGACTTAGGTAGGATTCTTGGTTATATAATTGCACTGGAAATTTAAGAAACTGACTTCATAACCACAGAACATCAATATGGATTTAAAATATAAGCTACTTAAATAATCTTAAGCTCAGAATTGCCAAGGGTAGTGGAGAATCTGTTCTGCTATTCACTTATTTTTGCATTAGCCACTGGCTGTATTTCAAAGACTACATGAAAAACTTTTCTCACTAGAAAAATACTTAAGTGAAAAAAACTTTCAGCCCAGTAGTAGTGAAGAAAATCACAGAAGAATAAGTCCTTTACTAAGTCTCTTTTGTTTTTGCTTTTTTGAATCCATTCAATTTGTGTTTCCTTTCTCATTGTTGTCTTGGTATTTTGTCCTAGCTTCCTTCCTCCCCTGCAGAAGGAGGCATGCCCTGAGAGCACAGCTGCTTATCACACCTATGCAGAGCACAGTGCAACATCACTACCCCTAAACACAGTGCTCGAGAGCTCAGAGAGCAAAATTGGAAAGTTCAGCAGCCCCACTTTACTTCAACAGATTTGGGGTTAAACTAGAAACATCCCCGTAAGAGCAGGGTGCTGGTTTTCCACTTGCTGGAAAATTAACAGTTAATAGTCACACACACAAAAAACTAAGTAATTCCCTGTCTTTCAGCATCTGAAGAATAGCTCTGTCTGAACTCAAATATTTGAACCTATGTGTTAAATCTAATTTCTCTAACCTATCACACCACATATAGTGTTTTTCCCTCCATCTGGAAATCACTTATTTAGGAGAGACAGCACTACTTCACTTTTAAAATAACTTTTAAAAATTGGTATCACAAGGTTCATTTCCTTTAATTCCAAAGGAGTCCTCATTTGCAGTTTACTGTAAGAGCTTCCAAATAAGCCCTTTATTTTTTTCATCAGAAAACCAAAGCAAAGAAGATTAACCGGAAACAACAAAATAGAGAAGGCAACTTTCACCAACTTCTTGCTTTTAATAGCCAAGACATCATTTCTTTACATAATTTTCTCCCAAGTTAATACACTCATCTGAATGTTGGAAGGTAGGATTTTCAAGATAATAAAAATGATGAATGTAACTTCAAAGGAAAGATAAAAATGTTTCAAACTAATGCAACTCTTAAAGGTGGCTATTTAATTTAAAAAAAAATACTTTCATCTCTGTGACAAAAGATAATGACAGAAATAGTCTGCCAAGCATGAACTCAATCAAAACTGATGGAAATAACTTCCTTTTCCTATTGCAGACAGCTCCTATACCTTGACTGTTGCCTAAAGTTTTTCTCCACACTACAGGAAAATGAAAGTTTTTCCCTCTAACTCTTGCTATTAAGGACAACAGTTCTCCACAGGAACCAGAATAAGCAGCCCAATTAAACTCCATTTGAACACACACATGCATCCCATTAGCTCACAGCAATTCTAGTTTTTAGTTATTCATCCATCACTAATTAAAGGACTCTGCATAAGATTCTAATTTACTTGTACAGTACATCTATTTAATCAAAATTATTTTAAGCACAGTTTGATTCCACAAACTGGGTACCTACCTAGGTTTAAGTAAACAATTTTAATCTTCTCTTTTTATAATAAAGCATGTCTCCCTTAGGAACAGTCATTGAAACACAATCTCCCATGACACACAAAGTTTGCTATAAATGTTTCTACTAGTAATAGTCAACAATGGGTAGGCCTTTTCAATGCATTAATTCAAATCTAAAGAAATAACTTATAAATTCAAGCAACTGTATTAAGAATGATACACGAAAAAGTGGCCTACACTAAAATCCACCTATTTCATAACTTCACAAGACTATTTTATTAATGGTGATGTTATACACATCCTGTTGATACATGTCATAGAAGAACATACTACATATTATGTACTGATGTTCTCATATTCAGCTGTACTACCCTGATATTTCAGCTGTTGTAACAGTCTGTTTTTACAGATAACACAGAATATCCTATTTTGCTCCACCAGGAAATTTAGATTTTTTTAAGTACAAGAAATGTTTCTGAGCACTTCAAAATTACACTAGTAGCCATAAATCATACAAATAATTACAAAGTTTTAAAAAAGACAGGTTGCATTTGGATCTTTGTGGAGCACTTTGGCCTCCTAAAATAGCCTTGCTCAGTTTCAGAAAAATTAATGTAAGCAAAAAACATTGTGAAGATTCAGTTCCATTAACATTTCACAGCATGTCAGGTAATTGTGCAGGCCAGAAGGTCACTGCTACTACAGAAGGACTTGTGCCTTTGATATTCACTTAAGAGCAGTAATAACATGCTACATCCCACTGCCCTTATCTCACAGCAGTAACATCCCAAAACTGAGGAAGAACATTTCAATTTGGCCTGGACACCAGCTGCAACAGTGACGCACACAGGTGATTAAACACAAGCCATGCTACAATCCACATGTCATTCTTTTCTTATTGTATTAACACCACACATAATACTTATTAATGCAAATGGTACTAGAATATTGAGTATTGCACTATTCATGCAACATCTTCTTGAGCTAATACCAAAAAGAATACAATCATTTTCAGAGAGATTTCATTGGCCTAATCATCAATAACTGCCAGTTACCAAGTCTATAAAACAAACTCCCTGGCAATAGCCACAAAGTAAAAAAAGTAAAACAAAAAGGTACTTTGAAGCTACTAGGCCACCAAATGACCAAATGAAACCATTTTACTTCCAATCTTAGCTATACATCCCAAATTTTGTAGTCTTTGTGTGCCTCCTAAGGTAATTCCCCAGAATAATTCTGTTTCTACAAGGACTGTCACCTACTCATTCTTGGACTGCTGTACAATGAGAAGTTAAAAATGTAGCTACAAATTGAAGAGTTCCAGGGTCCAATTCCAAACAATTTGTAGTCATCTTAATCCTTCCACATAAATTTAGTGTGTCTTCTTCAGACCTCTCATAGTACTGTTTCAATTCCTGACAGTCCCTTGAGCACCAACGGGGTTCTTCTACAGCTGAGCCAGTAAAAACAAGCACATTAAGAAATCTACATATTCAGTACACATAGAACTTAAAGGATTAAGACACAGGATTTATACTTATTAAAAAAATAACCACATGCTGCTAGGTCATGCTAGCCAACCAGTAGCTAAAACAATCATTCATGTAGTAGAAAAATTCTCCAGAGGCCAGAACCCCTGTCCTTTACAGAAGGCATCTGCCATTTAATACATTAAAAGATGCTACTCAATATTCACAGGCTCAATTTTTCAAAATACTGAACACACACATCCAATTAAGTATTCTGTGATGAGGACTTGTGTAATACCAAGAACAGGTAACCTAATAAGAAAATTATATTATACCCAGGAGGCCTGGCTTGTCTTCAGATTCCAGAGAAGTGATGTTGCATTCAGCACATGACAAATCATTACTGTTCTCTTATTTCATTATTCTCATTATTCTGACTACAGCTTGATTGGAAGAAAGAAAAAAAAAGGGTACTCTGGCAATTAAGAGTTTAACTTGTTATTACACATAAAGAACTTGTGTAAGTAAGAGCATTTATTAATAGAAATATGCTGCAAATGAAGATTTTTATTATTAAAAGGAAGTCTTGTAACATATCAACTAAGCTACAGTCTCATAAATCACAAATAATATCATTGCATTTAGACACACAACTGAAAATAACCCATAAAACTTAGGATGGCAACTGAAACCTCCTATAAAAGTTTAAATAAATAGGAAGAAAAAGGGATGTAGGAAAAAAGGCACTACGAAAAAGGAAAATCTGATAAATCACATGAACAGTCACATTTTTCACCCCATATAATAGAGAAGTAAAAAAAGACAATGCATAATCAGCAGGTGTTACAAACAAAGGTTGCCACTTTTTCAGATAAATTTCCCCGTATTCAACAATCATTATATACAATATACTTGTAATCTAAAAGCCACTCTTCTGAAAACAAAAAGTATTTCTCTATTTCTTAATATGCTTACCTCCAAAATGTTGTACAGCATCTTTATTTATTTTAGAGAAAACCTCTGACTTTGACTGAAATTTTACTTTGGTAGGAACGAAAGATGAAAATAAAATTAATCTAACCAAATCAAGAGCAAGTCCTGTCATTTCATAGCATTTACATTCAAGACCTACTAAATAATGGAACCTCTTAGGCTATATCTGTCACTTCTGATTCCAATTTATCGTGTTTGATGTAAAATACTGGAGAAAGGCTGCTTTCAAATCACAACTGCATGGGGAAAAACCCTTGTCTAACCATAAGAACAACTCAAGCATGTAGACTATCAGCAGCTAATCTGGAATAAAGTCACAAAGATGGAATTTTTAAGAGTTTTTCAGGAGCATTATCATTAACAGTAACAAAAGAATAACACTGGCTGGCCCATCCCAAAAAGAATTTCACAGTTTTGAGTTGAAACGTGGAAAGGTTATTCAGACTAAGAGATCCATATGCAATATCTGGGTAGAGGAAGGTGAAGAGACAAGGACTTAATCTAGTTATTCATTTCATCTACAACAAACATAACTGGTCCAAACTACTCTATTTCTCTGTATTTTCCACTTATTCACAAAATCTGAATTGAGAAAACATATTAATATCCTCCTCCTCCCCATATCACACAACTTTGCTAAATGAAGAAATCTTCTAAGACAAAAGAAAACTTCCACCAAATACTGGTATCTTTCAATGAAGACCATTTCCATTTACACCTTGTACCTTTGACAAAAAACTCAAAAAGACATAATTTAAAGGAACCCTCTATTCATAATGCAAACAACTACAGCAAAATCTAATTGGAATCCTTCACAATATAAATTACATTTGCATCGCCTTTTGCTTCAGTTCTCCTGTGCATTAAAACTGCCAGCTCATATGCAGGCAAGACATTTAGCAACAGCCTAAATAAGAATTTATAGTTCTAGGAGACATACTCTGCTAGGAGCTTTGACACTCAGCAAAGATAACACACATATGTAGCCCAGCTTGTTTCAAAGCAGAAGGGACTGGACTGAAAACGCAGATCTATTTGCAGATCAAAATAACCTGCTGTTTCTTCAAAGCCACTTATAAATCAGCATACTTGGGAAAACCTATACATATCTCAAGAGCTGCAATCTTCTACTTGTCAGCTTTTTGGACTAAAAGCATCCTTGAACAGCACCTGAAAGGTCAGAATGCAATATGACCAAAGTCCTTACCTGCAAGTCTGTCTTCAACCATTTGGAGTCAAACCTTGCTTGAGCAGACAGACAAAAAGAATCAGAAGACATGTTTCCTTCTTCAGCCTTCTCTCCAGGCTGGCTGAGCAGCCCAACCTGCTACAGAATGAGCGGAGAGAAGGAAAAAATAAAAAAAAAGGACAATCTAGCACATGAAGTAAACCACACAAGGTTATTTTTGTTCAGACTAGGACGACTTCCACTTGATCTTCAAAAATATATCACGAAGAAGGACCTCGCTCGCTCACATCCCCCGAATTCGCACGGGGAGAGGAACACGCATCAGGAATACTACCTGAACCCAGAAAAAAGCCTGCACATCCCCTCCCTATCACACCCGTGGGAAGGAAGCCTCCCTTCTGCTGCACTGAGCCACACCAAAGGCCTGAACGCTGCCCCTCAGCCCCGCAAGTGGTGCATGAAATAAATAATTGATCGCAGATTACGCAAGCCGCAGGCCAACATAAAGCGATTATCAGGGTCACCCGCACCCCCTCCTCCCCGAGGCGGGGGCTCCCCCTCTCCCGAGCATCCCACCCCCGCGCTCCCGCCCCGCTGTCACCGCCCTGACGGCGCCCACCCGCCGGGCAGCCCGGGGCCGGCCCGGGGGCGCGGGGAGCGTGGGCAGAGCCAGAGCCGGAGCCCCGCCCGGGCAGGGGGCGCCGCGGGGGCCGGCCCTGCCCTGCCCTGCCCCGCCTGCCCCTCCCGCGGCGCCCCCGGGATGCGGAGCGGAGGCCGCGCTCCCCCCGCCGCCCCACGGCGCTGCCGCCCCTGCCTCCCGCCGCCCCCGAGCCCGCCGGGGCTCCCACACTCACCGAGCAGCCGCAGCAGCGACGGCGGCTCCGGCTCCCGCTGCACCGCCGCCCGCTCGGCCCCGGGTAATCCTCGCCCCTCCTTCCCTCGCCCGCCCACCCCCCACCCCTCCGCCGGCGGAGCCGCCGGCCGATCCCTCCCTCGCTCCGCCGCTACTGGAGACGGGCAAAGCTCGGCCCCCCGTACGCCAGCGGAGCTCCCTGCCAATGGGGAGAGCGGCGGGAGGCGGGACATCCTGTCCCGCAGCGGGGCGGGCAGCGCCGCGGGCAGGCGGGCGGAGCCGCGCCGGCAGTAACGGGCATCCGAGCATCCTTACCGCCGGGATGTAGAGATTAAAGTTAAAAAAAACGAAAAGGGTTGTTTAAGTCATTGAAGGGCCATCTGCAAACTGTGCTGTTGATTTCTTAATAAAGTAGCTTTTAAGTGTTTCAGATGAGAAAGGTTAGTAATGAGTAGCTCGGAGGCAAACAGAATCTCAGAGTGGGAAAGGTTGGAAGGGACCACCCTGGGGCATCTGGTGCAGCCTCCCTGCTCAGGCAGGGCCATCCTGGAGCACGGGCTCAGCACGCTGTGTCTCTCTGGAGACATCCGGAGCCCACCTTGCTGCGTTCCTGTGCAGCCTGCTCTAGGTGACCCTGCCTTGGCAGAGGGGTTGGACTGGATGACCTCCAAAGGCTTTGCCAACCCTAATAATACTGTGACTCTGATTGTCCTCATGCTTCTTGAATATCTCCAACGAACGGGACTCCACAACCCCTCTGCACAATCTGTTCCAGTGCAAGGTCAGTCACATGCTAAAGAAACTCATATTCAGCTGGACCTTCCTGTGCATCAATTTCTGCCCATTGCTGGTCGTGTAAGTAAAGACCAATGCAAAGAAGACATCAGTAACTCTGCCTCCTCTGCATCTTCTGTAACCAGGGAAGGAACAGAGGCTGGGAACAGTGAAGTGACACCACTACACATGAAGGAATAAGGATGCTGGGGAATAAAGTGTGAACTTGCTAATGGCAGGCAATGACAGGAGTCTGGAGGCAACTATGACTGATTGCTCAAGGGAAAAGCTGCTCTGAGGCAAATAATCATCCTTCAGCATAAGTTTGTTGGGGATGTATATTACTAGTTTGAAATTCAAATAAACCAAAAGTCAAGTTTCTCACAATACTTAGACTCCTGTTCCCTGGCAGCTAAGGAATTAGGAATGTAGAGCAAGACTTGGCAGATGGGACTATTATTGGCTTTGGCCAGCATGAAGCCACAGACTGAATGTCAATGAAATGCTAACAGAACTGAGACCATTTGCTGGCATTTAGGCAAAGGTACACAACATTTAGTTGTAGTTATTATGTAAGAAGCATTGTAATAAAACAGGGAATTTTATTCTCCAGGCTTCTTTTCAAAGTAAAATATGAAACCATGACCTAACTGGTTAGTGTGTCATTTATCACAGACCTCTCTTGAATCAAGATGTAGTAGGCACTTGAAGCAAAACACTCTACAAAACTTCTAAAATGCCTCAAAATTTATATGAAAATATAGAAATACTCCATTTCCCCATGTTACTCATAGAAATTTTAAAATATAAGCCTTCAAAACCAAAAGTAGTTTCCTTTGAAAAACCTTCCCAAATGCCTACAATGTTAGTGCAGCAGGATGGGAAATACTTTACTCTTGTCTTACCTGGCAGACTGAAAATGTAAGAGAGTAGTCATATTGACATAATTCAGAAAGGGATAAAAAACTGCTTTGAAAGATAAGGATTAAGGGACAGACAAATAAAGCGGATGTCATCGTCTGAGTTTAATATAGGTCACCCAGCCAGGACAGCAACACTGATGAATTATTCTTTAAAGAATGAAGGGACACCTCTAAATCAATCACCCTTGAAATCCACCATCCTTATGGCGGATTTCAACTTGCCAGATGTTAACAGGGTTAACACAGCTGGTACAAGCAGGCCCAGAAGTTTCCTAAAACACCCAGCCAATAACTTCTTGATACAGATGTTAAGGCAGCTGACTAGGAAGGGTGCCCTCCTTGATTTTTCAGTTTGCTAACTGAGAGGGTGTCAGGATGAGGTGGTGATTTATGACTGTATTTGCCACAACAGTCCCAAAGCAACTCAGTTTAAATTCTCTGTTGGCAAGAGGCAAAGTGCCATCAAAACTTCACCTCTGGATATGAGGAGAGCAGACTTCAGGCTGCTCAGGGAACTAGTTAGCATGGTCCCCTGTGAAAATGCTTTTGAAGGCACCGGAGCCCATCAGTGTTATCCCAATTTTCAAGCAGGGCAAGAGGGATAGCCCTGGTAACTCCAGGCCCATCAGTTTCATTGCTGTGCCGGCTCATCATTCAGATGGATAAACACATGCAATGGGTGAGCAACTGGCTCATGGGTCAGACACAAAGGGTTATAGTAAGTGGTGTTACATCAGGCTGGTGACCTGGCACTAGTGCAGTTTGGTAGGGCTCCATTTTAGGGTCAGTGCTCTTCAATATTTTCATAAATTACTTTGGATACTAAATAAGTTTGCCAGTGATACTAATTGGAAGGAGTTGTGGACTCCCCCAAAACCAGAGAGACCTTGCAGAGATATCTTGACAGATCAGAGGGCTGGGCAATGAGTTTCAGCAAGGACAAGTGCCAGATTCTACACCTGAGATGGGGCATCCCTGGATGTGCATCCCAACTGAGGAACGAGGTGCTGGAGAGCAGCAGAAGATCTGTGGGTCCTGGTTGATGGCAAGTTGAACATGAGTCAGCAGTGCCCTGGCAGCCAGGATGGCCAGCCATGCCCTGGGGTGCATCAGGCACATCATGGCCAGCTGGGCAAGGGAGGGAATTGTCCTGCTCTTCTCTGCACTGGGACAGCCTCACCTTAAATATTGTGTGCAGTTTTGGGCACTGCAATATAGAAAAGATGTCAAGCTCTTAGAGAGTGTCCAAAGGAGGGACACAACGATAGTGAAGGACCTTGAAGGGAAGTTGTATGAGTAGGACCTGAGGTCACTTTGTCTGTTTAGCTAGGAGAAGAGGAGACTGAGGGGTGACCCCATCACAGCATACAACTCCCTCGTGAGAGAAAGAGGAGGGGCAGACACAGCTCTTTGTGTTGGCTAGTGACAAGACCCAATGAAATGGCCTGAAGTTGCCAGGGGAGGCTTATGCTGGCTACTAAGAAAGTGATTTTCACCCAGAGGGTGGTTGGGCAACAGAACAGGCTTCCCAGGAAAGTGGTCACAGCACCAGCCTGACAGAGTTCAAGAAGCATTTGGACAACATTCTCAGGAATATGGTGTGATTCTTGGAAGTGTCCTATGCAGGGCCAGGAGTCGGACTCGATGCATGTGGGTCCCTTCCAAGTCAGGATATTTTTATGATTCTATATTTTATGTATGGAGCCCAATCTAAAAGGAATTATAAAAACTTGCTTGAAACCACAGTGCCCACTGCTTGTTCCTACTGCTTGTTTAAATGATTTGCAAGTCATATCTAAATAACATAATTTGTATATGCAACATTCACTGCTACTTTTGGTTTGGCTTTTCGAGATTATCGTCTTTAGACAGTCTACATTGATGTCCAGAAGTTTTCTTTTATTAAATAAAAAATTGCAATAGCCTTTACTGTAGCTCCTGATGTGAAGAATTTGAAAAATGCTCAATGATCCAATTTGTTAGATTTGAATCACTGGTCCAATTAGCAGGTACACACTCACTTCAACAAAAATTGTATTTGGGTGCAGTAACCATGGAAATTCAAAGCCAGAGATACTTATGAAGAATTTATGGGTTATTTTGTATACCCAGATTTAGACTTCACTTCTGATGAACATTTTTTTCCATTTGAAATGCACTATAATAGCATGGGGCAATATCAAATGGCATTCTCAATTATAAAAATATGCACCCGCCACATTTTCCAGACAGTAAGTATGTCTGGTACAACTACATGAATAATTAATTTGATAACATTATTAAAAACAATTTTATTTTTCAAATAATCAGAAAATTTGAAGTCTCAGAAGCCTGAAGTTTGACTTTATACAGAGCATTTGCAGTATTAAGACCACCAATAGCTGTTATTCTGATGTTATTTACATAGCAATGGCGAGCTGTATCACTTTAGACTGGCCAACATAATGAAGATCTGACAGACTTCAGAAGGCAAGTTCAAAAGAAAGTGTTGAAATGTTACCAGTCTAAGCCTTGTGTTTCACTCTCCTGATGCATATTTCCATCTTAAAGCAGGGTTATATGATCCTGCAAATCAGTTCTCCAGGCATCATTCTTAGTGCTGCAGCTTGCTCAAAAATTGAGGCAATTGCATTCTCAAATAACGAAATGCAAAACCATAAGAGCCAATGAACAAATGGTGAGAGCAATTTTTACTTTTTTTTTTTTCATGAAGAGGGACAAAAATAAGCAAGTATGTGTTTACTTAAAAAGAGCATCTAGTCCTACCTGCAGGTCTTCTCAGTGTCAGCATGAAATCTTTTCTAATTAATAATAATTTTAAATGTGTGCGCTCTAGGGAATCCATTCTAGTGATAACAGCAGTGGAATATGGGGTGGTTTTGTCTCTCATTAGTGAATATCAAGAAGTGTTATGCATGTGAATGGGACACAAAACCATCTCTGTAAGAGCAGTGCCTAGCTCCTCACTGCGAGACAATGCCTGTTTTGTTTGTCATTTTTTTTGTCAAGAGCCATTTGTGTTGAGCTGTCCCACTGAGTTTGGAAGCCTTTGTGTATTATTACACACAAAACACAAAATCCAGTCCACTTCAGGCTTAAAACAAGTCCCAGAGAATTCCCTGCCTTACTTCTGAAGTATGGAGGCTTTCCCAAAGAAAGGGGAAAATTTCTACAATTAGCCTTTATTTTTTCAGTACTCTCTGAACTGAGCAGTTGGCCAAAATTTCAGTTTTATACAATTAAAAGCTCATGGTAAGGCCCATTGTTTCTTTACTGTGTTATTTGCAAAGAATGCCCTCAGTTCAAATTGGTCAATACATGTTATTATGCCACACCAGTGCTTTCTACAGGGAGAAAACAGAACAGTAAGGATACAAGAGGATTCTCCTCCTTTCCCATATTCACTAATATTTCTAAACAGTCACAATAGCACTTTCTACTAACCATTTTCATTACTGAATAAATATTATTTACATAAGTAAAAGAATAACCAAACAAAGGAAGCAGCTTCCATGTTCAGAAACCCAAGCCTCCTGCAATCAGTATACTGTCTTTCCTCACACTCCTCAGAACAATGAAACAAGATCTTCCATCTGTGGGCATGGATTTCTGTCCCTTTCTCATTTTCAGCAGTAACAGCCCTGCTACATCTCTTCCATTTGTCTAATGGATCTCCCTTCCAACCTATATCCTTTGCATTATTACTTCCAAGGTGATTTCACTCCTACCTTTACTAGGCAGTCATGTAAGTTCTAGTGTGGAAACTGTGTTGTTTCTCCATTGAACAGAACTAGGTTAACCCTTCCCTGTCTTTTATTATTCCAGTTCAAAATGACAAATATTGCTTACAGTCAAAATTTTAACAAGTTCTTCTCCTGTGACAACTTTTCTTTGTGAGAACACTGTTGTGTGAATCACAGTATACTGCACAGCTGACACAGCTCAGTTGCAGAGGTGGTGTTGGAAAAGCAATTCACAGTACAGAGGAGTGGGAAAAAAAAGAAAAAGGAAAACTGTGACAGTAAAGGCACAATTTCCACAGGTAGCTAATTAGAATTCATTGTTAATTACATTTTGCATAGTTAATTATTTTTAATATTCTAGTGAATCCTGTCCTTGTTAAAGCATGCAGTAACATTTTCCTCAGCTTCATTAAGCTCAGAAATTCAGCCTGGTATAACCTTCCTCATCCATACAGCCTCACTCACACAATGCTAACCATGATAGTTTTCAGTCTTCCAGAAAAACACAGGCCCAGAAGCTTGCTTTCCAGGTTACGTCTTCCATTAGAGAAGAACAGTTGTTTTTCTTCCCCCAGGCCAGACCCAGTGTTTCTATCAGGAAGTCTCTTGCTTTACAGCCCAAACCAGTCTGATCAGATTTCATCCTACATCTCTAAATGCATCAACAGCAATGAATTCTCTGTGGCTCTTCTTGTTATTTCTTTAAATTATCAATTCAAAATAATCACTCCATAAAATATTTGAGATGCATGCTGTTCTCTGACTTGCAAAGTAGCTTTGGAAATGCCAGCTTGAGTATGCCCACTAGACAGATCTTCATAAGACTTTGGAAGCATACATCACACATCTGTAATAGATATCTGAATATCACACAGATATTCAGATATCTATTACAGATCTGTTGAAATTAAAAACATTTGACATACAGTAATGGATATGTCAGCAATTCAGATGGAAAAAAAAATATATATATTCCAAATACTAAAAAATAGCATCCTCCATATACTAGAAAATAGCAATTTCCATAGGCTGTCTATCATTTTCAAATTAAATACAATTCTCAACTGAGAGCCAAGAAGAAAATGCTTGCATTTAAAAGGCCTTTTCAATTACAAGAACATTCTCTATAAGGTTAGGTAATAATGCCATCTAAAGATTTATTATAGTGCTAAAGTATATTCATAAAACTGTTCAGCTACAAACACTAGATTTGCAAACTGGTCAAGATGTAATTTAAAAATCCCCCCAAACAACAAGGAAACACTAAGGGTGGTAAAAATCAACATGGTATTACACTGAAAATTGAAATCTATCATTGTTATACTAACCTATCTCTTGAGGGCAGAATTGTCCTAATACCATGGAAATACATTATCAGTATTCAAATTTGCAAATTAACCCTTCAATGGCCAAGGCAACACAAGTGCTTCACAATCATTTAAAATGATGGAGGGATGTTCAGTAGGCACTTTCGGCAGCAAAACCATTTTGAATTTTGAGTTTAAACACAAATGTTGCAACTTTTTCCTAATTCATTAGGCAAAGCTAGGTCGTTGCAGAAAACTTAGAACAAAAATGAAAGTTATTTGCCAAAATGAGAAAAAGCATTACATCTATTTGATCTCAAAAATAAAAAAATCTCATGTCCTTTATTTAGGGTGGGTGGCTGCAGCAGAAGGAAATTTTACTAGATAGAGATGAGAACAGTAACCTTTAGCCAATAATCAGTGCATAAGGAAAATCTCCCAGTACATGAGAAGGAAGTGGGATGCTAATTTTACTTCTTCCCATTTAGAAGCTACTGAGTATTGTATTTCTCCTAATGCCTGGAAGGTGGCCAAGACTACTTTAGCTTTTATACATTGCTCAATATATAGGGAAATCCTTTGTGAATGTTGATAGGGAACCTTTACTCATTTAAGCAGGAAAGGAAGTGGTATTTCTATAAAGGATTTGTTAACCTAGAGCCATATGGTATCCTCTCATACCAAAATGCTTCATAAGGAAAAAAGAACAGATTTACTTTAAAACAAGAAAATGTTAGGACAAGTTCATCTTTTGCCATGGATTGTCCTGGCTACAGGATGTTGGGAGGGGCACCAGCAGTGGAATAGAAAGGTGAGGGGCAGGTGGGTCAAAACACAACCCTGGGTATAATGGCCAGGGTGGGGGAGGAGGGAAGAAAATAAAGACAAATTGTTAGGTCTGTCCTTTAATATTTTAAATAAATCCAAGCCCAAGATAACATCAGGCTACTCATCTTAATGAATCAGGCAAGTGTCCACAGCTCTGATTACAGAGAGGTGTAAAAACTGTTGTGGAGAATCTGTGCTGGGCTTCTCCAGCATGCCCTTTCATAAACAGAGTTTCTAGCAGCTCTTCTGTTTTACCAACCTCACATATTACAATTTCAGGAACTTGTTTTATCCTCAAGGGAGAAAGGCATGATATTTCAGATATGTTGATAATGTAAATTGCACCATAAAGTTTGGGGTTGGGATGCCAACAATGTTAGTGATCTAAAATTAAATGAGCTCAAACAGGAAGGAAAACAATCTACTGGGACAATGTGTGCTTCAGCTTGTTCCAGTACTAGGTCTTCTATGGATACGTTGGCTGCAAGCACAATAAACTGTTGCAACCAACAGCATTTGCACCTGTTGTCTTTTCTGCTTTCAGTACAGAAGTATTTACACCACTGAACACTGCACAGGACCTGGGCCCATTATTAATGCTTTCTTCAGAGCCATAGTTTTGCATGCCCTTTCAACCAGATCAGAGATTTGTCCCTGACACATCATTTCAACATTTTTTGAACAGTTTTTTGAAAAATCAGACTTCTAATAACATGCCAGTTATTAGTATTTTTGAAAAATCAGACTTCTATTATCTTTTCTGCCTTATTCATATTCCTTTGAAGAAAATTAGAGCCTGGCAAACTGCTGCTATGAATCTTCTCATCCGTATCAATTTCAAATTACTGCACTATTTGCAGACAATATAGAAGATTCCAACAAACATTTATGAAAACTTTGCTTTAAGGTTGACTGAATGCTCCTCTGTGATAGCCATGCTGTGGGAGGACTCCTGCTTTATCATAAAACTCAGAACCCTTCCTCTACAGCTTCCCTGCCACTCACACAAATGACCCCAGTAATTGTGTGCACTTCTGGCTCTGTACACATATGCATTTCAAAACACCAAATACTCATCTTCCACCACCTGAAGAGTCTGATTCCTGCTCCTACTTCTTTCCAGAGGGACTCCATCTTTCACCATAATCCATTAAAGAGTGATTTTCAGATTTTTTTCCTTTATCACTCATACAATGAACCCTTTCCATTACTGATGGCATTTTAAATTCTTTTCAGTTGCCTGACAATTTGCTTTTGTCTTTGATACTATTATTTATTACCACAGCATCAAGAGAACCTGAGAAAATTAAAACTGGCTTTGAAGGTAACCTACTGCATTTGAAAGCAAAGCCAAAAGGTAAATCTTGTTTTACAGCCTGTCACATTAATATTGAAATAGTTCTGATTCTGGTATTAGTGATGTTTGTTAATATCTTACTAATTTACAATATGTCATAGGTAAAAAGATCACTTTACTTTTATGAGTTACTCAAATTGTGACCATCTTCCTTCCTGTTTTCAGGAAAAACAGCTGAAATCCCATCTGAAATATGCAGTTGTATTTTCTTCTTGTCTGAGAAATACAACTACAGACACAAAGTTTGACCCGGAGTAAACCAGTCAGAACTGATTTACATGGGTCTAAACTAGATATAATTGGAGGTATGCCACTAAGATTATGCACATAAAGTACAGAAATATCAGATATAATACTCCAGAAGCATATAATTTTATTATAATCAGTGCCCATCAATTCTCCTCCCACATACACTCTAATGTACAGGTAGGATTGATTTTTGCTAGCATTATCCATTCTGAGATAGTCCTTTGGACTACTTCCAGTGTCAGTGACCAGGGATAGACACCTCAAATGTAATTCATTCTACCCCAAAGTGAGATGGAGGAATTGAGAAGTACAGGCATCTTTCTGCTCACTACACAAGAAAGACAGTGAAGTGCAATCTGAAGCAAGATTGTAAGGCTGGAAGAATGGACATATACAGATGGTGCTCAGAGTAAATTCTTGTCATGGTTCTTTCTGTGACATTTAAGAAAAAATTGGAATATTTTTCTCTTTTTTTTAATTAAGAAGAGAGGTCACAGGACTCTCATCTCATTTCTAAAATCAATTCTGATAATAAGTTAAATGCAGTCACTCCAGTTATGTTAGTCCTGTTACATTACATTACAGCTGGCTTACTACCAGGAAATTACAAACTAGATTTGGTTAGCAGTTCATGTGTTAACTGTAAAGTTCTCTATTCAGAAAATGCTAGATCAAAATTGTCATTACAGCTTCTCTTCGCTATCAGAATACTTTTTAGCAGAGTATTATGATGGCCAAATTTAAATCAAATTTATTAGCCTTAGTCACCTCAACAAAAATATCACTACAAACACAATGCTTCTTGTCATATTAACAAGCTATGATGATGTATTTCTCATGTACATAATAATTAGGAAAATAGTTTAATTCCAAAATATAAGATGACCATATATTTAACAAAACAGTTAATCTACTTAGGGACTTGGTAAGCCAAAAAACATATCCTTTAATAGAATATGAAGATATTTTATGTTATTCTAAAGTTGGAAGGGATGCATAAAGATAATTCCAACTCGCTGCTTCTCACAAGATTACCTAACACTTAGCCATATGACTTCTTGGACCCTGACAGGCTTGGTGCCATCAGCACACCCCTGGGGATCTGGGCATTCCAGTGGACAACCACTTGTGGTGAGCCTCCAGTGAAGAACATTTTCCTGGTATCCAACCTAAACCTCCCCTGAGAGCGCTTCATTCCATTTCCTTGTGTGCTGTCACTGGTCACCAGAGAGACTCACACCCATCCCTCTGCTGCCCCAATGTCATCTCTTGTCTGAGACCTGCAAGCCAACATGAGTTTCACTAGGAGATGCTTTTTATTGAAGACTCTTCTACAGTGAGATTTTTCTCTAATGCTCCAGCCCTGAGGAAGAGCTCCAGAAAACCTATTTTTTGAAAATTACTTTAGAATATTAATTTAGGCGGTATGGTCTATTTTTATTGTTCACTAACTGGTTAATTAATAGTAATTTGCTTGTATCCTTCCTTTTGGGTACCAAATACAGGAGTTATTCAGAGCACAGTCCAAAAGAAGTTCAGGCAGTTTCTCCACCACTTATTGCAGTTATGTCACAAGAACACTTCACTGAGTAGATGAGAGAGCACTCTGCTATCATAGAGTGAAATGGAAACAAAAGGGAGGAGCTAAAAGGGCCTCCCCATAAAAATATTATTGCACATCAGCCCACTCATGCCATAATTTTTCACTTTTTACCAATTGTTCACAGTATTAAATACAATGCTGAGGTAACAGCCTCACTACTATGTCAATCCCCTGCCGATAAGCAGAGTAATGTAGGAGATGCTGAAACGTACATGGCTGTATGTATGCTGGAAGATTTTCCATATGCTAAGAAATCAGTGTAAGTTTTAATTATCTTCAACACTTTGGAAAACATAAGTTACGTCTGATTTTAGCATCTTTTGCTGTTCTGTGGAAGAGTTTCACAAAGTCTTAGCTGTAAATTATCTTCCCTGACAAAGTCCAGCAGGGGCAAAAGTAGACAATGCCTTGGTTCTTTATAAGATAAGCAACAAACAGATCTCCAACTACTTTACATAGCTGTCATAAGTGGCTTTGTGGGTGATGCTTTGAATGCTCAGAACTACATAAGGACAGAAGTTTTGCATTCATGCAAACTGCTCTCATTTCAGTAGCTAACATGGCACTAACTCCTCTGCATGTAACAAAGGCTTGCTGGCTGCTGGCTCTGGTCAAGTGGCATTGCAGTAGCAATGAGGACATCCAATACAGCTTTAATATTTCACTACTCTAATTCAAAAACTAAATCAGTCATAGTGCTTTTACAGCTGCTTGGATGTTTTGTAGATTAATCATCACATAGACAGACAGCTTTGATGGACTGACTCTAAGTGATGCTTTGCCTTACTTCATTGGTATATAGTACCCGCTATTAAATCTATATGGCACTCTTGCTAACTTAGTTTAGCTGGAAAGAGCAACTACTGGGCTAAATAAAGTTAAAGGTTGAACCTTAAAGCATTAAAAAAGGTTTGGATGTACTAGAATTAGTGACATGTTAATTGCTACTGTCCATTTTGATGGACAATAGCAATTAACATGTCACTAATTCTAGTACATCCAAAATATTATTGCAACAAAGTAAAGAATGATAATAATGGGAAAAGTGCAAAATAAATAGCCCTGTAAATGAAAATTACTTTGCATGTATTAATTGAGCTTTGCTGTTCATCTTTTCAGAGTCTTGTTTCAATATTGTGCTGGTGATACAGAGTAAATATGATTTTGCACTGTAAGACATTTTTGCCTGTTATGCAAATATTACATTCAAATTTAGCTCTTGGGAGCATCCCATGTATTTTCTTAACACATCCATCCTGGACATGAGAAGAAATGAAAAATGGTCTCCAGTTAGTCTTCATTAACAACCCAACTGGTAACTAAAATAACAAACAATCCATTTGTTCAGTGATCAGCACCTTTTGTAATGAAGGCATCTTGCAGAGCCATCTTCAGTATTAAAAAAAATTAATACTCTAACTAAAGATTGCAACCCTTGAGTAGTCCTGATTTTCCACAAGACTATTAGAAAGCCATACAGACCACACAAGTTCTATTTTCATCACTATAATGTATAGATATTTGTTATGGACATCAATAAAAATGTATCAACCAATTTTTCGTTCAATTTTTTGTATTTGGCACTATTCTGGACTAATATTTTATTCCCAGAGTTCTCCAATTTTGAAATATATGCAAAAGCCAGTGTATTACCAGAGAGCACCAACAAGGCTAAGTACAGAAGAGATTGTATGGAAGAGAAAGTACTTGGATGAGATGTTATAGTCTCAAAAGTCATATCATTCAAACTCTGCAAACATTTTCTGTCCTACAGCAATGCTATGTCATGGATAAGTCTGGAAAAATTTTATTGTTGCTTCTTTTGATTAGAACTTCTCATAAATTACTTCATTTGCTAAAAATATTCACCAGGGTTTACAGTATGCTGCACAAGCAGGTGAATGACCTCCAGAGTACTTTGCAAGAAAACAACTACAAATTTCTGAGTGGCAGCAACCAAATGGCTGCTGCTGAGACCACCTCTGGACTGCCAAAATTTTAAGCAAAGCCTATAATCTCAGTGTGTAAAAAAACATTTCAAGAAAAACCTCAGACTATCTCAATGAACTTGAAAATCCCTTCCTCTTTGGTTCTAGAACAGGTTTATTTGAGTTCAGAATCAATGTCTGGGAGAAGAGCCAGATATTTATGCAGCCGTTGCATTTGAAACTGTACAACAATTAGGTTTAACAGTTTTGCGTATTTTGGAACTCATCCACTTCACAATGGTGACATTGTAGAGATCAAGGACAGGAGAGGGTGGTTTTTACCCACCGTGACATTACTGGAGAGAAGAAACATTTTAGGAGCTGCAGCACTGGCTGCATGCCTTACAGATAAACAGATTTTTATTGCCAGTACTCTACCCTCATATTTAGAGGTGGAATTACACTGCATCAGTTTTTAAAAAATTGCACTGACTAAATATACATTGCAAAACACCTGTTAATTTCTAGAATACTTTGAATGAAACAAAGAAATTCCTTCTGTAATTACCAAGGAATTACAGTCCTTATTATCAAGAAGGTAAGAGGTATGGTGACTAGAACCCCTAGTAAGTGGTTAATAATTCAGTGTCTGCCTTTACAAGAGGCCTTCCACCTCTCCATGAAAAAAGAGCAGCTGAAGTGCTAACCTTGTGGTTTTTTTATTAGAAAGGGTCACAGCATAAATTTCCTGGAGTTCAAGAATAGCCATTTTTGCCTCTCTGTCCAAGGCCTGCTTATACAATTTAAGGGAGGCTGGATAGGCCCAAGCCCTGGCTCAGAGACTGTGTCACATGCTGCATGTGAATGTGTTCAGAGCAAGGACCCAATGGCCTGGAGCACGGCCAGCAGGCTGAATAAATGTCACCTGAAAGCAGCCTGGGAGACACATTCTGGGGTCTGAGTGCTCATTCACACAGGGGGAGAGGCTTGGGGGCAGTGACCTTCACTGCAGGACGGGCAGGAGGGAGAAATGCTTGCCAGCATTTCAGGCCAGAACACTGGGAGCTGAGATCAAGTGACTCAGGTGCTCCAGTTCATGAGAGCAAAGCTACTGAAAACAGTGGAGTGGGAAGGAACAACATGAAACAAGAAATGGCAATAACTACAGACCGTAGAACCAGAAAAGTTCTAAGCAGAAAAGTCTAATGTTGCAGATTGTAAAACTGCATCATTAAAACACTTCAGGGCAACTAAGGATCAGAAGGAGACTGTGGCTGTAATTATTGTACTACCCATTTGCAGAGGTGAACAAGAAAAAACTGGCAAGATACAAGGGTTCCTCTTCACTGAATATTTTCTGATCAATTCCCACAGTTTTACACTGTTACCTTCCACATCTTAAATTAGTCTAACTTCTATGATTATATCATGCATACAACTGTAAACCTTAATTTCAGAATTATTACATCATCAGTTCATTTTTTTCAACATAGCATTGATTGTAAAACTTTATGCTTTCAGGATCAAAAGCAATTGGCATAAAATATGTACCTAGTCTAGATATGAAGCCATCTGGAATCAAATATGCATCAGGGGCTGAGTATATCCAGTCAAACCACTTCCCAGGGGTTTGACTGCTTGGGCCCCAGGCTGTGCAGCTGTCCAGCCTTGAACCAGAACTGTAAGAAGCCTCATTGGTGGGACAATTCTTTTCTCTAGAGATGCTTTCAAGGTGACACCCCTGTCCTTGGTCTCTGCCTAAGCTACATGGCAGCTCTACCAAACCTAGTGTTTACCAGTGATCCAGACTCTGACTTGCTGTCTTGATTTCCAGACCTGATTCATCATTTCAGTCTTGTACAGTGATCTGGGCTGTTGGATGAGCCTGGTTACCCTCACCCCTTGTCACTGCCCCTACGTGCCCTGCTGCCACAGCTCTCTCCCTTCCTTTGCTGGGCAGCTCACGGTTGGACCAGATCTTCCGTTACTTCCCTTGGGAGTTCTCTCCAGCAGGTCATCTCCTCCACAAAACAAAATCAAAGAAATAAATCTTTTTAAACCACTAACTACTTATTCTTGCTGGTTTTCCCATAGAACTGAAGAACATCAATGCCTCCTTACCATAAGGAAGGGATTACATGTTTTGATCAAATCACTGTTTGATTTCCCATAGGGATGTAAAGGAAGCTCTTGAAGTTGTTCAGTCTCAGACATTTCCTTTTATCTCTCAAATAATTTACAAGCCCTTTTCTACATTATTGGCTTTTCAACATGCTTATGAAACATTATGAGCAGAGCAGCATCTCCTATTTCTTTATGTTACATAAAGCACATCATACAGAGATCCTGTTCTGTGTCACATTGCCTATTTCTGGAAGTCCTCTTAGCTCTGCCGTATCAAGATTGCACATTCAGATGCTTGTTCACTGAGGTGCTCCATCCTACTCACAGCAAACTGCTTCTGACAATGCACTTACCCTTCCTCTTCTTTCTCAGCTCCCAGATCCTTCATTGCCTCTTTTTTGTTCTTGGGTCAAATTTGATGAAACCTCAATTATGCAACAGTGTGGGGTTCTCTGCCCCATGAGAGCAGGGCACTTGTGCTGTCCTTCTGCATGGCAAATGGTCAGAACAGCAGGGTTGCTTTAAGGTGGTGAAGAATTGGTGAGGCTGGTTGGGAAAACAAGCCTTGTCATAAATCTGGTTTGTTGAGAAGATAAAGATGCACACAAAGACACTCTGATAAAGGTCAGAGGGCCCTACTGCTGCCTCAGTACATAGAGGAAGAGGATCAAAGTGTTTATTCTACCTCTTTTTTCGACTATAAATTTTGACCAAAAGTACCTGAGACCCTCATTAAGCTACATTAACATATTAACTTACCTCTTGAGATGCAAGTGAAAGAGAACATGGGACGTGTAACGCACATATGACCAAATAATACGTGATTGTTCTATCCTACTGGGACAGACCAAAAATTATCATATAAAAGGGGAGCTTCAGGTAGGAAGAGTTGAAGGGGAAAAACATCTTTGCCTGCTCAAGGTCAGTCAACAGACCATGTCTCTCCTCTTCTCCCAGAGGGAAGCCTTTGCATGAGCTTTGCACCTCCATCTGCATTGAAACACAGCTGGGAATATTAATTTATAAATATATAGCATGATTATATAATCTATAGCATGATTAGAGCTTACTAATCTTTCTATGGCAACACATATGAACACTGTAGTTGGTGCATTTACCACTCACTAGCCTGAACTTGCTTGCCTGATGCTTCAATAAATTTATGAATCTGCAACATTCCTAGTTCTTACTGAATTGATCAGACCTTCAGTAATGCTACAGTAGTTTTTTTCCCCTGTAATTTGCCAAACATCAACGTAAATCCAACACACCTAGTTATCCAAAAACGGGTAGATAAGACATCCTAAGGCCAGAGAAACATTAACATCTCATTCTTCCTATAATTTCCAAAGTGTTTCCAGATGTATTTCTATAACCAATGCAGAGATTGTCTCAAATAACTTTGTGAGAATTAACTTAGTGTTGTCACTATATTACAAAGGTTCCATATTGTTGTCTCCTTACTGCTAGAGCTTCATACCTCCTTGATGTTTCTCACAGACAGCTCCTTTAGGCACTGACTCTTCCTTATCCTCACAGCAGCCAATTGACTCCAGTTTCCCCTCCCAACCAACCAATCCACTCTTTTATAGCACTCTTCTTATTAGCTACAGCTGTGGCCTGTTAAAGTCAGGCCTGTTCTTACTCTCTAATAATTGGCTCAGCTGCAACTCCTTAGGGGTAAGATTACTTTCTGTACTACCTTTATTTTTCTTATATTATATCCCCCTGCAACTTAGACCTGCTAATTCCAGAAAATTCATGGAAAGGTGATTCTGAAGGAATCATAATTGTACATCTTTTGACTTCTGGAAGAAAAGAACAGAGATTTCAATGGTACCATGAGGTCAGAGGCACACTGAGGGATACACACAGCTATTGAATGAACCGCTCACATAGGTTCTATGGAATTGACATACAGGAATTTAAGTCTGCAGCCCCAAAGGGCTGACCTTATGAAACCTGTAAGACAATTCAGATAACCATTATACACCTAGGTCTGCACCACTGACAGGTTGGCACTACAAGGTTTGGGCACAAAGTCTTCAAAAGTTATAGGCAGGAGACTTCCAGAGCATGTCCTCCCTTTCCTACACACATTATGGCCTTTTTACACAAGGATAACTTGTGAAGTATGCTACACAGGAGATAGTGGGACAGCTCTGAAGAGTTTCTTCTTCTTTGTGTCAGAGAGGATGGAAATGGTACTGCTGCACCAGCCCCCCATCCATGGCACAGCAGGAAAGTACCTTACATACTGGATAGAGACAGGGCTAATAGAGTTATCTAAACTCATTGCCCAATTTGGCTTAGAGTTTTTGGTTTCAATCATAATGAAAAATCATTGAAATTTTTCTTTAAAATAAAGAAGTTCAGCCTATTTCTCTCAACCATCATCTTTCCACAATCCCTTCCACTTTGTCAAAACATCCACACAATTATCCTTCAGACTGGTTTATTTCTTAATATTTCTTTCAGCCTCTTTAAGCTACATTTCTGGATCAATGCCCATCCTAGCTGTCTTTCTAAGGAAATGAATTTGAGTCATATATCTTAGACTCCTGCTTTTATTTCTCTATCATGCTTCTCAGAGATATATATTTGTTTGTGACTGTTTTGAGAGCTCAGTTCTCTCTTAATTTAAATCTAACTATCATTCATCTGTCCCAGGGTGACTTTATGATGCTGAATTGTATCCCCATTTGTCTGTTTAGCCCAGAAATAAGTTTTGCACCTTTAAAACTAGATCTGATAGTGAAGGGGGGAAGAAGGAGAAGTGGTGGAATGTCTGAGGCAGTTGTATTCAAAAACATTGGAGATAACAGCTTTCCTTCTCACAGCCTGTGTTGTCTGCAGTACGGACATGTGGGAGAGAGCTCTCCTTTGCTTTTTAGTTAGTTTTATTTTTAGATAGCTGAGGCAGAGAAGTTCTCTGGACTGTGGTTTTTCTTTTTCTTGGTGCTGTTCAAACCTGCTCTGGACTGAAACCCCAGAAAAGCACCAGGAGCTCACACCTGTGGCCCTCCAGGGCCCGGGACGCAGCATTTTCCAGTGCAGGAGGGACTGAAGAGAGACTAAGTGAGCCAAGCTACACCCCATGGAAAGGACTTTTTGAATTTCCCCTCTCTTCAGAACAGCAAGAGGTTCCATTGTTCAATATTATTCATTTTTTATGCTTGAATATTTTGTGTGACTATTTTGCTTGTTAAATAAAAGGGTTTTTAGGGGCCATCTGAATCTGCCTTCTAGAGAGACCCCTTTTGGAGTTTCATCCCAAATTCATCCCTAAACCAGGACATCATCTTTCACTAGTCTTGTAACTGCAGCTGTTCCTGCAACAGCCTTTAAGAGTTAATCGAAAAAGAACAGCCATTTGTAATTGCAAAATTCACATTGAACATTATCCTAGTAGCCTCAGCCTAAAATTTTATGCTAGATTTAGCACATGGCCTGCATTAATCCCAGCCCAGCTGCTGCTCTGGGCACCTCTTGTGCTGAGTTTCTCCTCCTTCACGCTACAGTTGTACTGCAGCACATTTTCAGCAGCCTCAGATATTGCTCCTGCTTCATTACAGAAAGACTGAGCCAAGAAATGTAATTATTGATTTATATGTAAGATACCACTACGAGCAGGAAAACAAGTGATTCAGTGCCTCTGCCAGCATCAGTCTTACTAAAATTGTGGCATGAGTTAATTTTTTACCTCCATCCTCTCAGAGATAACCAGGTTCTTTTCTAGTCCAAAAAGGAGATAATTGTTCTAAGTTGGAAAAAAAATCAGCTTCAGTCTGTACTTGAAATTTGAGGAGAAAAAGGGAAAAAAAGGAATTATGCAAATGGAAAAAGCATTTTTTCCTTCAAATAGGTCTCATTTTCATGTCATTTACTCATATAACAATGTTACATGAACTGAATTTTGGGATGAAAGACTATTTGTGAGGAACAGGGAAAGAACGCTTGTCTGTGTTATTAGCAATTATCCTCAAGTTTTATTTTGGGAGGAAGAGGCTATTAGAGACGTGTTCACCTATGAGAAAGAAGCAGCAAGGGCTGTACCTGGCTGCCCTTCTGGGCACCCTTGTTCTCCCACATTGTGCTACCAGGGACTCACCTGCCTGTGCTGGTTTTATCTTGTGCTGTAGATAGACCCAGCCTCACAAAGGCACATCCCTTCTCCTCAGCACCATCCACTCATTTACTAAAAGCAAACCTCCTGCAAACCCTGCTCCTCAAAGGCAAGTGAGTGCTCCAGAAGAGAATTCAGCTTCAACATTTACGGACAGCTATTGTATTTGTAGGGAATGCCCTGATGAAGGCAGGAATGATGCATCTGACTCCATGTTCTCAGAAGGCTAATTTATTACTTTATAATACTATAGTATATTAAAGAATGCTATACTAAACTATACTAAAGAATACAGAAAGGATACTTACTGAATGCTAAAAAGATAATAATGAAAACTTGTGATTCTTTCCGGAGTCTCAACACAGCTTGGCTGTAATTGGTCAATGAGTCAAAACAACTCACCCCAGAATCCAATGAAACAATCACCTTTGGGTAAGCAATCTCCAAACACATTCCACACAGAAGAAGCAAATGAGGTAAGAATTGTTTTCCTTTTTCTCTGAGGCTTCTCAACTTCCCAGGAGGAAAATCCTGGGTGAAGGGATGTTTTCAGAGAATGTGAATGCCACAGAGAGCAAAGGGTCCTTGAGCAGCAAGGGGATAATTAACTGTCATCTAACCCTGCCTGTCTTCAGCCTCCAATCTCCTTCTGCTAGCCTGTGCTTTGGGCTTCAGGGAAGGGCCTGAAGGAAACCTAGGCAAATGGAAATTCCCAGCTGACACTTCCTTTCTTTAGATCTTTCCTCCTTAGTCTTTAGGAGTAACAGGTTACACATATATTTACACATAGGTTAATACTGTAAGGAATAATCTAGATTTGATTCTGTCTCAGTATTTGATGCATCACTTTTTTAAGCTTTAGCTTTGTTAACCACACAGGTCTTCTGTTAAGTCTCTGTTGAGGCAGAAATATCATAAAAGTGATATTGCTTATAGTTAAATCCTCAGTACAGGAAACTGTATTAAAAAATAAGTACCTCTACTTTTAACTCAGTCTCCCTTGGGTTGAGACTGAGAAGTTTGAGCTGAAGTGCATCATTCAAAGTTACAAGAAAGTGAAACAATTGTATGAAAGAGTGCATAGCTCATTATTTTTTCAGCACAGACTAGACCATAAACATCTTGCACATTAGTGAGCACTTACACAGGGTACCAAAAATTACCAGTTAACAGCAACAACTTACCCAGCCTATCCTTTGAAACAGAGCAAAAGCCCCAGAGGCATCAAGCACTGTGAACCCCTGAAGCTCTTTCAGTAGAGGAACAAGTAAATCCTTTGTTCTTCTCCAGATGTTTCTCTTCTCATGGATACATCTAAGGCTTTATCCCACCTGAACATCACTGATGTTTTCAACACTATAATTTCACCAGTTACAACTCCAGTGGCTGAGTATTCCTGAAATAAACATGCCAAATGGCTTCTGTGTGAATCTTGTGTGATCACCCAGCCTCAGATCTGCCAGGTGAACCACATTAAAAAGACTTGAAAAGGTGTCCTTTGAGATGTGAGGTCTCTCCCATATCCCTGAAGTCTAAAAGTACCTCACAGTCAGGATTTTTCTTAAGCAAATGCAAGGGAAAAGTGTATAGGAAGTGACTCCCAAGCATGGTGATGGGACAACCTTCTGTGGAGACAGACTCCCCATTTCAACCAGAGTTTCTTGCCCCTCTCCATACTTCCTTCAGCCTTGACTCCCTTTTTGCCCACTCTGCCTGCCAGTTTGTTCTGCTGGTCCAGAACAGGAGCCAGTCCCTTCTGCCTTGCTGCCACAAGGACCAGAGTGATCAAAACCCAGCAGCTGGGGACGAGGTAAGCAGGCAGCTTTTCTCCCTGCTGCCCACTGGCATGACTTTCTCTTAGGTATATAACATGCAGTATTACCATGCTGAAGCACAGGCAAGTTAAAAATAATTCCACTATGGGGATACTACTTCATACTCATAGTAGCATTCTTCATTTTCATAGTCACATTGCACAAGATTAAAATTATCAAGACCTGTACAATGATCAAAAATGTTTCAGAGACCTTAGCCCTCCCTTGCCATAGAGGATGGGAGGAAACCTGCAAGCTGGTGTAATCAGTCTATACAGGTACAGCAAACCATGTTGTACAGGTACAGCTGCTGTAAGGAAGCTATTCTGAAATGGCTTTAAATGAGATTTGCCAGGGTTTGGGGGCAGCTCTTGCCTTTGTTCTGAAAGATTAAGTGAATTATCTCTCTGAAAGGAATGTAAAGTATTTCTTTCATGTATGCATTCAAGAACCTATTTTTTGCCTATTTCACAAGAGCTGCCTGTGTATTTGAGCTTTCCAGTATCTTGCCCCTGAGTGAGCCATAATTTATAAAAATTCAGATTCATGCTGGGCAAGAAAGGGAAGAGGACTCTGGGAACCAAGGGCTGCAACCCTGAGGGCTGAAAGTATTTGGCTGATGGTTTGCAGCAGATGGCTCACCTTAAACACTACATTTCGTTCCCCAAGTGTATAGAAAGTTATTTAAGGCATTACAACAAGGTTTTTAATATAGCACTGATGCTTTCCTATTTAAGAACCATCCTTCCCTCCAAAATGTTGGCCTACTGCCCAAGAATTCAGCATAGGGCTGCCCTTCAGTGCAAGTTTAGGATTTACCAACCCATTTCCCTTGTGACAGAGCTCCACATTGTGGGAGGAACATGCACAGGAGCAACAAAAACAAGTGATGCTGAGAAGAGAAAGAATTATCCAGAATTTACTCTGCTATTTCACTAATTAGTTTTTCACAGTAACAATGTCAGGCAAAAACTCTAATCTTTCTTTTTTCAAAGTGAGCAGACTTATGATGACAACAATTGTTTTATCCTAGTCTTCTCAAGCATGTTAGATGCAGCACAGAAATGGGGAAGTAGAGAGCCATCCAATTCCAATCAACTATTTAAATACAGACCCAGCTAAACTAATGGTAAATTTAGGTGTCTTGGAACCATAGGCATGGATCAGCATCCAGAAACAGCTAAATCTGAAGCCAGTAAATGTGTTCATCTTGCTGAAGCAATGATTTACTTAAAAAGTGCATGTGTTAGAATTTTCTATGCTATCATTTCATACCTGTTTAGCTTCTCAATGAATTTGAGACTTTAAAATGTAAACTGCATGTTTGCCTGCATTATTTTTAAGAAAAGTTAATAAAGGAGGTACTGCCTATTATGCAGGATATGAGAATCAGAATGCAATGACCTTTAAAAATGAAGTTGCTCAGTACCATAAAATTTTGTTTGTATGCCATGACTGGGTGACATTTTGTTGTGCCAATTTTGTACTTGGCAAAAACTTCAATTAAAAAAATAATTTTTCCAGCCTGTTAGTGATCAGCTTATTCTCTGTAACAATTTTTTCTCATGAGACCAAATTCTGCTGTATCAGGGGAGGCAAGCCAGGAGCTGAGGGTGGCCACAGTGTCTTCTCCAGCAGGGCTCAGTCTCTGAGCAGGGCAAGCAGGGCACAGGGGTGACTGGCAAAGGCAGGGTGACAAATCAGATCTCAGTCTTGGAGATACAAACAGTTCAGGCATGTCAGGGAGCTGGCTGGGAGCACACACTGCTGTGAAATAGCTCACAGGCCCTGACAGCAGTACAGGACAGTCCAGCCACCCCACAGGTGCTGAAGAAAATGACAGTCCTGTCCATCTGCACCCCTAAGGCATCTGACATTTTTCAACTTCTCCAAGAAGGGAAGATGTCTGCCTCATAGCAGTCTCCTTCCCGATTTCATCCTTCTTGTATGGGTTCAGTGCTTCATAGGTTTATGATATAGCAATGTTGCTTTATCAGCAAACACTTTCACTAGAGGGTCAAACTACAATTTCATGGAAAAGCTAAATTTGGCCATTTCTTGTCTGCAGCACCATTTTAAACATAATTTATGTTTAACCCACTTGGGCCATCTGAACTATCCAGACTTTCAGACAGACTATAAAAATACACAGCCTACTGTTAAGTTGCTGATTCGCTTTGTAAGTATTTCTTAAATGGAAGAAAAATAGTTTCACAGCAAGGACATTGTTCATTTAATCCTAGCATATAGGTATGGGGTCAAAGATAATTACTTCTGTTGCATAAAAGTTCAATAATCTATATTGATCTCCCATTTTCTCTACATTTCACTGTAGGAACTCTATTGGAGCAATATTTAAGTGTCTGACTAGAAAGGAGATAGAAAACACAAGGTTTCACCCTTTCAAAACCATTAGTAATTGGAACACAGGCAACCAAAAATATTTTAAGGAGTAGAATAGAAGAAGAGTTTGAAGTTTGAAAACAAATCCTAGGGAAAAAATCCACTAAAAATACAGCAGAGAGGGAGCTCTGAAAGCTCATATAAGAAGAGGAACTCTGTCAAAATTTGAATAAGAAGCGAAGACCAGCAGCCAAAATTACAGTTTTCCTGGCTGTTATGTTTTGCATGAATGATGCAGATTGTAGTTCTTGTCATGTGGGGACAGGAGACAGACCTGAGGCTCCCTCTGTTGGAGGGAGCACCACCGAGCACCACCCCAAAGGACAGCGGGAGCTTAACAACAGCCGTGCACTGCAATATTTACACCCAAGTGACTTCCAGACAAGTCTGACAGGCTGGACAACTGCCAGGAGGGGACAGAGAAGGTGGGGAGATGACACCTACAATTTCTTCAGAGTGCACATCTGTCCTCCCAGGTTCCCTAGCTTTTTCTGTGGGAGCCAGACAGGTACTAGCCCAGCTTGGCCCTTATAGAGGAATTTCCTGTGACAAAGGAGAGCCCCTGTCACATATGCACACAGTGGCATTTGGGCATTCAAATGTTGTCATGCTATTTTGGAATGCAGAGAAATGCTGCTTTTTCCTCTGCAGTGTGGAAGAAGAGACACTGAGCCAGCAGTCCTCAGATTGCTTTTCTACGTCCCCCTCACCATAAGTGTGTTCTGCATTTTTGGATGCTCCTCCCACGCTAGAGCTGCTTTTGGTTTGGGTGCTGGCTGCAGTGTAGCAGGGCAGGTGGCAAGCAGAGGGCAGAGGGAGAAGGGGACAAAGTATCCCCTGCCAGGCTGAGAAAGGACCCAGGAGAAAGCTGTAACTGCTGCGAGCCACAGAGCCAAACAAGCCCCCCTGAGCAGGACAAGGAGACAATAGAAGAAGAAGGCTTTTCCCTGCAGCTCTCAAAGTCCACAGATTGCCTCAGCCACACTTTTTTTGTGAAGCCTGCCTCTCACCCAAAGGGAGCCTTTTAAGCTCTTTGCTCCCCATGTAATTTTCTTGCTTTCCTACCTCCCCTGCTCATCTTTCAGCAGCTCCCCAGGGACAGGCCATCTTCCCTCATCAGAAGATGTATTCCCCAGATCACTAATGAAGCATCCATTATCAGTTCTAGAATAGCTGTGCTAAAATGCCATGTCCTCTTCAAAGATCATAAACAGTAGCCCACAGCCCAGCATCCAATTAATGAATTAAGATGTGTAGGTTTACTGAAGAAAATTGTTGTCAGGAAATGAAAAAAAACAGGCAGGATAAGAAAAGCACACATAAACCAAAACAAAACACACACCAAAAAAAAAAAAAAAAAAAAAAGAAGTGAAAGTGTTGACTCATATTCATTATTAACTCAAGGCCTCAAGAGAACTGTGCTGATGTGAAAGTTAGAAACTGAGAAAAAACCTCAGAAGGCAGGTAGAAGACAACAGCTCATCAAGACAAAGGACTATCCTGCTCCAAGGAGCAACAGAGACTGATGTGTTCCCACATGACTGACCAAGAAGAACATGTTGCCCAGGGGTGCTGAGGCTTGCATGCCAGACATGTTAGGCTATTTATCCCCACAGGTTAGACCTTGCTCCCTTCTGTCACATTCACCAAGGAATAATTGCTGGGTACTCAAAAACCTGTATGCTCCTGCTTGCAATCCTCTGTGCATGGAAAAAGATGCCCAAACATTAGTGAACCAGTGGAAAAGAAGGCTCACAGTCCAGATGCTCAGGTGGCACTTGAGGTGCCACTTTCTTCTCAGCACACCACTGTTGGTAGGTCCTCTTGACCAAACTTAAATACTGAGAAGAGCTCAGTTCTGAATCTCAGAGCCTAACTGTAATGCATTTATTTCACAGTTCAGATCAGCAAGTGTTCACATGGATTTGCTTTAAGCACTACTGCAAATAGCAGAGTGTTTGTTTCCTTACTTGCTAGAGGAAAACATTTCCATCTACTTTTCTCAGCACCTCAGCATGGGGATCATTTCCTCGAGCCACTGTGTGGTGGTAGCCCACCTAGCAGCAGCAAGGCAAAAGCTATGGATTTGATTCTGCTATTATTGTTCTTTCCATTTAGATCAGCTGATAGTTTTTTGCTTTTTGAGGAAATTCTAACAGCCATGGCTGAAAGTCTTCCCTGCTCTAACATGGCAGATGTTTCAGCACCTGTCATTGTCCCTGGGTATAAGAGAAGATGTTAAAAGGAATGGCGGGAGGGGGAGGGGGCAAAACAAACAAAACAAACGGACAAACAATGATTTATTTAAGGTCCCAAAGAGGGAAGTCTCCCAAATATCAATTTTGGGGGTTGGCAAAACTGAAGTCAGCCAAACAGAGTCCAAAAGAAACATTAAGGTAGAGAATTATTCTGTTCCAGCTACTGTCTAAATCTCAGACAGGAGGGAGCTTCAGGCACTCCTGCTGTTCTATTGCTGAAGTAGCAATTATCTTATCTCCCTTTTACAGTGCTATTATGCAGGCAGTCTCATTTGAAGGAAAGATGTCCTGAAAGAAAAGATTTAAAAATACTCTTTTGTTCACAGGTTCCTTTTAAAAAGTGTTGTTTTGTTCTATTTCCTTTTTTAAATGACATTTATTTGACAAAGGAACCTCATCATTTGATTGAACTTAAGATTAGACCATTAAATCTGAGACATTATTGTTTGCTACGGTCATCCTTGACTCTCCATCACAACATCTCATTTCAGCAGTGGTCATCCTTAAAATCATAATTAAAATACTCTTAATCAGTAAAACTAGAGACAGTATGATGTACGTCAAAGATCACTTTATCTCTCTGCAGTCTATACATAGGAAGACTTCCCTGAGGGTTCCTGCAATATTTGCTGGACATCTGACATAGCCAGTAAACATTTCTCAGCACTTCAAAGTTAGTGACAGCTAAGCACAAGGATTCCTGTTTTCCAGGCTCATTCTGACAGTTTAGCACCTAATACCTTTTGAGCAAAAGTCAGCTGCTGCCAGGGTGCCAGTAATCACAATCTCCATATAGCCTGGATAAATATAACACTGTGACAACTATCAGTAGAACTGTGAGAGGGACCAAACCCTTTGGAGTAAATATTTGAGGGAAAAAAACATTATCAAATGAATCCATAAGACAGATGTATGTCAAAGAGAGCCCAAATACATAAGTAGAAGAGCTGAAATAAGAAGAAACTCAGTAATTCAGTAGTCCCACGTCCCTTGCTCCTCGTCTGCTAAGGACAAGAAACATGACTTCCAATTTCACCTAAGTAGTCAGCAGTCCTGTCAGCTGCTTTGCATGAAGTCAGACCAAACTTAATCCAAACATTTTAGTCATCATTAAAACCCCAATTATGTTAGGATCTATGATGTACAACAAGGCATTAATATTGACCTCTCACATAACAGGTGAACTACTACGAAAAATGACTCTTCAGCATGGATGCTGACAGGATTTAGAGAAGTTAAATAAATTTCCCTAGAAGGTGACAATACCATTCTGACCTTGACTGAGATCTTGATGCTACATTTAATACAAATTAATATAGCCTTGTCTTATTAAAAGGTGCACATCAGCATGTGCAATGATGGTGGCACAGCACTGAACATCTGCTGAGCACAGTGAGATTAACCTCATGCCAAATGGTTTCCTTCCAGCATAGGTCAATAACTACAACAGCTGGCTTTAATTACAACTCTTTAACCAGATGTTTTATATATTAAACTCTATTTTAATTATATATTAAATACTGTCCTGGTTTCTGCTGGGATAGAATTAATCATCTTTCAAGTAGCTGGTAAAGTGTTGAGTTTTGAATTTAGTATGAGAATAGTGTTGATAACACACAAGTTTTTTAGTCCTTGCTAAGTAGTGTTGATACTAAATCAAGGAATTTTCAGCTTCCCATGCACTGTCAGTAAGAAGGCTGGAAGGGCACAAGAAGTTATGCGGGGATACAGCTGGGACAGCTGTTCTAAACTGGGCCAAGGGATATCCCATACCACAGGGCAACATGCTCAGCTTATAAACTGCTGGGGAGAGCTGGCCCAGGGTTTCTGCACAGGACATGACTGGGTATTGATCAGTGAGGGGTGAGCAATTGCAACACCTCTTCTAGATATCATCATCATTCTGATCATCATCAATAATAATTGTCTTCCTTTTCTGTCCCATTAAATTGTCCTTACCTCAACCGATGAGTTTTCTCACTTTTACTCTTTTGATTCTCTTTCCTACCATGGCTTATGTGGTTCTTCATTGCTGGATGGGGTTAAACCACAACAAATATTAATTACTGCAGTAGCTGATCATAGTAAGCCTTCTTCCATCATGCACTGTCTGGTAGACTCTCCCTAGAAACAGTTTGCATCAGCCTATCATGATTTCTTCAGCTAGAACTTTGTTTAGGCCATTAGTTGGGAATCCCAGCAACTCAGCATTGCTCTCCCAGAGCAGACAGACTGCTTCTTTGTGCTCTCAGAGGTAATGACGAGTGAGGTTGCAGATGTAGCTTTGCTGCTGGGAAGGTACACATTTAGTAAACAGAACATATTGCTATGGTGGCATACCATAAGCGCCTGGAACTAAATAACTGGGTCCCAGAAGCACAATGGCTTCACACTTTGCAAATGCATTGTCAGTTGAAAGTGAAGCTTCAAGAGGAAAGTAGTTAAACAGGGGCCATTTTCATGATATCCTATTGTTTGGTTTGGAGGAAAAAATCCAGTTCAGATACATTGCAATGCATTTTCAGTTTTCCAACAATATTGAACAGTGAAACCCCATTCAAAAGCATCCACATAAAAATAAAATTTATCACGACATTCCAGCTTCAGAGTGGAATATGCGCTCAAGGGTACAAAGATTGATCTCTGAACAGCCAGCTGGTCGCAATATTCCTTGAGGTCTTTGCTAGGAAAGATGTTTTGCTGAAGAACAATGTAGTAGAAAATCCATACATACACTGTTGGAACTACCAAGCAAGTCTGACGAGTGAGTTTACTTGACTAATAGGAGTGTTCCTCACTTGAGAGAATTTTAATTCTTCAAAACTCCAAGGTATACCCTACAATGTAGTCTTCACTCATGGAATTCAGCAGCTGGTCAGTTTAACAGGAAGAGACTTCCTGTAACCACAGGGAGACCATAGGTAATGCAATGATTACTATGTGTTGAAGTGAAGGGAGACGACCCATCCTTTGATTCAGCATGGAACTCCGAATTATTGATCTACCAGCCACTTTTTATAACAGTGTTAATTAAGCTCATACATATTGTAAAACCCGAGCTCATCATTGGTCACAGATTACACATTAACCCCTCCTTTTGTTTTCAATACCTGTGGTTTGTTATTGAAACCAAGATTTATTTTCTCACCCTGTTATGAAAGTTCTCAAGGCCTCCATGTTTGCCAGCTTTTGCTTTCCCATACCAGCCAAGGACAAGATATTTACTTGTTATTAAAAAACAACCTGAGAACTTCTGCTGTTTACATAAATGTGCCTGAGAACTTTTGTTGTTTACAGAAACAGGCTTTGAGAATTTGCTCCTCACAGCTGCCTTTTACTTTTCCATCAGCTGTATATGATTATGGCATGTCTGAACAAAACTCTATAAGCCATTTCTGAGCAAAATTCTCCAACAACTATGATTTATTTAGTTATGCAGCTTATGAAGCAAATAAGATCACCATGTCAAAGCTTAAGTTAACATACAGACAACTGCAAGTCTGAATCACAAGCCAGATCTCAAACAGAAGATCAGTATGTCTATTTAAGAGTCAAGGTATGGGAAAGACAGGACAATTCTTCACGTGAGAGATTGTAATAGAGCCAGGGGAGGGTGGACTTTAGGATGATTGTGATGACCATGCCTTGGAAGCCCTGTTCTAAAGGTTCATGCTAAAATACTGTTCTGGGCTTTTACCACACTCCTAATACAGGAGGAAAGGGAGCTGGATCTACATATGCTATACTCATCACATGAAAATTTTGTAATCATCTTTTGGAAATCAGCATAGAAAAGAATGTCCTCATCAGAGTTTGCAGTTAATGTAGGTGAACTATAACATCTGCTACAGGATTAACTGGGAAATCTCTGCTTTCTTTTGTGTTCCCTAGTCATTCTGCAGAGCAAATGTGAGCAGATAGGATGCTAATTAGTGTGGATTCTCTGCAGCATGGTCATGCACACTTACCAGAACTAGCTATCTCAATTCTGCCTGCTGCATGAAGGACAGGTTATCTCTGAAGAGATCTGTTTTCCTTGCAGAAAAGGGAATGAATGCAGAAATGGAATGGTCTGTTTACAGTAGTCTTGCCATACTTCCTGTGTCAATAACTTAAAATCAGTCTTGCACCACCTCTTCAGGATGCTGAAGTCCTCCAAACCCACAGAACTATGTGTGGCCACTGTCATTTAGCAGAGAAGTTGTTTTCCATGGGCAGCAAGCCTTCATTACTCATTCAGACCATACTTACACATCACTAACAAGCTTCCTTGCACCATCCTTGGACCCTTTGAAAAATGAAATCACCCCTCACTTTTCTGCTTAAGACTGCACTGAGTTGCCTTGATTTGCAGCCTGTTGTTCTGTCCTTGAAGAGAGCTGGTGTATGCCAAGGGCTACCCTTCCTCTTGTAACCCACAGGACAGAGGCACCACAGAAGCTTGTGTGAGCTCAGTATTGCAGATAGAAGGCAGCATTTCATTGCAGTCCCAGACAATCAAATTCAGACATCAAGGCTGAGCCTAATTTTTTGTTCCAGCTGCAGAAGAGTCAGTCTTGTGGCCATTGTCAACACTGCAGTAGAACTCAGCACTAGAATTTCATTTCACAAAGAACACTCTGGACTTTAAAAGCCCAAATTAGGGCCTAAAAACTCAATGAAGTCCTTGTTAATGAAATAGAGAGCCAAAAAGCTGATAGGACCTATCTTTGCAGAGCAATACCTTTCAGCAGGCTTCCATACATTCTCCCATCCATACATATGGATGCCCATAGCAAATCAAGAGCTGGACTTAACAAAGGTCTCTTTCTTTCCAAAGCAGGACCACCTGTACCAGTGAGGTCCCACTTATACCAAAGCCACTTTTTATACTCCTAGCGACTGATCAAGGCTGCCTGTAAAGGATTTTAAGGGTTTTTTTCTGGCCTAGGTTCAGTGGATCATTACACAAGTCTTCATATAACTGCCCTTACTTTGGTCTTTGTTTCTCAAGAACTAGAAAAGTAGGATGCTGCTGTCTTCTTGCTGTTTAGTTTGCAATCTCAGTTCTTACTGCTTCAGTTGCTGGCACAGTGAATCTTTATAGTGCTTCTGCCAAGGAGATTTACTGCTGTTGCCTCAGGGTCTGATTGAGCTGTTCCACCCTGCTCTCCCAGCTATTTTATAAGGAGTTTCAGATTATCTTCTGGGCTCAGTTACTGTATTTTCATTCTATGCCAGACACAGAACTATCTGATTTTCCTCTAGCCTTGATAAAACAGCCCAACAACTGATTTAATTTTAAAAAAAGAATCTTTCTTGTACATACACCAAACACAATAACAGAGGAATCCAAGGCATTACAGAGGAAGCAATCAATTCCTTTAGATCAGGCACAAGCATTTTTCTTCCCCTTCAAATCAGGAGCAAAAACATCTTAATCAGAAAAGGTCCATTGACCCTGCAAAAAAAAAAAAAAATGGTGTAACCTCTACCAACTTTGCTCACTCACTTTGAACTCCAGCTTAGCTCAATCACTCATCCCTTCCTTTGGACAGGAGACTTACAAAAGGCTGAAAAATACTTCTCCTACCTCTTGGCTGACCCTAGATACCCATGCTAATGGAGGGGAGCAGAGCTTTTTGGAGGAAATGCCACATAAATCTGAGGTTCCTCCTCTGCAATTTGAGTGTCCGTGGGACATCAGGCTGATATGGCATCAGTAATACTGAGCATTGCAAGGTCAAAGCCAAACAAACTCAAAGCCTGTTATTTTGCAACACATGATGACACAGCTTGGGCAGGAGGAATGATGCTATCATAATGAAACTAAGCCCCAGAAGACTAGATAGACCTAACGAGTTTATATGTGCCATATATATAATAGTTATAAAAAGGTCATCTTATTTCCATTCATATAATGACAACAGCTGTTTTCACTGAGGTGCTTTTATGTCTTGGTCCAAATTGCTTGTAAGCTTAATAATGCAGGTATTGGGTGAATGTAGGCTGTTTTTCAAGATATTTGCAAATGTAATATTTATCACTGCTGCACACATTATTTTAGTCCATGACTAATCCATAGGTACACTATACCTATTATATGGCAAGTGCAAGAGTAACTACTGAATAAGGCAGATTAAGTATGCTAGAATTACCTATCCAAATATTTTGGAAAGGCATATATGATTTATAAGTAGGATATTAGATTTCTAAGTAAGATATTAAAATGACATGGTTGGAGTGGGCTGGAGGGAAATGAACTTGAGATCTCTGGTACCTGCTTTTGTCTTGCTTTAACCACAGCAGGGAGAGATTTTGAGTATAAAAACTGGCCAGGTTTGAGCTGTGTTTAGAAAGTTGCCTGATAATTAGATGCAAAGGCTGTTAAATATATATCATTTTTCCACTGTGCAAGCATAAATTATTTCCTGTAATAATTTTTTCTGTACATGTTACTAGGCTGTATATAGATCAGAAATGGATATTTATAATTAGCCTGTATTTGTCTTCACCTCTATCTTTGTTTCCAAGGGTTGCTATGGATAATTGTTCTTCCACCTCCTGTGTACTCATTTTGCAGGTCTTGTGAGTCCCACAAGGATGAATCCTCTCTTCCATCACATTCAGTATTGATACAATGATCCGATGAAACAACCTAAGTGAAAATATGGGCACTACTGCAGTAAGCATTACATATCTTGCCATTAAACCTTAAAAAAATCATCACAGCGTTCCTGTGCCTTCCTAGGACAGCTGCCTCAAGCAGTGTAGGCAAACTAAGAAATATGCGACAAGAGAAATATTTCCAGGAGTTTGCCTCTTTTCTAAGCTCATATTTCCTGAAAATGCCAAAATATGTGCGAAGAACCATGCCCAATTGCTAAAAATTACAAAAATATCCACTTCCATTTATATTAAGCCAAGATACCATAGCTCATTTCCTTAGACGGATGTTGCCACAGGAATCCATTATGGATTGATTTATTTCAACATGTATCTGGAAACAGTAAGAGCTGCAGTGAGATACCTGCTACAAAATGCTTTGCTGAGCAAGGAAGATTACTTTCAGCTCAGCACTTCATCTTTGAGAGGCTGAGGTCTCAAAGAGAAGTGGCCCTGTGATGGCCCAGCTGTATTGCTTCCAGAGGGATCTCCAGCCCTTCTCTGCAACGGCAGCATGGCTTCTGCTCGTGCCCTCCCAGGACCTGGAAGATGCTGAATGATAGCTAAGAAAGGAGGATCATAAATGTTAGAATTTGACATTGCTCTGCGCCATTAGAAGAGAGTGATTTGTTCCTGGAAGTAAAAGTAGATTACCGGATTTACTGCAGGAGGGATTAGGGATCCCCCAGTTTTCAGGCAGCGTGCGTGACTCCGGGCAGAGGCCAGGCTTTCCCAGGGCGCAGCCACACAGTGCCTGGCTGATTGTCCGGCTCTGCCCCGCACACTGGCCGGGCAGGGGGGATGGAGGGGCAGCTCCAGGTCACGGTGGGGCTGCGATGGCAGCCTCGACCCCCGCCTGGCCCTGCCGCCGCCACATCCCAGGCTCTCGGGCGGACCGGGAGGCAACGTGAATTTTAGAAACCCCACGGGAAAGCGAGAGCGCTGGAAAGAAGCGCTGCTCGCACACCTGAAACTCTGGCCCGGCGGGACTCGTCTGTCCTGCACACCGTATCCCTCTGCACGTCTTCTCGCATCCCTCTGTCTTTCCGCATCCCTTCGCCCTGCTGCGACTCTCCTCTCCTTCCACATTCCTGTGCGCATTTCTCCACATCCCCCTGGTTTACATCGTCGCGCACCCCCTGCCCACGAACGCAGGCAGCTCCGAGCCTCTGCCCGGTGTCTGCCCCCGCCGAGAGCAGCGGCGGCGGGGCGGGGGGGCTCGCAGCGGGGCGGGCGGGCTCGCCGGGCCCAGAGCCAGCGGTACCGGCCCGGCCCGGCCGCGGGGCAGCGCGGCCGTGACGTCACCGTGCTGCCGTGCCCGGCGGGCCGCGCGCCAGGAGCCGCCGCTGCCGCCCGGAGCCGCCCCCGGCGCGGCGCAGCGCAGCGCAGGGCGGGTCCCGGCGCAGAGCCGCTGCCGGGAGCGCTGGGCCCGGGCAGCCGCCGCGCCTGCAGCTCTCGGCGGGGCCATGCGGATGGCGGTCGGTGCGGCAGCGGGCGAGGGGGCAGCGCAGAGCCCCGGCCCCGCCGCCGTGTCGCTGGGCTTGAGCGTGGCCGTGGTCTCCAGCCTGGTGAACGGCTCCACCTTCGTCCTGCAGAAGAAGGGGATCGTGCGGGCCCGCGGGAGAGGTAGGGGCCCGGCGCCGCGGTGGCCGCGGGTGGGAGCGCCGCTCCCGGGGCTTCCCGGCCTCCCTCCGCACCCCGGTACCCTCCCAGGTGTGCGGGGCCTCGGCTGCCCCCGGCGGGGCCCCTCCCTCCCTCCCTCCCTCCCTCGCCCGCAGCCTTCCCCGCGCTGCGGCGGTGCCGGCCCGGAGCGGAGGGCAGGAGGCGGCAGGGCTGCCCAGGGACCCGGCCCGGCGAGCAGGACGGGCACCCTCGGCTGGGTCGGAGCCTGTGTCGGGGGGTGCCCCTGCCCGTGCAGACCCGGGACATCTTCCCGCGGTCTGGAGCGGGGAGCCGGCTTCAGTTTGTCACCTAAGCGTGTTTGACGGGAGAGCTCCGTGGCTGGCTCGAGGCGCAGGGCAGGTGATGGATGAGCGGAGAGGCGGCAGGCGCGGTGCGGTGCGGGTCGGTCCGGGAGTGTCAGCGCTGGGGAACTGCGCATCACCAACAGTCCCCCGGCGTACGGGCAGAGCCCTGGTCTGCCACACTGTAACACAGCACTGGGACTTGGGTGCCGTCTGCACTCCTGCCCATACACAGGTTCTTTTTCATGTACTTATGGGACTTTACCACCAGTTTCTGTGGCTTAGATAGTTTCTTGCCGTGAACAGCACCAGCACATCTTGTTGCTTGTTTATTCCAGCGCTTCCACAGACACATGCAGGTTGTATCAGTCATGTGGTGGTTTCCACTTTTTGAGAAGAGACAGATCAGTAACATAAATATTTCTTCTAACATAATATTTCTTCTATTTTTCATATTGAAATCCCATGCCTCATTATTATTTCCTGAGGTGAACATATTCAGGAACTGACTGTGCTGTCTAGACAGTGTAGCCAAAACAAAGCTGTAAATTCACGAGTGTGAAGATCTTCTGAATTTTATTTTGAGCTCCCCAAAGCATGCAGCTGAACGGCATTTTCTAGTTGCATCTTTGTGCTTTGAACATAGGAAAATGCAATTTTAAAACATCTATTTATTTGTTTTTAGTATCATATTTTTATGTAAGTGGAAGACTGTAAACACAGGTTGCATCATGCCTTTGAATTGTATTACTGTGGTCAGTTGCCATTTGTTTTTGTAGGTGATGGTGTCTGTGTATGAGCATGTGTCCATAAGTTCTAGGAGCTCTTTTTAAAGAAAAATCCTTTTTAGTTCCAGGACAAAGTATTTTCTCTGTATCCATTTCATGTATGTAAATATGTACCTATATGTGCACATACGTATAATATACAAATATATATATATGTAGATATATTTGTATTTGCATTTCTATTGCCTGCTGCATCTAGCATGTTCAGGGTGAATGCAGTGGAGAAAGCAAGCTTGGAACTATGTTACTACAACCTGGCAGCCTGATCTAAAAATTTTTTTTTGCTTTTTCTGCAATGACCTTACATCTAAAGGCATCAGACAAACTTTTGTTTTGCAAGCATAGTCTCCCTTTCCCTCCAAGATGGCTGTAACCCATTTTGATTGTCCACTGAGAAATCACGTTTGCATCATAAATACAAACTTTTTTTTTTGAAAGGGAAACAATGAGAAAACACAAGAGAAAAAGAATAATTTTGCAACCCAAGGCAGCTGGAGGAAGTTTTCATTTAGACTGTACTTACTCCTGAAGAACTTTCAGTGGAGCACTGGGTTAAGTGAGTGACAGGCGTGTGCCTGTTTTCTCAGTGCTAGCAGCTGTAAAACTTCCTGTTTTGAAAATATTAATGGTGTTTGTGCATCTTGCTGAGCATTTTATAGTTATTTCTATTGGGATGCTCAGTGAGGAGGCATCCAGGAAAATACCCCAGGTTTTTCTCTATTTTGTGCTATGAACCAGTAGGGATCTGCCTTGAATTAGCAGTTGGAGCTGTGAGTCTGAGATGGCCAGTGTCAAATGATGTCTTCTTTCCATTGTCTTCAGCAGGTGTTGTATAATTAACAAGGAGGCACTTCAAGTCTCTTCTGTCTTCTCTCTTGAATCAATAATATAGTATTGATGTAATTAGCAATCCTTGTCTACTTAGAAACAGCAGTGGGTGACAAATATTTTGCAAAGTTACCTTACTTGAGTCAATATTTTCTATAATTTCTGCCCCCAACAGTGTTTTTATTTTATATGCAATAACAAAAGTCTAAAAAATTACTACGCCCACTCTAAAGCTGGCCATTTTCATTAGTCATATTTCATCTCTTTTCAATTGTGTAGTGTGATTTCCAAGTGCTTAATTCTTTGTATGTCTCCAGAGTTAGTGATGGCTGTGTTTTCCTTCCATTTGGGATTTCAGAGTAGGTACAGTATTGCCTACTACTCCAGCAGCTTTTGAGAGGGCATCTTCCCAAATGAATGCAGAGCTGTATTGCTAGAAAGAGGAGCAAAACATAGGAGCATGACTTGGTGCCAAGGTTGTGCCCAGAGAAGGCCATGCTTTAGTTTAGGAAGTGGTCATGAGCCTTGATGTTCTGCAGAAGCAGAACTTCTGTGGTGCACAGGCTCCACCTGGGCACATCCCAAGGCAAGAGCTTGTAATCTGACAATGAAGATAACCACCCTCCAGTTTGGGAGGCACTAAGGACAATGCAGAGATTTTACTCCTCACTGAAAGTGAACTATGTTAGAAATTCAGAGACTTAAGTTGGAGCACTTTCCAATGCTTAAATGCAGGAAGATAAGGCGACACAATGGTCCTGCCAAAACTATGTGCCAAAACTGCCAAAACAATTTCTCAGCTACGTTTTTTCTGATAAAATTTCACTGAGGTTGTATTAGCAAACTAACTGAGCCAATTCATGTTCTGTTTCCATAGGTTTACAGTTCTCCCAGAAGTGGTTTTAATTTGTATGTTTAAATGTCACCCTCAGAAGCATTTGTTGACATTTTGGATGCTTTTCTACACAATACTGCATTAGTGTCACATAGGTGGTACTTCAAACTGGAAACCAGAACTTCTGACTAACACATTGTCTTAAGAAAGTCTTACTTGGAAACATAAGCCAAATCCAATATTAGTTTTTTGTGTTTGTTTGTTTTTTGGGGGTTTTTTGGTTTTTTTTTGTTTTTTGTTTTTTTTAAATCTCAGATTCAGTTGCCTTGAAGAATAGATTTATGATTAAGGTCTTTAATAACTGAGACTGTTGTTTCATAGTTCCAATACTGTGATTTCATATTTTTCTAATGCATTTTCCTATACTTCCAGGTACTTCATACTTAACTGATATAGTATGGTGGTCGGGCACTATTGCAAGTAAGTATCTTGAAAAGTTTTAATTTTTTTTTAAAGGGAGCTTTGCTTAGATGGTGATAGGAGATGTCAGGAAATCTGGGTTTTCATCTTGAATCTTAGACTTCCTTGTCATGAAATTTCCATCCCTAGAAATATTCCACTTTTAGTAAACTCTTACCATGGCTACCAAGCCTGGTGGTGTTTGCAGAGGCAAAGAGCTGGGACAAACATGAGTCAGCCATCTTTCCACATTTCTAAACCATTTGGTGCTTGCAGCCCTTGGCAGCCACACACTGCTCTGACTCTGGGTTCCTGCATGGTTTGTGTCTCTGTATTGCACCGGCCAGCTCAGTTTTTAATAAAAGTCAAAGCTGAATTAAAAATTGTTGCTCTGCACAAAAGGGTTCATTGAACACATGTTATGTTTTAGATCAGAAAGCATTTAACCAGCCTCAATTAAAAAAAAAAAACAAACCCAAAATACTTTTGGTTTCTTGTTCAACAGATACAGTTTCAGTTTTGCTTTTAATCTGCAAGATTAATGCAGAGCCTTCTGTGGTGCTGATATGAGATCAGTGTACTTTTACCCTTAATATCTTTGTAACTGCTAACACCAAGTTCATTTTCTGATGGGAATCTGGAGCATGGGGAGCAGCTAGCTTTCTCCTCTTACATGAGCCCTGGTTCTACCCACAAGTTTAGAATCATACCCCACTTTTAGATTCTAATCCAGCCTTTTGTGAATTATTTGGAAAGTTCTGATGCTGTTTCTGAGAAGTATATGGGTCCAGTTTTGCCTCTGATTTTTTGGCAGCAAGGTAGGTCTCTGATTTTTGGTTTTGTTGTCTTAAAGCTATGCAAAAGGAATGAAAACCAAGAGATCCCATTGAAGGACAAAGTTCACAGCAAGTGTAGAAGCCAACAGAGCTTCAGAAGAAAAGTCCTCAGCTGATTTAACCTGAGTTTAAGTAGATCTTTGACAGTTTCCTCCCCTGACAGGATCACTACACCTAAGTAAAAGTAAATCTGTGCAACAGTCGCTGTTCACTCCTGAGGCTCCCATCTGTAATCTCTGAGCAGAAGGAGTTAAAAAAAGGGAGGTTTTATTACAGGACTTATCTTGGTGAATCAGAGAAAACAATTTCATGCTTAAAAGAGCTGACTGAACTGAATGAAGGCAAAACAGCTGAAGGGAATGGTATTAGCTGGCTTTTTTCCAGTAGCTAGATGCAGGTATTTCAAAACAAAACCTCAGTGGCTTTACCAAGGAACTGAGCAAGAAGAGCTGCTTGTGGATATTACAGACTCAGAATGGCAGCACAGTCACAAACAGCAGCAGCAAGGGCCAGGGAGGCACCTATGGGATGCAGAGAAAGGCTCTGTGGGGAAAGGTGTTACTTGTGGAATTAGCAAAGCCCCCCAGTTATCTGGGTGAAATGATAACAGCTGACATCATTTTCTCAAGCAGAGAATTTGGAGTTTATGTGACTAACAAAAACAAAAACCACATAAACTCTATCAACTTGTTCTCATGGTGTTTGTTCAGATGGTGAGTAAGTGTTTCTGTGTTGGCATGCTGACTCAGCATAATGCTGCCCAACCATTTGGGGGCCCTGGGATCCACTGGATTACTGAAGACTTCAGAGGAAGGGCTGCACATTCTGCACATTTCCTTACTCTGTAGTCAAAAGAGTGATTGCAGCATGTATACAGGTATTTCAATGAGCATTAAAAATTGGCTAATTAATTAGTTTCAGTGCAAGTTTTGATAGCAGCAGTGATGTGGCTGGTTCTTGCAGTGAAAACATCTGCATTAGTGTTGTATTATAGATGGGGAGCACACTTGTGAAGTGTATCTCCTGTTTGTCACCACAGACTGGGCTGTATTTCACATTTCATAGCAGAGTTGGGGCTCCTGACCTGGTCTTTAAAAAGAAACTAGGTTGGAAGATGAATTCTAGGAGCATACTTAATGTAGTTGATGCATGTGAGCTGCAAATAGACTTTCAGTTAGTGGGAGCAGGCTGAAGTTTGTCTGAAATAAAGCCCCTGGCATGCCAAGAATAGGTATCTTTTGCAGTTCAGGTCTACTTCTGGTCTCCTTGCTAATGGAGACATGCCAGTGTGCATCAGGTTTTGTGTTGCAGTAACTTTGAGGGTACTGGTACTTGTTCATCATATTAAAAGCTTGGTGTGCTTCAAGAACTGAAGTCATGTCTTGACTTACAGCACTGATGTATCTGATGAGGAATTTCTGTTCAGAGAGGACTGGAAAGGTTGGCAGCAAAGGTCCTCAACATTGGGTAGATGGTAAAAATCACTGAGCTTGTTTTTTTAATTGTTAACTAGTCCTGGTCTGCCATTTGTGGTGGTAAGGGACTGCTCCTACTACTGGTTCCTACTACATGGTGATATGGAAAATCTCCAGTAAGTTCAGTTACCTTACAATATGTTCCATTTGACTGAAGCTTCAGAGACAGAAGCTACTTTATGGATTGATGTTGATGCCATCTGTTAAGAGTTCTTCCAACAGAAAGTTCAGACACCTGACCTCCAAAAAAAGCACCCTTTTGTCCGAGTCATTTGGAAATGTATGTCATCTGCAGAAATGCAGAGTGCCAGCTGTGCACCATTCTCCATCCAAGATCTGCCCCAATGCCTTCAGATGCCTTGAAGATAATGCCAGAGTTGCTGCATAGATCTCCAAACAGCCTGAGGCTGATAACTGAGTTACTCTGTTCCTAGGGACAGGGAGATCACCACTATCTCTTGTGCCTCAGAAATGCTGCTGCTCATCAATTTCTGTGTCTCAGTCCTGCACATAGAGAAAGCCTCAGTGAATTTAATTAGTATAATTTTTCCACACTCTGCAATTTTGCAAGTTTTTTTGTCTCCTTCGTATTTCCTGTAGGTTACACAGGTCTTCAGCTCTACTGATAATGTGAGCTAAATTGGTAAATTAATTAATGTTTGCAGAGTGCTTTGCAGATTTAAAAATTTGGATGATAGTAATGACATTTGATAGTTGAGGGCAGTGCCAGCCCGAGCATAAAGACATCTTGGATTCTTGAAATGTTTTTAAATGCTGATAATGGCTTTTAACAGCAACTGGAAATTTGAGCTGTAATTTGTGCTCAATCTCAAGCTTCTTGCCAGTTACCACAGACCCTGTAACTATGCAAGTATGCTGACCTATTATAAACTTGCCAGCCCTTGCAAAACCATCTAGCTTTTAGTTTTTAACTGAAAACTTAAACACATGAACTGTTGTCACAGCTGTGATGTGCAATACTGTGGTAAATCTTGGAATTTACTTTTACTGGAAGAAAGAGAAATAAGGTTGAGGCTGTTAATGTGTCTTGTCAGTTATGTTCTTTTTACAGTTGTCAGGAATGACTTTGTATGTTACATAGTGTTAGGAAAAGTTGGTGTAGTATATTGAAGAGCCCTTATGCATGTGCTTAGTGTTTCAGTAGTAGATTCCTCAGCGCTGTCTTTGTTTCCCCCCCAAAAACTAACACTGCTGTTAGGAACTATAATCAGGTACATTTGTTTTATGAGAATGCACATTCTAAGGATGAAACCATGGATTATACATACTTTTACCCCTCCTCATACAAATATTTGAGTGTAATACTGTGATTATAATCCATGAGTGTTTCTAATTCATAGTCTTATTTATATTTAACTAAGAGAAATTACAAACGAGATTATTTACTGTGCCCACTTGGATATTCTTGTGTGGCAAATATAAATCTTGTATTAACAAATACAAAACTATAGAAAATTTCCAGCCATTTTGTTTACGTGCAAAATTAACAGAACTAAGCAAATTGTAACATCTGTTTTCCAGTTAGGTCAGTCTTTCCCAAACAGTATTGGGCAAGTTTTGATTACTTGTTTTTACAAAGGGGTTTAAAGGCTTATTTCTGGTTCTCTTGACAGTGGCACTGGGTCAAATAGGGAATTTCTTGGCCTACACTGCAGTCCCAACTGTGCTAGTGACGCCCTTGGGAGCTCTTGGCGTTCCATTTGGGTAAGAGTTTGCTTTTCTTGTTCTTATCTGGATGTCATTACTACTTAGTAAAATGTCAGATGGACTCAGTGCTCACTGGAGGTCCACTGAGAAATGTCAGGCTTATGGCTGTTCATGATGTGTTACAATGTCACTTATTCCCGTTTTCCCCGGGAAAGCATGGCTGGGGGAAGGCAGTGAAGAACAGTTTTCCTCAGTATCTTCTGCTTTTAGTTCTCACTATGATTTCAAACAGATAAACTTTTTTTTTCCTCCCTTTTCTGTGATTGTTCTGGACTTTTCTGCCTATTCTCTAGTTCACAGTTCCCTTACTATGTAGATCTTTCCTTTTGTCTCACAGTCTTTCTCTATCCAGCTATCCATAGCCCACATGTGTTTATTGATGCTGATTTCATTTTATTGGATCTGGCCTCTTGCCAAGGAGGAAAACTCAAGGGAGTTCCTTGCACATGCATGCCCCTGGCTTCTTAGAAGTTATGTGTGTGGAAGGCACAGAAAAGGCAGTGAGTTTAAGGAGTTTAATATGTAACTAATGTTTTGTGAATAGATGAATTACAGTTGTTGAACTACTGCAGTGAAAAAGCACAACTCTTGGAAAACAAAGCTGTGCATTACCTTGAGATTTTTCTGTTGCCTGCACTGGCCGTCTGCTTCAGAGTATAGATGGCACTGCTTCATGTCTGTCTTTAGCTCTATCACTGTGAAGCACACTGATGGTGCTTTAAATACCTCCTATTATTTTAACCTAGGCCACTTATTTTTGCTCACTTTGGTCAGCTACATATCTGAGCCCAGCCCTGGGATCTTTGTAACCAAAGGTCACTTTTATCTCCTGACTGCTTAACACCTATAAAATGGGGCTTTGTGACAGCTCACCAAATTGGTAGTGGGTAGATGTCTACCTTGGGGGTCAGATGTCTGGTTTGGGAGGTTTCAGTTTTTGGGGGGGAGGGTTGAGGGGATGGTGTGGTTTTGCTTTTTGAGGTGTTGTGTCTAGAAGTTTTGCTGGGGTTTGTGTCTTGTTTTGTTGTGTTGTTTTGGTTTTTTTTTCCTAAGATGAGATGTCAAGGATGGAGTAAAACTGCAAATGGATAAATCTTTCCTCAGATAAGTAGGAAATACATTTTGAGAATTCATCAGCATTTGATAGTATTCCTTTAAAAGGGTAATTCTTACGGCACAGCACTGTTCAACATTTTTAACAGGATGTAGTCAAACTTCTGTTTTTCTTCCTCTTTTCAAAGGTCCATTTTAGCTTCTTACCTGCTGAAAGAGAAACTGAACATTCTTGGCAAGCTGGGATGTTTGCTGAGCTGTGCTGGGTCTGTTGTTCTCATTATCCATTCCCCGAAGTCCGAGAGTGTAACAACTCAGGCTGAGCTTGAAGAGAAGCTTACAAATCCAGGTAGTTTGTTTTTTCATTGATTCATGATTTTCTGATGTTGAGCAGGAACATGCTTGAGGAAGAGGCTTACCACTTCTACCAGGTAGGGAAATTAACTGACGAAGAAATCACAGTGTGACAGAGGCAAATCAATACAGGTTTTGTGTAAGAAAACTATGCCCTGCTCTTCTTAGAACTTGTTGTATTTATTGGGACATGTGTGCAGAAAGGAAAACATGGATACTTTTGAAAACATTATCCTGCACAGCAAGCTCAGAATAATGGACAATTGAACTTGTAATTTTATAACATTATGAAAAGACTGTATCTTGCTATTTAGAGATGAAAAGTGCAAATCTAGGACCTCAATTTAAGTTATTTTATACAAAACAAAAAAAATACTCTCTTTCTTCTCTCCTTTATTTCTCCATGCTTTTTTAATTAAAAGTTTATACTAAATACCAGTTGTGTTCCCAGATTTATTTGCACAATAAAGGTATGTAGAAATAGGCTGTTGAGACATATGCTGAAATGCCTGTTCTTTCTCACCAGCTGCTGGAGGACACATACTGGTACTAATATGTTCCAGGCTCATTTTTATTTTTCTTGCTTAAGCGCCAAACTGCCACCTATTGTTTTTCTTGTATTTGCTTGAAGTGAGAGAAACTCAAACCTAATAACATCAGCTATTCAAAAAGTCTGCAAACAAAGGAAAGAAAACAAATACCTTAGTCTCAGTTTACCATTTAAATCTGAACAAAGAGCATTGGCTCTGTATTTTTTTAAACTCTAAAGCATGAAATGTTTTTCACTCCTCTTATATTTATACTGATTGTATAATGTAAATAATATGGCCTCATCTTTGTTCTAACTCATGTGCTCACCTTAGTGGGATATAATTTTATGTTGAAGCTCTTTGCTGGATCTATACACTGTGCTTTAATGAACTGTTTATGAATGAGGTGTTATCTTTCTGTCTGTCATAGGAGACTTTAAGGAGTATAGTCCTAATGGAAAAGAGAATAAGATTTAAAAAAGCCATCTGAAATCCATTTCAAATGTGCCACAGTGTGTTATTTTGTACATGGTTATTTGTTTTTCCCAAAGAGCATGACATCATCATCAGGTTTTGATGCCGATATTTCTGGAAGCTAAGTGATTTGGGTCTGTCTTCAATAGCAAATCTTAATTGTGATGTATACCTGAAAGTCACTGCTAGGACAGGATTTGCCTGCTAAAATCTTTAGAAGACCTAGAGTTCTCAACTTGATATTTTCTTGTTTTCTTTTTGTTTTCCAGTTTTCGTGGGTTATCTCTGCATAGTGCTGCTAATGCTTCTCCTGCTTATCTTCTGGATAGCTCCAGCTCATGGACCTACTAATATTATGGTTTACATCAGTATTTGCTCTCTGTTGGGCAGTTTCACTGTTCCCAGCACAAAAGGCATTGGGCTGGCTGCTCAAGATATCTTTCACAATAACCCATCAAGTCAAAGGGCTCTGTACCTCTGTCTGGTACTTCTGGCAGTATTAGGATGTAGCATTATCATTCAGTTCAGATACATCAATAAGGCACTGGAGTGTTTTGACTCCTCTGTGTTTGGTGCCATCTACTATGTTGTGTTTACCACTCTAGTCCTGCTGGCTTCAGCCATCCTTTTCAGGGAATGGAGTAATGTAGGAGTCGTAGATTTTTTGGGCATGGCTTGTGGATTCACCACAGTGTCTATTGGAATTGTTCTTATACAAGTCTTCAAGGAATTCAACTTCAATATTGGAGATTTAAACAAACCTAACATGAAGACAGATTAAAATATTTTTGAGGGGAAACTGGATGGCTCAGGGAAGGATGCAGAGCTGTTCATTTCTAGGTCACTATTTCAAATAGAATTCAGGTTGGTAACTACCCTCTGACAATTTGGTGGCCTATGTGAAATGAACTGGAGGCTTCCATCCAGTTTCAAAGGAACAGCTGTCCATGTAACCCAGTCAACACAACAAATGACCTTAATTGGAACTACTAATTGAGTCAGCATAGAGACCGATGTATTTCCTCACTGTAAAAGGTAGTCCATCAGAAGAGCTCTGTGAATATTCTGACAGACCTGTGTGAAAGCTTGTGTTGTGACTTCTGAGGCACCATTTCTGTGGGCAGAGGACATCAGTTTCTAATGCACTCAATCTGATACCTTTCATCACAAGTGATGTATACCTTAAAGGGGGAAAAGTAAGTGGAACAATTTGTGAATCTCAGTATAGCAATGTCTTCACCATCAAGGCTGTGAATTCTCAGACAAATGTTGGATCATGGACTGTAATTTGTTCTTTTTAGTGACTGTCTTGGCAACTTTGTCAGCCATGCGGTGAAGACACAGGGGAGTTGTAAATTGAGTTCTCTATTCAGAGCAGTGGACCCTTAAATATCTTTCACTAGTTACTTATCAGCTCATGGTAGTGTCCAGGTATGCATTTTCCTTTGTAACTTACATACATTAAGACATACTGCATTCATCTAAGAGTGTTTAAGTGGGAGCAGGTAGAAAGACTGTGAAGGATGTGGAAATGATGCACAGGCTTACTGCCTACATTGGCTTATTTGTAAGCAGCTCAGAACTGTTTCAGTGCCTTTGCAATCAAAAAATACTGCATAATTTTGAATGTATTTGTTTCAGATGGCCTATACTGGTTTAATAACTCAATTTCACTGTCTACAATATCAGACTATATTCAAATTCTAAATGTATAAAGCATCTAGAAGGACCATATGTTTTTGGAACAATTTACAAACCTGAACTGAAACCCCTGGACGCCTTGACAGCTTCTGAAAAACTCGTAGTCCTAATGGGAAGAGGAGTGTTGAAATCAGTTCAGCATACCTTTATTTTAGTTTAGTGACTAAATGCAGGAGACCATTTTGTTGAACAGCTAATAAATAGGGACCATTAAAAAAAAGTAATTTAAAAGAGAGAGGAGCATGAGATTTCTCATGGCTCAAAAAAGATGGTCTGATGTTCTTGTAATGTGGGAAAAGGAGGTTAAAGACTGAAAAAACAAAAGCATTCTGAGAGTTTTAGGTAACTGACAGGGACATCCATTCAGATCAGTAATTCACAGACTTGTGTGAACACTTCAGTTGTTGTATTTTTACAAGTAGTACACACAGCTTAAGCTATGATGAGGATGACTCCAAACAGCTCAGTTTAAACCATTTAGAGAATATTGTTATGTTAAAGAATGAAACACTTAATTTCATGTTCTACTTACATTTGGTCAAAAAGTTGAAGTCTTGAAAAGCAGTGAATATTTGTTTCAGTCTAAGTACAAAAATGAGTACAGTGGAACTCAACGTCTCTAGATGAGAACATCTCCCAAGAAAACAGAAAATCCCAATGTGATTACAAGACAATATTTGAGAAAATTCACAACATTTTATCAAGAGATCATGAATGTAGCTTTGTGGCTGCCTGACAGGACCATGGATGTTGATTAGTGGGGAGTAATACTGTCTGCTCTTGTGATGTTTTTTGTTGACCTGAATTGAGGTTTCCTTAAAACTCAGTCTCCATTTTCATTTAAAATGAATGTTGTAAGCCCTACTAATGGCAGCAATAATTGCAAAAGTGAATCCAAAAGATTTAGTGTTCTGAGGGGACTGTTCTGAGGGAGTAAGAGCCCTACTATGTTATTTGCAAGGTTGTTTTAAAACTCCATATTGCAGGGAATGGCTCTTGAGTTGGCAGAAATGTGCATTGTTACAGGCCAACACACAGTAACTGGGTATCTTAATGAAATAGAGTAGCTCTGGCAGAGAAAAGACCATCTTTATAGATTTTCAAATATTATGCAAGGTTTTTAGAAAGTCTGAGAATTGTAGATGAGGGTAATTGGGCTATGAAATCTGGTTAAACTAGCATCTGTCCATTATTGATTGGAAGATGGTATCTTGGTTCTCAGCAAACATTCATATTTTGTCATGTTAATTCCCTTTTTTTTTTTTTTTTTTTGATTGAACCTGGAATTGCACATAGGTTATGAGACCTGTACTAACCTACTTGTTTTAAAACAATGTTATCTGTTTTTTGAAGCAGTCAAGTTGTCTTTTCAAAATTCAGCTGAAAGTTCATGAGTTGTATGTTGGCTTTGTATTAGCCTTTAATCTCTGAAGACTTTTCTGAAAATCTTTATGTCAGAATGGAAATTATTGTGGTCTTATCTTACTCCTTCTTTGGCTGGTTTGAAAATTAATTCTTAATTATTTATAAAGTGCCTGTCCTAGTATGTTAGATGCATATGCAAATTATTAGTAAATTTTAGATTCAGAATAACTTGATTGCCCTGTCTAAACCTTGACATTTTCTGCACCACATGAAGTTTACTTGCTAAGTGCTCACTATGCAGAGGAAGAATAAAGTAGCAACCATGTTCTGTGGTCCTCTGACCATTGTAACCACTGATAAATATCAGCACAGTTCTCTTCTCTTCTCCCCAGCTGCTCCTCATCTCTGATGAGCTTTCTAGAAATGTCTAATTAACCTTGATGTTTAAAACAAAGACGTCAAAAGCCAGCACATAAGGTGAAAGAAATTCTTGTGGCCTTGCACATCATTTGTATCTGCAGCCTTTTACTTCTTGAATGCTAAGTATCTGAAAGCTTTATTTTTGCTACTTTGTTCAGTGTAGCAGTGTTCTTTCAAGTTCTGCTGTACCTGGATCTGGTTCAGTTCTAACTTTAGAAATGTATTAGCATTTTCTGTTGTCACTGTTGATAGGATTCTTTCCCCCTCCATCCCACGCCCTCCTCTTTCCAGGTGTCCTACCTTTTTTAGTCCCATTGCTTTTCTGATTTAAAAGGAGGCACTGATGAAGTTGAATTTTAGCTGTTCCCTCTTTTTCCACCCCTTTGACAAGTAAGCACTTTGAATAAGACAGATATCCGAGTTCCATCATCTCAGGGAGCAAATGTGCATAGTTGTCTCCTGAGCTCTGGCATCCCTCATGGGTCTGCCCTTTTCACATTCTCATTGTGTTATATGCATTGATAGCTGCAAGCCAGATGATTTCAGTTCTGATTCCAAAGTAGAAGTGGGAGAGGCTACCCATGGAAAAACTGGATTCATTACAGTGGTGGAATGCATTTGAATTCTGTTCAGATCCACAGGAAAGGTGTTTCACTCCCTATGTCTGACTTCTGTTATACTTGTCAAACATATTTACTTGGTACTCACTTGAGGATAGCTCTTTGATCATTATCCCTTCAGTGTATGGAGGATTTGCATTTGTCAGTCACAATCTCTGTTAGGTGTCAAACACAAAAATCTCTCAAATGTTCAGTAGGAGAATAGAAACCTTTTTGATACAACCAAAAAACCACATTTGTTACACTTCAAGTACTTCTGTAAAAAAAGAAAAATACCTAAACAAGTTATCTGCTGTATTGACTTTCCAGGACTCTGTATGTGTAAATAGAGCCTATTTATTAGTGAGCTGCAACTAACATTAATAAGAACCTGTCATACCACAGTTTGACAAGTGAGGCTTCCTATTAATAATATGGGTTTTATTGGAACATATGTATTTTTCTGAAGTAACTAGCACTGAAAAATCAAAACACTGGATTAAGTTGTTGAAACAGTAGAAAGTAAGGTTTAGCTTTCATTTGATTTTTTAAAAATACAGGGTTTGTATTTGAAGAAATTTGGGGTTAATAATTAGGGGGTGCTTTAAATGGGAAGTTGTTTGCACATTGTACCCCCCCTCACATTCTTCTTTCATAAAAATAAAACATCGAGGATTCTACAGATATTCCCTGGTTGTCTTGAGATGGTGTAACTACTGAAGTTTTACTGTTAAATCAAGCATTATCAAATGTTTATCTGTTACCTGTTGTCTTTGTAATAATTCTTTGGTGCTATCTATGGGCTTACAGAATGCAGATTTTTAATGTGTACTGTGTTAGGCACCAATGTTGTCAACAGTTATCATTACTAGTGCCCAAGTGTATCAGACAGCAATGTTGAAATGTTACGGATTAAGAAATTTCTTTTTAAAAGCTTCAAATAAGTTTGGCTTTTCTTTATTGTTTGTGGTTTTGTTGGGTGCTTCCATGTCCACACGCCTCCCCAGACAGTTGCTCTATAGAGTGGAAAATATTGGAAAAGATTACACAAAAAGGGTATTTTTAAGTCTTTTTTTTTTTTTTTTTACTGTGGAACTTTCTCTTTTTTTTTTCTTTCTTTCTTTTTTTTTTTTTTAATTTCCCTTTTTTTTTTCCTGGAATGTAAAAAGTAGTTCTAATTGGATGTAGGGAAAAGGTAGTTGGCAACAAAAATACAATGTCAGGTTTGGTTGCTTCAATGCTCTTGCAATATAGTTACTACAGATTACATAAAAACCGTTTATTTTATTAGCTTCCAAATAATGTATATATAGATTTGTTAATGGCTTACAAGTCAAGCTTACTCTTTTTGCTTTTTAAAAAATAGTTATAGGCATGTTGTATTTGCCTTGTGTAAATTATAAAAGGCTATTTAGTAAGTTTTCTGATAACTAATCTATTTATTAACCTGTATTGTTTTAAAATAAATGATTTATTTCTAGCTCAATGCTTGTTTTGTGACTTGTTTTTAGCAAATGGGGTCAGAGGGAAATCAAGTTTCTTACACACTGCTTTACAGGCTAATTCCAATTCATAAGCCTAAATTATTTCCATTTTATTTCATAAAATAGCAGCTTTGCTTTTAACCAGAATAGCAGATTCGTGCCTGGGTATGGATCAGTTGGACTACAGAGGGCCAGTTGATCTATACCAGTATCTACCAGCAGGCTGCAGTCTCAATGTCTTCATTGGACTGAAGTTTGCTCACAGGTAGAATGAAGACTTCTCTGGCAAAAATGTTTGCTGGGCCTTGAGTCACTTCAAACTGTGTATTCAGGGTTAACACGTGCTGTGTTCCTGCACTGCTGTACATTGGTTACTTGCTAGAGCTTCTATTCCAAGATTTACTGCTCCACACTTGGCTGTGCATCAAGTGGCAACAGCTGTAAAGAAGTCTGTGTCACCAGTCTAATTTACTCTCTGTCATAATAGCTCTCTGTAGAAAGAATTGCATGGAAAACTGCAGTGATTGCCCATCTCATTCTTCATCTGAAATTCCTAGCCCCTCATATCAGGTACTGGCAAATACATAACTTAGAGTCTGTCTCTTAGATTTTGGTTGGCTGGGTTTGTTTTTTTAATGGTGGGATTTATGATTAAGAACTGCTCCATTCTGTTCATTTGTGTTTTAGGGGCTGCATTGATATTATTGTCAGTCAAAATTCAAAGTTATCTTTAAACAAGGAAACTAGCTCCTCAATAATATTAAATGTGTGCAGTGGAAAAGATGGGTATGGATTTATACTGAAATTTTATTTTTAAGGTATTTATTATATTAATGCAACGTACAAAGATAGATCAGAAATTTTGAAAGGCTTTCACTTCTGCATGCAGCATCTCTGACTTTTAAGTAGGTAGGATAAGGAGTCTGCCTGTTGTTAGCAAGAAAATTCAGTTATCCTTGTCTTGGCATGTCAGGAGCTTGGCCTCTAAGGCAGCAGCATTGTGGTAAAGGCAAATGTGCCATTCAACAACCACAGGTGTTGTTGGAAGTCTGGGACATGATCAATCCTGAGCATATTTATCTCAGCAACACAGTTAATATATTTATCTCAGCAATGCAGTTCATATTGGAAGACCATTAAAGACAAAAATCTCATTGAGTCAAAAGAAAAAAAAAAAATCCTGTTGATTTTTGTGTGGTTTGTTCTACAATTTTAAGTCTTAAGCAGAGTCCCTTAAGTTCCTTGTGACACTGTAGATGTTGCACAAGTAGACCCACAGATGTGGGGGTTTTTTTGCTTAGCTGTCTTCACAAAACACAGCAGGGAAGTGGTCACCAGAGACCCTGTTAAAGCTTCCTGAGGTTGTACAGGTATGTTTTTGCCCTTTGCCCTTTTAAATTTTACAAGATATTTATACACATAGTAGATACTAAGCCCTAAAAAACCCTGTCCACGCCAAAGGACCTACATTGACTTCTCTCATTAAATTCCTTGGGCACAGGGATGGTTTGTGCATCTGAATTGCCCTCTGAGAACAGGTTAAATTAGGCAGGTTACCACCATTCTCATGCTTGGAGTTCTTGCCAGATACTCAACCAACATGCCTGAAATACTGTGCTGTTGTAAATTACTCTGAGATAGTTTGAGTATTTTCCATTACTGAGCACAGCCCCTGGCTTTGAAATAAATATTTATTGTGCCAAATTTTGTGCCAAATGCAAAGCATTGAATTTGTACTTTGAACAGTTGCATGTATGTTAAGCATAACTAGCAGCTGAAAAACACAAGAGAGGGGATTAACAGAACAACTGAAGTTCCACAAATGCCTAAACTGCTTAGAGGTTAATATTAGAGTGAATATTTTCAGATATTTATTCATTATTGTTTTAGCTTGGTTGTGAGGTGTTTTTGAAGGGAGGAGAGCAGAGAGAGACAAGAGTGGAAGGGGAAGGCTAAATTGACTTGCTTCAGACATTACTCTTAACTCAGGAATATGTACACATACACATTATCAGCATTTGGCATGATCACAGGCACATGAAGTTCTTTAGGTCCTTTAAGCTTTGAACCTAGCTATCAGTAATTAGCTGCTTCTGTTTATACTGTACTGGTTTAGGTGACACAGGTTTTAATCTTTTAATCCATTTGAGAAATCATTTTCACCAGCTGTTAACTTTTTCAAAGACTTCACAGTTTTGATATCTTTTGGTAAAACACAGAAAAGCCAGTGTCTTACTGTGTCAGTATGTAGGTAATTACTGTAAATTGCTTAGCAGCTTTTTTATCTTAAAGTATATTTTTATATATACACACACATATAACACTATTTTGTAAGTGCAAAGTTCATGTCAAGAATACTAGATTAGTTTTATATTGGGGAATGGAATGTTGCGTTAGAGAATAAAATAGGCTTAACATTTAACCATGTGCTTTGGGTGGTGTGGAAATGTAATTTTTGTCAGCAAGGGACCATTTTTAATGAGATATAACACAGTAGGTAACGTGATGAGGAGTGGCTTTGTCATGGGTATTCCACAAGGGAAAGCCAAGACTGGTTTTGTTTCCATGTCTTTCCAGGTGTTGCAGAAATGAAGCAGCTATATGTGCAGACTGGGATAATGCCTACACAAATCCTGAGAAGACTAAAAAAACTGGAACTGCTCTCACTAAGGGATGTGACAAAACAGGTATTTTGGCAGTGTTGGTTGTTCAGACTTAATGCTACAAGGCAGCTGTGTAAAGCGTACTCAGAGATAGTCATGAAGAAACCAAAGAACCCTCTGACCCTGATGCTGCTTGTTAGGACTTTCAAAGACTCCTTGTGTGTGAGGACAAATATTTATGTAACTGTATTTATCCATTTACTTTGTATGGGATTAAAGCAGTGCTGAGAGGGGATGACCTGGATTAAATGGATTCATTAACCATTCCCTTTACCTGGCCCAGTAAAATGTCTCTCTCCCTTATGGCAAACAGCCTGTGTTTATTTCAGCCTACAAAAGAGAAGGCTTCGGGGTCACCTAATTGCAGCCTTCCAGCCTTCCAGTACCTGAAGGAAACTTACAGGAAAGATGGGGCAAAACTATTTATGTAGTGACAGTGCAGGAGAAAATGGTATCAAAGTGACAGAAGGTATGTTTTAGATTAGATATTAGAAAAAAATTCCATACTGTGAGGGTGAAGAGGAGCTGAAACAGGTTGCCCAGAGAAGTTGTGGATGTCTTATCTCTGGAAGTGGTAAAGGCCCGGCTGGATGGGGCTGGTGTAGTCGAAGGTGTCCCAGTCCCTACCCAGGGCAGGGCGGGTTGAAACTGGATGATCTTCGAGGTCCCCTTCCGACCCAAACCATTCTGTGACTTTACGATTTTCTGTGACTGTAAAATCTGCGCACCGCGGATGCTGGCAGGGGCGGGTGGCGGCAATGACCTACCCGGGCGGCAGGGCGGCCGCAGCGAGCCCGGCGGGTGTGGCGGCACTGAGCCCGGCCGGGGATGGCCGCCGGCCCGGAGAGGGCGGCGCTGCGGGAAGGGCAATGCGACCCGCGGCGGGCGGGGCTGGGGCCGGGGATGGCCGCCAGCCCGGGGAAGGCGGTGCTGCGGGAAGGGCAATGTGACCCGCGGCGGGCGGAGCTCGGGCCGGGCCGCGCCCCTTCCGGCGGCCGCTGCCGGAACCGCGGGGCGGACGGGCCCGGGACGCCGCCTCGCCTTGCGCTGCCGCTGCCGGTCCTTCCCGCCCCGTCCTGTCCCGTCCCCTCATGGCGCTAGAGCGGACGGGCACCGGCCCCTCCCGCCGCCCGCTCCGGCCTCCCCCGCCCCCGTCTCCTCTTGGTTGGCCGCTCCCGGCGGGCATGTGAGCAGGGCCGTGACCGCAGGTAACGGCGGGAGAGGCGGGAGGGGGCCCGCGGGATGGGGAGAGGCGGGAGGGGGCCCGCGGGATGGGGGGAGGCGGCGCTGCTTCCCCGCGGAGCGCTCGGCGCCGGGCCCGCGGTGAGAGCCGAGCGCTGCGGGTGAGAGCGGGCGAGCCGGGGGCGCGGGGCTCCTGGCCCTGAGCCCGGCTATTCGTACCCAAGGGTGGTTTCTCCGTAGTGGGAACTTGTGCTTTGGTCTGAGAGGGCCGGGGTTAAAAGCTCCAAATCGGGTTGTTTGCGGGGCTCTCCCGCTGAGCAGGGGGATCCAGGCACAGGCTCTGCCCGTGCCTGGGGTGCATGTGGCTAACCAGGGAGATAAATGGTTTGTCTTCGGTTTGGTCCAGGGTTGAGTTATCCCAGGTAGAGTCTTGTGCAGCCTGCTTCCAAGAGCACCTTCAGAACTTCAGAGCCCTGGTGCATCATTTTGACATGGCAAAAGTGGTCGTAGCTTTGCATTGTAGTTCATTGTAGTCTTAAGCTGACGGGGGGAGGTTTAGATTGGGGGGAATTTCTTCATAGGCAGGGTGATGAGATGTTGGAGTGGTTGACCAGGGAGGTACCTGGTGGAGTCACTGTCCTCGGAGCTGTGTAAGAAAAGACTGGACATGGCACTTAGTGCCAAGGTCTATTGACATAGTGGTTGGGTTATGGGTGTGACTCCATCTGACATGTCTTTTCAGCCTGGTTGATTCTGTGATTCAGAGTGAAGTTTGTTGTTCATTCATACACTGTGTGATATTGCCTGGATCTAAGTCCTTCGTCCATGTTTTTCTCCAATGTTTTTCAAGTAGTCAATTTTCTCTATTTCACTACAATGTCTTTAACATTGTTTGTACTGAAAACGTGATAAATGTAAGTCACTGTGGTTCTATCTTAATGCCTTTTATACAGTTAGTGCCTTGTATACAGTTAGGGTTTTTCCCCTCGGAAAGTAACAGCTTCATTGATAGAAAATTGTTCCATAAGGTTTTGTTGGTATCATTGTATTTAGAATTCAGTTTCACACTAGTTCTGCTTTTGTTAAAGTACTTCATTCTGATGATAAAGTCCTGGTGACAAGAAAGCAGGTTACATCAGTTGTCAGTCGTGTCAAAAGAGTGGCTGTGACTAATGTATAGATCGGACTTTACCTTCCTGGATTATCTTAAATTTGAAACTGCCCATATAAAATACCAAAGGTGGAACTTCAGTGACCCTGTGCTGGTTATTCTTCCCACAAGAGTGGAACTCATGTGCCACGTATAGCAAAGATGAGGCAAGTCTTATCTTTAGTCTATTTTGATAGCTTTCCCTGAAAACAGTCAATGCAGTATCAGTTGCAAAGCACTGCCTGTAGTTTGTATTCAGTTAATGAATAACACTGTTATAGTGAAGATACTTTTAACTTTATGTGGAGGTGCTTTAATTAAAGGTCAGTGTTTTTTAAATAACTATAAGTAGCACATACAAAGAAAAGGTTTTTAATGTGGATTTTTTTGTTTCCTCCTAGTTTCATAAGATGAAGTGCTTGTTGCTTTTGGTTTATAAATAGAAATCTGCTGTAAAGTATTAAAAAATGTTCCCCTTAGTTTATCTAAACCTTTTAAAATGGAGAGCTGTAGGGTAGTTGATGTATGTTTTGCTTTCTGAGCATGTGATAGTGCCTCTAACATTATATATATATGCATATATATAACATAAATATGATTTTAGTTTGCCTGTGTAATATGTAAATAATTATGTGTGTAAGTTTAGGCAGTCTTTAACTTTGGCAGAGCTGGAAAACTGTACCCTGTATTGGGGCAAATGTGCAGTACAAAACTGAACATATTGTTTCGTAAACAGTGTGTACAGAATCTGCAGGTGCTGTGTGCATCCATCCTGGCCTTTTAAAGGTGCACATGACTAAGGTTTGAACTCTTTTATCCTGATACTCTGTTGTGCCTGTCCTTCAATGTTCTCTCTGTACCTCTGTTTAAAAGATATGTTTGTGAGTGGAAGGAACATGACTGAGGAAGGCTTGCATTTAATAATTAGGTATATTTGGGGGGTATATTTAGTAATCTAAGATAATTTCTCTGTTCAGGCTCCCCACTGCCCCAGCATTCTGTGTATCCAAAGGAGGGCTGCAAAGGTGGTGAAGGGGGTAGAGGGGAAGCTGTATAAGGAGCAGCTGAGGCCACTTGGTCTGTTCAGCCTGAAGAAAAGGGGACTGAGGGCAGACCTCATCAGGGTCTGCAGCTTCCTGATGAGGGAAGCAGAGGGGCAGGCACTGGTCTCTTCTCTCTGGTGGCCAGTGACAGGACCCAAGGGACTGGCCTGAAGCTGTGTCAGGGAAGGTTTGGGTTGGATATTACACAAATGATCCTCACTCAGAGTATGGTTGGGCACTGGAACAGCTCCCCAGGGCAGTGTCACAGCAGCAGCCTGACAGAGTTTAAACCTGTGTGTGTTCAGGCACTGGGTGGGTTTCTTGGGGCTGTCTCTGCACTTGATGATCCTTGTGGGTTCCTTTCAACTCAGCATATTCTGTGATTCTATATAAACATCCTCTGAAAACTCACCATGTCAAAGCCAATAATTAAAACTTGATATTAGTTATCTTGCAATAAAAGTGCCTTAGCACTTTAGTTACAGAATGAAACCGATAGAATTAGGAAAGTATTTCAGTTCAACTTTAATATGATACCTTCCAAAGAATAACTTAGATCACAGGTTAGTTTCTTTGATTTGTGAAGTGAAAAACAAAAGGATGAAATAACTATGGCTTCAGGCAAGCTGTATCTAAGGAAGATCAAATCGAAAATCACACTGATTTGTTATTCAAAACATTCTGAAATTCAAATATTCAAACTATTCTGAAATAAAATCTTCCTTTTTAAAGCATAGATTGGACATGGTCTTGTGTGTCATGCATGAAAATTAAATTGCCTTGAAATAATGGACATAATATTTTTGCCAAATTCTTAGCATGCCAATTAATGCTATTTTTGATTTCTGTTTTAGAAACCTAACTTCCAAGTACTTAAGAAGTGAATGCCTCTGGATTTCTGAACAAAACTGGTATGTATAATGAGCTGTCTACAGGCTCATCACCAAACATTTGGATTTCTGTTTTCTTAGGAAATGTTTGTTTGGATTTCTGTTTTGTTAGAAAATGTTTGCTTCATGTAGTTTTATGCTTGTGGAAGAGAAGGGAACACATAACAGGCAACATGAGACATAATAGTCAGTGTGTATTTGTTAAAGCAACTTGTTGATTCAACCTCCTTTTCTTCCCTGACAAGCTTTATGGCTAGAAGGGCATTAAACAGGTGCTTAATTCCAATGTTAGAAACATAAAACTTAAGCAGAATTGACAGTAAAATACCATAGAACAGTTCAAAAGATGCAGAATGGCTGTACCTAGAGTATTATTGTCTTGTCAAAGCAGGCTTTTGTTCAAAAATCTTACATCATGTCTGAATCTTTGGCTGTTTAATGTTATTGATCTGGCTCAAAAGACAGAGAAATAATCAGTAACATTGGGCAGGGAAGGATTGCCAGTGTGTAACCTTGGCTGAATGTTTTCAGGAAACATTTCTAAAAAAAGGGATGTTTTTTAATAGGAGTAAATGGAAGATATTGCACCCAGGCAGGAGTAATTTGCTATACAAGTGTAGGAGGTTATACCGATAGAGAAGTTGAAAATTACTCAACAGTAGGTGACTGCAGAAAAAGGGCTCAAAAACCCACCTGATTTGGATGTTTAAAAAGAAATACAGTCTACCACTTATTGCAGAAGTGATAATAACTCAAGCTGAAGTACTATATACAGCTTTGGAAATTGCACTTGAAAAAAGCTTTTGGGAAAGGACCCAGAGGGTGGCACAGCAGGAGACACCTGCAGGGTAATGTTGATATGTGGATTCAAAGATAAAGGGACTTGTATCTTTTTCCAGCAGTGGGATTTGGTAGTAAAAGTGAAGATGATCAGATAATGAGAGTTCCTAATGGCATCACAGCATGGCTGCCACGTTTGTGAAGTTTCCTTTACAAGAATTTTGTGGGAGAAGCTTGGCTGAATTATCTATAATGAGGAGCAGCAGTGAATTATGTAGTAGATGGCAGAGGGTTGAAGTAAATGGCCTGTTAAGGTCATTTTTTTGCTTAATGACATCATCCTGATCATAGCTGAAAAGAGCAGGTTTTAAAAAAGATTCTTGAATTTAAATAATGTAGTGTATATTTAGATTGTTTCTTGTAAGTCTTTTATTAACTCTAGAGGGCTTGTGGCCAACTAAGCAAAGTTGGAACAATGCACCATGTCTGCCTTTCCCAGCTCTTATTATTGCTTCCAAACAATGTACAGCTTGTGGAAGTGATACTAATTTTCTTTGGCTGGTAACTCCCATATTCTTACTTATGCTTATCTGCTTTTAAATGTAAAATATTACTACTTCTTATTACACCACTTTTAATGTTTCTGAATATTTGTAGAGGTCACTTGCTGCAATAAATGTAACATCTTTGGAGCACTGTCTTTATGCTGCTTTTGAGAGAAAATGACTTCTGAGCAAAGAGGCAAAGAGCTGTTATCCTGTGTTTTAGACCAGAGTCTGTATCTTGCTAGCATTTATGATACATTTGGTTACATCTTGAAAATAAGCAAAATAACTTTGTGGCTAATCTGGATTTGTTTATCTCCCACAGTTTTTTTTTCACATTCCAAGTTTCTGCATTGATCTGTGTCTGATAACCTTCAAACGCAGCTCCCTGTGTGATCTGTCATTGCACTGTTGCACACTGAGAGTTCTGACTCATGACACCAGCAGATCCACGGGCAATTCATTAACGAGTGGCTCTTGGAGGCATGGTGGGTGTTGTAGTTTCTGTGAATAGGAGAGTCTCAGCCCTTCTTTACTTCTCTGAAGTAAAGCAGAAGCAGGAAACCAATACGCCTCCATGACACTGCTGGTCTTGAGTGGATGAAGTGTTCTATGTGTTAAAATCAGCTGTGAATTTGATTGGAGAACCTTTGCAGCACTGCACAACTGCCAGCTTTATTTAACTCCTACATTTTCTGGCTTTTCTCTGTTTATAACCTAGTAGTGGCCCTGGCTGCTGGAATGCAACAGCTTTGGCATGTCCCAAGGCAGAAACATGAGAGGCGTTATTTATTCCAGAACTGCTCATTTCATGGCATTTTCTCATGCCCATAGATATTTTTTCTTGATTATATTTATAAGCATGCATTAGTTCTCCTTTCAGTAAGTCTTAGGGTTAGAATTAAAGTCCTGATTTCCTAAATTGTAAACCTCCTAATGCCTGGTACTGCTTTGACCTTCCACATGTCAGTTCTGCACATGCAAATAATATCTGCTCTATACAGAGGGAACCAGATCTCTTCAGAGGGAAGCTGGGTCCACCATGACTGTGTGACATGTGTCTGCAACTGTAGACATCTGAATAAACCTTAGGTGGAAGTAAGGCAGCCCAGCCAGAGTAACAATGGGACTGGCTGTGTCTGTGAGGACAAATAAATGTGATGGGAAGAGCTAGCAGTAATTTGTCTGAATTTGTGCAATTTAAGTGGTTGAGATTTGAGTTGTTTACAAGGTTAACAAAGTGGTTGACAGGGCACTTCAGCATATTTGGGACATGGGGGAAAGTAGAAATACTAGCTTTGAAGTGTAGCATTCTTTTCAAGTCTAAATTCATAAAATTACCTGTGAGCACACAAGGTTCTTCATTCTTCTGCAATCACATTTTTCCTCTGCTGCAAAGAAAAGCAGCCTGTGCTTTTCCCTTGTTTCTGGAATGCAGTGGGTGGAAAGTGTCAGGATGGGACTAACTGATGCTCTTTTCCTCTGTCAGTGTAGGTGAAGGTATGAAAGCCAGGGAGAGCAGGGAAAAAAATAGTGGCTTTGCCAATATGGAGAGTTGTCTTTTAGTAAAAAGCCACACCAGTGAAAATAATCCCATTAATAATATAGCTAATGTAGCAAATGTTGAAAAAACTGGTAAAGCATAAAGCTTTGCAAAACCAGTCCCTCCTCCCCCAGGTGATGCTGTACCACTGTCACATTTTGCACCAGCTGGAGTTGGAAGAACATTCTTAGCTCGATTACCTGAACAGAGTGCCTTACACCTGCTACAACAGATGGTGCAGAGAACAGCCACAAAATCTTATGTCTTTTCCTTGCATTAAAAAACTTCTTCAAGGGACTGAAAATCCTGTTTGAATTTAAAACCAGGATGATATTTTATGGAGCTGGTGAAGTGGCTGGGTTTGGTCTGTCTCACACACTGATGAATTGTCTTTCTTGGTTTTATTTTTTAGGTGGTTTTATGTCATGCAAGAATCTAGTTTATTTTATAGAAAGTGAAAGCACTCTCTTGTAGGTCATTTACTTAGTTTCCCCTACAAAATAAGATATTAAAAATTTCTGTGCAAGGATTAAGGGAAGTGGATTTGAGAATTTTGAGCTGTGGCTCATACAGCATTTTGAGTATTGCTATGTTGAGTTCTTATTGTTTTCCTCTGCATTTTCACAGCCTAACTGGATGCAAGTAAGAGGATCTGTGCTCAGTTTTAATGGTAACCTACCAGTAGCTCTCTGTTACGTTTTCCTAGAGGTATAGCAAATTAATCAAAGTTGAAAGCATGAAAGTACAGGGAAAATTAATATTGAAAGGTGCTTCATACAAGTATGGGAAACTGTGTAAAATAATTTAACAAAAGACTTATTTCTTGCCAGATTTTCCTGTTAAAGAGAAATTGCATGTGCAGGATTGTTTGTATGATGAAAATGGCTATATAATTAAACATCCTTCTAATAGTGTCTTTCATTTTTCTAGGGAGTTTATATGGAAGAAATGCTGCTGCGACTGTTCTCAAACTCTATTACAGACTGATTTCAATGTAAGTCATTTTTTTGGTCAGTATCATGGTGTGCCAGACACAGATTTGCATACTCAATGAAAAGAAAAATAAATTACATATTTGTAAAATGTCCCTAATGTTTCTCAAGGAATTTTTGTTTGGGTTTCAGTTTTATATACCAGGTCAGAAACTCTTCCTTCTCTGTGTTCAGACTTATTAGTTACTCATCCTTAGTGCAAGCTTATACATGCTTCAGATTGCCTTTTTTATTTTTGCTAACCACTCCTTGCAGAAGCCACTTGCAGGAGAACCAGTCACATGAGCTGTTGAAGATTTTCCTATACAGCACCTTTTTCTGCCAGCTTAAATCTAATGTGATTTTTGCTCATGTTTCAGTGTTGCATCATTTTTTGTTGAGTATCAGAAGCTCTACTCCTCGTTGATCAATGTGACAGTGTTCAGTAGTTTACGAGATGAGCCAAACTCGTGGGAAGTATGACTTCTGTATTGGTCTGGTGTTGGCCATGAGTTCCAGCATTTTCATTGGAGGGAGTTTCATCCTGAAAAAGAAAGGTCTGCTCCGGTTAGCCAGGAAAGGCTCCATGAGAGCAGGTAAATACATCTTGTAATAAATTGCTCATGTTTAGATTTTGCTGTTTAACAGAAGGTTGCTTCTGTTCATTAGTTCATCAAACTAATGATCTTGTTTTGACTTTCTTGGGTTTTTGTTACATGTGTATGAAACCTAAAACAGAGCCGGTGTGCTTTTTCTCTGGTGTCAGATACTCTTAACTCTGTGTGTGACACATGCTATTTAATGCATATGTAATGCCCTCTGGGGACACTTTGTATGTCAGGTAAGTCTAAATTGTACTTGCAAATTGCAAGCAGCACTCTTAACTATGTCTGTGCTTCTGAATGAGTGAATTTAAGAGAGTTTTAACCATGTTTGGGTGTCACAGACATTTCTCCACAGAAATCCTTTCTTTCGGATTTCTGTGTCTTCTGGAGGCCAGAGGCCTTGGAAGACAAGGTAAACAATTATTATCAGCTGCTGTGGAATGCAATGGGACGCACCTTGATTAGCTCATTTTCTTTGTTTATAATTAAGGGCCAATCACAAAGTGTAAGCCAGGGACTCAGTCCTTGGGCACAACTTTGTTGTGGATTCTTTTCTATCTATTCCTAGCCTAGCCTAGCTGCTCTGCAAACCTCTCTCTATATTCTATTAGTATAGTAATAATGTATTATATATAATATCTTAATAAATCCAGCCTTCTGATTCAAGAAACAAGATTCACCATCTCTCTCTCACCAGCTGCGACCCACACAGGCGCGGTAATATTTGGGCGTCAGAAGATTGTTTTAGAAAACTAAAAGTCACGTGCAGTAACTGAGTGTGATGAGTAGTGCACCTCAAGGGTTCATACTGGAAGCAATGCTATTAAATATCCTCATCAGTGACACAGACTGAGTGTGCTGGCAGCAGGGCTGTGGACCACACTGAGCTGAGGGGGGCAGTTGATGCTCTAGAGCGAAGGAAGTGGCATCCAGAGGGATCTGGATGGGCTTGGGGAGTGGGTCTGTGCAAACCTCAGGAGGCTCAACAGGAACCAGAGCAAGGTGCTGCACCTGGGTCAGGCCAAGCTCCAGGATCAACACAGCCTGGGGGATGGACAGATGGAGAGCAGCCCTGCCCAGAAGGGCTTGGACATGCTGGCACATGAGAGGCTGGATGTGCCCCAGCAATGTGCACTCACAGCCCAGAAAGCCAAATGTGTCCAAATCAAGTGTGACCAGCAGGGCAAGGGAGGGAATTGTGCCCCTCTGCTCTGCTCTGGTGAGAGCCCACCTGCAGTGCTGCATCCAGCTCCAGAATCCCCAGCATGGGAAGGACATGGACATGTTGGAGCAAGTCCAGAGAAGGGCCATGAGAATGATCAAGGGGACAGAACACTTCTGAGGATAGACTGACAGAGTTGGGATTGTTAAACTTAGAGAAGAAAAAGATGTTGGGACACCTTATAGCACCTTCCAGTACCTAAAGGGGACTTATAAAAAGGACAGAGAGATGAGATTTGGTTTTGGTTTGGTTTTGACCAGGGCCTCTATTGACAAGATGAGGGGCAATGGTTTGAAATTGAAAGATAAATTTAGGTAGGACAGTTGCACCATCCTCAGATGATTCAGAAGGTAGACTCTGAATATTTTTATTCAGTACCTGTCATCTTTGCTTCTAAAAGATGGTTGATCTTGAGATACATAATTCATGCACCCTGGTTTGGAATGAGAAAATACGATGCTTGCACATGTAATCAACCACATACAAACCATGTACAATTTCTGCAGAGCAGCAGTCTTGGTAAGAAACACATAACTTGGCTTTTCATGTAATTTCAGTGATTTGAAAGAACCCTGTTTCTCAGGGTAATGCAGATATAATCATCAGTGCCATTTCTAACACAAAAAAAATGAAATAACTGGTTGTAGGAGGCACAGGCACATCAGAAACTTAAGATGCTTTGATTTCAACCCTTTTACCTAGAGAGCCTAGGTACCAAAAGGCTGCTCATGTTTTTAAGGGCATGGGTTGCAAAAATTATTTTAAGTCATGGCAGTGTTATAAGTGACAGGGTGTCAACATTTTTAGTGGAATAGCCAATGTTCTTTCAATTTTAGGTCAAGGAGGTCATGCATACCTTAAGGAATGGCTGTGGTGGGCTGGACTTCTTTCAAGTAAGTATCAAAAATTATTCATCTAGGTGTCAAAAATACAATCTGCATTAAAAAATTTTAATAAACAACTATGCCACAAATGGCAGCATGGTTACACAAAGGGGAAAGAGATTGGGTTTCTGCAATACATAGTAATGTCGCCTGGTGATTTGATGGATGCAGTTCAGATTTTAATGTAACTTCTCTTACATCAGAAGCTCTTCCTTTGATGTAACTGCCCTCTTTGTGCAGTGGAACTAGGCAGACATTGGTTTTGTCTTTGCTACCCATATGCATTCTGGTTTTTGTCTTAGCAGAGAAGTGCTTAGATATATAGGATTTTTTGAAGGGAAGCTTATTTTGGGATTATGCCTGTTTTCTTAATTTTTTTCATTGCTTGAACTCTCAAGTTACTGTGTGTATTCAGGTAACTGGCTTACTGTATGTGCTGTGCTATATCTGCTATTGCAGATTTCTCCATGCAGAACTTCATGAGTCAAGCTGGCAGGCTGGAGAGCTACAGCACAGACACTAAAATAAAACACCTTCTGATTTGGTCGAATCCATTAATTCTAACACCTGTTGTATGTAGTTCCACAGCCTGCTTTTAAAATTTAATAGTGGGGTAAGGGGCAGGGGTGTGTTCTGCTAGTACTGTTAGCTGAATGCTGTCAGTAGAATTTTGCATTTTTCCCTTGCTGCATGTTTGTGTGTGCATGAACACTGTGGGCACTTCCTTGCCCTGATCAGAGGTTTGTTGCATGAGCCTGACTCCTGGGTTTTAATTGCTGTTCCTCTGCAGTGGGAGCTGGAGAAGTAGCGAACTTTGCTGCCTATGCTTTTGCACCAGCTACATTAGTGACTCCTCTGGGAGCTCTCAGTGTTCTTGTAAGGTAAGAAACACTAACAGAAAGCAGAGTGACTTGAGACAGAAAAGTAAAATATTTCTTTAGAAATATGTCACTGAACTATGCTGTAATAAATGCACTCTTAACAACAGAGTGCTTATAAACATCAGGAGTAACTTAAGTTTCTCCAAATACATAGTCGCTATGATACAAAAGGGTTCTAGCAATGCATCTACATGTCCATCTCTGGAAAAAGCTATTGTCTTCTACATTTCAAAAATATGGTGATCACAGCAGAGCAGTGTTTTCATTCCTACGTAAAGATTTTTGTCTTAGTAAAATTATTTTTGCAAGTTCTTAGATACCACATTTTTTTGGCAGGCAACATAAAAAAGCGGTTCTGGGCAGAGATGCCAAATACTAACAGGTAGTTCTGTCCACAGCAAATATCTCAAGATAGAAAATAGCTATTTTTAAGCTGCAGGTTGTATATGCAACTGACTTGTACAGTCAAAACAATCTGTAACTTGATGAGCAAATAATTATTACTAATCCCATATTTGTTGATGCCTTTTTTATTTCTTAGTGCCATTCTGTCATCCTTCTTTTTAAATGAAAAACTTAATTTACATGGAAAAATAGGATGTTTGTTAAGTATACTGGGATCAACTGTGATGGTAATTCATGCTCCACAAGAGGAAGAGGTAGAAACTTTGGATGAAATGTCTCACAAACTAGGTGATCCAGGTAAGAAAAATACTGGCTTGAGCTGTACACAGCCCATCATTTCTTCGTTTTATAGTTTCATTACTGCTGCTTTGTAGACAAGTCCAAATGAAGCAGAGATTTGAATTCTGTAACATAATTCTATAGGGAGCTTTGCATGATGGCAAGATTAACTTGTCTGGCCTTGAATAAAGTGCCTTGATGGCAACCACTGACGTGATAGTTTAAACAAATGCAGCAGCACAGGTGGATAAACAAAATTTCTATAAATTTTGCTTGAAGTGTGTCATCTCTAAGCCAAACTTTGAGCTGTCCTTAAAGTGAAAAGGTAGGTGTTGTGGTGCCTTCTGAGAAGTAAAATCTTAAGAGATGAGCTGCTATGCCTACATGGAAGATGAGGCACTCACAAATGCATGTGTGCAAAATACTGTTTATACAAAGGCAATTCTCATCTTAAACATGAGAAAATAGCACAGAAATTAAAAAGTTGTTCTTAAGGAATGACCTAATTGTTGGAAATCTGCTGATGAGTATAGCAATCTGCCAAAATATCTCCTAAAAAAGACTCAATTCAGAGTCAGGCCTGTTTCCAGTGGCATCTACACCTCAGAGTTTGGGTGTAAAGCAGTTCAGCAATCTAATCCTATAGTAGTCTTGCCAATAGACTGGTAAAGGTAATACAGCATGCCTGAGGTACAGCCTTTGTTTTGGCTTGCTCACTTTGAAATCATCTAAACTGTGATGCTGGAGGAATAATGAGAAACATCCTGAACTCTTCTGTTTAAGCTGAGTCAGTCCCATTGTTAATTAGTGTTTTCCCTGTACCTCTAAGATAAATACTTCTGAAAAATACTTCTGATAAATAGAGTCCATAAGTAACAATTGTGTCCATTAGTGTCTATAAATAACAAGATTTTTTTTTTCCTCCAACCACAGGTTTTGTGGTGTTCGCAACGCTCGTTGTCATTGTGTCTTTAATTCTAATCTGTGTGGTGGGACCTCGCCATGGACAGACCAACATTCTCGTGTACATAACAATTTGCTCTGTAATTGGAGCCTTATCAGTCTCCTGTGTCAAAGGTCTGGGCATTGCTATAAAGGAACTTTTTGCAGGAAAACCAGTGCTGAAGCATCCATTGTCTTGGATTCTGCTGCTAAGCCTTACTGTCTGTGTGAGCACTCAGATCAACTATTTGAACAGGGCTCTGGATATATTCAACACTTCAATAGTGACTCCAATATATTATGTAATCTTCACCACATCTGTTTTAACTTGTTCTGCCATCCTCTTCAAGGAATGGCAGCACATGGCGGCTGATGACATTATTGGCACCTTCAGTGGCTTCCTGACAATTATTGTGGGGATCTTTTTATTGCATGCCTTCAAAGATGTTAACTTCACCCTAGCAAACCTGCCCCTCTCTCTGCGGAAGGATGACAGAGCAGCCAATGGCACTTTGCTGAGCACATATGACAGCTTTAATGATGATGAAGAAAGTTCTGCCTGCCTAGGTGAAATGCAATCCACTGAGAGTCTCTCAGCCAGAAGAAATGGAAGCCTGTCAGCTTTCTGAAAATATCTACGTGTTACTTAAGAAAAGAACAATTCTGTAACCCTGGATTTTTTTTTTCCTGCTGTGAAATGTCTGAGCTTGTCTGGAAAGTCATGTACTTTTTAACAGTATGTGTAGACAATCGTTGATTTTTGAGTTTGATTTGTTTGGATAAAGAACACTGAAATGTTTTTTATTTGCCTTACTTTTACTTTAAAAAGTACTAAAATGACCTCAGACCACAATTGGTTTTGTTGCTTAAGTTATGTGTAAATACTTTCATTTCATTCTTCTGTTTTTAAGATGTATTGCACTAATTACAATTTTATCAAAAATAAATGGCTTTATTTCTGCATTGGTGGTAAAAAGGTTGCAGCAAACCTGAATCCTTTGTACCTGTGCCCATGGAGTGACTGTAACCATACTGAAACAGGAGCTGCAGCAACTACTCCTGTCCCAGTTTGTAAAGAGAAAAGGGAAGGCTACAACCAAGCACAACTGATCCTTTGAAAATACTGGTTAGGTAAAGCTGTATGCAAAACTTGCTGGATTTGCATCAAAAAGCCCCAACTTTACCAGATCAGAGTAACAGGCTGGCAGAAAGAGGAAGGCAGGAGCTTGTGTTCTGCATGGATAGGCGAGATGGTAGCTCCTGCTATGGCAGTTTAAGCAGAAGGAAGGATTTGAATCATTACTAGTAGCCAGAGAAGCTGCTCCCTCTTCTGTAACAGAGGTCAGGTTCTGTCTGTGCTGCACCATGCTGCCCTGGCTCTGCAAACCTGTTCTGTATTCCTGATGTTACAGCTTGAACTCACAGAATTGCTGTTTTGTTTGCTGTGACCCTGACATTTTCAAAAATAACCAAAATAATGAAACATTAATGACATTGCTTCAAAAAAAAGAGGGGGGGGAGGGGTGAGGCAGGTAGGTGGTAATTCACTTTACTAAAGGCAGAAAATAAAAATTAGGGAAGAAGGTTTTATAAGAATTTTCTATTATGCATGTGAAAGTTGGAAATACTTGGGACAGAGACTAATAGTTACTGCTCAATATTGTCAGGTTTAGTGCTCAGTGTTTAAGAGAAATTAAGATTTTTTCCTAGGACAGAAATCCCCAAGTTACCACCTATGAAACAAAATACTGCTGCCTTCTTTATGTGTCATAACATACAGGAAGGGTGAAGGTGTCAAACAAGAAAAACGTTTTTGCTCAGAACTAATTGGAAATGGAAAAGTTACACCTTTTGTGCACCTTGCTGCATTTTTTCTTTTAGGTAGGAAAGGTTATACTAGATAAAGAATATTTAGTTCCTATCAAGTCTATAATCCTTTTTGAAAAATAATAAAAATTTACATTATAAAAATGGGAAACAAACATCTCCTAGGACTAATGTCTGAATTGTCTTAAACTTTTTTCCCCCTCAGTGATCATAAAATATGTATTTAATAGCAGTTTTAAGATGTTAAGGGACCAATTCTCTTACTGCTGAAAGTTAACTGGTAAGAATTAGAAATTATTCACATAATGATTAGTTCTTTTTAAATAGTTCTTAAACAAAATCAGGCTTCATTAATTAACCATTTCTGCACCAGTGCTGAGCCAAAACCTCAGATGTATGAGACATCCTTAAACCAATGAGGATGTCAGCAAATTAGGAAAGTTGTTCATTTGCTTAACTGGAAGCACAGGGAAGCATCTGGCTGACCAAAAGTGTTCTGTGAACTAAAAGACTGTTTCTTAAAGAAAATCATCTGTAAAGCACCTTGTAAAAGAAATCCTGCAATGAGCTGGTGTAACAAAGCACGAGTGCCTCTGACTCGTGTCTCCCACACACCGGGCAGCCTTGTGTGCACTCTCACCACGACAGACACCACTCCAGAATGGCAGCTCTCAAGCACAGATGTCCTGGGGAAACCTGGGATTGTGGAAACTTGCTGATAGATTGCCTGGAAAATGTCCATAATATTTTGCTGAGGAAATTTCAGTTAATTTCTCTCCTCAAAACAGAGTTCTCTGCCACTCCAATACCTGTATGTTCCTCACTTCCTCTGTACCTCTTCTGTCAAATGCTCATTTCTACCCACTGTGGAGTCAATTCCATGGCTGAGAAGCACCTGGAAAGAGCTGAGCAGGAGAAAAGATGTGCTGTAACCTAGCCATGAACTACTAAGAGGGAAGGAAGAAAAACAGGTTCTCAAAGGAATGCATTCTTGGTTTGACACTATGGGTTAGAAACACTGACCAAGTAACATCTCCACAAATCCATATCCTGGGTATAACATGTAATTATCTGTCTGTGTCTGTTTTGGCCATCCTCATGTCTTGGGTAGGGCTGATCCCAGAGCCAGCTGACAGGATCCTGGAGTAAGCAAGCAGGAGTTACTGCTTTTGGCTGAATGGTTTGCTTTAAAATTCAACTTCTATAGTTGCAAAGTTTTACAATCTTACTGATGCAGTGTTTGCATTATACAGCAAATGTAATTTAACAAATACTTTCCATAATAAATAATTATTAACATCATTAGAGTTTATGTACTGGGATAGATTATATCTGATCACTTTACTCAAGATTCTTGTAAACAAGAATTCCTCATCACTTGTAAATGTGTTTGGGTACACAGGTATAGATTGCAAACCAAAATATAAACTGTGTTAGAAACTCTCATTAGGAAAAGGCAAACAGTCCCCATTCTAATCAATCAAACTTCCACCTTTTAAAAATATTAGAATCCTGTAAATCACCTTCATGTTAAACAATTTTGAAACAAACACTTTAAATAACCTTCATTTCCATAATTACTGATCTCTGAGAATAGATTTGCAAAGAGGAAAAAGAATCAACTGACTAGAAAATTATTCACAAAGCACCAGTAGAGTTTGTTTTGTTGTTTTTTCTCTTTTTTTTTTAATAAAGGCAAATCAAGCAATTAAGGCTCTAATACAAACAATTATGCATTGATTTCTAAAATTTTTTTCTATAGAACCGTTTTTTACCCTCCACAGCCATTATTTCTATAGCTTCAGGGGAAAATTATACCAGTCCAGTCTAAAATGGTCACCTTGGACAGGAATGCAAAGAGGTTTCAAAAATCTTACAGGCTTTTAATCAAAGTGTATAAAATTTTAGTCTAGAAAAATAAGTATGGATTGTATACAGTTACTGTGCTTGGAAACTGGAGAGAACAGTGTGAGTGTGCCATTCAAATGGCACAGGCATACTGAAAAATGCAGGTGAGACTATTCTTCAAAACTGTTGGTGTGGGTTTTGTTTCTTACTTTGTTTCTCACACTTTTAGCCTAAAGAGGTGCAAGAAGTACTGTTAGGTGAGAATCTAGTTGCTGGCAAGGGACTGATGAATTGGTGGCTGGAAGCAGCGCACGTGTTCCACGGGTGTGCTCTCTCCATCACCGGACTTCAAATACTTGTCCAAAATAGCAATTATTTCATCATTCAGAATCTGGAACTTGCGAATTCTCTCAACCATTTTCTTCAAAGGCTGCAAACATCAAACAGACACGGGAATTAGCTCTGGATATGAAAAGCCTTAGCCAGAAAGCCAGCAAATGCTGTTACCTCATCTCTCCCAGCAATGTTACAAATATTTCCCTTGCACTGCTAAGCCAGTGGAAATAGAAAGTGCATTTTGGTTTTTGACTGCTGCTTTGGGTGCAGAGAAGCTCAATTTACAGCAGCCTTGTCATTTTGAGAATGAGCATATATAGGATGGAAGGCATTAAGAAAATCTCATATATTTGTGACATCAGAATTCTGCTTGACCAGCCTTCCAACTCCAGCCTTAATCTTTTGTTTTTGAAAATCCTGGTGTCCCCATTTTCAGCAATTCATTCTAAAGAAAGGGTTGCCATATCTACGCTGCATCTGAGTACAAATAGCTCTGAGTTGTTGTCTTTATTACTAAAGCAAATACTGATGTTTTCAACTCACCACATTCTTGATAACCTCATCTTTGCCATCGTGCTTTTGGACTTTCAACAGGTGGTAGCAGAAATCCAACACGTCAAAGCGCCGCTGCTGTCCCAAAAGCACGATGATCATACATCCAGCCCAGTGCAAGCCATCCCCAAAGCACTGCCTGCAACAGGAAACACCACAGAGCACGTTTCAACTGCATCTTCAAAACACAGCCACAGCAAACACTCAGTGATCAGCCACTTCACTAAATAATAAATATGTTAGACATTCATCTAGAAAGCAAAAGCTCTGGTACATTAATTATCATTGGAGATTATCACAAGCAATTCAAATAGATGCTTAATAAAAAAACAGAACGCTCCCTCCTCCTTTAATTTCATGTAACAGAGTTACTCCAAAAACATTTACTACCCATTAGACTCCTGTGGCATTACATTTCATTTTCAGTGGAAACAATGCTTGCAAAGAAAACCAAGTGGGAATTCAACACCACTCTGCTCCTTTAGGCTGCAGGCATGAACGGAAGTAAATGTCCTATGCCATTTTTTAATTGCCCAGTAAAGAGCATGTTACATCTCAAGAATTTTTCAAAATAAGTATATTCTCAAAACCAACAAAACCAAGAACAAACAACAGTTCCTGGTTAATTCATGTTAATCATGTTAAATTCCAAGTGCTCATTCCTGCTTTTAAATTCAGAGAAGAAATACTTGTTAAAGTTAGATGCACAAATATTCTGCTATTTTATTTAAGCTGGGTGTCTATTGGGGCACTACCCCTATTGAAAGACACGTGCTAGGGCCCGTTTGTCACAGGATCATTCACTATACACTGGCACTACTTAAAATAGAGGGTTATTTTCACTACAGCTAACAATAGTATCTGTGTTGGTGGCTGATGAGCCCCTCGTGGCGATGGCAGCACTTCTCCCTGGTTGTGCCCTCGGCCCCTGCAGGCAGGCACACAAACAGCCCCGCTGGCACTGTTGCCCAGCTGGCAGCACGTACTCCACAGTGAACTCGTGCGTTCCCACGGGGATGCAGTAGACGAACTGCATTGCGCTCCAGAGGCGGTGGAACTCCACACACTCATCCACGTGCATCACCCCGTTGCTGGGCAGGGGCCCGCGCCAGATGGGATCGTCCAGGAAGGAGCGGATCCGCGTCAGGATCACCTCGAACATGGACAGGCCGCAGCACAGCCGTTCTTTGGTCAGCAAGTCCCCTTCCCTTGCGATTGCTATTTGCTGAAGGGCAGAGAAACAAAAGTAAAATCCTGGTAAAAGCCACTTCACCACAAAATTTGATTTTTAAAAATAAATATATTTTTCAGTTTCACGTGGTTTATTCTAGGAGAAATGTCTTCTGACTTAAAGTGAGGTCAGACACTGCTAACCTGGGGATCAGATCAGTGGAAAAACATTCAGAGAAAATTGTAAAATCCTTTTTAAGCAGACAGACTTAACCTAAGTAACACTAACTGCAGTAATGCTAGTCCTGGATTTATCTCAGGGAAGTTTAAAGAATTCTTGGTCTGAATGGAGGCAGAAAGCAAAACCAAAGAGTTCAGTGCTCTGCTGTAGCTCCTGCGTGTGCTGTCCTGCACAACTCCCTCAGCTGCTGCTGTCAGAGATGAGAAAGCTCCAAAGAGGAGCACCAACAGGCTCAGACAAAATCCAAAAGAGGAATGCTGCTTATGCTTGTCCCAGCTTGTGCCATCACACAAGCTCTCTCCTAGTGCAGCAGCACCTACGATGACAAAAGCAGTCTGAGCTCTGCTTCAGGGCATTCTGCTCTGTCTTTCTACTATTCACATTTCAACCACTAGAAAACTGCTAAGATTAGCAGGGTATTAATGCACCTCAACCCTGAGAAAGGGGGACTGCGATGGCAGTTCAAGAATGTTCTCTTTGGTCATTGTTTCCAGGAGACCTCAACTCAAATGACAGCTCATTTTCCAAGAGTTTCTAAGTGGCTGAAAGAGTGACAAACTGTTTTAAAAACATACATACATGTGCACAAAAAAACCCTGATTGCTTTGGTGGAATTTGGAGGAGGAGTTCCCAGGCTGGACCTTACACTAGGAGGATATCCCATGGTAAACATAAATACCAATTAACATTTTGCCCCAAATGAGTTACTTCTGCCTCAGTCTCAAATGTTTTAAACTTCTAAGCTTTAACAGCATCTTCCAAATTTATGGATTTAACTAAAAACCATTTCTGTGAACAAGCTGGATGTGCAGGTTGAAGTTCTGACAGAGCTACCAGGACAGGCTTTCTGATGATCAGAAATTTCTTGAATTGCTTCTGACACAAATGAGAAAGATTACCTGGGGTGTGCCAAGTCTTTCAATGAGAGGAACCAAATGTAGTGAAGCATATTTTGATTCCAGTCTCTTCATTTTAGCATCAAGTCTTTCACCCTCTGAAAGAAAATGTTAAAAAAGTGAGCAATCATAAATTGCAATTAACCAAGAGAATTCTTAATTTAACACAATCTTTATCCAGGGAGAAAGAAAACATTATTTTTAGGTAATTTAAGTATTAAATAGCTGGGTAATCTTCAATGCACTTTTAGAGAAATACACACATATTTTAAAATGCTACATTACATGTGCAAACAGAAAGAAGGATTTGTAGTAGAGTACATCTAATTAACTAAATTCAAGGAAGAATACAAGGCTCTGTTATGCTGCTGTTGCCAAGATACTTGATCCCCACTTGTACTGAGACAACTAAGTTGTCTTTATGCATAAAATGTTTGTCTCTAGTAGGTGAGGTAAAATGAGGATGCAATCTTGTGTACAGCAAGGCTAAAAATCAGTTGGCACTTCCTCAACACTGGCAAGTAGGAAATGTTCTCTGGCAAATGGGAAAATACTGCTCACAAGGGTCTGGTTAGTTTTATGTAGAGATGCAAGTAGCTACTGTGAGCTTGGAAATATTCTCAGAGTTTTGTAGTTGATGAGATTTCTCCAAGTAGAATAAATCAGCTGCTCCAGCAATGAGAAATTGAAAAGAAAGGAGACAGAGGAGAAGCACAGAAAGAAGAGAGGGCAAAGAGGAGGGGGGACAGGTCACTTTCTGATGATGAAAGATGAGGAGAGCAGACACCATAGGACGCAACCCTGCAAATATTCACTACTACATACTCAGTTTAGTGAAAAGGAAGTGAAAAATCTACAGGGACCCTCTTTGTTTACTTACTTGCTGACAGACTCCCTATGCCCCATTTAACTGACAATTCTATAAGCTAAACAGCAGCTTCAAAAAAGTCTCACTATGTCCACAAAGCAGGATAATACTGCCCTGGGCATCCATCCTTGCCATTTGCACAGAGCATTGCCAGGAAACATTTGTTTTTTCAGCCAGGCAAACAGGCCTGGATCTGATACCTGTGTCCTGTAATTACCAGCGCTGTGGTAAAGGGCGGCTGGAGGTGGTTACTGAAGGCACGGCAGCAGGAAGGAAGGGGAAAGCATTACCCAAGGAAGGAGTTTTCACTTTGCCCATACCTTTGACGTGAACCCTGGGCAGGATGTTCTGGAATGGCGCTGCGTGCAACAGGTCACACACTTCCTCCAGAGACTGGAACAGAAGGAAAACGAGAGGCATTTAGGACAGAAGCATCAATCCTCAAAGCACAGCAGACCCCCACAGCGGGATTCCAAAGGCAGAACGAGACTCCAAGCGCAGGCCGATGGCGCGGCAGGAACAGCAGAGGGCAGCCGGCCTCTGTCACGGCGGCAGGAGCCGCGCCGAGCCCGGCCTCCCCTCACGGATCGCTCCCAGAGACCACCGCATTTCACCAGCCTACTCTGCACCCCCAGAGAAACCCCGGCAACTCCCCTCCCACCCTCCGCTGGCAGTTCATAAAGGACAGGGTATTTATTAAATAAACTAATGGAGGATGAGTAATTTCGGTGGGAAAGTGGCTCCGGCGCAGACAAAAGGGGGAAGAGGATGACTCACTCACTGCCTGGTTATTTTTACCAGAGCCACAACCCATTATCCTAATGGGAGCTTATCGTGGTGGGAGCGTCTCCCTGCCAGGCAGGCTGAGACTATGACAACAGCAGAGAATCATGTCTTCGGAAGTATTTTACATCTTTAGGGACAGGGGAAAGGAAGACATCTGTCTCCTGCTTCTTTGGTTCTTTGTACACACAGGGAAAATGCAGATGACCAGAAGCAGATGCATGACTTTGCTACGACCCTCATGTTTGAAGCAGAGACCATACTAATTTGTAATCCCTCAAGATTAATATTAGAAAAGTTGGTCATCATCCATACTCTTAGCAAGGCTAGGGTGCTGGGGGCTCATGTGCCTTTTCCAGTTCCTTTTCTAATTCTTTGATGTCAGCCAGGGAAATGCATGAGACTCATCCACTACCACAGATATACTCAGAGTTACACTTTGCACTGCGCTAAAATCTAGATTAGTTATGAGGGATGACCACAATGGAAAAATATTGAAATACAGGATATGGGGGCCTGACTGAGGACAAAAACAAGAGGAGAGGCAGCGAGCACAGGTGTGTGACTGGAAAGTGTAACCTCAGTGGTGTCCCAAAGAAGGTACCTCCATGCTGGTGTCACTCTGGTACGCCCTTGATCCTCCCAGGAGGGAGTGATGGCCCCACCTGGCCTTTCACCAGGCACCCACTCAGCCTGAATCCAAAGGAATCCAGCTTCTCATTCTGTTTCAGCTGTGCCATTATTGACCACAGCTTTCTGTGTGTCCCCAGGCCCTACAATTGCTCTCCACCATGAGGGAGGGATCCTCTAACACCATGAGCAGGAACCCTGAGGAACAGCCTGTCTTCGTTACCTTATCTAACACCGACAGCTTTAATACACCCTAGAGAAGCCTTCCGTGAGGGTCTATTTTTGTCCAACAGCAGGCCCCCAGCCAGCTTGATGAGGAAATGACGTGGCTGGTTTGCAGTCAGCAAAGATCTCTGCATGCTGCCCAACCTCAGCAGCACTGTGAGATTGCGCAGCCTGGGCAGGGTGCCTGCATGCACAGCAGGAAGAGACATCCCCAACCCAACATTCATCAACACCGTGCAGGTAAAGAAAGGAAGCCAGCACACCTGTTGCTGTTCTGATCCATTATCAATGCCCACCTTTCCTCTGTAAGCACCCAAAAGCATTGAAAACAAACAAATTACAGGTCTGGGCATCTTGTTTGAACAGCAAATACTAATAACATGGGAGAAGGTGGGAAAAGAAAACTGGAGGTAGGGATAAAGATCAGTTGTAGCACTGTACCATCAGCTGTAGGCAGGTTTACACAGTCTAAGGTAAACTCTAGATATACCAGAAGCAGCTGAAAGGCTGACACATTTCACAGTTTTGTTCAAGCTAGGACAGATGAGAGGATTTCTGCACCACTGTCAGCCATCCAAGCAGCAAGGAGGATGTCCATGTTAACCTTGGGATGTTTCAGACCTCAACAGGAATGACATGCAGGAAAGGAATACAGCAATACCAGGGGATTATAATTTAATTATAATTTATGGTGAAGATTGCAATGTCAGATCCTCAGGTACCTTGCAAGAGGCAGTGTCTCTCACCCAGCAAAGTCAGGCATCACTGTATCTAACAGACATGAAAGCCCCTGCAAGACTGTGAGAGAGGAGTGCAGGGAACTGTTCCTACCCATCTGCCCATCAGTAACAGCAAACTCACAGATTTCAACCTTGTTATTGATGACGTTAGTAACAAAAATATGAGAGTACATTTTGAGAGACAGATGGATTTTAAACTAGCACAGCAGGCACCTACCAGACTCTGTTCAATGAGGAGGCAAAACAGGACAGCATTTCCCACTTCCCGTAAATTCTGGAAGCAGACAGTCTTCAGCTCTGCATATTCAACAATGTCCTTCAACTGATGGTGAAAAAACTCCAAGATACCTGAAATCAGAAGAGAAGTGAAAACAAAGTCTCAGAAGCCAGCAGAAATCTAGTGATGACCACACAGGCACACTGTTACCTCAGGAAAGCAGACAAAATATACTGGCCATGTGAATAAGAGTCATAGGGATCAGGATGAATTTCAATTTCTGCTTCAAAAGCCTTTTCTAACCAATTTGTCTATTCAAAGGTTGCACAAATGTGCCTCCGTACACTGTTTGAGAATACAAATAACCAAGGGAGCAGGTTTGGACTTCCCTCTCCACGTATCAGCACTTGAGATTTTATCTCCAGACATGCAGCCTAGAGGAAACTGAAAGGAGCAGCATTTAAATGCATTAAAACTCAGAGATTATGAAGTGTTAAGCCAATGCACTGACCTTTTTAACTGGATAAATCATGCAAAATGGAGTGCCTAACTTTTCACTCCCAGAAAAGGGATCCAGTATAAGAGGTAAGAAAAAAATACCCAGGAGCAGGAAGAGAGACAAGAGCTCTCACCTGCTTTAAGCCCTGTTCAAGCCACTGCTCCCCAACCTGCTGCACCACTGACACACTCAATTCACAGCTGCTATTCTCAAGGATGACAGCGCCAGCAAGGAGCAGAGAGCTCAGATACAGGGAAGAAGGGTAGTGTCAGGATATAACTCTGACAGTGCCACAGGGCCAGAGGTGATCTGTGACCTCTCAAAGCAAATACAGAGATCACAAGTCAAGCTCTGCAGGCAAGGGTACACCAGATCCCGCTGACAAGCACAACCAGAACACAGTTTCTGTCAAAGTTTTGCAAAGCTGTTAAAAACCAGCTAAAATTATGATTTTCAGACCTACACAGTTTACATAAACATGCATCCTTTCCATCAAACTTCTCCTGAACAACGGTGATGTGTAACATGCTGGTGGACTTCCAGTCTTGCCCTCCAGCCCCAGAAAGGCTGCACAGTCCCTTGGTTAGAAAAAAGCCCAGGAATCCACAGGTTCAGCAGCTTCTGCAGAGACCCAGTCTGGTCATCTTTCAGAGATTCAAGCCATGTGCAGGATGGGAGAGGAAGAGCAGCATAAACTACAGTAGGTCAGACAGCTCTTCAGCTCTTTGCAAATTAATTCTTAGCAGCATTTCTCCACCTTTCTGCACAAGCCTGTCCATTCTAAAAAGCCACCTAAACACTTGACTGAGAAGAAAATGCATCATAAAAAGCTTTCAAATTGCATGCTGCACACAGCAATTCATTTCCATTACACTGAATCACGTCAGATAAATGCCCACCCAACTGCATCAAAGGCAATTGAGAGAAGGCAAGGAAAGAGAACACAGATGCCCTTCAGCACCTTCCCATGAGTTCCTTTGACACAACTGATGAACACTTCTCATGCAGGAGATCATACTTGGCTCTCTACCCAGTGAGGCAATGGCTGAAGGGAGCACACAAACATGAAATCCAGCCTGCAGTGTATCACTTCCAAAGAAATTCCTCAAAATCAGAGGTGCAGAATGCATGAAATAGAAGCCTCTCTGAATCCCTCAGAGAGAGAAAGGAATGCAGGGATTGAATGGAACCTTTAGAGAAACTGAAACATATTAAGCCACATAGACATGAAGAGCGTAAGTTTAAGTAAGTAGAAATATATCTTAAGTGCCTTAAGAAACTGTATTAGCTAGGAAAAAGCCCTAAAGCCTAGTTTAAAGTTCAGTAGTGCTATCTTTCACAAAATTAACTTAACTCTAGACATGGCAGAATACTGTTTGCATTTCTAGATAGAACAGTCAGAATTATATGCATAGATTTTGTGTAAGAACTGACACTACTTCCACATTAGAATCAGGCTCAGATAGGTGCAGAAAGAATATTTTAGAATCGTGTTTTTAGCTAATTGGATGATTTATGAATGAAATCCCCCTGTACTGAGGTGAAAAAAAAGAAATAAAAAAAAGGTGTGGGAGCTGCTGCTGCTTCTGCTTGGGACATTGGGACTCTATTCCAGAAAGCTTTTTATCATGGACTTTAATACTCTAATCTCTTCACCTTCGAGACTGATGTATTCCAGAAATAAACAACTTTACAGCAACCAACAACTGCTCCTGTCTCTTTGAAGACCCAAGACCCACTGACACAGAGGAACTTGAAAACATACAGTGAAGGAAAGAATTAGGTAGGTAACCCACACACTTCTACAGAAAGCCTCATATCATTAAAATTAGTAACACAAAACGTGTGAAAGTGCATGATGAGGGGAGGCACAGCTGGCTCTGTTACATCTCAAAGAATTGTTTGTCAATAGAAAACTGACATTAAATGAATATTCCCACATGTATTCACTGAAGGTGAATTTCAGACCTAACGTTAGTACTTTGGTAACTTCAGAGAAAAACAGAACTGAAAAACTGATGGAGAAAGGTCAGATGTAGTGAGAGCTTGCTGAGCTTAATTTATTCCAAGGTAACACATTTACAACTAGCTAAAAAGCAAACAATGCCAGCACATCACCAATTCCCACCTCCCCACAACGCAGGGGCTGTGGAATGGAAAAGCTGTGGGAGAGGCTGTCAGTGCTCACTGAACACTGCAGGATACCAGCTAGTCACAATCCCCAGGTGTGTGAGAAGCAGTGAACACTTGTGCTTGTCATTTAAACACACCTGCCCACCATGGCAGTGCTGAATACCAGGACTCCCATTTTAAAGATCAGACTGAAAAGGTTGAAAATTGTTCCCCAAAAATTTTTTGATGCTAGGAAGAAAATGCAAAGTTAGGGAACTGAAATCAGCTTTACACAAACCTTCAGTGTGTTTTAGTTACACACCCTAGTCTTTCTTTAGTTTTTGTTGATGAAAAGATTTCCACATCTAGAAAGAAAGGTTTTCTAAGGATGAACTGCAAGAAATCAAATACTTTTCTCATTCCAAGACTTTCTGCAAACAAAAGTCTGATGTGTTATCCTGGACTGATGTCCGTGCCATAGAGGAAATCAAACTAGAACATCTACCACTGTTTCTGGTCTTACGATCTGTGCCACATACAGAGATTGATGGTGAACCAACAGAAGGCCTGGAATACTCCCTGAAACACCATGAGGAACTGTGGACTTGGGGGTCACCATGGAGACAAAGCACCATCTGAGCAAACAGGACATTGGTGACATGCATGGCCATGGAGATGCTCTTGCCTTTAGCTTGTGTGGTGGGTGGGGAGCAGCGTGGTGAGAAACAGAAGCCGAGCAGAACAGCAAGGAAGATTCTGCTGCTGCAACATGGAAACAACCATTGGTCATGACAGGGATCAAAAAGAATAGGGTTTTCAGACTCCATTCAATTCCCTACCCAGCCTGTGGATTTTGTGGGGAGTTTCAGGAAAAAAGCCTGACATCTGGAAAGATGAGAAATATTTTTTCTCAATACGAGCAGTGAAATCCTGAGAACAACCCATGTCACCTGAAGCAAATATAAAGGAGCAGGATGGCACAGAGAGAAACAGCAGTAGCACAGAGAACTGTGACCAGAAACAAGAGACTCATACTGAAAGTGTGACAAACCAAAATGAGACATTAAGTCCACCAAAAAGCAGCAGGACAGTAAAAGTCAAAGAGTCTTGAGGTTCATATCATAAATATTACCTACTGTCTTTTACAGTCACTCCAGATGACAGAGCTTGTGGAGGCCCTGGAGGGGCTTCTCCTAAGTTACACCCCACTGGCTCCTTCCCCTGTTCCTATGCCCGAACAAAGGTGTTCCTGAGCCACTCCTTCCCTTTTTCCCAAGGGCCTCACCTTGATACTGCCGGCAGACCAAGGCCAGCCGGGAGACCCCTGGGGGAGAGAGGGTGTCCGAGAGTGGAACATCTCTGTACGGCTGAATTAAACATCTGTGGATATTATGCAAAAGCCTTTTTTGCTTCTTTACCCTGGACTTTACTAGCAGCAATTCAAGCTGCAACAAGAGCTCCTCTCAAAGTCCTTAACAAAATTCCTTATTTCTTCACTCAAAGCCCCAGTCTCCATCTACAGATATATAAATATGCACACCCACACGCATTCATGAACAAATTGTCGTATTATTTTGAAAATCTGACAGCCAGTACTTAGCATGCAGGTGTTCCAAATGCTGCCATCATTAGTGTACTTCTTCCCTTTAGAGCAAGAGCTTGATTTACCAACAAAATAGAAGAAAGTTTACAGAGCTACACAGGCTATTTCTGATGAAAGACCAATCTGCTCCCCAGTGGAGTCCTGTGGCAGAAATACATCATCGTGTTTTCATTCATGTTTGAGCAATGACATTCCAAATTACACTTCTGTGCACATTACACAGAAGTGTATTTTTATGGAAGACTATGCATGCCTACTAAAGCCCTGGAAAAAGAACAAGTGTCTCAGGAAAATTAATTTCACTTAATTGCCTGCAACCTTCCTTCTTCCTCTAATTCTGTTTGTGGGTGGAATTCATAAGTTACTAAATTAGTTACATATACACACAGAACTTTGCAAGGTAAATGAATCAAGGTATTTTGCTCCTCCTCTCCAAGAAAGCAGTTTTAATTAAATCCCTCTGTTCCTGCAGATGGGAGACATTAAGTGTCATAATAATTGATTACATAATCCCAGTTTCTGATTTACACAGATCTCAACAGAAGACTGTTGATATAGAATAGATCCAGTAAAGTACAGAAGATTAGTAAAGGATTAGGCTCCCTCTCTGCTTCCAAAATCCTATCTCAACAGCACTCAAAGAGCAGATGCCAAGTTTCAGCTGTGCAGTCTGTACACTGATTAATTTAGGAAGTCAGAGCAAATCAACACATGCAGCTCAAAGCTGGTTGGATTCCTTCACTTTGGTCACTTTTCATTTCTCAATTCACACCTGCAGACTGAAATCAAACATGTTCCAGAGATTATAACAATTCTGGTTCCTAAAAGATTAGGACAAAAATAAGCTATTAATTCTAGAACTGAATTTCTGACTACAAACAAACTGGACCTTGATTATAATTCTTGGTCTAGTTGTGTTTTGGGTTATTTTCTGCAAAGAACTGACTTGGCTATTTTCAAAGAAAATCTACTAATCTGCATTAGCAAAGCTGCTCCCAAGAAACTGGGTGCTAGTAAACATAAAAAATCTTTAGTTTCTGTTCACTTTCATAGAGACCTTCAAATGCTGCATCCAAATACTTCTTTGACTTAAAAGAGACATCGTTAACTCTGCATATCAACAGAGCTGCCATTCATTCCCTTCAATGGAAATATTCATCAGGTTTAATCATATACATGTATGCAGGAATTATGACCATGGAGCCTGTGCACTGTGTTTATTTTGCTAGAAAGAATTATTTCATTTTTCTGCATATCAAATGAATTCTTAATGTCCTCTTAAAATCATCAAGGTGATCTGGGTTTCCCCTAAATTCTTTCAAACAGTCTGTGATGCCTTCCCAAGTCCTTCTCCACTGGAAAGGTTTCAGGAAGACCTATGAATACATTTCCTTCATGTAATGTGGACTTCATTGTGCCCTCACCTGAATTATTCTCCTGCTTATCTGAGTTTGATCAAAAACCTGGGACTACAGGTAGAATTACAAATGCTTCTGCTATGCCCCAAGTGATGCCTCCCTTGCAGCCTCCAGCCACTGCTGCCCTTCCCCATGCTTCCCAGGCCAGGCTTGCTCCAGTTCCTATTAGACTCTGTCCTGAAATATTCCAGAAAAATAAGGGGTGGAAGAGTCATTTTTGCCAGACTGCTGTGCAGAAACAGCTCCCAAAGTGTTGCCAGCAGCACAATCAGTCCAGGGAGGGATGGGAACACAGCAGCCCATGGCACAGGGCTTTGGTGGGATTCCCCAAACTGCCATGCCAACCTGGGGGACTTCAAGAGGTCATGGCTTGGGATAACAAGTGCTTTGTCTTGCACCAGCTTTGAGTGTTCTGTTTCTTTGGTTTGATTTTATTTTTTAAAGAAGAAATATGGAAATATTACACTTAGGGAAAAAAGACACAATTTGGCTCTTTTCTCATGAAGTTTATATCTTGCTAAGGTCATTCGTCTTTTAAAAAATTTATTTTGAAGGAGTGGTATACCAGTGACAAAAGCCTCATCTCACAGCAGAGCTCACAAACTACTTTTCTTCATGGCATTCAATGACACTTCAGAATGGCAGGATACTCATTCATTAAAAGCAGAAGTGACAGGTTCAAATACTCAAAAACCAGCAGAAGAAATTGTTACCTCCAAGATGAAATTTCAAGCTTAAACACTTACAAGGCAAATATTCCTTTAAGAGGTTTAGCAACTTTAAAAGGTCCCTTTAAAAATCCTTATGCTTAATGTATTTTTAGACAAATATTTTTATGACTACAAGATGAACAAGCTCCCACTGCTTTAGACTGTTCCTATGGAAACAAACCCATTGGCAAAGAGGAGTCCTGAACAACTCTGATGCCACTGTCTGTACCCTGCTCCTTTTAGCAGCAATAAATCACCATTTAGAATTCCACAAATCTAGAAGGCTGATTATGAAGGAGCCAAGGAATTGCAATCAGCAGAGTCCAAACAAAACTCTCCAATTGAAAAGTATTGAAGTGCATCAAAGAGCTAGAGGCTTACTTACTGAGTGTGATTAAATCACTTTGCACATGGAGAATGGACCCAGGAAATTAATTCTGAATTAATAAATGCATCAAGATAGATGAGAATCTACATACTTCATCTAAAGACTGTAATCACAGTTTTGGCCTGTATATGTAGGTTGTGCCAGTTATAAAGATGTTATAAAATGATTTGTTATGAAAGAACAGAAGCAGAACACAGACATAGCCCACCTTACTACTACAACTATCAACTTCTGAGGAAGCTTTTGGAGGCAGAGGAGGGAACAGACAACAGTTGGTGTGTTGGCTTGCATCTTCTGTGACAAAACACATAAACAAGGTGTGGCAAAGACTGCTGAAGAGGAGAATTTAGCACAGAAATGAGAGGACAGTGACTGAAAGGAAGCATGCTCTGAGCCTGCCCTTCTACAGCCTGGCAGCTCCTCTCCCGAGGAAGGGTAAAATCTGCAGCACATCCTCATCACAGGGAACATTTTCCTTTCTCAGCCAGTCTGTTCCAAGGGCAGAAACTCCATGATGGTGAGGTGTCAGAGAGCACAGGGCAGCTTTTCCCTGGTGTGAGAGAGCCAGGGAGGATCTTCCCCAAGCTCTTCTGTCTGGCGACTACAAAAGGGAAGGGAGAGACGGCGTGACTGTGCTTTATATAAAGGCTCTCTCTGCATTTTTTGGAAGAGTCCCTCCAGGGGGTCATTATGTGTCCTCTGCTAGAAACGGTTCAGAACAGGAAAAGAACATGTGTTAAGACAAAACCTGACAGTAAAGGAGCAGAGAATCAGGTGGGGTTTTGAGATCCAATCCAATTCTAAAACTAAGTATGATGATCCATTGTAAAACCAAGAGTTGCTTTGATCTCTTGGTACAGAAGGCATCTAAACAAATGGCATTTCTTTTGGAAGAGTAAATATGAGGTCAAAGTAGTTTGTTACCATTGCACCAGTAAAGTTCTGCCTTTCCTATAGGATGGATTGTCTTTCAACTTTAAGAGAAAGGTTTATCCTGAAATCCCTAGGCATCTCCTGCCAAATATTTACCCCTTCCAGGTGAGGATTTCTGGCAAGCTTCCTAATGTCACGTGTAGCATTATCTATATTTGAGAATACCTACTGCTTTTGTGGTCAGACCTTAATGAATGGCTAAAAGCCTCAGAGAGATTATTTTTATACTCCTAACTACCATGATTCATCCATCTCTGTGCTCCAGGGAGAAAAACAGGAAGGAAACACTTAGTAAGACCTCAATTTCATTTAACATTGGTAATGAACGTCAAGCAAGCTGTGGGAAGCAGAAAAAACCCAACCTCATTCCAGTTGGAGTGGCATTTAATAAAACTAAGTGACTCTGGAAAAATAAACTCAGAGGTGGGTGGCACATGGAAGGACTAATTTGTGTTAATTAGAAGTTGTGAAGGAGGAATATTTTGAAGGAGAAAGCAGATTCAGAATTTCAGTGAACAATGTGATAAATACTAATTAACCAATTATTTCTCCACAGTGGCAAGCAGCTTTCAATGCCATTTCTTCTCCTGCAACTGTCACACCTCCTGTTGAGAGGCTAAGATGCACCTCAACAAGCCTCAGACAAAACTATTCTGGCAGGACCAGTTTACCTCCCAGCAGTATCACTCCTTTTATCCTGCATTTGGTGAGGGCAAAGGAAAAGGGCAAAGAGGCTGTTCCAGGGAACTGGGTTACTAAATTAGACATTTAAACAGAAAAAATGTGAGAGGCTAACTTGCTGAGGCAAAAGCTCAACACACTTATGAGAAAGACAAGAAACAGAAACTATTGTGGACATCCCAGCTCAAGATCAATTATGTCATGAGGATGTCTCTATACAGATTGTCATCCTTTTGCCCTACTTACAGAAGTCTTAAAACTTCATTAAGTACTTTCAGAAAGCATGGCATTCAATGATTCTTTTGATGGGGAAAAAAAAGAAATAAAGTAAAGCCAGGCTAAAATCTGATTATCAAGAGAAAAAGGAGGGAGGGAAAGACAGATATAAAAGATTCAGAAGATAGTGATTAGTATCATCTTATTAAGGCTGCTAAGGTAACATCAAACACAAACTAACCTGGAGAGCCATACTCATGTCTTGGTAACCTACAGATCTTAGGCATCACTTCCATTAGGGTCTTGACATACTGAAGAATGGTCCCTTGTAACTAAGAGAAAACAATGTATGCAAACATGTCAGTGCTGTTGAACTACAAAACTTTACAACAAACTGCATTCAAACTACACATGAACTGAAGCAGCTCTAAAAATCTTGCGTTTAATTCTGCCAGTCAGCATATTTTAAAAGGCAACTTTTACAGATTTAAAGAGTTCATATGGCATTAGCCATCTTTGCTACAAGAAGAGTGGCACAACAGCTAAGGCCAGGAGGGTAAAAAAAGGAAAACATGTTTTTCTCTTATAGACTCTTTACAGTCAAACTAACTTTTAGGTTTTTGGTTAAAAAGCTGTATCTGAATGCTGTAAAAACCATTCAAAAAGCATCTGAATGTGTTCAAAAGCAACATGAAAAAAGCCCTAATGATTAGGAATGGTGGCAACAGCCCAAACTGGTTCTTCTGGACATACCAGCTGAGATAGTCCCAGCCTCCAGTCAGCCTGTCTTCAAACCACTAGACACCTCTGCCTTACCTGTCCCCCTACATCTGAGCATCTGCATCAGGCATTGGCAGGACACCCTCCCCAGGCCTTTTAACCTTCTTTGTAAGTGACCAAGTGTTCAATGCCCCCTTTAATGAATTGAGACAATTTACCACTAAGTTATAAAAACACCCCTCTCATAAAACACAGCAAACTAATACTTGACACTCAAACCCTGAAAAATATGAGTGTCTTCCTCTCTCCCTGAGGATTAAATTACAGCATCTTTTCAAGGAGGATTCAGCCTTTCTAGAACATCAGAAATGTACTTAGAACATTGTGGGAATTACTGTAAACAAACTGCCAAATGTGTCAAGTGCCTGAAGTACAATTATGAATACCACAGCTTTCCCTGGTACAGTTGGATTATTTTGGCAGCACGCTCCTACAAACAACAGGGAGGAAAATGTAATTTCTTTGGCTTAAATTAACTGCAAGGCACTGTAGCTGTATATGTAGATTCTCATAGTATAGGAAACAGCCAGCACCTCAGCCTCCTCCCAGTTAGAAAGATACCCAGGACACCCAGGCTGTGTGGATAATGTCTTCAAAGCTGGCCTGAGCAGCACTGCTAATCAAGCACAGAGGTTAAACTCCTGTTGTTAAGGAGTCATCTATCAGTGATGCCATTAATGAGAGCCCTGAAGTTAGGTGCCAGGCAGAAAGCACACTACAGCTGTTCTCAAAAAATATCAAGGAAGTGAATGGTCTTTAAGTTGTAATCAACTCATTTAAAATACTCATACTTTTCCAGAGCCTACCTAGGCTCTAACAGCTCAGGTCACCACAAATTGCATGAACCTCCATTGAAGAATCCAAAGTTTTCAAAACACTCCTGAGGGCACCAAGGCAATTATTTCTATTGCTCACACAAGACATTGAGCACTGTCAAGCACAGCTTATATCAAATTTCAATGGAAGTTATTTTAATTATTTTTATCCAGGGTCTCAATCTCACTTTGTTTTTCCTGAGACATTTCCTCTAAGAAACCATTTGAACTAGCAGAAAAATAAGGACAATTAGCATACCAGGCTCTTGACAACTTTCAGCAACTCCTCCATCACCACAGCAATGCCCTGATATCCAAGAAGTCTACAGATGACTTTAAAGTGGGGGGGACCAACAAAATTCCTGTAGTTGCTGTAAATGCTGGAATATGCCAAATTCAATGCCTAAAACAAGAAAACAGATATGATTAATGAAAATTTTGTCTGCTTCTATCTCAATAATAATGTAATTTAAATGTCATTTCAAAGCACATTAAAACTGAAATAAAATCTTTGTATCTCACTGTCTCTGAAAGAGGTTTAAATACACATTTTCTCTTTGCCAGTTTCTCTTAAGGCAGGAACTTAAATCTATCAGCAAGACAAATTAGTGAGCACTTTTTTTTCAAGCAGACATCTTCTATTTACCATTTATAAAGCCACAAACACTTTCTCTTTTTTACTTTTCTATTTACACAAGCATAAAGGGGTAAAAGTAGTCAATGCCATGTCCAGATCCCTGAATTTAAGGCACAGCTTCTATTCCTCTATCTTCTATTTTATGTGCAAAATATCTTGAAAGAAATTAGTTCAATTTTCTGTTCATAATAGCTGTTTTAAGTCTCTGAGTAGTCAACTACAACAAAAAAAGAAAAGCCTTCTGCAGCTACTGCTCTCTGCAACTAATTAACAAGGATCTTTCTTTTTCAAACCCCTGTGCTGTACACAAGATCAAAGCAAATCTAAGCCTGGGATGCAACCTCATAGAAATTCTTCAACACTTGTATAAATAGGACCAGGGGCTTTGCCATAGTCATGTTTACTTCCATGAACATGAACACAGCTGTACAGACTGATGTGACGTGAGGATTTAGGAACTGGTTGTTGAAGCTGCAGATTAGAGATGGCTGGCTAACTTAGCATCCTCCATTTCTGCAAGTGGGTTGTTCTCCTAATACCCTGAAATTAATTTTAGCAGGAATCTTGGCCACCCTTCTTACAGAAGGGACTGCTGTGTTTCCTTCACTTTTTTGAATTTTCCTTCTCTCTAAAACACACACAGGAAACAGCATACTGTTAAACTTTCAACTTCACAAACAGCTCTAACTGAAGATTTTCCAGGAAGAACATTCCCTTCAATCCAGATCCTGCCCTAACCACCCATGCAAGTCAACACCAGATACTGTAACCACATGGCATTAAGCTAGTTGGAATTCAATTTAGAAAACTCTACCAAGCTCTGGAAGGACTTTATTCTCATAAAAGTACTTAAAAACCATCTTTTGACGCAATCAGAATAGAATATGCACATTTTTATTTATATTTTATGTCTCTATATAAACACCAGTTTCCAGCTGAGGTCTTAGAAACTTAAAAATTCTAAATGGAAACTAAAATAGACACTTGAATAACTATTAGAATCCTAGTACATTACACAGTCCCACTGTTAGATCAGAGCTGGCTTAAAGGCCAAACTCCAAATGTGTCCCAGCAGGGCACAGCCTAAAGCTGTATCCCTCCAGTACAACCTGTGCATTTCCATAGCTCTCTGCAGACAAAAATGAGGTCTGGGGCAAAGACAGCACAGAGAAGTGGTAAAACCTTAAGAACATATGTGCAGATGAATGTCCTGATAAACTAAGGATTTTTACAACCACCCCTAAAAGATGATTTCCTTTTTTTGGTTTTGATGTTTCCAATTAGGTAAGTCTCCTACAACAAACATGTCAGAACTATCTATTTCAGGTACAGCACAAGGAGAATTTTATTTTAGTGGGATAAAGCCTTTTACTGCCATGAGGTTAAGGGGAGAGAACCTCTCTTCACACAGCAGGAATTTGTCACAGAAAAGCAAGCCCCAAAAACATGATATTTGTATTTTAAAAACTTGCCAATACATAACAATAGGAAGCCAGCCGATCTAAAAATATATCTTTCATGTAAACCTCATGGGGAAGTACCTAAAATTTGCAATGCACCTGTAAACGTTGGATTAGTGGATCTTTCTAAACTGTAACAAGGAATTTAGAAAAAAAAAACTACACACCAACACCACTTCCCCCCCACAGTGAGACACAAAAGCATAAAATCCTTAGGGAAGAAGCCACTAACTAGAGGGGGGTTGAGGTGGAAAGGGAGAGAAGGGAAGCTGCTGTTCATTATTTTTTAAGCTATACTTGCTCCCTCCCCTACTTAAATTGAAAAAAAAAAAAGGAGAGAGTTGTTAGTTGCTGATGTCATCAAAGTGCTAACATTAATCACTTACAGCATCACTGGTCCACACACAAGAGTATATAACAGGGATGCTCAGGCTGCATACTGCCAAGGGGAGGCAAGCAAGAGAGGGGGGGAAAGACATTATTTTCTTCTCCTGTGAGGTCTTTGAAAAGCAAAGCAACAGCATCTTTAGACAAGATGTGCTCTTGCAGGAATTTAAGTGGAAGAGACAAAGAAACCATGCTACCAGCAGCATCAGAGAAAAAAACTGAAATCACCAGGCAATAAGAATTCAGTCCAGGGAATCTGAGGAGAAGAAAAAGCAAACTGGCAAACAGAGACCAGTCAGGAAATAATTCATATAGAAAGGGATACAAAAAAAGTGGTGTTTGTAACATTTTCACAGCAGCATTGCCATAAAGAAATTCTGTTCTGGAATTTCCATCAGGGAGCGACGGTAAGTACTGACTTTATGATCTATAAAACATCAGATGGCTTCTCCAAACATTTACATGTCAGTAATTGTGTGTTTTCTAATAACTGATAGTTTAAAACAATGGAAATGTATTATTGTTATTTAATTATAGCTCATTCTACTTACAAAATGATACAAGGATTAAACTGTTGAAACAATTGTTCCTAGGCTGTGTTAAAAGTGTTCTAAAAAACGCTAGATTATAATAGATATAGATTATGATTTTAAGTAATAGGGAGCTAGCAGTTAAAGAGAAGGTAACTGATCTCACTAATGCACCCTATTTTAATATCTGCAGTAGCTGGGTAGATACCAAAATGTGTCTGGTAAGTTTATCTGATAGCAAACTCAGTTCCTTTATCTTGTTGCTGTATTAAAAAGGGTGCCTTTACCACAGAATTAGAAAAGCAGCATCTTCCCAGATCAGTCATATCCATGCTTTTATATTGTCATGAAAATAAACATACACATTTTTCTTCCCACTTCTCAGTAAGTAGAATCCAAAACCTTTGAGCAACAATTTTCATATATAAACAGGCACAGAATTCTTACTATTAATGTAGTGCCACTATCTAAATCCCATTAAAAATATCCTATAAAATATACATTTTCCCAGTCTCCTATCTAGTATAAAATACTAGCACTACAGAATAATTTCAGAATATGTTATCAGCAAATCTCACAATCTTTCTTCCTCCAGAGAATTTTCAATTATTAATTGTTACTTATCCAGGAAATGTAACATTTTAAACTTGATCTTAAAAAAAATATATTAAATTATCACAACAAAGTTATAAACAATGAAATACAGTGTTACTGTCATGGGCATTTATAGTAATAAAAAAAGTGAGAAACTTTCAAAGTGGAAAAAAGCTTCCACGAGTGCCACTGGAAGCTGACAATCAAACCAAGGGATCAGATTAAATTGCTGAGGTAAGCTCTTTTTCAAAAGTTACCATCACGACAGTAAAAGCATAAAACCCAAGCCAAGCAAATGAAAATATCCACTGGTTGTTATTATATATTCTTTAACAGATGTGTTTAGAGAAATTGAAGAAAAGAGGTGTTTTCCTTTCACTATTTAGAGTGGTTACACATACTGAGAATCTCAAAATACTGGCAGATTTTCTAATTTGAATTGAGGACGAGGAGGAGTATAAATTCAGGGCAGGCAGACTATGGGATTACATAAAATGACTTAAAACAGCAAAGAGCATTAGTAACTTTTAAAAATCCCCACTATTTATCCAAAAGGTAGGCTATGGTGAAAGCTGTATTTCACTAAGCTTGACAGAGCTTTCCCAAGAGGCTGACTAGCATCAAGGCTCACAATTGTGACACTGATACCACCAATGTACAGTGCTCACAGCCACTGCCGCAGTGTGGCTGCAGTGGTTACAGATGTGCAATTTAGCAGCAAACACAGAGGGTATCACAGAGTCACACAACAGTCTGGCTTAAAGGTCACCTAGCTCCAACACCCCTGCAACAGGCAGGGACACCTTCCACAGCTTCTCTGGGCAGGCCATTCCAGTGCCTCACTGCCCCCATAGCAAAGAATTCCTTCATAGTATCTAATTTAAATATACCCTCTTGGAGCTTAAAGTCACTCCTCCTCATCCTATCAATATCTGCCTGTATAAAAAGCCCCTCTCCAGCTGTATTGCTGTATCTAGATAGCAGAAGGTGCTGCAAGATCTCCCTGGAGCTTCTCTTCTCCAGGCTGAACAGCCCCACTTCTCTCAGCCTGTCTTCATAGGGAAGGTGTTCCTATGTGAACTTGTGAATAAGAAACTAACATAAGATATAGACAAAATAATATGTAGTCAGGTTTCCACATACTCTTTTGTTCTTCAACTAATTGTGACTAGCAAAAATAAAGACTTGTGAATGGTAGAGGAAATTATTCCTCAATATCCACTCCTGCCAACCCCTATTGCTGCTTAACATAAAATGCAAGATACACAGACTAGAGAAAAAAACACCTGCTGCATTTTTTTACAATCACCTGGGGGGAAAAAAAGTGAAAGGAAGTGATTTCCCAATTTTAAATTCTGCAAAAATTCACCATCTCTCAAGATACAACTGGTCACTGGTACAGGCAGCAGCTCTGGTTGAACTTCTCAAAGTTTATCTTTACACTTTCACTTGGAAGAGAAATACACATTTTAAAACATGCCAGACTTTATGAACTTTTATTCCAATTTTTACACTGCAGTACCAAAGATGAGAGCATACTTTCCTAACAAACTCCATTCCTACATTACAGAGCACTACGATTAAGATCCAAACGACATCCTCAGTGCTGCAGCTTCTCCAAAGAACACCTTCCCTTTCCACAGGGAGATCAGCATCAAGAGAGGAAAAAAAAACTCCCAAAAATCATCCTGATGGGAATAACCATCCAAAACATCACAGGAAACACAGCAATGGTAATTTGGCCAAAAATGGCCAGTTGTGTCGACAGCTTTTACAGCATCATGTACCACCCTAACTGGAACAGCATGCTGTCCAGCTACTCCAGAAAGAGCTTCCAGAGGGAAGAGAGGGTGCCCACCACTCGCTCCTCCTTTGTGGTTGAAAACCTGACTCCCCTGACGACGTACATCATGTGCGTGACCTGCCAGTCCGCAAACCCCTCCAGCGACCAGTGCAGAGTTTTCAACACGCTGGAACGAGACCCCGCGTCGGCGAGCAGCACCAAGAAGGAGCTGGCTCTGGGCATCTGGCTCACCAGCGGCGTGCTGCTCCTCATCATCGCCGCTGTGCTGCTCTACGGCTGCCTGCACCTCCTCTGCCGCAGGAGACACCAGCGCCTGCAAGAGCGGGGCGGCAGCTCCAAGCGGGAGCCTGAGGGGCCATGGACCAAAAGCACGGCCCGTGCCTCGGATGAGCTCGGCAGGCAGAGCCAGCACACACAGGACGCTGAGGAAAAGCATCCGGGTGGCATCCAGCTGGCCACAATCATAGAGAATCCCTCGGTGTGCAATGAGCCCATCGTGACATCTTCGAAAAGTCAGGAGCGAGTCCCAGTGACAGGACAGTGCTCTGCTACAAATTAGAAAGGTTTTTGCCACATGGGGTACCCCAGCTACTTCAAACACATCAGATGCACTGTTGGTGCTCACAACAGGGAGCTCTGACTGCTCACTGCAGCACTTCTGGCTGTACCTTGATTTCACACCCCTTTCCAACAGCCTGTATGCAAAGGTTCCCATGCCCAAGAAGTGAGCACTTCACCCACCCTCCATTATTTAAAATTAAGCATGTAGCAAGTATTTGGTTCACATTTCAAGGGGATTTTTCATTGCTTTTCTTTAGCCTAAAACAGCAAACAAATATAAAAAGTAGCCAAAAGTGACCAAAATAATTTTTGTTAACTAGCATGAATAAAACTGAGTAGGAGTTTTCAGATGGCAACCCAGACTGCTACACTACAGGCAACTGGAACATACACACAGAGTGCAGTGGTTTGCCAGTGTGAGCTTTACCCTGACAATCCCAGCTGCTTCCCAAAACACACACTACAAGCAGTACTATACTCAGACAACACACTTCACTGCCCATGGTGTTGCCCATCCCTCCCCTCTGCACTGAGGTCAGTCTCAGAATGTAAGATAAACTCACCAGAATTTTAATTGTATCCTCTCATTTGTCTTATTTCCCCTCAGTCTAAATACATGGAAGATGGAGACTTAGTAAAGACACGTCTAATTAAGGAAATATCCTGGGTTATTGCATTTTGCACTCTTCTGCTCCCACCACAAGCTACCTTCTGCTCCATGGGCCAGACTCCCTGCAGAGGAAATGGAATCCAGAGATGCAGCTCCTGGCCCTTCGTTTTCTACTTCCCTTTCAGTTTTAATGATAACATGCATTAATCAGCTGCAAATTTCTTTCCAATTGCACAGTACATTCTGTGTGATGAAGGGGGCAAAACAGTAAAAACATGCTAAAATGCATTTTATTTCTGTAACAAGAAAACCTGCTGATCATCTCACTCTGCCTTGAGCTTCATGGCAAAGTGCCAAGGTCCTTTGGACAGAAATCTGTTCACCCTCACTAGTGACAAGTGTTGTCTGATTTACATGTGTAAGTCACCCTGTTTTAAACCTCTTAAGTGCATTTGTGTTCCATAAAAACATAATAAATCTTAGTATCGCTGTATATTATGCCTAAAAAACCAAAGGTGCACTGTGACTGCAGGCAGTTAATTGCTCTTGGTACGAATGTATGTGTGAAGTCAGCTCTCTCTGACACAGCTTGGTTGCACCAGTGAAGGCTGGAGAGCTGCTGCCTGGGCAGCTGCCATCCCCCTCCACCCTGGAAGCTAAGGGGGGGTACAATTTTGGCAAGAGAGCTCCCCACGAATATTTCACAGCAGGTAGTGGATCTTTTCAGCTACTCTATTTTGACAACAATTCCCACGACTTGTGAAATGCATCGACTCTGAGTGCTAAGGAGAAGCTGCCATAAGTGTGATGAATCTTTCTTTACTTTTTTTTTTTTTTTTTGAGTAGGATAAGCATGACACACAGAGCACTTGCCGAACGGGGGCGAGTATGACTTTCAGAAAACACTTCAAAAGGCATTTTTATTGTGTGAAGTTAGCAATAACGTGTTCTCCACCTGCTGCAGAGCACTTCCTCCAGCTGACACGTTTTCCTTTGTCTTGCACGTCAGTCTCAAACAAACTGTGAGAATAACAGCTCACTGCTGTTTCAAATGACAATGTTACATGAAATAGGCACTATTTCAAGAACCCTCATCAGAACATGAAGCCAGCACAACGGGTTTAGTGCCATAAAGGGGTGCCTGGGTGGTGAGGACAGAGAAAATGCTTTAAAATTATCTTGTAATCAAATTGACAGTAACACTTCTCTGATTAGGTTTTCATCAAGAAAAGACTATTTTAATATTAATGGGATGAGGCCAAGAGACACACAGTCAATCTCTGCCAACATCTTGGGCTCTTGGAAACCTGTTTACTTCTCTGCATGTCCATTTTTTTATGTGGGTTTTAAGGCAATGCAATACATATATAGACACACATTTATGTTATATACACATGTACATGCCACACTGAGAACAAGGAGCAGTTCTGCTTAAAGCAGTTTCCAGGCAATTCACCTACTGCATTTTGTTATTTATACACAAACACACGCAACCAAAAGACATGCCTACATCCAACTGAGAAAGCAAAGAGCTACCATGGTAGTGCTTCCCAAGGGATTTACCTTCTCTAAATATAAAACCATTCCACCCACAGAGTTTACTGTGCACTACTAAGATAAACATTTATATCATCTCACAAGCAATGGACCATCTCGCACCTGCTGCAAATGAGCAATTCATGCAGAGTGTCATCAGTTTTCTGCTCTAGTTCTGAAAAACTCATGTCACCACATGCCCACAGAGCTGCATGATTCTTTGCTTCTTGCTGAGAAAGTTTTATTACAGATTAATTCAGGTTCATTCAGGCAATTCTGTATTAGATTTGGTAATTCTCCACTCAACAGTCATCGAGTATGGGGCAAACATTCTAAGTGATTACCAAACTGATAGCAGATTGCAACATAGTGCAAACTGACTTTAATTTTTGCACCTGCAGTAGATAAAAATCATTATATTCACAGTGAGAAGTACCTTTCAAACATGTATTTTTCACAAAATATATCTACAAAGGTGCCAGAGACAAAAAAATCATTACAATATCTGGAAAATGTTGTATAAGACAGAAAGAAAGCCTTTCAATTCTGGTCTACACAACCTCTATAAAACCAAGTATTTAACAGAAAGTTAGTTCAAGTCCCCAGGAAAGATACTTGCTTATATGTATATTATAAAATATTTCATGCATTCACCCAATGTTGCCAAATTCCAAACTGCTAATATTAATGTCATTAATTCTACACATACTTTAACTGAGTAAAGGGATTTCAGTGACCATGCTCAATCAAAATTTTAAAATAATCCAGCTCACTGAAAACGCTAATGAGCTTCTATAGGCTGGCTCCTTCCCACCTGACAGCTCTGCTTCCACATCAACCAGAATAAGGAAGTTGTATCTGTGGGTTTTTGTTTGGCTAATTACGTGAAGATATCACTCAGAAAACTTGAGTTGCTGAAGAGAATGTTACTACAACTCTCTATGCTAAATATCAAGACACATTAATATAGACCAGATGCTTTGATCCATTTAGAAATATCTGGGAATATGTGAATGCTTTGAGAGACAAACAAAAAATTTCTTTAGTTACTGCTGTAGTAGCGAAGCCTCTATAATGTAAGAATTCCTATCTGTTACTGTCTATATAAAGTGGAAATGTTAAAAACTCCACTCAGAGATCCTCAATTTCAAAATAAATTCAACTCAAGAATAAAAATATACTCTTGTTAAAATTTAAAATTAGAGAGAGTCATGAGTATTTTCTAATATAGGCCTATCCAGTTATGAAATTTGCCCCAAAAATGCAAGAAAGACCCCTCGGCTTGATTGTTGCTGCTCATATAGAAAAATAATCAAGAATTCTGAAAATGTATAGCTCTCAGTGTGAAGATTACTAAACTCATTTTAATAATGTAACCTGACTGATAAAAAAAGTGTTCCCCAGTTAATCTTCTGTCACTCACCCCACTGCATCATCACTTAGATAAATTAAGTTAGCAATCTCTATGAAATTCAGGTTTTTGCTCTATGCTGCATCTGGTCAGTTACTAAAATAGTAAGGAACACAATAACTCTAATGTAAGAAAATTCCACTTTCCTGTAATTTACTGTTCCTTTTTGGAGAACAATTACATAAAACATTATTTACAGGAGCCGACAGTCAGCTGCTATATTCCGCATTAAAACATGTGAATCCTTTTCTACCTCCTTTACATTTTACAAATGCAGCAGATATTTTAGCACTGAAATTTGTAACTCCTGAGATATCCCAAAACCTAGATTACTGGGTTGAAATCGCACCATACATCTATGATATGATGTGCAGAAAATAAGAGTAAGACAAGGACTAATTATGTTCATGCCTAAGTAGGAGGTAGATATTGAGAGTAACCCATAACAGTTACAGCACACTTGCATAAATTAGATGTATAATTAAGTACATATTTTAAATAATTTTAAATTATCAAAAATAATTTTAAGCTTTTTTATTGTCCATCCTCTAATTTAATCATTTTTTTCATTTATCTTTTTCATACTTCAGCTTGGCATCCTGACAGCCAAGAAAACATTGCAAAATTTAGAGTGACACCTTGTCATATAGTCCCAAATGATTTGCTGAAGATAGCACTGATGGTTTTTAGCGCAGTTTGAAGTAGATCAATATTTCTGACTAGATATTTAAAATGTAAATATATGCTAATGCACTACGTCTTTAACTGCCATTAAGACACAAGCAATAATTCTGAACAATAAGAAAATAAGTCTGCAGTGATCAGGGAGAACAAATCTCTTACACATGAGCATAGCATTGGTCCTGTGAGAGCAAGCTGACTTTCCTCACTTGGGTAGCCCACAGCTGTTCTCTTGTGTCAAGTACTCTTCCAAGCTGTCACCCACAAGAGCTCCTTTCCAACCTCAGCACTGGGGATTGCCCCAGGGACAGAGTATGTGACTGCACATGTACCCTTCCACTGAAAACTTGCACAAACCTTCCCAGCCCACCTAACTGCAAAGCAGGAAATAAATACAGAAGATGAGATGACCAAGACACCAAGTTCATCACATTGAATTTACAGCTCTGGTAGAGTCCAAAGAAACATTACATTAAAAAAAAATAATTGAAGTAGTTAGGTATCTGATAGTTTAAGATGGTCAGAATCTATATTCCTCTTAAGTCAGATAACATCTGAAACAGTTTTTCTATCTATTCCCTTTTCTTCTGTCATCACAAGGGAGGGCTGCACCCAAGATGGGCTCTTGTTCTCACTTCACCAGATTAGTAACCAATGAGTAATTAATCTTTATTTTGAGTTTGCTCTGCCACTGTTAGCAACTGAACAATGCAAGGTGGTTGAGAGAAGGGCTTATTTTTAGCTTTGTCAGATAAGACTAATCAATTGCACATCAGACTAACCAATGCTGAAACACATGGTGAGCTTCAAGCCAAGTCTTAAAAAAGTGTATGTTCAATTTAAAATACACACAAAATGTATTTCAGTCCATTTCTAATAACTTTCACATACCATAGTTTCTATAATTAAAAAGATACCATTAAACATGAGCAAACCATAAAGATAAAGGGAATCAAACCCAACCTTTGATCCATAGAGATACTGTGGCTGTGCATTAGGCTGCTTATCACGCTGAAACTCCTGAGAAAATGGCAGCACGGTCCGAACAAATCTATATAAAAAAATAAAAACAAGAATTCATTATTTATACTTAGGTAAGCAGGTATGCACCTAATGCACCCTGCCCTGTAGAAGACTGCTTTTGTCTGCAAATACAATCAAAGCCAGACCAGCAGCCTTTCAGCCCCAGTAGAAACTGGGGAAGCACACAGCCTGAATTGCCCAAAAGCATAGACACAAATCATACTGCAGTTCAACAATTACTGCTCTTCCCATGGTGTGCAGGATCCCAAAATATTCCTCACCACTAGCCCAGGCCAACAAACAGGGAAGTAACTAATCAAGTAGCAATAGCCTCTCACAGGGCATAATGTGCTTGCAAAATTAAGTCCTTGAGAGAGAAATACGCCTTCAAAGAGGAACATGGCATTTCTGTTTAATGTTTCTGAGCTTTTCCCCCCAAAATTCACATCAGGAGAAATATGTTAGATGTTACCTTTAAAAAAAGGCATGAGAAAGGGAATAATCCTTGCAGCAAAATCAATGTTTTGAAAGTTTGATCATAGTTCAGTGTGAGCAGGTACCAGTACAAATCATGGTTAACTTTACCTTTGTATACGGTTAAGAGGGCCACAAGAGAACTACAAAGATATGGAGCACTGCCAAAGACAGGATCAGCCATCCCACCCACAACTGAGGCCACCAGAGCCTGAAGGACCATTCCCAGTCCTCTTGTGAACCAGCAGCACAAATCTTCCCCCTTGATGTTCCCTGCTGACTGTGTAATGCACATTTGGCAGCACTGCAGTTTTAGGGCAGGAAGAAGTTAATCAATATCCACTACAATGCCAATTCTGCTTAACTTCACTAAACAGAGGAAAATTATTGGGGGATGTGTGTTTACAAGCTGGATGGCTACTTTATTTTTTACCTTGATTAAAAAGTAGTTATTGATAAATGGTGCAAAGCTGAATATGCACAGCTAAGAGGGAAAATAGCTATTTAAGAAGTGCACATCAAATGGTTGTATAATATCAGGCTGGTCTGATACTATACCAGAGAAATGTATCTAGGAAAATGTTTCAGGAAAGAAAATGTGCCTTACACTATAATATAATAAGATATAATTGTATCTTGATCTTTTTTGTTTAAAGTATTTACATTTCATCAGCACATAAAATTAATTATTCATTATTAATTCTTCCTAGAAAGAACAGAGACATTTTATTTTTAATATATCCATCTTCTAGCTAAAAACATGAACAGCCATGATAATCAAAAATTGTTTCACCGAGACCAACATAAATTGGACCATGTTGCTTACAATAACTTCCACTGTGTTTTATTTCTGAATCATTCTTGTGAGAATCTATAACTTCAGAATAATATTTTCTGCATTTTTAATCTTCTCAAAAACAGGTACAGCTACTTGTTCATTTATAGATTAGCCACGCTTCCCAAAAATACTTGTACTTGCTGTAGTCCAGAAAGAGTTTTCATTTAGAGATTTTGAGGAAAAATACATTATTTATATAGATTATTTTTGATACTATATATATTATTTAGATATTCTTACATTTATATTCCCTCAGCTTACAAGTTTCTCCCCTTCTCTCTCACATGGAAACTGAAAACTCTCCTTTGAGAGGGATTACTTGAATCTGTATTCTGCAGATATGAGTTTACCAGAGATGATGCAAACATTTGATGGAATTCAAAGTAATCTGCAATATACGACAGTGCCAGAGATTACTCCAGTCCCCCTTTTTTTTGTCCAAAATCCCACTCCTGTTTAATCTGACATCAATTTTCAAGCCCTAAGAGAATCTCTAAAATGAAATCATAAGAGATACCATGTCATTTGAGATAAGACTGGGTTTCAGTGTGCAGACATATGTGGCAAGAGCAGATTTTTTACCACTAAATTAAAACACTCACAAGGAAAGGAGTGTTTTGACATATAAGTGGGTGCATCCCATTACTCTGGAAGCTGCTACTATAATTCTTTGATTTATCAAAGATTATTGTGTGTATATGTATCAATTACAATGTAATTAGTGTCTGGGAGCAAACGAGTCACTGCAAGTAAATGCTCAGGTAACTCCTGTGTGCTTCCCAGTGCTCCTCTGCATGCTTGGGGGTTTCTCCATCTCTAATGCTTCAGAGTAGTAGAAAATAGTCTTAAAGTTTTCTTAAAGACTTGAAGCAAACACACTTGCTTATATTTTCTTGAGTGAAAGAGGCCAAGAGAGGAAGAAAAGGAGTAAGGAAATAGGGGCAAAGGATGACAGCCACTTGTTAAGTTACGGAGAGGCAACATCTAAGATTAAGGCTACAGCAACCTAAAGAGTGCATCATCCTAGAAAGAAACACATCATTCACGTAAGCATTAGAAATTTCTTCCCTAAAAACTAAGGGGTATATGAAAACCTTACAGTTCAGCATCATCTACTGTTCTTCAAAGTTTTTCAATGTCTGTGTGTGTGTGTATGTGTTCTTTCTTCCTGACATTCTCCTGGTTGGTTTCCTCCTGCTCCTCCTCCAAGTAAGAGGAATGTCTCTTTGAAGGACTGAAGCTCTTTGAATATCAAAGCTAACCAAACTTTTACTTTCCCCTGGATACTGGTAGGATACAGGTTTCAGCATATTCCAAGATAATCAGTTTCATTTTTAATCAGTGTTGATGATCTCACAGCAATTTATCCATTTTAATCAGCACAGGCTGTAAGCAGTCAAAGTAGATTAAGCAGATGAAAAGCCTTCTGGCTTACCAAAGCTTTGTAAGCAAATTACTAGAGGACAACATGAGCCCCCAAAGTAAGTATTTTAGGGATCAAATCATTTAATATTAATTTTTCTGTGATACCTACCAGGAAGGAGTTCATACTGAACACATCACAAACTAATCTAAATGATTCTGTGATTTTACTTCAATCTGTTTAAGGAGATAACTGAAAGAGACTGCTTTGGGCAATGAGCCTGCTGCATTGCAGGCACCAGGTTAGATAAACCTCATTCACAAACTTTCTGAGCTTCAACTTAGAAGTAATAAGATATGACAGTCTTCCCTCCCTGCTCCTACAGAAAGCGTTCCTCTGCACCTCCCTGTCTAATTGAACACTTCTTGCTTCCATCATTCTCCAATTAGTTTGTCCTGTCTAGCAGAATGAACGGTAGCCCTACACCCCCTCTCAGTGAACACTAGATCTGACTCACCCTTCTTAAACCTGGATGCCAAGATGGAGAGAACAGAGGAAACAGCAAGGAAAATGCTGCATGAGAGAGTAGCGTATCTGCCAATCCACTGCTGTCACTTTTCCTTTTGCCAGAAAGACTTTGGTTGGTTGCTTGTCTTTTTAGGAGAGGAAAGGTAGTTGATTACAGTCACCCCTCTGAGTGAGTCTACATGAGTTTATAGCCCTGTACCATTTGGCTCTTGGTAGCAGAAACTAGATGGTTTGCACTGCTACTTTTCAGGTTTGCTCCAGCACTATGTGCAAGGGCTGAAAATTTTTCTGAGCAGTGACTGTCAGAGTGTATGCAACACAAGAAGACACAGCTGTTCTCTCGTGAAAGCCAGTATCAAAAGCAGTATGAGAGAGAGAGAGCTCGCAAAAGGAAGCGGGAGAGGCCGTCAGGAAGAGAGAAAAATAAAAAGCTGGTCTTTTTGTTCCTTCTGTGACAAATCTGTACCCATGCAAGAAACATGTCATACTGCATTTGGAAGAGTGCTGTACACATGAATTTATACCAGAGAACACAGATTTGGGTTAGTGTTAAAGGAGATGGAGCTACTAGTTTGACTACTGTCTCCAGAAGCTTGTATCATTTGTGTCAAGAAAGCACAGAAAATCTTCAATTCAAATAAATGTAAGACTGTCTCACACTTGCTTCTCTGTTAGTCCTTAATACAAAACAAGCTGTCAAGGAAGGCAAAGATCAGCTTAGAAACAGTAAAGAAAATAAGGCAGAAAAAGGGGCACTACAGACAGTGGAAAAGGAACTAAGACTGAGTATTTGAGTCATTTGAATCTAGATAACCTAACTTCACATGGAAAAAGCTCAGATGCAGGCCTAAGCATGACAAATATTCCTGGTGTGGAAAGACTTGGCTTGAAAAGACGTGCAACTGAGGGCAAACAGAGAGAGGGCTCTTGAAAAACAATCCCAGGCAGCACAGAAAGGACAAAAAGTGGGAAACATCTGTTTATGGCCACTTTCAGTAAAAGAACTGGTGGACAATAGCTTGAGAGCATCTAAAAGAGATGCAGCACAAGCTTCACTGCAGACTCCTCACTGGAGCACACAATGAATGTCAAAGCCTCACACAGCTTTATAAAAGGGACAGGACAAAACAATTTGGAAAAACGAATGCCCCTGTAAAGGACCACAACTGCACTAACATCCCCTCATTTTTGTTTTACAGAAACATCTAATCATTGCTGGAGGCTGGCATGTTTCCTGGGAGAAATCACCTCAAGCCTCCCTTGTTTTCAAATTCAGCCCCTTTATGGCTGCTGACAGCATCAGGACACTGAACTAGAGACACCTTTGACCTCACCTGCAGCTCATATGCTTGTGCACTATCCAAAGGTTTGCTTTCTTTCTTTCTTTCATGATGGTCAACAGGTGGATAAAAAATACCCTTGGATTTCACTGCCAATCTGAAAAGATCATCTCACTCATCTCTCCATTCCTTCTCCATAAACTGTTGTCCCTGAGTCTGTGCAGCTGGCCAGCATTAATGGCAACTCCCATTATTAAATTGCTGAATCTTTTAATAGCAGTCTCACTGTCTAATCTCAGCACATTATCTGATACAAAAAAATGTTCAAAGTCCCAAATAATTAAACAAGCAATGTGTTCCAGCACTTCTGCATGAAGAGCTTTAGCTTTTGAACTAAACCTGCAGAGTTTCTACATGGTTGAACTCTTCTACAGATATATGAAATTTTCACGTTCAAGCATTCTTGGGAAAAGAGCTTCAAAAGCTACTGGAAACAAGTTAATCTGACCAAAACACTAACTTTAAAAGAAGAACTCTTATACCAAGCTGTCATATTAAAAGAAGAGTAGCCACAGATATGACATATTTTCTGGGAACTCTGCCTCCAGCCCCTCACAGCACTAAGTAATCTCTCTGCTTTTCATCACAATTATATCTCTTTCTTCCAGCCTTTATTTGCTGCTTCTCTTCCCTTGTTTACATGTAACCTTTATGCAAGACTTTACCTATCAAGAGTCAAGCATTAAACCAGCAGCTCTCACACAGCTCCTCACAGTGCATTCTTGTGTTTGCACTCAATAACCTGTACACTTGAATGCAGAGAGAGCACAGCAATTTGAAGTTCATGCTAACAGCAAGGCAGCAATGAACATGCTTAAGGACTATAAAAAGGCCAAAAACTTCCTGTTCTCTCTCTCATCAAAAATATCAAAGGGCACTGTATAGCATGTGCAACACATACATTAATTCTCTCCACACTTGGCTTTTGACTGAAACCAAAGCACTTCTGTGATGAAATCAGACACATGGTACACATACTGCCTAAGATCTGGCTGCTTTTAACATCTCCTAAATTAATTATCCTGAATTAATTACCCAAAAAGCTGAGCCTAACTCAATTCTTGTGTACAGATTTTAAGTGCTATAGGATCCTGCTAATGTCCTTTGGCAGCTCACACTGACTTCCCAAGTGCTGTGGTCTGCAGTAAGGCAGCCCTTGTAGCCAGGATGAACACAGACTGAACTGTACAGGAGCTACTGAATGCCTTTCAATAAAGCTGATGGGTGGAAGAGCAGCATTTCATCAAGATTGTCACATGATTCTTAATACAGCACACTGAATATTCCAATACTGATCTCCAGACACATTAACTGCACAGAAGCTCCCTCCAAAATAAATTCAATTTTCCCATGCAAACAGATTCCTGTAACAGAAGTTTCTTGGGTAAAACTTAACCACAAAAAAAAAAAATCTTTTTTTTTTCAGACAGAATCTTGGATCTAAAACACAACATAACCATCACAGAACATGTCAGACAAAGAAAGCTCTCCAAGGAGACAGTATAAGATGAGAGCAGACTTCCAAAACACAACATAACCATCACAGAACATGTCAGACAAAGAAAGCTCTCCAAGGAGACAGTATAAGATGAGAGCAGACTTCCTCCTCTTCCTACAGCTCAATATTCACTATCACTTTACTGTCACTTCACGGGGCTTTAAGCAAAACCTGAGTAAAGACTAAAAGTAACACAAACCCTAAAAACAGCATATAAGCAGGAAGCACAGATATGCAAAATCTTGAACACTGTGCTTCCCCCTCATTCAAACCTTAGATCCTACCTTCTTCTTTCTATTTCCATTACTCACTCTTCTTAAAGGCTACAATTGCAGTTTGCAGTGAATACTGAACTCTTCCTTTCTCCAGAAAGGAAGAGTTCAATATTCACTGAACAAAAAGAATCAGAAATAAGAAATAATTATATAAATATCAGAAATAATTCACAGAAAGAAACTTTTCTTCACGTTAGCACAGAATCAGGACTATAATTTTATTTCCATCATCTCACCCTGAAATCCTGTTTCAAAATACCTCCCTGATATGCACTTAGCAGTGTTTTGACACACTCTGTTTTTCAGCATACCATAACTACGTCATCAAAATGTCAGAATTTGGTTGCTGTGGTTCCATTTGCCTTCTATTGTGGACAAATAACAGGCTTTCATGCGTTTAACAGCACTTGGTAAAATGACTCATGCTGCTTCATTTCAAGTAAAGCCTTAGAAGTGGAAAACACTAAATGAATGGAGATGAACTTGTCAGCACTTGCTAGGGAGGAAGTAGCAGAAGGGTGGTAGAATAAATAAAAAGCTGCAAATAAAAAAGCCGCCTTGCTAACCTGTTAGTTGATCCATTGTAGCAGTAGTTTGGAAGGAAATCATAATTGAGTTCCCAAAAGACATGAAGAGTGATTCTGCCATAAGGGGCTGAAACATTGTGGTTGGCTTCTCTGAACATGGCATCAAAGCTATCCAAGGTCATGTATCTACTCAGAAGCTTGTGAGTCATTTTGTTTATCTCTATCAAGCCATCCAGCTCCTATGAAAAACAAGGGGAAAAAAGAGAATGATGCATTTAATAAAGTGGAGAAACTGAACAAAGTACACAAATAACCTTGAGGGAAAAGAAAACTAGAAAGAAATCAAAATGAACAATTGACTCTCTCCCAGTCTCTTACTGTAACAATAAGGGCTGGACAGAATCAGTACTCTTGGGATTGTTTCTTAAACCTTCTGAGACTTTAGGGGTATTCAGACAAAGATAGTCCTCAAACACAGATCTGTAGCAACACTTCCTCCACTGAGCAAAACCTAAAACTCCAACATTTAAATAGAGTCAGACATAGGCCAGAAACACCTTTCTGCATTTCCTGCTTTACAAGCAATCACAAAAGTAATTTCTGCTCAGTAGAGTAATTGGTGAACTAACTATTGTAGTGGTATTATTAGGAATAACACCACATTTACTATAAATCCCTCTCATGGTCTACTCCAGTGAAGGATGTACAAAGATGCAATGAAAAACCAGATCAGACATTTACAAATGTTGTGAAGGTACCCACAAAATCACTAGCTGCAAGCTACATGACTATACATGTGTACTTCATTTCATTATGTTTCTCCTCTTGACAAGAAATTCCTAGTATCTTTTCTGGCAATTTCTTTAAAATTAAATACAATAAAATAACTCTATATCTGCCATGAGGCACTGAAAACACCAAGCACAAAGAACACAACCCTTACTTCCAAAAAATTCAAGCACTGCTTTTAAAGATTTTTGTGCAGTGATCTACTGAAGAAATATCCAGTGGCTTCTTCTAGTTGTGTATCAAATTACTACTACTATCTTTCCATAAACTGCTCTCTGATTTAAGTGCTCCATATTTCAAAGGAGTTTTACACCTCTGAGCAAGTTAGTTCAAGGAAAAAAAAAAACCCACTAAGATTATTACTACAGAATGAAATCCAGTTTGAGGAGAAAATAATAGCTCAGTCTTGTAAATACCTTAACTTCATTTGTTTATCTGGAAAACCAGCAGAAATTACAGATTACTTCATCTATTTGGATCAGTTTCTTGCTGAGGAAAGCAGCCAGTTTTCAACAGAAAACATTTTGCATAAAACAAAAAAGAACACCAAAACAACAAGGAGGAGGAACATGGTAAAGGGACAACCCTTAGTTCTGTCACTCACTTACTGACTCTTACTCAAAGAATGAGAACCTGTGACATAAGGAACACATCCTTGATGGTTTCTGTTCACTCAGTCACTAAAAGTGTACTGCACATAACAAAGAAAAACTACCTTTCAATAATTCAAAGTTATAAAACCAAGCTTTCAGAAGTCAAGAGACTGTATGGCCTCAGTATTTGATTTCTCTTCAGTAAAGAATGAAATTAAACCAAGATAGTTAACTGCATGACAAAATGTCACTGGTAAATCTTATTACAGAAAGAACAACAGTAAACTCTTTTGCACAACTTTTAATTTATTTTTCATTCGAGCAGAACTGAATGTGCCTGATATTTTTTCTTGCTGACTGCATGTTTACTTGTCAAATTCATGCTGTCTTGAAATAAAAATTGTTTTTTAGCATTTTAACCGGGAAACTAACTCAAAAGGACACCTCAATATTGCACAGATGCTTCTCTTCCACGGGGACAAGTCAGATCTCTTTCCTTCACCAAAAAATTATTTTTGTCATGCTACAAAACCAAGCTGCCTGAGTAAATCCATGAATTTTGATTCTCCCAAGCACAAGGCTATTTTTTTTGATGCGCAATTTATTTATAAGCATGGGCAGAAGTGGGCGCTTACAAAAACTTATATCAAAAGGTGACTGCTTTCTTTGTTTTCTCACTGCTCCAAGTGCCTGCCTTCTGTCCACTTTACCCCCAGGGCCCTGAGCTGCAGCAGTCTGGGGTTGCTCCACCCCAGGTGGTGTGCCAGGGCTGTGGCAGAGGGCAGCAGAGACTCACCACGATGGAGGTCAGGTCCTCGCTCTCGAAGCGGCCGATGGCCAGCTCCATGGAGCGGTACATGGCGGCCGAGATGCGCTGCGTGATCAGCCGGTTCAGGTCTATGGACCTGCCCAGGAGCTAAGGGAAAACACGTGTGAGGCTCTGAGCTGCCAGACAGGTTACAAGACACGCTGTACAAGGACTACGAGACCCCCCAGATTAACAGACTCTCACTTTGTGAACTTGCATCCCAAACACACTGAAACAAAGCAGATGGACAAAAATTATAAATTCATGAGCAAATGCGGTACTACAATTTGCATCCCAATTCTTACAAAAAGAATTAAAAGTACACATTGCATCTACATTTAAGTACTTGTATCAGCATTTTATGCTTCTATCATATTGTGCCAACAACATACTGAAAACTAGTAAAAGACATTACTAGGAAGACACGCTATCACCCATGGCATTCCTATTTGGCTCATGTTTTCCTAACTGCAACAGACATTTGCTTTAAAATAGGATCTTTTAAGTTTTCTTTCTTAATTTACACCTTCATGTGACAAAAAAAGCAGATCTCAAGTGTTCAGTTATGCTGCCGAGACAACAGAACATGAAGCACAAAATGAGTTTTGTCTACCTACATGAATCAACACCACTGGAAAGCTGCCAAGCAACTCAGATAAAACCTTGGAGTTAACTCACTTGAACGTGTCTCTGTTTCAACAGTGTCTCGTAGCGGTTGGACTGCAGCAGCTGAATGGTTGCTCCCTGGTTCTTGCACTCTGAACGTAGCCGTTTATCCAGAAGCAGGCTATGAAGAAAGGAAGAAAATGCTTAAGGTGTACTAAACAGCAAAGCAGAGCAGAGAAGTGTGAAGGAAAGCTCTCATAGTGGAAGGAATAGCTACCTGCCAGCCATTGCCTTGTAGTATGCAAATATTTGGTCTGCCAGCTTGTAGACAAATTGGTCAAAACACAGGTTTACCTTGAGGAAAAAAATATATGTTTAGAGATACTTAAAATTTTTAAAAGAGCTTCTCTAAGATCTCCCACTGTTTATCAAACATCGTCAAGGAAGTTAATAGGTCCAAATTTCCCAGTACAAGAGATGTGGCTCAATTTTCACCATTAATGTGAGGGATTTTTGCACAGGTCTATAGCTTTCCTCACAACATATCACCCAACCAGTTGCTCATCTTCTGGTCAGTCTTCTCAGTTTTTCTATTATCGCCATCTGTTCTGAATCTCTTAAAAAAGACCTTGTCCTTTAGCATGATTTTCACATTCAGGTACAGATGATTTTTCTCCAGTAGGTAAGGTTACTTTACCTCTGCCTCAATTTCATCATAGAGGAACTGCTTCTTAAATTTGGTAAGTGCATAATGAGCACTGTCATTATAAAGGTCCAAAGAATACAGAACATACCTGCAAGAAAAAGAATAAAACATGAGTTACATGTGTATGAAAGTCATGATTCTTTAGGATGGTGCTGTCAAGATGAAGTAAGCCAATCAATATTGCAATCCACAAGTGGTTCACGAAAACAGGGTATTTTCCTTTTTTAGTTTATATAAAAAGGATCACAATTTTTCCTTTAAGAAAATATTTGTTGGTTTAGGAAAAGGTGTCGATATGTTTGAAGTCTAAAACTTGTTTTTTAGCTGTCCATCAAAATGGAACTAGGCTTTAACCACTGTACATTATATTTGATATCTCTGAAGAATAAGCAAGGAGAACTCAAGGAGCAAAATACATGGCTGGTGCAATGATGTGAAAGGTTTAGCATTTCAATTATTCACATCAAAAAGAAAACTTAGAGACTGTGAAAATGGGCAAATGAAGACAAAAATTTTATTCAAGTTTAGAATACCTTCTCAATGACTACTTGTTAAAACCAATTAAAGGAGCAACATTATAATAAGGAATGCAATCATTAAGAATAATCATTCAGTGGAAGAGCACAAGCGGGTCTTACTCCATCATTGATGCCTCTTTTGTCTCCAAAATATGATCCGTCAAAATCCAAGGCATGGACATCTCAATGGGAAACTGGATTCTTCTGCCCATGGTCAGCTCTAAGAAGAATTCCCTGAACCACAGCTGGGACAGATCACAGCATTGCTGCAGGGTTTCTTTCAGAATGAATAAGGGAGAATTACACTTCTTATAGAAATACATCAAGTACAATACAACTGTGATTCTGATGATGCAATGCAAAACAAAAAAAAAGCAGGTGCAAGTCACTAGAGCTGTACACAGGGCATATAATCTAAAGCAAATTCAAAATGTAAAGCCCATGACTTTTTGTAAGAGTTCTGAATTCATCACTGGCCCCCAAAGTGGTGCCTTCTTATAGAAAAAAAAAAAGAGTGGAACTGGATGAGACTATCAGTTAAACAGAAAAACTGTGTACACCAGTAAAAAGGGATTTCTAGTTTAATTTCTCAGCTGGGGGCTGAGAAAGCCATACACTGAATTTGGGAAGCAGTAAGTGAAGAAGGCAAAATTGCACTGGAACTACCAGTACCATCCCTCCCTATGGAGGACTGAATTGCTCCACATGTTCCTGTTGATTAGATGGGCAAGAAATGACAGACAGACACATGAAGTAGGGATTAAAACAACAAGTTTCTAAGGATGCCATCAAGGTCACAGAGGTGTGCTTCCCACCTCTCCAGAAAACACTTGGTACAATCCTGCCTTTCCTGAAGGCTTGTGAACTAAAACAGGAATGAACTTTTTACACTGAGACCTTCTGAAGACCTTTTGCAGTGCTGTTCCCCAGCTAGCACAGTGACTGGTATTAACAGACTCCCCCTTCTCCAAGGGTAAAGGAGACCAGCAGCAAAACAAAAATGAAAGACAACACAGCATGGTGATGACAAGGACTAGGTACACTCAATGTCAGTAGGTGAATTCTTTAGGACAGCATGTTTCCGATTACAATTAACTGAATAGTAAGAGTAGTGAAATGACATCAAATTTACCACAACAGAGAATTTGTTTCCTCTGTACTTAAAACAAAACAAAAAAAAATCTCCCAAAACACAAAAACTACTTCCTTTAAAAAAATTTCAGTGTGTATAGGCTTATTGTTTTTGTAAGTACATACATAAAATAGAAAAAAGAGGTAACAATATGAAATTTGACGCATTAGAAACAAACATGTAACAAGTCAAAATAAAAATCCCACCACAAAGCTAAGTACCATCTCAGAAAAAGTTTGGACAGACCAAGGCTTTTGATAAATAAACCAAAGGTTAAGTTGACTTAGGCAATCGGAAACATTTTCCAGATCGTGTTAGAGGTGTTAGGACATGCTAAGCTGGACACTGATCATCTACATATCTTACCACTGAAATTTATCAAATGAGTGTAGAAGAAAGACTCGCGATGGAATTTTTCTATGTCCAATATGGTGGGCCCCTCAAGGCTACTTCTCAAGGTTTTCTTGGAACCACTTTTGTCAGCAATGAGGGACTCTAACATAGTTCTCACCATGTAAAGCTGTATCATTAAAGGAAACAATTACGGTGGAAAGGGGAGGGGAAAAAAGGAAAATACACATGGTACATTAGTTGAGCAACACTGAGAATTACTATCAGTAAGCGACTGCTCCACTTCAAACTGAAAACTGGCACTGTGTGGATAAAAGCCTTTGAGGCAAGAGGAACAGATGCAACACTAGCCTACACAGAAGCACAAATGCCTACCCGTGCCAAGGGGACCTCCACTGACACTCAGCAGCAGACCACTTGCAGTGGAACAGTTCACATCACCACAAAAAGTAAAAGTAATAAGTAATGTCTTACCACCAAAGTTTAAAAGAGGCGGATAGATGTAGGACTGCCTCAGAAACTTGTGTGTCACATGCAATAGCTTTTCCAATCCCAGAGACTTGAGCTGCTTCAACAGCTCAGCAGAGTTCAAGGACTCTGTCATAGTGCGAACCATGAAGAGCTAAAAACCAACAGACAGGGGCAGGCAGGGGAAGAGAATCCGTTAATAAAAACACACAGGTAAATAAGGAACGGGAAAGAGAAGCAGAGAAAACATGTTAGTTTGTTAAAAACGAAAAGCAGCACAGTGAGCATGCAGAGGAGGCCATACAGAAAGGTTGTTCAGAAAAATCACTGCAATCTGGGGCTCCCTCAGGCAAAGGGAAAGTTCCCGTTCATTTCAGAGGATGCTCAGAGAACCATTAGCTTATCAAATGATTTAAAACTTATTTAGCAAATGAACAATTACCCGTTCATACACAGCCATTTTAGAAACACATGAAACTGAGGAAAATCTATCTAAAATGGATATATTTGACCTCTTGCCTTCCTGTCAACCCAGAAGGACAAGTGTGCCAGCCCAAGAGCAGAAAAAGCAGAGAGAACCACATACTCTAAACAGCATGTTGCAAAGGTGAAGTAAAGCCCTTAAAGCACAGGAGAAGCAAATTGGTGGTGATATTTAACCTTTTCTTTCACCCCAGGAAATTAGAAATCAAAACAATTATTCTGCAATTATCAAAACAAAATCTTCATTAAGCCAATCTTATCATAAACTAAGCAACTTTTTATTACCCAAAATTATTAACCATACATGCTCTCTTTCCCACAGATTTTAGATATTAAAAGATTGTCTTCACAAATCACAGTTGCCTTCAGTTTTTCACCTCAAGTACTCAGTACCTCATTTTCTCAGATGAGCTATGAATATCAGACCATACATTCCCCAAACACATCCACAAATGAAATAAAGAGAACTATATGGAGGTAACAAGAATGAGCATCTAGGTATGGGATTTTGATGACTACCACAGAAAACATTTGAAATATCTTGTTTTAGTGGCAGCAGAAGACAAATTAGATTCTAAGGACCAGCTTTATCATTCATTACTGAACACTGGGATTTTGTCAGAAGTCATATATTTTTCCATATTTTAATAGACATTCATTTATATGTTAAACATATTTTTAAACTACTGGACATCTACTGAATAGTGTGATTTAAGAAAAAAAATTTCACCAGCCATACCAAAGATAGAAGTCAGTATAGAAATAATTAATATAGTTCAAAAATATTATTTAAAAACATTAGGAGCTCAATGAGAAAATATTTGTTCCCAGAAAATCAAATTAAAGTGATTGAATCCTTGGAAAAATCATGTAACAGAGTAGAAAATTACAGCAGTCCAGGCAGAGGCTCTTGGTTATGCGCATCAAATTTTACAAATTTAAATCAGAGTAGATTTTTAGCATTAAAAAAAGACCGCAATAAAACCTGCAATTTTAAAATAGTTCAGGACAGAAAGAACACACCTCATGCAATAATTGTTGACAGGTATCACAACCACCAGACAGGAAAATACCTGAGTGCTGGAGGGTCCAACTGCACGTCTTGGGACTTTGATGTCAAAGCCACTTTTGGGGTCCTTCTCTCCCCTTAGAGCCGGGTCATTGAATGGCTCATGACCTGCTTCCCAGTCACACACTGTCTTCCTTATGGCCTGCAAAACACTGAACACAATTTCCACATCTTCAGACTGCAGCACATCCAAGCTCTCTAATAGAACACTTTACTTTTTTAAAGCATTCTTCCATGAGCACAGAAAGTTTGCAACAACATTCACGAGCTCAGGGTAATTCCAACCAAGAACAAAGAATTTCACCAATGTTTTCAAGAATGACACAGCCACAAAATAACCACTCCATGCTCTATATCAGAAAAGTTAATCTAGAGCCTTTCAAGACCATCTAGTTCCAACTTTCCCCCTGCCAAGGGCAGGGACACCTTTCACTACATCAGGCTGCTCAGGGCCCCATTCAAGCTGGCCTTGGAACACTTGCAGGGATGGGGCACCCACAACTTCTCTGGGCAAACTGTGACAGTGCTCCATTACCCTCCAAATAAAGGATTTCTTCCTAATACCTAATCTAAACCTGCCTTCCTCTTTCAGTAAAACCATGGCCCCTTGTCCTGTCTCTAGCTGCCTGCACAAAAAAGCCCTTCTCCCTCTTTGTCATAAGCCCCTCTAAGGTACTGGAAAGTTATAATGAGGCCTCCCAGAGCCTTTATTTCTCCACACTGAACTACCCCAGCTCTCCCAGCCTGTCTTCATATGAGAAGTGTTCCAGTCCCTGATCATCCTCATGGCCCTCTGGACCCTTTCTAACAGGTCCAGGTCTTTCTTGTGTTGAGAACCCCAGAGTTGGATCACTCAAACCAAATTCATACTAATATGAATACGTATTCACTATGAATCCAATTAACATTCAATCAAACCAAAGCAGATTATTCACAAAATTAAAGAGAGACAATGATAGCTTAAAATGAAAAAAAGCAAAATTCCTGTGAAATCCTGTGAATTTCCAGAAGAAATTCAGATGAAATTTACACAAACAGCTTCATACTTGTAGGTCCAAATACTGAACTGGAACTCAGATACTTGCCAGGAACACAGTCAGGCATAATCTGTGGCATGCTGAATGACCAAGAAAATGTCTCATCCCAAATCTGAGTAGGTATGAAAGTAATATTTTTCTATTTCATTAAAATCCTGTGACAAAAACACTTTCCCTGCAAACCTGATAATGTGGAGCAATTTACTTATTTTTAGCTTATGATGATATTTCTGTGGGAGACAGAGCACTTAGCAATAGTCTAATTAGCTAAGGACTTTGACCTCGAAGAGCTTTGCAATGAAATGTGGGAGTGAACACAATAAACAAGTCAAGATTAAAAGCAAACAATTAGGGACAAAAAAAAATAAGGTCAGGAAATGTCACTAATCAGCGTGGGCAGATGGAGCACTGGAAGAGATGTGTAAGGCTAATAAACCAAAAGCAGCAGAAGCTGAGAAATAAGACAAAAAACTAAGGCAAAGAGAAGAGAGAATGGGATAAACATAAGACACAAAAGAGGAAATACTGGAATCATAAAGTAAACAACAGTGAAATCTTTCTTCAAAATACAAACACTGATTTTGCTTTCAGTATTACTGCATTTGTATTTTCTTAAAATAAAAATGAACAACATTGAACACAAGACTTCCTAAAGTAGTCCTAAGAGGCTCAGGACAGCCAGGACTCTGCTGCAGCCATGCTGGCAGCCATTCATTTTTACCTTCAGACTGCTTCAACTTCAATTCATATCCAAACAAGCTAACCATGAATGCCAGACAGATTGGGAGTACAGGCTTAGGTAAAATTTAACATCTGTGCAATTCTGCAACTAATTACTAAGGTCTGGAGAGAAGAATATAGAAAAATATGAGAACAGTAATGCTACCTCTGAATGACATTTTTCTTCTTTTTAATGGCTTGTCTTAATGGCTCCCTAAGTGTGACCTGGGCAAAGTCCTGGAGAGCTGCATAAATGGTATGACGAATGGCATGATTGAAAACACTTTCCATTCGTCCCATCAGCACCTGAAGACCTTTGATCATGGCAATCACCTGCAAAAAAAACCCAACAAAACAGACAAATGTATTTTTCTTATTTTGTTTCTATATTTGTACAAACAGTGCATTTTTAAATATAAAAAATGAGAAAAGAGGAATTAACGAGTTACAAATGACAAAGGATAGATTTGCTATGCTCCTCTTATTTACTGAATTGAGGAACACAGAGTCAGACTCTGGTTTCAGAGTCAATACAGGGCAGGCTGTCTTTCTGCATTGGGTATGCAAAATGCCTATAGAGAATGTTCTCTTTTGTATAGAATTAATCTTTGGAAAATCCCTATAGAAAAACATTTCTCTTACCTCAACCAAAGCAAACTTCTCCTCACTAGTATAATTGTATCTTGTTGCTCTTTCATACTCCTCTGCATTGTCAGGACAATCTTTATTGGAATATTTGTCAGTTGGGTGCACCAGCTTCCACGAGTACTGCAGTTCACAAGGCAGGAAAGGGAGAGAAAAAGATGGGGGGAACAAAAAGAAACAAAAATGCTGAGAAACACAAAACACAGTTGGACACAAATAGCATGCTTTGAGAAATATCACAGCATTTTCATGAATATTTGAAGAATATTATTTGGTACTATGTTCAAACCTTGTGTAAATTCTGAAACTACTATCTGGTGGAAATTTCTGGCCAAACAATAATTTCCCTAAAAACTTCTCCTGAAAACCAGTGATTCTGTATTATTCCAAAGAAATGCATCTCTCAAACTCAACAGGTATTGCACTTAAGTGCGCTTTTTATGTGCAAATGTTAACATAGGCAAAAGTTTCTTCTCTGCTTGAAATATGAGAAACTCAGAAAGACTTCAGAACACAAAAAAACAATCCATTAGACCCACACACAAAAAGAGGAGCTTCCCACTTAATGAAATATTCACATTTAGATTTCAAAACACAACCAGAAAACTACAGGTTTTGGTTGTTGATGGTTTGGGTTTTTTTTCAGGGGGCTTGCTTGATTTTTAAGTTTACTAGGCTGAAATGTATGGAAATAGCTGTATTATCTGTGACAATATGAACTGCACAGTGTGCACTTCTCTTAAATACTGCCTTTTTAGTCACTGCAAACACAGCTCAAAATGTTCCTGACCAGCATCAGGCTGGCCTAATATCCATCAGGGCACATAATGTGAAAAATCCTAGTCACATTTAAATACAATTTTCTCACAGTTTGAATTCAGCATATAACAAGACCTGCTTGAGACCACCTTAGCATAAATATTAGATTACAGAGCAATATAAATTTGCCTACTATAATGGATTAACAGCTTCAATTCACCTATGGCAAAGAGAAGCATCACATTCTGCAAGCTGAGTGCTACAAAGAGGGCACTGGGGAAATGATTAAACAAAGTAGTTCTTTGGAGGGATTAAACTGACAGGGTTAAGATGCACACACAACAAACATATGCAAGTTTTTATCTCAACACAATGCACACAACTATGTTCATGGATACTCAGTGAAGGTGGAGACAGGTAAATAATTAGGATACTCCCTATCAGAATAAATTCTCAGTAGGACAGGAAGAAGGTGAATACAAACTTGAACTAAGTTGAGAAGTATTTATGGGAATCCATTTAAACTAGAAAGACAATGAAAAGCAGTGAGAATACCCAAAAAACCTGCTGTGATGCCAGAGAAAGTTTGTCCTGGAATGAGTAGGACAAAAACAGAGCTAAGAATGAGAGACATCCTGCAGAGATATAAAACAATAGGAAGATTTTCCCTGTGAAGAGACCCTGGATGCAGCAATTTGTGATGACAGAAATAAAGGGTGCAAGTCTAGGAGCTGCAGAGGCAAGGAATAGATGACAGCAAACTCCCTTAAGAAGAGAAAGGAGAACAAGACTTTCACCATTAAATACACTGTGGATTCAAACAGGAATAGGATAATACAGGGAAAAGCATGACACATCTACTGGCTTTTAAAAGAGGCAGTTAAAGATACAAATGAGAGAGAACTGGTTCACCAGCTATGCCCTCTGTGGATCACAAGACATCTGAGGCAGAAGAGGAGCAAGTCTGGCTTCTCTCATACAGTAAGTCACATTCCAACCCTTCCTAGAACGTGTTTTGGTTCAGCTAAGGCACACAGCTTTTATTCAGTGTCTGCACCATAACAAGGACTCCTCTTCAATTTCTGCCTTAAGCAGCTTCCTATTGGAAAAAAGCACACCCACTTTTCTAACTGGCATCTGCTTTGAAAATAAACTACTACAATATACAGAAACAACTCAGCATGTTCTTTATTTCCCCTCCCTCCTCTCCTCTCATATTTTCCTTTCCCTGCATTTACTTTCCTTTTGACTAAAAGCCCAATCTAAAGCCAGTGGGAGCCCTTCCATCCATTTTTGTGTGTTAAAACCATATATGCTTCTATTTACTGAGGGGTGATGTCTAAACACAGCCAGCTGGAGCTGTTCTCTCACCTCCTCAGTGACTGCATGTCAGTACAGATGTTTCCAACAAAGTAATTTTAAACAATGTTTAGAAGGAAATTATGAAGTCTTAGTCTACAAAATGTTTGTGTGAAGAGTGACATTAAAACATCTGGTGAAGGTTCACAGGTGACAGCCAGCCTATCCTCTAAACAGAACAAGTTGAATGTACTGTGTGAGATAGAAGCTACTGGATCTTCAAAGCAGCAACATTACTCCTAGACTCTGTAGACTTCATGTGCCATCCTCTAAGAATGAGGTTTGAACCAGAAGGAGAAAAGGAGTGAAGGAAGAGGCAAAGTAAGGAAACAAGATTCTTGTTGGGTCCCTTCCAACTCAGAATATTCAGTGATCCTTTGAAAACACAACATATATTTTTCAGTTCAGTTTTATTCTGTCTAACCTCACCAAGACACCTCTTTTTCATCTGGTTATACTTCCCATGTTACATACCACTTCCATGACATGGGCACTCCACTGGGAGAGGAGCTGCAGGCCTTGGAGAGAGAGATCAAAGAGCTTCCGATATTCCGCATCTGTTTTCTGAGCCTCCTGTCGACCAGACCCAGTCACCACCTAGACATTATAAAAGAAAAACAAAACAAAAACCCCCACACCTGTCACCATGATATTTTCTCAAAAATCCTCTTTGCCCAGGATTTTCTCCTGGGAAGCTGACAGGCCTCAGAAAAGAATGAAGACAATAATTATCTGATTGCTTGGGAATGTGGTCTGGAGGTTGTTTACCAACAGGTGCATCTTTGTTTGGTTCCATGTGAATTGTTTTTAATTAATGACCAAACACCATCAGCTGTGTCAGACTCTGTGGTCAGTCACGAGCTTTCATTATCATTCTTGTTTAGCCTTCTGATGTATCCTTTTTCTTTAGTATAGTTTTAGTATATCATATCATAATAAATCAGCCTTCTGAGAACATGGAGTCAAATTCTCATCTCTCACCTTGTCCTGGGGACCTCACAGCACCACACACACCCAAATCCACACCACAATGTGCTGTATTCAGCATCCACAGCCAAATTTCTATGTTGATTGAAGCACTAAAACAGCACCATGTACCAACACCTGCTTTACCATCTAACATCAGCTTTTTCTTCTAGAGACTTAGGAAACTTGACAGATTTTGGTCAAGAGATGGAAATCACTGGTATCCCTAATGACTCCAATACTGTTGCAGATGAATTCAAGATATCAATTATATACGATATACATAGTTATTTGTTGTCTCTATATACTATATATGTATGAGTGTGTGTATACATATGCATTTCTGTACTCTTTTACTAATCTTAACTTAGTTTTGTTTAAACTGTTACAAGCACCTCTTTAGAGTAAGGACTACATATTCTAAATGAGATATACCAAAATTTCCAAGATAAATCTGAGATACATAAAGAGAAAGAGACCGAAGGATATTAGAGTTTATATGATGTGTCATTATTAAGTTAAATTTAAATAGTAAAAATATAATTCAGAGAATGGGGATTAGACCTGCAGCCTCTTTTCTTGACTCAGGTGGCCAAGCTTTATCATTTAGCTAGCCAGAGATTTACCTGCTTTTCAAATACTTAATAATAACTGTTAATGAGTGATGTGCAATTTGCACATGTAGCTCTAACCCCACTTACCTCACTGTTGCTGTAACGAGCCAGTTCAGATATGAAACGCATGTGATCTTCTCTGATTTGGATCATCTGCTCACATATATTGTACTGGGGACTGCTGCTGGAAGATGTGCATGTCCATCTGGTTCAGAAGACAAAAAAACCCCCACTTAAATCAGTTTTAACAATAAACAGCACAACTGGTACTGCAAAGAAAGATCCACAATGCATTACTTTTTTTTTTTACCCATTTTCCTTCTCTGTTGTTTGAGGCTTTTTCTCTCTTCACATCTTTACCTCTACCCCTGCAAAAGCCATGAACTGCCCTTCTGAGTTCAAATAGCACTTCTTCCAAGTCTTAAGAAAAGACTGCTCAGTTTTTGTTTTCTCTTTTGGAAGATTTCTTTTTGTTTTTTAAAGGCTGCTGCTATGAAATACAAACCAGCACCTCTCTTCAAGGGCACTTAGGAGCAAGACCAAAAAGGATTAAGGATTAAAAGCTAGGGCAGAAGTGCAGTATCTTATAGGCTGTAAGATACTCTAGCCACCTGCAGATACTTTTTTGTTTAGTTTTGTTGAACTCTGAAGACTGTATAGTATGCTCTCAGCTATAAAAAAGACATTATCAAGACTATTAACATGTTATGAAGAGGCACACAAAAACATGCTACCAAGAATGAGGCTACTCATATTAAGTAGCCTCATATTTTTAGTAGCTCAGTAGGCCCATTGCCATTGATTTTCTCTTAGCAATTACATGCAAGTTATGTGGTTTTTTTCTGCAGGAATTAAAATGCAAAGCACAGCATTCTAAATTCATGTAACTGCATAGAGGCAAGGTCTTGGAGGAGCACAGAAAGGTTCACTAAAACAAAGCAATAACCAAAAACCATGGATCCATTAATGCAATCACTGGCTGTATTTTCCAACCATTTTGCTGTGCTGCACACCTAGCCAAAAAAAAAAAAAATAGGGGGAGACAAGCTAAGTTGCTGCTCCATGTGCAATGTACACATGCCTATTCACCCATGCACTACTACTGCTCACCTTGCTTAGTAAAATCCTTCATTTCTTTTAATGAAAGTTTTCATATTTAAAGGGAAAAATAAAAACTAAATTAGAGTAAGATAAAATGAATTTCTTCCAACCCAGGTGATAAACGTCACAGATACAAGAACGACCTCAGCAGCACAGAAAGGTTTTTAAACCCTCTGTTTCTTTAGTTGTGTCCATTACACGAATTACATTAATAGTAAAATACCCACACAAAAAAGATGACAAAGTGAAAATTCTATTAATTACCCCTGACCCATGGACTAACAAGTGAGTATGAAAATATACTCCAAGGGTCAGATCTTCCCCATCCCAGATGCTCCACTCTGTTTCTTTCTCCTTCCTACCTGGATTTATTTTCCTCATAATGGGCACTGGTCTTAATGTATCTTGCAAGTTCAATCTGCATGTCACCAAACAGTGGGACAACTTGCAACTGCTGTACACAGGGAATAAATCAGATTGGATAAATTAGTAAGACAAACCATAGTAAAAGGAAACCATTATTCACCCATATTACAACCCAAAGTGATCTTTTTTTCTATTTAAATATATTTAAATGCATGAGAAACTACCTTTAAAATCACATCTTAACCAACCTTAAAGTACTTGTCTATCTTGGCTAAATTTATCCTTTTCTTTGCATCCAACTTATAGATGTTACTGACACTTCCATCCATCAGGTATAATCCAAAGCCCATCACCTGAAAAAGGAAAGAAATTAAACCTTCCACTAAAGGACCTCAGAAGTAACAACTTGTAAGTCTGTTCTTCATATAATTAAAGAAGTAACATTTTAAAACCAATCCTGAAACATCCAACCTCCTTCAAACAGAATATATTTTAAATACCTACATTTCTGTACTATTCCTTTTTTACTGCATTAGCCTGATCAGTTACCCTTAAAAGACTTTGCTTGTTTGTATAAAGATTTAAGATAAAAAGAAAAAAATCTCACTGAAATGAGAGTCTGGCTATTTTTACAGCTTTTCTTTCCACTTCCAATTTATTAAAATTCTGTACATGCAAACTGATTTGGTAACAGAAGTTTAGATCTAACAGCTCTGAGTGATTGCTTTTCTGGCTTTCAGTGCCTCTCTGAATTATACACCCAGGAGCTCAGAAGCATCCAAAAAAAATCTAATAAGATTTTGTCCAAGCATTTAATTAAGATTAGGAATTTATCAGGAAAAGGTTCTTCTGCCAGAGGGTGTTGGGCAACAGAACACTCCCCAGGGCAGTGGCCACAGCAGCAGCCTGACAGCTCAAGAGCATTTGGACAACACTCTCAGGCACAAGGTGTGACCCCTGGGGATGGTGCTGTGCAGGGCCAGGAGTTGGACTCAATGATCCTTGTGGATCCCTCCCAGCTCAGTATATTCTTGGATTCTCCTTAGTATTTACAGGAGCCAAGCAGAGGAACTGACTGTGTTCTAAGAATCTCTAGTGAGCAAAAGGCCCAAATACAAAAGTCACACTGGGCACCCTTGTAGATAGAGTGTAAATGCTCTAGAGTTCATGTGTGGTTTCAGAAGACTTTTGTTTACTCCTAATAAACAGAGCTCTTCAAAAGTTAAACACTGAAGTGCCTCAAAATATTTGTCAGGAGGCATATTTTTAGCTCTTACTCTATATCTTTTCTTCGACTGCAAGAAATGCAGCTGATGAAAATCAGCCACAATTCACATTGCCCAGCACTCTCTTATTTCAGGTGCATAGTCCAGCTAACTAAACTGACTAATTAATCCTAATTTCAAGACACTTGTTCCTTTAAATATTTGATACACAGCCTCACTTCCAAAAACTTCTTAAACAATCTTGCCACATATCTAAAATAAAGTGCAGTAGTTCCCTTCTGCTGTCATACTTCATACAAACACAACTCCATAGAATTGGATGCAGTTCAAATGGGTCAACTTCAGTTTATGAAAAACAAAAATGGATTAAAAGCTTTAAAATAATTTTAGCATGTAATACAACAAAAAGACAATAATGGGGAAAAGCAGTAATGCAAACTATTTGCTTAATCTGGTTCCTTTTAAAAAAAACAACCGGAAACAATCTGGAATTCAAACACCTGTTCCCTCCTCAACATTCTTTTTTTAATTTTGTACCCAAAAGAAACCTACTTTCAAAAGCATATGTTTCTCACTGGGTGTTAGGTACATTTTGTTTTCATAGTAGTCCACACACAAATTCACAATATCTGCAAGCAGTTCTTCATAGCCAACAATCACCTCCAACTGCTGCTGCAAAGACTGGAGGGGAAAAAAAAGAAGGATATTAGTTAACTAGTTACACTGACTGGGAAAAAAGTTACTACCAAACTGGAAGAGCTTTATTTTAATACTTTTGCAAAGCATTAGGTAACTTGCAAGAAGACAATCCAAGCTTACTTGTGTTATCTTGTTGTGGTTGGCAAGGAACATGGAAAGGTTCTGGGATTCTTGAATGGACTGAGGATCTGCCATTTTCCGCAGGAACTGAGCAGCTCTTTAAAAACAAAATAAAAACTGTTTTTCCTTTGGCCAGGACTGTTTGTAAGTAAATCTATCTCCTCAAAAAAAATAAGGGTGAAAAATTCACTAGAAGACAGATATGGACCTAATTTATCAAAAATAAACTGCTTTACTATCCGAAATTCCACTACACCCCTACTTAGGTGGTCCAATAAAAAATGAAATGAAAAAACAAATGAAAAATCATTGGCTATATCCTTCAACTGGGTGTAGCTGGGGGTCTATAGATCCAAGCCACTTAACACCCCAGGAAAAGTCAGTCTTCCAGAAAAGAAGCTTTGGCCTCCAGAAACACATCTCCAAAGAAACAGAAAGGCAAACCAAGTAAGCTTAAGAGGTTGGGATAATATTCCAATAAACAACTACAACAGGTGGAGGTAGAAACTAAATCTCACGTAAGCAGAAACAACACAGGTGAATTTGGCTAGTCATTGACTGAATAGCTTTCTGCATGAAAGACTACAGATGCTAGAGCTGGCATAAAGCTGACTTTCCCTGCTGTTCTGGCCACTGTGTTCAAGAGAAGATACCTGATGCCATCTGGTAGCTCATGCACAAAACTTGGCCACAGGTATCTCACCCCTTCCCTTCCCTGCTATACCTGCAATCACAATGACTTTGAACAGCAAAGACAAAACATCTTAAGAACAATTGCACAACAATTGTCAGCTAAAAATGTCAGAAGTGGATTCCAAGAGTAGAATTCATTAGAACAGGAGTAGCACAAGTTACCAGAAAGCCAGCTTTCTCTCAAATTTAAAAACAGAAGCTTTACTGAACAAAGTATATGCATTGCATTTCGCATACACCAGGACAGAAGTATTTGACAGCTTGGCATTAAAGGCAGAAAAACCTATTGCTGCTGGAAGAAGAGCACACAGAAAACAGATGTATTCAACTGCCTAACTGCAGCCAAGCCATCCCTAGTTCCAAGGTAGCTCGTCCCTCACATGAAGAGACTATTTTTGAAGAAAAAGCTGTGAGAAGAAAAGCAGTTGCTGCCATCTCGTGGGAGGCTGAATGCTGGCAGCAAAGGCCAGGTCCTGCTGCCCCTGCACTCACCTCTTGTAGGCCGAGTGGTCGTTCTTGACGCTGCACTTCATGTTCTTCAACTCATCCAGCACTGCAAACATGTTGATGAATTTGCCCAGTGTGATCAGATAGGCTTCAGACACAAAGTCCTTCCTTCTCTCCGCGTGGCACAATCGCCTCACCTCCCCACAAAACCGTTCAATGGCATTTCTCTAATGGGGGGAAAGACAGAAAAACAGGGAGTAAAAGCCATGACATTTCCAGGGAGAAAGTTTCATTGTGTACCTAGAGCTGGGCAGTGAAAAGCTCCAGTGAAGCAGAAAAATGTTTAAAGCATGGAAAAGTAGAAAGGTGTGAGTACAGGCCTTTCAGCTCCTCCACTGTGTACCTGATGTCTGCTGCAAGTGTCACCAGTGATTTTTGCCACCAAACTTGCCTGACACAAGAGCCAAGGTTCTTCTTTGCAGATAAAAGTAATTAAAAGTACAAATAAAAAATAGGGCAAGGCAAGGAGTAATGTTTTTTAACTAAAAGGGTCAATTTAGATTGGATATAAGGAAGAAGTTTTTTACAATGAGGGTGGTGAGGCACTGGAACAGGTTGCCCAGAAAAACTGTGCATGCCCCATCCCTGGAAGTGTTCAAGGTCAGGTTAGATGGGGCTCTGAGCAACCTGATCTAGTCAAAAATACTCCTTTTTCACTGCAGGGGTGTTGGATTATATGGTTTTTAATATCCTTTCCAACTCAAACTATTCTGTGATTCTATGATATTTAAAATCCCTCAGAAAAAAGGATTTCATGCTCTTTGGTGAGGAAGTATATATGAATTAAAAGGCAAATTATAGGAATGCTCCCTTCAAACAACCAAACAAAAATCCACAGCACACTGTACATGCCAGCTCTGTTAAGTCATCCCAGCACATGTTTATTTGAGGGCTTATTTCCAATTGCACACCAGTGCCATTTCAGATAGAGATTACAAATACCAAAAAGACAGCAACTCCAAACATAAAAAGGAATCTGTTCTGACTTTAAAGCTCTAATCTGCTTGAATGAAAGGAGATTGAATGAAATGTAACATTTCCTGTTGTCTTTCCCAACTGGGGTTCTTACTGAGTACAACAACCTCCTCCTTCCTGTGTGCTCCGGGCCCCACAGGCTCTAGCTGCTCCATCTGTGAATAATGCCTGGAAGCATCCTCAGTGCACGGAGATAGATGGCAAGCTGCCAGGAGGGAGGAGAAGGCAAGACAGACTGCTATTCTCCAGCTCGGGTGGCTGGCAGGTCACAACAACTGGGTTGGCTTGCCTCAATTATGAATTGCCACAGCAAAGCTGCACCTGCTGCTCTGCTGCCCAGACTTGTGGATCCCTCACTCCACAGCAAATGGTTTCTGTGCTGAGATGTTTTTATTATACATGTGAAACACATTATTTTTCTATTTCCTTTCTTCCTGAAGTGACAGGTCTCTGTCCCCATGTGCTGCATAGGGATTATACACAATTACATTTGATTTTATTTTGAAAGTCTTAATGGGGATTGACTCAAATTTTTAAGACAGGCTTTAAAAATTCTGCCCCTCTGTAAGAGAATTTGGTGTGTTTTTTCTAAGATCCAATTACTAGGTTCAGTACCTGAGCACACAATATGAAGTATACAAAGCAGGAATATAAAATTACAAGCCTACTGACAAATTTTGTTTCCATTCCTTTTACCTGAAAATACATAAAATTCATCAGTTTTGTGACTTCTGGCTCCAGAACTTCCACAGTTTTCTCATAAATTTCTACTCTGTTGGGCTGCTCGTTGCACTTGACCTGTGGATAATTAAAGAGGTTGTTATACTTGGAACTTTCTTTGATAAAGCCTCAGCAACTAAGATCCTGAGAAAATGCAATATCATCCAAAAGAGACAAACTTAAAGACAAAAATTTCCAGGTTTGGTAATCTTATGCTAATCTTGTAAGCTTAATTGTGTGTAAAAAAACCCAAAACAATCTAAGATTTTCCTTCTACCTTACAGCAAGTAATTTAGTTGTCAAACACTTCTGCAGGTTGTGTAGGGTGTAACCTTTCCACATTAAGCCACTTGCTCAAAATCATGCACTAAAATAGGGCCAGAACTATAAATTAAAACAGATTACCTGACTTCCACCCTAAATATTTAAACCACAGGATCAGCCTTCCTAGCATTTCAGTATAAAAATAATTGCATTACAAATCTGTAAAAAAGGAAGGAGTCAACCCATGGTAATAATTGTTCAGTTTTCTGACACCCCTTAATATTCTTCCCACCCCACTCCTGTACAGCCACTCCCAGACACTTGAAGCTGGCTTGTACCCTATTCATAGCAGGAGTTTTACAGATCAAGAAAGAACTGTGTAGCTCTGACCTTTAGAAAGTGGCTGCCTTGGAGTAGAAGTGTCTAGAAACTTACATGTTTGACCTGAATGTTAATCCTTACATGCTATGCTACCTGTGCTAAAAGACACTGTTCTATGGCATGCCCAGCTTAACAATTCAGGAGTCAAAGCAGACTCCACTTTGGATCTCACTGACAAATCTCTCTGTGTAATTCCACCCCAAAACAAGACAGAAGTTCACCATTGCATCACAGCAGAGTTTTCATCCATTACCTGGGGAATGGCTCTTGAGCAGCTTCTCCACGTGTATAACATGATTGCATATTCCTGGCCCTCTTCTAGCATTTCATTCTGTAGGGAAGACACTCAATATAATTAGGAATTGTAATACAAAAGGATTATATCCATGTGTCTTCTGTCATTCCAAGTCCTTGTCCAAATGAACCTATTTCTCTTATCAGAATGTGTATGTACAAACACACACGCATTGCATACTGAATGATACATCATCAATTATTATCTCCCCAGATTAGACTGGTTAATTATACTGGTTTCTTTCTTCCCAAAACTAATGACACTGTGATCTATAAGGATAAATAGAAATGCTAATCTTGGGGTGGGGAGGGTGATGGGATTTATTCCTCTTTTTAAATTCAAGGACCCCAGGTGGAATGTTCAAGGATGAAAGAGTCAGCACATGCAGAGCAACTTTCTACATGGCAAAGGAGAGGTACAACAATATCCAAATAATCAAAACACACAAATGAGTAACCATATAATTTTAGTAGTAGATTGATGTAAACATACATAATTTTAAGTAGCATGTTACCAGGTGCTATCTGCCCATTCCAATGTTTGTGAACTGGCTCTAGAATTGTAAGACATATTATTCCTAATTTTCCAAGAATGCCATGAAAGAAGGGAACCTTTGAACAACGTTAGTTGCTCAAGAAGAAAGGCAGTTAAAAAAAATTTAAGAAGTGTGTTTGAAAAAAAGAAAAGCCAGACGCTTTTGCATCTTACCTCCCCCTGGAGGTAGGAAGTAGGTAACCTGTTATCTGTGACCATAATTCTTGTAATGAACTGCAAGAAAACACATTCCTCTCCTCCTGTTCTATCCAATACAGAAGTGTGTATTGGAACATCTACTTACCATGCTAGAATGGACTGTGGCTTGCTCAATGTATCTGGCAATACCAGTGACAAATGCATTTCTGTCTTCAAAATTAGTGTTGAAGTTTGGCTGCAGAGAAAGGGAAACATGGAATTAAGTCTTCTGTAGCAGCATGTCCCCTGTGAAGGAAAACTGAGGACCTGGCATTTTCCAGCCTAGAAAAGAGAAGGTTCTGGAAGAGTTTATGGCAACATCCAGGACCTAAAGGGGTCCTGCAAAAGAGCTGGAGAGGAACTTTGCACAGGGGCATGTAGTGACAGGACAAATGGGAAGGGATTCCAACTAAAAGTAGTTTAGATTAGGCATTGGCAAGAACTGATTGACTATGAGGGTGGTGAGGCACTGGAACAGGTTGCTCAGAGAAATTGTGGCTGACTCATCCCTGGAAGTCTTCAAGGCCAGGCTGGATGGGGCTTTGAACAACCTGCTCTAGTGGAAGGTGATCCTGCCCATGACAGAGGGGCTGGACTAGGTGATCTTTAAAGTTCCTTCCAACCCAAACCATTCTATGGTTCTATGAAAATAATTTTTATATATATTGCCAATATAAACACAATTCGGTTTTGGGCAAAACATTCTCTTTCTTAACAGCACTGGGAAATGGAAAAATCTTTTCCTCTAATGAGAAAATACCTGGTAGAGAAGAGATGATGGTGGCGGCTCAATACACGGTTGCTGATCCGGCAATGGTAACTCTTCCAAGAGATCCACATTGGACAAGGCATCCTCCAGAGTTACTTGAGCAGTCATTTTGCACCTGGTTAGAAAATACATACATAAATGTAGATATGTAGATGTGTACACCTAGATATAACTTTAAATGTGTTACTATATACATGGTAAATAAATGAGTAACATGAAGGGCAGGCAAGTATTTATATTGTGGGAAACGGGAAGTTTCCCTTCAACCAAAACAGAAGGGAAACAATCAAACAGAAACCCAGTTGACTTTCAAATACAAATTTTATTTAAACTTTTCACACTAACATCCCTGTCCTCACTTTTAGGACTCAAGAAATGTTTCTCCTCCCTCACTGCTGGACACCAGAAATAAATCAAAAATAGAGGAAATTATGATGATTCTAAAGCTCAGTTTTGAGCCAATGTACTTTCAAAACTTCATGCACTACAGCTTCTACAACCAAATCATGTTCAGGAGACCAGGCTGTCAAAAGGTGCCAGCAGTTTCCAGTGTTTCATGTCCTAGGACAGCCAGATCTGCTTTGGTAGCTGATGAGAGACCCCTCAGGGCCACGGCAATCTCCATAAACCTTTGACTGCTGCTGCTGCCTGGGGTTCTGAACCAAGAAGGGCAATGGGAAGAAATCTGGGCCATCTGTGACCAAGGACTGGAACAGGCTGCCCAGAGAAACTGTAGTGTCTCCTTCACTGGAACTTTTCAAGAACTGCCTGGCTGCAATCCTGTGCCATGTGCTGCAGGATGACTCTGCTTCAGCAGGGAGGCTGGACCAGGTGAGACACTGTAGTCCTTTCCAACCTTACCCATTTTGATGTTGTGAAAATTTACGAAGAAAACGTGCGGTGGAACAACTCAGTCATCCACTTTTGTATAATGATCTACTCATTCTCCTCAGTGGAGTGAAGAAAAATTTGATTTTTAAGGTAATATCTCTAATCAGGATGTCTCATTTATTTGCATGTTATTTCCCCCCATTTACTAGAGAAAAACCATACACCTGGTGCAAGGAGCAGCTGAGCACTGACCTCTGCTCTAACCAGGAGGAAAGGAACACTGACCACCACATCCCAGAGGAGCAGGACCCTGCCTGGCATGTGACATCCCATGGACTTGTTATATGCCCACATATAAGGAGGGTACAAGCAGATCCCAATGCAGCTTTGACAAAAACTCACTTCAAGACAGCTGGTATGGGCTGGTGATCCCACCACTCACTGCACTTTTATTGGCCTGGCAGAAACATCTCCTCACTTTCTCTTACCTAATTATAGATTCCTGCAGAAAGATCCACAGAAACAGCAGCTTTACCTCCAAGGAAGGGCTCAGCTGACAAAAAACACAGAACCAAAACCTAAACCCAAGGAGAGAAAGCAATCAGGAGTTGGAATTAAGCAACTACCTGTCCATCTCCAGAGACCACCCCTGTATACCAAGCCATTGCTGCCAAGCTAATGTACCACATATGGAGAAAAATTGCCAACAACTTTATAAACAACCACCAACAGAAAGATTCATAGGTCTGTTTCTTCTTGAATGGCCAGCCCAAACCTTGCTCCCAGCCTGGGCCTATCAGTGTTTGTTAAAAAAAATAAATACATAAACCAGTGCTCATATTGTGCAATTTGTGATCCTTGCCAAAAAAGGGATGAAGGACTGGACTGACAGGAGTGCTGGGTGGCAAACTTGTACCAGGATGTTTGCCCAACACCTGCCTACATCCAGATCAAGCTCCAACACAAGAACGACACTTATTCTCAACTAAAGAACATGATGTCCTTCCTTCAATAAATCAACACATGCCAAAAAACTTCCATGGCTGGGCAAAAATCCTGTGGGGAGGTCAGACTGAACAGTTTTACCCTAGAGGAAAATGAGTTGCCAAGCAGTCAGAACATCTACAGATGAGTCTACATCTATAAGCACTTTATAGATGAGTCTGAGTATCTATAAATCAAGTTTTAGCTAAAAAAAGAAAACAGATTAACTGACAGACTCCTTCCAACTTGACACTCCTCTTCCTCTTAGCTTCTCTGTCAAAGTAGAAATGCCCAGTGTGCAGCTGCTCTAGGATGTGCTGGGGGTGGGATCAATTGACCACAGCCCATTGCCACCAGACAGGCAAATGGCCACAAAGCATTGGCTCCAAGAAAGCACTACAAAAATTGTTCTAAAACCCATAGTGAAGAATGGCCAGCCATTCTACACCAAAAACTAGTGCAACTATCTGTGTAAAGGGGAGGTGTCACTGCGTGCAAGGTAAGTATCATCTGCCTCTCCCCAGTCCACACATCTTCCTTCTCCTCCTAAAACATGGTCCACCAATGACTTGTGTCCCTGCTGTTGAACAGAGCCAGGTATTCACAAAATCCAAGCTCATGACTTGTACTTCCTCAGCACTACAAGTGCATATTCTGAAGATGTGTCCTGTACATCCCAATTCTGAAAGCATACCTGCAGAATTGAGAATTGAGGCTTTTGACCTCAATATTTACAGCTGCACAGGAGTGCAGGTGATTCCTTCAGCACCAGCTATATTCAGACTATAGGACATTAGACTATCTGTAGATTTGTTTTTAATACTCAGAAAATAATTTAAAAATAGAACCCAAAATCCCAGCTGACTTACACTGCCATCTATTTAATAGCACAGGTCTGGGAAACCCTCACTGACAGGCCAGGGGTGAAAGCAAGAAACAAAAGCTTCCTGCTGCCCTCTGGGTTGTGAAAAGAGATACAGGAAGGAACATTTTGTGAAATCCTTCAGCATGATTTCCCAAAGCTCAGCATTTCTCAAAGCAGGAACACAAAAGCCACTGGGCACAGACAGTTGTCCATGCCCTCTTGCTCTGAGGCTGCTCGCTGACAGCTCCGCTTTGCCATTTTGCCAAAGGTATCCACAGGCCTGGCGTTTCCATGGCCAAGTTCAATGTCCCTGCTCCCCAGCCTCTGCACTCCAGTATCTAGCAAGACATGAAAGAGGAAGCAGCTCCTTCCTGCCCAGCTTTGACACATCTGCAAACGTTGCAAGAGTGTGATTCACATTTCCCCTCACATTTCTGACCACCCAGAAGAGAGCAGAGGAGTTTTGACAACAGCAACGGCAGGGCGACAGCTGGAACTGGCTCAGGGATTTTCTCCCCTTCTTTATCTTTGTTAATAAACAAGCTCCAAAAAGACAACAGCTGTTTCTCATGTATAATGATGAGGGACTGGAAAAACCAGATTGTTTTTTCCCCTAAGCTCAAAAAAGTTAATTTAAGAAAAACTAAAATTCCCAAGACAAAAAATTGGATAGCTCTGCTTCCTTAATAGTCATGAGTTTTTAACAGATGAAATTACTGGGTAGAACAGCTAATATTTTAACAGATTCCTTTATGGCAGAGAACATCAGAAACTTCTAAGACATACTTAAAAAAAAAAGTTTGGTTAGGAGTTTACATAAATGAGAACAGACTAAAATGCTGTAGTCATACTCACCATTATAGTTACATGAGGACAAACTGAGATTTTTTTTCATACTAAATTCCTACAAAGTTGTGTTTTCAGTTCTGTACCCTCATGAAATTCCCCAGGACAGCTTTTCTCAGGCAGAAGACATGTAAGCATTACTTCTGAGGTAATATTTTTCTCTTTGGTACCTTTTTATGACCCATCCTTAAAGCACTAAAGTAAAAATGTATGAACAAGAACACGTTTTCCTGGTTGTACACAACTTAATTAGTGAACATTCAACATTCATGGTCTGACATTGTCCCTTGAGGAGAGAGAATCACACACACCAGCAAGCTGTTTTGCTAAATGTTGGTGTTTGATGAGCACTCACAGCTTTCTAAGCAGGAAAAAGCAACACCTGTGCTGATTCCCAGTTCCTTTTTCTGGATTTCAAAGCAAGAAAATCCCTGCCTGAAAAGAACTTCAGCCTCACAGTACCAAGTCCCACCATATCCAAGGGTCAAGAGATATCAGTCCCAGGGTTTGGGGTTCTTTTAGTATGTTAGTGAAAGGCCACAGACTAGCTTAAACTAGGAGATCCTCTTTTTCTTCATTTCTGAAGAAATGAGCACCACATGGGCCTGACCTGCTCAGAACAGCTTGTGCTGTGGAGAAGTGCTGAACTGAACCGTCTCTCACATTCTGTCCATGTGAAAAATGAAGCCAAAAAAAGAAAGCTCTTTAGCATTGTTTACATTTTATTTCACTTCACAACTGGATTATTACTGAAAATATTCGCAAAAAAAGAGTTGGCAAACTTTTTAAAATGTCATAACTCTGCACCATTGCTCTCAGCCCTGCAACTGCATGTAAGCAGTGCCCTGCTAACACTGATTTGGTATCTAGAGGAGATGATTGACAGTCCTAGTGAAGATACCATTTCCACTTCTCCATCCCTACAGAATAATGTCTAAGTCTCTGCAGAAAGTCTATATTCTTAATTCTAAGCATATCAGAAAACAGCCAGCATGCGTCTCTCAGCCATGCTCTTTTGGGCCTCCTCAAGCTTCCGATTATTTGTAAGAAAATATGAACAGGAGCAAATTATGAAGAAAAATGTTTGAGACAAAAAAAAAAAAAAAAAAAAGGAAAACTGACCAGAAGAAATAATAAGAGCTACAGAAGGTAAGGACTGAGAAAGCAGACAATAAAGCATTAATTTCAGAATCACTGTGAGAGAAAGGATTGCTGGAACTATTCTGTTCTCAAACTTAGAGGTTAAAAAAAATCCCCCAAGCACTAGAGAGTTAAGTAACAAGCTTTTAAGCTTTCTCTCAGTGATAAGAGTTAAGCAAGACCCAGCCTATTAATAGCTGAAACAGGAAAAAATATGCTTGATGATACAAGACAGTTCTTATACATGTTCAGTAGGAGTGCATAGAATCCAACAAATATAACTTGTAGTTATATAAATGTGGGTAAGGCAAATGAACTTAGATAACTTGTTGAGATAAGTGTAGAAATTACCACACAGTTCCTCTTTATCCTATGGCCAAGACTTCCCAGAAATGTCCTCTAATGGTCTTATGAAATTATCCAGCTGAGTTTCAAAGACATTGATTCCCAACATTAAAGTTCTACCTCAAATAACCAGGTTTGATGATATCTACTTACTGGTGAAAAATAAAGCCCTTCACCACAAAAGTGATCGGATGCAAAGCTATGGCTGTGTTACACAAGACAGGGAGATGATGAGGTTGGTATCATGCTAACACAAAACACTTCAAAAAACCCAGAAGGTATATTGAGCATCTTGAAAATACACAGGGAAAGAATGGAAAGTCCTTGGACAATACAGGTACATATGCCATTTAAATTACTTGTAAAGTGTCATTATTATCTGCACTAAGATTGTCAAGTGAACATTCCCACAGAAAACTGATAAAGAGTATAATTCAGTCAATTAATAGTATAATTAGTATAGCTAACTATACTAATTAGTATAATTAGTATCTATAGTGTAATTAATAGCTATAAAAATAAAGGTAGAAAATATCAAGGTACAGTGAAAGCCACCTTCAGAAGATTTAGACACACATTTACTTTATGACAATTCTGGCTTTACTTTATGGAAGTTGGAGTAACAGTGTTCAATGTCCCTGAAATAAACAAAAATAATTAAAATCTAAATCTCACACCTGACAGGCACTTTTTGCCTTTGCACCACTCACTCAAAAGTTTGGCACCCTGAGGAGATCTAAGCACCCTCACTTTGGAATCTCTAAGGATTTATCCTCACACAACCATCAGAGCAGTAAGATAGCAGGCTTCCCTCTTGAAGCACAGTGGATTGCAGCAGGTAACAATCTGGAAATGGATTTCCAGGTGTTTTTTGCTGTCAGCTCCTTACAGTACATCTCCTGGTACATTGCTGCATACTGCAAAGATCAGACAGTGGACACAACTGTGTCTATTGCAATTCTTGCTTTACTTTATGGAAGTTGGAGTTACAACGTTAAACTCCCCTGAAATAAACAAAAATAATTAAAATCTAAATCCCACAGCTGACAGGCACTTTTTTCTGCAGTGACAGCAGAGCAAACCTCTCCTGAAGCCCTGTACTTTTTGGAACAGCCCAACTACTGCTACAGACCCTCTCCCTCCTGGTTCCAAAAGGCACATCCATCCCAGCACCTCTGACAGCACCTGGGAAAAGCTGAACAGGCAAAGATTTGAGTCACTGCTGAATCTCAGGGTGAGAAGAGTCAGAGGGATATCAGCATTGATCTTATCTCACCATCTTGGTACCATGGTACACACTATACCACTATCTTAAATATACCTCTGGGTGAGAAAAAAAAAAAAGGAAAAGAAAAAAAAGAGTTGTTCTCCACATCTTTTAACTTTATTTAACCAAAAGCTCACAGAAAACTGAGCTTAAACTTGGAATGCATCCACTCAAAATGCAGATATTTATACTTCAAACAGCCTGAAACAGTCCAGGACAAACACATCCCATAGGCACCAAAGTGCAGGGCGAGTTCCCAGGCTGGGGAGGAGTTGGGGGCCCCTGGTCAGGAAGGGCTGGATCAGCAGCTCTGGGCTGCAGCTGGCAGCCAGGGATCACGCTCTGGGCTGGGAGCAGCACTGCCTGACCCACTCCAGCACAGCCCCTCTCCTTCCCCGTGGCAGGAGAAGCTCCCACACAACATTCAGAGCTCTGTGAGTGCACAAGCAAACGTGCTGAGCACGCCCCACCTCCAGCTGCACGCAGCCACGTCCAGCAGCAACAAAACACATGCAAAGATCAGCTGGAGAATGCAGCCCAAGGAAGCAGAGGTGCTCTGGGACACCCAGGGAATTGGTTTGGGTTACACCATTCTCTACGTAAGCCAAAAAGCTCTCCAAGACTGGAATTTAAAGTGATAAAAAAATTATTTCATATTAAAAATATGGAGAGGCATCATGCCAAAGAGTGAGTTAATTAAGGTGCAGTTTCAATGACAAAAAATTGCTGGACTGCAGAAATTTTTGAACTATTTTCATCTGCAAAGTCAGAAAATATGTTTCATTTGACTGAAAAATGATGTGGGGAGGGGACGCCCCATGCCTTTTTGCAGTCCACTGGACACATGTTGGTTCTGAACAGATGCATTTGATCTCCAAGTGCTTGTACATGTTCCCAGGCTCAAAATAAGACAAAGAGGAAGTATGTCTACACTTTAAACAGCAACTCCCTTTGACACTGTGTCTCTTCTTTCCCAAGTCGGCAAAAGCAGAATCATTGAATCTTAAATTAAAATACAGCATTATGGTACTGAAGATGCTACTGAAGATACATATTTCAATTCATGTGCAATCCATTATTTGAAATATGTATCCACACAAGTGGCTTTTGCCTAAATTATTATATATTAATATAAATATTAGTAACTAAATGCCTTTTGCATAAATAAATCAAAGCTTACCCTACTTAAAAGGACAGATGAAAATCAGGAAAATTTTATGTACTGCAGTTGAAGAGGAAGAAAACAATTATTTATTTACAAAAAATATTATTTACACATTATTTACAAAAAAAAAAAAAAAGGCAAATATATTCCACAGTCCACACACTGAGGGAAAGAAATTCAAATGAAAGTATATTTAAAAAGATGAGTGACTGGCCTGCTGAAATGGGGTCTTCAGGATCAACCACAGTAAACTCCATGGCAACTGCTGACAACATTCCCACAAGAAAAGAATTGGTCAGCACAACAGCAGAAGTTAAGTTTTATCCCTACAGCAACACAACATTTTCAGGTTTTTTGTCCTATTGTGTCCTTTTTCTATATTATTGGACTGCAGAAAATCAATTAAATAATTTTACTATTAGGAAAATCTGATTAAATATTCAGTGTAATGTTCCTACCCAATTTAAACCATGAGATTCCAATCACAAAGGGCCCTTGTAATAGAAAGGGAACAAAAGGAATGGACTTTCTTTTCCAAGAACAGCACAGTAATTACAAAAATATTCATTTTTATTTCAAACCTCCAAGATCTCTCTCAAAAACTCCCTTTTAGTTCTATTTTAATTAAATTTTGAACACCTCAGCCATTCAAGTGCTGACCTATCAATTCAGACTGAGAAGAAAATATTTTACACCCTGATAGCTAAAGCACTTCAGAGAACAGCACCACGATGGGTTTTCTGTTAGAATGCTCTTTTCCTGTGCCCTAGACAGGACAATCTGCCTTTTTGCCATGCAGATCAGCCTAAGATGTTCCTTTTGGGACCGGAGCTCCTTTCCGTTCCTAAGCAACACATTTGCATAAGCTGAAGGAGCAAAGAAAAATGCTTTTCACATCATTTACTGGCCTGCCTGATTAAAGTAAAAGACAGAAGAAAGCAAACAGCAGCTGACAGTCCTTTGTGCGACAGATTTGACACACTGTTAAGCTTTCAAAAATACATCTGCAAATGGAATTTAAAAACAGGCTTAATACATGAAAAAGAGAAAAAAATTCCAGCACTGTATTACCCCATCCAAACAGCACAGCAAGTCCCAGAAGAATGGCCATATAATAGAAATGATTACTTCAGTATCAGACTCCTACAGGGAATGTGGCTCACAATGACTGCAGGCTTCCAAAAGCAGGCACAGACTGGGGGAAGAACATGAGGCTAATAGCATGGGAGGAAATTATTTTTTCTTTAATTTTTTTTTTTTTTAGCAAATCTCAGCTTCCTAAATTAAAAGCTCTTTGAGTTCAGTCACAAGTGAATTTTTCATGCAATCTACACTGTCACCTGTCCAGCTTCTGTCTCCTGCAGGGAACAGCAAGCAATCCCCATGCCTGCCATCTCCTTATCCAAGCAATGCCTGTGCTGTGATTGTGCAAGCAAGGTTCAAGTGCTCGGTGATACACCACTCTTATCACCTGGAAAACTCAGTTCTGGGCAGTATCGGTAGGCAACAGCAGCACCATCAATGCAACATAAAGGGCACACTTCAGTGAGTCAGTACAGCCACTCCCACAGGATAAGCAAGGTCAGGACAGCCCTGCCAAGGATGCTGTCAGGGAGCTGACACACTGACCACCAGGACTCAGAGAACAATTAGTTATGCTTGTCAAGTAACTTCCCTTTCAATATCCTGGAGGAATTCAAGCACTTTCCAACAAAAGGAAGGTCTGGCACTCTACTATCATCACAGCAGATTAGGAATGGGGGAGTCTCAGGCTCTTTGAATGAAGCCTAGACCAAGACTGGTGAGTGATGGCAGTCCAGACCTGCCTTTCCTGAAGCCTCATGTATGTCCACTAATGACTCCTTTTTACAGCATCAGTAAGAAAACCCTCCCACAACTAGAGAACACAGTGCAACCTCAGCACTCCTGTACCCTAGCACCTGGCTGGAGTCACTCTATTTTTGCCAGCAAGGCACCACAAGAGTGAATTTATCTTTTCCTGCCGTGCTAGCAGCCAGCAGGAGCACATGGATGAGCACATACTAATTCTACAGCAGCAGCATCTGCAGTGGATGATGATGAAGCAGCAAGTAACAACCAGGTATTTCCAAGGGCAGCCTGGCCAGTACCATGCATCTGCAGCATCATTCCACATCTTGAAGCTTTAGAAGAGAGATACAACTTCCTGATGTTAAAATACAGGGTGAAATGCTATCCCTGTGTAGGAAGCTCAAGTGGAGGATACAGACATTTCAAAAATTAAAAATTAATTTGTTCACTACATTTATTTTATTTGAGAATCCATTGTGATGGCATGGGATGGGAGAAGCCAAAGCCTCTAAAATTTCCTCCAAAAATATCCCACTTAGATGAACAAGGAGGGAGGGCCTGTCTCTGAAGTGTCTGTCCTGCAGCATGCAACCCCCCTCTGCAATGGAACTTGTGCTACAAGAATTCACAGAGGTGTTTTGTTTGGTTTGCTTTATCTGTGAACCAAAGTCTGAAGCCCAAGATAAGTCACAAATGAAAAAAAAATCTGCTGTTGATGGGGCTAGAAGGCTGAGAGGGTTTGTGCTGGTTTACTAATTAATTCTCACAGAACTGAGTTAGTTCTGAGTGAACTGACTAATGTACAGAATGAACCCCCTTCTGCAATATTTGGTCTCTCTTCAGACTGCAAAGGAGCTAGAGATTTAAGCATTGTTTCATTTTAGGTTAGGTGTGCTGAGATCTGTCTTGCCACACTTACTTGCCTTACCCTATTAACATTCTCTGGTATTACACCTTTGAACTGCACCATTTCACCTTCCTGACCACCCCCCCCCACCTTCTCTTTTTTGCATTCTTTTCCTCTCACCCAGTTCACTCCTCCACAGCCCTTTTTAATCTTCTCAGTTTGCTGCCATTTTTGCATTCTGCTGATGCTGCTCTCTCCTGCAGCTGTTCTCAGCAAGCATTTCTGCTGTACTTGCTCCTGATCCTGCTGCTGCACGGCTGGTAGGAAGCAAAGCTGCACAGCAGTGCTTTGGAGCAGACTGAAGTTTAGCACAGAAGCACAGCACCTACAGCATGTGAAAACTACAACTACAGCTGTGAAAAGCTCTCTCACTTCCTAGCAAAGGTAACACTCCCACCGTGAACACTCTGCAAACAATGGGAAGGGGAGCAGCAAAAGCAATAACCACCCCAGAAAGGAGAAAGGAAAGCAAGTTCACATGGGATGAGCCTGGCATGGCTCAGGATGAAGTCTTCCATCACAGACTGCTCACACCTGCCCAGCATGGTTTCCTTGGCTGCCCTTGGTGTGTGGTGTATTTACTGCTGGTACTCAAAGGGGGCACACCTGTGTAGGTGGGCTGAAAGGAGCTGGGGATGGGGGAGCTGAGCACCACAGTGGATGGAGGAGGTCATGTTACAGGTAACAGAGATGAGCCTCAAAGATGGAGAGAAAGATAAGAGTCTGGAGGCTTCAGGTTTCCATCTAAGCAACAACATAAGCCCTGAACCTTAGACAAACTGTTTATTTGCACTCATAGAATGGCACTGAGACCACACAGTTCATCCCCCCTGCCATCAGCAGGAACACCTTCCACTACACCAGGTTGCTCAAGGCCCCATCCAACCTGGCCTTCAACACTTCCAGGGATGGGGCACCCACAGCCTCTCGGGGAAACCTCTTCCAGTGCCTCACCATCCTCACAGTCAGGAATTTCTTCCGTATCTTTTAGCTAAATTTCATCTCTTTCAGTTTGAACCCATTACTCCTTGTCCCATCACTACAGTTCCTGATAAAGCATGGGAGTTCTGCACTTTTATTTCACAAGAATGGAGAGAAATAAAGAAAAAGCAGCATTGTTTTCTCGGGGGAGGGGAGGACAGCACTCTCTTCCTCAGCCCAGTTACACAGAGGGCTGCTCCAGGCTCAGCCTGGCAGCTCCTCCGGGGAGTCTGCTGGGCACCACCCCTGCCTGTGGGAAGGACACCCTCCCACCACTGCTGGGGCAGCCCCAGGTGCCCCTTGCACGGGGCCTCTGCATTTTGCACCAGCTCCATCTCACAGCTTATGCCCCCAGGGACACGACAGGCATTCATTACATCCCGTGGGTTTCTGCAATGCAAGCCTGCAGGCGAAGCTCTGGCTTCAGCATTGCCTTATTTTGAGTTTAAAAATTCAACAAAGGCTTCAAGAAAAGTTACTCTAAAAGAGAGGCTGTCTGCTGTCATTCCCACTCCTTCTCTATACCAGTGGGTACTTTCTAAGTCACCAATACAACACTCTCCACTTTCAGTTAAAAAAAATTACACAGCTTCATCTGAATAGTAAGTTGGAAGATAGTTTAGGCAAATTTGTACTATCCATGCTTAAAAGTAGCTTTTCATTTATTGTCTAAATCAGTACAATAAAAATGTACATTATGTGCATTTCTGTGAGGAGAGAGTGAATCAGACAAGAAGTAAATTATGGCTTAATAGTTATCTTAAAAAAACTAAGAAAATAGTACATGACCAAGTAGAAAACAAAAATAAATAAATTTTAGTTTCTTAAGCTCTCTTTTTCCTCAGAAAGAGCTCATCACCTGTATTTTATACAAGAAAATACACAATTTCAGTGAAAATTCATTCAAAGCATTACTTCAGATATCACCTAACAAGCTATCACATCTATCTTGAGCCGTGCATCGTGACAGTTTGCCTGAACTTCACACTCAGAATCTATCATTCGGTGTACTCTCCTTATTGATTTTACATCACTGAAAGCACTTAAAATAATTAGAGGTATACTGAAAGAAGGCTATAAATAGCTTCAGGTCAACAGCATTTTTATTTCTGCCAACAAAGTGTCCATGTCCCTGTCAGAATTAAAGTATTTTAAACTGAAGTACAGTACTAATATATTTTTATCTAAACTCTGGAAAAAATCTCTTTTACAGGTGTAGAGTATAAAGCAAGGATCTCCAAAAGCACCTTGTGTCATTTGCACAGCTGGAATCACTTCTTAGCATGTCAACTCTTGAGACTCATGTCCTAGCATAAAACCACAGTATTGGTTTTTAAATCTATTTGTTTCTAAAACCAAAAGCACTATTTAATTATTTTTCTTTTACTTTAGAATAAAGTAATTCATAAGAACATTACTGAGACTCAACCCTGCTAATCATTTGCAGAGAGTGTCATCTAGTAAGCATAAGTCTACGCACTGACTGAATTCTTAAGATGCCTTTCAGTGGAGGGAGAGGAGGGGGGATGGCATTTTTTCCCACCAAATGAGCAATTACTGGCTTTAAAAAGTTTGTTTGTCACTCTATTACCCCCTGACCAACAGTGACGGAAAAGAGACCTGCAAAAACCAGCCATGAGAAAGGCTTGCTGAAAGACAGACTGTTCAACTGAGAAAATATCACAGAGTATGGCTCAAGCAAAGAGAAATCCTCCAAGTTCACCCCACAAATAACCACTGTGTAAGCTGGGAGCACTCACAAACTGGGAAAAGGAGGGCACCACAGCCTGCACTTACCTCTGCCCTGGCATTTACCTCTGATGAAAGCAAGAGCAGAAGTGCCAATTCCGTATGTGCTACCTGACTACCTGAACAAGAAAAGCTTTAGTCAAGTTAACAGGTAGAACATCCACTCTGGTGGAAGACACTCACTTTAAGCTCTGCCTCGGCCAGAGCACCTGTCCTGGCAACACACCCATACAGAACCACAGAACAGCCACCCAGCCAAAGAACTACCACGTTCACTTTCACTGCTCTGTAGGCACTGAGAAGAGCACATCAGGACCTCACAGCTTGGCTAAGAGGGCTGCAAATCCACAGCACACCAAGCTGGCTAAGTCCCATCAGCGGGTGCCTGGCAGGCAGCTAGTGTAGCAATGAAGGGATTCCCACCCTGAGAGCCCTCCTGAGCTCACCATCACACTGATGCCCTGCTGGGGGCCCTTCCAGCAGGAGCAGAGGTCTGGCAGAATGAAACAGCTACAGAAAATGTGGGGAAGGGACAGAGCAGCAGGATACAAGTGCTGCTCCTCAGGAGCAGGGACCACCACCATCTCCCAGCTGGGAAGGCTTGGAGAGATGGGCTCCCTCTCCAACACCCCAAGCCAGATCTGTGCTCAACTTGGCTGTCCACAGCCTTAAACCACCTCTCCCACAATGGTCTTTCTGCAGAAAGGCTACACAGATATAAATTCACTTGATATCTGCTGATGCTCAGCCTGAGGGAAAGGGGGTTTCTCCTGAGATGGCAAATGCCTGATGATTATTTGTGCCATACCAACCTTTACCACAACTCCACTTTTTCCAGTTTAAGTCCAAGATAGCCACCTTTCCCCCAAAACACTGAAATGTGTGAATACAGGATTTTCTTCACAAATATTTGTGAGTGCACATATATTTACAGACATAACAGAGGCATACAGTAAACAGTACATACTAACACAGAGAAAAATCTTTCAAGTCTTATGAAGAAAACATGCTTCAGGATTTTCGCCAGTGTGTTTACAAGAGATAAGGAGCTACCCAAAATATCTTACAACATTTTTGGTGCCAAGAGATAGAAAGATTAACTGCTGCTTTGCAACCTCTGTCTTCTTGTAGCAAGTCCCATCAATGCATCATACATTATTTTTACCACCAGAAAGGCAGTGATGTGGATTAATGGAATTAGGTTTTAACAAAGCAAATCAATAGGCACTCTGTTATCAGCATTACCCAGCAAAGTGTGCCCCCGAGCCCCGCTAATGTCAGCTTCTAAGGGCAGACCAGCAGTAAAGAACAGCCCTGAACTGACGTATGTAGATTAAAATGTAAAGCACCATTACCAAGCTGTTTGTTTTTGTAGGTATAGTCATATTTCACCATGTTGAAATGTCCTTCTTTCATTTTACTGTCTCAGCTCTGCATAAAAACCAGGACAAGGATAGGCGGCTTTCATTTGTTATATATACAAATAACAATGTAGCCAAAAAGTAGCCAGATGACCTTCAAGAGTAAAGCCTGCCAGAGGCCACTTGAAACAAGGTATATTTTCTACAGATCAGAAATTTACAAGTCTGTTACATTTACTCCTCCCTCTTTACCTCCATCCCTGGGAACATGAAAGGAATCGCAGTCCCACGCACAGGGATGGACCCACCTTGAACCACTTCAGTGGCCACTCACGCCTGGGCTCTGCCAAGCTCCTGCAGCATCCCCAGGTCAACGAGCACCTACCCTGGGTCAAGCACAATTGCTTATTAACTTGGGGCTTGCCATAGTAGCTGCAGTTATTTAAAATGTATAAACAGTGGAAATGCAGAAGGTCACACAGCCACTGTTCCAAGCAGGGAAGTCAATCACAGAGCTGACTTCCAGCTCAGCAGGGTAAAACTTGCTGCCCAGCATTCAGGTTTAATTTACTTGTTGGTACAGCAACAAGTAAACCAAGGAACCACTCGAAGAACTTGCCCAGAGAACATAGGACAAAAACTGTAAAATAAAACCCATTTGATATGCACATAAAGGCATGGAAATTACATTAAAATTAATTTTCTCTTGTATAGCAATGCAAGCAGTTCTAGCAGCTTTCAGGCCAGAGGATGAATACAACTGTTCCCACAAATAAAGAGCTTTGTGGGGATTTTTTGTTCCAACCACTCTGAATTTTCCACCTCAACCTCAATATCTTGGAAACCTTCAAGAAACAAACTTTAAAATAAAAATCGGATGATTCTGACAAGAGGGTTATGGCAAGGTTTTAAAACCTACCCTCAGGAACAAGCCACCTTCCAAGACAAATCTCTGCCAGAATGAATAAACAAAGCACTAACCAAAACTTAAGGAATGTATCAGACAAATATCTAACATGGAACACAGAGCTAGAACAGATTCCTAGTAATTACTTAATTATGCTACAAAATCAGCATATTGGACCAAGAGAATCTCTTGGTTTACGCCCAGAGGACAATTTCCATCTAAAGCAAACTGAAGAAACAAGAATTTTGTTAATGAATACTTTGAATATTACAGGTGCATCACTAAAGCACTATGAGCTTTTTTTATAAGTCACATATTCAGAAGTTAAAAACTGAAAAGTCTGAATTGTTTGTGAAACATTCCCTTTCTTATAACATATATTTAAAAAAAAAAAACTTAAACAACTTAGACAATTTGGCTCCATTTAAGTTTGAATGCTGTGATATCTATTACTCCATTCAAACTCCACTCCACTCTCAGCATCAGGACCCTCAAAAGAAACTGACAAACCCAAGACCTGTAAACAAAACAAACTCTTTCAAACAGGGATGTTGCAGGGGTGAGACTATTTGGGTATTTTCCCAAGACTCAGAGAGGTTTATTCTCAGAATATATAAACAAGCTGACAACCTGAAAACCAAAGTATAATAGAGATATTCCATCAAGTACATAGTCCCTATTAAAAAAAAAAAATCTAAGCTGCTACAACGAAAGACTGATGTACACTTTTTAGAGGGCAAGCCAAGCAAGCTTTGATGATACTGGGGTTAAGCCTTCCCAATGCTGTACAGACTTCTTCCAAATTCCTCCTCCTCCCTCCTGGCAGCTACAGAGACAACTGGCTGCCTACACCAGCCAGACTTCACAGACCAGTTGCCTGGGAAAGCTTAAAGAGTCTTTTATACTAGAACAGGAGGAACTTCACGTTTACAAAAGTTTAAAAAAAAAAGTTTTTTAGAGGTAAAAGTGGGACTTAAATGAAGTCAAGAATCAGAACTTAAGTAAGGAGTAGAATGCTTTTTCTATCACATAGCTCAGACATTCTCTGAGCATAAAACAGTTTAAGTACAATTAATAAAAACATAATTCAGACATTGCTGAATTGCACTACAGTATTATTACAAATTCAATTTTGAAGAAAACACTACCACACAACACTGCACATGTACATGTTCAGTAAGCTTATTATAATAAAGTTATGCCAAATAAGTAACTGGAATGCAATAAGGACTGGAGTCCTCATTAGCCTAAGCTTTCCATTTCCCACAGTTTACAGAAAAGCCTGCTATGACCTTCTAATTAAAAGAAATTCCTCCAGCTAGCTTTCCTCCTCTTCCAATACACGCTCTCCAGCCAGCACTTCAGGCAGACTGGCTGCATCCCACAAAGGCAACTTCCTCCCAACAGCCTCGCTGGCACAAACAACCATTTACATGTCTAAATGCTACTTCAACCTGCCATCAAACAGCACAGGAATAAAAATCAAGGCAATGAGAGCCTACCGATAGGCAAAATATTAGCAGAGATGTTGATGAACTACAGGAATACTCAGAAAGATGAAGTGCAAGTCTGTCTTCACCTCTGCTCATTAGAGAGGAGGGAAGGGGTGGCAGACCCTCCATCTGGGGATTTTCAAGCTTACCGGGCTGCTGCCATTACAGCATAGTTATTTTTATCGGATAATTCTCAAGTTCCTCATGAGGAAGTTATTCCACGTCCTTAGACAGACACTCCAGATCACCTCCTTCCTCTGAGGAGGGAGACGAACCTGCATAGAGCTTTTTACTTTTATATTTTCCTCATCTAGCCCACTCCAAGACAGCCTAGTAGGCAGAACTCTGACCACTCGAGCGCTGCAGACACAGGGGCCAGGCACGGGACAGAACAAGCTAGCCCTTACCCCAGAAACACAACCCAAGAACGGCGTTTCGGTGCCCGCCGCTGAGGGACCCGGCCCGCCCGAGGCCCCGCACGGCCCTTCCCGCTCGGCCCCGGGCACCGCCCGAGCAGCGGGACCCCCGCGGCACCGCCCAGCCCCGGGAGCCCCGGACACCGAGGGGGGATGAGCCAACCCCAGTAGGAGTACGGAGCTCACGGTTACCGGCGAGAGGGGCGCGGACCCGCAGACGAAGCGCCCGGATCCGGGGAGGGCCCCGGGAAGGGCACTCACCCGCTCTCCGCCGGCTCCCGGGAGCGGCGCTGCCCGGCGGCGGCAGGAGCCCGTCCGTCTGTCTGTCCGTCCGTCCGGGGGCTCCGCTCGGCCCGGCCGCCGAGGGTCGCGTCGGGCCGGCGGTTCTGCTCCTGGGCCGCGCCTGGCAGGGAGTTTCCTGCGTGAGTCACTTCAGCCGGGAGTTGCGCAGGGAAACACCCTTCCTGCCGCTCCAGCTCCTCCTCCTCATCCCAAACCTGCCGCCCCTTCCCGCCCCCGGCAGCCTCCGGCCCGGCTCCTCCTCCTCTCGGGGAGCCGGGAGTAATCCCGGAGCTGTCGCAGGCGGCGGAGCGGCGTCCGGGACCGGCCCTTTGCTGTTAACGAAAGGCACTTTTTCTGTGCATGTACAGGCAACCTGCCTCTCGGAACACAGATCTGCGCCCAGAACAACCGTGCCCACTCGTACGAACCCCGCACAGTGCCATCCAGCGCCCGCCCCAGCGCCACCGCAGGGAAACCAGCGCCACAGGGCACCGGGGGGCAGTAACAGCTCAGGGCCGGGGCTTCCCACTGCAAAACTTCCCCAGCACGGCGAGGGAAAAACACCAGCCGTAAGGATGAAAAACCTAACCTTTAACAATCAAAAGGGATCGAGTGGGAAACCGCTTTAAACATCCTGCAGAGGGTGCTCATGTCTGTGGTGTTTGTATTGAAATAACCACACTTCATTAAAATCAAAACCATAAAAACCAGGCAGGTTTGGCAGCCTCCCACTTGAACTTTTCTGTAAATGACACCAAACATACGTACTTTCTCATTTTAAAGTTTTCTTACTTTTTCCATGCAGTGTTCTCCCATTGAAGTTCAGCTTTACTTATTTGTTCAAGATTCCATCTAATGAACTTGACACTGCAGCACAAACTCAAACTGCCCATTCTTTTTCACGGAAGTTTGTCAAGATTGCTCTTTCCAGGCACTGTTTTATGGCAGAGGGAATCCACAAACTACTGCACATAGGGAACAGCCACCTGAGAGCATGGGAACTTGCAAACAATTTTTCATCAAAGCCTCATATTTGCTTGTATTTGTCTGCTTTAAGCTGCATCCAACACTTTATTTACCCTTGAAAACCCTCTCTATAATCATAATCAAACTGCACACTGTTGCCATAGCAAGCACTTCTAAGTCTCTGTTTTCAACAACTGTTCAGGGGACACTGTGCTATTAATGATTTTTGCGCTGAGAACAGAATAATTAGTCCTTTACTTCAATTATCGGTTGTTGGGTTTTTCCCAAAAAGTCTGCACTGCCTCAAGTTTCTTTAAATAACCTTTTTGTAATAGCATCTACAAGAAAACCTGTGAAGAGTGGGGATAAGGTGCTAGACCCCCAGTTTTAATTATTTCAAATATGATCTAATCCAATTATTCCACCCTTTCCATGTCATCAAGAATTTCCACAGCTTGTGAAGAAGTTATGCATCGTTGCAAAATGTTATCATTAGCATTTCATCATATCACAGAGACATCTTCACAGCCATGTTTCTCTCCAAGTACTGCAACATAGTCTTTTCTATGAAACAATTCATTATCTAGGACATGGCTACTATTCTTCTCTGTCTGTATATATTCATGAACATTTTGAGTGCATATATCAAATAAATTAATTTCAATTCCTTTCAACCATCACAGTTCTTTATCAGCCTAACTTCTTAACCCAGCTTAAGCAAAAGTGTAAAATACAACCAGAGCTGGATGCTTCCATTTCCAAAGTGACACCTGATTGTCTCCAGCGCCATCCATGCTATGCCCTTTTCTGCAAATTCCGCTTGCGACAAGGAGCTTGATTAAGTAAATTACTCACCTTTGTAAAGCAGGATTAGTTTTGTTTTCTTGTCCTGAGCAAGTGCAAATTCAGAACAACCTTGTTAATGCAACCCCTCAGCCTACATCAGCCATGAGACATCTGTTACCAGGCACAACAGAGCAGCAAGGACGGCAAAGTCAAATGCTCCCCACGAGATCTGATCAACAGCAGCTTGCCCCCACATGGGTAATACTTCATAGCCTGCCAGTCTGTCCCAAGCAAGACCACCACTGTGGCTCCCCTACTTGCTGACAGCCAGCTGGTGCCAGGAGCAGCTGCTCTGTATGAAAGCAAGACTGCCAACCTGCACCATCCTGTCCAGGAAACAACAGCTTGTCACAAGGATTGGCTGATGCCCCAGATCTTGCAATCTCCATCTAAATAACTGAGTGGGGAAAAGAGCTGCTTCCCCACTGACTGGGCAATCTGCTTTTTATTAGCATTCCTATACATAAGATCATACAAAAAAAGTAGATGATGGTACACAGCTACTCAAGATCTGTGTTGGTTTTTTCTATTATTTGATGTAGGAATTACACAACAATCACTTTTTGCCTTCTGAATGTCTATGGTCTCATGTAACATGTGATATGCCTATCAAAACCATTTTAAGTGAGCACACAAAATACCATTCCAGTTGCTTGATTTAATTCTGTAATGCCTCCACAACTCCCTGCTCTTCCCACTTTGGTGGAACTTAAGGAGTGCAATGACGGTACTTGATTAAAGATGTTCAGCGGGTCTCCATGAGCTGCTTCTCCCTCTACTGTCTTTGTCCTTCTCAATTATCCCTACCACACTGAACACAGGCCTTCTAGATGTAGCTAGAGAGACATGTATCTACATATTCCCAATCAAGCCACTAACTGATATCCTAGCCTCTGAAGTTAGGTGTGGTTTTTATCAGGCCAGACTTAGGGCAGTTTGAGATCCTTTCTTGGCTGGAATTGATTTTAACCCATGCGTGTCAAAAATCTTTAGGAAGATCTGCAACAGTAATGTATCATTGCTTGGCAATTTATGCACACTGTACCTAAACCACACAAGTATCAGATAATAAGGTAGTAACGAGCTTAACGCAATTGCCCGAAGACTGGATTTGCCTTTGATCAAGGCACTATGCTACAGGACAGCCACAGGTCTACTTCCTGAATTCCAGCTAATTCCACTTCATTTTTACTTTCCTTTTAACCATTTATCCTAAGGCAATGAAGGAATCTTTTCCAAGAGCCCACAGGATTACACTGAAGAGTTTCATTCCACAGCAGCCACAGGACTCAACAGGAGTCCTATGGTTCTGCCACTGGATGCCTCAGATGGTGATGTTACTTTTTGGTTTTGCAGATATTTTGGTGTTTAAGCTTAACAATACATCTAGCTATTCATTTAATTTTTCTTACCTTCATGAGTTCAGAGATTTTTCATCTTCATAAAGAACACAGGAAATTGTCTTGATTCGGCACAGGAAGGTATTTACAAAATCATGGTATGCAATGGTCCCAACCACCTCAAGAACAGGACATCATACAAGAAAATAGGTAATTGTCTATATATCAATTTAAAAATTAAATCCAACTTCTGGCTACATATCAGCTACTTGTGCATACTTTAAAGAACTGGACAAGATTTTTCACACCAGAAGTCAGCACAGACTTGGTATTGTATGTGGCTAAAAGTTTAAAGCTCAACAAGGCTACAGAAGTATTATAAGGTTCCACATTGCCTACAGTAACACATTATTTCAGCTCTCAGGAGATAGGCATTTATGAAGAGGACACAGCACTTGGGAGAGCTTAAGCAGAAGAGACCAAGCATAAAGCAGCATCTCAGAGGTCTCAATGAGCAAAGTGAGAATCTGACCCACAGCAAGAAGCCTACACCAGCTACCTAAACACGTAACTCCTATTAGGAGTCCTCCACTTCACAAGGCCTTACACAAATGCAGGGATCTGGTCACTCATACCTACCTTTAATCCCAGGAAAAACCAGATTCCTACCCCCAAGTGCCCATGTCCTGCCAAGAGCAGGGCTGACAACAGCAGGTGTGCTGCATGTTCATGAATACTCATTAGCACACGATGACACCTGCAGCTCCCTGGTTCCCATTTCCCTCCTGGAGCTGAGTTGACACCATCTGAAATGGATCTGAGCAAGCAGGGTTCCCTACTTCTGCTTTCCAGCTCTCTGAAACACTAGACCAAGGTTTTATTGTAAACCCATAGGGATTTAACTCTATATGTATGTACAACGGGCCCTCACCCTGCCTTCCAAGCCTGCTGCACATCGTGCTGCCAAACCACACCAGAGCCCACCCCAAGTCCCTGACAGACATTAACACACATTAAAATCTTTCTTGATTCCATTACAAATTACATTTACTTTGCTCATGTAGGACATCAGTGCAGAAATCAGGGCATGCATGTTAGGCAATTCAGCCCCCTCACACTTCACCCCAGCCCTGCCCCTCTATCCCTGGGAACTTCATTTGCTCTCCAGGCCCTCAGACCTGTGATCCTGTGCAGCCTTTCCAGCATTAAATGCACAGTGCAGCAACAAGACACTACAGCAGCCAGCAAATACCAATGCAATCAGTGAGGAAAGATTTGTCTCTAAGTGGGCAAAGTAGCACAAGAGGAAAGCTGAAAAACTTGCAAATCTTTAGTTAGTAAGATTAAAAAGCATGCCAGAGGAATTTTTTATTTATTTTTAATCAGCCTGTAATATAGTACTGCTATCTTTAATCCATGCTCCCATGGAAACCATCTGATCAATGACTGGTTGCTAACTTTTTTTATATCAAGAGTTTGACACAACCAAAGGTCCTCAAGCACCTAGAGGTTAATTAGGGGTTATTAAAACTAAAGAGCAAAGAAGGTACTGGAGAATTTACTAAATCAGTGCTAAAATGTGGCCTAGAGATAACAGAAGCCCACAGGAAAAAACAAAGGAGAAGAAAGAAAAGTAACAAGTCAAATAAAGGCTTCTATGCTGCAACTTTGTTAAAACTGCATGCAGAAGTTACGGAGAACAAATAAAGGTAGAAATGAAATTGTGACAGCATCCAATAATAGAGTGTGTTCTTTCCAAAGAATTTTATACCCCCTTAGAAGCTTCGAAAATTCTGTTTCTACATTCTTTGCTGAGTGTTTTATGCTTTGCTTTAGCTAAGCCTGGCAATTCACAAAACAACAGGCTATGACAGAAGTCTTTTGTGTCTATACACACATGGAATAGATTATACCTTTTCTAACGTCTCCAAAATTGCTTACTTGAAATTCCAGAAGAGCAAGTAAAGCATATTCAAATGTTGTGTCTCCTCTAACAAAGAGAAAAAGTATCCAAAAGTTAAGATTCAAATACATTCAGAAATAACTGACAAAACAGGAATGTGAAAACAAGGTAACAAAACATCCAGATGCATTCAGGACAGAATCCAAGAAACAACGGTTCTGTAAAGAAAACAGAAAAATGTTACAAGGAAATCTGAGTAAATATATAGTTAAAATATGAAGTATCTCACATAAAACCAATTTTTTCTCCAAACAGGTAAATCACCATTTTAACAACTGCCAGGGGACTGATGGAAAGGTCCTGGTGGCATCACAGGGCATGCACACTAAAAGACAGGACTTGCTTTTTTTCCTGTGGCTCTGAAGAAAAAGGAATGCCATAAGATTGACTCTTTGAAGGGAATTTGTCAGCCAAGTAGTGCTGACACACAAAAAGTTAAACACTGAGGATGTCCACGACTAGAATCAGTAAACGCTTCCAGAGCCAGACTTACCACTCTGTTTTTGTGATGAGAGATGAGCAAACTTGGAAGCTGGCTGAATAAACATCACTTGTCTACAAAGTGCACAGAAGTCTCTCTGCAGAATGCAACATTAATGCCTAAGCAGGAAATTGGGTGAAACAGCAAAATCTTTCACTTACACAGGGTCGTTCACATAAAGTAAGTAAAATGGGCCAAGGGATTTACTAGGAATTGTTGTTTCAACCACATGAAGGATTGAAGGATTTTTTTTCTCCCACATCTAGCTAATATTATCCAAGGTAAGGCTATGAAAAGTAGGAATTTCATTGAATGTAATCTCTGTATAGGAAGCAGAAATAAAGCAACCACATTAGATAGTTCAAAAGCACAGAGTACAAGACATACTCAAAAAGTAATGAATCAGTGCACAGAAGTGCTGAAATTCCAAGCATGTCTTTTAAAACTCTCAGTATGCTACTCAATTTTACTCTGAGTAAGAAAGTTACTAAGCAACGCATTGTCCCTGCTAGCAATAAATAAATAATCTGGAATCTTAAATGAGAACGAGTCATGGTAAACTAGAAGTACAAATTACTTTTGTTAATAGGTGTCCAGCTACCACAAAAAACATCCACTTGGAAAAGTGTATCATGTGGTAGCAAAGGACAACACAAACATACTGCTCTCTAAAGCAAAACCTCCACTCAGTCAAACAGAAGACATGTTACAGGGCAGCAGAAACTTCCTCAGTGGTATACTTGAAAAAAATCAGATTTCTTGTCCTCAAAACATTTCATAGCTATAACTTGGAAGAACCTTGAGATCTCCTGTTCAAACACAAGCATTCACTTTCATATAAAATTAGTTTACAGCTGAAAAAATAGTTTTATAATGAGCCATATAGTCCCAGTAATAACATACTTCATTTACCTTAAAGAAACATCTCTCAAACTTTAAGCTACTGACTGACTTTCAGCAGAAACACACACAACAGTGAAATTCTAATTATCAAATCTTTTATTTATTCAAAAAATCATTAGGTAAATAGCAATGATTGATTTTCTTTTTTAATGCAGGTGTACTGATGCCACAATTCCAGAGAAACTTTAAAAGGGAGGAGACAGGGCAAGTCATTTCGTGCAGAACAAATTCCACATTTACTTGTCCAGAAATGTACACTTCTGTATCACAACCTACTGCTATCCAGGAGATCAGCTATTAGATGTAAATGTTTGCTTGCAAGAGCCTCAGAAGAAGGATAAAGATCAAGTCATATCTGATCAAATTTGAACATCTCAACAATCCAATCATTACAACTAATACATTACACACTTTCATCTTAATCCTACTTAAAGTGACCAGTTACCACTAAAATTAATAAGCATTTGAACATTTAACATAAAAAATACTGGTATTTTATGTTCTGCTATAATCCATTTTGATAAATTAATCTTGTATTTTTTTACATCAGCTTCATGTAACAGTCTTCTTAAACATTTCTTAAGAACTACTAAGCAAAGAAGATGAATGCTTCTCAGCCTTTTTGCAAAGGAAAAAAAAAGGCCAAAATTTAAACACCTTCTAAACACCAAGATTTGAGTCACACCACTCCACACTGCCCTGTGACCTATTCACAGCTGAAAAATTAAAGGAAAAAGTAAACCATCAATTACTCATCATTTAAAAAAAAAAAACATTCCTTTTTTCAGCATGAAAAATATTTAATGTATTTTCAAGTAAGATCGTTTACATGGAATGAATTTTACACTATACATATTTTTTGATGTTGAAGCCTATACAAACACTGCCACAACCAACAGACTTAAATACCTGTACATTATTTACATTTTAAAATATTTTACACAGCTCCAAAACACCAGCAACATTTAGCTATATACATTTTAAACTGGAGTGCAAAATGCTTACAATTCTTTAACACTGGAATTTCAACATAAATCCTGCTATCAGCTCTTCCTTAATTCAGTGAAAGTGGGTGTTAACTTTGTTCCATGCCAGCCATCAGTGACAAAGCTAAAGATTCCACTGTGAAACAAACCATAAAAACATAGTTAGTATTTGTATTTGCAGCACTCTGCAAACATTTATTGCAATATTCAATTCTGTCTTTTAAGAGGATACCGGTTTAAATTGTAATACTTCAGGACTTCAGGAGAGTAAGACATTTTGTAAGTCTCTGACAGCTTAGATAAAATTTCACCACACTCATCATCAGCTACCCATTAGTTATTTCACGTGGTAACAACTGGTAAGAAATTAGCTCCTTTGTTTGCAATACTGTTGTACATAAAAATGTTGTGGAGGTTTATATACACCAAGCCATGCTCAAGGATGGTTCTGCAGACAAGCTCTGGTAGATGTGAGTAGCAGTGATGGCAAATATTGCCTGTTTTAAACCCAGGTTTTAGGTTGGGAAATGCCTTTAAAATAACCAAGTCCAAACATTAACCTAAGACTGCCCAGTCCACCACTAAATCATGTCCTCCTGGCACATCTACAGGTGGTGCAGAAACCCATGAGAACACCCATCTGCATCCCAGCTAACCCTGATGCCCCACAACCTCACTGAGCAGCTGCCCCCCTAACTCAAACTGGCACTGATAAACAATTTAAGCTCATACCAGGTTGTAAGTAGAAGCACAGATATGTCATCCTCTGCTGTTTCTACTGCCAAGGAAATAACTTACAACAGATGGGCAGAGCCAAGAGCCCAGTGCAGTTGCAGCTGAGGCACCATAATGCTAAAATCCTATCTGCTTCAAGATATATCCCAGCTGTCATTCCCAATAGCAACAAAAAGAATGCTCTTCTATGCCCCCAGAACTTAGTTTCATTAGTTTAGAAAACTGCTTGTCACTTGCTTGGCTACACACCTTCCCCTCATCAAGTAAACAGATAAACTGAAGATAGCTGTCATGGAAAAGCTTGGCACAAATACTCTAAAAAAATAATGACTTTAACTTAGTAAGAGGTTAAGTCTTGGTGTCCCTCTGTGCATAATTCACAAAATGAGATTATTTAAAATGTGCCAACAAACTTTAGAACAGATTAAAACATAAACACATTCCTAGCAAACTTGTGTAAGCTCAGGTATGGAAAAGCCTCATGTACTTACAATGGGGAAAAGAGCCTCGACAGACAGCCTTGTCGAGAATAGTTACAAGAAACATGTGACAGTTTTTAAAATCAGATTCCATCTTCTCTATGGATTCCATCCTAAAAAACAGTTTAACACAGAATGCTTAACAGACCAACCTCTATGTTATCTTCAAAATATGACCAAATTTCACAGTAAATGACAAAAGTACTCTTTACATAGAATTCTGGCTTGAAGTTATAATACTTCAGTAATGCCTCCACATGCTACTTCTAAAAAACAAAGGCAATTTTGACAGGAGCATCTGAGCACCATCAAAAGGGCATTAATAATTTCATCATCATTTTAGAAATCTCTGCAGTGACTTGGAGGAGCTGTGTGATTCTAACTGACACCTATCATTCCTACATAGGTTTGTAAGCAAGAGAGCCTTTCCTGGTCCTTACTGCTTTGGAGGTCATTGGGGACCTACAGTCAGTGAAACAGGGACACCCACACTGCTTTACTATCCAGCAATCTCTTGAATTCCAGTTTGGACTCTGTCAGCCAACACTCAGCAGTCCTGGGAGAAGACACAGCTCAAAAGTCACTCCCTTTCCTTTTTTCCCCCTCCCAAGAAGATACAGATGACAACAGCTATGACTTTTTCCTGCCATGTTTTTCATGCCAAGAGCACGCAACCACATGCTTTGAGTTTCAGTCTTTATCAACAGCATTCACAAATTATTTCTGACACACTGAATGAGAAAAACACGCCAAAAATAGCAACTTCCTAATGTCACAAGAGAGTGGGATCTAAGTTTTAGGTAGCATCTGTGGCAAAGAAAATTAGTCCTGAAAAATATGAAGTAAGCCAGTCCACACCAGCTGGCTTCAGGACCATATATCAACTTCTAAGTGTTTGATAAAGCCTTGGAGACTTGCCCAGCATCATCCATCCTTCAGCAGGCTGCACAAACAGAAGTAGAAAAGGGGAAAGAACTGGCTGCAAAAAGGGATCTGAGGGTGCTGGTCAATAAGAACTCAACAGGAGTGAGCAGGGAGCATGCCCAGGCAGCCAGGAGGGCAAACCTGATCCTGGGGTGCATCAAACACAGCACAGCCAGATGGACAAAGGAGGTGACTGCCCCACTGTATGCAGCATTGGTGCAGCCTCACCTGGAGGCGCAGTTCTGGTCACAAAATCATACTCAGAGCTCCAAAATTATGACCATGGAGAATTTTAGTTGTGTACTTACTTCCAAGCCCCTAAACCAGCTTGCCAACGGTCTGCAAACATCAATACTAAATTTAACACTTTCACGATAGCTTCCTTCACAAAGCTCACCTAAAATAATTAAAACACAAGGAGTAAGTCAGATATTCATTGTTAAGCATAATAATTTTCATTATTACACTGCAGTACAAAGGCTTCACATGCCATTTAATCTAACCTGTAAAACTATCTCCAAAGTACAATGTGATTCTTCCAAAGTGAAGATGTTTGTATTTGTTCTCCAATTAATTTCCCAGCTGACTACTTGGATGTGGACTTGGCATACACAGTATGTGGGATAAAAGGTGACAAAGCTATCCAGACACCTCTATTTCCTGCCATACCACTATGCATAATCCTCCTAAAATTAACAAGCCTCACTTAGTCCAAAAACTCCCATCTTCTAGAAACAAACAGTGGTGTAGTACTCAATGTAAAGAATTCAATTTTATCCTCCTTCCTTGATAGAATTGAGCTGAGAACAGCAAGGGAAACTGGATCTCAGTGTGAAAAGCTATATACTGCTCAGTATCTATATATTGCTTAGTGTATATATGCTGCAAAACAGACTGCATAATTAGTACACAAGTACTTTCTTGTCCTGATAACTCAGTACATCAAACATACTAATTTTTCACTCACCTTTTCTCTCAGTAAGCAGCGATCATGAATCGTAGAAAGATATCTGTAATGAATCTTTATCAATTGATCTAAGTCTTTGGCTTCTTCTACCTGATGCTGAAACTCCAAGCCTGTACTGTGGAGAATCTTAAAAAGAAGACCAAAGTTATTAAATTCAATGCTGTACACAAGTGATTGTGACTCTCTTCCAATATATTTTTAAAGAGCCTGAAATTGCATGATTTATTTGCTCTTCCCTCTCGAATTTTAGGATTAGCCTCCAAATTACCAGCAATAGCAAAAATTCCAAGGTCTTCTCAGAACTATACAGCAACATTCCTCACAGAAACAGATATATTGCCACTAGACAGGGGCACAATGACTATCCTAAGAGAGGCTGAACTGGAGCATATGCTTGTTTTATTAAAAGTTAAAAAGGGAATAATAGAGCAGATATGTATCTACAGGCATTGCCTTTGAATTTGGAAAGTCACGTATACACTGTGTACTGGAGATTTTAGAGAAGAATCCCTCCAACTAAAATATCTCTTGTAATACTTTTATATGCCTAATAGCTCTTAAGTTACAGCTTACAGAAACCTCATCTGACATAACTGTGCTTAAGTCATCTAGAACTGGAAGAAACAGGCAAAAGAGTCAGTAACACCCAAAGATCAATCACATGCATGTAGAACTTCTACAGCATTTTTAGAATTACTGATTTAAAATGGCCAAGTTGAAACTGAAACATGTGTAGAAAGGACATTATATTTACATTTTGCTTTTTGTTTGAGAGGGTTTTTTAGGTTTTAAAGGAAAAGGAATACTTCATCTGCAGTTACAAGTTCCTAAGATAAATGAAATTGTGATATAAGACAAACCCTAGTCATGATGTAGTTGTGCAGGCTGTTGACAAAATGCATAAGTTTCACTCTTAAGAGGAACATGCGATGTATTTGTTGTTTTATACTTTCTTTTTGTGGTCCAAATACAGGAAGTGTTCCTTGTTCTAATGAAGTTCCTTTCTTCACCTGTGAATTTTCTGCAGCAGAGACTAATTCTTTAAAAAAAAAAAAAAGCAAGAATGTTGTGCTTTTTGGGAAAAGACTTAAACAAAAAGTCACACCCATAAAGTTTAAACAGTAAAGGACCATATCCTTTCAGGAAGATAATTACTTCGCTGATCTTCAAAATATAGATCCCATATACAGAACCCATCAACTTCCTAATTTACATTTCTAAGACATGAAGTTTATATCCACTTTACATGGGACAGGAAGATTATAACATTAACTTGGTGAAGGAAATACTAAAAAATCTTTCTATAATCCCCCAACAGTTTACTGTTTTTCAACCTCAAATAGAGTATTTTTTCATCTTGTTTTAATAAACTTTCTACAAGGTATTTATTATTTATTATTCATAAAAAGGACTATACATAAACATTAGGGTGTGGTAGACAGACTTTCTTTCAACAGCAAAGTCTGTAGAATGAAGTAGCAAGTTTCCAATATAACTAACTAGACTAGAATCAAAGAGACAAAGGGGATGCATGAATGGAGCCATCCCTGAGGCTGGAAAGAAATGAAAAACACGTCCAGCTTAATACATGTAGTTTGTGACACTAAAAGAGATTATTATTTTATAGAATGAATCAAAATACTAACTAGTTTATACTGCTTACTGCAGAAAGCAGAAGACTAATCATATCCTTAGACCACAAAACAGAATATCTTAATACACAGAAACTTTCATTGATGAAGTATCTTACCATCAAACCGTAGAACATCTAGACTATACTTGGCCCACTTTATTTGCAGCAAGAGCAGAAAAACTTGATTATATATTTTTTGGCATTCTAAGCTTATAACTATATCCACAGGCCAAGGAACCTAGGAGGAGAGGATAATAAAGATAAAAAATGTAAGTTGGTTTCATACAACATTTCAAATCTGTAACTGTAAGAACTGCCGCCATTTCAACCCTACCTTGTAACTCAATGTCAAACCATCTAAGGTGTGGACAGGGAGTTTCTTCTTTGCTGTATCAACACTTTCAAACGATATTGACAACCTACACAAGGAAACAGATGATGTAATTGGTGAGAATCTGCTTTAGATGAGTAGCTAGTTTCACTAATTTCTATTTCTCACTGCTAACCATTAACTGTCTGATTTAATCTGGAGGACTTGGGTAGAAAAAAGAACAGCTCAAAACTTCATTAAAAACATTATTTTAATGAGTACAGAATAATTAGTATTGTGCTGTGCAAGCTAAGTACATTAATACAGCTAAGTGTGAAAGAAACATAACTAAAGCATATTTTGCTCTTTACCTTGCACTGTCCTCAGGATATCGTTGTCCAACTGCTTCTTGTAGGTGAACATTTAAGAAAGCAACATTCTGCCAAGTTTCCTTTTCTCTAATTTTGTCAAAAATAGATGTATAGAAGTCATACATGGTATCTCCAGCTTCAAGTAGGAAAAAATTTCTCATTGCCTGCAAATATTCTACAAGCCTGAACAGGAGAAACATATAACATTTCATGAGTCTCATCATACAAGTGAATGCAAAACACAACTGTTACAGAAAAAAAAAATCTTAAAAACTCTTCACAGCAAAAACTCAGTATTGAATACAAACATAACAAAGTCTACAGTGAATAATTTGTTTAACAAAGCATTTTCCCCTGTAAGCTTTAACAGCTCCATTAACTTCACTGGAAGCTATCTTACAGGCTAGGTAATTCTCAGAAATTAATTCTCTGTGAAATTAATTTAAAATTACAACACTACTAAGAAATACTGTTGGAAATAATATCCTCACCAAACACCCACTGATGAGAAATGACAGCTCTGCTGTTGATTCAACCTAGACCAAGTTTTTGCCCAAGAGTCTATCTAACATGACAGACCTCTTCTCCTTAATGACTTTATAGCTGTTTATCAAACTGGAGTAGAAACACAACATAGAATTGCTTCTTTTAGGGATGACATACTGGTAATAAAAAAAAAAAAAGTTAAGGAAAAAGAAATCTACTTTCTTACCTATAATCCTTCTTTAAAGTTTGCATCAAATTACCACAGCATTCCAAGTATTGCTTGTCTATGTGAGGATAAAGACAAGACCTCAGTGTCAGTTCAAAAGTCTGGCAGGTCACAGATTCTGAGGATCTATCCACACAGACATCCCCACCAGTGAACTTTTCATGAAAGTCACTCTGCTCCAAATACAATCTTCAAAATAAAACAAGATACTTAGGGAAGAAGGCTCATTATTCATACAAGGTATAAAACAATGTCATACCTTTAAGGATTTTAATCAATTGGGTCCTTTGCAGGGGTAATAAAAGTTGATTATAAGCAGAGCATGTATCCAGCCTATAAAGTGCTCCATCACACTGTTTGTGTATCACCAGACATGAGAGTATCACAGAGGACAGCATTCTACAATCACATAACTGCTTAAGGCACACTCCTGAAAAACATATTATCTATACTATTATATGATGGGAATAAAGTGTCTGTGTTACACATTTGGCAAGTTTAATTGTTTTTACAAAGAAAGCATCAAATTATTGTAATATTCTTTAAAAAGCTAGTTACCAGTTGTAACCACTCTAAGAGGAAGTCCAGCTCATAGCAGCTATTGCCTGAATAGACTAAATGAGCTAGATATTGAATTAATGCAGCAATTTTGACAACTAGAATAGTCCCAATATACAAGGGAAACCAAGTCCTATCTATGATTTCTTTAAAACAAGTTCCTTCTTTTTTATTGTCAGTTTTAAAATATTTAAATACACCATTAGTATTTAGTAAAAACATAAAAAGCTATTTTCTTATTTGTAATCACATAATAAGATTTTCAGAGTTTATCCTTCCTGCTAATTTCCAACACATTTATACTCTCTATAGGACTTCCCTCACTATGAAGAATGAAGAATTTTTATGCAAGTGACATGAATTTTGGAAGGCTTTTACAGTTAAATGATTTAAGCATGGCAAAACTGAAGCTGCATTCTTCAAAGAATATACTTGGTGGAAATCAAAGACATTGCGTACAAAAACCAAGGGAACTCATTGAAAAGTTCAGATTTTACAATGGCATTCACTATTAAGCCACTTACTTGCTAAAAGCCTGCTATGATAAAGACTACTCCAATTTTCTATGCTATCAACTGCAAATAGCACATTCTTACTGATTTTAATTGTTTTTCTTTAACCATGCACAAGCAGAGTGTCCATTTAGCTTCTGTCACTGATTGTTGGTGTTTGCCTTCAATGTGAACTTGCTTGTTTTCAGTAGCAGCAGCAATGAAAATGTGATCTACCAAATGTCACCAGGCTGAATATTGCTTTCAACAACACAGCAGGAAGATCATTCATTTACCTAGCAAAATTAATAGCCAGCAGTGGGTCATGGACATCATCCAGTTCCAAGTGTCTTTCTGCTATGGACTGCATCTTTATCAGGCTCTGCTTTGTGGCCTGCTGCTCTGTAATAATGTCTGGGACAGACTCCTCCCCGTGCCGCAAGCGAGACTGCACCGATTCCAGGAACAGCGTATACAAACTCTTCCTTTCAGCATCTGAATTGGGCAGCACATTGCACAAAACACCATCTCAACTGAAAGAACTCCACAGTCCAACATTCACAAGCTAACTTCTAAAATGCTACATTTAGACCACTATTCAGAAAACAAAATACCTTCAAATACATGTTTAAAAATATAGGACTAGCCCAATGCCCAACATCAGGCATATGCACTGCAGAATGGGTATCTGAAATATCAAATATTTTTGAGATTGTTAAAGAACTTCCTACTTCAGGTGCAAAGGCAATTAACTTTTAGCACCTGACAATCTTTCAGTATGTACTGAAGTGAGTTTCCAAAATAATTTAACTACCTCTCCTTTTAAACATGAAGAAGCAGTAAAATGAAAAAAGTATTTTGTTTCCTTAAAAAAAAGCAAAAAAACCCCAAACCCAACATTAGCTATAATGCTTAATTATGTTTCACAATCACTCAAGATGAATATCCTAGATATCCAAACATCTTTCATCTACTTATGAGTAAGCTTTAAAAAAAATAATTTACATGCTATCTTAGATTACTCAACCACTGAGTAATGGAAAACAATTATTTATTAAAACCCACCAATTTTACTATTAGAACATACAAGCTGATTTTGTCTCATAACAAAAAACAAAAGAAGTTTGAGAAAAATTTGAAGCAATAAAAAGAACATGGAATTCTCAATTTTATTCACTTTGCTCTTATCACTTGTTTTGCATTGGAAGAGTGTTTTCCATCAGACCTGAAGTTACCCACCACAATATTGGCATTCCACAGAGTATTATATTATTCTAAAGCCAGGGGAAGCCCATTACCAAAAATACACCCATACTGTTGGACAGCCTAAGGCTCAATGGTGTACAAACTGACATCTCACCTCTTGATGCAGCCTGCTGTGGAGAACCGTCTTTGCATTGAAGGTTCTTCAACAGCTGCATGGATTTTCCAGCCATGATAATTTGCTTTAGCACAGGTTTTAGAAAAGAAACCATTGTGTGTTGTCTGCTTGAAGGGGCCTGATCACTGCCAGAACTGGCACTGGCATTATCACTCATCTTCTCTTCATTCTCTGTCTTTTCTGACACACTATATAACGTGTAGGTAGCATACCAAAAATCTCTGTGATTAACTGCAACACTTTTGTTTCTGCAAAGAAATAAAAAGCTCTTGAGTATTTTCCTTTCCAAAAGGAAACTTCACTACTAGAGGATATGTATCCTCTTTATTCTGTGCTTTGCCTTTCTCTTAGAACAGTCACGAAGCATTTTCAAAACCGTATAAAATCAGCTCATCCCTATTTGCAAACTGTCTAGGAAAAGGATAAACAACTAGCTCACAGGAGATAAAACAACTGTACAAACAAATAAACCCCAACAGCAAGTCAAGTAGAGCAATTATAATCAAATTTGTCCAGGATGTTAGCTATTCACAGTGGCATGCATCCTTAGTGTCAAAACGATGAGCAACTGACTTGCTGACTTATTTAAAACCTCAAACTGAAGTAACTACTGCTAGGAAAGCTGAAAAATTCTAGAGTAGGTGAAACTCAATTTGTAGTTCACTTTGGATTCTTTTGTTGTTTACATCAGATACTCAGTTTGGTCTTTAAAGTCTGATGGAAAAACCTGAATTAGATAATTAAAATTAGGTAATTAAAATTAAGCATAAATGTAAGTTAAGATCAGCTTTGTTGGTAGCACTGAAAACACAATTATAGAACCAGAAAAAGAGGACATAATAAGGATGCTAAGGATCTCTGCTACTAAGGAATTATTACAATAGTACTGCTAGAGCTGCTGTCTTACTTCATGCTCACCTCAACATGTGTTAACAGACACAGGTTCAATTAAGTCTGGCAGATAGGAAAAAATGGATTTGTATTACAAGCCAGAACTTTAATTTCTATATTCACTTTCCACTCCAAGCTGTCAAAAAAAGGGACCAAGAAAATGTAGCATAGCAACAGAACAAAAATTAACAGCTCAAGTAATGTTTAGGATATGCACATGTAATTTAAGACACCATATTAACTTTACCACAAGTCAGAAGCAATGAGTATTTTAATTCCAAATAGCATTTAATTTGTAACAACTTAAGATTAATAGAAGAATTTAAAAGTAAATTTTGTAATTTTTGCACGTCTTGGGTTTGAAAAATGGTAAACTGCTTTTTTAAAAAGTCAGTACACTCTGAGTCAGTCTGCTCACTATTTACTATAGATGGAAAACACCCAAAATAATGGATTTCTACTCTACAACAATATGTGGTAGATCCATGTCTATGCCATTTCCCTAATGGGAAGTTTGAGACAAGTTATGATTAAGTATGATTAAGAAATTATTTCTTAAGCAAAATTACAAATGTGAAAACCCGCTTTTACTGTTACCCTTTACCCTAGGTTCTACAACAGGTTTACTGGACAGCATTATGTGTGTCTAGTATCAAGCATCCCTACCTCTGAATAATAAATTCCTTTGCAGGATCAAACAAATTACCATGGACTATCCACTCATCCACTGTCTGTAAGTATGGCCTCACAGTTTCAACCCAGAGAGAAAACAAAAGGGATACCTGAATTCAAAGGAAAAAAGAAAAAAAACTGGCTGAGTGCTTTTATACCAAACATTGAAAGCAATTTGGTGAAGTCTAACCTCTTAATTGTGTAATCAGTTTGTAACACATACACAACTACACTAAAAGATTTTAAGATAAAACGTTAAAATAAAAATTGTAGCTTTAATGGGAGCCTGTATTATTAATGGTTCCCCTTGTTACTCTTGTCATCAGAAATCCAAACAGCATCTTTTCACCTTAACATCTCTGAAGCAGCAAGGGATAGCCATAAAACACTATGTGGTTTCATAACATCAAAATCAGGAAAACAAAAGGCTACAATGACATCAACTATATTTTCAATAGTATAATCAAGTTACTGTAAAAATCCAAACCCCACATGTCAGTATCAACTGAATCATGCAGCTGTAGAAACAGGAGGGAAAGCTATTCCAAAGTTCCCTCTTTCAAAACAGCTTCCTGGCCCCTGATTTTCCAGAGTCCTTCCCCTCAGTCCTCAGTAAACACTGCTCTTGTGGAGAGAAAACACTCCCATAAACCCATTTTTATCCAGGTTGAGTGAACTCATGTTAAAAAACAATAATGCATTAGTTACTGAATCTAGTAACTAATGTAGTTATTTCTAGTGTGTTGCTCTATTTAGGAAGGAATTCTTTTTCCCCTACCGTTTGCTCAGATGCCTCTCCAACACTGTCATATTCCAGAATAGCTTTGTAGAGGGTGTTAAGCAGATGAGATGCTCGTACAACATTTCTAGTGTCAGGTGGCACTTCTGCTACTCCTGTGCTGAACACCTTGTGAAGCACCTTCAGCTGGGCCAGTCTGGGAGACAACTTATCTATTACTATAGAAAGTGTGACTGTTTTATCTGGAAATAAAAGAAAAAACCCAAGATGCATAAAATAACATCCAACAAAAACGCAAATTTTGTCAGCATTAATAATTTGCGTATCTCCCTCATGTAAAACTTCCCTTGCACTGTACCTTTGTTGATTATACACTTTTCAATTTCAGCAAGTTCTTCTTTAAAGCTAATGAAATATTTATACAAAGCCCACATAAAAGCTTGGTAGGTTCTGAATGGGGCTTCAGTAGTCTTCTTTGGAGTGGAAACTGTTCCATGCATTGTGCTTTCTGGGCTGTGTCCCATCACTTCATCAATAAACTTCTGTAGTCTAAATACAACTTGACCATATGCTGCTATCTGCTCCAATACAGATCTCAGGCAATTCTAAAAAAAACCAACAAACCAACCTTTTAGAATCATCTAACAAAAACTGTATTTCATAAATTGAATTACAATATTATTTTTACAAATTAAAATATTATAAAGTTCTGCAATCGCTATTGCTTCATCACATTCTCAGATACGGGAAAAGCCCATTCAGTTTTATTAAGCCAGATGCTACAATTTAGATGAAACACAATTGTAGAAATATGCAGAAAAATTGTAGAAATTTCCACAAGCACTTTAATTTCCTATTCCCACAAATTACAACTTTCTAATGACATATTCCTCTGAGATTCAGAAACAACTTACATGGGTTAAATGAGTTACAATAATATCATTCCGCACAGTCACTTTTCCATCATTCAGCTGAAATATAAAAAGCTTTTTCACTCCTGAAAGTAGCCTTGAAAAGAAACAAAAAGAGTAGTAATTTTCTCCCTTAATGAACTTATACGTAATTAATAAAAGAACTAGCTCTCCCTTGCCTAAAAGTTTATTTTCTTTGAGTAACAGGAGACCTCAGATCAAGTGTGATGCTATTGGTACTGTAAGTTGTTGCCAGAACAAAAACAATTAAACACTGGCATGAAGTAAATACTTCCTAAAGTTTCTTTCCAGTTGATATGATTTCCAGCTATGGGATGACTCAGCCTGCTTTCTAAAACTGGACACTGTTTTATAAATCTACAGGGACAAGATAAGAACAAATAGGTTCTTTTTAACAATTAGACTTTTAATAATCAATGCCAAAAAAAAGTAGCAAGCTACCTTCTTCATGAATCACAGAATGGAAAGGACCTTAAAGATCAACTAGTTCCAGCCTTTAGGCCATGAAGTGACCCCCTCTCACCAGACCAGGTTGCTCAGAGCTGCACCCAACCTGCCACGGATGGGGCATACACAACTTCTCTGGACAACCTGCTCCAGTGCCTCAAATGTGAATGGTTAACAACACATGCAGCATCTTTACTGTCAGAAACAGTGTAAATTAAAAGCTTAGCCCTCTGATCTCCTTGAGAGAAACACTAAAAGTTAAAATGCAAGCTTTGTGATGCTGCACTTACCAAAGAGTTTCTCGTATAACCTGAGTTTCTGTGACCAGCGTCCTCTCTTCTGGCACGTACAAAGGATCACTGGTGTACAAATGGTGGTCCCTTAAAAAACAGGAAAGTAAAACAATTTAATGGCTGAAATAAAAGCTGAATCACCTGAAAGTAAGAATGAAGCAATAATCTTTAGGCTTAGTTTTCTTCTGCTCACATCTGAACAGATTCAATGTGCATAGGGACATTTTAAGTATTTTAAAAAGCACAGTTTATTTTCATATTGCTAAGCAAGATACTTTGGAAAACACCCAAATATAATCTCATCTTACAAAGACAAGAAATTAAGTAGCAAATGCCTGAAGTATTGCATATCCACTATTGTAGGGGCAGGGGCAGGAGGGGGAGGGATATTGTAGGTTTGGCTTTTGTTTTTTTTTTAATTATTCAGTTATTTCTAATCAGTTATTTCTCATTCAATGCTGTGAAATCTTATCATTACTTTCTAGAAAAAATACTAAGCTAAAAAGTAAAATACCAGTTTCTCTAACCCATAAAAGAAAATTTTCTCTTTAACTCACAAGTTTACTTAAGAAGTGGAAACTTTCATAGCCACCTAAGAATTTTCTCTTATGATCCTGTCTTATGCAATTCTTTGTAAACCTTCCTCAGTACCTTTTCATATTTTAGCAAAGTATATTAGAATTTAGAATGATTATTTACATTTTCAGTATTTTTACCCATCAGTATCATCAGTGGAAAAAGTTATGCAATCACACTCAAAATCACAAAGTTCAAATTAAGTAATACTAGTTATATACCATACATATATGTAAAACATACATCTCCTAACAACACTGCAGCAGAAGCAGTGTTGCTTTATTGATGTTACCCATTTTCTAACATTCATTGCAAATTGTGGTTCATAGCTGGCTAGACAACCACCTTATACTAAAATAACTCCTTCATTAAAAAATTCATTAAATTAAGAAAACCAAGGGCAAAGCTAATGGCCTTCAATACTGACACATCAAAATTTGGGACAGGAAAGAATTAGACTCCCCTTTATTTTTAATTCTCATTTTCTTTCCAAGACCATGGCAGATTATGGTAAAATACTATTTTAAGTTCCTTCCCCACACAAAAATTATGTTTAACTTTTTAAGGGAGGCATGGAAAAAAGGTTTTAAAAATTTAAACATTAGGGACTCCTCACTTCCAGGACCACTTACAACCCACCTATATTAGGTCCTCAGAGACTCTCCTAAGGGTCAAGCTAAAAAAAATTCAAGTAAGATTCACATCTTGGAAAAATGAAACACCCCTCTCTGACATGAGAAACTTAATAAAAACTAAATAAAAGGACAAGAATCTATTAATAGAAAAAGCAGCTAATTTGTTCATCTTATTAATTTGCACCCCCTTAATTCTGTTCTTAAGTGAATTGTCATAGCCATAGTATCTTAAAGAGGCTTTAAAAAGTCAGTATTTAGCACTGTATGCCAGGAAGGAACATGTAAGTGATATTGTGTTCTTACCAGACTGCAGCCAGGTTGGAATGCAAGTGCAAACTATGTGAAAAGCGAGGAGCCCTTCCTGTCCAGTACTGAGGCACCACGTGCTGCTCCAGCCAGCTGCGGGCATCAGGCTCAGCAACTGTGAAAACACAGCACAGGCAGCAAGGTGCTTTTATTTGTGCAGGAAATGCTTACAAAACACAGGAAAAAGTTATTAATAAGCCTATTCACTCAGCTGCAGAATCACAGATCTTTTCAAATGAATTACCATTTACAACCATTTACACTTTACTGCACTGGGAATTTAATACCACTGTGCACAAACTAATTGACACAGAAATGCCACATTTCTCAAATGTTGCAAAAATCCTACAAAATAAGCTCTGCTCAGCGCTGGTAAGGCCTCACCTGGGTACTGTGAGCTGTTTTGGGTGCCACAATATAAGAAAGAGCTGTAAGAGAGTGTCCAAAGGAGGGCTACAAAGACAGTGACAGCCCTAGAGGGGAAGCCACATGAGGAGCAGCTGTGGTCAACTGGTCTGTTCAGCCTGGAGAAGAGGACACTGAGGGGAGACCTCACCATGGCCCACAGCTTCCTCATGAGGGAAAGTGCAGGAACAGACACTGATCTCTTCTCTCTGGTGACCAGTGACAGGCCCTCAGGTGATGTTCTGAAGCTGTGTCAGAGGATGTTTAGGACATTAGGAAAAGGTTCTTCACCTAGAGGGCAGTTGTGCACTGGGACAGGCTCCCCAGGGAAGTGGTGACAGCACCAGCCCGACGGAGTTCAAGAGATGTTTGGACAACACTCTTAGGCACGTGGTGTGACTCTTGGGGGTGACCCTGTGCAGGACCAGGAGCTGGACTTTGATGATTCTTGAGGGCTCCTTCCAGCTTAGGATATATGATTCTTTAAGCTTGAAGATTTACATGGTTTCCAATTTTTTCTCAAAAAATGCTTCTGTCTCAGGCAATTCTCAAATGCTATATATAAAAACAGGCTGACTTAAAAAATAAACTGCCAGATGTCATCAACTTTATCACTACACTCCTTTTTATTAGACATTTAGTACATTACCTAAAACAGTTTTTTCAAAAATGTGAACAGGAAATTTTCTACAATTGCCAACAGGACTTTGCCTAATCCCAGTTAGATAGCTACTGCTCATATAATATATACTATGCAGTTGTCATGTGCCAAGTAAACTGTACCCCACAATATTTTAAATGTAGCTGTATTCTTTTTCATAATATTCCCTGAAGGTATTCAAAAGAAAGCTACTAGTGTTTTAACTAAATAAACCTTTTTTTTTCAGAAACATTTAATACCTGCAAATGAGCCAACTATTTCTGTTGGAAAATAAATTTTGTTTCAGCTTTTTGATATTGAAAAATTTACATTCTATCCATACAATAGAATGTAAATTTATGTATTGTAATGTAAATTTATGTATTGTAATGTAAATCCATTCTATCCATACAACATGCTACACTAACTCCAAGTTTTCATTTCTATATTGGAATATTCATGTAAATTTCCACAGGAATGAACAGAATTCTTCTCCATTGGCAGTAACAGAAACCAGATCAAACTTTCCATATTGTTTCTTTACTGTAAAAAAATTACTAATGAACAGTAACATGCATCTTATATTACAATTATAGATCTGTAACACAATACCTCAATAAAGTATAAGAAAAAAAAAATAAGCTGTATTGCCTTGCTAAATTTTAGCATGTATATTAGAAAAATTACAGCTTATTCTAACCTTTCCAGGAAGCATTAGGTACTGTCTTCTTATTTGGATCTTGGTCTTCTAAAGGTGTCCTGTCTACTTGAATACCTGAGTCCTCCCTGCTCAAGGGCTGAGTGTCCTCTTCCTCTTCACTTTCTCCAGACAAATCCTATGAGGTACAACACAGCCCAGGACACCTCAGTACAACATAGCAGACACTTCTATATTCAGCTCCTATTCAAGCCAAACATTAACTATTCTTTTTTACACTATAAAGTAAATTCAGGACACTAGGACTAAAACATAACTGTCTAACAGAGAATGATCTAAGTTGTACACAACATTAATAACCAGCAAATGAGAGATCTGGAAAAGATCGCAGAACTGCAGCAAGCTATGATTAGGTGGAAGCAAGGGTCAGCAGAAGCAGACAGTTTAATTGCAGGACTAAGTCAAAACATTGTGAAAAACAAAAGTATTTGGATTCCTGTTATTCTGCTTGGGTCTGTCTTATTTCATGGTATTGAGCAGAGTACTGGGGAATTCTGCAAGAATCAACATGCAGAGCATACAAACTAGGATAACTCAATCAGGTCTCTAACACACTTCAAACCAGTTTATACAGTTGGGGTTTTACCTTAAGAAATTACTTACTGGTGTATCTATGCCAAGGCCAAAGTAAATTTCTTCCCCTTCCATCAAATACTTTGCCCAATCAAATTCTTCTTCCTTTTCTAAAAAAAAAATAAATATAAAAATAGTAAGTACCACATAACTCTTTCTTTTCCTTTAGAAACACTTCTGAAGTTAAAATTATCTTGACAGTCTATAGCTAAAACAAAAGACATTCCCTTTCAGTTAAGGTTACACCACTGTTCCATTAACAAGGTTATACACTTTCAATATGACATAAATTGTGACATTTCAACCATGTATATCCCTTACTAATTCTCAACTTTATTGCTTATACACTCAAAATATGTAACACAGTGTGCCATCAGCACATTTAACTATATTAAGTTACCCTACCCTACACTTCAATCCTGGAAAAACATGCAAGAATGCAGCACACCACTTATTGTGACTAGGAAGTCCCATTTAGCTCAATGGCAACATTCTAAATGTATAATTTAAATATGCACAAGGATCCCAGACTGTAAACAACATGAACCAAGAACTGTCTTACTCTCCAAAAAGACACCACATAACCATGATGTGATGTGTGATACTTTCAAGGTAACAATCACACTTACAACATATGATATCTTAAACATGAAGCTTACTCAACTGTAATTAGTGTTGTTTGAGATAACTTCTTCATATTCACATTCCTGGAATGGGCTGAAAGTGCATTCAAAACACCGCCGAGGGAATGTGCAGAGATCATTCAAAAAGGAATCTTAAGATGCAAGATTTTCTTTAGGTTAGTCTGAAATATTCTTCTTTCAGTCTATCATACAACACTGAAAACAAATGGGGGATGGTATCCACTCAAGCACAAGCCTCATTCTCAGGCACTGAGTGAAAAAGTCCTACTTTAGAAAGCAGGCAGCTGGGATCTCCCTCTGGAAACCTTCAAATGTATCTCCCTTTCCTTGATTATGTAGGAAACGTAGGAATTTACATCACCAAAACTTTTTCAAGAGATATAATATTGAGGTGCAAGACAGAGACTCAGGATAGAAATCCACTGTCTGTCTTTGAGCATGTAAGCACTGCTGAACAGGTGGAGAAGTTTGTTTGTGATAGTGGTACAAGTCAAAGAGAGTTCCCAAGGTACTTCAGTGGCTGGAAAACTTAAGTGATGCAACATAAACAGGGGTAGGAAAGACTTGCAAGCTATTTAAGATGTATAAATTATAAAGACAACCAATAAAGCAAGGTGAAGTGAAGGAGATAATAAAATGGAAAGGAAAAATGTCCTTCTTATCAGATTGCATTGCAGATTCTATCTTTCATTAGCCATATAAACATCTTGCAAACTTACCCACTTCTTTGACTCTTGGTTTTTCCACATAGGTGGTGTTGGATGGTGAATCAGACAAACACAACAGAAGAGACAGTATGGAATAGTGTGTATCCGTCTTTAAAACACATTAGAAAAAAAGCAAGTCTGTAAGTGCTCTAAAAGATTTTGCTTAGTAACAAAGTCAGCCTATTATCTGCAGGAATGATCCCCATTAGCTCCCATTCCCCAGTCCTGAATCACAAAAATAACATCTGCAACCTGTCATTGAATGTTACCCATTTTCTTCTGCCTATTAATTAGCCAATCAGTACACAAATCCTTCAAAAGCAGCCACAGCATCCCCTGCCTCTTACTGAGCCAATAATCAGAGAATATGGAATAGATGCAAGTACTGTGAAAGTAAGAAGTCACCTCAGGACAAGGCATAAATGGACAGCCACATAAACGTGCATGAACTGGAAGGACACAGGTAACAGGCCTGCAGGAAAGCAAGTCTTAGCTTTCCTTTTCATATGGCCAATTATTTCAAACAGAGGCTAAAATGAAGTTAGCTAAGATCACTACATTTTAATATCATGTTCACATTATCTTCTCAGATCTGAAAATCTACACAAATCATTAAGGATGAATCTTTAACTCAAATATTGCAGTTGTGAAACAGAGCCTTCAATCAGGTTATAATGCTGTGCCAAAACTAGTATGGTCCAGAGATTTGTATTACTGTTTATTCCCTAAAATCTGTTTACCAATGTACAACCATTTCTCAGTATAAAAAGATTTTTCTTTGGCCTCATTGTAACTTTACAAAGATCTTCAGCCACCACTTCTCATCTACACATTCTGCTGTCTAAATCCTTATACATGCTCACACATTCATAAACACAAAACTGTTTTGGAATGAGTTCTAGTTGCCTTTTAGAAAAAATTATTCAAATTCCTGATAAAGCAGCATGATACTCACCTACTATACAAGGATTATAATATGTTCCTACTGAACATTACTGATTTTGTCAAAGAAAACCAGTAGGTCACTGACAATCTCTTGTGTGAACTGGTGCTCCACTTAACAGACATAGAAACCAATAAATATTCAATCTTCCCAGTTATGTGTCACTGCTAAAAACTAAATGCCATTTAACTTCCCAAATACGAGATTAATCTATGTCCAGCCACACCCCAGGTGCATTTTTAAGAAGGAAATTAAAAAAAAAAATAATCTTAGGACACTTGTAACATTCAAGTATTAAGTGCTTGCTTGGCTGGTTGGTTTGTTTGGTTTTAATTTCATTCAATTCTCAAAACAAGCACTATTAAAGGTACATTTTCCAAAATATAGAGACTACAGTATAGTAACCGAATATGTGTAAACTATTAAGGGCTCCTGGGTTTTCCCCACAAATAAAAAGGAACCTACAACACCCAAAGAAAGACAAATGTCAGTTCAATGAGAAGTAAAATCAGACTGCAGCTCAGAACACATGATTCTATTAAAGAACACCATTATATGGATCACCACCTCTTAAATCAGAAGCTTAAATCTACCAACAGGAGAAACTTTCTAAGATCCAATTCATTATTGCACTGCAACAGTGGAAAGAAAACTGAGACAACTTCTGCCATATTCATCCACTCCATATCCTAAACTGATTTGATACAAAGTGTATCAATGGTGAAACACACCCAGTCTCAATATGGAAGCTACAGAACAGGAGCACTCCAACTGAAAACCCTAAAACCAAAACACCCAGACGGATTACGTAAGGTTAAAAAAAATGGCAAAGAACAAGAAGTGCTCAGTTCATTGTTGTTTTAGTACAGATAGGAATCCAGATTCACCTAGACTCCAGCTGCAGCATTTGTACAATGCTGACCCTAAAACACCTGCTCTGCAATGAGATCGTGTACTTTAAGTCATGAGTACTTTAACTCCACATGCTGAAATCCTGAGAAGATAAATTTTCATTTCTGGAAATCCATGACCTGAACAGCAACTCCAAAGCCCATCACTAAGTCACCTGAAATTTCCAACACTTTACAAATGAAGCTCCCACTGCCAGTGTAAATGCAAGAGGGATGGAAAAAAAGAACAAGGAAATTGCAACGTACATACCTTTGTTTCTTCAGTACTTGGGAGTGGCAAGTTCAGAAATTTTTCTGTTAGTCTTTTCCAGCTTGCAGCTTTCCCAAGGTCAGAATGAATTACCAATTTTTCATGTATTCTAATAACACAAATAGTATCAAAAAGGCTTTTTAAAAACATATCTATAACCAATGCATTATTAATATCTAGACATAAAACTTACCCTTCTATTGTTCTCTCTACTTTATGACTGTTCACATCAAGAAAACGGTGAAATCTGTGTAAGAAATCTGTATTAGAATGTGTTTAAAAGGAAGCTAAAGAAGAAAATAAAGCTGATTTACATATATGAAGACAACATTACTAGTTTAATAATGCACACAGTTCAGCAACAGCATTAGGCATAAAAAAAATTCAATTTTGACATCTCTTAGCTCAAGAAAGATTAAAGATAATTGGCCTGAAAAGAAGAAAAAATTGAATGCAGGTTACATCTAGCAGCACTCTAAGCTGAATGGAAAATTAGTACTGTACCAGCAAACTAAGCAATTAAAGTATGCTGTCTGCTAAGTCAAGTAGAGCACGGAGATCAAGAACTGTGTTGTCAAAGGCATTGATGTCAAATGCACACAATTATTTGGGACCTGCATCACAGGCATAGGCAAAACAAACACCCACATGGGAAGGCCTCTAAACCCAAAAGAAGCTCCATTTTATAAAGGGTAAGAGAGTGTCTAAGTGAAAAGAGAGCTTGATATAAAATAAAGACAGATATACCAACAAAGGTATGTGTATATATATGTACGTATGTAAAGGGACAAAACAAGAACTTGTGAAAGGTAAAATGGACTTTGGAGGCTAAATTAGGCTATGAACAGGTTGTTTAGATACAGAGAATTAAAAAACAGGGAAAAAGATGTGACAACACCGAGCATAAGGTCAAGAGACTCTATGTGCCCTCAAAACCAAACCAATGTTTCCAGCAACAGGTGACAGAAAGTGATAACATTGTCATGACCAGACAGAAATGAAAACTGCTGAATCCCAACCATGAGCAACCAGTTAAGCTAAACAGACTGAAATTCAAAAGACAATATGAAATCACCTCAATGGCAAAGTAATGAACTAGGAAATGAAACTCTAAAGCAGTTAACCAGGATTTTTAGTAAGTAGCACTGCAGGACGAAGATAAGCACATGTTAAAGGAAAGAAAAAAGACTTTGTTAACTACACACATTAGTCTGATTTCAATTGTGTATAGGGATTTGGCATAAGAGCACAATAAAATATAGCTGTGACTATAGCTCTGACTGATATTTAGGTTGAAGAAAATATCTAATTTATTACAGCACATAAGCTTACATAGGAAATCATTCATTCAAAATAGTGGTAAGTGTAAGAACTGGAAGATTTAGAATATCACACTGAAAAGACAATAAAATTCAAACCAAGAACCTGTCCTGAAAAGAAAAATCAAGCTGCAGGAAAATTATTAGTGACAAGTCTTTAGTCTGTTACTCAAAGCTTTAATTAATGACTAACATACATGCAAAAATAAAAGGATCTTTTTTTTTAGGCAAGTTGGGAGCATCATGGATAGAAGAAGACTTGAGCACTCATGGAAATAAATAGGTGGATCCAAAAACAACAGCACAGAAACATCACAAAATCTAACAATAAAAAGCACAGGTTTCACAAACTTGAAACTAAGGAGAATTTCTGCTACAACCTAAGGTCTCACTGTTTGCAAACGTAATACTAATGTCAGGCTGATGTTCCATGCACATTCCTTGGACAACAATTCTGGCATGAAGAAAACCTTCTTCTTTCCAGTCTTCCCTGTCAAAAGTTTCTTGATCACTTTGCATCACCATCTTTGTTTTCCTGACATGTAAAAAATCCAAATAAAACCCCAACAATTCCCCAGTCTAAAAGAGCACACAGCTACACAAGCACATAGCTGACCAAAACTGAAGGTGAGATTTGCATATTAAAATAATTTTATTTGAGTCTACTAGTAGTTTGCATTAACCTATGCAATGCTACTGCTTCCCCAAAAAAGCATTTAATCAGCATGAAAAATGTAAAGTAGCATTGATTTTACATGGATTAGCTGCATACAATTTCAAAGAGGGAGCAGTTAGCGATAGTAAGTGTAATTGGAAATTCATCGTGTAAGAGTTTCACAGCTTTCACAGAACATTCTGAGCTGGAAGGGACCCACAAGGATCACTGAGTCCAACCCAAGCGGGCAGAATAGACTGGAAGAATAACTGTGATAACTGAAAACTGTGTGTCAAACTTCAAAATGGGCATTTTAGGTCGCAGTCTGAAGGCTACTATGTATTACAAATTAATAAAGACCACGTTCCTGACAAGCCCAAGTAACACAAAACACGTTCTCTTCCTGCAGAGTGATAACCTTTCACACAAGCATCACAGCATTCTCAGCCAGAAGGTCTATCTCAGTTTGGCAGAATCCTCCTCACTTGCTCTTTTTACACAACCATAATGTATCTACCTCCCTCCAACAAAGTTCTGGGCGGCTAAATGGACATGCTGAAAACCCCTAAAACACGAAGATCCAAACGTGACGGAGCAGCAGTCAATGATGCTGCGGCAGAGACTCGCACACTGCGCCCGGCGCTCCCCCAGGCAGGGCTCAGGGCGGCCCCATCCCACACCCCGCGGCAGGCACCGGGACCCTCCGCGCTTCCGCTGACCTGAAGTTGGACCAGGCGAAATTGAGCGCCGCCTGGAAGCGCTCTCCGCCCAGCTCCTCCTCGGGCAGGCTGGTCACGCAGCGCACCAGGGCGCGGACGGCGCGGTCCTGCTCCTGCTCGAAGCGGCCGCGGGGGCCGGGCAAGGCGGGCGGCGCCGCCATGGCCGGCGGCGGGGCAGGGACACCGCGGCAGGGACACCGGGGCGGCCCCGAGGCGCGCACCGAGCCGCTGCCGCCGCTTCCCGCCCTCCTCTCGCGAGGCTTCCTGCGCCGCGCATGCGCGTGGCCGAGGGGCGGGAGCTCGGTGCTTCCCGGACCGCGGGCAGCCGGGGGCGTGAGGGGCCCGGCGGGAGCGGGACCTGCGGCACCCCCCTGTCACGGAAATGACTCCTGTCACGGAAATGACCCCTGTCTCCCGAGACATCCCCATAATCACCCGGGATCAGTAATTACTGATTGATCACAGAATCAGTTCGGTTGGAAGAGCCTTCTGAGATGACCGAGCCCAAGCTATGAGCAAACGCCACCATGTCCATAGACCATGGCGCTAAGTGCCGTGTCCAGCCTTGCCTTAAATGCCTCCAGGACGGTGACTGCACCACTTCCCTGGGCTGCTCATTTCAATGTCTAATCGCCCTTTCTGTGAAGAAATTCATCCTGACGTGCAACCTGAACTTCCCCTGATGCAGACTAAGACGATGGTGTTTATAGGGTGATTACTTGTGGAAACCCAGGGCAACAGGAAATTTCTCTCTCTGCTCTGGGGTGCCCTGACCCCCTGGGGAGCATTGACTTTGATCCTCATTCATGGAGAAAGTTTCCTAGACTTCAAGATAGACTCGAATCTACAAAAGTGTGAAATAGATTATAGAGAGGTGTTGGTGTAGGTGTATCACTTGGAGAGAAATTTAGGTTTTGGGATTTTTAGTATGTTGTGGATGGAAGCAAGATGGAGGGCACAGGGTGTCATTCTCGGTTTCTTCTTCATGCTTCTTCTTCCTTCTTCTCCATGGGTTTGGGTGGCATTTTGTAGTTGGGCAGAAAAGTCCCCACTGGGGGCTCTTTGTGATCAGTTATTGGGTTAAAAGGGAAAATAATCTATGTGTCAGTTCTTAATTGGATAGTTTAGTCTTAAAAGACCTTGTAACGAGATTGTGAGCCATTTTGTGTCTTCTAATGAAAAGCTGCTGAACTCACAGTAGTGAGATTGTTTAAATGATGAGAAATAATAAACACCTGAGTCCGAACATGAAACAACTGTCCCAAGTACCTTCAATCGAGACCCAGAGGAACCAACAAATGGTACCCCCACAATTACTCATCCAAATAAGAACCTCTGTGTTCCTCCCTGGATGAATTCCTACTTTTGCACAGCTGGAGAAACCACTGCTGGTGGATGTTGTGAACACAGATCCTGAGCAGGGACATCAGGAGTGCAGTGGGAAACTGGTTTGTCTCAGTTCCATGTCAAACCTTTGCTGAGCAGCTTAAAATACTTTTGTCTGTTCATGTGGTTTTAGAGGACTGCAAGGTCAACAGCCTGGCTATGAAATTCCTTCTGGAAATAAACTAGCCAAATCAGTGGGAAATTTTATTATTGTTCAATTCCTCTAGCAATCCCTGCATTGCTGCAGTTGTTCTATCCTTCACTTTTGGACTTTGTCCCTCTTGATCCAATCAACAGTTATTGGGTTGTAATCCACCTCACCAAAATTTTTGATTCCTCTTCTCCATTAAGAAATATACTGGCACAATGAAAGGACAAGCCAGTAGTGGGCCAGGAGAAGTGGTAGGAAGAAGGCCTCAGAAATGCCTTAATGTGCGGCGAGGGTGTATCTGGCCTGGGATGGTCAGTGTCCAGCTAGCAGAGGGCAGGCTGACACCCTGCTGCAATTCAGTGCGAGCACCCCTTGGCGTCTGAGGGCCTCGGGCTGTGCTCGCACTATGGACCGGTCTCACCGCCAATGCAACTGGAAAGAAGGAGCTGGACTCTCGATGGGGTTAAGTCTGGTTTAATGAACAATCCAAGATAACATCCAAGGAGAGGCCCCAGGAAAGGATCCAAAGGAAAAACCCCAAGGAGAGACCCAGAAATGGGGGTGAAACAAGGTTATAAAGGGGGTGGGTGTACCAAGGAGGGGTTTACATTGAACCAATCAGGAAGGGTGGAGGGATGAACTTAACATAATTGACATAAAGGGAAAACCAATAAATATAAAGTAAAGGAGGGGCCCCGGGACCACAGCCAACCACAACCCCCAGAGAGAAGAAGATTCTGGAAAGTTGGGAGGAGTGGGGGGTGATTGACTGGGGCCAGGGAGGAGAGAAAGTCTACAAATAAGGGAATAAGGGGGAGGAGGAATTATATAACTTAACTGACAACTTATGCCAATGGCGGGAAAACTGGGGGGGGGGGGGGGGGCAGAACCATTAGCAAACATAGGGGAGAACAATACAAAATGGGGGAGCTATACAATAAACTTAGCAAACACACTACTACATTAATGAAGTTAAAATATATTTAATGTACCAACATAATGTGAAGAATTATGTAAAAATATAGTGATTAAGATAAAATAACTGAGAAACTCTTATAAGTTAGGGCATATTAAGGAACACTAGTACATTTTTACCTAGGTAAACTACAACCTACCTTGGGGTTGAGATGCAGAAGTGCAAGGAAGTGGCAGAGTGCTTAGCATGAACATGAGCTCAGAGGGTCTCTGCTCCAGGGCCTTTCTTATAAAGTCTTAATTTAATGAACATTCAAAGGAAAAGTCTCTAAAACTTTACTGGTGTTCCTCAGTCTCCTCTTGATGTTGTCTGTGTTGTCCACATTAGATTACCAGCAGTCTTTTTTTTTTTTACTCTTTAGTTTATGTAGCCAAACATCAGCCATAATTTATATATATTTATATATAAAGCCAAACATCAGTCATAATTTATATATATATTATTCTATATTTTAACTAAGGGTCTGCACAGTCAGTAGACACTCCAATGGTTGGTCCAGTAGTAATTAATAATTGGAATACTGTGACTGGCTTTTAAACAAAATTTTTATATACCAAGACTTCAAGTGTTCCTTATACAACATGATTGTGGTTATCACTTATCTCCTATGTATTAAAGCATACCTGTGCTACCCCTGCAATCACTGTTCAGAGGGGAAGTTCCAGGCTTTGCAGCAGAAGAGTATAGGTGTGTCACTTGTGCCCTTTGTGGTGAGAGGAGTGTGGCAGCCACCTATTTCAGCACACCATCAAATAGTGATGTTTTTGCAGTGAGAAGGATTCCAGGTCTTAGCAGCTGCCTTGTTACAAGCTGAGTATCATCAAACATGGACTTTAATAAGTGGCGTCTGAAAGGTTTCCTGCTTCCCAAATGTCTTGTTCAAGTCCATTTCCCCTCAGACCACACCCTCAGCTGTGCTGTCTGTGGAGCAGCATGGTGAAACGAAACAGGGAATAAGTTAAAAATAGTCTTGTTTCTGCTTTGCTTGGGGTTTTAACTCAGATCAGTTCACTGATCTGTTCCTTTGGAGGTGTCAAGAAGTGAGGGAAGAACCACAATCCCAGGAAGTAGAAAGCCTCCAGGCAATGAAAGTACACCCTTTGTGACTGGTGAATCAGAAATCTGTTGCTGGTTTTCAAAACAGGATACCAGGGCTGGGGCAAATGTATAACATCTGTGCTGCCTCAGTCATAAAAGGCTTTAATGCTGCAAATCTTTTCCTTTTTACCCTCGTCACAAGCCTCATTTCTATTTTTGTTTCTATTTTTGTTTTACCAGGCTTGGTATTTAATTTCAGCTCAGAGAGGGAGCACTGGGCAGGGAGAAGGCATGAAGACCTGCTCTAGAAGCAAATTTAAACTGGGTTTTTAAGTAAAGTTTAATACTAGGAAGCTTAATAGTTTCCTTTTTTACTCCTTTATTTTCATGTGGTAACTGCCTCTTCCCACCCAACTGTCCTTCCACATCACACTGCTATGAATTAGAAGTATTTCAATTAAAATCTTCCTTTCTCATAGGATTAGATTATATTTGGGAGATGTGTCCCTTTTTGTAATGGCATTTCACAATGTCACCTGTGTCCAGTCACATATTGGAGGAGGAATTACAATGCAAACCTTCTGGTGAACTATTTGTCCTTTAGAGAAACTGCTCTGAGCAGGAAACATCTCCTCTGCTTTTCAATCCCAACTGATGAGCCAATTTGCTAAGCAGGCTTCTAAGGCAGGTAAAGGAGTGCATGAGGTGAAACACAGGCTCCAGGGGATTGTTCAACAAGCCAGCCTCGGGAGTTCATGCTTCATGCATCACTGTTCACACCTCTGCTACCAACAAATCTTTGGGTGAATCCCACAGAACAGATGGACAGCATATTTAAAACACTGTGTTCGAAGAAGTACTTAAGATTTTAAGGATGGGGTGTGTAATGAATCTATAGAAACAGTCATTTAATAATTAGCTGGGGAAGAAGGTTACAGAGCACTGTTGTGGCTTTACTTCATGCTTTACTTCATACTTCATGCATATATCCTAAAGATGGGCTTTAACCCCATCTTTAGGATATATGAGACTGATGTGCTGAGCTGCCTTTTTAATGGTCATGCAAAAATCAATCCAGGCGACTGAATATTAGAGAAGGCTATAGCTCACAGTATACACTAGAAAAATCATGCAAAATTGTGTCTGAAAAGCAACAGATCTTTATCCTTAACAGGAAGGAGGGCATCTGATAACTTTCTACTGCAGTATCTTTGAAGTGCACTCTAGCTTCTTAAACTCAATTCTTCATCTGATGGAGTTTTGCAACTGAATGTAGGACAGATTTAAAAAAATGCTGAGGCTGATGTTAAGTCTGCATTTTATAATGGTTTGCACTTCCTGTTAGTTGGATGTATGTTTAAATAGACATTTCAGGGCCTTAAAGTACCATTAATTGTAAATCCAAAACATTTTTGTGCAAGACTGATAAAGATTTGGTATAGGGTTCAGCTTAGGTTTGTGTGATCCATCCCATCAGGGCAGTAGGTGTAGCTGTAATACCTTGTGTTTGATTTCATGGAAGACCCAGTCACAGAACACAGAACTCCTGTTACATCCCAGCTATCACTGTCTCCCCTTGAACAGCAAATTTTTAGAGCATTGAAATATCTGCCAGAGTTCAAGAAGCATTTGGACAATGCCCTCAGATACAGGGTGTGCTTCCTGCAGCTGTCCTGTGCAGGACCAACTGTTGGATTTTGATGATTCTTATGGGTGCCTTCCAACTCAAGGTATTCTATGATCTCTAGTGTTACTGAATAGTTGCACTTCAACTGTCAGGCTGTAGCTTAGTGAAGCTGGATCTTCACCTCTTGCTGAAATGATGATGCTTTACTCTGACTTTTTAATTGGATATAATACATTTTCCTTCACAAATATTGTTGTAAAAGGTGAGTGGAGTTGCCCTGGTCCCAGGTTTCCTTACCCGGGACCTATTTTTTTGTAAATTAGGCTGGGAAACCATTCTTTTAATCCCTTGAGAGAAGCAAGCTTGACCTACACAAATGGTAGCAAGTGTTTCAGTTTGTGGAGGTTGTCACAGCCATTTATATACTGATTATGATTTCTTCATTTTCCCTACCCATTTAACTCCCCTGGACAGTTTTACCATACTGATTTATTCTTTGAAAAAAACAGAAAAAGAGAAGATGCCTTCTTCTTTCATTGTACCCTTTCTTACTAAAAATATATTGCTCTTCTAGAACTGTCTTGATTTTTCCTTTCATTAAAAGTGCACTGCCTTAAGTTTCCACCCATGACAGATCATTCTGGAAGTATGTTGTTATTCTGTTCCTATTTGCAGAAATGTTATGACTTGTGTAGTGGTATGGTTGCTTGGTTTTGTCAGTTGCACTGATGTGCAGACATAGATAAAACAGTGAATGGATGACATTCAAGAAAAAATGCAGTACAAGAAATTAATTTAGCTTGTCCTTGAGCTGAAAATTTCTAATGAACACAGAGCAAGTGATGTAATTGCTACATAATAGGCTAACTTGTTGGAAACCTGGTAATTTAATATGATTTTAATAGAAGTGCCCAGTGACAGGACCCAAGGGAACGGCCTGAAATTGTGTCAGGGGAGCTTTAGGCTGGATATTAGAGAAAGATTCTTGACCTGGAGGGTGATTGGGCACTGGAGCAAGTCTCCAGGGCAGTGGTCACAGCAGCAGCCTGACAGAGTCCAAAAAAGTGTTTGAACCCCACTCTCAGGCACATGGTGGGACTGTTGGGGATGGTTCTTTGCAGGGCCAGGAGTTTGACTTGATGGTCCTTGTGGGTCCCTTCCAGCTCAGTATATTTTGTGATTCTGTGAAAACAAGTTGAAATAATTGGAAGAATCCTTCATTTTTCAGTTGAGATAGTTGCAAGAAAATTGCAAGTTCCTTTATCTGTGCTGGCAACAGAGATTAGGGCAGCTTTCTACCCCTGGTAAATATCTCTGCCAAAAAGGAAGAAAAATTATAGATGCTTAGAAGTTTCTCAGGAGTTACAATGGAACTGTTTTGATCTAGTGGCATTTGGAAGGATGAGAGATAGTCCAGGTGATGAAAGAGGTAGACAGACCTCAGAACAGTCTAAACAGACTTAACCATACAACCCTGAGAAGAGATATTTGTGGGATGCTTGGTGAGAAGGAATTTGGTGACAACAATTGTCAATTTTTCTGATTCTCTGTATGTTCAAAAAAGCAGAATTCTGAGCTTTCTTTTTGATACAAAGAACAGTGCTGAAGACTAAGATCCTTCCTGAGTTTTCCTTTTAAAATCAAATAATCTGCATCAAATCCCACACTCGTATATCCCCCAAACCTTTTGCCAGAGCTGGGATGAAATTGATTCCTGCATGCAGCTTAGTTGCACAACTTGTGCAGGTAACACATCACTACAGAAAAATCAGTATTTGCATTAAATCATGGCTACAGTTTTACAGGCTAATTAGCATTTGTTTTATACCTTACAGTACAGCTGGCTTATGCCTTTTGCTGAATTTAGCAAATACATCCCTCTGGAGATGCTAAATTAGGATAAACTCTATAAATTGTGAAGGTTTTATTAGCCCATTTTTCTAGATTATAAGGGAACTAGGAATCTTCATCTATGTCATGGTTTAACTCTACCCAGCAGCCAAACCCTGCTTAGCTGCTTGCTCACTGTCTCCTGGTGGGATGGAGGAGAGAATTGGAAGTGTAAAAGTGAGAAAACGCGTGGGTTGAGATGAACAGAGCTTATTAGGGAAAGCAAAAGCCACACACACAAGCAAAGTAATAGAAGGAATTAATTCACTGCTTTCCGTCCTCAGGCAGGTGTCCTGCCATCTCCAGGAAAGCTGGGCCTCCTTTTGCACCCTCATGCTCCTCGCTGGTGGGGTGGGATGGGAGGCAGAAAAGGCCTTGGCTCTGGGTAAGTGCTGCTCAGAGATAAGGAAAACATCCCTGTGTAATCAGCACTGTTTCCTGTACAATTCCAAAACACAGCCCTAAACTGGCTGCTCTGAAACAAATTAACTCTGTCCCAGCTAAACCCAGCACAGTCCAGCTGGTCTATGACTGAGTGTAAAGTATATAAAGTATATAGTTTGGGGAGCAGCAGGGGAGGAATGTTTATCCAGTTACTTAAACATTTTTCCATGAGAGTTATAAGGCTAGAGTTATAAGACCAGAATTTGCCTACCATGACCTCTTACAGCATTCCCAAAACAGCCACAATCAATGAGGGAGGATTTGGGAAATGTAAATAATGGTTTTTAGCGTATCATTCCCAAGAGATAAACCCCAGGTAGCTCTGTGGCTAGAGAGGATTATATTTTCATCTGTACCCAAGCCCCTCTATGCTTAAAGGATGTCCCATTGCAAAAAACACTGAGGAAAAAGCTGTTGGGAGCCAAGCTGGCCTCAGCAAGAGGTCAGCTTAATGTGGAGAATGCAATGACCTCTTGCAAAATACAGAAGAAAACAAGGCCCTAAAATGTCTTGTAGATCACACCAGTAACGAAAATTGAATTGAATAATGTGAAATTAATGAGAGAAACTGGCAAAATTTCAGGTAAAATAGAGAAATTTTAATATCCTTAAAATTACTGTTAGCAGGTGGCCCAGTTTGAGCAAATTATACATCAAAAAACACTGTCATCAACTTCCAAAATTTTTGTGACAGAAATCTGGCAGGGCTGCCTCAGTGCTGTTGAAAACAGAAAAATTGACGCAGAGAAAATCACTCAGTGTAAGAACTACTAGAGTTTCTACACCAGAAAAACAAAAAGCAAACATACAGTAATGAAAACCTATTCTAAAAATAGTAAAGGTGAAGTTTCTTGTTATAGCTTGCTACAGCATGTGTTCCTTGAGGTCTTTAGGGATGACATATAGTGCCTAGGTAGCAATTCTAATACAAAATAATGATGTTAAAATCTTGGGCACGTTTGGACTGGTTCTGAGTCTAGTCCACCTGGTGAATGATTAAGTGAGGTGTTGCTGTGTGAATACACTGTTGGTTCATGGAGCTCTCCTTCCAGATACATAAGATGCCTTGAAACTCTCCAGAGTGTGATGCAAAAAGACACTAAGAAAATCTAACTATTGCTGGCAAATGCACATGCCCCATTAGTTGCCAAACATAGTCATAACACTGGCATGTCAGTGGAAACTCACTGAAATAGAGGGCCAATAGACACCTCTTCAGTAGCCCACCAGTAAAAGAAACACTCAATGTTTCAGCATAAAAGACAGAAACATTCAGTGTTTCAGCATCTGAAGAGCTGCTTCAGTTTCATACCAGCAGCTGTGAAAATGAAAATATGTAAAAACATGAGAGAACTACTGATAAAACTGGGAAAATAACAGCAAGAGCGAAGCAGCTTAACAGGAAGCAGCAGAAGAAAGAAGACTGAAGCAAGCTTCATAAAAGCAAAACAAGTGAAGATAAGCAGTTTCTAAAAATTGTCCTGAGCTCTGTACAGAGCAGCTAAGCAGGCCACTGGGAATGGCTGCGAGGTCCATTGTCTGCTTGCCACTTTCTCCTGGTCTGACACAGAAGAGTTCTGCAGATGGGGGGATGCACAGGGGTTGGTACAGGGGATGTACAGGGGTTGGTACAGGGGTTGGTACCACACAGGGATGTTGCTACACTGCTCTGGGAATCAAAGTCCAGGGACAACACAGACACTTTCCCATGACTCTGAACCCAAGTGAATGACAGGAACCCATCAGGTTCAAATGGATTCCTACATATAACTCACCCAGATGTGTCTAGACCACCCTCCAGCAGCACTGGGGAGCACAGTGCTGTAAGGAGCCCAGAAATACAACACTGAAGTGTTTCTTCAGAGACATGGCATGCATGATTCCATGATCCCTTCCACTTATGGTCTGCCTCCATATGGACTAAGGTAGTGAGCTCTGTGTGGCAGTTGAGGTGCTGGTAAGCCTTACTAGCTTGGGCATGGGCCATACTCAGAGCATGGCACCTGCCAGTGCTAACTCTTCCAGAATCAGAAGTGTGAAACATCTCACCCTAACTGCAGTATTGTTTCTGCCCTGCTAGCCATGAAGAGGGTGACTGTAGTGAGCAGGTGGATTCCTGTGGATTATCTTAATTATTATGAATGATGAATGCCCTGATCTGTTGAAAATATTACTCAGTGGAAAAAAAAATTGTACTTCAAGAAAAGAAATCAAGATATATTGCTAGATGCATTCCAAAACACCTGATTTCATGGTATTACAGGAACAGCAAGAAAAAAAATAGTTTCACTTATCTATATAGGCAATGAGCAATGAATGTCTAAGCAACAAATCACTTTCATAAATTAAGAATGTCTCTCTCAGAAATATATGCTTTCAGTGCAGACTTCATACCTTTTTAGTGAGGGGACAGAAAACCACTAGGGTATCTATTGAGAAAGACTCATTTATTCCAAAGTCAATGATCCTAGCAAATCCTCAGAGAAGATTCTTCTTACAATATTAAGAATTCTAACTAGGACAAGCCCACATCAGCATCAAGCACAGCAAGACAAGTGAAAGACAGATTTAGGACATCATCAATATGACTTCCATAACAAGTGATAATATGGATGCCATCTGGAAAACACAGAAACGGAGTTGGATATGGATGAGCTTCTGTCAAGTTGTTTTCTATTTTTTCTGCTATTTTTTGTGCAAGTTCCTAGCTGTGATTATTTTTATATAATAAAAATCCTCATACTCTTAGTATGCTTATGGGTGGAGCAGTTCTGAGACTTAAGGACTTTTGGGGAGCAAATGCTTACTTCTGCAAGGTTCAGAGAAAGATTTTAATCTGTCTGGAATTGCCATAATTTGCTGTGATGTGTCCTAACAATTTTGAAACACCTTTTTCGCTGCCACAAATAGAGAAAAGCTGTAAAAGGGTTGCAGGTTCCTGAGTATATTGTAGGTTGTTCTTATGATCAGGTATACTTTAGCAACTGTTACTCCTGTAGGTCTCACAGGGACTTAACTTGTCTGAAGACAAGCCATTCCTGCCTTGCCTGGTTATATATACATGGATTCCTTTCTGAGGCTGGCACACCTGAGTAATTTAATTGGACTTAGTTGTTCTTTATAACACTAAGATGGAACTCTAATCCTTTAAAGGAAGAACACCACATTTTATCACTTTCAAATTCACAAGCCCTTAGAACTTGTCATCTTTCTGTTAGCAAAAAAGGGACCCTGCAAGCTCTAGTGGTAGTAATCCCCAATTTACGGTAATTACTCACTGTCTAAAGCTAGTTACGAGCTATGTTTCTTGTTCTCATTGAAACAGCCATAAAATAAGTAGCTGTTGAGGCCTGCAATATAGAAAATTTATGTCCTTCGATTCTCGTAAATTCAGGTCCTGTTTAGCCTCTTTATCAAAAGGGAGACATTTGCACAAGGTAATTGACCTATCTATTGGTAAGCTGATACCAACAGAGGGCAGGCCAGGTGGCCAGCCTGGACTCTGCAAAGCACAGTGGTAGATCACAGGCTAATGCTATCTGAGACAGTGTTTCACAAATTGGGCAGTCATAAATTAGGGCTGTGTTTAGAACTGAAGTGTCATGACCGTGGGATACAGGATGTCTCCAGAAGAGTGTTTATATTCGGTTGAATCACCAGTGCGCCAAAGAAATTCATTGGAAAAGCTTTGCTGTAAACAGCAGGTTGTACCTCAGGGGATAATGCCAGAGCACACAGCTTGTCAAGGGAATCAGCTCCTGACTCCAGCCAGCTGCAGACATGTCCTGGCAGCTCCTGGCTCAACAAAACTAGGAGAGGACCTTGGGAATCTCCTTAAACACAGATAGCCAGTAAAGTTTGTGGTTGCTCTGTTTGTTTGTTGTCTGTACCTACTTTCTAGTTTCCTAATTTATTTTGCTTTTCATCCGGTCATCTGGCAGCTGTCACCTGGCTTGGTAAATACTTTTAGCAGAAGCTGGCAATAGTTCAGGTGGCTTGACTTCAAAGGAGAGCAATATAACAAATATCCACTAGATTGCACCTAGGCATTAAGCCACACATGCTTAAATTAGATTCTCCTGCTACCTTCTGGAAGGAAGTTGTGCAAGAAGAAGCTATGAAAGAAGTGGTGCCCTCCAAGCAAGTCAAACTAGGCAAGAAGCCAGCTTAATCCTGGCTAGATAAAACATGATATGTCAATGCAAAAAAAAAAAAAAAAAAGAGGGAACTAAATGGAAATAGAAAAACTATGACAAAGAGAGCAAGAAAACAAGAAAATCAGTCAACAGTGCAATGAAGTTGTCGACCAAGAAGCAGATGGCAATAAATTGGGGCTTCTCAGCTTCTAAGAATCCTAGAACTAAGGTAAGGAAGCTCAGCACTGTGAAATATGATGATCTGATACCTGAGGGCAGGCAGATATTCAGGTACTGGGAAGAAGTTCTTATCACACAAGCTCAAGCTGGTCATTTAAACAAATGCAGAAATTGAATTATTGCATACAAAACACTATGGAGTTGATACTACAACAACAGAACAGGGTGGAAAAAGCACCCTGAGGAGAGGCTGAGGAGCACCTTGCTTAGCTGAAAGTGGGTTTCCAGCATAAATCAGCTCTAGTCCAGCTCACACTGCACAGGCTGGAACATGCACCTCTCATATTTTGAATATGATCTGTATGTAGGTGGGAGTCAGAAAGAGCCTGGGGGCAGGAAGAGGATGTTGCTTCCTTCAGTATAAGGGTATGAACCTCACAGGACACTTTTAGTTTCAAATACTGGAAACTTCCTCCCATGAGCAGGAAATACGCTCTCTCTTTGGCAAAGAGAAACCAGATTCTCAGAGAAGGCTGCCAGAAAGCAATTACTTGCACAAGCTACATCTGGGATGGGGATATTGCTCAGTGTATTAGCAAATTAAGCTATTTCAAGGTAATACAAATAGAAACAGATTGCTCTTATTTAAAGGGTGGTGAAAAAGGAAGAAGCACTGGACTCTGTCTTTCATGAGTCAGAAAAAAATGACTTGGCTGAAAGAGGCAAGTAAATTACTAAAGGTATGCCTGAGTGTAAGTAGGAGTGGACATAGCTAAAGTGTGATCCTACCCCATTTCCACTTTGCCCACCAAGAGATTTCTTGGACTGTATTTGTCCTCTCTGACATATATAGGCAATACACAGAAGCCTTTTTGATTTCTCTAAGGACTCCTAGTGAAAAAGCACCAGATCTGAAGATGCATGACCAAAGTCTGCCATCATCACTTAGCTGGAATTTCAAAACATTTATAAAATGTGAACTAGTTCAGACAGGGCAATGCAGATTCAATCTTGTCTTCATGGGTGAAATTTTCTAGCTCAGCAGTAAGCTGAACACAAAGGGTTCATAAAGCCATGTCAGGAGACTTTAAAAGGTAAATACAAAGATGAGAGAGGATAAATCTGCTCCAATTCTACATTCCCAGTGCAGACTTCTGCTTTGGCATTGGTCTCTCTCTGCAGTCATCTGAGAGCAACAGATGTTTCTGGGCATGACTCATCCCATTCAAACCTGCAAACAAAGTGCACCTTGAGATTGCCACTCTCTCCAGTGACTGAGGAGGGTAGACAGGGTCATCAGCTCAGCCTCAAATGTTTCCTACAGAGATGCACAAAAACAAGTTAGAAGATTGAGTGTTGGACCAGAAGACTTACAGAGGTCCATTCCAGCCTCAAAAAGTCTGTGAAGTTCAGGCCAACTGCCAACAATTAAAATTGGAGCAGCCAAAATTAGAGCTGCCCCTCAGGTCACCCAAACTAGCTATAAGTCCAATCTTTTACAACATTTTAAATGAAAGCAGGGTGGGCATGAGGGGTCAGTGATATTACCCCATAATTTAATCTGGGTGAAAAAATGCAAACTTTGACAAGAGAGTATGTGCAGAGGCTCATTAAGTGATTGTCAGATAAGCAAAAGAAGACTTACTGCTATCTTGTTACTGACAGCCTTCATTTTGTTAAGATATGAATCTGTGTACCATTAGCCATTTTTAAGAAGAGATCAGCTGAAACTGTGACTCCTGAGAACAGAACATACAATTTTTTTCATACTCTGAGACTTAACCAGCTACTAAATAATGGTTTTTATCCCTTGTGGACAGAGAAACAGGTGCTGAACTGATGTCCAAGCCACTGAGGAATATAAAGTGCCTCAGGCTGGAGGGAATGAACATGCAGCTGCCATAGGAAAAGGAAACAACAAAAATGGTATGTTTCTGAGGAGACTATGATGGCCAAAGAAACAACTAACTAGGAAAAGATCACGTTATTTGCCTGAAAGCCTCATTCTGCCACTAGTTTCTGGAAATAGATCAACTCAGAGGAGTAAGCATAATCATCTCCAAGCCATTTATGAGCCTGAGATTAAAGTGGGCTGGTGGGGTGTGAAGAAATATGGAGGTGTGAGGAAAAGAAAATGCTCCTCTGTAACTGCTGTCAGATACAGCATCCAACTGCCCATAGGCTGATTGCATTACAGAGGAAATGTAATACATTTTGTAATCATCACAGAATTTAGTTTTCAGTATTCTTTAAATTTGTGTTTTAATGCAGTCTTGGCCCTCCAGGAGCATCGTGACCTGTGATGGCCATAATTCCCACCCCCCAAAAAAAACCCTTAAAAATTCCCCCATACTTTTAATGAATTTGGGAAAGAAACACCAAACAACCAAACAAAAAAGCCAAAAAAACTACAACCAAAACAAAAAAATCAAAAACCCAAAAAACCAACCCCTCTCCAAAAAAAAACACCCACAAAAAATAACCCCCCAAAAACCCTCAAAAATAAACTAAAAAACAAAAAAACAACAACCCACCCAAAAACAACAACAAAAAACCTGAAAACCAAAACAGCTAGGAGATGTAGCCTTTTTCACTTGCCCAAAACACTGCTGTGTTAAAAGGTAGCTTGGACAGGTGGACTTCCATGGCAGCTGTATTAGACAAATGCCTGCTCAGAAGAAAAGGTTTATATTACTTTGTGTGCCCTTTCTCTTTTCAGCTCTTTCAGTCTTGAGGATTTTATGGGTAAATCCAAGGAAAATACTTGGGTGTACAGTGACAATATCAAAAATGTACATTTACTAGACAAATAAATTTTGTTAAGCAAGCCAGGATCATGATAAAGAGAAAATTAAGAAGAGAAGGAGAAGAAAGAAAAACAAAATGTCAGAATTTTTGGTGACTGTTGAAACTATTCCTTTTCTGACTCCAAAACACAGTCAGATAGAGAGAGCAAAAGGAATGCATTAGGTTGGCATTGGCAATTTTATATTCACTCTCTTTATTACTTTGCTGATACAGTTAGTTCATGAGGGATCTGATTCCTCACTTCGCTATCCAATTTGAAATTAGGTAATCATGAAAGGTAATACCTGTATCTTTTACTGTGCTAAATGAAGCAAACTGGCTTATGTGGCAAGGAAGTAGATTATCTACCAGGCATATTTAATATTTTATTATAATGCTGCTTAGTTTTTTAGTTCCTTACAGAAGTGTTTCCCCCATGTTCCTAGCCAAAGGAACGTGCCATGCTCACAACTGCCCACAATCACTGTCCTGAAGGAGCAGACAGGCTTTGCTGCTGCTCAGCACCTCCAAGTCCCATGGATGAGATGAGCTAAGGAACAGCAGCAGATGTCACAGCATGATTGATGCAAACTAGGAATAAATCTTAAAAACCATGGACTCCTGTGCACTACATCAGCAAGGACGTGGTGTGGACACCAATCAGTTTGAAATCACTTTGTCCCAGATCTTGCAATGCCTCCAGTCTATCTGACTCTACCCTGAACAAGTGCAGCATCTCCAGGCCTGGCCAGTGAATTTTCTGGTATTTGATGCATTCAACTCTAAAGTTGCTCACATAAATAGACAAGGGAAAAAAATAATCAAGTAATGCTTTTCTAGTAAAAACATCACAGGAGGAGCCCACAGCCCTCCAGAAACTAGAAAAGCACAATTTTTTAAATTCATAGATACTGCTTTTCAGCACACTTTAATAGTCTCCATTATTTCGGTGTTTTTTAATCTCATCCCAAGGCATATTTACATGTTTGATTGTTTCTTTCCCTCTCAGATTTGCTGTGATGTCATAAGCAGTTACAAACACTAGGCCAAAAAAGCATTACAAATGCTAGACCACATTTATGGATTCTCAGCATCTCAACCCTTTGCACTTTCTGAAACTGGGGACTTTGCCCTTCCCATCAGGAATTCTGTGGACTCTCTCCTGGCTGGCAGAGCTTCCATTTTCAGTGGCCTAGTTCAGATTTACTATCTATGTCCTCACCTCCAAACATGACTCTCTCTTTTAATGTTTATTCTCTGCTTTCTCTGCTGGCTGCAGCTGCTTTAAGCAAATGAAAAATTAAAAAAAAAAAACAAGGGTGGAAGGTACTGCTTTAAAAGGGGTGCCCCCAGATCTGCCCCTCAAGTGAATCCTGCAAAGGTTAACCTGCATGATTGTTGGAAGTGCAGCTGCTGTTGCAGGAGCCTGGAAAGACCAGCCCTGTGACCCATTTTAAACACAATCCCTGATTCATGGCAGAAATCTCATTACAGACATGCATTTTTTAAAGAACTGCTGAGTAGTAGGTAACAACATATCTTCAAATTAAATCCAGTTCAATAAATAGCACAAAATTAAATCATTCAAGCTCTGGTCTGCCTTGAGCTATACTTAAGCCCTGTGCATGATTAACAGATTAGAATGTGAAAAAAAGCAGCTTAATATGTCCACTGCAGAATGCTTTTATTCCCCTGTGCTACAAATTGTTTTATCTCTAGATACTACACCAGCCTGCTCTGCCTGTAGGCCTGAGCAGATGGTGTGGCTAGAGGAGCACTGAATTTCCAATTTACTCTGAAACCTGGATATTTGTGTTGTGTTCTTTTAATGATAATAGTGTTTTCAATTCTTGCAAAGAGCTATGTATTGTCTGTATTACACTCATTACAGTAGTATTCCCAGTCAGGATCAACACAAACAAATGCTGAGAGGCTCAAATTGGTCCCAAGCCATGCAGTAATTCAGTATAAAAGAAAAGGCAATGGCATCCACATAGCCTAAATCCTACCTTCATGCCTTATCTGTAACAACACACTATCTGCTATGGGGCTGTCACTGACCATTCTTTAAATCTGCACTTTCTACTAGGACATTCAAATCCTAAGTATTCCTTGCAATGAACTTTAATTAATTAACAAAGCCAGCATTCCAAGCTTTTATTCTCTTAAATGGAGCCTACTTTAATTTTTTTATAAGACGGTATAGCTGCATGACTACACCACTGCACTTAAAATAAAACTAAAGTAGATTAATATAAGCTCAATACAATAGAATATAATTTAAATTCTTCTGGCATGGCAGGACCATGTTTCACTTTCAGCAGAAACAGAGAAGTGAGAGGGCTCAACCCTGTGCAGGATGAAACCATTTGCAATATTACATAGCACTGAGGACAAAGAGGATCAGGCAAACATTGAGACCATGCTCAGGTCTCAATTAGAAATATTAGTGATATTCCAGACTCAGGTGCCTGCAATATCACTGCAAAGCCTTTGGCACTTAACCAGAAAATCGTTGTCATCATTTGCATTTCATAGCTGAAACTCACTTAAATATAGGGACATATCAGAATAGCAATGAGAGGCACTGGCATATTCATGTATTTTTAAATATGAAAAAGACCACCCTGCTGTAGCAGGCGACATTTTGCAGTCTGCTCTGATACCCTCCTTCAATCATGCCAGCAACTTCCAGCAGATGTTTTCTGCCAAAGTGCCTGAACAAATTAGAATCCTGCTGGCACAGGGGATTTTTCAAATTGAGCAGTAGGATTTTAATTTAGTCATTATCTTAAACATAACACCCTTAAAACCCTCTGTGGACTTACAAGCTTCATGGCCAAGTCAGACTTGCCTCAGGTACAAAATCCCAATAACAATCAGCCTGCACCAGCTGTAAAAGCAGTGAGCTCGTAAGTACCATTGCAGGGTGGTGGTATGTCACCTGCAGCTGCTGAGGCACAGGCTCATGTCAGAAGAAAGATGTCCTAGGAGTAGGTGTATCTGTGATATTGTTTCTTTTTGGTAAGGTTTCGTGTCATTTTCCTCTACCAAGATTTCAGAAATTAGTCAGGTGATAAATGACCCAGTTTGGAACAGGAAGGTTACCCCAATTTGCTATGCTACTGTGAGCATGTGTAGTCTTCTGATTTTAAGTACAGCTAAAGAAAAGAAGAGTTGATTAAATAAATCATTAGTTCTTTGTTGTAAGTTTTCAATGAATTGATGTCTGAGCATCCAGCTTTGTTGTGTTAGAGTTTTTTCATAACAGCAATTTCTGTAATGACTTTTACTAAAACAAAGGCAATGTGGTTTTCAGACCATTCAGTGTGATAAGGCTGTGCTGAGAAATTAAGGACTTGCTTGTATATGTCATAATACTTTTCTGAAGAAATAAACCAGAACAGCAGTCTATAATGTTGAAAATTGTGAGCACTTTTCCAGTTGCTTGCATAAAAATGACTGCATTTTTAGTGCTCTGCTTCAAAGTCAAGTGGCCACGATCCTGTTACCTGATTGATCTGTAAATCTTGCAGTTTTGATTGTGCAAAACCCCAAAAAAATAATCAAGTGTGTCTGAGGCATCTAATATTTGAGGAGAGACTGACTTTCCAGACTCCTCAAAACAGAAAATCACAGGAAAGTGTGCCAATGTCAACAGCTAAGCCTCCCAGATGCTCTCCAGTTCACCTTGAAGCAGCAAGAAAACATCATTTTATGTGATGAGCTCATTGTCTGCAGTGCCAGACTTTGCCCTTCCAGAATCCCAGGTGCTGGGGAAAGAGTCAGTGAGCCCAGCTACTCTCACCTTTTATTTTCAGTCATTATTATCATTGCCAAAGGGACATCCATAGCCATGTTCTTTCTCTTTTTTTGTTGCAACAAGGGCACTGACAGCTTTGCACATGCCAGGTGTAAGAGGCCCATGTCTATACACAGCCCAGCCAACATCAGCAGCCAAAAAGACACAGCCAAAAAGATTAGTTCCAAAGTCTCAGCATCTTTCAAGCATGTCAGATTTGCAGTGAATATGCTGATCAGCAGGGCTCCTGCAATTGGTCTAAGAATGTCCAACTAACCATGTTAAGTTTGTCCAGGATGGCTGGAAAGGCAGCAGGGTTGGCCAACAGAAGTTCAAGGACTGCAGAAGCTCAGAGTGTATCAGCAGCACTCCAACCAGAGCTGCAGGGAGGTCCCCAGCTGCACAGTGATTTCTAGAGTTTGTGGTGTGACTGGGGGAGGAAAAAAAAAAAAAAAAAAGCTGTCAGTAAGGCAGGAGAGTGTAGGTGAGAAAATTTTCCCCAGATTTAACAAGATCCTAAATATTTTCATCAAGAAAATCTGCGAACAGTTCTTTGCATCTAAAATAGCCTGGAGATTTGAGAGTGTTGTGTGCTCTTGTTTAATTAATGTTTGTTACAAGACCTACTGAAACTATTTTTCTCATGTTCATATTATAAAGTCTCTGTGATAGTAATGTGAGACCAACAGGAATAATCCTATCTGTGTAAAAGCTAAAGGGAGATCTGTAACTGATTGAATTTTATTGTGTTTCAACTACAAAATACATCTTTTATATCAGAGACACATAATAAATTACATTTCTGTCAGTAGGTAACACAGATGAGTACACCACTCTATCAAAATGAAACTTTAGCCATTTCCTGTTATTAAGATTATGATTCTTGTAGCCACATCCAGACTTTGGATCCAGAAGCACATCCTTCCAAAGATGTTCCTTCTGGACTGATGCAGGCTGACACAGAAAGGGAAAAGAGCAGACAGAGTTAATAAAAGCAGGAGAACTGTGAGGTGTAGACAGGAAATACCCTTTCTGGTTTTAAGTAATTTGGTTTAGTTTGTTATAAAACTTATATTGTTCAAAGAGACACGAAGAAAATGAGTCCTTTTTGATTCCCGGACTTCAAAATTATGCATCTTAAAATTATAACAGAAAGATACCAGTTCAGTTTGTTTGGAAATTACTTGGGATTGAAATATTAGCCAGGTGCACTTTCATTTTGATTGTTTTTTTATTTCCCAAACTGAAAAAGATAAACATATTTTTAATTTTACAATTCTTTTCTGCTTTTCATTTCCTATAAATGCTGTTCAAGGTGTTTTGGATTACAGTGAAAACCTATGTATTTTTGCAGCTGTGAAGATGCTTACTTACCTACTGACTGCTGAGGGTACTGATGACTGACAAATCTCTATCCTTTGAAAATTTGAGATTTGTCACTATAATTACTAAGCACATCAAGTTATTTTCAATTTCTTGACAGTCTTCCCATTCAATGGCAGCAGAAATTGAGACAGCATTCAGCAAAACCACAACTTTGGTCTTGACACCAGTTTTACTTTCATCAGGAGACATTTGGAAGCATCACTAATTAAGTCAGAAAAGACATTAAATTTTTACTAGAGCATGTTGTTGGACAGAAGGAATTGTCATTGAGAGAGTAAAATTCCATCCTACAACATGCCTGCTGGAACTCAGATCACAGGAAGCTCTTATTTGGGCCATGGAGGGAAGGAAAACAGGTCTCTTAACACAAACAGAGATAATTTTAATTACTTTAATTGTTTTTGCAGGAGCCCTTTAAAGAGAAACTCAATTTTTTAGGACTCCCACAGGATAAAGGTAAGTTAACAAAGTAAATAGACACAGAGCATCTTAGATCCCAGACAAAACATTTAAGCAAACAGATCTATTTGGCTTGCTTGCAGAATAACTGTCAGTATTCCCCAGAGGAAGAGGGATGGCACTGAGAAATCCCTAGGGCTCATCTGAACCCTTCAAGTCAGTAAAGCCAAATGACTGTGAAAAGTGATGATTTAGACTTCCCTACAAAACCCTTTTGATGGTACAGTGAAGGTGTAGTGCATCAAAGCCCAAGATAGTCTTAAATAAAGGCAGTTCATACTGAAAAGAAAAAAAAAAAACCCTAGTTTTATAGGAGCAAGAAACAAAATGGATGAAGAATGAAGGAACTGACATTGAGGAGTTTCTCTAAGTACCAGGCATGGCTAAATTGACTGATATCCTCAGTAACTATCAGTAAGTCACTGATGCCAGGGTCCAGAAGAGCTGGATGAGGGCCAGGTACTCCTGACCAAGTCTGTGTTTTTAGGAGGTGTGCCTCAGGAGATGACTTAAACCAGAGCCTCAGGGAAGGTCCTCAGTGCTCTGCAGATGAAAGTCTGCTATGGCTGAGTCACTCAAGAGACAAGGTCATGCCACTGCTAAGAAATGCCTCTATTTCAAGTCATTCCATAGACCCTGACTTTGCGTGAAAACTGTTTGGAAGCTTATCACCAAGACCACATAGATAAAACCCCAAAATAACTAAAATGTAAGGCAACTGTTTAGATCCCTACTTTGACTAAGTCTGGAAGCAGGCATGACTCTTCATGGTGAAGTTATTTTACTCAGTCCCCATACTCAAGAGGACATCCCACCCCCTTTGCAAAACAGCTGTGTGTGCATCAAGACAGAAGACAGACCCTGCCATGTTTGTGTTACGTTTGCAAGGGGATATACAGACAATAACTCACTAGTATGTGCTTTAGCAACTCTGAGTGAGTACAAGTGGGAAAGCCTGGTCCCTTTCAGCAGCAGCTCAGCTCAGATGAAGGTGGGTGTCAGCAAAGTGACTCTCAGCAGAAATGAAAGCCAAAGGTGCAGAAAAGTGTCAGTTACAAAATGCTGAGCCCCTGTCCCTGCTATATCCTATGGGGTTCCCCCACCCTCCCTTAGTCAAGGATCCCATTTCAACCCCATTTCTGACCTTACCCATCAGTCAGGTAAGGTCCCCATTAGAGTTACCTTGCTTGAGATAACTTACCTTCCTCAGAACTCAGATGGAGGCAGCTGTGACAACAATTTCAAATAATTAAAATATTAGAAAATTTAGTAAAACTTTCTTCCTGCTTTGCCAGTAGTCTTGCAGTGTTTTCAGGGGTATTTCCCAGTGGTAGGTTGGAGGAGAAATCACTAATAAAAATCTCCACCCAGTAAAACCACAAAGTATGACTATTCTCAAAACAAGATGTAAAGTAGGAGCATTTCGCCACAGTACCAAAAAAACATGAACAGTCCTCTGTAGCTCCTGCCTGGGCAGCTGCTTCAGCTTCAAATGCATCAATACTTTTCCTTGGAGGCTGAGTGACAGGACCATCCAGCGAGAGGATAAACATAAAAAAACCCTATAGGTAAGAAGACAGTGAAGGAAGAACAAAGGAAAAATCAACCACCACCACCAAGAAATACAGCAAAAGAAACTAGAATAACTTTTCCTTTAAGCAGAGCAGAGGTGTAGGGAGTTCAAATACATGCTCCAGCCTTGGCCATTCCTCATGGCCAGGAAGCTGGAGCAGCCTGGTTTGACACCAGCAATGCCTACATGCTCTTCTGCATACAGCAAAGTCCAGCATCTAATAAATAATGTGTGAAACCTCCTGGACAGAGGGTCGGGTTTTCCCAGAACATTTCCACAGTCAGCCCAATTCTTATGAGAACCTGAGGAGTATTGTGCTGAGATCAGCTTGAAGTTTTCAGGATGTATTTGAATATTTTTTCTTTGAGCTGCATGGTTGAAATAAATTTTTGCAGCAGCTCAGCAATTGCATGTAACTTTTTTTGTTGTTGTTCAGCTCAAACAACAGTTATCTCTCCTTAGAAAATCAACCTCTATATCCTGTAATGACCTTTCACTCTGGTGTTTTTTTTCCTATTAACCCACTTGTTTCATGAGCTAGGCTTGTGTGTTTTCTCTTCTTTTTTCTACTAGTATAATTAGAGTGAAGCTACTGAAGAGCAGATGATTTCTGTGCTAAAGCTTTAGTAAATTTCGTGAGGCAATTTTCACAGTCATATAAAACCTAAAACTGCATTAAATTGTCTATGTAGCTAAAGTAACAAAGCCTGACGATCAACATTTGCATACCAAAAACTGCCCAGAGAAAACATCTCTTTATAGAAAGCAGTGTACAAGTTCTTTGTTTACAGAAGTTTACAGTAAAACCAAAATGGTTTTCATCCACTGTTTACAGCATACAGACATAGGGACGTCTCACTAAATAAATTATGTGCTGCAGGTGCCTAGTTGTGCTATGATTGCTTTGGACAAATTTTGTAAAGCTTGTAGTGAGGGCCCAAAGCAAGAGACTAACACCAATTTTCAAATCTGCTGCACTCATTAGACAGCTGGAAAAATAAATTGTGGACTGCTGACTACCATTCCACTTGAACACCCCCAATTAACAGCATAACAAGCCCAGAGAAGCCTTCCTCATTAATAACCAGTAATGACAGGCAGGGAGTTAAACTGGTTCCCAGAGGTTCCAGGAACCCAGGAATTTCTCAGAATCAATATCTTTTTGCCTACTAACATTTTCCTCATGAAAGTTAAATAATCTGGCACAAGCATATACAAGATTAAGTTTCAAGTGAATTATTCATTCTGGCATTTGTCTTTCTTCCATATAGTCACAGTAATATCTCTTGGGAATAATTTGCAGAAATTATTCTGAAATTCTGAATTTGCAAAATTATATTTAGAAAACTTGGTGGGACATATTTATAAAGTAGGTGCAGTGATTGAGCACTCAGCATTTTCATTTGCATATGTCAGTACAGATTTGCACATATGACTGAAGTGAATAAAAAGGCAGATAGATGCTCAGTCCAAAAACTATATTCTGTGCATGAAAGTGTTGTCTTAGGAAGTGCAGGAGAATTGCAAGTATTTTGTTACAATAGCTATCAGAGCGGTTACTTTGGGGGGAAAAATCTCCCTTTAAAAATAGGTCTTAAATTTTCTAGTTCTTTTCTTCGCTTGAGTGAACTGTGAAAGAATCAGTTCCCTAATTATGCCAACACAATGGCTTAACTTGTTGAGTGTCGAAAGCTTGCTGTTAATCAGCATCTCCAATTCACTAATAGTAAGCCTGTGACAATGAGAGAAAACAGAGAAAGAGTCACAGTTTTTGCCATTAAAAACTATTATTTCCCACACATTTTAGTATAGAGGTTGTTCTAGTACTCAAAGCTGTGAAACCCCAAACACATTACCCACAGGAATAATTTTACTGTGGCAGCTACTGCTAATGGCCAGGCAGTGTGATGGAGGTGCTGGCTACTGGTGTGGTGTAAGTGTTTCTGGGCTGTGAGAGAAGTGCCTTTCTGCTAATGGGACAACAGAGCCCACTCTGCAGGGGAGAGGTTTAAAGTATTCAGATTACAGTCATCCTTGGCAGAATTTAGGAAAACTCAAGTTACATTAGCATCGAGTTGGATTACAGAATAGATGGTTTTTTCTTTCATTGTTGCTGATTTGTCTGAATTTACACTCTTATAAATACTAACAGACTTGCTTCTGAGTTTCCTCTTGAACCTCAACAAATACATAAGCTTACTTTGCTCTGCCTTCCACCTCCTGCATTTTCTTGTTACATTTCCTAGTAGCATTTTCTATCATCTTCAATGATGGCATTAGCTTCTTTCTTAGAGGAAGTCAGAGGAACTCACAAGATCACTGATGATATAACCATGTTTTAAATTTAAAAACCCCAAACCTTCCTGCTTCCTTTTTTTTTTTTTTTTTTTTGTTTTTTGCCATTTCAATACTCAGATTTCACATTCTTGGAAAGCCACAGACAATCTCTACTTTGACATTTACAGTGTAGTATATTTGTTATATTTTAATTTTTAAATAAATCAAAAGCAGAAACAAAATGGCTGTGCTTCTCTTGGGCATAGAAGAGCTCTCCTAGGTAGGTAGACATCAGGCTGCTGCAGCTGGTTCAGTGATGCTGCACTGGGCTACCAAGCATCCCTTAGCCCAAACACAGGCTGCAGTGCTGAATTTGGCTTCATCTGAACCCCTTCTCAGCTCACTCCCTGTACCCAGCCCCAATGTCAGGAAGCAGAGAGCAGCAGCAGGCCTAACTTTACAACTTCACCAGTTCTTAGGAATAACTGGAGAAATTTGGGAGGCAGGAGCAATGCATCCTCTCCCTTCTCACTCCACACATGCTGTTGGTCCCCAAACTCAACTGCCCTCTTCCTTCAGTCTGAGGGGTACACTGGTGACTCATGTTCAACTTGATGAGGACCCCCATGTCCCTTTCCATGGTGCTGCTTTCCAGCATCCCATTCCCCAATCTGTCCATACATTCTGCCCCATTCCAGGTGCAGATCCAGGACTGTCTTGTTGAACTTCATAGTGTTGGTGATTGCCCAGCCCCCTGATTTGTTGGATGTCTCTCTGCAGGGCCTTCCAGCCTTGGAGGGAAGCAACAGCTCCTTCCAGTTTTGTATTGTCTGTAAATCTGCTTAGTGTCCCTTCCAGTCCTGCATGCAAGACCTTTATGAAGATGTGGAAGAGCACAAGACCTATGATAAAGCCCTGCAGAGCCCCACAAGTGACAGGTCACCAGTCTGATGTCTGTGTTCACTGTAATGCCTGACCTGTAAGCCAGTTCCTCACCCATGTGTTTATCCAGCTGTGTGCTGGACATTTTGTCCAGAAGGATACTGTGAGAAACAGTATTGAAAGCTTTACTGAAATCCAAATCCTTGATCACCTGGGTGGGTTACCTTGTCATAAAAAGAAATCATAAAAGGAAATCAGGTTTGATAAGCAGGACTTTCCTCTCACAAAGCTGTGCTAGCTGTGACCAGTAACTGTACACCTACTTCTCTCAAATCAGCCCACAGAGAAACTCAGAGTTTGGACTTGTGCCAGTGTAATGATCGGTACACAAGACCGAGGTGGTTTAGAATGCTACACTTTCCTGCATCATTTCCTTGTCTTCCTTGCAGATGCTCAACAGTCACATCAGGTGTACATGCAGAAAGCTACCTTCTAAACGTGGCTTTGTGTTTGAAGCCACTTCCACCCAACTGCTTACCAGCCCCAGATTAGAAGTCTACTCTGCTTTTCTCTTACTTTCCGCTTTCTTCAGATCCTCTAAATTTCCATTGAGTCTCTCAGAATTTCCGTGACATTTTTGACCTTTTTCAGGTCCTCAATCTCTGTTCCACTTTTGGGGAAAACTATACTGAAAAAAGTCCCTTCTGCACCAGCCATCTCACCTGGACCAGCTTGTCCTTCCCATTATTCTCAACATGCCCTTTCTAAAATGTGAGCTACTAGGTCTAGTCCCATATGCGAAACATGTGGTATTGCACATGTTGGAACATCTGATGACAAAGGAACTTCCAAAATAAGGACATTTGTCCTAGCTTGTTGGCTTCTGGAAGGTTTTTAAGCTGCTACTAACCGCGGACTTCCTCTTGGCTGAAGCCTGTGAGTGACAACATGTGCAAGCAGAGAGCTCATTAACAGTCAGGATGTTTGAGGGCGGTGCTCCGTGTGCAAAGCATGTTTAATTTTATCAGCAAATCAAGCTATTTTTACTCACAAAGTACTCTGTGAAAATGACAAGAGCATGGGAGAGCTGAAAGATTGCAAGATATAGAGGCAACTATTTCTATTTTGAAGCCTCTGCTGAGAAGATAAAAATTATTGAGGCTGAAATGCTGCATTCCAGCATTTACTGTCTCTCTTGACAGTAGAAGCACCGTGGGAGACAGAAGAGCAAAAATTAAGTTAGAAAGATAATACACAGGAAGCCAATGTTATGTTATATTAAAAACAGCCAGTACTTACAGTGACAAGCTTGGAAACTAGAAAGGAAATACCGCAATACTAAAGTATGCCGAACATGTTATGCCTATATTCTTTCCCTCACTCTTTACAAAATAATATTAAGCATAGAATTATCACCAAAAAATGGCAAGAGCTAGATGTCAAATGGGCAGACTGCTTCACAGATCAGTGAAGAAGAACCTGGCTGTCTCCCTTGGGTGCAGAATTCTCCTGATCTTAGAAGGAGATGCAGATCATTTGTATATTTAAATGGTGTCTTCATGGTTTATAGAAAAAGCCTAAATAGTGAAAAATCATCTCTCTTGTCTGTGCTGAAGAGACAATGCAGTATGGAACTGAAAATGGAGAAAAGAGAAAGCTGACCTCTTCCCACTCTATGCAGAGCAGCAGTCCACTCTGTAATGCTCAAATTAGGTACTTCTTGAGAAGCAGGCACTTTCTTCAGGAAGGCTGGAGCTCAACGGTTACAAGTCTAGCTCAGACACCTGCTGGGTGACAAAATAAATACTGGCTTTGCTGGAATCTCCCTGTTCCACAAACAGCTGTAAACCAAAACAACTGAAGTAAACACTTACAGCCTAATCCTCTTGCAGCAGAGGAACCCGTTGTGAAGGTGCAGAACAAAACATTTACTGTCATTCTTTTTTGATCTGATAATCTTTTAACAACTGTGGTTTTATCTTTACTAAATATGTAACTTGTGATAAAGCTATTTGCATCTTTCATTTTTTCTAGAACAATTGCCACAGAAGTTTGTAGCTCCACTCTCTGAAAAAAAATCAGCGTAAGATGTACATAGTTTTATTTCTATGGTTTTGCATTTTTCTGATGGGTTGTCTTACTCTGTGAGATGTTTGATTCTTTACAAGATAGCTTCACTCCAGTTAAGCAGGTTTAAGACTTTGATTTTAGTTCTTAGGCTTAAGTATGTGTCACAGAAACTCACACAAAATGAGTTTAAAGTAACATGTCCTGCAGCATGGCTCATTGGCCATCACTGGTGCTCATGCTACTGCCAATCCAGTATTTTGTCTTACAAAGGGGAAATCCCAGCATCTCAGAGTCATCCATTCTCATTGGCACTTCTCAGGATCCCATCTTGGTAAATCTATCTAAATTACTATTTTGCATGATGCCACACAAGTCAGCTACACTGAAGATTCTCAAAATACTAAGTATAAATGGTTTTTGGATGGGGAAGAGACTTTTTTTGCAAGACTGCAACCTGATTTTGGCAAGTGTGTTTTTATTCTGTTGTCCTCCTTTAGCTGTTTGAGAGTCTGGATGAAATCCTGGTATTATTGAGTCAGAGGTGAAACTTACACTGCTAATTGTGGGATACTGGTGTATCTTGGTGTTTAAAGACATAAGCAGTGAAATGTATGTCGTGGCAGAATTTCCTTTCCAATGCTATAATTTCGACATTCTGCTAAGGAGCTCACAAATCTTGTTTGGCACCATCTACTCACTCAGCACGCTATAAAGGGCAGGAAGCCCAGTCTTTAACACTTATTAACATGGGGTAAGTAAAGCATTAGCAGGCAGACAACTGGCTCACCAGCTGGACAGAAGAGAAGCATGCTTTTTCTCTCTCACCTTGATTTGTGATGCTTGTGCTTTGCCTGAGAAATTCAAAATTAGATTATTATTTAATAACTGGACATTCAAACTATGTCCAGCATCTTCAGGCTGTGTATCTGTATATCTGTATGGATGGAGCATTTTTAGAACCCATGAAACTAATGGGTTGTTTCTGTTCTCTGTTGCATGTGGTGTCATGTGTCTAAACACAGGTGCTTAAATACCACAAAGACTCTTCTGGGAGTCAAAGCATCATACACCAAGGGCAAGAATTGTGTTATCCTCTCTGAATTTCGCCCTGCACACCATACTTACATATTAGTAGTGTTTTACAGAGGATGCCACCTATTGCCTAATGATCAGGACTGTCTGCAGCTCCCACTACACCATCAGCAGGACAGGGACCTCACTCTCCTGACAGCTGGATGCTTGGACCAGGAACATGGGATCATGGTCTATCTCCTTAGGTGAGTATCTTTCAAGGTCAGGCAGGGGCTGGGCTGGAAATTCTGAGACTGTATCTTTTAATTTACACACCTGAAGTCACCATCTTATTGACTTTCCATTTCCCAGGAGATTACAAATAATCTTAGATTACAAAAAACTAGAAGTCTACATTGGAACTGGTAACTTTATGCTCCTACTGTAGTTAATAAAGAGGACTATCAGGAAGACATCCACAATAGGCTGAATGTCCCTCTGTGGAGTCTCATTTCTTCCTTCCAGCTGCAAAGGGTGACCTGCTCAGACAGCTATGGAACTCATAGGTGTAAAAACTGGAGCAATGAGTCATGATCGAGATGTCCGCATCCCATCAGCACACACACGTAGACAAAAGTGTGGCTGAGAAACCCCGCAGCTCTCTACAGCGCAGAACTGCAGCATTTCTGAAACTCACTGCAGATTTTAATAGCTGTCGTCTACCCTAAAAATACATTTGCACCTCTTCTCCTTACTGTAGCGTCTTGCTCGTTCTTTCTCCGGAGCTCTGGTGAATAGCAGGACCAGCCACTCCTCCTCGGGACACCCTCGGCCGCTCGGTTGTCCTGGCTAGCACACCTCCTTTTCGGTGCGCCCCTTCCCGGGCGGGGGTGAGTCCCGCCGTGCCGAGCCCGCCCCTCCGGCCCTGCCCGGGGGAGGGAGGGAAGGAGGGAGGGAGGCCGGGCGAGGGGCGGCCCGGAGCCGGGCGCAGCGGCACCGGGAGCAGCAGCAGCGGCGGCGGCAGCCCGCGCCCCGCCGGCGGCAGTGGCTCCTCAGGCGCAGCGGGGGCAGGTGCGGGCGCTTCCGCGTCGCGCTGCGAGGAGGAGCAGGACGCGAGGGAGGAGGCGGCCCAGAGCGCGGCCAGCGGCCCGGAGTGCCCGTGGGCGTGATCCCCGGCGGGGAGCACCGCCCGCCGCCCACATCCCCGCCGCCGCCGCTAACTTTGCTTCTCCGCAAAGAGCCGCCCTCCGGCACACAGAGGGTCGGCGGAGCTGGGGTCCGAGCCAGCCCCAGCGATGAAGGGCCGGCGACGGTGGCGAGGCGAACATCGCCGCTTCGCCGCGGTGCTGGTGCTGTACACGCTGCTGCTGCTCCTGTTGGTGCCCTACGCGCTGGACTACGGGGCCAGGCGCGGGCGAACGGACGAGGAGCCGCTGCTGCGGCGCTGCCCGAGCCTGGAGGAGGCGCTGAGTGAGTGGGGCTGGGAGCAGCGGCCGCCGCTGGACGAGGAAGAGGAGGAGGATGAGGCGGGCACGGCCGGGGCGGCGGGTAACGGCAGCGCGGGGACGGCGGGGAAGCGGCACATCTACCTGCACGCTACCTGGCGAACGGGCTCCTCTTTCCTCGGGGAGCTCTTCAACCAGCACCCCGACGTCTTCTACCTGTACGAGCCCATGTGGCACCTTTGGCAGGCGCTCTACCCGGGGGACGCGCTGAGCCTGCAGGGAGCCCTCCGCGACATGCTGCGCGCCCTCTTCCGATGCGACTTCTCCGTCCTGCGCCTCTACACCGCCCCGTCCGGCCCCCGCGACCCGCTGGCCCCCGCCCCGCCCGCCGCCGACAACCTCACTACGGCCAGCATCTTCGGCTGGCGGACCAACAAGGTGATCTGCTCGCCGCCGCTCTGCCCCGCCGCCCCGCGGCCCCGCGGGGAGATCGGCCTCGTCGACGGCGCCACCTGCGAGGAGACGTGTCCGCCGCGGGCGCTGCGGGAGCTGGAGGCCGAGTGCCGCAAGTACCCGGTGGTGGTCATCAAGGACGTGCGGCTGCTGGAGCTGGGCGCGCTGCTGCCGCTGCTGCGGGAGCCCGGCCTCAACCTGCGGGTGGTGCAGCTCTTCCGCGACCCCCGCGCCGTCCACAACTCCCGCCTGAAGGCGCGGCAGGCGCTGCTGCGGGAGAGCGTCCAGGTGCTGCGCAGCCGCCACCGCGCCGAGCCGCGGGGCCCGGCCCGCCACCAGCAGCAGCATCTCCTGCTGCCGCCCGGGCTGCTGGGCGGAGGGCGGCCGCCGCAGCCGCAGCACCGCGCCGAGTTCTTCCTCGGCGGCGCGCTGGAGGTGATCTGCCAGTCGTGGCTCCGCGATCTCCTGCTGGCCCGGCGCGCCCCGGACTGGCTCCGCCGCCGCTACACGCAGCTCCGCTACGAGGACCTGGTGCGGGAGCCCCGCGCCGAGCTGCGCCGCCTGCTGCGCTTCGCCGGGCTGTCCGTGCCGCCGGCCCTGGAGGACTTCGTGGTCAACATGACCCGCGGCGCCGCCTATTCCTCCGACCGGCCCTTCCTCATCTCCGCCCGCGACGCGCGGGAGGCCGTGCACGCCTGGCGGGAGCGCCTCAGCCGCCAGCAGGTGCGGCAGGTGGAGGCGGCGTGCGGGGAGGCCATGAGCATCCTCGCGTACCCCCTCAGCGCCGGCGATGCCCGGTAGCGCCCGAGCGGCACGCCCCGGACGGGCCCGAGGGCGGACGGACGGACGGACTGACGGGCGCCGTCGGGCAGAGCTGAGCGCGGGGGTCACCGCTGGCATGGCAGGCGGGGAGCTCCCTGAGGGCAGCCCCGGCTGAGGGACACCTGCCTCGCCTCGGGTACGGGCAGCGCTGCAGGGTGCGGGCCCCCGTGCCGCCGTGGCCTCATTGTGGCTGTTTCCCTTCTGGAGAGGGCGGGGGATGTTACATTTACGAGCAGGGTTTGGTAAGGGGTGTCCTCCGAGTACGGCATCACTCTTGGAGCCTTTTAGCTTGAAATTGTGATCGTGTACAAAGAACAGGTATGCTACAAACAAACTGCATGAAAATTTAAAAGTCCCCCAGGTGAAGACTCTCAGCAAGGAACTAGAGGGCCTGGAAGGTGCTCCTGTGGGAGCATTGCCCTTCTGGATCACACTGGCCTCTGTCCTGCTGCTACTGAAACAAGAGGCTTCTGTGAAGTCGCTGCAGGGGTCAGGGGGGCCTGGACGGCAGGAGGAGGGTGCCTGCTGCAGGGCAGGACTCAGCTCTCCTGCCCCAAACCTGCTCTGCAGGGATGGGCTCTGCCCCTGCTCAGTGCTGGTGCTGTAGGGGAGGGGAACCGTGGCCAGCTCTGCCCCTCGTTCTGAGCAGCAGGGTAAGCAGTGCAGGGAGGGTAAGCATTTGCCTGCTTATGTGTTTTGAGGATGTCTGTGGCAGAAATCTTTGCTTTTCTAAAGAAATCTGTAACTGTTTTGAATGTAGGATTTTTTAAAATATACATACATTGATATAGTTTGGTGATACTCATGTGAGACACAGGTGACTGACATGTTTCTTTGGAACACGTGTAGGGGTGAATGAAACTGGAAGGCAAATGCTTGACAAATATTTCCGTTTTGTTTTCTCTCTCAGATGAGAGAATCACTTTTCTTCCCTTGCTTCCGCGCTGACACATTGTGCCGTGCACAGGGTCCTCCTGATCACATCCTTCCAAACAATAACATCCTCTCAGCTGGCAACTCCTGGACAAAAACAAGTGTTTCCTAAGAGGCTAAGACCAATTAATCATGAAGTTCCCAAATAAAATCATACATTAAAAAAGCAAACAAACAAAAAAACCCTGAAGTTTTATTTTGGATTTTAAAATTACATGTTCCTGCAGATATCCTACAACTTCTGTGAGAAAAGGGTGTGTGTGTATCTGCAAGTAACTTTATTTAATAATTTCTTGATGTGGGGATAGAAGGTTCAGTTGTAATTTAGGGATGCAGTTTCATAATTTCATAGAGACTGCTTTTGAATCTGTTACAGTCTGGTAGTCTTTAAATGGCTCCATGAGAGTGTACAGGATTATAGGGATGTTTACATGCAGTCCTCAACTACAAACCCAGAATATGAGTTTCAAATTGAGGATAATCCAGGATCAGGAAGAAAGCAGTGTTTAGATAAAGTGCTGAAAAAAAAGGCAGTTCAAAGATGTTATGTTATCATGGAGGAGGTGTTTGAATTGCACTGTACATTTTTGTGCTCTGAGTGTTATGCTGTACAGCATGTCACTAAGTTAGGATGAACCTTCATTTATTTTGGCTCTTTTTCCCCTTGATCTTCCCATCTGAGAGTATGTTAGCATAAGAAGCAGGTTTCTTTCATTATCTGACAGGAAAATGTAGTCAAAATAATATTTTTGAACAAATATATCCGTTTCTCTGTAGCGTACTTCATTCAGTTTTGCAACCTTGGGCTTCTGCTTGAAGTAAGAATTACAGGGTCATGTTTTGTGCTGGAAAAACTTCTGTATTATCTAAGGGATGTTTCTGCATTCTCTCACTGTGCCTGTGACACCAGAATTTGTCTCTGAGTGTTCCAGTGGCATTTAATGATGGTATTTGTATAGCTAGTACCTGTACAATGCCTTGATAACCTGTGTCAGGTAGCCTATTTTGGAAGGCTTTTCTGAGACTATACCTAGCCTGGCTTGTACTGGTTTGGAAAGTAAGATTTTTGTGCATACCAAAAGATGATATGGTACTTATTTTCTTAAATTGAATGGGAGATTAAAATCCAGTATATCCTGCTGATTTGTTCTTAGCAAGTTGCAGTCACAGAATTGTGTGATGCAACAGTTAAGCATTCTCCTCACCTTGGCAGAGAATCTCATCATGCTCTTTTCGGTGGTAGATAAGTAAGTCTTTCAAAATTCACACTTAATTTCACTTAAAATGGTTCATCATGATGAGCGAAGAAGTGTTATCATCTAGCTCAGCTTGATTCTTATAGCTGGGAGGAAATCCACTTCCTGGAAATTATTTGGTATTTTCTGAAACTGTTTCCATGTTTGAGCTGCAGAGGTGGTGAAGGGCCTTGAGGGGAAGCCGTGTGAGGAACATTGAGGTCACTGGGTCTGTTCAGCCTGGAGGAGACTGAGAGGAGACCTCACTGCAGTTACAGCTGCCTCATGAGGGGCAGGCACTGATCTCTTCTCTCTGGTGATCAGTGACAGGATGCAGGGAATGGCCTGACATTGTGTCAGGGGAGGTTTAGGTTGGGTATTAGGAAAATGTTCTTTACCCAGGGGGTGTTTGGGCACTGGAACAGCTCCCCAGGGCAGTGGTGACAGCACCAACCCTGACAGAGCTCAGTAAATTTTTGGACTATGCTCCAGGCACATTATGTGACTATTGGGGTTGTCCTTTGCAGGGCCTGGAATAGAAATTTCTGATCCTGTGGGTCTCTTTCAACTCAGGATATTCTGTGATGGATGCATTTTCTGTATCAATAATTATTTCTGTCAGCACAAGCTGTTCATTAGCCTGGTTGCTCTCTGTGAGTGATTATTTTAATTTTTAAATTTTTGTATAGTGTGAAAAAGGCTCCATTGGGCAAACTGTACAAAATATAGCAAGTGCAATTTTTGGTTTGTATTCTGTGCACCTGAATTCATCAGAAAACTCATCTAAAAATCCATAGGGAATATCTAAAGCTGAGAAAGGAGCAAGCAGGCCAGAGAGACATCTTAGAGCAGTGTGTGGATGACAGTTGCTTGGTGCCTGGTGGTGTGACATGTGTGCTTCAGTCACTGGAAGGTTTTCTAAAATTCCTCTGGCCAAGGAGGACAGCTAAGGCTCACCAACAAATGCATCCCATTTTTCTCTTCATGGTGTTTTGGTGGCATTGGACAGCATCATTCAGGGTGCTTACAGCATGTACTTGGTCTTGAAACTCAGGCCTTGAAGAAAAAGCAAATGTACTGTCAAATGTCAGTGTTGGTATTTATCTGAAAAGGAAGAAACAGGCCTGATTAGGACAACCAGCATGGAGTTTCAGTGGCAGAGACCTTCGGAACCAACCAGAACTTGCTGAAAGCAGGACACCCATAGTTAGACTGCATTTTGAGAGCAGCTGGACATTTATGACTTGGGCAGTTTGAGGTGAAGTCACAGTTCTACTAGATGGTGTAGAAAATTGAACTGCTCATTTAGGGCAGAGCATGAGAGCATGATGAGCAAGAGAACAGTAAACACATTTTTATATCCAACCTGAACTTGAAAGGCTTAGAATCACAGTGCAGGACTCAGCTATAAAGTATTAGTATTTCAGACTGAGATTGGTGAAAATTACCTACTTGTGCTACATCACATACAATGAATTAACAACTAATTTATTAAAAAGTCATAGTGGGAAATGGGTACAGAACTGACAAATGCTCACAAGACAACTCTGTTGTCTGTTTTTACTTAACTTCTGGTTGTCACACATCCAAGTTAAGGGAGGTAGAAAATTGAGTACTGTAGTTATTCGTAAAAGGCTGGGATACTTCCATGCCATCATTGCTTGTGGGAAATTATGAAAGTCCAGGGCCAAGAAATACTTGGGCCCTGCCTTATTTCTACTCCTTAGGGTATGGAGTCCTTGTAGATATCCACAGTATGTACTTGCATACTGCAGATACAGTAGAAATAGTTTGATATCAGTTGCAGTATCTAACAAAAGTGGAGTTACTTATTTAACAACTTCAGTATTGCATGAGTCATTTTAGCCCCCTCCTCCCCCATCAGTCTGGGCATCAAGAAAAGCCCTGAGTTTCTGCATTAAGTTCTCAGTATCACCATTTTCAATAAAGCTCAGTGATAACAATGCTGCAGAGTTTTGGGTTTGTTATGGTAACACAATTAAAGCGCTGAATTAAACCCCGAGAGCCAACAAGCCCAACAGCATGTTCGGTTCCTTTCTTCAGCACAGAGAGCTGTCACTGAGACTCTCTGGTGGTGCCTGTCATTTTTGAGAGTCACCATGCAATCCCTGCAGCACTGGGACTACCTGAGATGTTTTGTCTTTCCTAATGTGACACCTAATGTGACACCTACCACCATGGAGTATGACATGGGAGAAATACGTTTTGTCAGGCCTTGCACTAGCAGTTTTCAACACGCCTCTGGCAGTGTGTGTGTGTGAATGAGGAATGAGGGGCCAGGTCCAGACTGTCCCCTTGGCTGTGTTTCAAAGAGATGAAAGCTGGATGCAAACGCATTGAGGTGATGGATTTCAGTGATTGAGGGGCCTTTGTTTGTTGGTGAGGCGTAGATCTGGCAGCCTCAGCTCTGAACAACAGGCTGCAAGCTGGTGAATGTTACAGCACTTGCAGTCTGGGTATTGAGTACTGTGAAATTCTTGCTTCCAGCACTGAGATGTTCAGCTCTGCTGCTAACCTGGGGCACCTGCAGTGCCATTTCTTGTTCTGTTAAGTGGGAAGCCAGCCCTTCTCTGGAACTTCCAAACTTGTTGCCCTGAAGGTCTAACTTTGCCAAACTTCAACTGTATATAGACTGAAGCTTTTTGTCATGGGCATAAGGTTTAAGTCTTTTGGAATTTCAGTCAAAGCAGTTGCATATTCTTTTTAATTTAGGATGTGGTGGTCTTTTGCCTGTGTTCAAATATTCTCAAAGATATTTCTTTGAAATAATTTGTCACTTCAGTGTTTTGGGACAGGAACTCCAGTTTGAGTAGGGGAAATGACCTCTTTGTAGAGGATGTCCCCTGTGTTTTTATTTTTACCTCTGCTTTCTATTCTGATTTGGCCAAATATATTAATGTTTGTATAAAATGGATAGCACGTGCTCAGTAAAAGTGGTTTTGGTATGTGTGTGTATCTTTATTTTATACCAAATAAAATCTGCATTGGTCTTATCTCCAGTGAGCATGTGCAAACCTCTTTCTTTCCCATAGAAAACTCAGTGTGGTACAGAGGGAATCAAAACCATGTAATCATGGCAGGGGCTGCATCACTGGGCTTAGCAGGGAGGATTCTGCCATTCCTGGTTCCCACTGATGCCTTCTTCCCTATCCCCTCTTTCCCTGTTATAGTTGTTCCTAAGGAAGACCCCCCCAAAAACACCCAAAGACCCCCAAATCCAGTGTTCAGCTTTCCAGTGCTTAATAATGGGAAATTCTATAGGTGAGAGGGAGGAGACATTGATGACAGATGGGGTTAACATGAGGGAATGGGGAAAGGAATTCACTTTTGTTTGAGGATAGTGGGATTTGTTGGGCCAAGGACTTGGGTGTGAGATGAATGAAGGACTGGGATTTGATGAGGGGAGGCAGGAAGTTGTGACTGCTTTAATTGGAAAGGTTGGCTAGGAGTGTGTGAGGAAAGGAAGGAACATGGAGGGAGCAAGGTAGGAGAAGTAGGGACCAAGAACTGGGAATTGCCCCAAGTGTATTATTTGGAGGAGATAGAGGAAGACAGCTCAGGGCAGGAAGAGAGGGAAGATGGAGAGCAGAGTGAGTCGGAGAGCAAATTGCGGGGGGGAACTGGTAACTCTTCAACAGCAGCTCTTGCCATGCTTCAGCTCAAATGGCTGTGCAGACAGCTGGCATGGAGCAGCCCCTGGGTGGAGAGCTGGTCCACAGGGCACTGGTGCCTTGCCCTCCCCATACCTTTCCCAGCCCACATAAACACATTTCTCCTGCAAACCAGACTCCCCCCTTTCCCTCTGTATAAGGAATCTATTACCTGCACCCCTGCTCTCCTAGCAGCATTGGGGTGGGATGAATGGGAAGTGCTCTCCTGCAAAACTGAAGTTTTAAAGCTCAAATTTGTAAAAATGAAGTCTTTTCCCACCTTCTGCTACTGTTTGGCTCAGTCTGTGAGTAAAAGGGATGATGTGAGAGCTGTCTCACCCAGCTGCCTTTGCCTGAGCTCCATTTGGGAGTGCCCTTGCAGTCCCTTCTGCAATGGGCATTACCACCAGCCACCAAACAGAGGAGTCTGGGGGAGGCCCTTGTCCGTGTCCTTGGTTCAAGTGACAGATGTTTGTAGACTGGATTTAAAAGTTCCAGTTCTGGCAGTGACTCATGTGCATATCACTGACATCTATTGTTCTCAGTATAAGCTTTTTTAAAAATGCCAGGAAACCTCTTGTCTATGCATGCTCTTACAGAGGCGTTCAATGTCTGTGCTGCACAGTCAAGCTCTGAAGGAGTCAGGCTCAGTGTCTGCTGCCCCTCTCTCCTTTCTTGCTCCTTCTCAGCCATGGATCACAAGTGTTTGTTTTTCCTCCCGTGCAGCACTTGATCAGCACTCAGGGTTGGGCACACCTGGGGCAGGAATGGATCGTGCAGCACGACTGGCACCGTGAGCACCGGGCACCGGGTCTGTGCCAGAGGTTAGGAAGTGTTCAGGAATCTGCTGGGAGACTGAAGGAGCTGAAAAGGATGGAGGCAGTATCTCAAGGCTGAGGTATGTAAAAGCTCTCAGAGGAGCTGGACTCAGTCCCTGGTGCCACAGAGTCTGTGAGGTGTTAGACAAGTAAGTTAGATTTTCTGAAGGGGCCAAGTCCAAATCAAGCAGAAGCTGAGTGCCACCTTTGGTATGCTGGATCTGGCTTTGCAGAACTGCTGTAGCAGCAGTCAGGGTTCAGGTGTGCCTGACCAGGGCTCAAGGGGTGACTCTGAACCCCAGAGCGAGCTAGTGGTGAAAAGGGCAAATGTATGGTGGCATTAATGTGTTCTTTGTCACAGGCACTCAAGCCCCAAGGGTGTGAAGTGATATTTTTAATAGGTACAGAGAAATGTCAGGTGAAATAACTTCTTGGAGAGGACCAAGCTGTGTGATTTATTTAGTCTCAAAGTCAAGGTTGAAAGAGGACAGCAGTGCACAGCAGCATGAACAGCAGTGTGGAAGAGAGGTAATCAAGCTCTGAACAATACTGGCATAAGAACAGATTTTTACACATCAGCACTGAATCATTTCAGCCTGGAAGTTGGAAGAAGGTGGGTTTTTTTTAACCATAAGAACAGCACAGCAGGAAGGGATGGAAGAGACAACTCATTTTAAAAGACAATTCCTGTAATTCAGAAATAGAAAGAAACTGATACGGTAGATTACCATGTTATAACTAGATATGAAGCTGATGGTCCAGAAGCCCTGTGACCCATAGGAAATGCTATACAGAGTGCTGAAGTCTTCTGAAAAATCAGCTTTAATGTACAGAAAGACCAGAGCCCTAGTTAAAAGATGCTTTGTACATTTTGTTTGTGCTCTGTGAAAAGGAGGGAATGCTGACTTTCATAGCAATGTTAACTCCAGACTCCAGTTTGTTCTGGAGTACTCTGCAATAGGTTAGTGTCTCATAACATTTCCTATGAGGAAATCTGGCAATTGTGCCTCTGCCACTATTTGAATAAAATATATTGGAGTTGTACAATAAATCAAGAGGAGCACAAAGCCCACACCATTAACCCAGTAGCTTTTGCCCCTTTTTTCCTTGAAATGAGAGGACCTGAAGGGAAAGGAAAGGTGGGGTGTGTTTGTGTAAGCAAAGGCTGCATGGTTGCTTATTTGCCATGGGTAGAAATCCCAGTTGTGCCAGCAAGTGCAGGATGTGGGATCACCCAGCCCTAGCACTGCCCTGGCTGTGACTGAGCAGCCTTTAATGCTTTGCCATGCAGCTGTAAAATGATTAGTCCCTTGTTTATTTATGCACAGGCATGAAACTAGTTTCAGGTGGGCTCTGGCTAGGATCTGAAGTGCAGCACTTGTTAAAATAATGGGAAAGGGCTGTGGGAGATCAATCCAAGTACAGCAGAGGCCTCTCTGATGGAAGATTTGAAAACCTTTCCTTGGCTTTTCACAGTGATTTCATCCTGCTTGAGCAGGGGTGACTTGACTGAATTGGTGTGAGTGTTCACCCCCCTCTCTTATTTTTTCCCCTTTTTATAAAACTGGTTTAAGAACATTGAGTGATACTTAACTCTTTCTCAAATGGATTTAGAGATGAGAGGCTAGAAAATTTGTCACCTGTTTCAAGCTGGTTTTAAAATCATTAAGGACAAAGATTTCATCTAGCATTAATTTACACCATTATGTCTGTATGTCCACTGCTAAAAACTGCTCTCAATCATCTGTTTGAATCACTCTTGATTCAGTTTAGGCCTGGTACTTCTCTTACTGGATGCAGAAAACAGCCTGCTACCATTGCTCTGTGCTAACTTGCTCTTGTCACAAACACTCAACTTTCAAGTTTATTCATTTCCAATTCAGGTCTCCATTTTACAGGTTTTGTTTCAATAAAGCACTTTGGTTTGTTTGTCCTTGCATACTGATCAGCTTCCATACTGAAGTCCCAGTTCTGCCTTCATGCCCCCAAATCAGACAACCAGATAAATATTTAAATCATTTGTATGACATCAATTTCTTGCATGGAAAGAGGTGCTGTTGCTTACCTGAAAATCACTTTTGCCTGTTCACAATATCTTTAATGTCTAAAATGTGAAAACTGCTACAAACCAGGACCCAGCCTCAAGATGCTGCAGCAAATGAGGAGTTGCTGTAGCATGAATTTCATTTTGCATCCTTAAATTTTACATTGGAAACCATATGCTCTTCACTGTAAATTCTTATTAAAATATTTGCTAGTTGACTATTCCAATAACTTATAATCAAAGCAGTTGCATTTAGATTGGATGATAATAATAATAACTAGCTGATATTTCTAAAATTTTGTTCCTTGCTAGGAAGGGAGTTAAAATCTTGACAACCAATATAGGCTATGTGTAGCTGCTTTGATAGCTCTGCCCTGGAAAGTGGCCCTCCTGCTGCTTTTAGCTCTCTACCAGAGGTTAACACGTTGCTTGTAAATTGGTAATGTTACCCCTGAAGGAAGCAGCTAGTCAGCAATTTTAAGACTGCAGAAACTTGGCTTATTTCTAAACTGAGTTTCAGGTTGCTTGGAGCTGTCAAAGTGTGTCTGGTCATGCCTGAGCTTACAGCTTCACAGATTCCTGACAGGAGGGATTCCAGTGCTGAGACTCTGAGCTCCTGAGGGCTGACCTTGGAGCACTCCTCAGCATGCAGAAAGTAAAACTCCTCTGCTGAGCAGGTGAGTGATGCCCCAGCCCTCACAGCAAAACTCCCGTCCTTCAGAAGAGTTAGGCTGTGCCTTTAATAAACATTACTTTAAAATTCTTTACTAGTGCATGAAAGAAAAGGTCCAGGGATAAGTAGGAGAGAAGTCTCTTGTGATCTGTCACAGAATAACTAGAATAATTTTGAGCTAGACATTTAATTAGTAAAATTTTTCATCTTCTAACGATGCTTTGATCTGGGGAATGCACAAGTAGTCTAGGGCCCTACAGAACAATTCCTGGGACTTATTTCTGAATGCCTGCAGGGCTTCATCACTGCTCTACCCAGGAGAAGTTCATTCCAATATTGAGGGGTTTTAAAGTAGTGAAGGTAAAAAGCACCCAGGGAAGATGATAGTTCCTCCTTAATCTAAACCAAGTGGAGTATTAGACGTATCTAGCTGTAAGCAGTAATTTGAATACCTGTAATATCATAAGGACAATTAATACAGAGTGAAGTTTGCATCCTTTGAAATCCTTTACATCCTGACTTGAGAGTCAAGTTCTGCAATAACTGCTAAAAGGTAAAATCAGGTTGATTTTTGTAAGCAAGTGCTTTCATACAAGCATAGTGTTATTCTCCAAATAAAGTGTGAAATTCTACAAGACAAATTGCACATCCATCTTTGCAGATTTTTGTTGGCTAAAGGCCCAGTATGGACCACCTTCCTTTTTAGAAGCTTTTTGGATTTATTTTTAAATTACTGCTGACCTGCCCCACATAGATATAGCATCTGTACTGAAGCATGCAGCTATGGATAGCTTATAGTAACCTGAGGGTGGTTCTGTTTACATTTGACCACAGTGTTGTAACAGTTAATTCTTTCCTAGTAAAGGAAAATCTGTGGAAATTTGCTGGCATTCCCTTCTCCTCCCTTTCTAAATACCAATGTCCAGGGTAAATCACATCTCGCCTTGTTTATTTTTCCAGTAGGATTCTACCAACATGTGTGTTTCTTGTGCTTGAAGAGACTTCCTCCCCTGATCCATTAGATGAAAGTGCACTATGCACCTTGGGTCCCCTCTCTTTCACTGCCTGAAGCTGCTCGAAACTGCTGCCTCTCTGGGGTCTAACCCCAAATTCCTGAAAAGCCCAGCTGAGCTGGTTTTGGCTGGGGAAGTTCAGTTTTTCAGAGCAGCTAGTGTGGGACTGTGTTTTGGGTTTGTGCTGCAGACAGTGTCAGTAACACAGGCACATTTTCCTTATTGCTGAGCAGAGCTTGCACAGAGTCCAGGCCTTTTCTGCTCCTCACCCACCAGTGAGGAGACTGGGGGTGAACAAGGAGTGGGGAGGTGACACAGCCAGGACAGCTGACCCCAGCTGGCCACAGAGGTGTCCCAGATGATGCGGCCTCATGCTTGGCATGTAAAGCTGGGGGCAGAGGAAGGAAGCAGGAGGTGTTTGGGGTGATGCTGTTTGTCTTCCCAAGTTGTGTGAGATGGGCCCTGCTCTCCTGAAGATGGCTGAACACTGCCTGCCTGTGGGAAATAGTGAATTAATTACTTGTTCTGCTTTCCTTGTGTGCACAGCTTCTGCTTTCCCTATTAAACTGTCTTTATCTCACCCACAAGTTTTCTCCCTTTTGTCCTTGTGATTCCCTCCCCCACCCCACTGGTGGTGAGTGAGCAGGTGCCTGTGGGGCCTCGGCTGGTGGCTGGGGTTAAACCACATCAGTGACCATGGATGCACACAGTTCAAACCCCACTCTTCAGCTAACCCAGCTGGCTCTGGTCTGTCAAGGGCTGAGTACCAGGGAGCTGGGTGGGAGCAGGTGGCTGGAGCTCCACAGCCACATCCAACCCCACAGCATCTGGTCTGGGAGCTCACTGCCTCCCACACCATGGAGGGCACCAGCAAAGCTCTGCTCCCTACTGAGTGCAACTTCTGTTTGCTCTTTCAAAACCTACCACACAAGACAAACTCACCGCTTGAATAGCACTGAAAGAATTTTCTGCACAGGATAACCAGTGTAGAGAGAGAAATGGGGCATAGCAAACCATGGAGAACCTCATTGTAGTGTAAAAACTAAAAGCACTGCTGAGCAGATGAGGCTGGCAGTTCTAGCAAAAGACAGGTGCATTTCAGTACTGCAATTGTTATAGAAAATTTCATGCCATAAACCAAGTTCCTCTCTACAGTTGTGGCATTTGTTTAATTACTCATCCTTGCTCGAACAAAAGGCGCTTTCAAGATACCTGTACATTTACCTCAGGTTATAATTCCCTTTTCAGATTGTATGTAATAATTTAATATTTAAATTTGATTTCTTGTCCCATAGCAAGAGAGCAGTTGTGGTTTTGTTTAAGATTTTTAATAGGGATGGATTTGATAATTTTATTTCATTGATCCAATGTCTCGGGACACATAGTGTATATAGAAACAGTCACATTTTCAAGTGTTACCCTACACAAAAACTGAATGTAAGCTGTCACTTTTTATTCTTAAAAGGAAAACAGCTCCTAACTGCAAAACACACCTGGCTTATTTCACTTTAATTGCTTCTCAGAAATCACTTTGTCTTGGACTGTGGATCAGTTTAGCAGGAATAGTTTTTACTTTGTGAACTCACTCTTGTTTAGGAAAAATAATAGATACCTGAATTAACGAAATTCAGTTTCTTTGAGATTATTGAACTCAGTTGTGGCAGAGGTGCCTTAGTCTTGGAACAGAAGCAATGTTAGATTGACAAATATCCTTTATTAAGTATGTTTACGAAAATACAGAATGGCTGGGGAAGGAAAGTCAGTTTGCAGAACATCTGTAGCTCTTCAAGCAGAGTTAAATCCTTATCACCAACTCTTTTCATTATTTCCACTCCTCCTTTGCTTGATCCAGTTCAAATATTCAGCTGGTGTTAACATACTGAAAAATTCCTGTCTATATTTGATGGGATAATGCAGGACAAAGCAGGCTCTCCTCTCCTCTGGTGCGTCTGCCCAAGCTCCACGTCACATCCTCAGAGGACTGGCAGGGCCACCCACACATGGCTGCTGTGGACAGCAGGGCCAGCAGCTCCTGCTCTGCATTCACAGTGCAACAGATGGGTTGTGAGTTTGGCTTCAGCTCTCAGCATTGCCTTTGTAATCACTCCTGCTGTCTTCTGAGCACTGACCAGGGTGATTCCAAGCTCTTTCTGACAGACAAGCAGCTATTTTATAGGCTGTTGCACTTGTAGGCACACACACTGGAAATGCTTTTCACTAAATGCAACACCCCATTTTACAATCAACCTTGAGTTCCAAAATGAACTGCATATCCCCCACATTCTTCAATTTCCTGTGATTCCCTTCTCCAGATCCAGCCCTACAAATCTCTAGATGACAGTGCTAGTTACTTCTCTGCATTGTGAAAACTGGTGAAAAGATAAAAAACAGAACAGAGAATTAATGGTCAATTATTAATCCTCATAGATTCATCTTCCTACAGTGACTAAGAGAGCATGAGCCAAGGCTTTCTGAGAAAGGACTTTCCAAATATCTCATAAAATTAAGTATATCATCAAGACTTCCTTTGTCTGCATCATCATTCACTCTTTCTAACAACAGATTTAGAAGTTATAACACCTCTCTATCCCATCCAGGTTGATGTAAATCTGTATTTTATTTCTCTACATAATGTTTACTTTTTGTTGCACCTTGCAACCCTTCCTAGGGTGGAGAAGCTCCAAAGTGGAAACGATTAATTAGATTTTAAGGAAGGGAACTCTAAATCAAATCCGTGCTGTGAGAAGAGAGCTGAGTTGCTGGCTTTGCCTTGAGGAAAGACCTGACAGTACCAGCCTTTTTCACTTCCAAGACAAAATACAAAGTTCGTGTGTATCACAAATGTGTCAAGACACAGTAGGTTTTGTATTACTATCAGCCAAATAAGAAGACATATTTCTGATGACTACAAATGACAGCTATGATTAATGCAGCCAGTGGTGTGACTCAGTGTGAAACAATGAACTCCACAAAAGCTACCTGCTACTTCCCAGTGACTCCAAGGTCTATTTAAAATAAGGAAGTAATAAGAAATGGAAAGGTGATGCTGATCTACAGCAGTAACACCATCTTCGTACCTGACCTGAAGGTTGTTGGCAGAGCAGGAGTTCCAAGCAGCACTAACATTTCCTCTCTTGAGAACAGAAGGCTTGGATGAAGCCTCAATCAAGAGACTCAGAGCTGAATTTACTGCAGTAACTTGTCCACATGAATGAAAGTTTAGCCAAGCTTGTACAAAAGCCAGCCACTGGCAGAAAGCCCAGCAGGTGTTTATCCCCCATCCTCCACTGCTACTATTCCCACAACATGGAGAGCTTTCACAACATTCTGCTTTCTCTCTCCTCCCCACCCACTGTTACATTTAAATGATAGTTCCTTGCCATTTAACCTCTTTAGGATACTGAGCTCCCAAACTAGGCCTCAGAGACCTGCACGCTGTTGGTGTGCTGAAGACCAAGAAACGAAGCCCTGGTAGTGCAGAGTTGCTGTTCTCCTTACATCCTCACTGTTCAAGGGCAAATATTGAAAGGACAGCTGTCATGGAGCTGTTAACACAATGAAGAGAATCTGTCGGAGGATACAGGACTATATTCCAGTTTTACTAACCTCTGCTTACAGCAATTACTGCAGCATTATTAAAGATATTCGGTGCAGTAGCACTCAGTTTCTTGCACACAAGAAACCATGTGTGTCTCTTGGAAGGATAGGACTAAAGATTTATTACAGTCCTCCCTAACAGCAGTTGGACCACTCCCAGCTTGAACCTTCCATACCATGCAGGGTTTAGGTGCCTCAAGGGAACAGAAGCACCAAAGGTTTTGGACAGACCATCTACCACAGTCAGGATAGCATTATATGCTTTGGATACTTGGTGCATTTTTATGTTTGAAGTAACCCTAAGACACCTCCTGAATCCTTACTGATATGTTTATATCATAAGTGACAAGAATGGCAAACTGAAAATTCAGGCTAAATGCTGCTTCTGATTTTGAGCATTATGAACAGACCAAAACTAATAAACAGGCAACCTGTAGCAGCCAGCCTGTAAGTGCAAAGGCAAGGCTTGGCATCCTGTCTCCCTTAAAGGAAGGAAGCAAATTTGGGATGTCCTTAGATGGCTTACATTCTCCTTGCTCCACCAGAACCAGCTGTGGGTTGTGTGATTTTACCTCCCTTTCTTTACTTCTGATATCCCAAACTCAAATCAGACAAACTCACCTCAAGTGACCCCGCGTGCTGGAAGTTGTTATTTCACAACCGCTATTACTAATCGGCTGATGCGATCCAGAAGAATGCCTTCTGGTGTTCTGCTCTCTGGTATTAATCTGTGTCAACATCAAGACATTCAAGCCAAGCAATTTGGGACTGAAATTCAACATCAGGCAGTGGAGGATAACCTCCCTGATTAAACTAAAGTCTGGAAACAAAAGTCATAAATATATTACAACACGGAACTGCGTGACCTACTTCTCCCTGCCTCAGTAATAACAACTTCAGAGATTTTACCAGTTAAAAAATAAATCCGATTCATTTCTCATAGCCTAAAGTTAAGTATTTTAACATTGCAGCAAAAACCTTTTAAGTTGGGCATTCACTTTCTCTGAGGGAATGCAAATCTGGAGGCTTTTTTTTCAATTAGAAGCAGGAAAGCGACCTTTAATTGCAGCATTTCAAATTATTGCCATTTAATTAATCAAATTTGCATAAGTTAGCAGTGTAGCATAGCTTTGAAATTGTACTCAGGCACCAAAGTGAAGTTTGACTATTCTGCCTCCCTCTCTCCTTTTTAAAAAAATCTTTATCTAATGTGTTTATATGTGACATTTTCAAGCTCCAAAAGGTTAAAAAACTGCAGGAAATGGGGCTTCAGAAATTTAAGCTAAAAATTATTATGTTAATAAAAGCTAGAACTAACCCAAATATTTTAGTTTTCTTAGGACAAAGATTGCTGCTCCCTTGCATGCACCAATAGAAATCCTTTCTGGCTGTGTACTATTGCACAAGAACCTGAGGGGAGCACTGGCTTTGCCCTTGGCAGATTAGCAGGTGTTCAATAAGCCAGGGCTGCTCTCCCTCCTGCACATACCTTTCTCCACCAGCAAGCTCCCTGATAGAGACAGTGCAGGCAACTAATAAAGCCTTTTATTCCAGAGTAAATTATAATGAGCTGTCTCACCCATTTAACATTTAGTCCCTAGATAAATCTTCAAACTCACTGGCATTTTGGATGTCAGCAAGTCCGTGTGGGGCAGTGCAAAATAGATTATTATCAAGAAAGTACCAGAGGGAGAGTGAATAAAGCAGCCAAATGAGATAGATAATTTTATTACCTGAAAATCTGAACTGATTCTAATATTCAATTGCTTTGTTGCAACTGTTTAATTTCCATGACAAAAACTTATATAAATTGCAAGTATCAGATGAAGATATGAAATGTTATTTTGAGTCTGTAACACAGATTCAAATATTAGATAAGCATTTGCATCCTGTTTGTAAGTGTGCATGTTTCATAAGGCTCCTCCATATTTACCACACTAATCTTACCCTAAAAACTGCTCTCAACATTACTACAGGCAGTTTAGAATCAGGAAAACATAGTAATGATGTGAGGTTACTTTAAAAAAATTGTTCAAAGTTACTTTCCTTACTCTGGAGTAGAAGCAAGTCAGTGCTACCCTGTAAAAGCCTTTCATTTTGTGATCAGTTAGAATGGGGTGATTTTATAACTTTTGCATTATCCCACAGCCTTGTTTTAGACAAGGTATGCAGAAGCCAACATAACTTCTCAGCATTTAGGATTGCAAGATTAAGAATAGCAATTGTTTACAGTGCTGTTCCCACAGTAGAGCTGCCTGTTTAAACCATTTCCTGGCTTTGTAATTCACTGTTTCCTCCACACTTTCCTCCTCTTTCACTTTGCAGGCTTATTTCTACTGGAAGTTATTTTTCAGAATGGCACTCCCAAAAATTCCAGACCAAGAAGTATCTGTGGTTTTTCACTGTGCCATATTAAGCTCTCCCCTAAACCCTGGGACCCTGCTTCTGCATTGAAAATAAGGTTTGCATGGGCTGCTTCTCACAAAGAGTATTTTCCAATACAGGGATATTTGAATTTGTTAATCTACATGATGTAGATGTGTTTAACCTATTCAGCAGCTTTGTCCTACTTTCTGCAAGTCTGATTATGACCAAGGTTGTTCATAGCCAGTCCAGGGCATTACTGGCTGCTTTTCTCCTGGATGGTCTGTGTCTCCTAGTCGTGGGTTGTCTTCCCTTTCTTCTAAAGTTTCAGTGGGTCATGAGTTCAGTAATTTTGGAGAGGAATACTCCCTGCTGATGCATCTGTAATTTCTCTGCTTTCTGCCCCAAAGAGGTCCTCCCCCAAATGTTAAAGAAAAGCATATGAAGTTTAGGCTTGAGAGTATCCAAATTCCATTCCCACACTTGTGCAGAAGCAGACACCATGTCTGCCAAGGCTGAGGTCAAGCATGTTATTCCAGGGAGCTGCTTCAGAGTTAAAAGAAACACTGAACCTTTCTTTGAAAGGCATATTAGGCATATTAGTTCTTAGGGTTTTATTGTCCAGAATAAGACTAAAAGACATTCTGCTGACCAACACTGTCTAAAGAGAGACTGCAATTGGAGTTAAATTGATATTATCCATGAAGGACCATGCCAATCTTACTATAAAGACAAAAATCACAGAATCTGTCCTCCTAAGTAGCATGAGCAGCTCACAATATCTGTTAAGATTGCTAGAATTCCTACTGTGAGAGATTTCCCTCCCCCCAGGAGTAAAACATAGTAGCCATCATTTCATAAATAATGGACGTCATGTTAACCTTTGCTATTTACTTGCTTCAGATCAGCTCTTTGGAAGGTCAGCCAAAAAAAGAATTCTTTTCTCTTCTCCAGTTAAAATTCCTGCAATCCTTTCCCCAAAGGCAATTCCTTCATTGTCAAAGCAAATAATTTTTTTTTGGTCTTTTCATAGGCCAGAAAACATGCATCCTTGGAATAGGGCTAGGCTTGGTCAAGAACCAAGTATGTGATACTTCAGCCTTGTTCAGGCTTATCAGAAAAGCCAGTTTACATTGCATAGCAGACATGCAGCAGAGTGTGTAAACACTCTTGTCATAGTGCTCCTCCTTTCTGATAACTGGAGATCGAGGATCAGAGCTGCTCCTGAAGCCAGCAGTGCTTGGAACACCTCTCACAGAAAGCACCCTGGAAATTCCAGTGCTGGGCCCCTGGGTGTAGCAGGGCTCCTGGCAGTCACAGGATTGCTCATGGCTCCTCAGCTTTAACTGATAAACTGCCTGTGCTCCCAGGGAAATGAAGGGAATTAGGGGTTTTTTTGCAAAACACATGTGGGCCTGCAAAGGAGTTGTTCTGCTCAGCCATCTTCATCAGGGTTTGTTACCCTGCACCATTTAAGAGCAAAGCTCCCTCACTGCAGCCTACAACTTCCTCAGGAGGGGAAGAGGAGGGGCAGGCACTGATCTTTCTCTGTGGTGACCAGTGACAGGGCCAAGGGAATGGCCTGAAGCTGTGTCAGGGAAGATTTAGGCAGGATATTAGAAAAAGGTTCTTCTGCCAGAGGGTGTTGGGCACTGGAACAGCACCCCAAGGCAGTGGTCACAGCACCAGCCTGACAGAGCTCAAGAGCATTTGGACAACACTCTCAGGCACAAGGTGTGACCCTTGGGGATGGTTCTGTGCAGGGCCAGGAGTTGGACTTGATGGTCCTTGTGGATCCCTCCCAACTGGGAATATTCTGTGATTCTATATTGGTCTTACTATTTTTCTACAAAAAGACCCCTGGTTTCCTCATCTCTTTTCTTAATCATGTGAGATGGTCTTTACAGATCAATACCCTTTATAAATTTGCCTTGCAGGGACAGACAGGGAGGTAGATCACTCATTAGAGGACACATTTGAAAGAAAGCAGACTAGACAACACAACTGCAAAGTTCCTCTGCAGCAGGAAGTTCACGTACTGAGGTTAGCCCAATAAGTTTAATAGTTAAGGAAAAACAGAGTGGGTATTTACTCACACACAGTTTTATGAGAGGAACAACTGAAATGGCAGCAAGAAAAACACACTTCTTGGACAAACTGATATTACATCACATTAGTGGGCCACAAACTCTTTAAAAAAATAAATCTTTTGAGACATGAGAATGAAATCACATTTTAGCATGCTTTAAATAGCTGAAAGGCTCTTCAAAGCATACATTTTCAGCTATTGGCAAAGACAATGATTATCTCCTCATCTGAAAATTAAAAAGCATTTAGCAATAAGTTAAAGCTAGCCTACATGTAAGTGGGCTAAATACTAATCAGAGATTCTCCCCTTTTCACATTTAAGATGATACTACAGTTCATCACTTCTGTAGCTTATATGCTGTTGTGCAATGCCCCACTGAAGTTTCACATCTACTCTGCGAGAGAGAACAAGGGTAAACAGCTTTCTTTTAGGATAGTCACAAATGGTAAAAACAGTAGTATTTGTTTGTCTGTTTAATTAGATGTTTGCTGTTTATCACACACAAGAACTGTAAGCAGAGTCCATGAAGTCTTCTGAGCAATATGAAACCTCCTGGTTCCATGCAAGTTCAATACTGCCCCCCTCTCTCTCTCTTTATTTCTCTCCTCCTCCTATCTGCTGTTTTCCCCAGCCCAAGTTTCCAACTATCTTCATATGAAAGAAAGTTTTACTTTGTGACTGCTACCCAAGAGAGCCTGGCTCCAGGCTCACGTTGGCTTCAGGTACATCTTAGACCACAGGAAGCTGGATGTTTTTCTTTTGAGGCACTAGAAGTTAGGCTAAGAGTAATAGTCAAGTTGCCCAAAGCTAAAGGGACAAGTAGCTTTCATGGCCTTCCTATTTAAACAGCTGGCCAGCGAAGAAATCTTATTTTCCCTTTTTTTCCCTGAAATAGATTAAGTACATTTTGCAGTAACAGATTCCCCAGTCTTTCATTTACACATCTGTAACTCTAATGTTTACTGTCCCATTTCACTTGAGTTTCCTCAACCTCAAGAGAGTCATTAACAATGGATCTCTTCACATTCAGATACACACACAATCTTTTTTGTCTCTTAATAATTTTCAAGTTTATAGTTGTCCTTTCACATTCTCAAGCTAAGCCAAGACAAGCTCAGTTCTATGACAACATTTTCATGTACCTCTCTTCAGAGAGAGAGCTGCTGCAGCTGAACAAGACAATTGCAGCATGCTAGTTATACTTAGATTTGATATGCAGTTGGAAAGAGGAGAATAACCAGTTTTCTCATTTGTCTATTTTCAGACATATAGAAAACCCCACTGTCAGCATCTTGAGTAAAAAATAGGTGACATCTTCAGACCCTAGCAAAACCACTTCTGTGTGTTAACTTGTTTAAATAAACACCCCCACCTCAAGTGACACAGTGGCCTGCAGTCTTCCTTGATCCATTCACAGAGCAAGAGTTATTTTTACTGAGTCAGTAATCATGCATTGTATTCCAGAGGAAATACTAGCCGGGTACCCCTGCTTGTAACTTCATGATCTGCTGCTCCCAAATCACGTTCCAGTGCTTCCTCTGAACTACTTTTTGTTCTCCTGCTGTCAAGGTTGGTGGTAGCTGTATGGGGGCCAGAAGAACCATTTGCAGTTATTGTTGTATCACCATATGTCACGGTAAGGTCACCATCATTCAGGATAAAATCAGAATCCTCTTCTCGAAGCTGTTCCTGGTTCTGAAAAGTGGAAGAAAAAAGAAAAATCTTTATACAGTGCACAGCACCTTTCTTTGCCCAGAACATAATTGAAGAATTCTCTTACATGTCAATACAGAAGAGATAAGGTTCCACCTTAAGAAATGTTAAAAATAACCTTGAACTCAGTGTTTGCAAATCAGCTTACTGTTCCCTGTATAACTACTGCTGCTGGGGAGAGATGAGAGGGAGCTGAAGCCAAGAACTAGGTTATGGAACGGGTAACCCGGGATTTAGTAGCACTGGAAGTACACCAGAAGTGCAAGAGATGAATGGTACATATTGGGGTTTGCAGGACAATTTAGAGGGCAGTACAGGAGACCAAGCACAGTCGAGCCACTCCAGATACAGAGTTGCATCTGTTGTTAATTAGTCAAATTCATTAGTAAACTTTTCATGCAAGTCAATAAGAACTCAGAAAGCCCCAAACCCATGTATTCAAGAATTCTTCAACACTTTTTTGTTACACATCAATAACTAGCTAATATTTTTTTCAAACTATCTCCTTACTTTTACCTATTCCTAAATAAAGAATTACTTGACCTAGTTCTTCGGCATGCTCCTGAGCCATAAAGGATGGATACAACAAAATGCTTGCTTCATCGTTTTGTAACTAGTTCTGATGTGTTTTCTTCTCAAAATCATTTAAGTGGCTCACAAAACCCTGTGAATTTATTTTGGCAGAGATGGACTGAAATATTTAGTCAGAGAATAGAAATTGCCAGAGTGCAATAAAGCACTTCATTTCTCTATCACAGCATAATACAGCAACAACTGTACCGTGTTCCACTCCTGTTTAACGTGGTGAAAGGCAAAATAGCTGAATTGGTCAGAAAATGGGCTTTCTTCATATTTGAAGAAAATTCTGATCAGTGCTATAAGCTTGCTTTGTTGCAACAGAAAGCAATTATTTCCCCACATGAATGGCTCTGCAGTGCTTAGCAGGAGCTGCAATGTGTACTGCTGTCCCTCAGTAGGCTGGACACGGATCGGGCTGCGTTCTCAAAATGATTATTTCCTTGCACTGCGGCAAAGGAACGGGGGCACAGGCCGTGTGAGATGGGATGTCTGGGATCAACGTGAACAGAAAGCTCTGCCTCCACTGCAGAACAGGAGTTCAGGGCACTGGAGATGGAAAATGCTGATTAACCTGTCCGTGATGAAAAATGCAGCTCCTGGCTAAATAAAACTTCCCGGGAAAGCTTCCTGTCATTATGTCAGAAAGATAATCAGACAAAATGAAGCAGCAGAAGCCTCTAGATGATACAGAATATATAACTAACAAGAACTAGAAGAGGTGTCAGGAGTTTGCCAAAATCAACGAAAGAAATGGTGCAGTTCAGTGTTGGGTGCAAGACAAGCTCTACTTCGAAGGAATGCTAATTTCTTAGAACCTTTATGGCATCCAAATTTATCATTGCTTTTTGGTGACAGGGTTAGTCTGATAGCACACTGTTCTCAAAGAGCAAATACGGGTTAGGACACTTGCTTTTTGATCACAGAGAAAACACTGACCTACTGGCACCATCTTAAATAGGAAAAAAAGGGAGAAATGAAGGGGTTCAGCTATAATTGGCATAAATAGCCTTTGCAATCTTTTAGTTGTAAAAAAAAAAGTCTGAGGAACAAGACCAAAATTATTAAAAGGGTCACAAAACAATCAGTTTACGAAAATCTGGTATCTGTAGATATATTGTTTTGAAGAAGAGGCATTCAAATAAGGATGAAAAATCAGAAAAATGAGTAAGAAGAAGGAAATCTGTTACTGTTGACTGATTATGTTTTAAAAAGTCAAAGAAGCTGCTAAGGTCTATCACACGTTCCCCTTCATGGTTTTTGCCCTTGGAGAGGCACCAAGGAGGGGAAGGCAGAGCTAGCAGAGCACCAGAAGGTATTGCTGTACCAGCCCACATGTGAAGTGGCTGCAGCAAGCTCCCAAAGCACCTCCTGTCTCCACAATGCAGATAAGAAATTGTAAGACCACACTACACTTGAGCTTCTCCAAAGGGCTGAGGAGCTCCTGGATATGTGATACTGAAAGAGAGAGTCACAGGCTTTATACTGTATGGCAAGTCCTGACTCAGTCTTTCTTGGTTTGTCCCAGGCTGCACTTACATGTACCTAAACATGATCAGTTCCAGAGAAAACACTGAGCTTTCTCTCAAGGTAGTGAACAAACATCGCCTTGTACGAGCCAAGGTCGTCTTACTTATTCCCATTCTGAATAGTAGTGCAAACAGCATGGATTTTATTTCCTATATTGAGAACACCCATGAAAAATCTCATGTTTTACTATGTTTGCAAACAAAGAGGATGAGTGAATAAACTTATCGTGTTTCATGCAGCATGAACAATTCGTTCAAGAAAGACAGGAAATGTATCCAAATAGATCCACAGAGACTTGAAATACTCCCAAGAATAACCCTGAACAGGCCTCTGCAATCCCCTAAGGTTCTGTAGGAAAAGCTTCAATTCACTCAGAAAACACAGGTCTGAACAACACTACTGAAACTGACACACTAGAATGGCTAAAGACCTGAATCCAAGTCTGCAGAAGCCTGAATTCTGCTTTGATGCGCTGACCATAACCTTGAGGGACCTCTCTGCAGACTGTCCTCTTTGTGGTAGAAGCTGTCCCTGCTCCTAAGAATACATGCTGGAGATGTTTTTTGTTATAAAAGCTTATTTAAATTGAGTTACTGCTCACAAAGCCAGTCTTTATTGCCTCCTAAGACAATGTAAAAAAAAGCACAAGCAAAGTATGATGCATGTGCAAAAAGCTGGCATCACAAATGCTGGTGCTGAACAAAACACAGGCACCACAGATAACAAAACTTGCATTAGAAGTTACTTATCCTGTGGCTCCAAAATGAAAGCATGTATGCAAAATATATTCAAACTTAAACCTGATGGTCCCTTTAATTTCTCTCTTTCTCGGCTGAATTTAAATTCACCAAGGAAACAAAGTAATTTTTGCTGTGAAGCTAGAACCACTAAGGAGGGCGAAGGGGGAAGCCTGGCTGAACAGTTTTCCTCTCCATTTTGAGTTATCTCCTCCAAAGATTGCAATCAAGTTTCTTCACTGGGCTTGCATATTTATAAATTACTTCCATTCTTTCTAGTTTCATATCAAGTTGTCATACTGTGTATGTGCAAGAAATACTTTTTTTAAAGTGTGCAAGAGCCCCGAAACAAACAAACTACAACAACAAAGTATCCCCAGGAAGACTTATTTCACTTGGAATAAATGACTGATAGAACAGAAAATTACTAAAAGTTTCAAAGGACATTTCAAAAGAAAATGACCTACGTTCAAAATAACTGACCTACATCAGTTTGGTCATGCACTGAAGATAACACCAGAAGAAAAAAAAAAGTGATTAAAATGATAAATTCCAAAATTTAAACTGCTAACTGCAGCACTTTTTCGTGCTTTAAATTCCAGCTTGTCTGTCTGGGTTGGAAACAGCCCAGTGGCACAGCCTTAAAGCAGTGGGAGAATGTCAGCAAGGAACAGTAACATCATCTCTGGAAAAAATCCACTGTACCTCACCCCTGTGGGCTGACTCAGAGCCCTGCACATTCTCCATGCAAATTGAGGCTTAGAGGACACGATCTCATGCTGAGGAATAAGTTGTGGGTGGGCTGCACTGGAGGATTATTTGACTTTCAGACTTTTGAACCCCCCTTTGGCATTTAATTAAAAAGACCTACTCCCACTTGTGGAAGAGAGAGTGAATTCTAAGTAAGGTTGTGATGAAGTCAGAGAAGAAAAAAAAAAAACTGAAACAACAAAAGCTAAAAACAATCTACAAATATACAGTCAGCATAGCCACATACTTACTGCTTTCTTCTCTGTATAGATATCATAACTCAGTCATGCACATGTTATGAGATCCAGGATGTAACACTTGTTTGGGAAAAATATTTTACAGCTATGCTATACTTTATTAAGCATTTACAGACTTTTGATTTTTCTTGTTTAACTGACAATCTTCAGTCTTTAATTCTCACAGGTGTGCCATTTAATCTTCTTGAAAATACCTCACAAATGCACTATTCCAAGTAGTTTCTGTCCCCACAAAGACATGTCTGTCTCTGTTGCTTCACCTGCATTTAATAGAAAGGCAAAAAGATTCCACAGCTTATTAACCAGTAATGAAATGTCAAAGCCAAGTGCTGTGGCAAAGTCAGCCATATAAAGAAACAAAAAGCAACTGCATGGCTCAGAAATCTTGAAAAGAAGCTAGAAATAAAACTTCAAAATCATATTCTTTCCTAAGACAATTGCAGCACTGCACTGAAATAGGAACAGGAAAGAGAATACAATAGGAAAGTTCCATATTGTACACCTTAACAAAGTATATAACCTAACAAGCATTTTTAATGAAGTTAATGTCCTGTGTGTATCACAGAGCCTGTGTGTATCATACCAAGTTCCCACATCTGGTGGCAGCCAACAATGATGAGTAATGAGAAAAAAAAAAAAAAGAAGAAAAAGAGCCAACTATAAGAGAAAATGAGAATCAAACTTGCATGTTCATTCTGGTTAGATCCTCAGTTACTGGACAATTACTCCCATAAGATCATAAAAAGGCAGACATATGGGTAGTGCACAAGGGCTAATTGGTCTGATGGATGCCTTCCAATCCTTCCAGACCTCCAGTGCCATTGCAAAGATGGGAACTAGGTCAATTTCTTGCATTACTGTAGTTCCAAATGGGCAACAGGTACCTCAACGTTCTTGGATATTTTTCTATCAGGTACAAGTAAGATGCTAATGATATCCAGAAAGAAATGTGGGGAAGATTTCAAAGTTGCAATTAGAATTTGTAATTTTTAGGAAATGATGAATAGACAACTGGTCCAAGACTATTTGAGCATAGAGATATTAATATCCCAGAGAACCTGCAAATTTGAGATGTCCCACACAGTAATATGGCTTTATTTACAAGAGCTCATGAAAGGTTGTCGATTTCAGAAGCACTGTACAGATAAGAAGTATCAGGATCCTACAAGAGTAATATGAGAACAGAGCACTAATTATTGCAAGACACGGCTGTAAAGACATCATGGTGACCTTCTAGACTGAGATAAGTAACTGATTAACAGTTTCTGAAATCTGATCTCAAATTTTGCAGTGGAAACAATGAAGGGAAGCACTACCAGGTTTTTTCCAGCTGGGTAAATGTGTCAGTGACATCTCTAAGGAGACCTTGAAGTTTAGCAGTAACAGGCAAAGAATCTTGTCCAAAAGCCTTGAGAAGGGACTGAATATTTTGAAGTGATTCACTGAACTGGGTTATTGACTAGGCATGTAATTTCCCCATATCCTTAAATGTTATTTTTCTAATGTAGTATTTGAACAGTAAGATAATTCCTGATCTCAAACACCAGAAGCTTTTGACTCAGGGGAGACAATCTTAAATCTTTCTGCCTAGGAAAACCAGGACCTTCTTGCAGTATGTCTATCAGACCAGCTGAAACCTGGACACTACCTAAAAAGAAAAAAACATCTATTTCCTCAAGTTTAATACATTAAAAAACCAAAACAAGAGGCATTGAATTGTTCTACTTACATCATAGACCTGGGGACTTGTCAGACAGCGGGCAATCAGGCCACACCAGCTGGGCAGCGTTGTGGTCAGTGGAGGGCCACTGTGAGTGAGAATTGGCTTTAAATAACTTCAGTAGTTAAGGAAAACACACCAATGCTCAAAAACCACTACTGAAAATAAAGAGACAATTGTGCATAAATGTGGTTCTGCCTTTCAACTGTGATATCCAATAATTCTACGTAAAACACCCTCCCAACATTTTCCCCTTGGTTGTTTCAAGGGCAGTTTCTTTACTCACTAATCTTCTGCAAGGACCACAAGGTAACTTTCTTTTTACAAGTTTCAAAGAGTTTCTAGGTTCTGTGCTCTCAAGTAAAAAGGAGAAACCAAAGGTGCTTTAGTGTTGAAAGGTCCAAGGGTATTTCTGCTCTGAAGATGGGAGCATGGTGTCAAGGTTGCAAGCTATAGGCAGCAAGTTGACATTCCTGCATGGCGCAATATAGGGAGATACAGAAATTCTGTTCATTCAACATCCTCAAAGCAATATAGCCACTTGATCTGCTGGTTACTGAGCCAGAGGTGCAACCAGAGGTATTACCCTGGCAATGCTCACAGACATTTCTGCAGTGCACGAATATTTACCACGTGGAGCGAGACAGGCAAAGGGAAAACTGTATGAACCATCTACCACAGTGTCAAAGGAAAGCAGTGCTACCTAGATGACACTGAGGGGACATGGGCATGGGACAGGAAAGTGTCTTTACCCCTATTTTATGGTCTGTGCCCTGATAAATCCACACTTTTCACATGAATACTCCACACTGATGATTTGCCTGAAAAAAATACCCAAGAGTTAAAATATGTGTTTCTGTTAAAAAGCAGAATCTTGACTAGCACATGAATCAATCAATTTTATTTTAAATTCAAATATATAAGTTGCAGGTATTCTAGTTACTTTCTTAGGCCTCTCAGCACAAAGAGGATCAAGTCCATTTGGAAATACAACCGTTTTCCTCCCAACCCATTAAGATGCTTAGGGTAAAGAGGGGGTTAAAAGGGGGCTGTTTTAGGAGAGAGCTATCCCTTCCCTTTAGCAGAGTCTGGCATAGCTGTTTAGTCCAGCAGAGTAATGTTTCCTCCTTTCCTCTTTCCCTAACAGTGTGGTTACACCCATTCCTGGAAAGAAGCAAGCTCTGCCCTTGCTCTAACCCAGGCTCCATCCTGCCCTGTGCCAGACAGGCAGCAACTCAGCCATGAAAAAACAAGCCCCGTTGAAGACATCTGCTGCTTCATCAAAGTTGCACTTTTCTCCATGTTTAACAGTTGTGGGTGAACCCAGGGAACAGCCCACAACATGAAGTGAACTCTGCATTCCACAGGAGTGAAGTTCCCACTCACCCATGTGTACAGAGCTCTGCAGGCAATAGTGAGCTCTGGAGCACACTTTTCTGTCACTTACATATTTTTCAAGTTAAGCTGTCTTGCAAAGAGTGAATTGTGAGACAATATGCCTTTCTACCCAGAAACAAAGTGAATGCACCAGCAAAAAAAACCCCCAAACATTTAGCCATGGATATAGAGGTGGCAATTCTAAAGATCATCCCATCTGTACCAATGCTTGTCTGAATGCCTCCTTCCAACAGAAGGAGCAGACTTTTACTTCTACATACAGTAAGACAGTTCTGCCTCTCAATGTCAGTTTCCTTGGCACAAACTTCACAGAAACTTTTAACTTTTCCTAAGTATTGCTAGTCACTATTGGAAAAAGAAAGGGAATGCGCTGTCAGGACCCTTTAAGTTTCTGTGAAGCAGGTAGTTATGCTGTAATCTTCTCCAGGCACTCCCCCCGCCTTTGCTGCAGCTGCTAGGGAGGGACTGTTCTCTCTGCAAGCATCAGCTGAGGGAAGTCAGCATTGCCAACTACTCCTTTCATCAGGCACATCCCTTTTGTAAAGGCAGGGGAAGAGGAGATCTCTGCTCCCTTCTTAAAAAGACAAAAAAGAAGCAGTCAGCCACAGCCAGATCCGTTCATGATTTTAACACCAAAGTCTCTCTGTTGGTTTTTTTGGTTTGCTTTTTTTTTATATAATAAAAATTGACCTTGAGGTACTTTGAGGCCAGTCACCAGATTTTGAAGAGTTAACTTGGAATTACAAACATTTATGAATATTTAAAATAGCACATACACTCCCTTCTGTGCCTTGGGTCAGTACTACTGCATCTGAAAGCATTGGTCACAAACAGATTTTATCCCAAAGATGCAAGTGCTATTAGACCCAAACATTTTCAAACTGTTAGCTAGGTTTGCCTGGGTGTGAAAGCCTTCTGCACAAGGCATGGAAGGAAACTACCATGCTCCAACCAGCCCAGAAATCTCTCATCAGTCAAAGGCATTGACAGCAGGGAAAAGACTCACAAGAACATTAAGGCCCTATCTCTGGTCAGTGTGTATATTTAGCTGCCCCAGAAATTACTAGGAATTCAGTATTGAAATTTCTCTGGGTTTCTAGGTGTGACTTGCCATGGCCACAAGATTATCTTTGCATTTTCTGCTAAGTGACTCTAAGCTGTTAAGGAGGAGCAGCTGTGACATACTTATTGTGTCATAATTAATATTATACTGATTAAGTTAAGTAGATTAAAAGAACCCCAAAACCATAAGCATGAAATACAGGACAGCTACACAAAAGTTTCTCAGAATCTTAAACAAGGTGATCTAAACAGTATAATAATAGCTTCAGAAAGGTTGTACAGTACTGTATACACTCAGAGACACTCTGCTTTAATACCCATAGTACCTTCTGGATATACTTAAGGAGATCAGCTGGATCTCATGCAGATTTTTAGTTCCAGAACTTCCTCTTTAGGAATCAACCACAGATTTTGGGACCTCATCACAAAAGCAGATGGCTCTGCAGAGCAAAGAGTTGAGGCTTAGATCTGTATAATGAACTGGAAACCTACTTTGTACTATTAGCATCATTGAAAATAAGCACAGATTAATAGAACAAATCAGAAGACCTGAAATAGTTAATTGTCTGTCTCATTGTTTAGGTAGGTACTTCCTCTCTGGCTGGTTTCTGTCCTCCAGCAAGTGTCACACACGCTGCATTAGGGAAATGAAAGGTCGGACTGCTGAGCCAGTGAATTCAAGCTTCAGTTCTGTGTCTTGAGCCTGTCAAATACTTGAGAGAGTCAAACAGGAGAAAGATCAAGTGCTTAGGGCTACATATGGGTACATGGAAAGTGAAAAAGTGATCATTTCATGCCTGGAAACTAAGCTGTGTTTTCAAAAGGATACTTATGATCAAAGCTGTACCACAGCCTGAAGAGCCAAGCGCTTTCCTGCTTCGTCCTGTTCCTTCGCGCCGAATCTTGGCCATCCTAAAAGTAAGATAAAAACATTTTCAATTACTTCAGGCAGAAAAACGCAGAACTATACACTCCAATAATTTATAATGTGATGTTCTGTCAAAAAAAGAGGCCAAATTCAATATGTACTTGAAATGCAGAAGAAAGCTGCTTAGAGACTTGCTTGTACTGAGTTTACTTTCCCTAGAAAGACCAGAAACGACTGCAGAGAACCAGCCTGTCTTCACTGCACTCATGTTACTTTAACAACTCCTCTGCCACCAAGTTCCCTGGAGCCCAAAACCTTATCTCACTGTTAGTCTAGTAACAGATAGAGAATTAACTTCCAAACTGACAAATAAGCCTTGTGATAGTCCAAGACTGATTCTATTCATTGCTTGCTTGGCTTCCTTAATTCTAGGTCTAGATCTAACTCTAGGTTTGATGGTTTTTTTCTTAAGCATGCTGCTTCTTTGGAAAAACAAGGGAAATCACAGTATCTGATAAATTCTCAGAAACCTGATGAAATATATCACATTTAAAAGAAATGTTCTTAACAGAGAATCCATACAAAGATTACAATTTAGGGACGTCATGCAAATCTCAGAAATGCTGGATCAACCTTGAAAGGGCTAACAGAGTTAAATATAATCTCTTAACTAACAGTGCTGCAAATCATCACACCAGCTGCTCTGCAGCTGCATTTGTTTTTACTTTTGTTACTGTTTAGGGTTTGAGTGTTTTGCTTTGTGTTTTTGTTTTGTTGTTTGTTGTTTGGATGGGGGGCAAGGGGTTGTTTGTGGCCAGAGGCCAGAGTTAAACACAGGAAAACAAATGAATGCCTTGTATGAATCATCTTCCAAACTACTGGAAAAGAACAAGACAGGATTACACTGTGTACTTCTGACCTGCAAAAAGCCACGATCCACCAAGAGTTAAACCTAAAACATTTTCACTCCCTCCCCTTCCCAAATGATATATTTTCTTTAACTGTGACATACTGCTAATCTTGGCTTGGTGAGAGAAAGATGAATCCAAAGGGAACTGACTAATGAACTACATTAGCAACGCAATGCACAGCAAAAGAGGGAAACAAATGGGTAAGTTCTTTATGTTTGCATGGGAAAAAGCAAACATGATATTTCCACAGCAGACACTGAATGAGAACAGAATACCCACGTTCTGTTCCCATTATAGCAATCCCTCAGTTACTGAGGACAAGCTCAGTCTGAACTGGCCAAAGCCATCTTTCCACAGTACCACTTCCTAACCTTGGTTATGTGCAATAACTGTGGCCTTCACTGTAAAAGCTCTTTTGAGGCCTGGACTTCTGGTTACTTCCAGATGGTTACAAAACAAAGTTCACCCTTACTTGTAGCCAGCTCCACTATTTCAGCATTTATTTTGTGTGCTGGACACAGACTTTCACAAAGAACATAAAGATGTCAAGTGAAGTGTCTGAAATGAGAGAGGTGCTTCCTGAGCAAGTATCTCTTACCTGTGCAACATGCACCAGGAAAAGAAATGAAAGGATTGGGGGAAAAAAAAAAAAAAAAACAACAACCACCAAAACCCCCACAACCAACCAACAAGAAAAAAACCAAAACAAACAAAAAAAGCCCACAAAAAAACCCCCAAACCCAAACAAACAACAACAAAACCCCACCAAAAACAAAACAAACAAAAGAGCCCACAAAAAAACTGCCAAAAAAACCCCAAATCCCAACAATAAAAATCCACCAAAAAAACAAAACAAAACAAAACAAAACCACCAAAAAATCCAAACAAAACCCAAGGCAGGAGAAACCCCACTATGAAAAAAGCTAATCCCAAATACATTCATCTATCTCTGACAAGCGTGAACACCAGCATCATCATACAACACTTGTTCCCTAAGCATCCTCCAGATCCAAAGTTGCCTTGCTCAAGTAGGTTCCTACAAAAGCAAACAGCTGTGCTGCTGATCTATCAGTGTCAAGCAGAACTCTGGATGAGTGGAAACTAAGATCTGGACAGAGGAAACTCCCTCAGTTAAGCCTGAGGAATTTTTGAGTTGTTTTGGTTTTTTCCAGACCTTTCGTTCCTCCGTTGAATCAACTCTAGTTTATAGATGAGCAAAACTGCAAATTCTGCCATGAGCAACATTCTTCCAATGATCTATGCCAATAGCATATTTCAGGGGAAAAAAAGGTAAACTCTTGGGTTGGTACTGATGCATGGAAAGCTTCCCTGAAGATTCACAGCCACAGTTTGCTGAATACAAATGGCAATTTGCCCGTGCTCCTCCTGCTTCACCCAGGTGATGGGTAGTCCAGGCAGGATCCAGCTGGCATGTGGTTTGGTATACAAGAGTCAAAATCAGATTAGCAAACTTAATCTTGGATCCTAACCAAACCCAAGGGCTAAAATTTGGTATCAGTTAAGGAAGAGGAGCCAAGAGTATTACCTCTGAACTGAGAAGAACTATTTGTGCAGTAGCATGCTAAGAGCAAGCATGTTGGGTAGGTGGGGGAAGAGGAAAGTGCATTGTTATACAGTGTATTAGTAAATTTGGGGAGGTTTGTGATGCCCCACATATACACAAAAATGTGACCATGACAGCGTTACACCCAAAATCACTGAATGTTTTTCAGTGGGTATTACTTGAATGTTACAAAGCAAAATCCCCTACTGACTTGCCAGCTAGGACAGAAAGGTTTTACCCATGCATACAACTTCTGCAGTTTTCTATTTTCTTAGTTATAAAATAAGATCAGCCTAATAGAGAAGTTATGTAATTACTTACTCCTTGTAAGACTTGAAAGCTGTCATTAGTAGGTGGAGGATCCTGATCTGGGTCAACTCCAACCCTACAGAAACATTAGGAAAACAAAGCAAGTGGTGTTACTGAGGGTTGCAAAAGCTGTAAGTTTGGCAGAATGCATTTTAAAAGCACTTTAAGCATCCAGCAAAGCTGCATCAGAGAAGTTATATGAATAGATTGAGGAAGAGCTGTCCATTACTCATCTGCAGTTACACAGTTATAAATGAGATATGTTTGCACTCAAGAAACCGCTTTAACTCAGCATTAACTTCTACTGCTTACCTTTGTTGCCAATTTTTTTAGAACAATTGAAAATACTATTTTTGCCTTAAAAAGTGGATGGCATCCTCTTCAGTGGAGAGTATCCCTTATATCCAGCAGGAAGAAAACAGAAACTAAGGATTAAGCCCAGCCTAAATATTTCCCCAGCAAATAGCTGCCAGATAAATCTGTGAATGACTGTAATACAAGATTTTAAAAAGACACACACACTCCATGTTTTAAAGCACTATGGGAAGCAAAAACAAAAAAATTCTAAAAGGTCACAACATTAATTTGCTGCAAGTTTCATTCACTTAACACAGCCACAGTGGACTAGCATGTGGCCTGTAGTCCAGCCTCCCATCTGAGTGAGGAAGGGTTTGTGTAATGAGGGGGTTGACAGATAATATGTTAAGAAGAAACTGTCTACTCACTTTTGAATAGTTAAAAGCATCTTATTGTTGAATCATCCTTGCAAATAGGGCTCCTATCCAAAATTGGCATTTAATCCTTGTAATTATGATCAGTTTTTCTGGTCTGGTTTGGGGGTACACTGGACTTGTCTATTTTATACCCTATTCATATCCTGATCTCTGTCATTTCCTGTAGAACCTAAACCTCCAACCTTAAAAGTCAGATAAGATTCTCAGTCTCAAATGTGTTGTGTTTTAGTCCCACCATGCCACATAGTAAGTGTGGGGAAACACAGCCATTTCAGACAATAAGATTTTGTTAACATTGTCACCTCTACTCTTTTGGAAGGGACTGAGCTGGTTTGGTGCAATGTCCTTGTTACTTGGACTTTTTGTCAGCTAATAATTTTATAGCCATGGTGTTTATGCAGCAGCCCAAGAATCACCAGAAGCCAAGAGAACCTTGCTGGTTCCATATGATTGGTTGGTCCCAGGGACATCATGCTTAGATCAAATAAAAAAAGAACACTTTCAAATAGCTTCCAGGGCAGCATCTTTGATAGAACAATGGAAGAAATGTTTTAAGTCATCCTTGTGGACTCACAGCCATCTCAAGGCCTCACATGAATTAATGTAGTTCAGAGAAAATCCAGAAGGCTGCTCTGCAGCAGCCTCATACAAAACTAGTGCTGACACAGTCCTTTGCTTGGATTTCTTTCTTTTTTTCTAAGCATCTTGTTCTTTCCTCATTACTTCCTTTTTCCATATCAGTCATCTCAAACTTTAGGCACATTTGGCCTGCAAATTCCTTGGCACTGACCGGCCTCTGAAAACCAGAACGGAAAACTTCACCAGTTTAGGAGAACACTGGATAGACAGATTGAGTACTGGATTGTAACACATGCTAAAATAAAACACCACACACAAGAGCTCTGAGAGCTCACAAGGACTGAGGTGTTACTGCCTTGGCTATCACTGCACAAGAACAGGTTTTGGCAGGGAAACTGGGTTCTAATGCAGAAAGGTGACAAACAACATCAGGAAACCAACTCAGTAAAGAAATATATGTATATACACAAGAGTATGCATTCCTTCATAAGCACACATGAAAATAAAAGAAAAATACTTGTGGCTTTCCGAACTGCACATGGGGGAAGGTTCAATGTGCTGTGCAAAGCAACCAGGCTCAGGTTGGCTGCATAGCTGACACTGTGAATGGGGAGTTCAAGAATTTTGTTCCAAAAGATGAACATAGCTCGCATTCCCCAAATAGTTTTTACTCCCTGGGCCACCTATTCACTTCACAGTACATAAGAAAACCAAACAATTCAGTGTCTCAGCTTTTACTTGACTTACAGGGTTGTGCACTTGTTTTGAGAATTTTAACTGCCCTTAGGCAGGGGAATGGGGCTTAATGGAAGACCAAAAGAGGATAAAAATACTGTTCAGTGAAAAGTCATAGTATATCACATATCAGAATTTGGGTTTACTGTTGAAGAGGCAAAAAAACCTTTTCTATAGTAAAATTGTTCAAATTTTAGGGAAAAAAAATCATACCACAAATGTTCCTTTCAATATTGAAATAGTATATCCACACAGACTTTTCCATTTAACCTTTTTCCAAAGTTATTCTTCAAATGAATGTATATTTTGAATATTTATACATAATTATTTTCCATAAATCACATTTTAAAAAGAAAAAAATTACTCTCAAAGTCTGTTCTTCAGTTCAGAGATTAACACCAAATACATTTCCATTTTGAATTCTCACAATTACTTTTCGTATCTTTCAAACAATATGCTTTTATCCTCTATTCTAGCATCAACTGTATAGGAAGCTTAACTTTTTGGTAGCAAGCCTGCCTTTTTAAGTTCCAAGGATAAATACTCTTATCTTATGACAAGCATAATTTTTTTCGCAGGCCCAGCCTGCAACTAGAATTCTAAGGAAGTATCACTTTTATCACCTGAAACAAGACAATACCAAAACCCAGTCGAGTCTGTCCCAACCTCCTTTACAGTAAAAAGAAGCACAGAAAGCACTCAGTTACTTCATCTTTGCTTAACTACTTCAATAATTAAAAGTACAAGTTAGGCTGATGCATGTATGTCTTCAACATTGATTTTCTTCTTATGCTGAAGAAAAAAAATCCATTTCATATGCTTAATATATTTTAAAAGCTTCCTGTCAATTACATGTGCTGCAAAGGTCAATATCAGCTCTCATTTATTGAACCTGCTTTATAAATTAAACTGTTATTGGATGGATTTACACAGATCCCCTCCCAGAGGTCGGAGGCAGCCTTGCTCAAGGCTTGTGGGGATTCCCAAGGCTGTACAGATAGTAACTCTTAAAAAGGAGATTTCAGATGAAAAATATGAGCAGTCTTTCAGCTGTAACAATGAATATATGTTTCAAAATAGCTGAAAAATCCATTTATTTCCCCCATTGGAATAGCTTTGGTATCTGATAGACACCTTATTCCTTCAGTACAGAAATTACTAGTAAGTAAAATTCAGACACCTTTATTTCAGCCTTGGGAAGGCCATTAGAATCTGTAGACAAGAGTATGCTATAGTAAAATTATTCCAATTTAAAGGTATTTCTTCACTCCTCCCTAATGAAGATGTCTTTTTAAGGCAAAAGAGGCTTTTCATGCCTTAAGATCTCTGTAACAGCAAAGGGACTAGTCTTGAGCTCCTAATGTCAACACCAAACACAGCATTTCTGCCCTTAACTGACTCCTGGACTTCTTGGTCTTTATCCTACAGCTACAACTCCAACACCACATGTAGGAGAGGAGCTACTCAGATTTGATCTCTCAAAGCATTAAGCTCATGTAAAATTCAGTAATTTAAACAGTGTGGGAGAAAGTGGTTCACACACAAAACTGAGCTAAGTGGATGGAAATGAATGATAAAAAGGCATACAGAACTACATCAAGTTCTCTGCTGCATCATCTTTAAATGGGTGGAATGATTTCTTCTGATACTTCAGAAACTTTTCCAGGGCCCTACAACACATGGATGACAAGTTACTGAAATAGCAGGCATTATGAGATTTAGCATGTGTAGTTACTACAGCCAAGAATGACTGTAATAGATAATAGTTCTCAGATTGTCTGTACAAACTAACACATTGCATCTCTGGCACATCTAGTGGTTTGCTGGAAATAGTCAAGTGAGACAAGGTACATGAAAACCTTTCATTGCCCCATCCCAAAGGACTTTCTTTGCATAAATATTTTGTATGTTTTTATATGCACACACACACATATACATTGCCTATAGATGTCAGTTGGAGATTTATCTTATTTTAAATTCTCTCTCTAACCATTTATCTGTTCTAAAAACACCATACCAGAATCCTAGTCTTCTCTAGTTGATATCTCTCTGTTTTTAAAAATATATCCCCAAAAAGGCTGGGCTAAATCACTTTTGAAGTTCCTTCCAACCTAAAGAGTTACACAAAATAATCCCAAGCAATGCTTAAGAATGCCTTTGTGATTAAAGATCATAAGATCAAATCCACTATTTGATCTTATAATCTTTTTCAGCTCTCAAGTTTTCCAAGGTCAGAGATTCGAGTTTTGCTTTATTAAATATCTATACAGAGTGAAAGAATGTGTTTTATAGTTTCATTTTTTGGACATGATGCGTGATCCACACTCTCACAGCTCAGAACAAGTGAATAGACTCAGAGTTGAGGAACACCTCTAGTACTCTCAGAAAAGAAGCAGCAGCAGCATGCCCCAGTATAGAAAAAGAGCAAACACTCGGTGTTACAAAGATGAAAAGAGTCAAGCACCAGGTTAATGTGGTATCAAGAAAAGCACAGTATCACCTGAAATACAGCCAGTGGCTTTCACTCATCTCTTCCACCGATGGAACATGGTCACCAACTCTGGTACAGTACAAGAATGCAATGTGAGTAACAAAATGCTCATGAGATGGGGGTTCTACAGACCTCTTAGCAAAACAAAGCAAACCAACGAAAAAAAATTCCATACCCAATCAAAAAAGACAAAACATACATGAAAAACAATGGCAGAGCAATGACAAAGTGACCAAAACCCAAAAATTAGCAATAGCAGTAATTTGTGATTGACATATTCAGTAATATTCTTCATACATTCAGATCCTGTATTAATCTGTATTAGTGACAGACTACATCCCCCAGAAAACCAGATTCAGTAGCTCTCTTTGGTGCTGCACACAGACAGAGCCAATCTATGACAATTTCTACTACTTCAGACCTGCACATGGTCTGAAAGAGAGAGACATCACAGGAAGTGATCATGGGAAGCTGTACGTGTGTGAGAGGGGTCACCAGTACTCCAAATCAACTGGTAACGAGCCCTAAATCATTCCATTGCTTCAACTAAAAATTGATTATCGGTTTTTGATTTAATCTCCAGTCATAGCAGAGTCTGGTTTTACTCATTGCTTTGCCTTTTTCAGTTCTGTTTCTGGGGGTTCTTTTAGGTGCAAATGAAAGCAGGTTTGGTTTCCAGTATTTTTCACATACATTCCTTAGCAGCCTGTGGGCGTTTTCCCCCCCATATTTTCCCATGAAGGCATGTGTCATGAACTATACATTGCTTATGTGAAATAAAAGCCCAGATGATCAGAAATCCACAGAGACCTCACTTCAGAAAAAGCAGGTGTACACACCCTGGTTGCAGGCTGACATCTTGACTAACCAAATATTTAAGGCCATAGCTTGTGATACAAAAGGCATGTACTCATCTAATCCTTGAATATTGAGGCAAATACCAGACTTGAGACAGCTTTGATTTGGATTCCAGGTTCAATAGCTCTTTTCCCAGGCCAACATACACTCCAGGTCAGAGTACTCTGTTCCCCAAGGCCATCACAGAGATGGTTCTGCATGTACAGCAAAAACTAAAATTAAAAACTGCCCAATAACTTCCCTTCTATGACTTCTTTCTCTTTCCTGTATCTTTGCCAAGTTAGTATACTAAAGTTTTCCCAGATGTCTGTAATGAGTACAGCATTTTTGGAAAATTTTAGCTATTTTTGAAGAGTTCAACAGTTTCTCAGAAGATGGCTGAGAAAGAAGAGAACTCCCATCATCATGTTTAAAAAAATTAAAATCCAGTTCCAAAAAAACTCTGGAATTAGGAGAAGTTGTCTCAGGTTGTTCATAGGATGCCTTTGGGTATTTGTTTACTTCACCTAATCAAGACAAAGTCATTGTCTGGCCAAGGTTTGCCAGAGCTTGGCAGTTCAGCTCATGTCATCTATGTGCTCTAGATGTGTCTCACCCAACTCCCACAGTGTCTTCCCCACACTTTTCCTCTGTGATCTGAATTGCTGTGTTTCAGAGAATGAGAAGAGAGAAAAGGAAGCATCTCCCATGCTCACTTCCAGACTTCCAGAGGAACAGGTGATCTCTTTCCTGCTAAGGGAAAATCCCAGAGGGGTGAGGCTCTAGGCTGCACTGCCCCACTGTTAAGGGAGATTCAAGACAGATGATGAAAAACTAGAGACTGGGAAAGGAAGAAGAACAGAAAAACTAGGGAAAGGTAGGTGGAAGAAACAGTACAGAAAGGGATGGGCAAGGACAAAGCCCACAACAGAGGGCAAAGGACAGCCCCTGTGTCTGTGCATCTGCCCTCAGGGCAGCAGAGAGTGGCTGAAGGCAGTGAGGGATAGAATGGAGAATAACCACCAAGCCAGCACTTTTACCACCATCCCACATAGAAGCTGGATGAGAGTTAATGTTTCCATATTTCTTTTTAATTTTCCTCTTAAATCACTGAATAGAAAGTTCATTAAAGATTGTATAAGCAAAGTCAGAGACATAAGGCACTAAATATCTAAGCTGGCATTGTCTGTACAGGCTTTAGCTTTATGGTAAAAAGAAACCTAAATTAAAGTGTGAGGTACAATGCTTTGAGATTTATAAAAGGGTTTCTAAGTGTAACTGAAATGATTTCATTAAAATAAGCAATAACTTCTGCATTTGCAGCAGGTTATGAAGAAGAGGAAGGCACTAATCTATGTGTTGCTTCATTGAACATGAAAGAACCAGGTCACTAACCTCTAATCAAAAGTGGAAAACACATTGTTTTGCAATACAAATGCTAGGAGTTCCCTTTTTTCCCTGTGACAGACAAATGAAACAAGAAGTCAGCTATTTTTTTGAAAAGAGGAATTTTGCCAGCGGTTTTGATTTACACAGCTTTCAACTTTGCTGAAACTGTTAAAGCTTCAGCCAGGAAATTGTTTCTTTGTTTAGGTCTTAAAGGATGAGACTATATTTTTAATATCTAGGTCATGCTTTAGTTTCTAAGAAAAAAAAAAATCTACTACTAAGAAAATGTAACTGTTCACCACTCAAATGTTGGATGTGCCTCACTGATAGTCAGCGAAGGAACTCTAACACATGATATCATGGCTTTAACTCCAGTTTCTGGTGATGGTTTTTAATTTTCTCAGCATCAAGTAGCAGAAATCAAAAGCATCTCAAGATCCTCTTATTTTTCTACTCAGATTTTGAAGTTGTGACCTCACTTTTCCAACCAGTTAAGCAGTAAACTGAAGTTAAGCCTCTGCTACAAACCATAGGTTCTTTGCTTAGCTGTATATAAAAGCCTGGTCAGTGGTCCCTGGTAACCTACCCTATATGAAAAAAATCTACTACTAAGAATGCTGCTCATCCAAATATCTGAAATTTTCAGAACACCAAGAGGAAGCAGAGGGTATTTTTTGCCTATTTTCCTCCTTATACTGCTTTTTACTGTACCAAAGCTTAATTTTCATGTTCACTTCTCTACCCTTTACCTGCTTGTAATATTTAGCATCATGGGAGGGAGGGGACCAACAGTAAGTAAAGAACCAAGCACGTACCCCAAACACTACACAGCTAATGGTGTGGCCAGAAAGCGTGTGCCTCTTCCTCCAAGCCACAGCCAAGCAATTCTGGATGCCTGTGCAGGCATTTCCCCTTGCATGCACACAGCTGCTTCCCCATGAGCTCAGAGCACCAGGCCAGGCTGAGACTCCTGGCTGGAGTCAGTGCCCTGGTACAGCTCTGCTTAAATCATGCAGACACCACCCTAAATAATCCCCTTTGGTTTTCATGTTCTGGCTCCCCTGACTTGCCCAGACATGGCCTTCTATTTGCCTCCACACTGAGGAAAGGCCAACTACTTCATGAGGATTTGGTAATGGCTGACTAGTCTGCCTGCCTTCCTTCCTTCCTGGTACAATGGGTATGACTTCACACCAGAACTGGACTCTTAGGAGCCCCCCAAAATCCTGACATTTAAGTCCAACATACACATGGCATTAATTTTCTACATCCCTTCATTTCATCTAGGAAGTAAACCACCTTTAATCTTATAACCTCTTTTCTGCTAAATAATCCTGCATGTTCTCACTACTTATTTCCAGCCTCTGGCAATCGAATTTAATGGGCAAGTACCAAGGCTCAGCAGGCACCCTAGGGACAAGTTACCTATTGCTCAGCCTTGGGACTGCATCAGCACTGTGCACTGCTGCTGAGTGAGGCACTGGGACAGGGCTGGGGCAGCTTCATCTCCTCCTGATTACCCCTTCCACTGAGTAGAAGGGGAAGGAAAAGAGATAACTGGCATAATTTAAAAACTCAGCTGGAAAACAATTTATCCCACTTTTAAAAAAATCTGTAAAATCAGGATTACTTCTTTTTTTTCCCCAGCAGAAAGTGTTCTAACCACTGAGGGTACCTCACCGGCACCGAGTTTCTTTCTCGATCAGCTGCACACGGCCGCCACCTCCTGGCACAAATCTGATTTATTGCGGTCCCAGAAGGTGCAGACTGCATCTCTGGCAGGCCAGTGCCTACCGAGCCAGCTGTAAAAATGCTTCCTAGGTAGAGCTCCCTTGTTAAAGGTATTAACTTTCCTGTCAAAGGAAGGATAAGCCTTTATTTTCTGTCAACCACGCCAAAAAAGTGACAGCTAAAATTACTGCTTACTTGCAAGTATGGGTAAACTTCCCCCTAAAACTACAGCAAAACACTCAAAACTATGCTTCAGTCAGCTACCTTTTGGTAGTTACTTCTCTAGGAATACCACCATAGCCTTTACAGCTGTTCTGCCTTGTTGGTCACACTAATGACTTTTGCAAGCCTAGCCACCTCGAGGGATAAGCCTGGAATGGATATGGGGTTTGTGCTCTCTGCCTGCAGGACCAGCTCATCAGCCAGGCTTATGGAGTCTCACTATGGAGCTAGATTAGCCAAAAGAGGAAGTGCATAATCTGGGATGCTTCCTGGTATTGATGGAGGAGGGTGGGAGGAAAAAAAGCTGCTACCTCAGAATGATTCTGCAGCTGGCCAAGGGCTGGGCCACATGCAGGAATTCAGTCCTGTCCTACTGCTGAGCCCTGTGGCACAGGTAATGGTTGGTTGCACTCAGGGCTTGTACAGCTTGTATTGTTGTAATTCTCCTCTGTTTATCTTTGTCTCCCAAACTGCCAAAACTTCCAAAATTATAATATGTATGTCTTTAACAATGATTGATTTGTGGTTCTCTAGCACTTCTCTTGACAAATAGTCTCAAACATCAAAGTACATGCAGTCAAAAGTACTAAGTATTAGCCAGGATTTATAGCCAGACGTCTATAATCATGCAACTTACCATTTTCACAGATCTCCTCAGAACAGGATGAAACACACCCCCCAAAGACCAGCAGGATCCCATTTGTCCCAGTTGCTTAGATAACATCAGGTTTTGTTTAATGTACATTCACCTTAGCACCACCCAGTAAAGAATCCACTGAACTTAAAAACCTTAACAGGCCCATTATGAAGAGCCAAAAGAAAGGGAGCAGTCTTAGTACAATATAAAGTTTATATGGGACTAGATTAATTTTTTCTTTTCAATATAGAGCTGCTTTATCAAGCAACACTATTCTATATCCTACTGGACTGACATAGACCTAGATACCTTCTTGCAGAGCACCAGGGCACCTTCAGGCTGAATCCCAGCAGCATCAGAACATTTTCTTCGCCGGACTGCACTAGCACCTTCCTCTATAAAATACCATGTCCTAAATACCTACATATATATATATATATGTATAAATACCATGTTCTAAATTCTTCTAGCAAGCATCAAACAAGCTCTGTAGAGCTATGCCAAATTAGCACAGCTGCCTGTTGAAAAGTGAAGTCACCCCAGCACACAGCTGCATACCAACCTGATGTTCAGCCAGGACAGCATGGGGGTTGTGCCTCCACCAACAATCCACACAGTGAAAAACACGATGAGCAACGTTGTTGAGAACATCATTTGGTGGGAGTAGGTGGCAGTATCTCGTATAGCCAGGGCAAATGCCATGGCTCCCCTGAGACCTATCAGAAAGAATGAAACAGCACAGCTTTAGAAGTGCAAGCATGACTGTGGATAGCACAGCACCTTTCCTTGCTCCTTCACACAAAGTGTCAGGCAGAAAGCACTGGGCTCCAGCAGCTTTTAATTTCCTTCGATTCCCTGATAAATTATGCCCTGGGACAATTTACAACAGAATGTTGTAATTCTCCTCATCTCCTATAACTTATAGAATCCACAGGTGCTGTGAAAAGGTGTAAATGCTTCCAGAAACTAACAGGAAAGGAAGACAGAAACAAGCAAGTTGTGAACAACAGCAAAGCATTATGTAAGTTAAGCAACTCCCTGAATCAGATAAAAGTTCAGACTTTTCCAGTTGAATCCATAATTGAAATGTGAGTTCTTGACCTGACATTTCTATCAGCTATAAAAATAGTCTAATTAATTACACGATCACAGGCAAACTATATCTTTCCGCCTCTCCTCTGCTCCCAGTTGTGAAACTTCACTAGCAAGAACAAGCCATGGCATTGGACCACCTGCAGACTTCTTATGCAGAGGAATCCCAGGATGGTTAAGGTTTTAAGGAACACCTGGAGTTCATCTGGTCCAATTCCCCTGTTTGAACAACCCCTGCTCCACATCCATGTGGCTTTTGAATATCTCCATGAATGGAGATGCCACAACCTCTCTGGACAATTTGTACAATGCTTGGACATAGTAAAAAAGGTTTCCTGATGTTCAAGTAAAACCTCATATGTTCCAGCTTGTGCCCATTATTACCTCTGGGCCTGGCACAGGGCACCACTGAAAATAGCCTGGCTCTATCCTCTTTATATCCTCTTTTGTACAGAGGAATCCCTGGAGCTTCTTGAGGATGTACATGTTTAGACACACAATGCATAATTTGCCTTAAATTACAAACTTGAACAGTTATCTTTGTGACAGAAATTATAAGGCAATTAAAGTCAAATACCTTTGTCCAATTAAATGAGAAAGGGTGCCCATAAATACACCTCAATTTTCTCTGCAGGTATCTGCTTCTGCACAATGTGAACATCCTCTCAGCTAGAAATAACCTTTTGGAAGAGATCCATCCCAATTCTCCCGTGTCCTTCACAAACACTTCAAATGAAAATGTTCTATTCCCACCATCAGGTGCTGCCTGCTGTGAGCAGGGGGCATTTCACCCACCCCAGGCATGGCACACTTTCTGTAAAGGCTGAAAGACACAGGATGGCATGCTGCAACAATCAATCAGCAACCCTTCCCTTCAGGATGTATGAATGTGGATTACAAAAAGAGAAGGTAGCAGAGTCAGCTGCTTATCAGTTAAAATGAAGACTTTTTGCATTGCCCAGAATTTTTGCTCTTACCTGAAAACATCATCATGTGCTGAAAGCTCCAGCTGATCTTATGTCTTCTGCCCAAATTCAACAAGAAGGAGAGAGGGTAGATATGTGCAGCTCTGCCCAAAAAGATTGCAACCTGTTTGCAGCTCAGGGTTAAGGATTTCTTTTTCCTGAGGTATGCAGTTTTTGGTACCTGGCTTTAACGTGAAGCTTTTGTTTTAGTGAGAGATTTACATCATTATGTCAATTGTTCTTCCTATAGCTGTGTATCTAAAGCAGACTTTCCCCAATTTTATGCAACTTGTGCATTCAGAAGTGATTGCACTAAATGCACAGCTTTTACTAATATAACTAAGTTTTTAGATGAGCAGTAAAATTATAGCTAGTATTAAAATGACCAATTGTACAAATGAAGACTTTACTTTGAAAATTCACACTTTAAACAATTATCACCAGCACCATGCAATTTTGAGTTTTGGAACAACAGAAATGCAGCCCTGTATACAGAGGGGAAACCAATTTAAGACCAGCAAGTGGCCACCCCATTATGATTCCTGCAGAGGCAAAATATCCTAATGGCTAGCAAACACCAGTACAGAGTTACTAAGAATATAAATCCAAAAGCCATTTGTCAGCACTTGAATGATGCTGAAAAAGAATAATGAAAGAGTATTGCAGAAATTCATGACAGGAGGTGGTAAGCATCCCCACTGTGGTGCAAAACATCCAGGGAAGCAGCAGAAAGCTGAAAACACTCTCCACTGTATAAGGAACATTTTGGGAAAAACTAGAGTAATGGGCTGAAATCCTATAAAGTGCCAACAAGCCACGGCCAAAGAAACACTGTTCATTTGCTGCTGGGATGGGAACATTAGAAGGATAATACATCTCCCATGGAAAAGAAATAAAGAGAATCTAAGAGCTCTAGACACCACTGGGTTGTTGCCATAACTAAAGTAAAGCAATACTGTCAGTAGGGAGTATATCTAGGAAAATCAGATTTTGATTATTACTTTTTTCAATAACCCTCATAACTATTCCAAGGAACTTCTATACCAGTCCTTTTGAGGAAATCAGACATCAGAAGCCATCAAGACTAATGTATGTAGGGAGAATAGCTAAGATTTTGCCAAGGATGCTGAGGCTCTAGCTCTGTCTTTACGGTCCAGCCTGTCACTTTAGAGAACTCTGTGATGTCTCTACATTTCACCCCTGCAAGTTGTTAACTCGATGGGGACCACAAGTGTTGAGTAAAACACGGGTGCTAGTACTAGTTGCCCTCCTCACAAAGGTAGAAAAGCACTCGAGAGACAACAGAGGTTAAGTGCAGTGGTAGAAAAAGATGTGGAAAATGCATTAAAAGGCAAATAGGGAGAGAAACATCTACTGAAAACAAACCCAGGGCAGACAGCACAACTTGAGAGAAGATGGAAGGCCACAGTAAGCTTGAAAAGTTGCATTCTTTAGTATACCAAGTGTAACTATTCTGTTCATATATTTATCCAATATCTGCAGGGCTCTGGAGCATTTCTTAGGTCAGAAAAGTGAACGTGAGGCAACACAGGAGAAAATTTATCATTGTTCCAGAAAAATGTAAATGGCCAAAGGAAAATAAATACAAATGTGGTAAATCCTGAGGAGTAATACAGAAAACAGTAGAAAGAAGAGAAAATAAGTACATCTCATACATGGCCATCCTTATATGTCCTTTCACAGGGTTTTACCTCCATTGCCATCAGCCCTACTCCTACAGCAAGCAGAGGGAAATGAAGACTGGTTCCCATTTCTTCATGCACACTTATAATTCTGCTGAATTTTCGAGCAGCCAGGAATGTAGTGAGGAGAGAGTTACACAATCCGTTTAAACAGGGGCAAGATGCAGAGCTTACATGAGTGTGACTATTAGAACGTGTTCAGTTCTGGGGAGTTTGAGAGTCAGGTGCCAAGTGAACCAGACACAATGGCAGAACCTTTAATTGTGTACCTTTCATGTAATGGTCTGCACCCCAGTTGAGTTCCTTTCTCCTCCCATCACCTGAGATGCTGATCTCTGGGGAATTGCTCTAAGATTATCTATTCACCCACATTCCTTTTTATGCATTTGAAGTTTGCCCCTTACCTTCTCAAGGGGCCACTGGAAGTGAAGAATTAATCCTTTTTTAGGTCTCCAAAGTTCAAATACAAGAACACCACAAGCAGTGTTGGTTATGAATAGCCAAAGCACCCAGTAAAACATATTTGTTTTTTTATCTAGTGAAATTATATGGCTTCTAACATTCAGGTACAGAGCCAACAACTATATGGCACAGAGGCTTAGGGCTTTGATGTAAGGTGTAACCAAAGAGTTTTCTCCAAATTATTGCACCTGTCAGACATTAGGAACACTTAGACCAGCCACCATTCTCTGTTTGGTAAAGCCAACAGACATCACAAGTTTTTGGGCACATAAGAAAACAGAGAAACCTCACACAATGTGAAAAAGGATACAAAAGCTCCAATAATGAAAACTGGGCTGAATATGTGCTTCTGGAAAGTAAACAGTGCCAAGCCCATATAAGAAAATATGAAGTTCTCAGCCAGGAAGTGCAACACCTCAAAGAGCTAGAGAGAAAACCATCACATGTTAAAAGGCAAGTAAAAAAGATGCTGTAAAAACAAAAGTACTTGGATTACTACAGCAATGCACTGGTAAGAAAGGTAAAAGACATCCTTGCCTGCTTAGTGCGACTTCTTGATTCGACTGACAAGTTATTGTATGTATAATGTGCCTGGGTAATTCCACAGAAGAGGACAGCCACCACACCTGTGAACAGAACCACATGTGAAAATCAGCCTGTTTACTGCCAGCTCACAACACTTTCACTTCACAGCTCCATTTAATTCATACATCATTCTTAACCTTGAGATTTATGACTCTTCTTGTCTTGACTCTTATGATTCAAGTGAGTGAGATACCAGGTTAGGGACATGGTGTCTGAACCAAATCATTGCCTTTGCTACACAGTGAGCTGCAGCTTCAACACTGAACAGAAGGCAAAAAAACCCAACAACCCAAATTTAGGCACAAACATATTTCTCATTGAAAAGCTTTAGTGAGAAAGAGGATAAATGGCTGCTGAGATGGACTTCTGCGCTTAAATCCAAGCAACTCACCGGTAAATCCACAGGCTTCTGCAAGCAAGAAAGTGCTCCAGGACATCAAGAAGAAGAGAGCCGTTTCCAGCAGGGGGAAGCAGTGCAACTTGGTAAACTTTGTCACGTTAAGTCACTTGTTAAGGGATCAAAAGGAAATCCTTTGGCTTCTCTGTTCCCAGTGCTTCTGAAAAACACTTTTATGTACTAACAGCCCATGCTTGCTGGAAAACAAAACGCTTTTGATGCTGAAAAATGCAAATTCCACAAGGCAAACTTCAGACTCAACTTGGAACAATCAGTTTTGGTTATTTTTGTTGCATATCCATAGCATAAAGTGTGGCTCCACCTCTTAGAAGCAATATTATCTTATTCCATGGTTCCCTTTGAAGTGCTAGCAAGGAAGGGATATAGACCTGCTGTTCCTTTTAGACTGTATGTGCCTTGGCTTTCCAGGGGATTGGTGGGGTATGATGTTTTGTTCACCCTGCCAACCTCAATTATGAGTCCCACTCCCACCTCCAAATAAAGCATAAAATGCTTTGAATTTACAGAGCATTGAATTTACAGAGCTGTTCTTGACTACAGCAACCCTAAGATCAACAAGAATTTTTCTTCTCAGATTTGTTAATAAGTCTTTTCCAGCAAGCGTGGCTACTTCAGTACTTTTAGGGCAAAACAATTGCTGCCTACAAAATGTATTTCCTCTCCTTGTGCTGATGTGTTTTAGAGAAAAGGCCAACTCAGAGCAGCTCAGTCTTTCAAAGGAAAGGAAAAACAAGTCCATCTTGCAGCAGAGAGCAAAACCTGAGGAGCATCAAAGCACACCCTGAATTAACAATTCATACAGCTACTGAAAAAGCAGAACAGACTTCAGTAGTGTTAAATTTAGCTCTTCACACACTACAAAAAACCACTTCACCTATTTATAGAACCTTTTTGGTGTTGTTTTTTTTCCTGAGCACTACTCTGGCAGCAGGTACATGCTGAACACACTGTATCTGAGGTGCAAACAGCTATGCACAGCTCATATGAAGGCAATCAGTGCCAACTCTCCACTCACACCCACTTCTTGCTGACATTCTCTGCTGACTTGGACTAGGGCAAACATATACTCCAGACACACCTTCAGCCATGACCTTGCTTTGTCAGAAGTTTGCTCTCAAACAAAGCCCAGAGCATCATTATAAAACACCAATTAATCTCCATGTTGGCATTACACCAAATGTAAAACACAGCATACTTTATAAACAGATGTTAATTCTGCACAGAAACCACCTCTAAAACTTCTGAGCTCAGCTGAATTCCTCCCCACCACTTCCCCCAAACAGAGCTATTTTGTAAGATCATGCTTCTGAAGCAGCAACATCCACCAAAACAAAAATTGGAACCCATTTCTCCACAGAGTACTCAGATAATCCCAGTGCCTGGCTCAAGGGACATTCATGGATGCCTAGGGAAACTGGACAGCCACAGTCACTCCATGGGAGAGGAAGAGGTTGAACCTTGTTCCCCTGAAGTTAGGCCTTGTCAGAACCAGTTCCTTATTTCCAGTCTTTTCTGGCAGTTATGTGACTCAAACTGTTTAACTTGCTGTTATCATCAGTAACCACACCAAAATATTTCATTAAATCTGAAATTAAAACCTGTGCTCATCATTTTGGAGGAATCTCAAGGTGAGAGAAAGCCAAGAAAAGAAAAATATTTTATTATTTCATATGATTGATCAAATTGAAATGTTACCTGAAACTAAATTATTCTTTATTTTTCCTAATTATTTTCTTCATTTGTTAGACATGGCCTTATATTCCACATCTTTTCAAGCAGTCAGATGCTGCAATTTAGTAAAAATATAGAATGTGGTACTGTAACTTAACTATTTAAAAAAAAAAAAACAAACAGAGACAACTTTCTGAAAGCCCGAATAATTCCTTGTATATTATCTGCATAATTTGGAAACTGAGCATTCTATCTATTCTCAAAGGACAGAGCATGACTCCCTTACTCAGAGAGGTACGGGTATAGGTACTTCACGCTATAAAAATATTAAATTAATACTTAATTTTTGGGTTTTAATCAGCTATGAATAGTAAGATGAATTTTTTTTTTTGCTTATACATCATTACATGACATTAAGGATGTTTCCAACAGAAAATAGTTGGATAATTAAACAACTAAGAAAAAGAACAACTAAAAACTGAAACAGAACAAAAATAAAAATATCCCCACCACATATACAAAATGCCACCACAGAGGCTTTGTTCTGAACAGCCTCACATCACCTTCCTGAACACAACCATTAAGAAAAGCAAGGATTGGCTGCTGCTTCAGGAGCATAATTTTACAAACTGGATCTGGATGCATTTCAGCCAAAACCCACAACAACTGCATTTGAGCAGTGAGAGCTATGCATGGCTGGTAGCCTGAGAGCCAGAGGAGGAATCGTGCTTCTGGGTCACATAGATTGCAGATCAGACTGGGAACTGAGACTGAACATTAAAGCATCAACAGCACATCTTCCCCATTGTACTGAGAGGGTTTCCATCATGCAGACGTGTCAGGAAAATCTGCACACTGTATACAGTTCAGACAGTACTGCTTCAGAGTCACTGGTTCATGATAGTTGTGCAGAACATCACATTTTACCCCTTTCAGGTCAGTGTTCAGAAGCCTGGGCACATCAGAGCAGCCTGGGACATGCACAGATATGGCTATACTAGTCTGTCAGAAAGCAGAAACTTCATTTTGCTCCTGAAGAAGCATCATAACTCCTGGAGAAGGTCAGGCTGGAGGTCTACTGCCTGAGCCTAAAACAAGACCCACACAGATTGCTTGCTAAGCACCTCTGAGATCTAAACAAATAACAGCAACAAGCATCAAGAGAACAGAATAGATTATGCAAGGCACATCATGTTATTGAGTTAAACTCTCAGAGATAAAATCTTATCCAAGATGTATGACATCAGATTTCTGGCAAAAAGTTTAAACACAGGACTCAAAGAATGCTGTGGGGGTCAGAAATAGCTGATAGATTTTGCTGAAGGCAGAATCAAATACCATTTATCATAGGAGATGTCTTTCAAGACTAATAATAAACACTAGGTTTTATAACTCCATAAAAAGAAACCAGACATTATTAGCTTTGGTTTACTGCAGCAACATCACTAAAACTTCTACAATGCCTCAGTTTTATTGGAAAGGGTTGATTTCTGTGGGTACCTGTAATGTCTTTCTATAGAAAAGAAGTCAAATGAATACTGATCACGTCTTCACACTCAGAATTAAACAAGCTAGAGTCAATTCTGCTATAATGGGAAACAGGAAAGCCCTGATAATATCCACATGTGCCATCTCAGCTGGAATACCAAATATGAAAAAGGATATCAGAGCTGTCACAACCCCTGTCACGGCTCCCATCATGAAAGAACCACTGAATATTCCCAGGAAAACACCAACAGACTTGAAAAATGCTGCAGCATCAAAAGCATGGGTGTTTTCACCTGTTGGCTGGTAGGCAACTATAGATCTAGAAAGAGAGAACACAATGGCAATTTAGAAGTGGCATCAGGAAAGATTTTTTTCTGTAACAGCTCTACCTGAGCTACAGGGAGACAGTCCCATGCTGAAGGCATGTGTGTCATTCTGGCCTGTGTATGCCTTAGGGGCCTCGGAAAATGTTTGCAATGGCTATCAATCCAGTAAAAGGCAATCCATTTAAGCTTAAAATAATGTTTCTCAGAAAAAGCATTTATTTTAGACAAATGCCAAAAGCAATTTAGTGTTTTCAGGGCAGAAATTCCCATAGTTACTTACGAGGATAATACAATGGCAACAGCATCATTCAACACGCTCTCTCCAAACAGAAGGGCATAGAGATCCACATCAGCATGCAGCTCATTAAATATTGCCAGCACGGTAACTACAGACAGAGAAGAGGAGAACAACACTGCAATGACTGCATCAGCTGTGGAACAGACTTTCCAGCTTGAGAAAGAAAACCCAGGATCAAAATTAAAATGGGAAACCATAGTCATGTTTACCTACAAGTAAGCAATTCCTCTATCAGTTTTAGGACAGCTCCATTAAGAGGTGGCTCTTTTGTCCTCCCACCTGCACAGTGTTCATTGCAAGGCTCCCATGATCAAGGGGCATGGGGCAGACAAAGCCTTTCTACAAAAGCCCTGATATTATTTTAGAATATATTCCATATAAAGCAGTAAGCTAAATGTTGCACAGCTCTTCCTGCTTTTAAAAGCTGTATAGATTGTTGACACAGGTTTATTATTTCAGCCATTGTAAAATAGCACAAATGATCCTAAGTGTTCCTCTAAGTATCCATTATGCCACAGGTGTGAATTTCCACATAATTTTAAAGAGTGCTAAATATTTATAATCATTCTTTCAAGAAAATTCCAAGATGAAAGACCATGATCTTGAAGTTGTTCCCATGTACATACTTCAAAAATCACATGATGATTTTTTGCATAATTTGTATGCAACCACCAGCTGTTCAGAGCTCAGCTCAATCACAGGAGTTACTTCCCATTTTCACACTAATCACCACTAAGCACCTCAAATAAACTGCTTTAAATGTCAGGCTGCATATTCAGCACTCCCCACCCTGGCCCCTGACCTTTGCAAGCCCAAAAAATGATCTGTCAAGTGAAGACTTCAATGTGAGCCTGCTTGACTCTGAAGGATGTCTGCATTATTTGGGGAAAAGCTGAAATTATGTGGCCAGAAAAGCATTCTTCTGCCTTAACGTATAAAACATGAAGTTTACTTGAAAGAGGAACAGAAAATCCCCACCTAAAGAAGCTAAAAGTTTCAAACACTGCTCTTAAACTACCCAGCCCCAAGCAATGTAGCTAAAGAAGGAAGCCCTGCTATCCAGAAAAAGGAATAATTTCACCTATTTGCCATCCTAAACTTGACGCACGCTTAACAAAAAACATTTAAGCATTTGAACAGGAGAGTTAGAATTTTCTCCAAATATACCATAGTGTCATGCCAGTTCAGTCACAAATCAGCAGAGAACAGCTCTCAAAATGCTCAGAATTTCATGTATTTCAGAGAAGAGGTTCAGAGATATTAATATGAGATAACTGAAAATAGAGTCCTGTTAATATGCAGCTGAAAATCCTAACAATTAGGTTATTTTGGAAGGTTATTAAAAATGTTCATCAAGGTACCTGGATCAGTGGCAGATATTATGGCTCCAAACAGGAGGCAGTCTGTATAATAGAATTTATCAGACAGCTGACCCACCAACTTCATCAGCTTCACAACCCCATACATAAGATTCCTGAAGAGAGAGAAGATGAAACACTCCAAGTCAAACAATCTGGTGGATTTCAGGCAGACCAAGGGAAAGCACAAGCAACAATATTTCAGACAGGCTTATTTATGCTACAGCTCAGTGTAGCAGAAAGCTCTCCAAGCTGAACTTTCCTCTTTTCCCTATGATGCAATTCAAGCAATATATGATCTAGAAGACATCATATAAAACCGATAAGTAAAGTCTGAAATCTTCACACAATTAGCACAGAGTCTACATGTTTCTTCCATTTCCCACCAAGTTTTCTCTGCTCAACATTTCCCTCAGTATTATTTCTCCCAACACAATACACAGGCCAAAACTCTGAGGTAAGAACAATCTATAATAATAGATTACTTCTCTAGTGAAATTCTTTGAGACACAAGTCAAGATCACCAATATAATTCAGGATTTCTATTATTCAGAATATCCATATACAAGACACAGTAATATGAGCAGGATAAGAGATTGTAGGCAAGCAAACCAATGTGACCAGCTAGCTTAAATTAAATGTGTTTGTATATACATACATAAAATATACATATGCAGGCAAAGATAGAGAGTGTGCTTTATCAGCTTAAGCTTTAGTGTAGAGAGAAACTGATATCAGAGTTCACTTACCCAATAATGAAACAAGACACTGCTGTTCCTAAAAAGGCATAAGCCAAAATGGACCCCAAATTCCTGAAAAAGTGTCTCTGCACAAGAAAAAGAGGTTTATATACTTACTTTAGCAAAGCTATATTGCCCATTCAGAACCATGTAGCACACTGCTTCACTTGTATCAATACACAGAAGCACACTTCTATTTCAGAGAAACATTTCAATTACTGCTAAGTAAATTCAATTTAACTTCAATAAATTGAATAAACCAGATCTGTGCCATGCATTAGACTCTACATGTAGCTTACTGACAGAAGGCAAATTGACAGAAACCTGCACCAATTCATGGTGTCCTCAAGCAAGATCAGAATCTGAACCCTTCTGCCATTAAGGATCTGGCACATCTCCTCTGGGATTCATGGTTAGGTCAGCCTCTCAGCATAATTTACTGCATTTTGGACATTTGAGAAGGACCAAAACAATTCATAACAGAACTTCATTTACTTTAAATGAAACTGACATCAATGTCTGGCTAAGTTCAAAGGAAAACAAATCAGCAAAATTAAGTAAGGTTTAATATATTTATACTCAAAAATACATGTATTTTCTCTTAAAACAATATGACCTAACCATCTCTGGAGGAAATTAGATTTTTTCTTACTGTAAGTAAATGCCTGAAAGGAGACTACAATCCTGAACAAATCAGCAATCTCTCAGTAAAAAAAAAAAAAAGGATCTCTTCTCCTCAGAAGTTATTGCACTTACTTTCTTCAGGCTATAACCAGCATGAAAAATAATAGGAGGCAATAGAATGTTGAAGAAAACTTCTGGGTCAAATGTAACCTAAAAAATAAAATAATTTCAATTAGAAACGGACATATACAAATTGTTAGGTCTTTTTCCTCATTAATTTGCTGACAACCACTATTTTTGGTTGATGAAATAGATAAGCTGAGCCTCTAAAACATTGGCCAGCTCTATTTGTACATGGCAGCAAAAAGCTGCAGCTCCTGTTGGTAAATAGCATCTAGAAAGAACAGGTATTACATTGGTTACTCGTGATCTGGCAGCAGTCCCAAACACATTCCCCCATTTTAAAATAAAAATTTCTAGCAGAAATGATGCTAGAGAAGATTTCTCCTGTTGTGATACCTGATATTGGTATAGCTGCAGATGAAATCCTATTTTAGCTTACTTTTTTGTGCAAATTTAGCCAATGAATAATTATTGTAAGCCAATCAAATCAGACACAAGACCAGTTTTCAGAAATTTGGATCAAATTTCCATGTATTTCAGTAGGAGTTTTAGATATCCATGAAGGACTACACTACACTAAGAACAAAAAACAACAGTTAAAATGCAATCAGAAGACCTTCACAATTATGGGACTAACTAGACTCTCTTCACCTGCTGCCTGAGCACTACAGCTGTGCCCTCCCAGGGCAGGACTCATTCCAGATAACTGGAGATACCTACAGCAGACAGATACACATAGGCAGCTAAGCTCTCTCCATACTCTGCAGAAAGAAGTACCTTTAGATCACAATCCTACGCTTCAAAGTCTAGCTTTGATACACACAAAAGGTGATTAATTCCTGACACTGAATAAAAAGGCAAAGAAGACAGCTGAAAAACTGCTGATAGGTGAATTTTACTTCCAACACCAGACTGCCTCATTTGGTCGTTTATAGGGTGGAAGCAGTAACCATTTCCTGACAATAAATGGATTTTAAAACCCTAGGGAAAAAAGACCAAAACAACAAGGAACAATCACTTCCCATTAAGAAATTATAATTTTCCTTACTTTCCATTTATACAAGGCAGCACAAGGCTTTTATTTTTGGTTCAGCTGGTCTCTGTAAATTCTACATATGTTAGAAACATACATTAAGTCTTCCAACCAAGGCCTTAAGGAAAGGACCACATACATGTAACAGAGCACAGTTTCTCCAGCAGTGATATAATATAGAAGGTGCTTTTGAATTTAGCATTAAAGTGCTGTAACTATCAGGAATACTGACACTTGACACTGCCTGAGGTGCAAACAGGACGGAGGAGGGAGGGAAGCATCGATGAAGGAGGAACTTAGCTAGCATGTGAACTGGTACAGCCCCACCTTTCTCAGCATGTCATTTTGCTCCACGTTGTGGATCTTGCCAGGGCTAATTTCCCCTTTGAGCGTGTACTCGAAGAACTTGCCGCTGACGTTGACCAGCAGGGTGGTGAAGGGCCTGTCCTCCTGGGAGCAGCTGAAGGGTTTGTCATGGCCACTCGTGGAGGGGGTCCCGTACCTCAGGATCACCCCAACGATCAGTCCTGGAAGAGAGGTAAAAATCCATGAGGCTGATTTGATACTCCTGCACTATAACAAGTTTCAAACATCATCCAAGGGATAGTGCATGAACTTTACAACCATATGGGCATCAAAAACACGTTGAAGTCAATTCTTACTATCAGTTTTCTGCAGGGGAAGAGAGGCCCTGAGCACATCAAAACTACCAGTGAATCTCAAGTATCTGGTACCTGACTGAAGTGACAAACAAACAGCTCCATTTCAGTTTTTGTCTTCCTCACCCTCATTCACCCCTTGAAAGTGTAAACCCCCAGTCACATGAGAGGCTGAACATTAGGACACATCAAATACATCTCACCTGCCTTAGGACAGAACCAAGCAAACACTATTGCCAGAAAACAGTGACTGCTGGAAACACATGACCGTAACTGATCTGGAATGGTGATGTTTGCCACATTATTTGATGGCTGCAGCAAGAACACAGTTTTTAGTCTTATAATTCTAGGCAAGTAAACAATGTCTGTTGCACAATCTTCTGTGTACTCCGCAAACTTTAAAACTAAGACATGACCTGCACAAAGAAGCCACCATATGTCATTTGCAAGCATTTTCCACATTTCCTATAAACAAAAATAAAATAAGGTGTAAATGATCAATCATAAGAGATCCGGGATTCAGAAATATAGGACAAATCACTTTGGCAGCAGAGAAAATCCAACCAGAAAATCCTATCAATAACAAATCTTCAGACTCAATGACAAAAATAATTCCTAACTTAATGCCAGGGGGCTGGAGAAGCACCAAGTTCTAACTGAGCACCATTCCTGTTACAATGTACTAAGAAAAGAGCATCCGCAGAGAAAACAAATAAGAACAAAGTGGTTTTGGTCTGGTAAGTAAACAAATTGATACCTACTTACTAAAAGCTCCCTGTTGCCTTAAGATCATCTGCAATTTAATTCTTATTCCAGACAACTGCAAGATGAAGATAGATGTTTGGTGCTTTTGTTGATGAGTCAATAGTCAGCATTGGGTTTGCTCCCTGTGACCCTCCCTCTGCACCCATAGCTTCCCCAGAGAATAAATGAAGCTGACAGGTAGTAACCAAAAATTAAATTAGGTAAAACAAACAAAATCTACCACACATAACAAAAACCCCAAACAGACTTATTGTTATGACATAGTGCAAAGAGTGACCAAGCTGTGCCCCCAAAAAGCCAACCAAAGGAGCACACCTCATTCTCCTGAAGTCCATACTAACAAAACTGTTCTAATGCACAAAGACACAGCAGGCAGCAGCTGTGACACTAGTGGGAGGCTCATCTCCAGCCTTCCTTCTCTAAGAACAGAGCAGCAACATGATCAGTCCAAAGGAACTGGAATATTAAGAGACATTTTACTTAGAAAAGGGAAGTACATACTCAGAGAGAACACAGGAAGAGATCTCCTAAACAAGATAAATCTGCTTACTGAAATTTCAAGGCTAATAATTTAAATACACAGATTTAGAGCAGCATCTCCTAACACCGCCAGAGCATTTTGCAGCTATGTATGATGGATGAGGCAGAAATACAGCTCTGCACAAAGTGAATTTACAGCCAGTCACCTCCAAGCCACTTTCACTACACCAGTTATGGCTACAGACCCCTTCACCAACCCAGCCAGGCAAGCAGCCTAAGATTTCTGCTGCTCTCACCCTACTCACAGCTGGGAAGGGCTGCACTCCCAGAAGACTTCAGGAAGACCGACTGTGGTAAAAATCAATCTAACCAGCATCAGCCAGAAATCCTGCAGTAAATCAGACTGCAAAAAGAAAACTGTACAGATGAGCTTATACATAGCTGTGGCATAAAGCCAATTCAATATTGCTACTCAGCTGAGAATAGAGAGAGGGACACTTCTTAGAGTGGCTTCTTAGGGTCAGAGACTGCCCTTACTGAGTGCATTGCAAAAGCAGATGGGAAACCCCATTACTATTGCATTAGGAAGAGAAACCTGAGAGCAGGAGGTGATTGCACTATATAACTATAACCCACATAGCTATAACCCACTTGTACATTCTCCTCCATAATGAGATATACCAGTCACATGACAATTATATTCATAACTGGTACTTCTCATTTGAAGTGAAACATTCTATCCCATATCCTCACTCTCCCACGGCCCAGCAGCACAGATACAGGGAATTTTCATTCACCTCCTATTGATAGAACAGCAAAATGGATGAGTTTTTTACGCTGAGCACCATGCACTTTAGGAACACGTGGTCTCTGCTGTCAGGGTGCTGTCTTGCAGCAGGATGCACCTGGACCTTTGCTGAGGCAAAAGGCTGTCAGAAGCAGCCAAGTGGGTAAAGCCACCCACAGCTCAGTCATTAAAGGAAACACATATGAAAACAAAAGGGGCCCTAGGAAGACACACAAATTCCACAGCCAGCTTCATCAGCACAATACTAGACATTTGTTAGCTCAAAAGATGAATTAGAAGAACGGAAATCTCCCTGACTTTACAAAGATACAGGCATACTGCCATATACATAATGTTGTCCCAAACCAACAGGTTTTCAATATTGAAGTGAAACATTAAAGCACATATTTGACAAACGTCATTAGTTCTTTTCCTAAAAATATTTGAAGTCTTCACAGAAAACTATTTGGAAGAATTTTCTGTTTTCCAATGAACATTGCATCTTTTACATACTAAAAAGTTGCTGGACTTGTTATGTGATTTCTACATCACATCTCACTTGATAATACAACATTAACAAAGTTCAGAGAGTTCAATCAGCTCCCCAAGATGACAAAAAATTAAAACCCCAAATGTTTTTCAGGCAGAAGAAACTGCCTGATTTATAGCCTCAGGAAGGATGCCCTCCTAAGCTGCCTGCCATTAGGTGTTATACAGAGACCAGGGCATCCTCCATAATTCTCTCTGGATGCTTGATTTCAACCATTCCTGAAACATCAGAGTTTTGCAACTGAAGGACAAAAGTGGAATAGAGAGATAACCAGAATTTTTCAATGGACAAGCCTAGAATAAATCTTACTGTTAACATAAGCATAAATTCAGTATAGCTCTGTTGTTTATTTGGAAGCAAGGAATGGCTGCTGGAAGCTAGGAACAGATACAGAAGAATCAGTATATTAACTCTGTCACTCCTACCCGAGGGGTTACTGCTGAAGAGCTTATGGAGAACCTGGAATAAAAGCAAATATTTTTCTGACTGCTTAAGAACAGTCTACCTCTTCTAAAAGAGAACCTCCAGGCCAAATAAATCCAGCACTGCCTTTTATTGCAAGACTGCAACAAGACAGAAAAAGCTATAAATGGGTACAAATACTTCAAAAATTGAGAAGGGCCTTATTTTCAAAGTTTTGGGTTGTGGTAGCTATTGCAAGGGTAAGTTGACTTCATTGCTCAAAGACTCTTATGAAGGATTATCTCAAAAACTGATACCTAATAACTTGTATGCATGACTTACATTCTCACATTTAATAGAGAGCATTTGTGCCAGCATCTTGCCTATACAATGCTGATCATGCAGGTTGTACACAAAGAAAATATTCCTAAAAGTGAAGCATTAAATCCTGGGAATATTTTGTCCCTTCTGAAATAAATCACTATTGATAATGAAAAATATTAGATTTCAGACATAGTCATAGAATCATTTAGGTTGGAAAACACCTAAGATCCCAGAGCCCAACTGTTAACCTGGCACTGTCAAGTCCACCACTAAACCACACCTACACAACTTTTAAACACCTCCAGGACGGTTACTCATCCAGCTTCCTGGGTAATTCCAATATTTGACTGCCCTGTCAGTGAAAAAATAATCCTAATATCCAATCTAAACCTCCTTTGATGCAAATGGATTGGTGAGCACCAATCTAACAATAGACCATTTAAAATGTCATTTTTACTTTTGGTTTTGTTTGGGTACAGAAGTCACTGAAGTGAGAACATGAATTCAGAAAGACACACACAACCACGAGTGCCTTTATCTGGTAAGAGCTGTGGTCTGTGTGATTTCCAGCCCAGTTCTCTGCTGAAGCTGCCCTGAGGTTCCAGGGAGAGCCAGCTGGCACTGACTGCAGGAACCAGGGGCATTCACACTCCACATCACACAGTTTAATCAGTGAATTCAACTTGATCTGACAATCAGTGGAGTGGATCAATCCCTGAGCTCAAACCTGTTTAGATACAGTTTCTTTCACACACTTCTGGTAGAGAGCCAGGTGCTGAACGCCGAGGGTCCTTCCCCTCCAGCCTCCAAACTGAGGGAGACTTGGTACAGATTTTACTGCTGGGGAGACAGAGAGGGACAGAATCTTCTGGAAAGCACACAGTGATTAAGACTAAAGGCGACAAACTTGTTGCAAGGTAGGTGAAAAAAATTAGGCAAGGCTTGTTTTTTAAAACAATGATGTGGCTAAGCACCAGAACCAGCTGTCACAAAGGCAGCATCATCTCCTTCCTTGCCTATAGCCAAATCTCCCTTGAGTAAGGCCATGAGCAACCCAAGCTGAGGGGGTCTGCTGTGAGCAAAGGGCTGGACAAGATTACCTCCTAAGGTCTTTCCCATGAACATTTGGACCCCTCAGACAGACACCTCATACTGCAAACATTTCTTCTAAATCACCTTAATTGCTTTCTGGATCTGGTCTGGGGGCTATCTTGCTTTGGAGCTGGGTTTTTATTTTGCTTAAATGACAGGCTGATCTCCTAACTCAGTAGGTCAGTGCAAAAGAAATAGCAACAAGCCTCCTCATAAAAGCCAAAGAGATCCAGCAGGATATGAGGGGGCTGCATTTACTGCCTCAGTCCACCCTCACTTGCCACCTGCCTTGGGCCTCAACTGAGCCTATCAAAAGCAGCCAAAAGAGTAATCAGGAGATATCCAGCGAATTCCACATAAATACAGGAAAACAGGTACTGTGATACACAACATAAAGCACTTGTTACTAGTACTTCTCTTGGGATTTTTTTTATTTTTTTTTAATACAATAGTTGTATCTTTTGGAAGTGACACTACAGCAAACCACTGACAGGTTTGTTGTGAAGCTGGGCAACACTGTCAGTGGTGAGAGGCAGTCCTGGCTTGGCAGAGTTTGTCATCCCTTAGTGCAGCCCACACAGAGGCAGAATAGCACATTTATGTACCTGGACACCTGGACACCAGTTTCTTCAGTGACAGAGAATAAAATACTGTTAGCTTTTGAAAATACACACAAAGAATATGGGAGGTGGGGGGGGGGGGGGGAGGATTTCTTATGTTTAAAAGTCTAGATTTTTCTTCCCTACATCCAAACTGGACTTTCTACCAGCTTGAGGGCAAAGAAACAAAGCTGAAAAAAATTTGGCAAGAAGGGTGAAAGAATGTCCTGTATGTATTTTCAAGGTGAAAGACTAATAATAATACACAGTGTTTATCACATAGATCATTTTTCTTCTGGATGTTTGCATGCATCAAGACATTACACTTGCAAAGTTTTACTTAAAATAGCCTAAACACCAACAAATAAAGTATTTTTCCTATCACAGTGTCATCCTTTGAACATCAAATTTCACAGTGATTTTTGACAAAGTTTCAACACTTGTACAAAATAATTCAAGCATTTTTTTGATCCAGAACTGAGCCAGTAACACTGTATAATAAAAAAAAAATCAGATCAGATGTTACATACCATCTCCAGAAGCACTAGCAACTCACTCTCTATACCTGTATTTGCTTGCCATTGACTGCACTACCCTGCACAGGAAGGCAGAGGAACACCACCATACAAGCCCTTGAAGAAGGGCTAAACCAGTGTCTGCAGAGCCCCAGGCCTCTGACAGCATCTGCATTTTCCATATACTCAGCACTGGTGAGGCCACACTTTGAGTGCTGTGTCAAGCTGTGGGCACCTCACTTCAAGAAGAGCGTTGAGGGGCTGGAGCAAGGCCGGAGAAGGCAGTGGAGCTGGTGAAGGGTCTGGAGCACAAATCCTGTGAGGAGCAGCTGAGGGAGCTGGGATTGCTAACCTGGAAGAAAGGAGGCTCAGGGTGGACTTTATCACTCCCTGGAACCCCCTGAAAGGAGGCTGTAGCCAGGCGGGTCGGCCTCTTCTCCCGGGCAACCAGCAACAGGACAAGAGGAAATGGCCTAAAGCTGCACCAGGAAAGGTTGAAGCTGGATATTAGGAGGAATTTCTTCACAGAAGGGCTGATTAGACATTGGAACAGACTGCCCAGGGAGTTGGGGGAGGCACCATCCCTGAAGGTGTTTAAGAAACAGCTGCAGGTGCCACCCAGTGCCATGGTCCATTGATAGGGTAGCATTTGGTCCTAAATTGGATTTGACCTCAGAGGTCTTTCCCAACCCAATTGTGATTCTGTGATTCTGTCTTGCACTCAGCATGGCTAATCATCAACTACTTTCTCAGTGATGCAATGTTGCCTGTGTGGCACTCACCAGCTGGTCACACCGCTGCAGAAGATGCAAGCTTTGAAAAATGGGAAGCAGTTTATGTCCAGCAGTGTGAGCAATTATTAAATCCTCACTACATTTCAATTTAAAAAAAAATTAAACCCAGCCTTTTTCAACAGGAAAGGAAGGCAGAGGATGCCAATTCTTGAAGTCTAGAAGAAATTTTGAGGATATCCAAACTCTAAAATTCTGAATAACAAGTTCAAGGTCATGCTTTGTCATTGCCTCAGGGCTATTTTAGATAAGGAAGTTAAAAGACAATAAACAAGCGGGTAGTTCTTCCTCCTTGTAGGCAGACATTGCACTATGCTATCAAGGGCATCTTTGTAATAAGCATTTGATTCACATTTAAAATAAGCCAAACTAAGCATAGTTTTGAATTTAAATAAACAGATTACACAAAAATTTATTGGCACACTGTGCAGAACCAAATATCAAATTAACTTGCTGGCATTGTGCTGCCAGACATATGTGCACTGTGCACTTGTGCCTCCTCACAAGCCTTTGGTTCCAAAAACTCACAGGAGTGTAGGGATCTAGTTCTTTTTCATTTTGTGTTATGTTGTGTGATTTACATACTTACAGGTATAGCAAAATGGCTAAAAAAAATTATGAACTACAGGGGCAGGCAGGTATTCTTTATTCTGTAATGCACATTCTTACTGATGGTGAGGTTAAAGAACAGGTTCAAAGTAGAAGAAGACTGATTTAAAACACAAGTATCAAGAGATTTAAAAAGAAGATTGCTTTGGAATTTCAAAAGTTAGTTTCTGAACAACTATTAAGTTTCACATACAGCTTTACATGTGCACAGGAGAGCTATAGCCCCAAAATAATTAGTTTGTTCCAAATAATTGGGAGGGATGAGTAGACCCTATTAGCAAGAGGGCAGCCACAGAAAGATGACAATAAATATGTGGCAAAATGACAGCCAGTAAGAAAAAAATGCTAGTTTTATTCTCCCTTAGAATCTAAAATTCAGAAAAGACCAAAAAATGTTTAGAAGCATTTAAAAAAAACCCTAAACCCACAAAATGCACACAGCAGCAACCCGACAGCATCTGTCAAACTGCCTGAACTGACAGGCAGCCCTGGAAGGAGCTGCTGTCCTGTGCTAATCACCTGTGGCCTCTGGTCCAGGCATGGGACTGTGAGTGAAGGCTCCTGAGCCAGCCGTAGCCATGGCTCAGTGAAGGACCTTGGACAAGCCACAGAAGCCAATTTAAAGAGAATCTCAACTTAGAAATAAAATACCACAGTTATAAAGGGCACAGGCAATTATCAGAGATTACAGTCTGCATCTGCTTTCAACTCAGGCGTTTTCAAGTTTAGTTACTGCATAATCATTGTTTCATGCAACACAGATTAAAGCATTTAAAGCATTTTCTGTTAAATACTTCATAAATAACAACTTAAAAGCGCCTTTATACTTCTCAAAATTCAAGTTTCCCTCCTTTTTTATAAAATCCAAATAGTGAAAGCCATACATGTACCAATACCACATACATTCCTAGAGGTGTGAGCAGCAATGGGCCATCACAAAAGCACCAACCTCTGCCTCACTGTGTCTCCCTTTCCTCCCTTCACACGGGAGTGACTCCCTAACAGAGTGCCAACTGCAACTGGTCCCAGTCCCCTGCAGCAGCAGCAGCAGAGCTGAAGCATTTCTTTCAATGCAGACTTCTAAGCCAGATGAGTAAAACCCCAAACACCAAGATTCTTTCCCCCAGGCACATCAGTGACCATGCTGGCAGGCACCAAGAAGAGCAGCAGGACCAGCAGCAGTTTTTATTATGTATAACAGAAAGCTTTCTATTTAATCCTTGTGTTCAGTGACTGCTTTTTCTTCCATTTGCATGTTAGAACACTCAGCATATCTCAAATAGGAGGCCACAAGTTCATCAGAGTCTGAAAAATAATACTGTCAAGTCTTTCATTACAAAAAGATTTACAGTAATAGCACCTGGCTCAGGCACTAGCAAGAAATGAGCTTTCCAGTTAAAAAACAAAAAAAAAAAACAAAAAAAAAAAAAAAAAGAAAAGCCCCAGAAAATAATTATCCCCCCTCCTAAAGCTTCAGCAGAAGGAGTTATTAATCTGTCATTGCAAGGAGTCAGGCTTCAATCTGTAACCCAATTGAAACTCATTAAGCAGCAACAATCTCTTTCCTGACACTGTCATTTAATTTTGAAGATTTGACTGAAGGCGAGCAGGAGGGGGGAAGGGGCAGGAACTGCATCCTTCTTGGTACAGTTTTGGGTTCAGAGATCCCACAATAGCTACAAGGAGTGTAGATAGGTCTGGATTTTTACTAGGAACATTTTGACATTGCCTCCTCAGGCCTTTGCTCATTTGTAGAAGGTAACTGATGTGTGTGGAGGCTTTCATCCTAAAAACCATTTCTGGGAACTTCTGATTAGGACAGGGGCCAAAACAAAGTCTTAGGAGGACAAGGACAAGAAGAAATTTGAGCAAGGTGAATGAAATAAAATGTGTACCAGAAAAGTTCTCCTTGAGACAACTGAAAACATTCCAGTACTTCTCTTCCCAAAGATCTTTTTCACCAAGCCCTTTCCAGTTACTAACAACACCACCTTCTACATGGAGAGGGGACAAAGGTTTCAAGTTGACTGAATTTTCAAGAAAAATATTTTTTGCTGAGGCAAGCCCCATGTTCTGTAGCTGTGGGCAGAAAAGCAACCATCTCTCAGTGGAGATAAAATGGTTTGTGGCTTACAGAGAAATGTACTGACCCAGAAGACAGAAATAGCAGTAAGATGACGACTCTGGCTTTCTGTGATCATTATGTCTGACCATAGAAGCCTTGTTATTACAGCATCCAAACACACACAGTCCAACAGAAGATCTACCCTATCTCATAGAAGCAACCTGCCCCTTACAGATATGTCCCAAAGCAGACCAAGAAGCCACATGTTTCCTGTTTCTCCTTTCTGGGTGACTGCTGGGAGCACAGGCACTTCAGTGACCGTGGCCTTCTCACAGCCACACCACAACTGTCAATCCCACTGGACAGCTGCTCTAACATCCATCCCACTATATCTGCTTTGAACTGAAAAAAGCTGGCAAATGCTCTTCTAGGACCTTATGGACAGTGTCCAGAGGAGCAAAGGAATCTATTATTACTTCTTTTCATATGTAGCTCATAATTGAAGCACTTTTTTAGTACCAACTGCAGAAGTCAGCAAATTACTTTTGCCACAACCTGCAGTGCACAAACAGTTTCACAGCACTTCTGCCTTCCTGACTGATTCCCATGAGCTGGAGAAGAAGAAAGAATGCACTTTGAGCTGTAACCAAAAAAGCCATCCAAAAGCTCAGCCTGCTTACAAAAAGCACATTGTCCAGAGGTCCCACAGCTGCAGCTCCCAACCTCCTACACAGCTCATTACCACTCTTCTTTCCTCCTAAATTGGCACAAGCTTTACCTTTTTCCAGCTGAGCTCACCCTGCAGTTCCTAGCCACTGACTTCTAGCTCTGCTCCCACTACACACTGATGCCTCCTTGCCTGCTCCCCACAGACCTCAGGTGCTGCTGCAGCCTGGCATTTCTGCCATCCCTTCAATCTTTTTCAGTCCCAGTGGTACCAACAAGGTGCCTGAGCAATCACATCCATTTCATCTCCTCTCTGCATGCCACCTCAGCTCTAACCCCAGCACGTCTCATTGGTGGCACACAAGTGGATGGGAACCTATGATTTCATGTTTCCTCCTAAGCAAAAGGTGTCAGATGAGGGCTAATAAAATCAGATTTACCAGAGATGAAGAGCAGCCAATTGCTGCTACGTGGAATAATTTGACCCATGACATCCAGGGCAGGCTTTTGGTGCAAGACTCCGTGGCAGGACAGAAAAAGGTAAGGAGTAAAACTCCCTTCCAAAGGCTGATCCCACCTACATAAGCAGAACCATCATGTACCCCATGAGCTTCCTGTCAAACAACCCATTTAAAGTGTGTAAACCATACTTTTTATTTATGCTGTCTTTTGGCCATTCATTCCTCTCCCCTGCATATTTTCTTGAACAATCTCAAGAACACACAAATTCTCAGAAATTCTGTTGTTAAGACAGCAGGTTTTCCCACACAGTTAACACAACAGCTTTCAGCCCTACAGTAAAATTGTGGGTTTGGACATTTGCAAAGCAATCACTATAAAGCAATTCTTGCATCCCAAGGTAGAGGAGTACCCTCTCAGGAAAATACCAAGCCAGAAGAAGAATCCTCATTTCACTTTTTTCACACCACAGCACTTTCAGGGCTGTTTTAGTTAAGCATCATCAGAATACCCTCCAAAATTCCCTAACATTTTTCTCATGACATGATTTATATGAATTCAAAAATATCCATTTTCATCAATAAAACTGTGTCTAACCAGTTCAGTTGAAAAATTGCTTAAGTCAACTTGCTCTTTAGATAATTAACTGCACGTGATATCTATAAAAACCTGTGAATTTAATAAAACCCCAGGATTTTATACATTTGCCACCAGAAGTATGAACAACTTCCCCTTGACATAAAACTAGAGGATGGGATGGACCCACAGCCATGCTCACAATGATGGACAGAGAGCAGCAGGCCATGAAACCAAGACTGCTGCTCACCATGCACATCCTTTACCCTTTTTGTGTACATGAGTTTAAAGAGCCTGCCACATCACTGCTCAGATGCAACCTGCGCAGCCTTTTCTTTCCACTTTTCCGTTTAGATTTTTCAAGTCAAATACAGTACCAGCTAATTCTGGCTTCTATTCAATTTCACTTCTCCAAAGACTAAGAAAGATGCAGGACAAAGTAATGCAAGTGCCAATGACAGCAACATGTAATATTTTATAATGCATTTTGTCCAGCTTGCAACAGCCATCCCAAACCACAGAAAAAGCACCTCATTTAATAGCAATGTGCCTGCTAGGGCCCTGGTATCAGATAAGTAGTTGAAACTAACAGAAAAAAAACCAAAAACCCCCAAAGAACAATGGTATGTATGGATAAAAGGTTACTCCACCCTGCCCTAAGTGCTGAGACAATATATATCCATCAACACTGCTCGTGGAGAGAGCTACCTCGGGGAGCATGCAACTGGATTTTTGTTTTTAAAAATTATGTGCTAGTACTGCTGCTTTTGGACTGCATGGTTAAGAGACAGATGACTAATTAGGTACTTGGAGAAACTCCTCTTGAAACTTTAAAAAGTACTTATTCCAAGATTTTCTACCACGTGAATTTGCTGGTTAAACGGCAGGGTACGGCATCATTAATATCCTCACAGCACAAAAGTTTGACCAGTAGCTAACACAAAGACCTCAGATTTACTCCATTGGAGGTAAAGTATCTAGGGCAGCTCATTGCTACTCCTATTTTGCCTGCACCAAGCTCTGGTTTGGTACCAGCCCTCTGTATACCTTGACATTTAGGGAAAACACTAGAACTGGTGAATGGCACTTGCCCAGAGCCAGCAGGAAACACAGCTCTCATCTCTTCCTCTTCCAAACATTAAAACAAAGAGAAACCAGCCCAGGATTTCCCATATCTCCCACTGCTGCTCAAAGCACCAAGTCAGAAACAAATAACTTTTCCTTTCAATCCACTGCTTGAGGCTTCCAGTCCAACACAGCATTTTCAGCACAACATGGTACTTTTTACACCTCAGAAGAAACATTTTAATGTCTCAAAGTATTAGAGTTGAGTTCATATACACCTGATAGGCAGAAACTGAATGTCTTCTGTGCAATTCATGTTAAAAAAGCTACAGATGTGCTTTAAATGAAGTTCATTTTTTTCAGACACAAAGTCCCTGGTGCACTTGAAGAGAGTTCTGATTTAATGATTTGCCTTTTAAAAGCCATTAGCAGTTTGCAGCAGCTCCCACACATTTATCTTCCATGCTGTTCATCACAATGGGTGGGGAAAAAAGAAGAGTACACAGCTGCAAACAAACCAAATTAAATTGTTGAAGAGTTAGGACTGACTTAAGTCTGACAAACAAATCTAAAAGTTCAAGCTCAGATTCACAGTTTAAAGACCTACTAGGACGAAACATTGCAACTTGAAACTGTCATAACTACAGAGAAAAAGAAATGACCAAAAATTTGCTCAAGCCTCCAGGGAAAAAAGAAAAAAAAAATGAAAAATTGCTTTTTTTTCCTTAGATGTCAGCTGAATGCTACTTGCTAAAACCACTTTTGAGTCCTAAAAAAAGCCACTTCCTGGATTTAAAGACTGAAATGTTTTGGAAGAGTTTTAGAAAACTCCCAAATCACATAATAGAGCTTTTCAATTTCAGCTACACAGCTTCTTACACAAAACTAATTCAAAATGTGGTCACCTATAGCATGGATTGCCTTGGTGAAATACACCTATTTATTGACAAATACTTTTAAATTTATGCATTACTTTCTCATGGCTAAGGGTTTGCAGAATGGAGGAAGTCGGATTCTTCACTTAGACTGTCCAAAAACTGGGGGAGGCAGTGGTTTCAAAGACAGCCTCCAACTCAAGCTAGCAAATTTGGAGTGCACAATGAAAAGGTTGAACACTTTCCACTATGACAAGTCCAACTTGCAGGATTTTAGCATTAGCAATCCTAAAAATTGACTCCTGTGTATATAAAGATAAAAACAGAGTTCAAATCAGAAGTTTGGAATGAAAGTTTATTCAGACTATATTTCTCTAAGATTCACCATGGCTTTTTCTAGAGACAAACACAGAAATTTGTCTTTATGGAGCAGGCTCAGCTGCTTTTCCCTAGCACATCAGCAGACTTTCTAGCACATCTGCTGCTTTCACTGTTGCCGTTCCACTGGCAGATATGAGTTGCCCTTCTCATTCATCTCCTCTGTTCCCTGTGGAAAATCCAGGTCCCAGTGAACCATTCAGCAACAAGTGGACAACCAGAACATGCAGGCTGCAGCACCACCTGGACACTCCTAATACTTATTTTTAGTCCTAAAAAAGCAGCTTGAGCCTTGCCACAGTCCCCACTGACCAGGGGCAAACCCAAGGTCCTGATGTGCTATACAAAGTATTCATTCTGCAAACTCCTTAAAAGCTTCATACAACAGGAGCATGGAGGCATAAAATTGATGGCTGCTCTACCATCAGACATTGTGTTGCAAGCACACCTCTATCTTTAAAGAGTCTGGTAAGAACTCTGACAAAAGTAAAAGGTGTTTTTTAAAAGAACTGCTCTCACTCTGAGGTTGCAGAGTATGAGGCTTATTAAATATTAAGGCCAGACAAATTGCAGAGATGTCAACAAGACTCAAGACTTTGCAATCCAATACTGACAGGCTGAGCAGTCACTGTGGTAACCTCATCTAATATTGCTGGAGATTTTGCAAAAGGCATAATTACATAAAAAGTAATTTGATGTTTTTTCCAGACAAGGAGTAGAAAATATTTCTGTCAGAACAACAGTTCCAGTTTCTGAGGAAATATCTCATAAAAGCAAGGCAAGTTCTATCAAATAAAATTTGTATAATCATATCTTGCTAGACTTAAGCCCTATCCTCATTGATGCCTGTGCTTTAAAATAAATTTACTGTAAAAGAGTAAACTTGAGACCTCCATAAAAGATTTTTAAGGAGGATTTAAAAAAAAAAAGTCAAGACTTCTTAAATAAAAAACAAACAAAAAAGTGGCAATAGTAAGAACAGCTATTTTAGCTGTTAAAAGAATCACTTACTACACTAGGAAGAAAAAAATACAAATAAAGGTATGAATATTTCCAAAGAGGATTCCATAACAATTGTGCCATTAGTTATGAAATATTAGAAACAGTTATATTTAGCTGTACTTTTAGCTAGGCTTCCACACTCGGATCAGAACTACAGCCCTGATTCACAGGACACCAGAAGACCCACAGATGCTGGGGCAGGGAGGGCACTGTGACATGGCTCAGAGAGCAAGGAAAAGGGCTGGGTGATGGCAAACTGACAACAAAGCAAAGACAAAAACACTTCCCAAGAAACAAAGTGCAAAGAAGCTGTAACCAAAACTGCATGGAGCTGCCTCCCCTGGCTTTTCTTTTCCCTCCGTCACTGGTCACTGGTGTCATTGCTTCATCTTAACTCCAACACCATGTTTCTGTGCAGAACACAATTTTCTAAAGCAAACTGAAATGTTCCACTCTGCACAAGCAGCACAATAAACTTAATTTCAGTTTGCTCTAGAAAATTGCTCTCCACTCCCAGAAATCAGCAGGCAGAATATGAGAACGCTGTGCTGTGTTAGAGAGCTCAAAAACAAAACCCAACCTCATTCCAACACATGCCTTGGATTTACTCTAAGATTAGCCTTGCCACACCTCACAGAAGGTTGCTGAGCCCTAGGATCATGTCCAGTTTGTTGAAATTTGTTCAGGATATCAGCAGGGTGGGTCTCTTCCAAAAGTGACAAAGCCTTACAGCAAAGCCATGCTGTCTGCTGAGTTAGATTCCAGGTTTGAGCCTCTAAGAGCTACCAGGTGATGCCAACAACCACAGACTCTTTTTACCAGGGGCATGACCTGGCATTCTTAAACAAATAAGTATTTATGGGTTTGGTTGAGAAGAGCAGTGGGCTTTCCAAGTTTCACTGATACACAAGACCATATGTGGGAGCATAAGAAAAGAAAATTCCAGTTGCAGGCATCAGGAAGGAGCAGCTGAAAGCTGCAGTGAATGCTTTAGGTTTATGTTCCTTGCCACAGCTCCTCACCTGCAAGATGAAGCCATAGCACTGCTCTGCAAATGCATCTCAGGGTTTGATGATCATGGGAACCTCAGGAGTAGACATCACATTCACAACAAAGCACAGAATCACAGAATTTCTAGGTTGGAAGAGACCTTTAAGATCAACGAGTCCAACCCATGTTCTGACACCTCAACTAGATCATGGCACCAAGTGCCATATCCAGTCTTTGTTTAAACACATCGAGGGATGGTGACTCCACCACCTCCCTGGGTAGATGATTCCAGTATTTGACCACTCTTTCTGTGAAAAACTTCCTCCTTAATTCCAGCCTGTATCTCCCTTAGCACAGCTTGAGACTGTGTCCTCTTGTTCTGTCTGAATAGAATAGAAGGAAGGAAGAAAACTTTACAGAAACACGTTCCATGATAATAGCCTGATACACCACATGGAAGTTCTCTGCTAGAAGCTAACGGAGGCACCATGAGTGAAGTAGGCCTTTCAAGCCAGCTGCTGGAGGTGATTTGCTATTTTGGATACACTATCTCCAACAGCAGGAAACACAGCTGCTGGACCCTCACTGCTGCTGGAAACACAATATCCTTCAGTCTAAGATAAAGAACTAGTTGCACTAGTGCAGCCAAAGCACAGTGGAACAAACACAATGGTGCATTTCCTTAGAATGGGCAGAGGCAGTGCACAGATGGATCTGGTACACTTTCTGAGTATGAATATGACAGTCATCATTTTTGCAGTATCCAGACACCTGGTGAAATATCCTAGGAGTCCACATGAACATGGGGTGTAGTAATATTGGACATTGTTATTCAATTTTCTGTGCCAGAAGTAGCATGGAAGCTGGTTCACACAAACATACTGTACAGTCCTTCAGTGTGACCTGTCAAAATCTTCAAGTAGGAACATGAAAAAATTTTCTCAGTGACATGGCTATAGTAATACAAATCCAGCCTGACAGCTAACAGCTGGGCAACTGATGTCTACAGAAGTGCAAATATTCAATTAACAACATCTCTGAGCAATAATCACAGGTGTCCTGATGTCAGGAAATGCAGTCACACCATTACCTGTCAAACCAGGGAACACACATACATCAGCAGAGAAGTGCAAAAAAGCACACCACTGTGTGCTCAAGTCTAGCACTAGCAAAGATCCTAAAGATGGCAAAATAATTTGATTTAAAAGCTAAAGAAAGCAGTGTTCAAAATATGCCCCTAAGTGGCTTCTATAGCACTGTGTCTTCATCAAGGGAAAACCTTTCCCCATTGTTGCGGCCTTGCCCTCTCTCTCCATCTCTCTGAAATAGCTGCTATTTCCAAGCTCTTCGTTTGCTGTTTAAAGGCCTTCATGCAAGAGTTGTCAGTAGCAAATTACCAGTAGCAAAACACGGTCCAGAGAAAATTGTCTTCAAAAAGCACCACTAACATTCATCACTTCAGTAGCTCTATCAAAGTCTGGCTATACTTGCTTGTTGACTCAAACAGAAGGGATTCTATAGTGAAATCTCAAAGACAAGAAAACCTTCTTCAGACCAGAATATTAACACTGTTTGCAATAAATGACACTCACTGAAATGCTGTATTTTTATTTCATATTTTTGGTTTGTGCAGTTGCTAAACCAGCTACTGCCAATGGAATCAGAAGCCCCAGGCGGTCAAGACATGTCTGTACCAGACACCCTACTCACACATACCCTCCAAAACACTTACAAAACAATTTCAATGTAATTCTCTATTTTAAATTACATTGTACTAGCTTCCCATGTTTTATCTATTTGAAGTGTCGGTTTTAGTTGAACCGGGCTGTCAACATGAGATATTCCTAAACTGCTCCACTAATGGAGCACTGGGAAGTGCTGTTTGCCACCTGAAGGTACAGCAGCTGCCCAGTGGTCATTTACTCCTGATTAACGTCTTTTGCAGGAGAAATTGTTATCACTGAGGATAGAACTGCTAAAGTGCTTTATCCAAACATCATGGGGAAAAAAAAACCTGCATTTACCAACACCTACCCCACCAAGGGCAAATTGGAATATGCAGGCACACAACTCTTGGTCACAGTACTATTTATATTTGAGAAACACAGGGAACATTTCAGCCTCCAGAATCAACTCTGATCTTCAGCCAGCACAGCAGAGTGTTCCCTGCTCAGTGCTCCTGGCTTAACACAGTGCAGCATCCCACTCAGAATTGTAAGCACCTTTTGATAAGACTTGTCTGATAAGATAAGCACAGCTAGCAATGGAAAGGAGAATTAAAAACCAAAATTACAAGCTTTCAGTGAGAAATAAACAAATCAATCACACTTAGGAAGAAAGACAGCATGTGCTGTACTAGTGTGTCTATTACTATACACCATCTCTGAGTACTCTACTGTGCTTTTAATAAAAAGAGTATGTTACTCAATGCTAACATTTTTTTCAGCCCAAATACTCCACAATATACTGACAACTGAATAAATGCCCAGGACAATCTGCCCATTCATGACTGCTGGAGTTCATCATTCCTACTTATTCTTCATCCTTTGCAGATGCAGTAATCCCTATGAATGCAGGCTTTCTTCAGATTGTAAAGAATGGCAATAGGGCCATAATGAAAATCAATCCAAAGAAAATCCAAGTTTTCAGAGCATGCACTGAAGATTTGCTGATCTGTACAATGGTCAGCTAGAAAACATACACACTACAAACAAAACAGGAAAGTGGTGGGAATTGAGTAAAAATGGTTTATGAAGCACTGTATCATTTAAATGTTCTAGTTCAGAAATCAGATGTGCTTCTGTATAAATAAGTTTTTTCACAGTATCTTCCCTCTCAAATATGCAGAAGGGCTACCTTTCCCCATTCCTTTTTATTTAGGGATCAGTAACTCACAGAAAGGAAGGACAAAAATAAAAAGAGGCTACAAATAGGCTGAAACATTGTTGCAATTGTAAAAGGTATTGTAAGGCTTTCTGCTGCTTCTGTACAAAAGTATGTCCATGTCAGGTCCTGATGTGTTCTGAAGCTGCAGCAGTTAAAATAGTTATTGAGAGAAGAAAAATTATTGCTGCAATGCCTATTCATTTCAAGGACCTCAAGAGAATTACTGTTTCAGTGAGCCTTTCCTCAGCAGCAGGCAATCCAGCTTCACACTGCTTTTGCTAGAGCCCAATGGAAATAAAAAGAAAAAATCTCTCCCAAATTCTAAAAATAAATTACGCAATTGCAAATGAAACCCAGTAAAAAGATTTTTTTTTCTTTTAACAACCTGTATCAGTTTAAGAGAAATTATTATGAAATATGAGCAGGTAAAGTAACAATAAAGGGGAAATCAAATTGAATAACTGCTCCTTACAGTGAAGTTTTACCTGGCTGTTAGACTCAGGCATAGAGAACCAGTTTTGGGATTAGAGCTAATTATCCTGAGAAAGCAAGTAAGACTCTTCAGCCTACCATATTCTTCTGGAATAAATAGCTGTAATATTTCAAAAGGAACAACAGGACTTTGGGGATGAGCACAGCATTATCACTGTTACCAAAATGTTTCAGGCTATGAGATCCAGATGGGTGCAGGAGAAATTGTCATATTTGTTAAAATAGCAAAGCACTGACAAAAGGTGTGCCCAATTGCTCATGCTAAATGCTGACAGACTGAACTGCCAGATCATTGGGAAAATACTCAGTGTCAGGCTGCCAAGTTGTAGGCCACAAACATAACAATTTAAAAAAAATTGGCAGACAATATCACTACAGATATAAAATTCACATATTCATTATCCTGCATAAGGACTGGTCACTACTAAAGTACTTGCTTTGAGGACTGGATTTAGTTTTAATCACTCTCTGAGTAAAAGATCATATTTTCCAGCAGTCTAAGTGGAAAACTTACCATTAAATTCAGCTCAAAGTAAACAAGGTGTGCCACAATCCTTCTGCCACAACAGTGTGGTGGTGTTTGCAATGGTCCCAGGACGAGGGAAGAGATGAGAATCTTGACTCCGTGTTTCAGAAGGCTGATTTATTATTTTATTATATATATTATATTAAAAGAAAATTATATATTATAACTATACTAAAAGAATAGAAGAAAGGATTTCATCAGAAGGCTAGCAAGGAAAGGAAAGGAATGGAATAATAAAATCTTGTGACTGACCAGAGAGTCCCAGACAGCTGGACTGTGATGGGCCACTAATTAGAAACAACCACATGGGACCAATCACAGATGCACCTGTTGCATTCCACAGCAGCAGATAATCATTGTTTACATTTCGTTTCTGAGGCATCCCAGCTTCTCAGGAGGAAAAATCCTGGCAAAAGTGTTTTTCATAAAATATGTCTGTGACACAACAGTAACTAAAAATTGCACCAAATCAAATGGAAATAAAGGACTGAGAGGATCTTGCAACATGAGCAATGCACACAACGGCCAATATGAAGACACTTGTGGCAAACACCAAAACCCCACAAGGCAGGAAACCCCCCATTGGTTGTTTTACCAATACTCAGATACCCTTGAAAAAAAAAATTAGTCACCTCTTTTTACAGTAGTTGACTAGAAAGAAATGGCCACAAGAAGCCACTGCACTCCTCTGTGCTGGGTTAGGATCCATGGGCACCCCAGCACCCCCCAGTCTCTAACTCACACTTGTCCTGTGAGAGAGGTGGCAGCCTGCCTCCTTTGCTTGGCTATAACACAGGAGGAACATGGATGCGTGGCAGGCACAGGTAGATATGCAGAGTCAGATCATGCTTAGCTGGGCCTGTGTGATCATTGCAAGAGCAAAGAGCATGCACAGCATCACCTGCTTCAGAGCAGAGGTTCCACTTTTCCTGGAACTGTAAAGGCAGCACTGACCGAAATCTCTGAGCAAGGACAGAATCACAGCTCATGATCTGATTCAGCAGTGAGTTTCCCAAGCTGTCTTGGGCAAACCTTCCCTGTTGCACTTCAGACCTAGTATTATTTTCCATCTTTAAGAGGCAAAAATTAAAATGAAAGGTTTTACAGTGCTTGGATACTTCTCATGGAGCTGTAAATACACACACTTTTTTTTTCTCCAACTCATATAAACAGGCAGTGATAAAACCTGGGTTCCAGCCTCAGGCTGATGAGCAGCATTAGCCCAACTATTCCCCTACTCCCTGCTATCATTCTGTTCCTGTAGGTGTACTAAGCAAGGAGGAATACAAAGAAAAAAAAGCAGCTGCATAAATAGGTGACTAAAAATATTTTTTAAGGGCTGAGCCATTTATTTGTGGTGGTTCAGAGATGGTGCAACTGACATTGGCTTCTGAAAGCCTTTGTCACTATTTACCTCAACAGCCTAATGCCAGTCACAGCCAAGACTCCCCTCCTTTGTTAAGTTCCTAAGAGAAAGTGTTATTTTTCAGGATTTCCTATTTATTATCTCAAAGATTTGAGGTTACTGGACTGTGACCCACAGACTAAATAGAAAGGTCAAGCAAATAGCACAGGAATAGAGCAAGGAAAACTAGACTAATAAATCAGAATATTTTTCTTCTTTGCAGAAAGCTTCTAGTTTTTCAGCCATTGATTTGCCACCCCTAAAAGAAATTCATATCACCCCCAATATTTCTGTCTTCCCATAGTCAGCATCTCAGGCCATTGCAATAAGCCTGACTGAGTCCTCTGCCTTCATCTCTCTCTGCAGACACAATTCAGACAAGCATTTCTCCTTGGGGTACCTTTTGCTGCAGGAATCTGTTGTGCAACTCCTTCTGGCCAGGTTAGGTGACATCAGTTCTGACTGACCCCCTGCTCACTGAAGCTTACAACAAGGCTGCTTGATTCTCAAACCCATCAAATCCTAGGTCATAGATAAACTTTCCTGGCCAATACAACCCTTGCCTAACAGAAGATGTCCTGCAGATGGGACATCCCAGTAGTAGTAACTCCTGGTCCAAGAAACTTGGTCAGTTCAAGTTACAGTATGAAAACCAGCTTTGTTCCAGACATATCAGACATTTTAAACATACAATACTGTTTACTGTTTTCAAATTTATTTTCCTTAGCTTTGAAGCCCAGCAGTATGGAAAGGATCTCTGGCAAACAGCTGCTAACAGAAATCAGTAATGTCTTCCCAAACCTTTTAAAGAGCTTTAGAACACCTTCCTGCTTTCACCAGTTCACTGCCTCCAAGCCTCAGAAAGCCCCTGTTTCAACAGGAACTTCCCATAAATCTGCATTTGTCAACAAGCTGCTGTCCCAATCCTCTCAACCAGTAAGGCAAATAGAATGTAACAGGAAAACCACCTACAGTAAGAGCAGTTAAATTTAGGAGAGTACCTAACTATTAACTTCAGGTGTATCAGCTTTCCACAGGCATATATTTATCTCAGTATATGATTCACAGACTTTTTATATTCTCCACACAACATATGCTCATATCAGGACAACAGAATTAAGAATCTAAGTTTCAGTTGAAATGTTTTTCTGGTGTTATTAAAAAAAAAATACCATATCCACATTTAAAATTGAATATTTCCTATACAAAGTCAAATGCAAAGAAATAGTGTTTCCAATCAAGTGAAACATCAGAAGTCTGTCTGTGTGCTCAGACAGGGTATTACACAAGAACAGGCTATTCTGGAAAGTGAGCAATTCAGCTCTGAGGTGTGCATGTTGTGTGTGGGTGCACACACATGGGTCAAATGTGATCTGTTCAAGGATCAAAAATGCCATGCACATGTTGCATCACTGGGATTCTGGCACGTTAACATAATTACAAAAGCTCCAATTATTCTTCTTATGCATTGCCCTTTCTTGCCTTTAACTCTTCTGGGGATCTTGGAAGGTTTAACTTACTGAAAGACTGCTTTTTTTACAAACTTGTTATAAACATGTTACTTATTATAACTGTTACAAATTAACTCAAATTTCTTTGCTTACTGTTCAAGGAAAATTCTATATCATAACCCTGGTGGTAAATAATCTCAATGGTCCAAGCTTTCTTCTCATAGCTGTGAAATCCATATATTGCTCATGAGTCAAACTTTAGACCTTTTTTTAAAGTATAAGGGCTAAAAAGTCAGTTTTGGTCTTGACACAGTCTCTTAGCAAGTTAAAAAACATTAGTTCGATTCTTGTTATGGTTAAATGGTCCTAGAGATACTGGCATCTTTATCTTTCACTTTGCTGAGGACAACTGAGAACACAGAAACAAAGCAAGAGAGGGTCAGGGAAAAAAATTTCTTACAACACAGGCAGCAAAAGTTTAATCAGAACAAAATTCTCCTGTGCCTTGAAAAACACAATCTCAAAAGAGCCAATGTTGAAGTGAAAGCCTGTAGAATGGACTGTAGATATGTAGAGAGACAGGAATTCATGCCTTACTCACACGTTACCTAGAAATATCTTCCACAGCCTAAGCAGCTTACAGGTGAAGACAAGGCACAGATAGTTTCATTAGTGGTCAGGGGAACCAGTCTCAGTGATGGAGACTGTGGTAGCAGGAGGAAGATAAAATGACAAGCTATTTCAGCCATTCTAATATTGAGCCAATCCTCACATTCCCATGAGGCAGAGAAGTGAGCAAAGGTTTTTAGTTTAGAAAGGGAAAAAAAAAAAAAGGAGGTCTGATGTATGGAAAGGAATCCAGGCTGTCAGCTTTAAAATAAACTATTGGATGCACCATGGAGAGAAATGAAGTAACAAGGGAAGAGTGTTAGGAGAGTCCCACAAAAAACAGGCAGTCAGCATAAAAAAATTTCTCAGAGAGCTAAAACACATGACAATTGTAATACCCACAGGAACCATTGGAGAGCAAGGCTGATGTGTCATCATCATGCAAATGAAGGAAGAAGAGCAAAAGGAGGTTAAAAAATTGTAAAAACATCATGCTCCAAAAATTGTGGGAGTTTCAACCTTCTCTTAGAACTGCGGTAGAGGAAGCACCTAATGCAGAAAAACAACTCATGGCCTGGTAACAGAGGTAAAGACAATCTCTAGGGTTGTCTGGTTTTTGTTTTAAGAACATAACTATAAGTTTATGCAGTACTTAGAAGATTGAGACCCTGATGGGAGCTTTAGCTTTCACAGGCTAAGGATAAAGTGATCATAAATGCAGAGTAGATCATGCCTACACCTCCTGCCCCAGCCTTTCAGTCCTTAAAAGAGGGGCTATATCATGTGTATGAAGAAAAGATACTGCAAAAGTTCTCCTATATGTGATTAGGATTGACAAAACACTATCTAACATCATAAGAACCTGATACAATGAGGTTAGATATTTGTGTTTGAGGTACAGAGAACAAAAAAAAAGTAACTGTCCCATCTTTTATACTTTGGAAGAGATCCCAAAACCATTAGGATCAAAAAATGAAAATGTTGAAACAAGTAGACTCAAGCATTTGCCAGCAAAAGCAATAAACCCATTTTATGGCTCCCTGAGGAAATGGGGGACATAATCAAGTACTAAGTATCACCAAGATATCTATGTTGACATTTCTCTCTTTCATGCAGGCACACGTATAATCAGAGTATGCTGCAATTGTGTTTTGTTACTGCAGCTTAACAAGCAGATCATCATTAGGAGATCACTCACTAACTCTCCAGTCACATAGAGCTGAGGAAAAGATTAATTTTATATCTATGTATCTCTGTAAAAGATAATCAGAAAGAGATTGTGTGTGTGTGTTTGTGTGTGTACACACATTACTTTACCATGAGTGAACATGGTTGAAAGAAGGTTAAGTCTCTAGATATAAAAATCAACTTCATAAGCAAATTTTTGCCAAGTCAGACATACTGCTGTGCAGAGATCACAGGCAATAAAGGTTAGCCTGAAACAGTGTCCTGACACTCATTTGCTTATGTAAAAGTCTATTCCAGCATTAAATTTATTTCACCTATCTTCAAAATACTCGTCTTCTTCCAAGAATAATTCACTGTAACCCATGTCTGGTGGGAATACATTCCCTGAAAGACACTAGTAGTGCAGATAGGTATGACAAAGCCACACCCTTTATGCTGTGCAGAGCATAAAGATGCCTCTCAAAGTAAAAATCTTCAAGACAAACCAAAAAAGCAGAAGTGCCCACTTGAATTTTGTGAGCCAGGAGAGGATGCAACAGCCAAACCTGCCAGGCATGTCTGTGGAAGGTCACTTACAGTCAGCCTCCTCTTTTCTTAATATATAACATTACATAATAAGCAACTAAAATATCAAAGATAACCCAGGAGAAAGAATGAGATGGCACTTCCACAACAGAAATAAACCTTTACACCAGTTTTATTTTTCCATATTTTTCCTGTATTTTCCAGAGTGCAAAACTGCAGTGCAGCCAGTGATGCCAACTGCAGTCACTGCTTCAATTCTCCTGTGAATACCTTTTCCTCCAGCTAGCCAGGGAGCACTCTGTGTTTGCCACTTTGCACTCTTCTAGGGAGCCTAACTTCTAAAGCATCAATTACACAGCAAGGCTAAAAGCCAATTAAAATAATTTGGTATTCACTCACCAAGAAGGCACTTTAAGAAGAACAGTCATTTTAAGAAGAACAGTCAAGTTTTCTCATGGATGAGGAAAATCTTTTCAGAAGAAAGGTCATTACACAATCAGTAAGTACAATGAAGACTGTCACAAAGGAATGAGAAATAGGAAGGATTGTGCAGCAGTAAAACAACAGCAGAGAGGTACACGACACTTAAAATGCAGGTTCCCTTTCACTACTGAAGGATGATGTCAGGTGCTAAGAAGTGCATGTGTGGGGGAAATAATTTCTTAGAATTAGTGTGGAAGCAATAGCATTCATTTTAATGGATTCTGAGTAAAAACCATAAGCCAGTCATATCCATGTGGGTCACTTGCTATTTTTAAACCATCATCAGCTACAACATCTTTCTGTTAGTATCTCATATTGAAAGCAATGGCAAAGGTTAACAGCAGTTTTCATATTGAATCCAGCTCTGGAATTGATGGGACAGCCTCTGAGCCTCAGAAGCAATAACTCCATTCCCAGTGTGCTGGCACTGCTCATGGACGTGGCGTGCCCTGCTGCAGAGCTGACACAGGGAAGGCTGTCACACATAGGTGACACCAAGCCACATGAGCAGCCTTCTCTTCACCTTGCTACTGATGGCAAGAAGTGCAGGTGCACACACCACACTTCCATAAACAGCCAGCACATTAAAAACTGTCATCTTATGCACAGACAAGTTAATTGCATTTTAGAATCCTTTTGTAGCATGCTCCTTTGTTTCCATCCCTTTTATTGTTAGGAATAGTCCCCCAGTTTTATAATAAGATAGCAGGTGAACACGTCAAACTTACCTTAAAAAAAAAATAATCTCCTCAATCCTAGCTTAATTTTTTTAAGTCTAAGTGAGAATTGAAGACAGCTATGGAAAGGCATGGCATTCTGAATAAGCAGACCACTTTAGCTAAACATTTCTACAAATCCAGCACATCAAGACCCACAGGTCTGCTGCTCAAACTCCCCTCTCCAAGGAGCTTACAGGGTAAGAGAAGAGGAATCAGTAGCGCACTCAAATACGCTTAAAATATGCAACAGGTATTCTGGTGGTTTCAGCTGCCTTTAAAACCATCTACTACAGACCTGTTTCAACAAGGAAGAGACATTTTGAAAAAAGCTATGAACAGAGAAAGTGGCAGCTGTGGAGGAGTAGCCCAGGCTACAGCACACCCACAAGTCCCACCAGGGTGGCACTGGGGCCAGGACCCTCCGTGGCAGCAGCTCCACCCCATTGCTGAGCCTTTGGGGACAGCGGTGTAGCCACCCCACAGACAGCCCTGGCAGCAGAGCTGACCCACCAGAGCTCTGCCATGTGGGCTTTCTCCTTGCACCACTCACACACATCTGCATCAAGAGAAATGAAGAGCTTCCAGCCATGTCAGCTTCTTTGGTATTCCTTCGAAAAGCAACACAGAATACCAAAGCCTAAAGAAAGCGCAAGAAACCAGACACCTCCTCTGGCTGAGAGCAGAGCTCATCTCCGCAACTTCAATTTAGAGAGAGCCTTCAACTCTTTCTCCCCAGTAAAAGAAAAAACTCCAACAGTTTCTTCCACCATAAGCTCTTTAAGTACTTCTGAAGAAAAGTGATTTGTCTGATTTCAGGACATGGAAAAAACCCCAAACCAAAAGTTTCCCACAATTTTGCTTTTCTCCTTTCACACTTGGTTAATTGCAGGCTGAAGTGCTTTTTAATAGGGGAGAAAAAAGCAGTGCATTTTAGCTAAATTGTCTATGTCTGGTACACAGAAAGATCTGAACTGCTGAGAATGACTGTATTCTTTACAACACTAGTAAAAAACCCTTCAACATAAACACACCTCTAAAAAATTGCATGTATCACATTCTTTCAATGTAGACACCACTTTGTGTAAAGCAGGGCAAGAAAGGCTATATTCAGTATTTAACGGGGATAAAGCTTTAATCCTGAGTCACAAATAAGTACTCTGTGTTGGGGGGGAAAAAAAGAGTCTACAAGCTGGTATTTCTGGCTGTCAGCATGGAAACAACAGACTTGAGTTAAATACTGGGGCTGTGTCAAACACACAGGGACAGTTCACAGCCCAGTGCTGGACTCAGAGCATTCAGCACGTAGGCAAGGAGAGAGCATCCATGGTACACCACACCTGGTAAAGACCTAGACAGGAACTGCCAAATATTTTTACTTCAGGCCCCTAACAGGCCAAGATAGATAGTTCTAGAATGCAAACTGTGTCCTCTAACCTTCTTTTTTCTTTAATAATGGTGGAGCTGAGGTTCCTGCTTCAGATATCTGGTTTCTAAATCAGTTGAGGGTGAAGCTGCCGCCTCTGTCTAATGGAGATAATGGTTGGATGGGAACAGCTCCCTAGCAGAAGCAGGAAAAGGTTTCACCCAGCTCTCTAAGATGTTTTCAACTACTCTGCAGAGCCAATAGGTGAGGGGAGCCCAACTTTCAGAAGGAAGGAGTGGGGGAAAGGGCTGCTATGCACCCACAAAGGGACTGAGGATATAAGAGGATCATGGCTAGCTGAACCATGACAATTTTCTGTGACAGGGAATCGAGCCTTCCCATCACTGCTTCCAGAGCTATCTCCATGCACTGCAGGAAACCATCCTGGCTTGGAGTCCAGGCCAAACCCTTGACAAGGGAGGGTTTGGCTAAGTCAGAGGCAAGGCTTACATCTGCTTCCACTTGTGCTGGGAGCACACAGAGCAGAGGTCTAGAGTTCTCTCTAGTTGCTCTGTTAGTGAGCCCAGGACACACAGTAATTTATAAAGGTGTTTCACAGGTTGCACAGATACTCCTCAATGGTGCCCTGCACAGGTGACCCAGAAGCACTTCCTGATGCATGGATAATTACTTTGGGTGAAGGCAATTTCACTATTCAGGTATTCTAATCTTTCTATAGCACAGGAATTGAGAAGGGTTATTAAAGATGCACTGCAAAGGAATACACATCTATAACCTCTTCTATTCAGCACAACACTTTAAAATTAAATGTCTAAAAGAACAATATCTGAATTGCTCATTCTGTTTGAACGACCAATTACAGTTCATTACATAAAATGCAGTATTGTGAAATCCACAGATAAGATTACACACTAGTTGCCACACAGATTTCTGTTAACACAGCCAAATAAACTTTCCCTTTCATCTTTCTCTCACCATCTTTAAAACAAAGGCCTACTTTACCAAACAAAAAGGAGACAGGTGAGAACCCAGGTCTCTCTCCCATCAACCTCTTGCCAAAAACACAGACCCCCAAAAACTGAATAAAGACACACTGAGATGGGGACACCATCAGCACCTGAGAAGTAATTCCGGGCATCCTGTTGGATTTGATAGCTTTTCTAGACTCCCTCACCATCTCCTTTTCTGTTTTCTCGTCTACACCAAGAGCAGAAGTTACTAGAAATGCTGCAGATGCTCTCATCTACAGACCAGTTCAGTCCTTGTGTTCTTTCAGGAAGAATCATTGGCAGACCTGTTCAGAGACATATTTCTACTGCAAAGCAGCAAAGAAAAGTTGGAAGTGGTTCCAAAAGAAATTTCTGAAGTGGACAAAGGAAAACCTCCAGGTCCTACAGGGCCAGACATGTGCACCATTAACCTGCCACGGAACCACCTCACTCAGACAACAAGCTGGTGCAGCAGACATCAGGTCACCTCCCCTCAGCTCAGCACACTCCAGCCAACACACCAGAGCACTGACACAGGAGCAGGAGGCAGGCAGGTCTGTGGGCTCTGCAGTATTACAGACCCGGCATCTGTCTGTGATGACTTGCTGAGTTAGATGAGAATTACAGGACGTGCAGAGGACCACCCTCCCCTTCAGCCTTTGTGTGGTTCCTACAATTACACAGTGCTGCACAGCAGTGCCAACTTCTACAGCCAGGTGTGTCACCAAAGGCTTCCTCAAGCAAAAGAAATCCAAATTGCCATTTCTCTCTTCTTTGGCTTGTGTCATGATCAGACGGTATTCTGGTGCTGATTTGACAAAACTTCTCATGAAGTTAACAAACATAAAAATGAACTAATTTATCTTCATTAAATACACTACCCTTTTAGAAACAAATTAACAAAACCCCCAAACCCACAAGAAACAGCAACACCCCAACCCACAGAAACAAAGAAAAAAACCCAAAATCACTGCCCTGAGGACTGTAGGTAGACTGTACTCCAAAGATATTTTAGAAACACCAGCAATTATAAGCTATCCAACTACCCCTACCTGAAGAGCAGATCTGAAATACATGCAGGTTAATAAAAGCTATATAGCATTTCTTCTACATTTCTCTCAAAAGAAGAATTTATAATTTTTCTACCCAGCCACACACACCATAAAGCAAGCTTAGAGAAAAGATTTGTGTTACAATTAAAACATACTGAGCAGTCAAAAAGCTGTGCAAGACTAATTTTAAAAGCCTGTAACAAAGTGATTTAAAATAATATTCAGGAAGAACAAGCAGGTTGCCAGAGAAAGGATAATGTTCTCAAAACTGGCTGCTCAGTTATGATCCTAAATCTAGTATTAGGAGGCTTATGTCAAAGTGGCTTATTAAAAACCAAGACTGACATTATTTTGCTGGCAGTGGAGATGAGTTAGGTCATCTCTAGCATGTGTAGATAGATACTAGAATTCTAACAGAGAGTACTGCAGCCAGATGAGCTAAAAATAGACCTTTTCTGTATCTACTCTGTGGATACAGAAACTTAGTCTGATGCAGAGTATAGCAGAACAGATATAATATTTTTATCCTGAAGATTTACAGCTTCTCTCTCATTTGTGTTCCACAAAAGGTAACAGAAACATTATGTTCCTCTTCATATACTGTTTTTCTTTCACTGTACCCAAGTCCAGCTTGCTTTTACTTTCATCGGCAGCACTAGCACGTGTGGCCCGCAGACAAGAAGGCTCCTGATAGGACTGACACCTATGCTGATTCATGGATGGCCAGTTGCCTGAATTACCACTTCTGAAAAGGAACAAAGTAATTGCCTAGTGGCAGTGATGCCCCTGCTTCTGCTGGGAGACATCTACCTCTCCGGGTGGCTGCCTCCTAAGGAGCAGAGTAACAAGGGCCCACCATCACCTCCCGCCCTTAAGCCTACCCTGAGCTGTCCAGGAGCATGGTCCATGTCCTGTTGCTCCTACTACATGGTGATGCTTCTTGGTAAAGATCCAAGAAGCCTGGAAAACAAAGCTGCCACTGAACCTCTTCAGGAAAAACATGTTGAAATACTTGATCCTCCAGCTCAGACCAACACTAAGAAAAGCAAGCATCACGATCACTATCTCTAGCTGAAATACATGTGTCAGCAAAGTTTCAATTCCCTTATTTCTCTATTGTGGATTGGTGTTTGCTTGGGTTGTGTCAGACTTTTTAAAATTGTTCTGTAATAACTCGCCTTAGCAATATTAGCCATACTGTTGCTGGAGCAGCTGACACTTGCTATTATTTAACTTCCACAGAGCAGCACCCTTGTTACAGTTTCAATGCTAGAATTCAATTCTATTTAGCACTAATAGATATGTGTGCTTTTAGGACTACAAACTCTTTCTTTGACATACTGCCTTATGATTTTGTGTTTAAGGCAGAGTGATCAAACGTATGCACTTTAAATAGATATACAACTTTTTAAAAGTGCATTTCTCAGATAGCAAGTTATCAGCAAAATAGAAACCCATCTATCAGTTTAACTGCTGTCTTTTAAACAACAAGGAAGGAAGAGGAGACCTAAGCTCAGTTAGCAGAAGTATAACAGAAAGTTACTATGGCACTTGCTGCAATGTTCTGTGTGCTAGAGCACACATGGAAAGTCTGTGAAATGTTAAAGTGAAGCCAGGTCTCAGCAGAACTTTACCAGCATGGAGGTTAACCACATTAAGCAGGAACTGAACATTCTAAACATGTTTCCTAGGATGTTTGCCATGAAAAGGCAAGAGTCAGTTTGTTTGGGAGGGAGAACAGCATGTATTTTGATATAACAAGGGGACTCATTTAGAAGGCAAGTATATTGGGGAACAATCTACAAAGGTAAAATTATTTAAGTGAGGGCACACCTAGAAAATGTAACAGTTTGAGCCAATTATTCTTTTATGGATGCTGCCAGTGGGGCTGAAAAAGATAGTGCCTTTCCTAAGACAAAATTTCATCATTTGCATATCAAATTGGGAACCTAACAACCCTTTCACAGATCATGAACTGCGTGTTAGAGCAAACTAATTTGAGTTTAATGAGAGGCAGAATCTCTCCAGCTGAACAATTTCTCATTTCCCACGCAGCTCATCAAAACACATACCCAAATGCCCTTGATGCCCTGACACTTGTACTGCATGCATTAGCACACCCACATACACGAGATTTTCAGCATAAACTAAGCCACTAAATGAACTTTCCAAAGGTGACAAACTAGGGTAATATCTAAACATCTTCAATACCACCTTACGCTGTCTCTTTTCTGATCAATACACACAGTTAATCTACTGTCTCCTGGGCACTTTTCAGCTGCTAAGCATTATCATGCCAGTGCATAACTTACTTATGTGCCCAGTTGTTAATTTGTCAGTTTTCAGCAATGAGCATACGTGAAGTACGCAGCAGTGCAGCAAAGAGATCAGTGACTAAGAGCAAATTGGGATGGTTTAAGGGAAGCATCAGCAGAGGAAAATTCCACTGCAAGCAATCACATAGCTCTCAAGAGCAGTAGTACTCATCGGGGAGGAAATGCTTCACTTTCCCCCTCCCCTCGAGTGCTGAATTTATCATGTGTGGTTACCCTCAATATGCTTACCCCGACCAACATCGGGCAGGTGCTTCACAGAGCTCAGCAGGAACAGATTCCGCTGGCGAAGGAGAAGTGCCCCCGGCGCTTGTGGCAGTAGCCAATCACGAGCGGACAAATAATTGTTCAAGTGGATGGCTGCTCTTCACCGCAGCCCGCTGTGCTCTGCGTGGCGAACTGCGCACCGAGCGCAGCCGAGGAGATCCCCGCGGAGCGAGGGCTCTGCGTCCCCAGCTCAGGCTCGCCTCTCTGCTCTGTGCCAGGCACTGGCAGCACCAGGGAGAGCAGACCGGCACCATGAGCACCAGCCTGCAGAGCCCAGCTCCTCCGGGCCATCAGCCCCACAAACGCAGGGGAGACACAGCTTCTTCTCCTGAGGGATTTACCGTCCCTTGACTCACATCCACCGAGAAGAGCGGCCTGGAGCGGGCGCACACAACTCGGTAGAGCCCCCGTTCCACCAGGAGGGCTCGGGATGAGCCGCAGCCAGTGTCAGGGTGTCTGGTCAGTGTCACTGCGGTCAGTCGGGCTCCGCACACGCGGATCGCGGGTGACAGCAGCGCACCGACAGCAAACCCGGCGGCTGCACTCGCTCCTTCCCGCGTGGAGCGGCCGCAGCGCGGCGAGGGCAGCGCGATGGCGCTTTCCAAAGTCATCTCTGCCATGACCTGCACGGCTCGGCACTCCACGCTGCTGGAAGCACGGCCGGCGAGCTGCCTTTCTGCGGCGGGAGGGTCACCGGAGCGCTGTCCCCGGCAGCACGGCCTCGGCGGCGGGGCGCACCTTCCCGCAGGACGCCGCACGGGAGGCGGCGGTCCGTGCGTCCCCCCTCAGTGTCCTTCTGTCCCCAGCTCCAGGAAAGGCGCCGGCGAGGGGAGGGGATCCAGGAGCACCGGCGGAGACGGTCGGGCTCTGCGGCGAGGGGCTCGCCCTGCCCGGGGCTCGGCCTACCGGGCGCTGCCGCCCCCCCCCCCCCCCCGCCGCGCTCGGTGCTGCATGGAGGGGCGCGGCCGGTACCGGGCCCTCCGCCGCCCCCTGCCCCTCCCGGCACCTGCCGGGGCTGACACCGGCGCTGAGGCCCCGGCGGGACTCACCGTAGATCATGGCCAGGCCGGTCTCGTGGAGAAAGCGGACGCGCCGGTGCTTGAAGAGCCAGATGGTGAGGATGGTGAGGGTGAGGAGCAGGATGAAGGTGAGCAGGCTCACGCTGTCCTGCCGGTGGCTCTCCTCCGCCTCCTTCTCGGTGGCGAGCTCCTCCATGGCGCTGCTGCTGCCGCCGCTCCGCTCCGCCGCTCGCAGCCCCCCGGCCGCCAGCAGGAGCAGCGGGAGCGGCGGGAGCCGGTGGCGCAGGGGCCCGGCCATGGCTGCGGGAGCCGCGATGCCGAGGGGCTCCGTGCCCCTCCCGCGGCGGCGGCCCTCGGGCACTGCCCACCGCCCGCCCGGCCGGCCGGCGGGGGAGGGAGCGGGGACGGGAGGAGGGCGGGAGGGAGCGGCCCCGGCGCGCAGGAGCCCGCCCGCCGCCGCCTCCCCGGCCCCTTAAAGGCGCAGCCCCGCCGGGCCAACGCGGCTCCGCCGGGAGGACGCGGGGCCGCTGCTGCCGCCGTGCCCGGCTCAGCCCCGCCCGGCGGAGGTGTCGGGGTGGGCGAGGTTTCCCCCCGGCCCCGCGGGGCTGGCTCTGCTCCGGGAGCTCCAGGCGCCGCCCCGCTGCCGCGGGCAGAGCGGTGTGCCGGTGCCGGTGCCGCTCTCCCTCCCGCGGTGCAGAGCGAAGCTGCGAGCGGCTCTCGCACCGGGGGCCCGCCCTGCCCACGGCCCGGCTCGGACTTGGCCGGGAGCGCACGGCCCCGTGAGATCTGGCAGGCGATAAGCGCTCTCTTGCGCCCTTTCTTTCCTTTTCTTTTTGTTGTTTTTTTGGGTTGTTTTTTTTTTTTTTTTTTTTTTGTTTTTTTTTTTTTTTTAGATACGACGTAGGAAAACTTACTAAACGTAAATTGCTGACTTGGAGGTTTTCATCCAGGTACATCCCAATGGACATTTGCTTCTAAGAAACAGGACAATTGTAGGAAATGAATAGAGAGCTAGTCAGAGATTTTAATTTGGGTTTGGTTTTTTTTTTCGAAAAGAAAAAGAGCATATGTTCACTGTTTGAAAATCATCTCGAGTTGGGGAGATGAAGGAAAGAAAAGGGGAAGGAAGGAAAGAAAAGTCACTTTTTGCAAGCAACCCAAAATCAGCACTTTCTCCTTTAGCTTTTTCCCCTTTTTCTTAAATGAGTCATAATCCCTTTGAAAGATGAAACATTGAGCAGTGAAATTGTTAGGGTTTAAAGAAATACAAACAGCTGTAAAACTATGTTTGTGTTTTCTTTTGGGGTTTTGTTGGTTGGTTGGTTTTGGTTTTTTGTTTCACCAGCCTTGGCAGGAGAGCGCTCTGCCTTTTTCTACCAGAGGAATCCCCCAGCTTCCAGTGGTGGTGTAAGCAGTGCTGACATTTCTGCTCCTGGGGCCTTTCTCCCAGACCTATTTTCAATCACAACATCTAACATGTATTTTTAGTAATTATTTTGCATAAAAAGGAAGCAAAATAACTTTGGTCATATTTTAAATTAGTTACATGCCAGAGCTTATCTCCTGTAGTGTTGTGCTCTTTCCTAACATTTTTGCCATGTTTCTGAGGGTATTTATTGGGATGCTATACTCACAAGAAACTTTAATCTCCTACTAATGCATTGTCTTTGTGTTATATGCTATTTTTTAGAAATTCTCTTTTATAAATATTTCAAGATGACAGCTATGTAAATCTACACTTCTATTTTTATGTAGTCCTTTTAAAGTCAGTATTTATGCAAACTCTCCTCAACAACCTTAAAAATCCAGTGTAATTAGTTGCAATTATATTTAAATATTTGATTGTGCAGGGCTGAAAGCTTTCTTTGATAGTGCCATCATTTGTAAACCTCTTAGAGATGAAAAGAAGTAATTTGCCTTGAAGACCTAGCTCTTAAACATATGTGAACCATTAAAAATTACTGCCTCAAGGCTGACTTATGTTAAATCTCATATTCAAAATTAACATTTCTGATATAATGAGAGCATTATACCACTGAATTTTTACTGTGTATCTTTAGGATATACAATGTACATACAATGTAACATATATCTTTAGGATATAATCACCTACAGGCCTCCTAGCAGACTAGAGTTATGCACTACAGTGCTAAGTATGTGTAATGCTAATAAAGTTGTAAAATAAAAAAACTGGATGGCAATAACAGGCTCTCCTCTGTGGGTTTGGTTTTTTGTGCTGCACAGTGCTGGGCAGAGTCTGTCACTACATGATGGCTTTTTTTAAGGAGACAATTTCCATGTATATTGAAATTTTATCCACCTCTCAGCTAAGCTGCAGCCAGGGTCTTAAGTTACTTCCTGACAAGTCTTCTACCAATAACCTGTGTTTTATCCTTCTACAGTTCACTATATACTATGCCTCTTGCTCTCCATGCAATAATGAGAAATATCCAGGCATTTTTTAAATACTTAAGGATAGTAGATAAATTTTCCTTTTTTTTTTTTTTTTTAGCTGAACTCTGCTGTTTATGGAGGAAAGCATTCATCAGTTTGATGTGTCAGTGCTATCATCAGCTCAAGCCTTGAACTCCCACATTCACATTTACCAGGCTCTTTCACTGCTATCCTACCCCTGTAGCCTTGCACAAGTATCACCTTGTCCTAGGAATCTTTCTTCAATTATTTTTATCAAATTAAAAAATAAATGTTCACTAATGTTGTGTGCAACAGTGAGTACAGCTTATTCTTTCTCTGGACTGTGTGGGTGTAACTAAATCCTGTATGCAAAATGGTGATGGGAGCATGATTGTTTCTGCCTGTGCAGAGCATCAAAGTTTAATAGTGATGTAATTGACTTCCCTTCAACCCAGTGTTCCATCTAATAAGTTGTTGCCAGGGAACTTGATATGCAGAGCATATTTGATTTGTACAGGCCATAACTTGCTGTCTCTTTACACTCATGGGTTGGTATCATGGTGCATAAATACTTAAACTGATTCAAACAGCATCATCTAGAGTGTATGCTGTCAGCTAAGGAAAAAAGGTATCAGGTTTAGCTTCTTTATCCACCTCTGTAAACCAGGCTGCTTCCTTGTCAGAGGCTTGTGCCGACACAGCTCAGCTCCTCTCAGTACTGTAACTCCCAGGTCTCCGTGCTCTTTTCAGTCCATTAGGAACATTAGTAATCTTGCCTCAAGGGGTAGCTCCACCACTGTAATAGTCCTGCAGTTACACTTTTTGTTCCAGACTGTTTTTGGCAGTTCTCCACCTGCCATCCCAGTCTGTTTTGCACTAAAACTTCATGTACTCTACAGGTGGGACCTCTGCCTGACAGCCACCACATATGTTGCAGAAGTCAGCCTGCCTGCTGAGCAAAACTATCATTTGATTCTATTCCTGCTTTCTATCCATTTGTTAATTTTGATCTGGAGTCAGGCAGAGGTCTTTGATCTGCTTGCTGTTGGAGAGGCCCATCTTGAGGCAGAAACAATGAGGTGTATTTTGGGAGATGGAAGGCCAAGTGGATAACAACAGAGGTATAAAAAGCTTCAAACTAAACTATAAGATGGCAGTGAAATAGGTCAGAGGACAAAGTATAGCCATTGAACAGAGTTCAGCCATACTTGGATGGATGCAGGAGGATTTTTGTATTAAACGCTAATAAATATTTACATTTGTACCTAGCTGGTAATTGACTGGCAGGATTGAGTCACAGGAGCCTGGCCAGAACACCACAGAGACCAATATGGTTCAGCCTACCCTTCGCCTACCAGTTTTGTCTAATTAAAATGTTCATTCTGCCAGAAACACCATCAAAGGGTCCATTGAGTATTCTTATAGCTTTGTTTGTCAAGAAAGTCATTGTTATGACATGAACTGATACACACTTTGGGTTTATTCTTATTCCCAGAGCTGAATAATGTCACGTAAGGCAAGTGCAAGGTCCTATTTTCAATTGCTCTCTTTCCAGCTGTTGGTGGCAACATCATCCACTCCTTGTCAATCACACTGGACAACTGCTGCTCTATTGAGACCTTTTCTGTATTATGCAAGTCTGTTGAGACTGGCCCTTTGTGCTGCTGGAAGCAGCAGTTTTGAGATTTTCACTGATCTAACATGCTGTTGTAGGACTGATTCTGGTAGAGAAAGGTCTTGCTGTTGCTTGGGCTTATAAAAATGGAAAATCAAACAAATCCTTATCTTAATTCCTGGCATGTTTATGCAACTGCCTTTGCACACTCACATTTTCTAGCACATTAATCCAGAATGCAGTAGCAATTTGATTAGCTGTCAGGTCAGTCTTGTAGAGCCACAGCTGCCATGTCAGCCACACTTCTTTCCCCCCCTTTTTATCTCCTTTCTTCCCTTTTAAGCCAAACCCTCCCACCACTGTGCTTTAAAATGCCAACCCATTTTGAACCTATAGCTGACTTCTGACACCAGTGGGATCATCTTGTGGGCAACTCTCCCGTGTCTGTGTAAGATATCCACATAACCTAGGATCCCTATTGAGATGTGAGGTTAAAGAAAACTAAATGTTCTGCAATTGAATTCTGAAGAACATGTCATGTTTTTACTGAAAACCATTTCTTTTCAAATCTCCAGCTTGTTGGAAGTGCTAACAATTGTGACACATTTTTCTGCTTGTACTAGTTCTGCAGAGGTGTCATATAGTTGAGAAAATGTCAGAACTGCCATTTTCCATCAATGCAGGTGCAGGAATCATAATTAGCCTTTCCAGTAGACAAAGTCTAGCTACAGTAAAAGCTGTTTTGTGCTATTTGCAAGACACAGTAGTCACTCATGGTGCAGCCACAACTCACAGCTTTTGAGTCATGATAAATTTTCAGGGTGTCTGAGAGGGATATGACTAGAAAATTTATCTATGTAAGAGTGCTCTGTCATCTCCCTTGTACCCAAACAGATTTATTTCCCCTTCTAGCTGTTTGTGATATCAGCAAGTGTCATTCTACTAGGGGCACAGCAAGTTGTCTCTTTTTCCTCAGAAGAAGGCAGTTCATTATCCTTTGCAGGTGCACATCAGGGTTATGACTTTCAAAGTCGTAATCACTCAAAGAAGAAGCTAAACAATCATTCTTCTCATCACTCATCACTTTCCACCATGCTCCCCATAAATATTAAAACAAGTGAATATCACAGCTCAACAAGTACCACAACTCAACCTGTGCCAGAAGATTCTGAAACAAACATTCTGGAAAAGAGTAAGTGAGCCTCAGTTGAGGCTTGTGATTTATGATATGACCTTGTGCACAAAAGAAGGGTCTATGTGAACATCACTTGAAACTGCAAACATGCACATGGATGCTCTATTAGTGACAGCTGTCAGTTGACCACTACCAGAAACAGTGTCTTCAAAAGGTTTTCCTGAATGCTGTTCAGATGCATACAGCAGGAGAGATTGGGTGGGTACAGTGTGGGCATTCAAATTGTTGAAAATATTTCTATTCCATATTTACACAATTATACAAAAACCTATGACCAAAAAAAAAAAACAAAAACAAAAGAAACCCCCAAACAAAAAACCAAACAAAAAAACACCACCAAAAAAACCCTCCAAAGCCCCCTGTTCTCTTCTTGATAGAGAAACAGAAAGTCAAAATTATGCTTCATTAAACTTTGGCTGTAGTAGGAGTCCTAGTAAAATATCTGTATTGTATTTGAATATCTGTATATAGGCCTTGCCCTGATAAGCCCCAGTTGGTCTTGATGAGCTGCAGCTGTGATGTCCTTAATTGGGCAGCAGCTGTGGCTAATGAAGATAACTGGGATAAAAGGGGCTGGGCTTGGCTAGTCAGGGAGAGCCTGGAAGGAGCCCTGACTAAGAAGCAGGAACAACACTGCTGTGAAGAGCTGCTTGTGAGTAAAACCACCCTGAAGGTATGGGATGCTAGAAATATGATAACAACAAGTGGTGACCCTGACATGATAGAAGATAGGACAGCCAAGAGCTGTGGCAGCCTGAGAGCTGGGACTCTAGAAATATAACAACAATAAGATGTGATAGAAGATAGGACAGCTGAGAGCTGTTGAAGAACATGGCCTTTGAGTCAAGGAGCTGTGACAGCCAGGAGCTGTGAGAATATGGCCTTTGAGCAAGGAGCCGTGTGTGTTGTGAATGGCCCTGGAGTCATGGGGAAATGTATGTACTGCACTTGAATATCTATGTTGTGTTTTAATATCTATAAGTAAAAGAAAAGGGGGAATATAGTAGGAGTCCTAGTAAATATATGTGTTGTATAAGTGGCCTTGCCCTGATCCTAGTTGTTCTAAATGGGCTGCAGCTGTGATGCCCTTAATTGGGTGGCAGCTGTGGCTAATGAAGATAACTGGGATAAAAGGTGGTGGGTTGGCCAGTCAGGGAGAGCCTCGGAGGAGCCCTGACTAAGAAGCAGGAACAACACTGCTGTGAAGAGCTGCTTGTGAGTAAACCACTCAGAAGGTATGGGACTCTAGAAATGTGATAACAACAATATGTTAACAATATTGGCTGTGTTCAATATGTATGCCTGTAGGCATTGCACAGGCTAGAAAATTAATCTCAGTCACTAAAGTCATGCTAAGTATCCTGGCTTCATCTGAATTAGGCAGCCCAGAGGCATGGTGAGACATTGGACAGAAAAAGGTTAGGTCTGTCCTGAGAAGTTATGTCTGATGGTGTTTATTTTTGCTTTTGTTCTGGAAAGAAGTGATCAAACAGGAAACTTGTGGTTTCTCCTACAGGAAAACCATTTTTCCTAGAAATATGAGATCCTAAAACATGCATGGATAAATTACTCCCATTGTGCTGGACAACAGCTGCTCTACAGTTTAAAAAGAAGCCTAGAGGTTTGAGGAATAACTAGAGGTAAGGAAGTATGGGCTCTAATTCTGCTGAAAGAGCTGAATTATTAGCAGTGTACTAATACAGTCAATTCATATAATCAAAGCAATTTTCTGCACAGATTAGAAATGACTAAGGGAGAGAGACCGTCAGATAACTGGCCAGAAAGCATAGGATGGCTGAGGTTGGAAGAGATCCCTGTAGTCCATTTTGCCCAAACCCCTGCTTCAGTAGAGACACTTAGAGCTGGTTGGCCAGGACCATGTCCATACAGCCTCTAAACAATTCCATGGATGGAGATTCCACAACCTCTCTGGGCAACCTGTGCCAGTGGTCAGTCACCTTCAGAGTAAAAGATGCGCTGATGGTCAGAGGGAACCTTCTCTGTTTTACCTTCTGGTCTTGCTACTGAGCATAGCCTGGCTCCAGCTTCTGTACAATTTTCCTTCAGATATTTATAGACGATATTTATAATTGATGAAATTATCAATAGATGATAAAATGAGATTAGGTTATCAATTATGAGATTGTGAACGTAATTATCTATTTTAGCAACAATATTCATCTCTAGAGCTTTCCATACTGGCAAAAGTCTGATAGTGGTGTTTCAAAACCAAACTTAAATTGTAAATTTCTATTACTGTGGAAACTAAAAACTTTATTTACAATTGACCAATACTGGTTCATTTTGAGTTTCATTTGGGAGAGCCCTGAGTCAGGGAAGCAGAGGTGGCTGCCTAGCTGAAAGATGAGGATTAGTCCAAAACAAGACTAGGTGATGCCAGTATTGAGAGCTGGCTGTTCCTTTCCAAGAATAATCAAGTTTGGGCTGGTCAGGCAGTGCTGTTGGGCAAGTTTTAGCTTCTGGTAGACTCTGGCTAATACCAATGGGAAGCTCTAAAGGGAAACATGCTGGCTCCAATAGTAGAACCCTCTTGCCACAGATCTGCATCTACTGGAAAAATTATGATAATAAGTCTGGGCCAAGTTGTGTCAGAATGAGATGTCTAACAGCTCCCTAAAACACTGGACATGAAACTTTCATGTGGATGATGCAGACAGGGGTGTTTTTTGTTTGCTTGATTGCTAGGCTGCTGGCCAAAGTCAAAGAGGAGAAAGATACAAAGGACTGAAATCAAAAGACAGAGTAGTTGTCAGCTGCTTTGAGGAGCAATCAATACAGTTGCAGGCTGTAACCCCAAGATAGGAAATATCCAAGACAGATGTGTTGGTGGAATCAGCATCACAATAGTCAGGTCAGACATAATTGGTATTGTAGGAACAGATGCCACCTAGAGTATTGTAAGGAAGAGTTTGATGCTATACTGCACTGTCTTTACCTGTTTATTCCTTATTTTAGTAAATAGAGTACTACATTCTATCATGAAGGTTTTTCATGTTAATATTATTTATATAGTCCCAGTTCCTCATGCTTCCCCTGTTGTGTGCTAGTCAAGATAAATTCCAGGTTTGGGCAGTAGAGTAGGTGGGGTGATCTATTGTGGTGTAGTTGCTATCTGCATACAAAACTGGGACATCTAGAGGCCACAGCAGTGTCTGCAGATACTGTGAGTACAAATACATCTACTAGATGTGGGTATTAGAGCATTTTCCAAAAGCAGCTTAGATAATAAGTACATCTCATGACCTCTAGTGGTATTAAGCCCGAGGCACTGTCAGAGTCACATGTAGGAGTTTCATGCTGCTGGGCAAAAGCCAAGGTCGCAGAGGAACTACCACATGTGTGACAGCTCTGTGCTGCTGTACCCCACCCTACTGCCAGGCTTATGCCAGCCCCAGTTTTGGCCCATTGCCAAGGTAAGAATGAGAGAAGTTTTTAATTCAGAAAAATTCCAAACACTCAGCAGAGCGAATGTTTTGCAGCAATGTTTTCACTGTCACCGAATAACACATTGTCATTAATCTTTCCCGGTGTCATGGTTTAACCCCAGGCAGCAGCTCAGCCTGACCCAGCCACTTGCTCACTCCTTCCACAGTGGGATGGAGAAGAAAATCAAAAGGGCAAAAGGGAAAAAACTCTTGGGTTGAAACAAGTACAGTTTAATAGGGAAAGCAAAGGCTATGCAAAACAAAACAAGGAGTTAATTCACTGCTTCCCATGGAGAGACAGGTGTTAAGTCATTTCCAGGGAAGCTGGGCTTCATCACACATAACAGTGACTTTGGACAACAAATGCCCCCACTCTGTGTCCCCCCCCTTTTTTTTTAGTTCTGCCCAGCTTTACATCCCAAGCATGAAACCATGTGGTGTGGCACATCCCTGGGGCCAGCTGTCCCAGCTGTGACCCCTCCCAACTCCCTGTGCACCCCCAGCCTCCTCCCTGGTGGGGTAGGGAGCAGAAAAGGCCCTGACTGTGCAAGCACTGCAGAGCAGTAAGGAAAATATCCCTGAGCTATCAACACTGTTTCCAGCACAAATGCAAAACACAGCCCCACACGAGCTACCATAAAGAAAATTAACTCTTTCCTGGCCAAAACCAGCCCCCCTGCTATTATCTTCATGTAGAGAAATAAGGAACATGGAAGCACCAGTTCAAGAAGGAATGACAATGTGTAAGGGGATATGATATAAGAAAACATAGATAGTATATAAAGTAATCTCACTCTTCAAAGAGTTGCAGCTGGGTTAATTATTGGAGATTAGGAACAGGCCTGATGTTAACAGGCCACAGCTGTAGCCAATCAGAAGAGTGTTTTAAAAGAGTGGGTTGGTTGGTTGAGGGGAATTGGAGTCAGTTGGCTGCTGCGAGGACAAGGAAGAGTCAGTGCCTAGAGGAGGTGTCTGCAAGAAACATCAAGTAGGTATGAAGTTCTAGCAATATGAAACCCTTGCAATGTAATGATAATAGAACTCTTGCCCTATAATGACAACAAAAATGAGAATCTGAAGGTAAAATTGGCAGTGCTTTCTCTGCAGTGACCCAGAAAGTCAAAGAGGAGTAAGGATTTCTGTTAACATCAGCAGAAGAATAATGTTCTGGTTCCCTGTTTCTGAGGGTTCTATTTCATTGAAGAGGTGCAGCTGTCATTGCTGCCATCCTCTTGGAGGGTCTGCAATCCCCACAGCTTGGAAAAGAAGCTAGAAATGATCTGCTGTTGTGCCTGGGATATCAACTTTGGCAGCAGGGAAAGACAGGACCAGGCGTGCCAGAAAGAAGCTATTGACAGAAAGATGAGGTGGAAATGGCAACAAGTGTGGCAACAGAAGACATTGAACACCTAATCAGCTGTGTGGTTAGGAAGCCAGGCTTTCCCACAGGACTGCCTGGGGAAGCCTTCTCTCATGAGTTGCTGATGCAGCCTCTGGGTGCAGCAAACAGGAGACTGCTGGACACCTTGAGACAGGCAAGTTAGGTTCTTTAAAGCTATAGAGCCTGTTCCCATGGTTTCCCTTCTCAAACATATCCTGTGGCCCCTGAGACATGCAGAGTGTGCAATGAGTCAGTCTCCAACAAAATTATTTCAGTGGTCTGCTACAACTGAGAGAGATGCACTCACATTTTGCTAAAGTGCTCATTATGGAAGGCATATTTTGTTTCATTTGCTCTTAAATTTGGTTTCGCTCCCATTCTGGTATTTGGGGTTTTCTCTAGTTCACTTCTTTTACATTCATGGCAACAGTCTATTTTGGTGTTTTCTGTTGGAATGTTGGAGGACACAAGACAGCTGATGGACTTTGGACCTGGTTAACTTAAGAGATTTGATAACAGGATGCTTTGGCAAAAGCAAAGAGAACATTGGAAATTAGACCTAAATTACAAGAAGATTAAATCAAACGGGTTTACCGGAAAAAGAAAATCCCATTAAACTCTGTAAGCAAGAGGTGGTGTTATATGCATGAGTTTGTGTATATGATTTTAACCCAATCATTGTAGTACACATTACTAGTCTCCCTGAAATCGTATATAAGTGTTTGTATCCACAATAAAATCAGATTCTGATCACCAGGTCAGTCTCCCTGTCTCTCTCCATCGCCGACAGTTTTCTAATTATATTTCTGTTGCTTTCTATTATTTACTCTTGAGTACTTTGGTGTGTAAATAGAGGGACTTCAAAGTAAATTATTTTAAAAAGAAATAATTTTAAATTATTTAACTCAAGCCAGTTTAATCCAGAAAATTAATATTGTGTTTACCATAAGTTATTTAAATTCTAATATCTTTTTGTATGCCTGAATAAGATCTTAAATGGATTTGTTTCAGGGTATGATCCAGCATTATTTACTTACTGTATTTATCTCAATAGATATGTCGCCTTTACAAATAACAAGTGAGTAGACTCTAACCAGTTGTTTGAAGCTGAGTTGTTATAGCAGGCGCCTCTTTAATATGTGAATTGATTTGACCTTTTATTGTGTGTATGAGCTGATTTGACTTAGCTGCTTTCCAGATGTAAGCCATTTCTGGCATGGACTGTGATTTCACTTATGAAATTAACTCCTGGAAATAATCAATGACAAACAATTGAACATAAGAAGTGTGATTAACCTAAACCAGCCTTGCCTAAAGTTTTGGTGTCTATGTCTGTGTTCATCATTCTTTGTTTGCTTTACAAAGAAAAAAAAACTTAGAAGCTGAGATAGGTCTGGTTAGCTACCATCCAAAAGTTCTTATCAGAGATTAATTGCCTCCCCCACATTTTTTTCCATAGCCTACAAAAAAAGATTGCTTTGTATGATGAACTTAGAGCTCCATATCTGACTAGTAGACCTACTAAACTATGGATGAGGAAGTCTACCCAGGACTCTAGTTTGTTTGGCAGCAATGGATTCCAGTGAGCTGTGAACTGAAAAAGAAAAAACCCAACTTTTTGGTCACTTCTCTGTACTACAGAACTCTGTACTGTTCAGCCACTAACAGAAGTACAGGAGAGACAGATTTTTTCCTTGTATAATTAAAACCAGAGACAACTATTAGATTGGTTTTCTGGGTACATATGTCCTGCTCAATAGGTCTGAAACAGAGTAAAGTGTGAGTCCCCAACTCAGTTATTATTGGATTTTGGTTCTTTTTTTTTAAATTTGGCTTTGTCCTGATGCCTCTCTGGATGAAAGTTTTTAGAGAGGTTACTGCAGTTTGAATAACCCCTGAGCTCCTAAAAAGAAAAGGATTGAAAATCATCAAAACAGCAGAAAGTTGAATGAGAAATTACTTAATTTGCTTTAAATCAAAGATATTCACCATTTTCACATTGCTCAGTGGCCAGCTCTGCATCAGTTTCTCATTACTTGGCTGTGCTTCCCCTCTTTATTCTTTCAACTCTGGACCAATTTGCCTAACTACATGCAGGTCATGTGTAGTGTACTTAACCCTGTTTGTGATCACAGGACTCCTTTGGGATTTCACATTACAATATTAGAATTTATACTTCACTCTAGTGAGTAAGTATTTTTTACAAGAGAAGATATCTTTCATTCCACTCCTGTTCCTCTGTGTCTGTACATTTTATTTACTGATTTCTGTACTGAACATTTTCACTCCTTCAGTGTAAAACACATTATTTGAAAACCAGTCCTAGTGTGAGTCTTCCTAATAGCCAAGCAAGCTCTAGAGTTTAATCTCTTCCCAATAATAATTACTTCAGTATTTTCTTTCCATCTGCTATCTCTGCAGTATCCCTTGCTATTTTGTATTATCAACAGTTTAACTAATTTATTCCTCAGAATCTTACAGTGACGTAGCACTATTTCCAAAAAGGGCATCTAGAATGTTAATTGCACATTCTGCTGAAAGATAGAAAGGGAAGAAAAGGCAAATAGAATAGAAAACAAATAGAGTCGTGTGTTTGTTTACTTTAACAGTAGGATTTTTTCCACAGTTAACACTGAATATTTAAATATGCAGTTTAGATCTGATTCACTGGCTCATTATATGCTGATGAAATTTTATAAAGCCTGAACCTGTGTGCAAGCTGCTCAGGCTTATAGATTCCTGTGTAATTCCCTAAAGTTAATGTCGGCAGACTACTGCCTTACTGCAGCCCTTCAGTATATTTTGGCAGGATTACAAGGTTCAGATCAGTGATTTTTTGTCTACATTTTTGTTGAGGATCCCACTTTTTTCCAGTCTCACTGGAGCATCAGGCAGCCACTGTTCACACCCACAAGAACAATACACATCGCAGGTTGGTGCCATAAATAAAGACACCCCACAAAGCTAATGTTAGGAGCTTCAGATTGGAAGAGCATGAATAAACTGTGCAACAATGTAAATGAAACTTCAGATAGACAAATTATGATGAATTGTGCAATAGCAAATTAACACATGGCCACTTCCAATTACCCATTTTTCATGGTCTGCTGCACCAGAACTAGGAGGACAGCTTCTACCCCAGGTCTCAGCAGTCCTTTTTCCACAGCAGCAGCTGAAACCAACAGTGAAAGAGGATTGGTATTGTGTTAGACACTAAGCAAGAAACACCCCCCCAAAGAAACAGAATGTACAGTCAAAAAGGCTCTAAAATGCCAAATGATAAGAGCAAGCCACTTTTACCCAAGTGTTTTATGGACTTTTCTACATTAGGACTATGACAGAGGGAAACTTTCTATGAGCCTGCCTTTGCAACAATGCTCCACTGAGCACCCCAATGTCAGATGCTAGAGACCTGGACAGAGTAACTGCAGACAGATGCTGGCAGATGATTTTGCCAATTTTAACTCAGATACATGGGGAAACAGAGCACCTCTCACTTCTATAACAACAACAACAAAAAAAGATAACTCTAAGCTTGGGAAAAATTTAAGGACTACTGGGCTATAATGCAGCAAGCTGTTAAAACATATCTTAATTTAAACTCTGAGCCCAACTCTTTGCGCTCCCTCAAATCCCATTGAAATCTCTAAGTTTTAGAACGTGAACACATGCCTTGCTGAATCAGCACTGCAGCTTGTTTTCTGAATTGTTGCTCTATTAAGCATGAATTAAAGACATATAATTAAGACATATAATTCATAAACTTTGATGTAACTACATTGCATTTTCATTTAACAGTAAACTGAAAATCTGTCTGCTTCAGCTAAAGTCTCAGATGGAAAATAAGGCTTTCTGGCAACCCGAATTTTGGGTAATGCCCTCATTAAGGCAGCTCTCTTCATATCACAAAACTGGATCTCGGATATAGACTCTTGTGTGAGATGTATCACCCTGAAAGTGTTACATAAGAATATGCTTTATAGCTGAAAACTTAATTGTGCTCTGTTGGGTAACTGCACCCACTACGTTAGCTGCCCTTAAGCCAATTGTGACCTTTCCAACTGCAGAATTTCTGTCTCGGAGATGGCTTGAAACAAAATTCAGGAGGAGTGTGGGGTTTGTATTGTGCATTATGCTGTCCTTTGTGCTAATATTAGGATATAGTATTTCAGTTCTTCAGACAACAATATTTAATTTATGCCTCTTAAAAATTGACTATTTGTATCTTCAGTAAAAAACACTTCTAAAATTACTTGTAGTACTCTGTGGTGCCTTTTAACAATGATTTCAAATACTGTGCTGTCTCTCTGCATCTCATGTACTGCTTAGAACACTGCTCACTTTGGTTCTGAACACCAGTGACAGGAAAAGGTCTGTAGACAAGCTGTAATTTCTTACAGGGAAGGTAATTTTTGAACAAGCAGCTTAGCAAACATTAACTATTCAGTTTGGCTATTTGTTCCTTGTCCTATCAGGTAAGCTCACAGTAACCTGGGGCACAGGCACACCTATCCATTGTTCCCACTTAAAGAACCCCAGCATTAAAGTTGCATATGACAGATTCTATGCTAGGGACAACTACCCAAAAAACTACCAAAAAATGAGTGCATTTCCTTGTTGAGCAGCAGTAATGTGATTTAGCACAGTTACTGGTGACCAGGGCTAATTCTGTATGCAAGGAAATGCTGAAAAGCCATATATTGCTTGAAAATGGGGAGGACATTAGTCCAAAATAACCATTAGTAATGCTAAAAAGAAGATTCTAGTACATCTTATCACAAAATTAGCCATTTTATTTGTTCTACCCTACTTGTTCTCAAGTTGCAGAGTAGCTTGTCTTGGTGTTCAGTCTGGCAAGAATCTCCAGCAGTAGAGAATCTGCTAAAGAGACCAAAGAAGGCTAATATGATGTCATAGTACGTAATGACTGTGTGAAAATCCTAGTCTGTATATTCATCATCTGCTTCTGAAAAAGAAAAAAAAATAAAAGAAAGGGGGAAAAAAGGAAAAAAAGTATATGAGACTGAAATACACAGATGTCTTATTGAAATGGTTGTTTCACACATTCATCTGTTTCCCAACACAACTTACCAAGTCTGTGCAAGTATTTGTGCTGGGCAAGGGATGTTTTCTGTGACAGTTCTGTCTTAAGTGTGCATGAAAACACAGCCACAGAGAGTGAACCCAGCAGTAAAGTATCCTTCCCTTCCTTTCTGTTGAATACTGTGTAAAAAACTGAATACTGTGGAAGGATTCATCTGTGTTTCACATTTTTGTATGAGTATAGGTTAACCCAATCTTAACTAGGAATTCTTTCCAAAGCTTTATATCAATTTTAGTAAGTTGCTAGGATCACAAACACAGGATTTATAATCTTTCCTGATAGAAAATGCAAAAGGAGCTTTTAGAAAGTATTTAAGCTCTTTTGTTTTCTTTATTTTCATGTCTTAGAAATTATGTTTTCAAGGTCTTCTCTATAACCAACAGGATTAAAAACCCGCTTTAAACAAAACACACTTCAATTTTGTCATAAAGGTATGGTTACAAGAGCTTTAAGAGACACACAGAGAATACAATGAATCTCATGAAGGAGAAGGCTGTGAGAGTTGGCTTTGTGCATTTTGTCAGGCTTCCAACACCACCAAGACAAACAGATTCTAACCCATGATAGGAGAATTGCAGATGTGCACACAGTGAGCTCTTGCTTCCCTAAGATACCTGTTCAGGACCTGGACAGGTTTCCAGGTCCTGATGTTTACTGAGAACTCCTTTTCTGTGCTTTTGGGGCAATGCAGAAGACTGTCAAATGAAAGGAGGAAAGGGAGTTAGAATCTTGTCTGTGGGCATGCAAGCACTTCCAAGCAGTGTGGGCATGAGAGCCACTCCATACAGAGACACAGCCCAGCCAGGTGCTTTGCCCATCTGCCTGAGAATGGCATCACTGCCCCCCTGGGAAGGACAGCAGAGATCTGAAAAGCTCCTTGCAAGCTCCATGTGCCCAGAAGTTACCAATCCAGCAAGTCTCTTTCACCAAACACCTTAGAATATAACCTTTACAAAGAAAATGTTTTACTTTTCAGTTACCTAGATACCGCTCGTGGAGATCACAAAACTCTGTATTAGACTGTAATTAGACATATTTCACAACACCGCCATGAGGGAAATCACTAATTACAGCAGTTTGTTGAAATTAAGGTGAGTGTAGTCATGGTTGGTAGTGACTATGATACCATTGCAATTTTGTATTACTACACTTCAGGCTATGATTGTATCAAATCTCAGAAGCTGAGAGGGCTGGGTCTGGCTGGCAGATAAATAGAGAATGAAGAACTGAGCTACGCACTTGGGATTTCTTAAGTTACAAGCTTATAAATCACAAGTCATATTAATTTGGTCAGGAATAAGTACTCTGGAGCTTTGGTGTCAGGAAACACCCTAGAGCTTGAGAGGTTGTGCTATGCCAGAGAAATAAAACCTACAGCCTTTCCTGATCGGCTGCTGTCATAAAAAAAATCCTGTATTTTTATGGGACTGATAATTTTGCAGGACAAGTATATTGATCATAGCACATGGGAAAATCTCAACTCCAAAACTTGCATTTGCCTTGCATCTCTTCATTAGTGATGTAAAGTAACTTTATTTTTCTTGCATTTGAATACCTTTTAGAAACATTACTACAGCAGTGGTGGGATATTTCCATTAGAGAGCTCAGTGCATCTCAACAGGGAAAGAAGTCTCTCTACACACACAGACTATTTTCTGTTACAACAGGAAATCCAATAATTGATGTGAGATAACTATGTTCTGGTAACATAGGTTCAGGTTTTGTTGGTTTTAGCCTAATTAAATGGTATTTTAGTTTTTAACAAAAGGTATCAAATGTTGCTTTTTATTCCCTCTATTTTTTTTTAATGGATGAGCAGAAAGAGGAGCCTGGTTGCGTAAAGGCTGCAGAACTTTGTTAATCTGTATGAAATACGGATGTCTGGGGGGGCTGTTAGACTTCCAGAGAGTGAGCTAGAAGAGATGAAGGTGTATCAGACTCCTGCATTAGCAAACACTCTCAAACTGTTCTAGCTGGACACACTCTGTGTCCTGGGTTGAGACAAAATTTGGGAGGAAAAAGCTGGTGCACAGAGGATTAGATGAAGATCAGCAAACCAGTGCCCAAGAAAATGGCACAGAGCAAATCCACTTTTCTGCTGAGATGTAAAGCTGTGCTCGGTGGTGTTGAGGGTAGCTATTGACCTGAACTGTAGCTTCAAAAGCTCAGAGCAGGCCTCACTACTGCCCAGGCACACGGTTCTGAGGTAAAGATGACGCCAAAAGGAGTGTCAGTCACACCTCCTCCTTAGCAACCATTTATGAGCAATTGGTTTCACTTCCTCCTTTCTGTTGTCCTCGGGGCCCTGAGCTGGACAAGCCTTTCAGCCTGCTCAGCTGGCAGAGCACTGCTCTGCCACATCTCCTGGCTTCTCATCTCTGCTCCGGCAGCAGGAATGTCATCCTTTGTTTTACACAGAATGTCGCAGAGGTTTTGTTGGTGTGTATGGGCCGGTGTAGGTGGCCAGGTACTGGCAGCACGGGTGGTCTCTGTGAGGAAACAGGGCTGTCCCATGCTGGACACGGCCACTTCCAGACAGCTCCAACAGACCCACCATGGGGAATGGCTGAGCCCCTCCAGTAACACCAGTGGCACCCCTGGGAAAACGTATTTAAGGAAGGCCAAAACCACAACATACCAGTGAAAGAGAAAGAGGAGTGAGGAGAAAAAAGTGGGGAATTCCACTGTGAATAGAAAGGTCAAAAAAGAAAGAGGGGGTGGAGGTGCTGCAGTGCTGGAGCAAGGAGTTCCCTGTAGCCCATGTAAAGGACCACAGTGGGTGCAAATATCCGCAGTGCAGCCCATGAGGGACCCCACAATAGAGCAGGTGGACACTTTCTGAAGGAATTGAACAAAGCGTCAGAGACAACTTTGAAGTATTTCACCTCAACCACAGAAAAAATCCTCTGTAAAATCTCGGGAAAAATGTTTTTGACTGGTCAGTCTGATTTTAAAAATGTGAGTTTTCACTCTGGGGGAAAAAAACAGCCAAAGAAAAGCAAGCCAAACAACAAACTCGCAAACCACAACCCAACATAGGAAGCCCGACTATTTGCAAAGGGAGGGACAGAGCAGAACGCTGGGGGTTCTTATGCCGCCGCTGGCCGCTTCTGCTGCTCTGAAACAGTTGCAAGAAGCCGGGTCTGGGGCAGCGCTTCCAGGGAGGGAGCGCGGCGGTGGCGCTGTCCCGAGGGGACCGCGCCGGTGTATCCAGAGGGAAATGACAAAATTATGTGATGCAGGATTAGTCGGTTTGTATTTACACCCCGAACCGGGCTGCTTGCCTCCGACATGCACAGTTGAACCCACACACGGCTCCGGGCGGGACACCGGTTTCACCTCGGTGGAGCGCTGCGTTCACGGGCAGCCACCGCCGCCCCTTCCGAGCCGCTCCCGCGGGACGGGCGGGAGGGAGCCCTCCCCGGGGCGGGGGAGCGATGCTGATCACGGACAAACCGCGCTGTCCCGCTCGCCCCCGGCCCCGCGGGTGCGCTGCCTCCGGCGGCCCTGGCCTGCGTCAGGCACCGCCCCGCCGGCCGGAGGCGATGGCTGGAGCGGGCCGGGGCGGGCAAGGGGAAGGGAAAGGCGGGGGGAAATGTCGCGGTCGCTACGGGAGACGGGAGAAAACCGGAAGCCGGCGGGGCGGGGCGGCGCGGCGCTGGCGAGCCCTTCCCCGCCGCCAGCCTCTCCCCGCCGGGCGGCGGCGGCAGCAGCGCCATGGGCTGCTTCTTCTCCCGCCGCAGGAAGCCGGCCCAGGGCGGCCAGCTGCCGCCGCAGCCGCCAGCGGGAGCCGGGCAGGACGCGGCCACCGGCGAGCAGAAGGCACCGCAGTACAGCTGGGACCTGCGAGCCAAGGTACCGCCCCGGCGGCTGCGGGATGGGGCTGGGGCTGGGGCTTGGGCTGGAACTGGGGCTAGCGCTAGGGCTATCCCCTCTCTCAGTGGGCAGCGTCCCGCTCTCTCCTGATGTGTGCTCCGGCAGGGAGCACGCCTTCCCCGGTCCCGCTGTTGCGGCTCGGTCCGCGCAGTTCAATGCGTTTATTTGAACAATTAAAAAGTGTTTAGCCGAAGGATTTTGCCAGGCAGTCTCAAATTGTGCAAGCGGGGAGGGCGGCGCCAGCATCGGTCCCGGCGCGGGGCTGCTCCCGAGGGGCTGGCGCTGCCTCCCGGTGGGACAGCGCCCTGGGGACAGGCGGCTTGGCTGTGACGGTCCCCAAGGTGTCTGCCTGCCCTCGGGATTCCTGAGACAGCACGGAGTCCCCCGGGTGGGTGCTTCCATCCAGAAAACCGGGATTAATGGCTGGGGAGCTGGTCGTGCCCGGGCGAGCCCCGCACTGGCATTGGAGCGGAGGCACAACACTCGTGCCGTGTGTCCTCACCACTGTCGGTATTGATTCTTCCTGCTTGGGTGTTTGCACTGTTGATTTGGTTGGGTGTTTGGGTTTGTTTGTTTGTTTGTTTTTGTGGTTTTTTTTGGTTTTTTTTTTGGTTTTTTTTTTTTTTTTTGTTTTTTTTTTTTGAGGAAGTAGAACTATCTTATTAGCCCCTAAAAAGACACATGAAGTCAAATCCTTTCCCGTGCTGTTTCCAGAGCTCCCGGAGGCAGTCATGAAGACTCAAGCGGGAAAGCATTTAAATGCTGGATAAAATGTATTTCTTCCTAGCGTCATTTCAAGTATCACTTCCTAAAGATGTAATGACATTGTAGCCCTACTAGGCTTCTCTTCCTCTCCTCTCCTCTCCTCTCCAGCTGCCTTCGGGTGGGGGAGGCAGAAACTGGGCAGGCGAAAAACCTAATTAATGTGGTTTCAACAAAAAAAAATCCTCAAACCTTCTGGCCGTATTTTACAAGTATGGAAAAGAAAATGTGTGAACTTATTTGAATGTTTAGCTTGCTTGTTTTTTAAACTTGGCCAGGTGCTCTAGGGTGTCCCTTAAGTCTTCCAAGTAGATTAAGGCAAGCTTAGATGGAGATGAGCTAGAGAGTGTGTGCGTGTGGCCTGGAGGAATTGGTTCCCTGTGGATAAAGATGAGCAGTCTGTGTTGGGCTTATTGCTTTGACTGGCCAGCAGATATTTAGGGAGCAGACAGAGAAAGAGAGGAGAGCAGCCTGTCACTTTTACGGAGACTATTCTCACAGCCAGAGGGGCTGCACTGAAGCCGTATTTTAGTGACAGAACAAAACTTGGTCTAAAAGTAAATTACTAAATCAGCCTTTGGAATAATATTGTTTAATTTTAGAGCAAATTCACCAGCTAAAGCTCAATAGGTATGAAATTTTTTACCCCATCTACTTTTATATAGCTAACTGTGAAAACAACAAGAAAGAAAGTCAGGATATAGAAAGACTTGATTCAGAGAATAGCTGGCCTTGTTGCTAAGGAGATGATTGTTGTTAACTTGCTGGAAGTAGGCTCAGGCTAACATGAAATGTTACAGCACCAACAGTCTCTCTCTGTGGAGTAAAAAAAACGTGATCATGTATTGCGTGTAAAACTTCCTCTTTTTCTATAAAAGACTCTTACAAACCAGAAGAATCAGGGAGTTTGGGCCGTGCTAGTGAACTGTGGAAGCCTTCAAGTTAGGTGCTTAATTTCATACTGTATAGCCTAAGAATGGTTATTTAATGTCTAAGTTTATTTCTCTTGCTCTTTGCAGCCTTACTTTTCATTGGGCTTTTTGGGTGTAAGATTAATACATTAAACTAGGAAAGCATCTGGAGTCACCTTATCTTAGGTGAAGGAGTGCTGAGCACTTGCTGCACTAAACTTGTTGATCCCAGTTTGTATTAAGTGATACCTGTCATTGTTAATGTAGTAGCTTTAAATGTTGTCTGTGATAGTTTGTCTTGTTGTCTATTGCTTTCTCATTTGTGATGCTTCACATATACTTATTTATTTCACAAATTTGTACACAAAGTTAACTTGAAGTCAGTTGGAAAACTTGTGGCACCAAAATTCCTTTTTATCCATCCAGTGCATTGAGTTGTATTCTAAACCCTGAAAATCTCAACTCTGTCAAGAAATGTGCTAAATTGTCTTTTGATGTTTATTTCCACCATTTGGGTTGGGGTTGTGTTTCTAATTTTAGGCTCTCCTACTCAGCGGTGCAGCTGTGGTTATATAGTTCCAGTTCACAAGCAGGTTTGGAAGTTGTCTGTAGTTTTTGTAAACTGTGCTCTGTATGTTCTTACAGGTGAGCATGTCTTGCTGCTCAGACACTCCAGCTGTCTTCTTGTAAACTAATGCCACCCTGACATGGCAGAATAATGTAGGCACACTTGTGTGCATAGTTGTGTGATTAGGATGTGTAGAGGGGTGACTGAACCTGAGGGTTTCCTCCAACAAAACTATCTCTTCTGCTTCTGAAGGGCATCATTGCTAGTTGAGCCTATTTTAATGATGTTTCAATGGCAAAGGTTGATTGAATTGACACTGTCTGGCTGCTAGTGTAGCCCTAGACAAAGAGAAGCATGATGATATCCCAGTGACTATATAACTCTTGTGTAATAGTCCCAAAAATGGACCGTGCGGTAGGAAATTCTAAATAGAAAATATTATAAGATGCTGGGAGTTGAATTGAAATTAAGGAAAGTATATGACTTTGAGGAGCCTTTTCAGATTTCTATGTATTAAGTGAGGGCAGAAGTTTTAAGGTATTCAAAATTTAATAAAATCCAGATTCCATTGTAAATCTGCTGAGGTCTCTGTAATGCTTTCTGAGCCTTAGGTTTAGAGAAGTGGGTGAAGATTACTTATGGTGCAGTAGAAGAACCAGAGGATCAGATTATTTTGAAAACAGAAAGGAGAACGATGAGCACTCAGTTTCTTGCTGCTCTGGGATTCTCAGTCCTTGAGTGGAAGTAGAGCACAGTTTATTCCAGAGTCTGTTAGTACTGCATTGCATCCTGAGGACTTACTATGTCTCTTGATGTCTTTGGGCTGTCATGAATCTCTTTCTGACCAAGGGTGGGAGAGGAACTTGGTGGTGCTCAGCCCTTCCTTCAGCTAGCTTTCCACCTGGGTTGGTTTTGTTTCCCACTGCATGACTAACAGCAGCAACTGAATGTGGGTATGCACAGACAGGAACTGGGGCTTTTGTGTCTTGTGATGGTACAAGATACACTCATGACCTCCACAGGAGAAACACAAACAGCTGCATCATCTTTTTTGCTGTTGTCTCATGTTCAAAGAAGTAGGATTAGATTAATTATGATCATAGTAGCATTTAGAGCTTAGGGGAACTTTTGTTCCCAGATGACTTTTTAACTTTTAGGAGGAACAAGTAAAGTTTTGTTATATGTCAACTGACTTGCAACTTGACTGGTTTAGTTGATAGGAAGCATGCAGCTATCATTGTTACTGTGCTATGTAGCTGCATTTAAACAGTTAAAAAACCTCAAGACCTTTCACTTTTTGCCAAATCATAGTCTTTTGTTAGTTACTTTACATTTGAGGATTCTTCATGAATGGTCTGACTTGAATATCTCGAATTGTCTAGATCTTGTTTAGGTAGCCATTTTGTACTTTAGTTTTGAATATTAATAAAATAACTTTTTTTCTCTAAACATTGGATTTAAGGACAAACTAAGTCATTGTATCTCCCTTATACTTCCTGCTGCACCAGAAGAGCTATTGCTGTTTTTCTCAAAATGTTGTCAGATCAACTGAGAAACAGTCAGAAGGTTCATATTAAGCAGTATTTCCAGTTAGATCAAATACAGGCCCGTGGTAGCTTCTTTTCTTCTTTCACTTTTTCAGTATGCAGTGGTTAGCAGTGGTTTGCTGAATGTGAATGACTGTTTTATGCTCTTATGGGCATTATGGAAAAGCATGAAGATTCCCAGGAATAGAATGAAATGAGCATTCCGACTGTTGTATTGGCCACTTCTAAAGTCAGGGTGTGCAGGAGATGCTCCAAAATGAAAAACTGTTTGCTGGAGACAGGAATCTTCATTACACTTTAAACCTTTTCTTGTTGTGCAAGAATCTTGAAATCTGCCAGTGGGTGAGTAACTTCAACAATCTCCAGAGGATGTTGCAACTCCTTACTTGAGGGCACCAAACCCATCCAAGTATGAATATGCAGAAGTGTCTAGGCCTGGGAATGCACATTTTGTTTTCTTATTTCCCTAATGTTAATTCCCCTGCTGACAAAAATAGTGCTTAAAGCTTCTTAAGTTGATGTGCCTACCCTATAGGTGCAGCTTTTAATGTCACTGGGTCAGCAGCCAACTTCTGTATATTATCAGCTGTAAGTTCTTTTCTTGAACTGCCATCTGTAGTGACTTAGAGAGATAGGGTATGATTTTTTGAGAATTATATTAAAAAGAGAAGAATTTGGTGGAAGTAGTTTAGAAATACTTTACAAACTGTTTGCTCAGCAGTCTGAACAAGGGTAACTAGAGGAGAACTGTAACCTGTTAAGAACAGCTGTACTTTTTCATATTTTTGGGGGTCTATCACTATTGACTGAAACTCCTTCCCTAATGGATCCTGTGAAAAAGTCTTGCTAAGACATGAACTCATACCAGAAACACTTCAAGATGTTGGGATCCTTTGTGATTCTAGGTACAGTCACCACTAACAGCTGTGAAGGTCTAGTGCTTGCAAGCCGTTTTCTAAATGGGAGCTGCCCAGTTTGGTGCCAGCAAACTGGATGGTGGTGGCTGAAGAGATGTATGTCATGTGCAGCTTTCACACAGCCTCTGACCTTGCAAGACAAGTGTCTGCAGGAAGCAAAGCTGCTTAATGCACCTTGCACTTGTAACAGGATGCCCTGGAGCTGTAAGGAGCTGTGACAAACTCGTTTGCCTTCACTTCTCTGCTTTTGTTTGCTCTTTAAAATCCTTCCTCCTTACAGTTCATCCTCTAGCCCTTTGTAACAGACTTCTCACCATTGTGTAATTGCTAAGAAACCAAAATTAGGCTTCTGTGCCTGTTATGAGAAGGAAAAATATTAGCCCTGTAAAAAGGGCTGGCTTTTTCATCACATCTGGTTATGTTAGGTCATTCCATGGAGTAATTCCTAAACCTGTGCATAGACACTTCAGTTAGAAGGCTTCAACTCCTGAGCTGTGCCAATATATATTAATGTGCAACTCCTATCTACTCTAAGAACTGTTTCAATTGAGTTGAAAATATTAAAAGCTACTGCTGTGAATACTGGCACCTTTTGAATTTTATATCAGCCTGGGGAAAAAGGATGTTTAAAAAACCTGTTAATGGCTGGAGAGTAAAGCATCTCTCTGGGTAAAATGGGTGGACTTGGACAAAGATTTTTGAAACTTAATCTAAACACAAAGGACAAGTAGATAAGTTATCAAATAGTTGAATTTTCCTGACCTGACACATGCTTAAGATTTTATAGCCAGTGGAGCACCAAATGAATGGGCAGAGAAATGTATATAGCCCTGGTTATGGCTGTATGAGACTGAAGATTTTACTTCTGTTTCTTTTGGCTTTCCTAGCCTGCTTTTTTTTTTTTTCTATGTTGCCAAGACAGAGCTTAAGAAGCAGTTGGTGTTCACTCTCAGGGGGAATGAAGGTGATTGCAGTGATTTAATATTAATCTGTTGGTGGTACCTGAAGAGTTCAGGGACGGTGAATGTGCACCAAGAAGGCTGATGGCATCCTGGCTTGTATCAAAAGGAGTGTGGCCTGCAGGACTAGGGCCATGACCTGTGCTTGGCACTGTTGAGGTTGTACCTCAAATCCTGTGTTCAGTTCTGGATTCCTCACTTCAAGAAAGACACAGAAGTGCTGGAGCATGTCCAGAGGAGGGCAAGGGAGCTGGTGAAGGTTCTGGAGCACAAATCTGATGAGAAGCAGATGAGGGAGCTGTGGTTGTTGGAAGAAAAGGAGGCTCAGGGAAGACCTCTACAACCACCTGAAAGGAGGCTGTAGGTGGTCAGGGTTGCTCTCTTCTCCCAAGTACCAAGTGATAGGATAAGATAAAAGGCCCCAAGTTGCTCCAGTGGAGGCTTAGATTGGGTATTAGGAAAAATTTCTTCATAGCAAGAGTTAGAACAGGCATCCCAGAGAAGTGTGTGAGTCACCATCCATGGAGGTATGTAAAATATGTGTAGATGTGGCAGCAGTGGTGGACTTGGCAGTGTCAGGTTGATGGTTGCGCTTGATGGACTTAGAGCTCTTTTCCAATTTAAACTATTCTATAATCCTATGGGCATATAAGGCGCTGTTGGATGCATCCTCACAGTCATGGTTCTGCCTTCAGACCTGTTTCTCTGTCATGTTTCTTTTACCCAGGAGAAGTGAAATATTTATATCTGCTATAGTCTTATATCCTGTCCTCTCAGGGGCAATAACCCAGTGGGGGGAGAGAATATCAAATCTGTTCCATGCAGTCCCTCCAGTCTGTACTGCAGTGTTAATCAAGAAATACTCTTAGTCTTTAAAAGGATAACTGCAAACAAAATCAGAGGAAATGTACAAATTCCTTGGCATGGTCAACAAACTGAGAGGTAAAAGCTGTGTCAAGGTGGAACTCTTAGTTCTGGAAAATAGGCAAATAAAGAGGAGATCCTGAATCTGGTAATAAGCTGAACTTTTGTCTTTAACTTGACTACTCTTGGTACTCAAAAACTCTAATTTGAAACTGTCTATAAGCTGTGAGTTTGCTGACTAACCAGTGTTTTTCACATAAGCCTAAATAAAATTGCAAAGAGAAGTTTCACACGTCCTTGCAAAGGCCACTGGGTAGGATGAGCTAGTGCTGCTTCACAGGCTTTGTAGAGCAGAGCAAATCAGAAAGATGTGCTTGTGTTTCAAGTTTCAAAAGTGCCGTGAGTTCTGGAAACACTGAACTTCTCATTCCTAAGATAAGTAACTGTTCCTCTGTGCCTCTTTTGAAAGCAGTAAGTCTGTGTCCCATGGCCATTAAAAAAAAACCAACATACAGATATACACAAATATTCGTACATGTTCTAGGAGATGCCTGGGAAGAATATGTCCAAAAGCAATTTTAATGTTTGTTTTCTCAAGTAAGGGGGAATATGAGGGTAAGTAACTTGTATATTGAAATATGTAACACTACTTGAGACTAAGGATCTTGGAGAGTTAGAATCCAAAGCATGCTGTGTGACTGAGTCTCCAGGAGGTGTCCCTTATCTTTGGAGTCTCCCAGTTTTATTTGTAACACTTCCAGCTAGCTTTCCTGGATGTGTACTAGTGGTATTAAGTATGATTGAGGAGAGAATTCTAGGAAGCCATCTTCATTGTCTCAGCTTGTATTTTATTTGGAAGATTCATCAGCTGCAAAACTCCTTTCCTGTCTGAAGGTCATATATGTTGCACAGAACAAAATACATTTTATCAGCTGGTAGAGATTTTTAGCTTTCTTTGGCTGCTCCAGTCAAAAGCTACCAAGGCTGGTTTAATGAATGTCTGGTGCTAGCCCATTCTGGTTTATGCCTTTTGCTGGCCTCAAATATTGTGTCAATGTTTGACATGCTAGGAAGAGGTATTTTTAGCAATTGATCTGCACCAAAACTGTGGCAATATATGATAACTGATTATGGTGCAGCAAATTTTAGGAGCCTCAAGGCTGATAATCAGAGAGTAGGTTGGTGAAGAGGTCTTGTGTTAGTTGTTCACTTATACACTTCTAAGTGCTATTTTAATGAGCTTTCACAAGAGGGCAGAGTAGAATTTGCTCCAGGAACTGTGGATGGCTTGAGACTTATAAGTAGAAATGGGCCAGCTCAGATTCCTTTGGTTTTAGCACAGCATGGGCTGTATTTTTCATGCTTTCCAACTGTAGCGCATCCATCCTAGGTGCTGCGTGGCTTGTGAGTTGCTGCTCTCTAAAGGAGAGTGCCAGGGAAAGCCACAGCCTCCCCCAAGTGTTCTGCCCCAGCCAGAGGGGTGCTGGAGTGTGGAGGTGATCTGCAAACATGCCCCCTGTACCACCACTGCCAGCTTTTGCTTCTTGGACATAGCTAAAACAATCTTGTGTGTTTTGTTAGCACAAAAGTCTTGTCATTGTTAGCACGAGATAATGCCTACTCTACACAGAACCATCATCCTTGTTGAAACATTTCAGAGTCTACAGTTAAAAATAGCTCCCCTTGCCCCTTTCTTTATTAAAGGACTAACTGAGTTGCTTTTCTTTATTCCTTTGGAGATCTTCAGAGGTGTAGTTTCAGTTCTTAATTGTATCTCAATACTGTGTATTCCAGTAGTTTAGCTGGAAGAGTTGCTTCTGATCCTTCATCACTCATTGAAGACCCTTGTGGCAGTATATCCTGTACTATTCAGGGGTACTTCAATCAGTGCAGATCAATGGGCATTTAGCATTTTAATATTCTCTGCATTTGAATACTTTAACCCTTTTGTTTTTTTTTATTCCTCCTTCAGATTGACCCCAAAGAGTACACCTTTTCCGGACTTAAAAATGAAACTGTGGGTCGACTGCCTGGAAAGGTAGCAGGGCAACAGTTTGTCATTCAGGACTGTGAGAACTGTCAAATCTACATATTTGACCATTCTGCTACAATCACAATTGACGACTGTGTAAATTGCCAAATCTTTTTAGGACCAATAAAAGGCAGCGTGTTCTTCCGTGACTGCAAAGACTGTAAGTGTGTGGTTGCCTGCCAGCAGTTCCGCACGCGGGACTGCAGGAAGCTGGAGGTGTTCTTATGCTGTGCCACCCAGCCCATTATCGAGTCCTCCACAGGAATGAAATTTGGATGTTTCCAGTACTATTATCCTGAGCTTGCTTTACAATTTAAAGATGCTGGTCTGAGTATCTTCAATAACACGTGGAGCAACATCCATGACTTTACCCCTGTGTCTGGAGAAAATAACTGGGACCTTTTGCCTGAAACTGCTGCAGTCCAAGATTACGTTCCTCTGCCCAGCTCTGAGGAGCTGAAAGCTGTCAGGGTTTCTACTGATGCCACAAAGAGTATAATACCCATAACTCGAGGGAGGAGGCAGAAAAACAGCGATGAATCGTGTTTGGCCGTGTTTTTTGCTGGTGACTACACAACTGCAAATGCCAGGAAGTTAATTGATGAGGTGAGCAACATTTGTCTTCATTCAGGCTTTTCAATTCCTAATTCAGCATTCCTGTGGCCAGCCTCTGATTCTCCCTGAAGGGGGACTATAGAGGCTCTGTTTGTCTACTGACCATACTGATCAATTGCATTGTTTAAAACTTCAAAGCAAGGTAAGAGACTGAATCTCATTTCATCAGTCAGTTGCTTTACAGTTGGCATCCTGTGGGTGGCACATCTATCTTCTAACAGTTCTGGTGTACTTTTCCATCATGGCATAGCAAAGCAATGCTCTGAAGAAAATATGTAGTTGATTTGATGAATTTGGTCAAATATAGAGTAAGTGATTGACAATGCTTGTGAAAGGGATGTAACTGATCAGCTTGTTAGCTTATTGTCCTGAAAGTCTCAGCTAACTAAAGTCTGTCCTGAAAGTTTTTCCAGTACTAACAGGGAGTCTTAAAAGAAAAAAAAAAAAGTGTTAAAATGTATCCCCCATGTTGTCCAGTGCTGGAACTTTTTTTCTGAAAGGGGGGGCAGTGGGTGTTTGTCAAGGGTGGTCAGCTGTCTTTAATGACTTAAATAGCTTTTTAAAATTTTTCTTTCTTTTTTTGATTTTTTTTTCCCCTGTGAGACAGCAGCTTCCAATCTTGGCTGAGTTTGTACTTTCCTGGGGCTAAAACCTGGGAGTGGCTGGCTGCTTTCACCAGCCTCAAGTGCCAAGGATGTCACAGAGCAGAGCCAGTAACTATGGGCTACAGCATCTGAGAGTGGTATCTGCAAAAGCTGCTGATCACAGTGTTGTATGATCAACTAAACATCTGGTGGAGCTCTTTCCCTTGGGTTTTTGTCTGCAAGGAAAGAAAGCTGTAGGGTGTCTCCTTGCCTCCCCACTGCCCAGCTGGACTTTTGTGGGACTGAGCTACTGAGTTACTTGAGTGAAAGGAGATAATGATACTTATGGGTGGTTTCTTTTCTGACGAAGGAGTAGCTACAGGAGGAGGGTAATAGATGTGTTCTCCTCTGTTAGTAGTTATTTAGAAGTTAGAGTTAAGAAGATGTTAAAGGACTAGTTAGTGAGTTTCTGTGGAAATCTAACTGCTCTGCAGATTAATGGATGTTTTGGAAGTAAAAATGTATTTGCTCCTTTCTCATGTGCTTTTAGTTTCATATTAGATTTGGAGTAAAAATGAGGGGGTGGGACGTGTATATGTGTTTTCAAATGTTGTTAGCTCTTGTTCCAAAACTGAAAATTAGCAGTGGATAGATGAGAGTTTCAGCTAATGCTTGACTGAACTATTGCAGACTGAAGAGAACTGACTGCTTGTTTCCAGATGCTGAATGCCTTTAAATCCCATTAGTTTCTGCTTGTGGGGGATTGTGGGGAAAAACACATAACCCTGGGACCTAATATATAAAACAAAAACATTCACATTTATTCCTCTAGGTGCACTAGGGCAGAGGAGAAAATCTGGATGAATGGAATGAAAATAAACAGAAGTGTAGAAAAAGCAAATGATCTCTGAAAAGAGAAAAAAGGGTCCATTTGCTCTGAGACCTAATGTGTATGGGAAAAATGAGTCTATTACAGTGTAATCTGGATACTCAAGTTGAACTCTGTCTTAGAAGCATTTTTAACATGAATTCTTCCTCTGTTAACAGATGACTAGCAAAGGCTTTCAGCTGGTACAGACTAAAGAAGTTTTAATGAAGGCAGAGGATGCTCACCGAGTTTTCCAGCAGAGTGCATCAGAATTCATTCCACTGCTGGAAAAAGGTGAGTTTGTGTTTTCTTTCTCCTCTTGATATAGAAATCTGTCACTTGAGAGTTCTGGAGAAGAAAGAGGAATGAAGGACAAATTTGTATTTCAAGCCCATACTGTAAAACCTTTTGAGATGAGTTTTGGAAGCCTCAGTGAGGCCCTAAACCAGCCAAACTCCTCAAGGCATCAGAAATTAGTTATTTCACATTTATTTTTTGTTTCTGCTCCCCCTCTAGTGGTCCAACTGCATAGTTCAGGAGCAGTGGCACATGCAGATCTGCCTGGAGTGCAGATCAAAAAAAAATTCATGCTTTTAGACTATTTTCTGACTTGTCACAAGTGCTGCTCAACCACTGAGCTGTTCAGTGTTTCTGCATAAATTATTTAAGCAAATCGATATAGGTGTACATAAAGCAGATAAGTGTTTAAAATTCTTATTTGTAACTGTGTGTGTTTTTAACTGGGTGTGCTGTCTGAGTGTTTCAAATGCCTTTTTTATTGATATGACTGAAGTTGGGTTTTGTTTCTTCTTTCAGAAGTACTGACATCTTGTTATGTGTTACATGTAAAAGCTCACTGCACACTCCAAAACTCGGTAGCAACATGCAGATTTTTTCATGGTGACATGGGAGGTCTGTGATGCTCATTGTAAGAATAGGACAAAAGTCATTGCATTTGTAAGATGGTAGTCCAGCTTATGGGCAATATTGCAGTCATGTGGGAAGAAACACCATGTTCAGAATGAAACCAGAGAAAGCAGATCTGCAAATAGTGGGTGAGAACCAGTCTAAAAATCAGGCAATTCATATCTTGGGACTGAAGCAAAAATGCTTGAATGACTCAGTCCCACTCCAGATGTCTGTGAAATGGCTCACTATTTGAGCAGAGTAGTCTGACTCACTTCCATGATGCCTTGACTCCTTAGCATTTTTGTGCTATTGCTGCCTTTCAAGAAGTAAAACTGGAATCCTGTCCAAATCTCTGAAAAAAAGAAAAAGGCATGAAATTGCAGATAACACTGTACTTTTTTTTGTAACCTGTTTAAGTCTTTTCAATTCTTTATCTTCTGTTATGGGGCTACTCAAGCAAAAAAAATAAAATGCTTCTTGCAAGCTTCACAATTCCCTATGGGTTGAGACTATGGGCTGAGAAATCTACTGTTTAATGCCAAGCTTAAAAGTATTATTGATTTCAGATGAACCTATTTTCTAGGTCCAGTGGTTGCTTTGGAATTCAATGGAGATGGTGCTGTGGAACAATGTCGAAGCACCGTAAATGAAGTTTTTAGTGGCACCAAGGTAGGCTGGTGTATTGCTTTATTCACAGAAAATATTACAGAATGTTTGAGCTATTTCATGGTCAAGAGAGAGTATTTAGATACTACACAATCTTTTTCAGTTCATGGGTAGTAAAATTGGAATATCCTTTTGTTGTTGTTTTGGTTTTTTGTACTCAAAACATGAGTTACTTTTTGCTGACAAGAAAATTGTCCTAGGAAAGGAAGTTCTGAATCCCCATTTCCACTGAAGAATACAAGATTTCCACTTAGAACTGTTATTTCACATAACACAAAATCAAGTTCTATAACTGTAGTACAAAAAGGTTCCACTTAAGTCCTGGATTTAGTCACTTAACTGTGGTGGCCTGTCTATTAAACCCTGACAAAGATAATATGATGGGATTCCAACTTTTTTCCATGTTTACTTTTGCTATGTAGGATACCACAGAATGCCTTCCTTCAAAGACAGTGTTCTTTTTTCTTCTGTCAGCTTCTTTCACTTTAGCTTCCTTACACCATACCTCATCTTTCCTTGCTGTTCCCTTTCTCTAAATGGTGATGGTTTTGAGAAAGTTTATGGAAACATTTAGAACACTCCTGATAACAAGAGAGTGACAGACCCTTTGCTTTCAGGCAGTTGTTCAAAGAAGACTTGAATATCTTTTAGACATCTGCCATCCAGGCAGCTCCTTGCTGTCTTTCAGTTCCTTTTAAAAGACTTACTTGGAACTAGGCTGCCCAATTTCTGGAAAACCGTCATCTTGTAGATGGAGCTTGGACTTTCACATACATTCATAAATTTTGAAAAATGAAAAAGTAATTGAAGTTACTTTTTAAAAAATAGTCATCTGCTGGAGAAGCAATGAAGATTTTTTGAGAGTAATGTAGCACAAGGAAGTCTTTCTTACAAACTCTCCCTTTCTGTTAAAGGAAAGTAGTAGTCTAAGGATTTTGTGTATTTATTTTTCCCCCTCTCTCCTGGCGAGAGTTGACTTTACCAATCAAAATACATCTAAATAGACACTAACTGAAGCTGTGACCCCTGAATAATGAAGCCCCAAGCTCCTGATCCTGAAGGCAAGAGTTAATGCAGCCAGCATGTGTGCTAGGAAAGGGTGACAATAACAAATGGTGGAGGCATCAATGCTGAGAGAATACTAGGATTTGTTCTATCACACAGTGGGAACCAGCAGAGTTGTGTCTCTCATGAAATGCAAAACTAAAAATAAGCCTTACTGGTTCCAAATGAGCATGACTGATTTTACTGATGTATAACTATTTTCTTGTTTAACAAAACAGGTTTTTGTATCAGAAAGCAAAGCATCAGCATCTCAAGATGTAGACAATTTCTACAATTTTGCTGACATGCAGATGGGAATGTGAAGTTTAGCATGAAGGTGCTCACATACGGTTTGTCTTAGACTTGGACGTCACTTGGCTTGAATATCGCAGTAGTTTTGTCATTTAGTTTTGTATTTCTCATATATCCCTTTTATAAAGCCACTGGTGGTTTTTAATACAATATTATCTGAACTGGAGTAAACTGCATAGCTAGCCATGTGTATTGTATTTGAAACTTAAGCTTAACTTCAAAAACAATTGAGCTTTTCTACTAACTTTTTAACAGTGATTTCTGAACCTCTATCGACACTTGAATGTTTCTTGACAACATCTAATGATTATACATATTTTATAAGTGCAATGCTGATCCAAGTTTGATGCAGTAGTAATTGTTATCTCTCACTCAGACACATTGTTTAGAAAGTGTATTTATGTGAAATTTGCCCTTCAAAATTTTCCCACATGCAAATTTGTCTTTACTGGGGGTCCAGGAAGGAAGCTGTAGTCATTTACTTTTTCTGAAAGCTTAGTCTGAAATTAATTTTCCTTGTAGCATGCTTTCAAAAGCAGTTTGTGACTTTGGCTAACTCTCCTTCAAGCATGCTTTTTGAATAAAGTTGTTTGCCAGCAGCATTTGTGGTGAGAGGTGTCACTACAGCATTCTGGTGAGTGAGCACTTGCCAGGCTTTTCTGCTTTAGGGTGAATCCTGAGCATGAGTGCCCTGCAGAAGCTGCTCTAAGGTCTGCTCAGGTTCTTTGGTGATACACCTGCCTCTGGCATTGCCAGCTCACACATGGGGTATATTTGAGGTTTCTTTGCACCTGAGCAATAAACCTCTGGCATATTGTTGTTTGCTAGAAGGGACATAGCCAGTAGTCAGAGAAGGATTCTGATGGCATTAAAAACCCCTTCTTCCTTGCTAGACCCCAGAAGAAGGCTTTAGCTTGCAGAAGTAATATAGAAAGTGCTGTAAAATGCTACACACTGCCATAGGATTTATTTTGTATTAATTCTAAAGACAGACTGAAGAGGTACCACAAGCATTTTGGGAGATGCATTTGATTAGTGTGCAGAAATAATGCTTATTGCTAAATAATGCATATTAGAATGCAAATCTATATGGTATTATATACATGATTGATCTGTTTTTGCGTATTACATCCTTACTGATTTTTCTACATGAACTTAAAGCTTCAGTCCAGGTTTACAAGCTCTCTGTAATACTTGAACCAATTGTGCATGCAGGCACACAAAACCAAATTTCATAATTAAAACATGGCTTGCCAGTTTGCTTAGCCTTTACAATTCATTGAAAGGATTGGGGCTGTGTTGAGGTGCTAAAGCCATTTCCTCATTATGGTCATCCATCAAAAGGGAAGATCTTGCAAATTTTAACTGAAGATGAGTCTTGACTCATCAGTTTCACAGCTCTGGAGCTCCAAAGTGGGTGGCTAAAAACATCTCTAATCTTTTTTTGAATTAGCACATGAAAGAATCTCTTCTCCTGAAATTCATAATTCTGTAATGCCCAAGAGAGGTTCTGAACTGTTATTTTGTTGCTACTGGGCAAATGCTTGCCATTAGTTTAAATTCAAGAATATGTCCTTAGGACTTCTTGTTATAGTTATCCATAGATTAAATAAGGAAGAATATGTCCTGAATAAACCAAACCATTGGTGTACTGGAGGTAGGAAAATTGCCACTTCTTTGAAATGTTTTTATTTGACAAAGTCAAGCCACCACCACAATTAAACTGGTAGCAGAAATTACCGCTTACTTGCATTTAGATTGCCAGAAATTTGTTGTTTTCTTTTTTGTTTTGGTAAGTGTGAGGCGAGGTCTGTAAAAACAGCTAAAAATTTTATCTTGCTCTCCAAAGTACTAGCACAACTAATCAGTCAACATTTACAGGAATTAATCTAGATATGTACAGTAAATATTATTTTGGTATGGACAGTACATTGAAATTGTATAATGTACTTCAGAGCTGGTGTTGTGTGATTTGTATTAGCAGTACATATACCAGACTATCTTGGTCTCTAAACTTTAACATATAATATTTCCAAAGTTACATGCTGACACATGATTACGTGTATGTTTATAGCTTATTTTTTGTATCATTAACCTGTCCTGGAAACAAAGTGCTAAATGGACTTTTGTGACTCTGTTTGCTGGAGGACGGGAAGATTAATTGAAAATTCTTCTAGGCTTGAAAAAGTAGAATAACTTTTCTACATGCTGGGAAAGAGCAGTGTTGCTTTTTTATTTTTAACAATGATGGTCTGTTTACCGACATCAAGAATTTTTAATAAAATATCCCTAAATAATGAAGGAGTTTCTCAATCCAATTATTTATCTATCTTTTGATTTCCATTTCTTGCTAACAGGTGTTAAGAACACTTCTAGCTTAAGAGTCAGGAATTCTTTGCATTACAGAATGGTACGTGTTTAATGTATTCTTTGTACATTTCTTGTGTAGCTTTTAATGTAATTTGTATTGCACTGTGAATGTGATTCATAATAAACATTTGAAATATTTGAACTCTGGATTCTGAAGACTTCTTAAAATTATGGTAGATTGAAAAATATAATTACATAATATTAGGTATAAAAACTGGGATATTAAACAGGAATATATCTTGAAATAGATACTCATAGTTAATTGAAAATAAGCTTTAACTCTCTAGGGATTCAGCTTCTGAAAAATGTGATTTTTTTTGACAGCAGGGATTTTTCCTCAGTCAGAGATTGTGGTGTTTATAGTAGTAAAATTGTAAATTTAGAAAGCAGGTCCATTTAATATCTGACAACCAGTAAAATCCTCCTGAAAATAGGCAAGCATTTAATACATTTCCAAATGTGGCTTTAAACTCATCAGAAATGTGACTCTTCCAAGAAGAGATGGTCCAGGGTAACTCTCACTAGGTATAAGTGTTTGGAAAGAACATGAAGTACTGTATCAATACAATTGTCTTTTGAATATATTGAGTAAAATTGTGAAGCTTTAAAGTATCAGAGCTTTTGGTTTACCTTTAGCTATTGTACAAATTTACAGTTTGGAAACCATCTTGTTACCCCAGTTGGAGGCAAGTTGCCTAATAATCTTTTCTTTTATGTATCTGAGTCATACCAAAGCTGCCCTTAAGTATTTTCACCATTTTTAACAATTGCATCTTCAAATATGAACATGAAGAAGTATCTGTGCCCTAGTTGCTAGAAGATCACCCAATTTCTTTTGTCATATCTACTATACATGCCTTCTTTTGCATGACTTTAATCCACATACCAGGCTGCACTTATATAACTTGGACAGTTTTATTTTCAATTCCATAAAGCAGCCTTAACCTTTTATTACAAAATACTTGCTTAAGTCATTCTGACTAATAAGGGGGAAAAAAGTTTTATTAACTTAAGCATGAGTAAAACTCATGTAGCTGAATATTTTCTTATTTAAATGCTGGTTTTTAAGTATTTAGGTTTTATTAATACAGAATTCAGTGTTCTGCACAAATTTAAATCAGCATTGACAATAGTATCTTCTAAAAGATGTTGACTTCAAAGGCTGTTCATAAAAATTCAATGCAGGACATAGAGAAATAAATCTTTTAACACCTAGGAGTAGCCCAGTTGTCTGCCTGATTAGTTCCTAAACTCTAGGTCTTTTTCTATCAAGTTCCTTGTTGACTCATTGGGACCTTTGTGCCATTTATTTTTGGAATGAATGAGTAAGCCTCCTGAGTCCACAAGGGTGATGTAGGTCTTAGGAGGTCTGCAGAAACAGCTCTTCCAAGGCATGTTTAAATCTGATCTAAACCATGTAAATTCTACTCCAACAGTCTCAGAAGCTGTGAGTAAGTGCCAGTTGCAAGTATTGTCTCTAGCATCTATGGATTTGAGTGGGATGGTGCAACTGGCTGTAGCACTTCCTGAAGCTGTAGTGCTGCATTTTGCTGCATTATATGTTGGAAGGCAGCTAGTTCTGGGAGTCCACCCTGTTCCTTGGGCATTGACTGCAGAGTTTGCAGCATGAGCTATAGTAATTTGCTGAGGACAAGAAGTTCTGAAAAGTAATAATTTGCTGTATTGCCATCCTGGAGTTTTTTCTTAAAGCTGTCTATTCTGAGCTCTGTCTCTCAACACAACCATCTACATATGGCAAAGCCTTGCAAATATCAAACCTGCTAGAAACAAGATGTGCAGGAGGACTAACTGAATGCCTGGGAGTCACGGAGCATTAACAGTCCAGACATTGATATCTTGGTGTCCAGTTTGATAGAAAAATGCTTTTTACTGCTTTCATCTCTTCAGAGGGCCCAGCTGCCATAAGACTGTTGCTGGTGATGTTTGTGGTCAGAGCCTTCCTGAGGCACATGTAGTCATCACTGCTTCTGAGTAAGAGAGAAGAAAAAGAGGGGGAAGTGAGAGAAGCTTTTAAAAAAGCTCTGAAGTTTTCTGAGTACATAAAGAAAAATGTACAACTGCTCGTTCTTTTTTTTTTTTTTTTTGATGCATTTAGTGATAATCCCCAGCTATGACAATTTAATGACCAGAGTATTTGAGTATTTTCCCAGAATGTATATTAAGCAATGTGGCCAGCATCTATCAAGTACAAGTCATCCTCTTTCCAATTACTCAAGGCTTTAAAATTGCCAGTGCTGCAAGGGCCCACGAGATCATTCAAATATGTGTGGATTTTACTTGTATCCTTTTGCTAAAAAAGATGTAGGAAGTTTTTCCTTCAAACAACAGGTAAAGTTCATAGCTAGGAAATTACAGTGATGTTAAAAGGCTCTTGAACAGTGTTTAAATGAGTGTTTGTCTGATGTTCCCAAACTGCAAAGGCTGAAAAAAATGTGTTATAATAAGTTCTGCCCAAATGATGAGGCTAAATTTAAGGCAAAGCACCTCTGCAGCACTGGGAGCTCAAAGGACTCTGTGTCTAGATGACAGTGGTATGGATCTCTCTGCTTTTTCAACTTCATTTTAGCACAAGTACTGTGGTACTGAAGTCACAGTTCATAGAGTGAAGTGAGAATCTACACTTTGATTTTTAAGAACCTTCTGTCATAGGGAAGAAAACTTGGAAAGCTTGGGTTTGTTTCTTTATTTTGGTATGTCTTTTTATTTTCCTGTTTAAGCCATTAAAATCGTGTCTCAAAAATAAAAGGGAAAATAATTAAACCTTTTGAGGGATATGGAAAGGTGGGGTGACCACAGAGCTGTGATTTCTGAGCACTGAAGGGAGCAGCAGCCTTACTGTCCCCTACTTACCTGGATGCTGTCTGCTGTGGTGAGATTTCCCCCAAACTGATGTACATCACCAGAGAGGCAGCTAACTTTGCAGACTTTTTAGTCAATTTACTTTCTTTATTTTTTAGGCAATTTTATTTCCTCACTAATACAAGCATAACATGTATTCTTTGATGCTTTTTTTTTTAGGTACTTACTTCCATGAATTTAAGGTACAGAACTATAATACTAATTGGTTTTGAAAGCTACTGGCAGCCCTCTCCATTCTGTGCTACTGTCTTAGAAGGAGAAAGATAAATCAAAGATCTCCCTAAGCACAGAACTTTGAACTTGTCAGACCCTGAGAAGTGAAGCTGGGACATTTTGCTCTTAAGAGCATAAATGGTTCATGATTGTGAAAGTACTTTTTTTTTTTTGTCTGAATGTCCTGATCTTTTTATGAAGGGAGATCTTCCCCTCCATTTCTGAAGTCCCTTCACAAAACAAAACAACAAAAAAAAACCACTTCAGGGGCCTTTTTTTATAGAGTCCTGGAGATAAAATGGAAGGGCTGTACTATGACCTGAGGGCATCTTTTGATAGCTGCCCCAACAAGTGCGAAAGGATTGGATTCAGTGTTTAAAGACTATCTTTTGAAGCTCTGAGTGTTCTTTGCTTCTATTTCTGCTAGTGAGTATCAGAAACATTTTTAGTCACAAGGGTTTAGAGATGGCTAGCCATCCTTATTTGAGATTCTGCTTTGCATTTTTTTACACAGAAGAATGAAAGTTTCTCCGCAGTCATTATTAATGCTCTCATTTGCAGGTGCATGTTTGTGCTTTATGGTAACAGTTCAATAATTTTGCTCACTGTGAAAGGAAAATAAAGAAGTTAAGCTTTTCTGTCTCTTGCCAGTAACTGCCAATGCTTGCTCTGGTTTCAAGGACATTGTGTCAAGGTTTCATCAATGGTATCTGCTCTGCTGATGTAGAGAGTTTTATGCAGCATCTATGCATTTCAAAGAAAAGTGGTATTATCAGCCTTTGGTATCTGTGTATTTCTTTTATCAGAAGACAACTAGAATCACTGGCCAGGGAGGCTTCTATGTACAGGCTGGGAATGCCACAAAGACTTGGAGGTAAGGGGTTTGATTTAACTTCCCAGGTCTTTGTAATGCTTATTTCCCCCAACTACTCCTCTGTGACATACTTGTTGTCTTTTTCTTCTCTGGCATCTAAACAGTGATAGCAGATAAAGTATAAAAAAATACTTGTTATTCAAATTTACTGGAGTGCTTCTAGGTATTTCAGTTAGAGGTGCTTCTTTTGTGGCTCAGATCCATGTCAAACTGTGTGACCATCTTCTCAAATGTTAAATACTACTTCAGTGTAACTTTCTTAATATCCTAATATACCACAGGCAGCTTTTGTACAGCTGAGTTAGGACTTGGTTCAACTTGGGTATGGTATATGTGCATACATTATTTTACCCTGATCATAGCTCTTCTAGTTTCCAGATCATCCTTCCTTTGGGAAGACTTCCTGTTTGTGCTACATTTTATCAACATGTTAACATCTGGCTTTGTAAATTCCTTATATTCTCTAGGTGCATAAGAGCATCTGTAGTTCATCCTTTCGTGAGCAAATGTAGAAATTGTGTTGCATACATCTTCAAAAAGAACAAAAGTGTACAATCTGCTTCCTATTTATTCATCTTGCTTGATGTTCCTATAGAAATACACAATGAATGTAAAGCATTTATTGAAATTTGTAGCCCCACAGACTTTCTGATATGGGTTTTCCTATGTCACTTATCTTTTGGCTATGAGCCCACCATGTACAGTTGTAGATTTATTACAGAATTAGAAGCTTGGATGCCATTTTCTCTTGACATGTGACAGCCAGTGTAGGGAGGTGTGTGTGATTGCAGACATGGGAAATGAAGATAGCTGTTAAACACCTTTCCTGGGTTGGGATGCATCTGCTCCTGATAAGGTCGCTCATATATAAAGTAATCTGCCAGGAAACTTCTTGTAGGGATGTTTCCTTCACTGATGGGAATATACATTCTTTATTGTCCTTCAGAATGATGGATACTTTAAACACTATGTGTGGGTGTGTGTGCGGTGTGAGTATACTCTACTAAGCAGGTTTCATGGACACAGAAAAAATATAAATTGCTCTGAAATCCTAATGGAAGATATTGGTATTTGAAAATGGTTTTTGTTCAGTTTAACTCAATCAGACTATTTCTTTTATGATAAGAAAACAGGTCTTTAGTACATGAACTTGGTTTTATCACTCTGAATTCCCTTCATTTGGGTTTTCAAATCTCTTGTCTTGAATTTAATATTGCTTGCCCTGCTGCCTGCTCCACCTGGTTTGATATAAAGGATTCCACAAGTGGCAGTGGTAGGGGCAGCATTCTTGGTGTTTTACTCAATATTGTGGTTTTCTGAAGATGCTCAGAGTGCTTTTCTGGCAGGTAAATGAACTGAAGGCAAATGAGGTGATTGCTGGTGTGTGAAGGAAGTCATACATGTCAGCATTGCTGTTTAGTTGTGGCCTAACTGCATTTGTAGAAAGCTATGCCTCACATTACACTCAGGAATATGAACCAGTTATTTCAAAGAAAAAAGACTTTTTTTTTATTTTGAAGCAGGTAGTAGATGCATGGAAGCCCTTGCCAGCAGTGATTTACAGTCAGAAGCCCACAAGAATTCAGTGAGAGCTGACTTGGACAAGTATTGGAGAAGTGATTTGCTGAGGGTTACTAAACAACGCTCAACATACTGCTTGGGAAATGTGATTAAGTACTTGGAGAGTACTCAGGGGAAGTATCTTACTGTGGATGCCCACATGGGCCAAGAGGAAGTCAGTGCGAGGTGCCTGTGACTCGGTACAGCAGGTGGGAGGCTAGGCTGAGCGAGATGGAACATTTGGCTGAAACAGTGCCTCTCTTCTTATGATCTGTTTCTCTTCATCTTTCAGCTGCTGTCAGAAAACATTGTAGAAATGCAGCTCAGGCATGCCAAACTATCCTTTCCATGCTTGCTGCTTATCTCTTCCTTTTTCTCCTTTGTACACCTTATTATAATCTTGCTGTTTCTTTTCTGTGCCTGGCCTCAAGAGAAGGCCTGTACCCCAGATCTGAGTCCCCAGGTTCCATTTCTTTCTCTGCTGAGTTTCCATAGCCCTTCCATGCCTCAGTTACTGTGTGCATGGAGAAATGGGGCTGCAGCAGCTGAAGGATGATCTCCAGCTAAGACTCTTTGCAACAGTCCTTCTGCTAAGGAAGGCAAAAGGGGTTTCCAGAGGGTTTGACGCAAGTGATACTTGGTAATAGCAGTATGGGAAATGAGTGTGGGTGTGGGGTGTAACAACGGAGGAGGTTTGCTGAATTTTTGCCACTGTTTCCTTTATTCTGATGCTTCCTACTGTGCTTTCCATCCAATGTTGTTTCAATGCCAAAGGCTGAATGATTAACACTGATAACTGGCTAAAAGCTGCCTTAAGATAAACTTTATGCTCCTTATTTTACAAATTGTGCCACTGAGATCTCAGTTTAATGCTGGACTGGGCTGAGATGGGTGCATTGTGCCCTCAGAAGTTGCTGGAAGGTAAAAGGGATGTGGCGAGGTGCCTAGCCACCTCCATCGCTGCCACCAGCTGCCCAGTCCAAAGCTGAGTCTTGGTAGCCAGTGGCTTCAGGGATGCAGACCAGGCATTGTGCCTTGGCTCATCTTCTGAACTGGCAAAGTAACACGCGGGAGTGGCAGGAGCCAGCTCCTGTCTCTCATCTGGTTTCAGGTATGGTTCTCTCCCCTCAGACCCTGACACCCACTGGAAGGGCTGAGACTGTGACCTTCCCTTCCAGCCCCTTCACAGAACCACAGAATGAATTAGGTTGGAAAGACCCCTGGGAGCATCGAGTCCAACCCATGACCAAACACTGCCATGTCAACTAGACCATGACACTGAGTGCCACATCCAGTCTTTTCTTAAACATCTCCAGGGACGGTGACTGCACTATCTCCCTGGGCAGCCCATTCCAATATCTAATCGCCCTTTCTGTGGAAAAATTCTTCCTCATGTCCGACCTAAAACTCCCGCCCATAGTTTTAGACTATGACCTCTTGTCCTGTCGCTGGTTGCCTGGGAGAAGATGTTGACCCCCACCTGGCTACAGCCTCCTTTCGTGGTTGTAGAAAGTGATAAGGTCACCCCTGAGCCTCCTCTTCTGCAGGCTGAACACCCCCAGCTCCCTCAGCCGCTCCTCGCAGGACATGCGCTCCACACCTTCACCAGACACGCTGCCCTTCTTCCTTCCCTGCCGTGTGCTTCCCGCTCGCTCTCCGGGCTGGGGGCGGCTCTGCCGGCGCAGCTGGCAGGAAGGCCCGGCGCGGGCAGGGAGGGAAGGGGAAGAGGCGGGGCCTGGAGCCCAGCAGTGTCAATAATACAATAGGGCTCTTGTGCGGCCGCCGCCGCCGGAGGAGGAGCGGGCCGGGCTGCGGGCGCGCCGAGCAGCCGGCACGCAGGGCGGGAGCCGCCGCCGGCCGCGGGCCCGGGCGGGCGGGGGCGATGCGCGCCGGCGCGGGACGGCACCAGCAGCACCCGCAGCAGGAGCCGCCGCCGCGGCGGGAGCGCCAGCCCTGACGGCCGCGGCCGCCCACGGCAGCGAGCAGGGCAGGAGCAGGAGGAGGAGGCGGCGGCGCGCCGGGCCGGGCCGGCGGCGGGAGGTGAGCGCGGCCCGGGCTGCCCGCATGGAGGCGGGGCGGGGGGCGGGCGCCGGGGCCGCCGCGCCGGGCCTGTGCGGGGGAGGCGCCGGGCCTGCGGCGGCGGCGTTTGGCGCCAAGGCCGGGCAGGAGGGAGGAGGAGGAGAAGCGGCGGCGAGCGCGGAGAGGCGGCGGGCGCTGAGGGTACGTGGGGCAGCGGCGGAGAGCGCGCGTTGCCGCGCCGGGGGCGGCGGGCGGGCGGGCGGCATGGCGCGGCGGGCAGCCCGTCCGGTGTGGGCGCTGCGGCCCCGGCCGCGTCCGGAGGGAAAAGTTACGGCGGCTCCGGAGCGGGCGGGCGCTGCACCCGCGGGGGGCGGCAAGGGCCGGGCGACCTCCGGCCAAGCGCCCTTTTGTTCGCAGCAGCCCGGAGAGGCGGCGACCCGGCGGTGCCCGAGCCGGCGGGGCCCTGCGGAGCGCGGCTGGGCGTGGCTGGCGGGCAGGCAGACAGACAGACAGCCGGGCTCTTGTCCGCCGCCGAGCACCGCTCCGCCGGTATGTCGAGGAACTTGCTAGAACTGAGTTTGACAATGAAGCGCTAGCGCAGCCCGCCCGGCCGCGCCGCCAAGGTAAGTTTTTTCCCGAGCGGCGGGGGCGGGTGGCCCCCCGGTGCCCCCTGTGCCTGCAGGCAGAGGAGCGGGAAGGTCCCGGCTTCACTTCTCCAGATCAAACCTTCCTCCCTTCAATGCTGTTCGCTTTAATGCTGTTCATGTTTCTGCAAAGGCATGGCTTCGTTCTACGGATGTACCGCGACCGGTATGGTTAGCGGCTGGGGATGTAGTAAAAGTATTTATACTTGCAAATAATAATGAGATGATTAATGGGAGAATTTGGTACAGGGCACCCTAAAATGTGTGTTACCAGGCAAATAAACACCACTTTTTTCTGTCTTTTAATTAGAGTTATTTTATAAAAAGTACTTGTAGTTACTTGAGGAGTTCAGCTATTGTTTGCAATTGTTATAATGAGCAGCTATGTATTTTTATTAAAATATCACTCAATTTGCACTGTGCTTCAAAGCCCAATGTTTTTTTTTCATGTTCAGGAGAAAAGGGATGCTGAAGACAACATCCATGTATGATTAGAAAGCCTTCAATTACTACACACTAGATACTTGAAAGCTGTTGTGCTTCTCTGTTAATATAAAAGAGCCTTTGCCCTAAAACTGAAAGATTAAGAAAAATGTATTTTGTCCTGATGCTTGCAAGATGCTTGGTCAGCAGCTGACTTTTTACATCAGGTTGGTGCTTGTTATGGGCTGTTCTGTAGGGGATCTTGAGCACACCTGCTCATCTCTTCACAGTGAGACTGCATCTTAGTGATGGTTAGAGAGCTGGCTTGAAAAGTGTGAGAGCCTTAGGCCGGAAAGGTCGACCTGGATGAAGGCACGTTTGTATAACATTCCAGCTTGCCACAGAGTTCCTTAAGGTGACATCAGAAAAGTCTTTACCTGCACTTACCAATGGGAGAAAATGCAATTAGAAGTCTCTGACCTTTTCAAAGTAAAAGCAAATTAGTACTTTTAGGATCTAAAGTTTGTGTTGTTTTGTTTTTCTTTTTTAATTGAACGTCTGACCTCTTTTCAGACTAGACATGACATGCCCTGGTTTTATTGCAGAGAGGAGGAGAACTCGAAAGGTTTATTTGCAAAAGTTGGACTTTAGATGCAGTAAAAGTAATCAAAATATCAGAACTGTTTCTGTTACCTGTCCCTCCTTTGATGTTTCCTCTTTCTAGGTTCCTCTTACAGAGCAAGCCGCCCTCCCCCAGTGGCAAAAATTCCTCTGAATTGGGTCTGACTGTAGGTCTTTTTTTGTTATATTTGTGTTACGTACACGTAGCAGATACCCACAAGGGTTTGCTAGAGAATTGATGTAGGAACATATGCAGTGGCATTTATTGGCAAGGATGCGTGTTCATTTGGGATCTCATTAAAACCATGAAAATCCACTGTGGATGTAAGAGCCTGGGATAGATAGATCTCAGTGTCGTTTTAGAATAAACCCAGCTGTTTTCTTCTCTGTGGTTCTGTGCACTTCCTCTCAGCAGCAGAAAATCAGGAAGTTTGTGTTAAGGATTTATTGGGATACCTGGGATTGTTGTGGGCTTTAATTTTGACTTTTAAAATATGTACATACTTTTAATAGACCTGGATAATTCACTTATGGAGAAGAATTTATATGACGCCTTCTTAGCTACAATTGAGTATTATTTTTACCTGTACATTTCTATATGTATATACACACGGGCAGAGACGTGTGTGTGGTCACTGTAGTAGCTCCCACATGGTGAATGCTGTAGAGCATTTTCCCCAAGAGCTTGCTGCAGCTGGCCTGGGGGATGGCTTGACTGGTGACCTCAGCTCCTGGCTAGTGTGTTGGCAAGTGTCCAAGGCCATGGTGAAAATGGCTGGATTTGGTAGATCTGATGGGGAGAAGTGAAACTAAACCCTACACAAGCTGACTTGAGTTTGAAACACTCCTGCAGTGTTCCTTGTGGTCTATTTAGGTAGCTTATTTTAATCTTTGTAATTAATTTCTGACTATCATGCCCCAGTGGGTGAGAAGCAGGGCATGGTGCCTGCATATTTTTGGTTAGCTTGGCAAGACATGGGATGCATCTGGAGAAGGAATGTGCACCCATTTCTGTTGTGCATCTTTTATCATCCATGGATGGAAATGTCATGTAAACACCTGTTTCTGTGGTTTGTCTTCCTCCTTTAGTCCCTAGAAGTCTCCTTCAAAAGTTAGTATGTGCTTTGGGGGGCTATTACTCGAATGGGTCTGATGGTGTAGTGTTATGACCACTCTTCAGAAAATACCAGGTAATTTGATAGCAAAGAATGTTGTATTCAACCAAAATGTAAAAGTTAACATTTGGTTAAGTATAGGTATAATTCTCTCAGTGCATTTATAACCAAAAATTTACTGTTTTGTCTAGATCAATGGTAGTGTTGTGTTTTAGTTGGTGACTTCTTTCATTATGGACAGAAATGGGCTGAGCCAAAACTCGCTATTTGCGCATGTTGCTTAATCTCTCCACTCCCACAATTTTTGTGGGAGCTATAGCTAAGGGGGCTCGGGGGCTTTTGAATTCTACAGAGAGGGGAGCCTCTGACATTGTGTGGTGTTTCTCTTTTCGAAGATTTGAAGTGCCTGTAATGCTCAAGGCTTCTTGTAATTGGAGACATAAATACAATTTTTACATACTTTACTTAAAATGGAAACTAACAAGTTAATAATAGCTCTTATCGGGGGTATTTATGTAATGGAAGCCAACAGATGCTATTTGCATCTTGAAGAGCTGATGTACAAAATGCTATGTCAAGGCCCTGGCAGTTTTTATGCTGGTGGAGGCTGGGTCAGGAGGGAGTGGGAGATGCTGGAGATCTGGAGGGCTTGATGGCACCTCTGAAAAGTGAGATAACTGTATGGAATTTTACATTTTAACACATAGCTTATTTTAATCTAATGCTGCTAATAAAAAGGATAGTGTTTCGATTTGAGAATTGATTCCTTTTATATTTATTCATGTTAAATGATCAATTACACCTGTCACTTTAAAAGTACTTTTTTTAATGCTATTTTTCAGCTACAGCTGCATGTCTGATAAACCCCTAAAAATTTTGTCTATAGGTACTATTTTTATTGATACTTCAACTTATTTTGACTACACGAAAGTATCTAGTAAATAAGTTTCAGAAATGTAATGTGACAAACTGGGTGTTGCTTTCTGTGGAAAGATGCTGATGTAATTAACAAGCGCCTCCCTGTTTCCCTGGGCTGTTCACTCTTTCTTATTAATTTGCTTCCAAGTTAGTCTTTTCTAGATGACATCTGAACTCTTCCAACATTTAATATCTTATTTCAGTGTATAGGAGACCAAGAATTTAGGGATTAGAGCAGTATGGGATGCGTGATCTTGGAGCTAAGGAATGCTCCTGCATTTGTAGAGCAATAATGCAGGCTTTGCTTGGATTTAAAGGAATAGAAGGGACCCTGAGCTGTGAGCATGACTGCGGAGGCTCCACTGGCACTTGCTTAGTCGCCCTCTTCAGAGAAGCAGGAGAAGGTGGGAGGATAAGCTCGTGACTGCTGATGCTATTTGTTATAACTTTCTCCTGGATTAAATACTGGAATGCTTGCCTTAGCTTGTTAAACTTTGTTTGAAAACTTTGGAGTGCTTTTCTTCTTCAAAGTACACCTGTTACAGCATTAGCTTAAAGAGCTGTGCTTCCTCATCATTGAATTGAATGGTGAACATAACAAATTGTGTCGTTAATGTCTCTTTGTGTTTTAATTAGAGCTCTAGGAGATGTTAAAAAAACAGGTTTATGCCACATGCCTGACTGGTTGCTAAACTGAATATGCTTGTCACACAGTCTTGGGGGAATTATGTATTATTTTGCTAGTCTACTGTTCTGAGCTTCCTCCAGCTCAGAACTTTCCTTCCTTCTTCCTTTTTTCCTACCTCGCTCTAAAAAGTTACTCCTGAATATTTTCTGAGAGTTTGTCTTACCTGCTTAAAGCTCCTGACTGTTGATAGCCTTTGCTGGTGAAAGGCTCAGGCTCTTGCTCATGTCTTAAAGAGCAGTTTCATGCCTGCACAAGTGGTTTTGGTGCACAGCAAGTCCAACAGCCTCCGAGAGTTAGCGTAGTGCAGTGGGTGAGTCAAGGCTGGGATGCCTGAGATCCTCCAAAGGGAGGGGTGATACCCCACACACCAGGAGCTGCAAAGTGAAACAACTGACCAGGAATATTTATTGTAACTAGGTAATTTTGTTTGACTGTGTTATGAAGAGTTCTCCAAGCTGATTTTTATTTTCAGGTAGTTCTTGTTTTGGAATATGCTGTTGGGTTGATGACAAAATAATGAGAGGAGAACTGCATAGAAGTTCTGCCTGGGTGTTGTCTTTTAATTATGCTATATAGTTTATTATGTAATATTGAATGACTGAAATTCTTTAAATCTGTAGATAAATGATGGATTTACTACAAGTTCTAGACAAGAGCTACGGTAACGTGGCTATTCACAAGCCCTTGAAAACCATAACTAAACTATGAGCTTTCGTTCATACTTAAAAATCTAAGTCTTGGTTTAACAGACCAGACAGTTTTTAAATAATGATTCCTCTATAGACTGTGGTGGTATTGAGAAAATTTCTTATAGTGTGCAAATGTTTAAATCCTCCCCTACATATCAAGTATAGCATAATAACAAGGTAGTATTTTCTATCTGCTGACAAGTCAGAAAACCTGACATCTTGAGCTGCTGGATACAAAAGTGTATAGGAGAAATGTCTACCCTGTCAAGGGAGGAAACAAATGTCCCTAGTGGGATTCCTTGTGTTTAATTCTCTTTATTTGTTCTGCTTTTAACTGCTTGTACTTATTAAATATTTTTTTCAGTGTTAATTTGCAAGCTTTGATATGAAAGTGGCTGTAGAGGACTCATCATAGGAAATAGTGTCTGTGTCCTGTACAGGCTTTGGCTTTAATGAAAAGCAAGCCAACCGAGGACCTTGTGGAGCTGAAATAGTCAGTGTGTGAGTGTATTGGGGACACACAGGAAAGTGTAAGGCTCAGCAATTATCTGGCCAGGAGGAGCCTCAGCAGAGAGGTAGGACTAATACCTCTCCCACTTTTATTAATACTTGGATAGAAAGAGCAGTAGTAAAGTGGTGCTCTTCTTCCTGCTTTCATACTAATAGACTCTTTTCCCAGCAGGAAAATAGTGACTGAAATAGTGATAACGAGTGATTACTCTGCAGTGCAATGTAAACTTGTTAGATGTTGTTTGATAGGAGAGAGGATAAAAACGCTCATTTCAAGCACATAACAGCTTTTTATGGTAGCTTTTTTTTTTTTCAAGAACTGCTGACCAGAGCACTGGAAAAGGAAGGGGTGCTGCTTGTCAGCGTTGTTGCTATGCTTTGACATCCTTAACCTTGTTTGGGGGAGTTCCAGCATCTCCTCAGCTTGGGCCTAATTCAAGAGCAGTTGTGTTCTTTTACAAGAATCAAATTGCTTGTCATTTAAGTAACTGAAAGAGAGATACTTAAACCTGATAATGAAGTTGCAGTCTTCCTTATGTTAACAATGTAATCATTTCCATTGTAGCATGAAATGAGCAATCCTAAGAAGTAAGTGAAGCATTTTGCTTGACAAATTTGAGCTTGCAGCTCTGCAACAGAATGTGCTAGGAGTGAGGGAGGAACCAAAAAGTTGATCCTAATGTAAGGTACATGTTTATGAACAACAGTATTGTAATGGCTGTTGGCATACCTAGGAAGTAAAATTCACTTCTTCTTATGGTACTGATTCTTGGAAGGAAGATATTTTTTCAAAATATTATGTCTGTATAACAGACACCAATTTTCTTCACTTTGTTTGGTTAGTGCTTCTTCACTTTTTTGGGCCAAAGAAGAAAAAGATGAAAAAGCCCATGGGAAGAAATAATTCCATATTTTTATATAAATAGAAATGATGCAAAATGGTTTTGTATGCCCTTTGCAACTGGTATCCATAAATTCAAGTGGTTTCATTTTGATTCTTGTAGTTTTGTACATTTTAATGATTCATACTATAATTTCGAGTAATATTTTATGAAAATTGTGAAATCTGTTCTTTATTCAGGTATTTTTCAGATGCCTAAGTTTGCTGCAGTTAGTAGTAAACATATTTTTGATCCAAATACTTACATAAATAGCTAGTGTACAAAGCGTTTACTTAAAATGAATGAGATTTTGCAACTGAATGAGATTTTGCTGGTGACTGGCCAGGTTACATTCATGTGTGTTTCTGCAGTTTTGATGGAGATCTGACTTGCCTTCTTTGGTTGCATACCTATACAGGGACAGAATAGCTGTGGTATAATACTGTAGAAAATGGGACTCTGCTCTGAGCTCCAAGAAAGAGTATGTTAAACTTTGTTTCAGTACTTAATATTCTTAGTAGTCTTTCCTCTGTTGCTTAAAACTGAATACATATGGATCTGATGCATGATATTTTCATTTTTCTTCCTCTGTAAATGCCATAAGACTTGAGAAGATGGGACATAAGTTCTTAGAAAGCTTACACTCCTGCCAATCAGCTCAGTATCAGTCAGAGCCCTGTGACTCCCATTACATGGATTAAACTGGCTTAAGTGCTGTCTTAGATCCTTTGTTTGGCATCTTCTTGTACTTGTTTTAGATTTGCAGAAGCCTCTATATGTAACACCAAACAGGGATGTGCATGAATTTACTGAAATCTAGTAGCTTTTGCAGGTGCCATTTCATTCTCTAAGATTATTGAACTACTTTTTTTTCTGTGTTCACTTCTGTGTGCTTGACTTCTACATCTGAATCAGTCAATTTTTGAAGTATGAATGGGATAAGAATTGGAAAAAAAAGTCTGAAGAAACTTAAGGGAAAAACTAAAGCCTCAATTGCAGATGAGAACTTGAATGTGATTTGTAGTTCTTATCTCTCTCAGCCATCCATGTCTTTGATGGCTTTGTAGTCTCCCTTTGGCCCTCTCCTTTTTGACTTAACTTTCCAACTTTTTCCTTATTATTGGAGAAATCAGTGTTTCCAGTGAATGTCTCACAGTCTTCTTGAGACCCTATAAATCATCTAGGTAAAATTAAATCTGTCTCCTCTACCAGACTACAGACAGTATGGACTTGCAGATTGTTAGCAGTCAACCTGAAAGTATTTTGGCAGACTTGTTGGTTTGGGGATTTTTTTGGTGTAAGTTTGCTCAGTCTGATAAAGGGGGCATTTTCCTTCATCAGTGTTTTTTTGTAAGTTTTTTTTTTTTTTTTTTTTTTTTTTTTTTTTTTTTTTTTTTGTGGCTGGTACATTTGTGGGAGTTTACATATGTGTATGTATAAAAGCGTCATGCACTGCAAATTTAAGTTGTATTTTTAAAAATTCATTAATAGAAGGATTTGTGATATTAAACTTTTTTCCTGGTGAATGCTGATATTGGTGTGATGACTATTTAGCTAGTGTTTAACAAGAAACCCTTCTGTGTTATGCCTGTACATAGGTAAATTTTGCTTGGTTAAGGAAGTTAAGTCTGTATGTTGAACTTAGACACACATCAACAATTGTATTTATTTTGGTACAGATAGTGAGAGTGTTTCAAAACAAAGTTGCTTTTATATTGGGAGGAACTGCTAGAAAAAGTGAGACAGTGGCAAAGCATTGGTTTAGTGGAGTAACTTTTAAAACATTTTAATGCATCCTGGTTACTTGTATCAAGCCCTTTTTTAACCATTTGCTACTCTAAGATAATTTTTTTGTCAAAATGCTGTTTTTCTTTTCTCCCTTTAAATAATTTCAGGGAATCTATCCTAAGCTCATTCTATCAAAGAAGTTAGCTTTCATAACAGCTTGAAGGTGTTACTCTGGTGTAACTCTGTTACAATGATCTGACTGGTCATGTACACCTAATTCTGAAGTGGCATTAGTGTCAGCCTTTGCACAAGGGCTGGACAAGTTGAGCCACCTTCACTCCTGTACCAGATTCCTTTGGCCATAACAAAGCATCTTTAGATCTATCTTTTAGAGGATTTAATGTCACATTAGGGTGCTCTATGTCACCTCTGCCTGTTTGTGGTGCCTTATAGGTTCACAGGGATTTAATCAGTCAGAATTGTGGATTTAACTGCATGATGGCAATTCTCAAAGGAGACAAAGCTCAGCTCCTTTGTTTACTTCTGCTTTTGAGCTTTCTGGGTCTGGCAGGATTATTGACGTTTTTGTGCTTCAGGTAAGCAGAAGTAATGTCAAACTCCTAAGGGAGCAAATCTATTAAGGCCAGTTTTCTCTCTTTTTATTTTTAATGCCAGTGTATTGTGAAGGGCAGTGTTACCTGCTGTCCTTCTTGGAACTGGTGGAAGCCTATCCATAATGACATGGCTGGGAAACTATCCAAATCTAGTTTTATCCCTTGCTAAGCAATATCAGAAGTTTTGCCTCTGTAAAGGCAACAGATTTGTGTAGTGGAAGTCCTACATTAATAAACTACAAGAAAACAGAAAGGTCTAAATATTTTAGACAATTCTGGTAAAGGTTTTTCCTTCTGACAGTAAGTTGTTCTAACAGTGGGTGCTTTTAAAAAGAATAGTTTTCGTGCTTTGCAACTTGGTCTTGCAATCCCCCACCCTTCCCCAATATATTCGCATCAGAAGATTTTAAAAAGAAATAAGCTCAGTTTTGTAATTTAGGAATTCGGATCACAAATTCATCAGATAAATGTTTTGCTAATTTCTGGCTTTGTTTTGGCAGTGGCTTTCATTCCCATTGACTCCACCAAGATCTAAGTTTCCCTGCTTGTTTCTCAGAGTTTGTCATGTGTTTTGTATAACTGAGTAGGAATGACTTTGGAAAAGGATTGACACAAGTTTCTCCTTCATAGCAGTAAAAAAAAAAAACCAACACAACCCTTTCCAACCATTAAATATCATCTTCAATGAAGGAGGCATATTTGGTTGCTGCCATGGGATTTGCAGCCACAGAGGATGAAGGTGATGAAGTCTTATTTACTGTGTTTTAGTGTCTGCTGCTTCATTAATTGTCATTTGATTGTGCTCCCAGCCTTGTGTTTTTGTGGTCTAAGGGCAAAACTTGGGTGCTTTATTTATTTATGCAGTTTCTTTGCAGGGGAAGGTCACAGTTTAAGTGCTGGTTTGATGTCTGACCATGAAGGAACAGAGAGGCTTTCCTTATGAAAAATCACAAATACCAATGTGCCAGGTTTAATAAAGGATGTCAAAAGTACTTTAAATCATTTTGATAATCAAGTGAAGTTAACACTGTTACCTTTTTCTTGCCTCCTTTTTTTTTTTTCCTCTGGGAGCTGACATTCAGTTAAATACTGACTAAATTGTTTTATGTGAGGTGAGCTGTTTATGAGGGTTATTTTTCTGTGGCCACTGAGACCCCCTTAAGGGCCAGGAATATTCAGTATCTACACTGCTCTTTACTCAATTTCTACATAGCTGGAGTATTTGAAGAAACTCAGAAGAGTGTGCTCTGTAGCATTTCTGAAGCCCTATGTTGTACACTGGTGAGCATCACAACTTAGTGTATCCAGAAAAGGAGACAGAATCTTTTCTTGCTGTCATCCAGTTGTGAGATAACTTTCCTCCTGTAATCCAGGCATAAATTATTCTCAATCTTTTTGCTTGTAGTTTCCTTTTTTTTTCTATTTGCATTGACTAAAATAGGAACAGAGGCTCATTTGTTGTGTAAAAGTGGGTGATGGTTTGAGCTACGAGTTCCTCCTGACACTCCCCAGCAGCTGGTGGTTGGTCATCCTGCAAGTAAATGGTTGAAGCAAAATATCACAGCATAGATAAGAAATGCTTGTACAGAGAGGTCTTCTGGTGAAGTGATGGGAATGATCATAGATGCTTGAGTGCTGTAGGTAGGCAGCAGCAGAGTTGTGCAATGGAAAAGGCTTTGAGCAAAAGGCAGAAAGTGCTGGGGTAGACTCTTGGTTGACCGGAGAGGAGGATTGGGAAGATGGGTTGAAAACTAAGGACAGCTTTTGAAGGTTTGGCAACTGCTGACACTTTGTGTCTTGAGGTGCATCCTGCTGCAGGGAATAGCTGCTCTTCAGAGAGAGATGCATCCTGTGCCAGGCTGAAGTAACATATCTCCTTAACATTTCGTCCCACAAAAGAGGAGCAGGGGTTTGAGCTGCTGTGCACTAACTGTCCTTGCATGCTGAAGAGTACATATGAGGAGAGGAGGAAGAAAAGTCTGATTCCTGAAGGTATCCTTTACAGAACTGCAAATCAGTAGTTGAATGTGTAAGAAGAGAGAGTTCTGGCATCATTCCCTATTTGGTGTGTGAACTGGCTGTCCTGAACATGCTGGGCACTTTGAATCTCACTGTAAAGACCTTTCCATTTGCTGGGTGGGTAGTTAAAACCTTGTAGTGTTTGCTGTTTCTTGTTCCAGAGCTGTAGCTTGAGTACATTGAAGTACACAGTTTGGTATTACTTTAGTCCAAAGGTTAAATATGTCCCTTCATATTTTATATTGTCATTGTGTGGAGGATCCATATACTGCTTCTAGCATTTGTAACTCTCTTTTGTGTGTGGTGGGGTCATGGAACTTGCTGTGGAGAGTGTGGAAGTGGCATAGCTGTGGCATCAGAAACATAACATCTGTTATCTTACCATACTTTGTAAGTTCTCGCACATAAATAGTTTTATTTTTATTTTAAGATTTCCACTAAAGGTCTGTGTACAAATATAGTTGCATTAAATAATAGAATTTGGCTATGGAAAAAGATGCTTCTAGGTCATCTAGATTTTATTGCTTCTGAAATGTTTGTTTGAACCACCCTTCAGAAAATAGCATGGAACAGTACTGCCATCACTCGGCTACAGGAAATGCACACGAGCACATCTGTTTAGTACAGGAGGTAGAAGTCAAATGAGGTGGGTTGATACTTGAAATCCAACTGGCCAGCATGTGGCTGTGGCTAGCAGCAGGACATGTAATGATCTCCTTCCTCAAGAACTGCATCCATTTTGTTTTGCTCCAGATCCTCATAAATAGCTTGTTTTTGCTGCTCTGTGGCTCACAGACCTGTTTTCAAGTTTCTGGTAGCGGGTAGTGCCAAAATACTTCCGTTGTTTCTGCCTGTACCCCATTCCAGGCTTTGTGGATCAGGAGGCCTCCTGCCAGTTTCCTATATTTTTATCTCAGTATGGATCTTGTTCTGCAGCCTTCTGCCTCATGCATTTGTATTCTTTCTTCTACATTCCTCTGCCTTGAGGTGCATCCTGCTGCAGGGAATACCTCTTCTTCTGAGAGATGCATCCTGCACCAGGCTGAAGTAGCACATTGCCTTAACATTTCATCCCAAAAAGAGGAGCAGGGATCTGAGCTGCTGTGCACTAGCTGTCCTTGCATGCAGCTGTACACTGCAGCATCTGTCAGGGATACCGATAGATAGATAGATAGATAGATAGATAGATAGATAGATAGATCGATCGATCGATCGATCCCTCAGTCTCTGGTGTAGGGAAGAGATGGAATGGTGGAATAGCTGCCTGGGATTGCTTTGCTCTCCCCAGCACGCAGCGTACACATGAGTTCTGTGGCTGCCTGATGCACAGTACTTGCTGCTCTGCATGTCTCATGGTGAGGTGCAGCCCTCAGCACAGACAGTCCCCACAAACCACTTTGTGCAGAGCTCTTTCTACCCAAGTCCCATGTATTGTTGCCTTGCCCTCCGGCTGCGTTGGGAAGAGCTAAGCTCCACGGAGCATGTTGTGTTGGCAGCGCAGCAACCGGGACTCTTGTCCAATCTTTGTTTAAATGTCAAGAGCTGCAGCCTCCAATCCTCCCCCTGGGGACATGGGTCAGCAGTTCTCACTCTCAGGATGTTTCCTTAATGCCAAGCTTAAACCTTTTGGGTTTTGTCTTAAGTGTATCCCATTTCATTTCATCTCTTCATAAGATGCAGGCTTTTGTTTGACTAATTATAATTTTCAATCTGTATATGAAGAATGTAAACAACTTTGCATCTTAAAGTAGGTGTTTGTTTATGTTGCTGTTAGTAGCTTTTCCCTGTAAGGGCAGTTTTTTCAGCCTGACTCAGTTTTTTGCATGTGTATGTACCTTATGTTGTGTAACAATGATTTTCAAGTAATCGATAAGATGTTTTGAGTGTTTTGCAGAGTGATTGGCACTGCACACAGGCTAAATAGCTGCTGTGTTGGATCACCATCTGATTGCCTGGGGCCCAGGACTTCAGAGCATTTCATAAAATGTCTTGATGTTACTTGTTAGTTGCCTTATGAAACCTATCCTTCTAGACATCCTGCTGCATTGTTTGTCTGAAGGTGGGGTAAGCTGCTGTGGGAAATTTTTTTCCCAGCAAGTTTAATTGGTTGCTGGGAATTACTAAATCACTGGCTGTTATTAAGAATAGGCTTGTTGCTGCATAAAGGTGTCACAAAATAGTTTTGTGACAGTGGGAAGAACTGAAGGTGCCAGAAAGTTGCAGGCTTTACTAAATGCTTTCAGCGTCTCTATCTACCTTAAGGTGAGATGGACTGTCTTTAGATTTTTACAATGAAATTGTGAATTTATACTGAATTACTTTGTTGGCTAAGCCAATGTGGAAGAGGGATTAAAATCAAGAGTACTTACTGTAGTCAGTACTGTTTAGAAGCTTGTGAAGAAGAGGAAGAATAAACAACAAATCAGTTTATTACAAGCAGAAATCCAGCACTGTTTGCTTCAAAGACTTTGTAGGGATTTTACAAGACTTTTCTTAAAGCTTACTGTCTTTTTCTTTGCTACCTCTAATCACTGTAGGATAAGTATTGCCTGGAAATAGCTCTTCAGTTAAATATGATGGGAACTGTTTTGGTGTTTGGATACTTGTTCTGTTATGATTTTTTCAGAACTATAAGCGAAGGAGTACCATTACCTTAAAAACTATATTTATAATCTTAAAGACTACTGGTTTTATTTCTTTTGCTGTCTTGGTAGTATTAATTTTTTGACCTGCCTTTTGTAAGAGGTCTGTGTGATATTTACTGGTAGTCTGTGGGGAGCTGTCTGTATGTGCTAGATATCTGAAACAATCTGTAAAAAACCAGGAAATTACAAATTTTTCTAATACCTTTCCCACCTAAGTAGTATTATATCCCTGGGATTATTTATGGAGGAGATGTGAAGCATCACAAGACCAGCTTTCTAATTCAGTTTTGAAAGTAATTTGTGAGGTAGGAATTGCACAGTAGATGATGCAAGTTATCAGGCAATCCATATCATCAGAAGCTAGCTAAGGAAGCATGGATTAGCAGAAATGCTCACTGGAATGTTTGTAGCTGCTGAGAGAAACTGAGAGGATAATTGCTAATTAGTTTCAAACAAGACAGGTGAATTAATATTTGCAATTAATGATGTGGGTGAAGGAATGAGGCCTCTGTTCATTCAATACCTGAATCAAGCTGGGTGGAGCTGCATGTCTACTTGAGAAGATGCTTTGAACTCCAAGTTACTTTGACTGATTGGAGATGGAGTCTGGAAGGAGGGGTTGGATGGGGCTGAGCAGGGCATGGAGGGGCAGCTCTGTGACATAAAGTTTTGGCTGCATGCCTGCAGGCTGGGGGCAGTGGGCCCCAGCAGCAATAATTGCTCACAGCCAGGACTTGAGACAACAGTCGTGCTGCTGCAAAAGCAAATGCACTGGAGTTTATATGTAGGATTGTTATCTGCAGCTCAGGTGACCGTAAAGGATATTTTTCTGTAAAAAGAGAATAGCCTTTTTTTGTGTAGGGAAGGATTCAGATGGGGAACTTTGTTGAGGATATCACAACTTCATACTGGTTTTGTGTGCCAGCCTGGGAAAGGGTGGTGGGCAGCAGCAACTAGAAGCATCAGAAATGTAGAAGACATGTGCTATAAACAGAGGGTGAGAAAACTGGGTTTCATTTAGTCTGGAGAAAAGACAAGGACCTACTGAAAAGAGAGTTAGGTTGGTGTTCAAACTGTGTCAACAAAAAAGAGGTGAGATCATCAGGGTCCAGTGCTAGGAGAGACCTGGTAAAGGCTCGAGCAGCATGGGGAAAGGTGTGCTTAAAGTGCTGGGACAAACTTGCTGGCAGTAAGGGTCACACTGCGTGGAAGGAGCTCCCCTGGAGAGGCCCAGGAGCCTCTGTAATGCAGAGTCTGAGTTCTCAGTCCTACCTGCCTGTCCTTTTTCAGGACCCTGGCAGATCTTTATTCTGTGACCATCTCTGTTTTTGCAAATGGCAGCACAGTGTGTGGGATGGTTGATGAGAAAAGCACGAAGTTCTATTTTCAACCGGTCCAGTTCTTGTTTTGGTGGCTTGGCTGTTGGTAAGCACTGTGGTAAATTACAGAGAGAGTGATAGTATAGCAGTAGTGATAACTACAAAAATAGATCTGTGTTCCAAGTGGCCTTCTGTTGTTATAAGTTGTATTTTAAGAAATAAATCTTGCTGATGCTTTTTTCCCTGGTGACGCTTAGTTTCCAGGCAGTATTTATGAAAAGCTACTGTGCATTTCTAAGTTTGTTTTCTGTGTCTACACTGTCCTTTAGCTCCTATAATTTTTTTTTTTGTTTCTTCATGCCACAGTTTCTGTTGCTGGCCCATTGCTTTTTCAAATGCATCTGGAGAGTAGGAGTTCAGTATGTTGGCAGTCTGTGTGGAAGGGAGGGTGAGCATCTTCTGTGTATTCTTTACTTTGCTCCTGAACTTGCTGCTCACAGGGAGGTTGGTATTCTTCCATTTTTTATAATCTGTTGAGGAAGAACCCCCTGATCATTAATTTGAGGTTACTTAATTTAGAGTTTCTCAATCAATATGTTGAGACAGCTTTTAAAGCTTTTAAAACAAGGAAGGGGCAAATAGTATTTTGTGGGGGCAACTGTATTTTTCATCCCATTGTGTATATTTGTTCATGGTTATGAAATAAGTAAAGTTGGGACTGAAGATTATGACTATACTGTAAGGATTAGAGAAAGAAAACAATTTTTAGTTGAACCTTCCAGTATTTCAGAGTTCGTCTTGGCATTTGACTGAGCAAATAAATGTGTTTTTAATGAAGAGTTCAAAAATATATTAGTTTTGTGGTTCAGCTGAGAGGCAAAAGCTGTGGTTTTGTTCACACTTAAAAGTTGTAGGCTGTGTTGCATTTTAATGATGCCATTTGAGCTGCCACAACCGGGGCTTTGCTTGTGTTTCTATGGAAAACTTAGATTAAATGGGTTCAATCGGGACATTAAAGAATTATCCCATAATGAAATAAGTCCTAAGAAAAATTCATTCAAAGTCATGTTTGGAAACTTAGCCGGCCATTTAATAATTATTTACATATTTTCTTCACTTGCCCTCCCTCCTCCAGTGTGTTTTGTGGGTGAGGCTGTTGGCATTCCTTAGCTGGAGGGTAGAGGCAGAGTACCAGGCAGGGTAGGACCAGCAGAGCAGCTGTTTAAGCGAGCCCCTCTGGTGACCCCCACTCCCTGTGTGCCAGGTGTTCCTGCTGCCCCTGAGCTGGGTTCCTCTGCATGGACCCTGTGGATTGCTTTGGGCCGTGTGTGTGGTGGCAGTGGTGGCCGAGTGTGTCTGCTTATCCTGAGGTAAAAACCCGACCCACACAGTGTGATTCATGTTTCAACAACCTTGGCTCTGGTACTGCTTTGATCTACAGATCTTGTGTTGCTCAAAGTTAATTGCTTAATGTGGGGTATAGCCAGAGAATGTCAGGAAGATGGGAAGAGGAACTTAGGAAGATTTAATAAAAAGAAACAAACCCCCAAACCAACTAAGCACCTCTGCTGCCCACCCCCCTCCCCTCACAAAAGAAAACCCCTAAAAAAAAAACCAACAAAACACCAAACACAGAAACACAAAAAAAAAACGCCCAAAAGTGAAACTTTAAATCAAATAGAATTAGTAGAGCCAAAATTTCAAAATCTTGCATAGCCAGCATACAGGAGCTGTAATATATTGTGTTCCTTCTCTCTTCCCCACCCCCCTGCCCCCCTCACATTGTAAAGAAATGTTTTCTTTTGATGCCACAGCCTAAGTTGAGCAACAATAGTTGTAATAAGTAATGGGATCTGTGCCACTCCTTAGTGGATGGGTGGTTGTATCTTTTTCTTGTACTCCAGATGGGTGGAGGAGCGCAGATGTTAAAGCATGGTGCTGACACTTCGGCCAGAAACAGCCTTATTTCAGTTAGAAAAACCATGTCATATCCCCATTTTGAATTCTTTTTCTTCTGACAGGCTATGCAGTTATCACTTCCTTGGTTTTTACTTGCATTTTTGCTCTGTAATACTTTGTTCCACAGCTCATAGCTGTCCTGTTTTTGTTAACTTTTTGCTCCGAGGCATGGGGCAGACTGCGTGCCAGGACAGCCCTTGGTCGGGCTGCTGACATCTCTGAGGAGTGCTGCAACTCATCTGTTGGGTGTGACAGCTGTAATGCCTTTGCCATGTGCATTACAATAGAGCACAAAACATACATGTGCATGATCCTGCAGCAGGGGAATGTGGGCAGTTGGTAGAGGGAAAAATGCCTTCTATTCCCATATTTAATATTGCTCAAGGCTCAGGACTAGATTAAAAAGGGCGAGTAAGCAGAATTCCTGCCAGGGAAGTTAAGCTATTCGGGATTGTCAAGGAGAGGTCTGGAGGAATGTCGTGGGGAATTAAATCAGGAGCCACATGGAGCTTTCCCTCTATGCTTATTTTGTTTGCCCTCCTGTGAATTTCTAAGCATGCGTGGTTCATGGAAGACCCTCTTGAATGAAGAAAGCATCTGTGTATAAGGAGAAATCAACACCTTAAGCCAGCTGAATAAGTGTGCATCTATTTGAATGTGTTTGTTGAAGTGGTTTTATTGCCAAAACAGGATAGAGAAAATACTAATCAAAATTTCATTTTGTTGGTATTAGTAAAGTTCATTCATATTAAGAGGATGGTAAAATCAACTTTGAAAATATTCTTATAAATTTGTTTTTAGCTGTTGTACTTATTGCATTTCTATCATAGTAGGTGCACATGTAACTGATATATATCAGTTTCCCTCATATCAAAAGAGAATTGTGGAATTTAAGGCTTTATATTCTGGGCATATCATTTGCTTGGGAAAGCTGCAATAAAAATTTAATACAACCTTCACTTACTTGCCAAAAATTAAATTGTAGCTCAAACATTAAATGCTTGATGTCATTCCTACTACCTAAAAGCACTCCTTTCGTTTTTTTAGGAGCTTGTGATGTCATCAGCTGAAGCGAAAACATCTACCTCATGACCTGGCATGTAAGTGAGGGAGGAACTGATACTTAAAAATAAATAAATAAATAAATGTGTGTTGGTGTTTACAATGTGTAAATTGAATCTATATACCTTCAACTTTCAGATATCACCTTTTGAATGAAAGCTTTCTGAATTTTAAAGGAATATAAAGTCTTTTAAAGGGGAGGAAGTCATAAAAGAAGCTGTTAACAGTAACATTTCAACCTGCGGGACTCCATAATAATCTCAGTTAAAATCTGTCTTATGTATCCCGTAATGTTTGAAATGCTCGTAGGCGTAGATGGAATAATTTTATCTTACCTCAGTATTTACATATGCTGCTTCTACTCCTTTTTATTCTGTGATTCTTTTCTGGATGTAAATTCTGATAGTTGTGATGAATGCACACTATACATGGTGATACCCTTCCTAAAATTAAATACTCTGCTTGTGCAGAAGATTTATATTCTTGTTATACTCAAGATACTTCATAGTGAACTTTCTGCAGCTTTGTGGCTCTTCTATTTTATTCCCTTAAGTAAGCAAAAATATTCCAATCCTCTGCAGAGGCATTTTTAAATTTTTTTTTTGTCTGCCCACTCTGCTTTTCTTTTATGTGGCTTAGAGGATTAAAGTGCAGTCAGTGCTTTGAGGGGCCAATGTCAGCAGTGAGCTGAGTGTTGCTAATTGGTGCCAACACCTGTCCCTCATTATGAAGCCTTGTTCAAGCTGTCCGGTGAACCGAGGTAACCGGCCTCCCTTGCATGTCTCTAATGTGATTATAAAGCCCTCTCCTCATGCAAGTTTTATTACTTATTCAACTTTTGGACTGATGTGGAAAGTAAAGCTAAGCTGAGCCATTTGGCTGGCTACCAAAGATCATAAGGAGTGGCAAAGAGAAGGGATTCACTCATCTCAATTTCAAGAATTTTAGATCAAAGCTTGCTTCTGTTATGACCATTTATTTTTTTTTTTTAATGGGGGGAGGGCAGGACTGTTTTTGGCAGTTTTTTCATAGTTTTCAACGTCAAATACTCTGAATTTAGAGACCAGTTCTACAGACTCCAGCTGAGCTGTGAACATCTGAGTGCAGCTGCTATTGTGCATAACCCATTGATTTTCTGCAAATAGAGCTTTGGCCTTGACTACTCTTGCACCATCGCTTTGTCTTCGAGGGGTCAGGGCTTAGCAATTCTTTTCTACACAAAACCAGCATCAGCCTCTCCTCCCACCTGATTCTGTACTGTTAGCAGGGCTGTGATGCATTGTGCTTTGCCATTGCAGTTAGAAAAGATGACCTCAGATAGATTTCACCAGTGAAATTGATGGCTCAGATGAGATGGATCACTATCATGTTTAGGCTCTACAGGCAAAGGTTTAAGCAGATTACATTTTTCTAAGTAGTTTAGGTAGGTTTTTCAGTGTTTAGCTTGCAAAATTCAAGTGTGCAGCAATACAGTGCTGGCTGGAGGTTTTGGGTTATTTCTCTATGAGGGAGGAGAGAGGCAGAATAACTTCAGATGTGTATCTTGGAAAGGTTTGAGATAATAAACCTGTAAGAATCACATGAGAACCCTGTTAGTTATCCAGATTTGGAAAAATGTAAGAAAATGAAAGCGTAGTGGATTCTTAAACTTGAGACATGGAATTGGAAGTGTAGTTATTAAGGGGATTGAATCTCTGCAGAACCCAAAGAAAATCCCAAGTGGATAGGGCCCTAAGGTGGATGTAGGCTGTATTTGTACAACTGTTTATTTGATTTCTCCTTTAAAAAGAAAAACTAAAAATCAGCAACTCAAGCACACTGGGAATGATCTAATCTTTTACTTAATAATTTTGATCAGGATCGTTCTGTGAACAGCAATCAACAAATTTTAAGGGCAACAGTATGTCAAGTGTCAGAATCTCTGGTGATTGTGCTCATCATAATCAAAATCTTATCTGATAAACAGAGTCATTTCAATATTTATCATGGCCTTATAGACACCCCTCTGATCTGTAGTCCACAGAGGTCAGGTTAGGAAGCAGTGAATTAAAAACCAATGAAATCCATAGCACAAGAGGATTTAATGGATCATGAGTATGTGTGGTTTCAGATGATTTACCTTACTCAATTAGGCCAGTTGCTGTCTCTGATAATAATCTGCAGTGGACACCTCAGGAAAGACAACATTATAAAGTTCTATTGACTCTGTTTCTTGTAAAATTTTGATTTTGGAATTTCCAGCAGATTGACATGACATTGTGTTTAATAGTCCTTATTCTCCATTTTGCTTAATTTCCTTCAATCTGTTTGTTTCTCAACCTCTGCAATATGCCATAGCATGGAGTTTCTCAAGGTCATTTTGTACATAATGATATTTTTTTCCCTTCAGTTAATTACTTTCCCTTGAAGTTTCTTCTGTAACTTTGTTTTCCTTGTCTCCTGGGCCATGAGAAGCTGTGAGTAGTCTCTTCATTCTGTTGCTTCTCTTTGCCACTTAAAATAGATCTCCCCTCTTCTGTATCCTCCTTCCACAGAGAGTCTGTTTCATCTCTTACCCTAAAGCCATGGTAAACTTTCCTCAGAGCTGTAGGTGGGGATTCACATTTTACAAATACTTTTCCAATGGTGTTGAGGGAGCTAGAAGATACTGCCTTGCACTTAGCCTCAATGAGTTGCTCATCCATAAAGCTTTCTCTGTGTCACTGAGTGGGTGTAGCAAATGAAACCAGACAGGTTTGTGTTGGTGCTTATTGCTGCTGCTCCTGGGCCTTCCCAGAAGGATGCCTCTCTTGCATCAATGTGATGTTCTCCTCCTACAGTAGTTTGCTACAGGTGATTTGGGAATGTCCAAGTGCTGTATTTTTAAAGGCGTTCAATTAATGTGTGTGTTTTCATCTTCTTCAGACCTAGAAGTGTCTCACAGGTTCTGTGGCTGTGTATGTATTAACCAGAAACCATAGTCAATATTGGGATAGGCCCACAGCACTCTGCCTCACTGGCAGGATGGCTGAGGGAGCAGCTGCATGTGCCTCATCTGTGATCTGCTGCCATATCACAGCTTCTCTGTGAACAGCCAGTCACTTGTGGTGTTGCAGAGCTGGGGAGGTGGATGGCCAGAGTCTGGCATGGTTTTATTCTGCCCCAGTCCAAGTACAGGCTTGATTGTGCCTTCTCTCCTTTGCAGAGCCCCTGGTAACTGGTACAGCTGCAGTGTGCCCCATGTCCTGCAGCTGGGTGAGGTAAGGGCCTGCAGAGATGGCAGCTTCTTTACAGGCCTGTGAAAACCTCTCTGACCAGGTGGAGTTGCATGTACAAAACATATCAGCTGCAGGTTTTGCCTTACATCATGGAGTCTTAAGAGTGATGCTGCTGTAAGGGTGGTTTTGTTTGTTTTGTTCAGTTTCATAGTTGTACTTTCAGTTGGAACCTCTTTTCCTGTTTCTCAGCAGAGATTTTAGTACTGCTCTTCACAGCATGGGATTCAATTGCAGCAGCTGCAACATCTTGTAGCTCTTACCATATGAGTAAACATGTAGTGAAACACCTTCCTACTTCCATGGCTTGTAGGCATTTCCATTCTTGCCAGTACAGGAGTGCAGACAAGAGACCTGCTTTGGAGGCAGACTCATTTCCTCACACCTTGGCAGCTTTGGAAGGTCAGCTGTGGATAGTTCCTTATCCTCAGGAGATGGAGAGTGTTCTCCTCTGCTTTGAGTCCGCCTGTTCAAGTCCCCATGTTCTTTGTGATCCACCTTGTGGGTTGGCACCTTTTCTCCTGTGCCAGAAAAGCCACCTGCATCGGCACAGCCTGAGAAGGACATGTTTTCTGCTAGGAGCTGTAGAATTAGTTATTTAAATCTTGTTTATTTCCACAGAATAGAAGAGGAAGGAGGCATTTAGAGGACTGTTAATGGTCAGTCCTAATCAGTGTGTCCCTTCATTAAAAATATGAAAGTACTTTGGCTTCAATTTGACCATTTGATGAGAAATTGAACCTTACATGGTTTTCAGGATGCATCTCTTGACTGCTTCCCCAAACAAGATGTGGCATTTTTGAAAACTTGGGCAAATAGAATGGTCCTTTCCTCTTTTCAGGGGTAGTATCAGCCCCAGTGAACAAGTCTGTTACTTATTTAGTCATTGCTGCAGCTCGTGTTATGGCAGAGAGAAATACTTGTTTCTGCCTCTACTTTGTACACAAAAATGGACAAACATCATTTGGCCACAGTACATCTTTCATTATGTTTTTTCCCCATGTCAGTTTGGTGATATAGAGAAACCTGGAATAGTATTTATTTTTATAAATCTATTTTAAGTCTTTGACTAAAAGACCCTCTGTGTCCTCTAATGTGTTGTATATTACAGATAGTACAATAACATTAATTAAATTAACCAGACATTAAAATTAATTTTAAATCATTAGTTATTAAGACAGATTTTTTTATCTCTTCAAAAGATTTTTTAAAAAATACTAACCTAATCTAAAAAATATTTTTAAAAACCTTATAGTTAATGTTTTCTCATGCTGTGATATTTTGACATGGAGAACCAAAATAACAATACAATTGCATATATGCATGTTGTGTGAAAGGAAAATGTAGAAGAATGTAAGTATTCAACCAGAGATTTGAAATACTCCAAATACTGTTTAGAGTTCTGGCTGTGACAGAACATTCCCTTTACTTGTTCCTATCCAATGATCCCCTTAATGCACTCTTTTTACTTGAGGAAACCTTTAGCATCCAGATTTATTTCAACTTTTAAATGACAACCATTTCTTGTCAGATAAGGAAAGAAATTGTCAACCTAATGTTTCCTGCAGGAAAATATTTGTGTTCTTACTTTCTTTGTGTAGGGTATAAAGATGCATATTGATGTTTTCTGCCTTTTACAATCTGTCAGGTTTTGTTGGTGATGGAAAATTTTGCAGTGAAGTGGTTAGCCTCTTGGAAGCATTATAACTAAGAAAAAAATTAGTTGAAACCGATAAAATAGTTAATGCAGGCTGCTGTTGTTGATTCTTTTATTGGATATTTGAAAAGAACAAAGCAAGAACAGTGAAACCTACTTTAATATATTTATTAGCAAGTACAAAAAAATTAACTTATTATTTTAAGCAAGTGTTTCGTAGGATATAAGAACTGTTTCCTATGCTATTAATAGAAAAGTTGTGTTTCATAATCCCAAATAGCACAAACATTTCTAGATCCTTCCTTCTTTGATAGTATTTCCTGCCTGTGATCCTAGCTGCAATACTAGTACTCTATTTTGTCATGAAAGCATACATTAGTACAGCTAAAAGAAAAATATACAAGTGGGCAACTGCTGGCAGCATCAGGCAGATGGGGCAAAGTGGAGCTTCACTTGAACTAGTCTAATACTGGTTATTGCTTAATTTTCAATTAAGTGGGGATACTTCTGTGGGCTTTCTTTTGTCCCCATCTCCCGTGTCCCTGCAGTTTCATCATTGTGCAACAGCAGAACATTACTTAGTGTATCACAGGGATTTTTCTTCTGTTTTTTTCCACATGTGCATCAGCACAGGAAGGGCAGTGAGTGACAAGGTCACAGAATACGCACTTGGGAGACCTGGATGCAGCTGCTTGCTGATGCTGGAGGCTCCAGCGTGATGTGTGGCTGCTCTGCGCTGCAGCTCTGAAATGTCAGGGCTTTTAGTGCTTGCTTAATATGAGCTTATCATGAGGGTAGATATGGTGAAGACTGAAAAACACTTAGAGCCAAGGTAACGTGAATCATACCAGTTCTTAAAATAGAAAGCCCAGCTAAGCGCTCGGAGGTTTTTCTGCTCAGTCATATTGGTGAAGCGTGTGCTGCTCCTGTTTCTCACCAGTGCCTGGCGTGCCTGTGGCTGCAGTCTCCTTGCAGATGGATACAGGGAACGTGGCTGCCTTTGGGTACTGAGCCCCCTGGGCAGCCAGCCCCTTGTTTGCCTGGCTTAGCATAGGGCGTGATGACCTCTCCTGGTCCATTTTAGTAGCAGTGCACCACATCAGTCTTTCTTCAAAGCCAATGTTGTCCTTAGCTTTGTGTAGTAAGTGGACTTTTCGTCTTTTGTCCCTTGGTTCTTGAATGTTAGTGTTTAGTCAGGTATGAGGTTTCTTCTGAGGAAGCCCTGTAAAACAGATAAAACATGTTCAAAAACTGTGTCTCTCCAGATGAGGGCTCTTCCGAGCAGGTGAGCTTCCAGAGCTGGAGGAACTGGGGTAGGTGCTTTTCCGTGGCCCTTGGTGCAGGTGCAGTTAGAGGGCTGTATGTGAGCTGGCCCTGCCTCCTGGGCATTTCCTTCAAGGATCAATTTGCTGCTCTGTTGTTTCCAACAGCCTGACAAGAGACAGTTTATGTGATGCTGAGCAGAGGAAGTGAGAGCTGTAGTGGCATCCTTCTGTTTACAGTGTCCTGCTGGTCACCTCAGCAGGTGGTGGTGCTTGTTTGTTCAGTATCAAACAAGCACCACCACTTCCCATTGTGACTTTCCCCTTGGGAACTTGTTCCTCATTGCATCATGCTGGAGACTTCCTTGCTCCCCCAGGGAGGGACCTACAGCCCTGAGATGGACCTGGCTGGGGTGGGCAGGCAGAGTACCCTGCTGAGGGCTGTGACTCCCTTTTCTGAGGGATGGACCCTTCTTTTTGCCTTTTCTCTGCCTGGGAGCGGTGCCAGGAGGAGGGTGAGAGGAGCTGGGAGGTGGGTGTGAGAAGTGTTCATGGGGCTGCAGCCACACAGACACACTTCAGGCGTGTAAGCGTGGCGATGCCAGGCAGCACCAGACTGGTTGTGGTTCTAGGGAAGGAAGGGATTTGGGGTTGTTTTCTTTTATATTAAAAGCAGACTTGTATTCAAATGCAGTATGATGTTTTGAAGGAAATGATTTTGTGTGTCCAAATCTCTGATGCTGTTTTAGGAAAATGATAGTCCTTTTAATAAACAGCTTGTATAAAACCAGTGTTGTGTTCAGGAGTAGAAAACTGATAATGAGGTCTGAAGCAGAGAGTAGCTCAGAACCACATACAGAGTGGTGTATTTGATTGAATTAATGACAGTCTGATGTGGTTTATTTTTTTTTTAATGGACTGCCCAGATCAGTATTGTCTTAAGGATGCTAATGCTAGAACTGCATGTTTAATTGACAGAAGTATTTCCATGTCAGCCTGGCCCACCTGGCTGTTCTGTATACAGGCCAACACGTATTTTCAAAGATGAAAATAAGGCTGCTCAGTCAGTGCTGGGTGTCAGGAAAGCACTGGGAAGACGGTGCAGTGTAATATCTTTATAGCCTCTTGGAGAGTTTCTGCTGAGGTAATGGCGGCACTGCACGTGTTGCTGGTGATTTGTTCTTCTGAGGATTTCTGGTTTTTAACAAGCTGCTTGGTGTGAGGCAATTTAGAAGGCCTCTGGTGTAAATCTGCTCCCCTGCCCTTGCAGTGGGTCAATGCATGGATGTGGTACCAGAAATTAAAAACTGTACTTCTGTTTTCAAGGTAGGAAAGGTAATGGGGCGTGCTGTGTTTTATCATGTTGTCAAAGCACATTATTAATGTGAAGTAGCATAATTTACCCTCTTTTTATACTTGGAAGGCAAAGTGATGGTCATTAAGTACTTTGCACTAGACTGAATGATGGATCATCGTGGTAGAAGGGCACGTGAAGTGATATCAGGGCTCCCTTTTGGCACATAATCCACAATGAATGTGTGTATGTGATTATATTTGGGGTTTCTTTGTCCTAGTTTTATGGTCTATCAGATTACTTCAGTCCAGTTCAGAATTTAACAATTTCAAGGGGTAAGTCATGTTGGAATATGATATTTTGGACTACTTCTTTTCTTTTCCTTTTTAAACCTTCAGTACCTTTGAGGCAGCTGCCGAATTGCTTTATATAAAGATGCAACATCCAAGGAAGACAGAGTTTGAGACTGTCTTGTTGCTACTGCATTTCATATAGACCCAAGTTATTAGCCAGAATCCTGTAATGGGCACTTCCTTGCTTGCTACAATTACTTACTGCCTAATGACAAAGGAATTGGCTGTTGCTGGTACTGCTGCTTCTAAAAACTGGTGCATTTCTCCTTTGTTGAATTACAGATTATTATGTTAATTGAGACTTAGTATGGAATAGTAGCAAGAAAAATTTTACTTTGTGGTGAGCCCAGAACAATCTTCACAAAACAATTCCTTATTTTATTTTGAGAGTTAGGGGAGACTAGAGTAGATGTGGTCACTCTATTATGGACTTCTTGAGTACAGTAGGAGTATACTACAAATTTTTAAGAATTTTCTGGTTAGAGTGAAATAAAAAAGCAATCACAGAATTGTTAAGGTTGCTACTTAGTTTGCTGATCATCCTCCTCTGTGACTTGTTTAACCTTTCAAACCTTTTCAGTGTAGCAAATATTGCTACATCAGGTTCTAAGTGAGTATTTTTTCCAGTTTATATAGCCTTTTTGTGAGATTGGATAGGATATTAAAAAATAATAATAAAAAACCCAAACACGAGCGATCTCTCTTCCTCTAGTTATTTGAAATTAACAAATTAATTGCATTAACTCTATTCATATTTTGTAATTTCCCTGGCAGTTGACTATGAAATCTGACCTATTTAAATGGTTTTACTGTACTACATTTCCTGGAGACCTTTCAAGATAATTTGCTTCCTAATCTAAATTTAACAGTTACATAAACCACATTTTGGAGACTTGGAAATTGCTACCTACTGCCTTTTTTTTTCCTTTTTTTTTGTAGACAAGCCATATTGTAAAAATGTAAGTACAGAATTTTAATCTGAAATTTGCATGTAGCCTGTCATTTGGTTTTCATACATAGATGCTGTTTTTCTTTTTAATAAAATGAAGTAGGTTACTTTTTGTCCCACTTGAAAATTTCCATAGTGTTGTGGCCAATTCCATTTTTGTCAGGCTATTTTAAGATGTGAAGAAGTAAAATCTCACAGGTCTAGGATATATTTGCTTTACAGTTTCTTGAATTTTCTGGTTCTGTCTTTTCCATCTTTATAGGTCCGAACAGGTACTGAGTAGTGTATGGATGTGTTTAATCTTTGTCTGCAGCAAACTAAAGCCTGGAAGCACGGCTATTCCTTGGAGATACTGTTTTGTTCAGAAATCTTGGCTCTCTGTAAGGATTCATTTTGTGTGCTTGTCACTGATGTCTTGCCTAATATGCTGTACAAATGCAGACTGTGATATCTCATCCTTGTCTGCTGTTACTGATGAACTATGCAGAGGAATGCATTAGGAAAAGTAGCTAAAGGTAATAGTTTATTTGGTACATTTAGTTGTTTATGCTGATGCAAATTGAAAATGAAAAAATATTTGTTTGTCTTGTTTCTACAGATATTTGAAATGGGTTTTTGTTTTGGATAAGGCTCTGAAATTTTGTTACCTGTCTGCTACTTACATGTGCTACTTGAGTGATTTTTTTTTTTTTTTTTTTGAGTAATCCGTGGTAACTAGCTTTTGAAAAGTGGGAAGTGCCTTAAGTCAGTGCTACATTGATTTTCCTCAGGGGCAGGAGAGAATGGTGGTGGAGGCAAGTGGCTGCTTCTTGTTCACTTTAGCAGTGCAAGTACTTGTGAATAAGCAAAAAGGAGCAAATAAAACTTAGAAATCATTAATTACAAAACATATCCCTTAGATTTTTGGAAATGCCAGTGTTACTGTCTTAAGATTGTTGCATGTGCTGGCTGAGGTGTTGATTCCTCTTAGCTTGGGATTCATGTTTTAATTTCAGCCAGGCGTGTGCAGGGTGGCTTTTTCCTGGCTTTCCTTGAAAGTGCAGTGATGTGTTGGATGGATACAAGCATCGATTCTGTCTCCAGGGCAAAATTCCCAATATGTACAGCAGCCTTGTGGAAGCCAGGAAAAGCTGGCAGCATAGTGCTGCTGTCTGTGGCTGAGGTTTTCCTGGGGTTGTTTTCTGCTTAAACACACAGAGAGGTTCAGGGCATCTTGACCTGTGTTCAGTTGTTAAGGTGACAGCAGGCAGTGATGCTGATTTCTCTTTTTTAAAGTTGCAATTCATGTCTTAAGCTGTTTCAAACAGATTGGGCATAAATGTGCAGCCATGGCTTGGCAAGTTAGAAGTGCAACAGGTGTAAAATATGGTTCAAGTTTAGGAATAAGTAGTTATTCATGTTAAAAATGATGCCAGCAAATGTTTCATTGCAGTAATTGCCTGGAGAGTTGAACATCTTTTTCCTTGTGACATGATGATTTCTTACTGCTGCTTCTGTTTTTCAGTTTTCATTTAGAAGATCCCTGAAGGTGGACATCTTTAGAATTTGTATATGTTGTCATACAAGTGATTAATAAGATGTTAGTCTCTCTGTGGACTAAAAGCGAAAAAAAAGGGGGCAAAAGCACTTAATATATTGTGTTTGTATTTTTAATGGTCGTTTTTGAGGTAGTCTGTGCTTGCCTATAATGTCTGTGCACTCTTGAAGTCCATAGCCAAAGCACCCCTACTGACTTTGTAAGGTAGTGAGAGTCATGACCTAGTGACTGAGAAAGGAGGATTTTCTCCAGGCATTTTGGGGGGAGGGGGGTAGAGCTGTGTCTCATCTGCTCTGCAACAACGTTTCAGTCTTGAGTTGCTTTATACTCCCTGAGCTTGTACATTGAAACTGCAAAAAAGTGTTAATGTTAAAACTTAAGTCTGTTGAATCAAGAAGTTCATCGTGTCCATTTGCAAAATGCCTGGACAAACTGAAGGATGCCAGTCTGCTTTGGGGCTTTTGGACTGAAGCTGGGAAGGGTTGACATCAATTTTTATGGGGGAGGAAGGGGTGTCCCCTGAATTTCTGAACTGAGCAGCTTCTGATTCTTCTCCATTCTTCAGAGGCAGGTGAAGTGAGGCAGGAGCTTTCCCACGGAATGGATGTTTTGGGATCCCTCTCTAGTGTCTAGGGAATAGAAGCGTCTATCAGGGAGCCTTTCTGATGAGCCCTCATGCCTTGGGTGGAAGTGAGCTGGAAGTTGTGTGGCAGTCCCAGTGTGCACAAGGGGACAGCAAAGCAGTTCTCTGTTAGACAGAAAAGTGAAATCCCCTGTAGAGGTGGTCTCTGCTGAATGCTGCTCAGGCTCTGGGTCCTCCTGCATCATGTGGGGACATAGGGTGAACTTGTAGCCCATTAGGCACTTAAATAACCTGAGTTACCAAACACACCCCACCTGTAATTTGTTGTAACTGTGGATTTTTATACACTGTTAATGTGGTTAATATTGCTGAAAAAATGAGGAATCCGGTACTATTATTATTTTGGGCTTTTTGCCCTCAATGACTACTACTTCTGTTTCTGTCTGTTATCATGGAGGTGTAAATCTCTTCCCTGAGCTGCTACAAACCCAGTTCTCAAATAACAGCTTGTTACTTTTGTTTAGTGTGTGTTTGTTTGTTTTTCTACTCTCATGGAGTTTTTGGCAGAGGTGAGCTTTCTGTTCTAAAGGTTTTGTTACACTTGCCATTTCTATGTAAGCTGTCTTTGGAGTGTAGGCATCTCTGCTCTTCCTTCCTAGCTGCCCAGGCAGGAGTCCAGGCTTCCTGGGTGTTCTGTCCTGTAGTTGTCTCTCTCGGCCTCATGTTTGAACCTACTTTAATTGAATGCTCATGTTATACTTTGTAGATAGCTGCCCTTAGTACAGAGTGAAAAAGTTTTATTGCTGCATGTTTATATAGCCTGTAAGAGATGGGAATCACCTGCCATAGGCTTGCAACACCTTTTAACAATTGCTCAAAAATTCACCTGGACATAAAACCAAAGCAAGTAGCAAGCACTTCCATTTCTTGCTAAAATGAGAGTAAGTTTTATTTGCTCTTGATTAAAATCCATGCCTTTTAATTTCACAAGTTGACAATATGAAAGTAGTCCTGTACACCTGCCTTCAGTACTCTGCAGCAAACTTCAAGTCTGGTGTCCCCCAAAACATATAAAAAGACAAGTCCTTCTGACCCAAGTGCCTTCTACATGTCAAACAACTTTTGTCCAAGAGCTTCATGGAAGTTTCTTCATCTGTACAAGCTACCTTATGTTGCTTGCTGGAAGCAAAGCCCTGTGGTCTTTTGACTATTTAATATTTGATGTTGCTGTTTTCTTGGACACTGGTCTGCGCATGTAGCATGGCTGCCTTGTCTCCCCTATGTTGCTTGAGCTGTGAGAAGGTGAATTAATGTGAAATTGTTTGTTATGTAATGGAACTTTATACCTTGCTTAAGTGATGATGCAAATGACATTTGTCCTGTGTCTTTTTTTCTTCCTCCCCTAGGGTAAATACCTGACTCAGAAATTCTGTATCTGCTTTCTTGATAACTGGAAGCATTGCTTCCTTTGTCACCTTTCAGGAGTGTGGACAATGTCTTTTTGTATAACAGGTTGAAAGGATTGATTTAAACTTGGAGTGATCACTGCATTTAGATTCAGTAAACTCACTCTCTTAAATACAAAGAGTGCTGAAATTTTCCACTGAATTAAACACTTGTGCTGCAAACAATTCAATTTCAATCTCTTCAAAGCCTTTGGGCAGGCTTCTCTTATCTGGAGATCTTGTTTATCCCGTGGTATTTAGATAATCTCAAGAGCCATTGTACAGTAACTAATGTGGAGTACTTATCAAATGGGATATTCAGCTGTATTGCTTTTTTTAATGGCATGTGGTTATGTTTAAGCAATGAAGCTGTTTACACTTCAGGTGTAGCCAAGCTGGCACTTAGAGTACTGCAGACATTTCAGGTTCAGCTATCTGCAACCTACTTGAGCATATCTTCTGCTTAAAAAGAAGCAAAAAAAAAAAAAAACAGTTCTTGTATATTCCTTTAGAATTACTTTTTACTTCTTTATTGATTTTCTCATTCAATCCATTACAAACATAGGGGTGATTTTTATTTACTGCTATTAATTGTAAACTGTTATTGAACCTTAGTTAACAAACGTAACATTGAATGTTATAGAGTGGCAGGACTAATAAGAATATAGATAGATTTTTCTTGGCACTTGTTTAGAGTATATGGCTGATAACTGTTTTGATTTTTCTTTTATTAAGTAGAAGTGCAGAAAGTTCTTCCCCTCTCTCTGTAGCATTACATGTTCAAAATTGAATTTCGAAAAGTTCAAAACCTTTTTTTTTTATGTAACTGGTGCAGTGCCACTGAAGTATTTCTCAGTGATACTCTTGATCACTTCTCAAACTTCTGAAAACCACGTTGCTTGTGAAATAAAGGGTGATCAGATGACCTAAATGGCATCAGTCACTGCTTTCTATGATTGTCACTATTTAAAATCTGCCTTTTGCTTTGCATCGATGCCTTAAGGTTTCCTTGTGTTTTGTTTGTTTGTTTAGGTTTTTTTAAGGTGTGTTATATTTCTAAATCCCTGCCTTGCTGTGCATCCACCTTATTTCCTGGCCTCCACTGTCTCTCAGCTAGCTCCTGCCGCCATGGCAACTCTTGCTCCAGCTGAACAGATGGGACATTGAGTGGAGCAGTGCAGGCTCATGCCCTGCCGGGAATCAGCTGGCGGCTTGCACTTCTTTCTGCAAAATTAAAAGCAGGCTCTGCCCAGCAGAGGCATGCTGGTTTTGAGGGTGCTCAGTTTCACAAATAGCACTGTGATCTATTAGTTGCTTGCAGAAATAAAACATAGTGACTGGACTGGGATTGTTTCTCTGCCTAAGGCCTCTTCAGAGGAGCTTTGCCTTTAGTTAGAAGAACTTGGCATCAGCCAGCAGCCAGTGATTTTCTGGTAGAACAATTGCCATCAACTTGTTTTTTTTTTCTCTTTAGGATGCGTCAGGATGAAACGCCACAGGCATCTAAGCACCAGTGACAGTTCAGACAATGAGAGTAAGTAATACCTGCTAGTTTTTTCTTTGGTCTATCACCCCCTTGTGGTTTCCCTCTGTGGTTTGAAGGCAAACTGTTTAACCTCTTAAAATTTAAAAAAAAATGTTTCTTGGTGGGTTTCTTTTTTGCATTTGTGGTCTTTGGTCTTCTGAATCATGTTATAGGAGGAGAATAAGGCAAAGGATCTTATAAGGGGAGTTCTGAGTATACTTAGAATTCCAAGAGAAACTTGTATATCTTTCTCATTTATAGTTGGCAAGAAGAAATCTGTAAATCAAGAGAAATTTTACTGCCCAGGGTTCTATTCTGTGATTATTTTTCTAAAAATAACCCTATTGTCTCATGGTATGCAGAGCTTCAACATTAAAATAGTTGGGGGTGGCAAGCTTCTTGAGCATTAATGTGTTAGAAGTATAATCAGTACATTGATTGCTATGTTATCTCATACTGGTTCTTGATCTATTCCATTTTTCTCTGTTCAACAATTTAGTAAAGTTACACTTTAAGTGTTCCTTGGCAGACATCTACCTGAATATCTTCCCATTTTATCTGCCAGAAACCCAAAACAGAACAACCCTGTGTGACAGGGTCTTGTTTGTAGCTTATAAATCTGTGCCTATCTAGTAGCTCTGTACATAATAATGATTCATTGTCATGTTCACTGCAAGTCATTGATGTATCCTCTGCTAAAATAACATTTTCCCAGAAACATCTCAGATATCGCACTATGGGTTTTTTGCATCTCTTGTTGGCACATTTTAGTATCATTGTTTTTTTCTTTAGGGTTTTTTTTTTTTTGAGCATTTTCAAGCTCTGTTTTACTCTTCCTTCCACTTTGTTTGAAGGGAACTAAATGAAAGAAAGCAGTCTGTCTGCTTGTTTCTGTTTACTCATGCTTGTGTTGGGCAGAGCAGAGTGTACCCATAAACTTGGTGTGCTGTGGTTTTATAAAGAACGAGTGGAACAGGAAGAGCTGAAATTAAGCCTACAGACTGCCTAACAGGTTTTTTTTTGCCCACATCTTGTCAAAAATTATAATTCAAGAGATTGGAGTTTCATGGGAGCCTTGTGTTTCATGGGAAAATAAATGAATTGAACCGAGCTATAATGATCCTTTTTTATTTCTTCTTTTTTTTTTTAACAGGTCCTTCCACTTCCTTTTCTTCTTGTTCAAAATACAGGAGCAAGTCAAAAACACCAGCAAATGAACAAAAGAAGCCTGCTGAGGTAAGAACTGGGTTGGTCACTGGTAGTTTTCTTTCATGCAGTTTTCATGTTTCTAAGCCTTGAAGGAAGTGAGCTCTGGATCTATTGCTGGTGAGTCCTTTTGTCACCTGTCAAATTCTTTGTGAACCCTCATTTTCCTCACTGTGTGATTATTATAGGAGCTCTGATGTGTGATGGTCCAAAATGACTTATGGCATTTGCAGATGGTAATATGTACTTTGTTCTTTCCCTGGAATTTTAATATCATTTTGAAATTGGGAAAAGCTGTTATGGTTTTAGGAGTAGAAAAGTGGCTAATATGTATGTGTTTGGGAAGGATGTCTGCTTCAGGATGAAACAGTGGGACACTCAAGTGGGTAGGATATGTACATGCAGTGTTTGCTACTTCGTTACTCTTGCCTTTTACTGTCGATGTAGCTTTTTTGTGTACTCTGCCATCTCCACCTGTTAGAACCTCAACACTTACCACTGTCGCTGGACCTGTACTGACCTATTTAATAAATTGACATTTTTGCACAATCCAGTGCCCAAAGCCCTCCTGTCGACCATTCCATTGGTAGACCCTCCTAGTGGAAGATTTGTTGGCTGCCTTCTCCAGATTTTATGCTTGCTTTCTTAAGGGCTGAAGTCAGATGCCAACTACAAATTTGAGAAATATTTCTTGTAGTTAATTCCCCTTACTTGTTATCATATTGCCTCTGAATGAGTCCTTCAGAATTTTAGTATGAGTGCTGAAAAAAGACTGGCAAACCCCACTTTATTTCTATAGAATTTAAGGTAATTTACTATACCAGCAGCTTTTTACCTGAGTGGTTACTGCTGTGCAAGGTTGTGTGAAATATGTAGATCATGCTCCTATAGCTTAAGCTATTCAGCAAATATGCTTTGTGCTTCTTTTCTGTATGCTGCTAACTAGGTGGTTTTGCTGTGGTAAGAACAAGGTAAATGATACAGCATGTGTCATTTCTTTGGAAGCTTAATTCTCATTGCAAGTCAATTCAAGAAAACTCAATTCTAAAAGAAAATGCAAAAATGTTAAAAAAATAAAATTGGCTAGAACTAGCTAGCTACCTAGTGTTTTATTTGCAGCCACCAAGAAGGTTAAGAAAAACCCTCTAAGCTTTTTGCCTTTAAGATGTTATGAGGATTATGGTTCTGTAAGAATTTAAATCTTAAAGCAGCTTGTGGCTACTGAGGTCTTGTAAGTGTTGCTCATATGTGCCTAACTTTGTTACCAGTCAAGCTGTGCAAATGGGAGCTGAAGCACATGTTTTGCCAGGCTTGTTGCTGTTTCAGATACATGTTGGTGCTAGTCCCTTCTTTCTGCCCAGCCATCCAGTTTTATTCTTGTATCTCTTCATCATAGGGATTGCCCTATTACAGCCTTCTCTGAGTTTGCTCTATTCTTTCTCTATGTGCACATGTACGTTAAAACAAGAATTATGAAGATGTGGTCCAGCTATGTAGCATAAAAGTTTTCTGTTTACATAACCTCTAGGAATTAAAATGAGCAGTATTTTCAGTTCCTCCTTTTCAGATAATCTTTGCTGCCTTTTACCAGTTCCAAGGCGAAATGTTGATTCCTTTAATGCTTAAAATATGAAACTTTGAAGAACAAAACCTGGAATATACACTTGAAATTTCAAAGTCTATTTCATAATGTAATCCTTCTAGTAATTCTGGAATTTCTTTGTCATATTTGATTTAAGATTCTAATCCTGGGGGGAAAAAAAGAAGAAAAGAAAAGGAAAGAAATCCCAAACTTTAGAACATATCCTCTTTGGAAAGAGTGTTCTGAGTACAACATTTAAAAGATCCCTGAAATTAATTGAGTTCTCCTGGAAAGGGCGTGGAAGGGAAGGTGACAGTAGTACTGTACCTCTTGTACATAAGACTTCTGGCTATTGTTTATGTTTTGCTTTTATTCCACTAAAAGCAAGCACTCCCTCCAACCCCTTGAAAAGCATATGCTGGGAAGTGTAGTATACAAAATGCTTTTGCCAGCAGAGCATTGAAATTGGTTATTTATGCATCAAGTGGTGACAGGGGAGCAAAGCAAATACTGAAAAGGGACCTCACTACACATCTAATATTTATTAGATAGAAATTTAAATTTTCAGGCTGACAGTATCTCTTTAGCAAGGCCTCTCTGTAACAAGTTGGCATTGCTCTCCTTTCATTCACCTCTGCTTGCCAGACAGCAGGCTGTTTCTTGAGTTAGTGATGCAGAAAATCTAGAAGGTCAAAGCTATAAATAGTTGTTTGGGAATGTTTTTGTTCATGGTCTTCATACATTAAATTTTTTTTTCATGCCAGTAAGCCTTGGTTTTTCAAATAAATTGCATGTGAGTATATATGCTTTCTTCCCCTTCCTGTACCATCACCAGCCCAACCTGAGTACCTGGGTTCTCTCCAAAGAAAAGCTTGGGTTTGGTTCTCCAATAAGCAAGTAGTGAGTATATGTCCAGTTCAGGACTTATCTGAATATGCTGGTGTCCTCTGAGTTTGCCTGTAAAAAGTGATGAGTGGCTGCATCTCAGGACTGCTTGAGTTGCCTTCCAGGTGCTTTGGAATCCAGGTGGGTTTGGGAATGGCCTCAATGGAGCGAGGTTGTCTGGTGTTAATGCTAGGCCAAGAGGTGTTTGTTACAGTGCAAATGTCAAAGCCCATTTCCAGAGCCTGTATCAATCCAGAAGAGATTGATTGATTGATTGATGTTAGTGGGTTGGACCTGGTTTCAACTTACTCCAGTTTGCTCCTTGGAAAAGAAGGTGAGAACAAGGGAAGCCTGTAATGATGCTTCTTCAGGCCATGGTGCTTCTGTAGGTAGCGTCAAAAGCAGGGCTGTGTCTCTTTCTCACTGCTCACCTTCTGGATTACAGTCTATCACAAACGACTGCAATGGTGACTTCAAAATTCTGTTACTCAATTAGTTTAGCATTTACTGTGAATAAATAAACTGTGTTGAGGTTAGAGGCACACCAGTAATTCAAAGTCATAACTGGTTTGGAGACTTTTATGATGATGTTGGCTGCATACCATTTGTGGTGTTGCCCCTCAGTGGATTTAAACATAGGCAGGAGGGACTCACAGCCTTCTGCAGTAGGCTGTGTGGGAGCAGCAGGGTAGGAGACATTTGGATGTCTGGCTCAGCATGAAGCCTGTACTTGGCAGTTTCCTGTCTCCATGAAAGCTGAGGCAGAAAATGATGGCAGAGTAGTGGGAGTAATTTTTGCAGGGAAAATGCATTAGTTGGACTGGCCTGTATGACTGACCATGTCTTTTCCCTTATGCTTGTGGGGTCAAAAAAAAGCCCAAGAGATCTTTATGACATTCAAATTTATCTATATCTTTTTTCAATCCTGTCTCCTCCTTGAAAGTGCAAAGAGGTTAAGTTAGCGTTGTGCTTTTTTTTAAACCTTTTCCATATAACATGGTAATATTTTACTGCTCTTTGCAAATAGGGTTTTGAATCTCACAGCAGGAGTAATTTTTAATCCCTCATTGCTGATTGTGACAGCTGTATTATCATGTGAAATGCAGCTTATCTTCCAAAAGTAAATGGTCTGCATTCATTACTTGGGTACGTGAAACTCTTTTTAGTGCATTTAACTGCCACATAAATTGCAGTCTTGATCCTGAGAAGCAGCCCGTAAGACTAGACTCTTGGCAGCAAATGGACTCTTTTTGCAGTTTGAAAGTGCTTTATTTTGTTCTGTGACTGAATGGGCAATGTGGTTAAACTATATTGCTTTGCATGCACCATGTGTAATAAGAGACTGCCACTTTTATGTGCATGCTCACTTTAAAAAATTCTGAATTATCTGGGATGTGTACAGGCTTCTCAAGACCTCTGGGAAGCATGTGCTATCCATGAGCTACTTTTTAGCCTGCTTGGGTTAGTTGTTTTTTTAAAAAAAATACATAAGGCTGGAGATGCAAACTCATCAGTTACTTCTATGATTTTTTTTTCCCCTGTGAGATACTGTCTCAGGCTATTTGAACTCTTTACGAAGAGGTGACCCAAATGCAGAAAGGTGTGGAAGAGCTTGCTTGTGAAAAAGCTGAGCTGTTTTACCTTTGAAGTGAATGAGCAGGCATAACAGTAAAGTGTGAACGGGTTGGAAACAGCAGAGCTAGAGTGCTTCAGTCCTGCCTGTCCTTGTGATGGAAGAACTGGACAGAAAAAGCAGCTATGAGCATTGAAAAATGAGGCCAAAATTTGAAAAATCTGTAGCAATTAAAAGGATATCCTTTTCATGCAATTAGGCTGGGAAGCTCATCTGCTACAGGAAGTGGTTGAGACTGAGAATTAAACAAGATTTAAAAAGGAATTGGACAGATGATAGCAAGTACAGATTTTTAAAAATATCTGTATAAATTAATACCACTTTAAAAATTGATTGTTAGGATTAACCCCAAAATCCAAAGCTTATGTCTGATTAGCAACCAGAAGGAAACTTGACATGTTCTTGCACATTCTTCTGGCTCATGAGATACTGTCAGAGACATGATGTTAGGTAGCATTGATTAAGTATCCAATTTCCTGGCATTTCCTATACATGCTTACATGCTTGTAAAAGGAGGCTTGGAGGAATCATGGCTACTTAAATGAAAAGTACAATATTTAATTTACTTAAGCCCTGGATAATTAAGATAGTTTTAGAGAGTAAGGGGTTTTAATATTAGGATTTACTGCCTTACTTGCCCAATTGTGTGGATGTTTGGGAACTACAAATTTAATTCTACACATATTCCTGACTATCACAGCATTTTTAACATTTTAAGTTTCTCAGTCTAGTTGGTATATGTGCCTGGAATTGTAGCTTCATTTCCATTTGAAATTTATGTTGCCTTTTATTTTCTTTGCTGCCAAAAATTGCTCAACCAACCAAAACCCAAAGCAAACCTGCCTTAAGTTTCTACACTTCTCTAGAAGGTAAATTTCTTAGTTCAGAAACTTCCTGCACAGGTAGCAATATATTAAAAGAAGAATTCTCCCTTTCCAGGATAAGCTCACTAAGTTCTGTTCTTGGTGTTTCATCCCCTATAAATGGGCAGTCTTTTGTGCATACTGTCAAACATCCATACAAAGATAAAGTATGCTTACATACTGTGTGACTTGTAATAAGTCATATTAGAATTTAAATTTTGTTTATTATTTTTGAGGTGATTTTAGGTGTAAATCTGCTGCTTCAGAAGTCTGTTTGCTAAGGGCCTGTATTTGAGAGCTACAATAGTAGAGTAAGCCTTAATGCTTGGGAGTGCTTATGGGAATAAAAGTTACTAGATGCTTTCCAAGGAGAATAAAGAAAGATTATTTTACTCTCAACATGATGGAAAAACTCTTGTGTAATTTACATTTCATATAAACTCAAGTGTTTGACAAAAGAATTTCAAACTTGGCCTTCAAGATGGGTTGGGAGGGACACCAAAAATCTAGGAAAATGCTAGCTGTTGTCTGGTAGAAAGGATGCTGGCCCTCATTCCATGCTGTTTGCTGTAAAAGATCTAATATGCTTCTGCAGGGAAGACAGGACATAGTAGTTCCCTCCTGTTTTTTAAAAAAATCCTAGGTCTGTGCTTGTGAGCAGTGCATCTCCTGACTCCCCAGGTGATGAAAAGCCTGAGTTGCTGAGTTCTGCTGGGTGCAGGGGAAGCCTGAAGCAGTTCCATGCAATCCAGCATAAAGTGGGCTTCGATTGTAACAAGAGCAGTTAACCCATAATGTGCTTAGGCCTTGGAGGTGTGGCTCCCAGTCATGGCCTAGGTGCCTGTGACAAGTGACTTACCCGTGCTGGGAGTCTGTAAGCAGTTGATCAAAGTACCTGAAAGCGCAGAGAGCGTCACAAGAAGTAGTACTGGCTTACATTTAATTTTTAAGAGATGACACAATCCATTTATTTTTCCTCACACATGCATTTGGGCAAGACATGGTGAATGAGCAGTGGCATCAGTCAGCTTCAGTAGTAGCTTACAAGGGGTATTGGAAAAGGTATTTCACTAATTTTTTTCTTTTCTTAATGTGGTTTTAAGTTTGCAGTGGTCATGAACAGAAGGTGCCTGGCAGTCTGTGCAGATCTGATATTTGAATTGTTCATCAAAGATGGGGGTTGTAGAAGGCCATTTTATTGTTAAGACCATTCTGTATTCAGTGCTAGTGTTTTACTGTAATTCTCTACAGCATTACTTGTATTCTCCCTGATATCTTTAATGGATAAGGATACTTCATGCGAAATCATATTCTTTGTTTCAGAGCCTGATTTATTCAGAGTAAGCAAAACAGGGTCCAGTGAGGAAGATTATATATTGCATTTCCATAGAGTGCTTCCAGAATGAGTTTGGGTTCAAATTAGAGATGGCTTTTGGTGAAGCATTTTAAAATAAATTCTGAGAAGTTAATTTTTCTCGGACGTACTCTTCTAACATAATTTCCAAATAGGACTCAGAAGTCTGAAAAACAAATACAATGTGCAAACTATATCTTTGATATTGTTGTTTCTTCGTGCATTAGTGCTTTGGAGGAGCAGTGTGTCCATATTTCTCAAGGCTTTTTGTAGAATCTAGCTTTTAAAGGCTTTATAGATGGCAGTGTGTCTGCAGAGCTGACTGGAAGGTTCTCATTTCCTCAGCAAAAGCAGGCAGACTTCTACTGCAGAACAAGCCACTAATGTTGACCTGTCCTGGTTTCAGTAAGGGTAAAGCTAATTTCTTCTCAGTAGCTGTTGCAGTGCTGTGTTTTGGATTGGGAATTAATATGGTGTTGATAACACAGTGATGCTTTGTTTATTTGGTAATTTATGTTTATCCCAATTCAAGGACTTCTTTTATGTGTCTCATGCTCTGTCAGGGAGGAGGTATGCAATAAAAAATAAACCATGAAACCAAAAAGACTGGGAGAGAGCATAACTGAGACAGGTGACCCAAACTGACCAAAGGGATATTCCACATCTTAGAATTGTTACATAAACTAGGGGAGTTACCCAGAAGGGGAGCTGATCTGGGTTTGGGAAGCGGGGTGTGGCACTGGTCAGTGGGTAGTGAGCAACTGTATTGTGCACCACTTGTTTGAGTTTTTCCTTTTTATTATCATTGTTGTTAGTATTATTTACCATTATTATTGTGTTTTACTTAATTTTCAATTATTGAACTGTTCTTATCTCAACATGTAAGTTTACTTTGATTCTACTCCCTATTCCACCGGGTTTGGGCGGGAAGACAGGGGATCAAGTGGCTGAGTAGTTAATTTCCAGCTGGGCTTAAAACCACAACATGAGTAAAGAACAAAGTCTTTTGTTCCAGATTTAGGCCCCAGTTCTAAAGCATGAAATATGTAATAGAAGTTCTCAATGAAATGGTAACGATTAGATTATGAGACAATGATGACATAAGCAGACACATTTCATTGATGTAATTTACTCAAAGTGCTGTACTGCTTGTGGTTGAAGCCAAAAATTCCTGGCAGCAAAATGAAATTTTAAGTTCAGACTAAGCAGTCTTGCATGGTAAGGCTAAAACTCGTTTGTACTTTCACGCTCTCTTTACTAAAAATTATTTTTAATAAATCCCACTGTCACACAGTAACTACTGTGGAATGCTCAGAGTGGTGGGGAGTTTCCCACTTCTGTGTGGCTCTGGGAGCTGCACTTGGTTATAGCTCAGCTCTGCAGGGCCTTGTTCTGTTGTGTGCTAAAGACACTCGGCACCAGCTGAGTCTGGTTGTGAGGAATGGTGTTTCTGAATGGGAATGTTTTATAAGCCTAGCCTTGGTGTGCTCATTTCAGGTATTTTCAATATATATGATACCACAGGTGATGTTAAAATAAAGGTGAGGGGTTGTGCTTTATATAAGGTAAGAAGTAGAACTGCTTTGGGGTGATTGAAAGGTGAGCTGAGCTTCATGGGCTAACTGGAAATGCAGGTGGTTCTTGCCAGGAGGGGAGAGTGTGTGCTGTAGAGCAGGCTAGCTGTTGTTCTGTGGACACAGTTAGTAAAGGAGCAGCATTTATTTGTTTTTCAACATGAGGAGAAGCTGGCTGTCTAAATCCTGGAGGCATGTGTGCTGCTCTTTGTGCGGATGGCTTAGTTCATAGCCTTGAGGCTGACTGCTGAAGTAGAATTTACTTCATTTGTCAGAAAACTCTCTTTGGGTCCCCTGAGTGTTTTGGTTTACTTCCACAATGGAAGAAATACAGATTGAGTATTCTCATACGTTGCCCTCTGAGAGTATTTTACTGTTGGAAGATCCTGCTTTGCCACACGTGAAGAAATGTAGAATGACTAGAGCTAGATTGTAATGATTCCAAGTGTCTGCAAGAAATCCTCAACTGCACTGTTAATCACAAGTATGAACAGGCAATTCTTAGGAAGTCTTAGCTGAGTTTTGGAGTCTCTTAAGGTTTCAACAGTTATCTTTTTATTGATTAAATTATTGACTTTCAGTGGTACCTGTAAACTGTAGAAATCTGAAGCAGAGAACTTAATGTTGTGGCATGGTGACGGTGTGGTCAGTACTCACAACAGTCAAAAGAAACCCAGAAAAATTCATGCTCCAGGGGGTTTGTGCTCTAAAAATAGAGGTACAGTTTGCATACATAATGGATGATCAGAAGATTTGCTGCTAAGCAATGTAGTTAGAATACGGATGCCTTTAATATCATTTTTCATCTAGTGGTTAAGAAATAGTGAGTTTGATAGGAAATACTTCACTTTTATATTCTGTCACTGGCTTAAAAGGTAGTTTGTAAAGCACTTACCTCAGATAAGATTTGAGAAATATCTTTTCTGGTAATTAAAGCAGTCATTGCACTTCTCCTGTATCATACTTTTCCATTCCGGCGTTCTTTGGAATTGTACCCTGTTAGTGTTACTAATAATTCTGGCTCTGTACCTGTAGCACAGAAAACTAAAATGCCTTTTAAGCAACATAAATAATTTTACATTTTATTTTGGTGTGTACATATAGTGCTTGGGGAAAAAAAAAGGATGCTTGCAGTCTCAATGTTTCACTCTTGACATTCAGATTTTAATAGGAGCCTGTTATGTACCTGAGGAGTTATGTACAGAAGGCAGCAGTGAACAGCCTGTTCTGAACCAAGGCAGGTAGCACATGATTAGCAGATACAAGACCCTTGAGTCTGTGGGTTTGAGTACCCTCGGTCAGCTTGCTCTCCTGGCCACCTGTATGAGATGCAGTTGTAGAACATAATGAAGTAACACTGATGTTCCAGGTCACCAGCAGCTATTTCAATACCTGTTTAGCACAGAGACTTTTAAGTAATATTTACTGGATGATTTCCAAGAACAGCTGAGAATTTTTGCAGTAGGCATAACCAGTCTGGTACTGTGAAATTGAAAAGGGTACATGGAGATATTGGGCTCTGAGATTGTTTATTACTCTCTGTTTATAAAACTGAATTGGTAAGAAGAGAATTCAACCTGTCACAACTTACTGCAGGGATATTTTCCATTTCATTTTATGGCCCTTTGAGGATTTGATTTCTTATTACAATAATACAGTTAATTAGTTGCAATGTCTCCCTAAAACCAAGTCACGGTTGCTGTTTTGCTTTACTGATCATTAAGCTGGTGCAGTGTAGCAGTGGAGGAAAAAAAGAGGATAAATGTGCCCTTTATTTAAATTGTCCACACCTGTAGTTGACAGATATTGACATTAAGTAAGCTTTGAGATGACTGATAATAATGTTTACATGCTTGAAAAAACATAACTCTCTGGAGCCAAGTGTTATGGCTGAAGATCTGCTGCTATAGTTTACTCTGAGGGTGATGTTTCATGGTATAGGTTTGCTGAAAGATGCTGAGGCTGGATTTTGTCCATCACTGCTTACCCACAGAGCAACACAGGTCTTGTCTTCCAGCAAAGGCTGCTGTTCATCTTCGATCTCAGAGATCCCAACCAATAAAACTTAAAGTGGTTTTAATAAATTAGCAAGTGCCTATCCATCAGTTTTGCCATGGCAACTGTTTGTAACCCATGATGATTATGACAGTTTAAAGTAGCTGAACTGAGTGAAAGAAAAGGATATCCTACCTTGTGTCTAAGTTGGGGTACAACCTACAGGCTGACAATAAGCTGATTGAAAATACGGTGAGGAGCCTTGAATCAGATGCGGGCTTCCTTTCTCCTCTCTCTGGTTGCCTGTAAAAAACTTCTTCCTTCTTCTAACTCCAAAGGTTAGCCTTTGGGCAGCAGCATGGTTTTGAATTAGTGTAAACTTCTTATCCTACTGTACCTAATACAGTAAAAATTAATAATCTAGGTAGTTTCAAATTGATTTGTGTTGATACTCTTAAAAAAATTATCAATGCTTATGCACTGTTTCAGTGTAACTAAGAAAAATACCTGCCACATTGTTTAACACAATGCTCTCTCTCAAATCCATGTTTGCACTCTGTTTCCTGCAGGTGTTCCGCAAGGATCTCATTAGTGCCATGAAACTGCCAGACTCTCACCATGTCAACCCTGATGAGTATTACGTCTTTGCAGACACGTGGAAACAAGAATGGGAGAAAGGGGTTCAGGTTCCAGCCAGTCCAGAAACTATTCCGCAGCCTTCTCTCAGGTATTGCTGGTCAGACGTGGATCATGTCTACAAAATGGCAACTCAGAGAAGATGGTCTCTCAAAACTGAGTTGTCTAAGTGCAGTCAGATTTTCTCTGTTGGTATGTTTAAATCTTCAGTGTAGCAGCCTTCAGACATGTTCTTAAACCACACAAGTGCCAATTTGGAAAGCATTTCTGTGGTGCTTCAGTCCAGATCTCATTCTGTCTGCACGCTGTTACAGTATCTACATTGTGAGTGTAAAGAGCTCTTTTTTGCTCAGTCACATGGTGCTATGGATTAAAAGCTGTTTTTTATTTCAGCATGGGGAGTTGAATAAATTAAAAATAAGCCCATACTTCATGCATTTTACTTGAAGGGTTTCCCTACACTGCATGGTGATATAGAGCACTAGGCATGCAGTAATCACTGATACCTGATAAAATTATTCATTTGTTTACATAATCTAATTTTGGTTATTCTCAATGTTTTAACCTTTTCTGCCTTCTCTCACCACAGTTGGCTATTAACATTATAGAACTTCAGTGATCTCAGATTCTGAAGATAGATAAAGAATCTTCTGTTCTCTCACACTGTGTTTAGGCTAGGGAAACATAGCACTGTAGTCCTGCAGCCCTTCCTGGTGGAAACAAAGCATGTTTCAACAAAGAAAGGTTAATGCCAGCATGCTCTTCAAGATGAAGATAAATTAATTGTCTGGTGAAAGTGCTGTGTCAGCATAATTTAATTTCTACTGATGCTCTTGTCACTACTAAGTTATTAAAAATAAGTATATTGCAGCTCATACCAGCAGTATTATATTAGAGGAAAATATTGGACCAGAAAAAAGAAAAGCTCACAAGGGAATTAGAGGAAAAAGTGAGCAGGGTAAAGGGGGATGAAGAATGGCAGAAGGACATTGTTTGTGCTGACATTGATAATCCACATTGTCCAGTTAGAATTATGTGGGATACAGCTTGACCGCTGCCTCCTCCTTTTTTGCTGCCTTGTTTTCTAGAGTTTTTATTTTTTCCTTGTCCTGTGGAGGGTGAGCTCCAGAAAGCATGTAGAGCTGCTCATGCATGGCACTGTTCCATTCTGTATCTCTCTGGCTTCCTTCCACATGTAGGGCTTTTTGCATTGAATTCAGAGAAAGATTGAACTTTATCTAGTTCAGATTATTCTTTCCATTCCAAAATCAAACCAATTAAATACAGAGTTTTATCTCTGAAAATATTTGAAAGAAACAACAGAAGGAACACAAATCTTTTTCTCTGTTGCTTCTTGGATGACTTTTCCCCTTTACATTTTTGCTTGGCATCATAATGTTTATTGCATAACAAAAGTAATATATTTGTAATGTGGATAAGTTGTCATTTACAAAAAAAGGGTTGACTGAGTATCCCAAATGAAGAGCAAGGATTTTTCCCACACACACATACACACTACAGTAGAATTACTACAGTAAGCTTTCATGAAAAAGCTGGTGTTTTGAGGACATCAGTTGGCAAGATTTCCTTATGTCATTTAGGAAGAATATAGGACAAAGATTGTATTGGTTTTGTGCATAATACTTTCTGTGGTTTTGAGAAACAGTTGCTTTGTCATAGCAGTAGCATTTGTTAAATTGAAGTCATATGGACAGGCTTACATTTTAAATAGGGTTCTGTATGTGTAGTAAACCTTGGAACGTTTTGGGTGAAAAAATGACATTTTGAGAATCCTGTCTCCCTAGGCTGACTATACTTACTGGCTGGTTTAAAATCTGTGAAACCCCAGCTTTCTTTGCACTTACAGCAAATATTTTATGTCTTTCAAGGATGGGTCTTAGAAAGCTGTAAGTATTTTTTTTTTCTTTTCACTCACAGGGTTGTAGCAGAAAAGGTAAAAGAAGTACTGTATACACGACCCAGGAAATACATCCACTGTTCCAGCCAAGAGCCCACAGAGCCAGGTTATATCAACATTTTGGAGCTAGCAGAATCTATGTGTCGCTATGACTTGGATGACATGGACATCTTTTGGCTCCAGGAGCTAAATGAAGAGCTTACAGAAATGGGTAATTCCACAACATGTTCTCATTTTAAAAGCTGTGCTTAATTTTTGCTGTTTAGGTTTTTTGCTGTTGACTAGTATTTCTGTGTAAGGTCTCTGAAAGATTGCTGAATGAGAATTGAATGGAAATACTAAGAGAAACAGGAGCTAAAAAAGTAATTAGTTTCTTGATCTGTTAATGTTTTATTTTTTATCTGTTGTACCTAAAATTTTCTTGATGTCCAAAATCATCAGCAACTTCTGCAGACTGAGCCAGGAGAGAAAAAGCCTACACCAGGTGGAATTAATTCTAGGACTTCAAAAGTTAAAGATTTTATGTAGGGAAAGCAGATGTTTCCATTTCTTGAACTTGGAACATATCTACAAATTCAGAGTTTTGAGGAACTTGCATGCTGGGTTCTCAACAGAGTAACTAAGTTTCACACATGTTAGCCCATTCAAAATCAGCTAAGTAAACTTTCTTTTGCCATGTAAGTTGTGGGTATAGAGGTCTATGAGCAGGAGTGAGCTATGGAAAATAATACTGGAATTATCATTGGAATAACTGAATTGTGGTGGAATAGCCTGTGTGGCTGGTATTCTTCCATGTGTGATTGTAGGTCCTTTAGCAAGGACGGGTTAGCATCTCCTGAATTGGCTGCTAACAAAATAAGAAGTACCAATAGAGAAGTGCTAATCAACGGCAGCATTTTCTGTAACAGCAATGAAATAGTGGTGACTGAGATCCAGAGAGAACTGAGGAGGGGAAGTAGTTTTTCTGGTCCTGGGCTTCAGGACAGCATGTTTCTACTTAGGTAACTGGGTGGGATCTGGGAGGCAGCTCTGAAGGGTGGAATTACTGAAAAGAGCTAGCAGAACTTCAAGAGCACTGTCCTCTAAGCACAAGAAAGTTCCAACTATGCATTCAGGAAAATGAGTAGATGTGCTGGGAGACTGCTTTGGTGAAGTAGGGAGCTCATGACTGAGCTCCAGTGCCAAAGGATGCATGTAAGTAGAAGCAAGGACAAAAACTTTCCAGGCATACAGGAATGCTGTGAGCAAAAGCTGTTAGCTTTTCAAGGGGGCAGATCTCCTCCATCCATGGAGATTTTCAAGATGTGACTACATGCATCTCTTAAGCAGCAGCCTTTTTGGATTTCCTGTTGACTCTGCTTGAAGCCAGGCAGAGGCTGAAGCCCTCTGTAGGACCCTTCCTACCTGCATGATTTGGTAATTCATTTAATTCAGGCAATGAGAAAGTATTAGAGCATGGGAGAGAACACTTTAACTCTCCCTGTTTATTGTTTGTAACAAGAAATCACAATATTTTAACCTAAGTAGCCTTAGTTAAAATATTAGCCTCTGCAATTAATGTTATGTGAGTATCCCAACATTTGAAGGCGTGAGTAAATCAAAAGCTGTGAACATTGTGATCATTTTTGAGCAAGGATTTTGATGAGATGCAATGTGGAGATGTCTTGTAGCTGTGAACATCATGGGGTTTCTAATGCAGTGCATGTCCTGAAGCTGCAAGCTGAGGGCCAATCTCATAGCAAATACTTATAAAGTGATCCCGCTTATGCTAAGTTTGATTAGTGGTGAGTACATATAGTGTGTGTAGTGTTCACATGAACAGATAGTATGGATTGCAACAGTATATTTATCTACTATTTTATTTGTTTTAAAAAAAATATCAGAAACATAAAACCATTTTTCATAATCATCATATTTTGATCATGTCATCCATCACAATGGACTTAGAGGTACTGGGTGGTGCAACTTTCATTATAAGATATGAAGTATTCTTGATAAGTTTTGTTTCCTAGAGCATTAGTCTTCAGAAGAACACAGTGTGTGATTTTTGGATTTCATTAGTGTTTAGTAAAATTATGGAGATGCAGGAAGGGTTGTGTGAGAGCAGCCAGCAGTTACAGCAACTGCCGTCTTTTATGATGCAGTGTTTTCTTCCAGGTGCAGCCTTGTGGTTTGTGTAAAATTTTTACTCAAGTAGTAGTTCTGCTTGTATTTATAAAACAATGTTATAATTAGTCTGTGAGTGAAAAATCTTGTGTTTTTTATTTTATTTTTAGATGCCGTGTCTACTGCATTAGTTGCTAGAAGTTGTGTTTTTTCTCTTCCTGCATCTCTGACTCAGAGGCATCTGACTGTCCTCTAATTGCCCTTCCCTTTGTGTGTTGCAGGCTGTGGGCTCCTGGATGAGAACACGATGGAGAAGACAATTGAAGTGCTGGAGCGGCACTGCCATGAGAACATGAATCACGCCATCGAGACCGAAGAGGGGCTGGGCATCGAGTACGACGAGGACGTCATCTGCGACGTGTGCCGGTCCCCGGACAGCGAGGATGGCAATGACATGGTGTTCTGTGACAAATGTAACATCTGTGTCCATCAGGTTAGTGCCTGCAGAAACGGTGACACTCTCCTGTGGTTTGTTTACCCAGGCAAATGTGGAATTTGAATGGATGTTAAATGCTAAGTGGAGGGCTTGGTGGTTTTCTACATACAAAGGATGGTGCAATACTGAGGTGAAATTTTGGACTATAACAATTACAGTAGATTAAGTGGCCTAGCAAAGTTAATAAGTGGACAGCTACAGTCTAGCAGGAATGCAAAGTATGTTTTTGGGACATGCAAGTATTTCCTCTGTGACTGTAAATAATTGTTCCCCCTATTACTAAATCTGCTTTTGAAGATAAACAGGACAGGAAATACTGGCTTGCCTGTTTAGGAGAAATCTGAAGATCATTTGTTTCAGAGTTGTTTTTTTTTCTTTTACTGACTACTTATGTAGTCAGACATATACTGTCCAAATTTAGCCATCTGGAACCATATGTAGAAAGTTAATAGAGTGATCTTTTTCAGGAGCCATCAGCACCTGCAAAAACCATGGTCTCAGTCTGAATGGTGTTCATGTTTATAGTGTTTCAGATGTAGTCAAGACTTTACACTGCCTGAGCTCAGCATAGTCAGGTAAAGGTATCCTTATAATCAGAAAAGGGGTATGAATCCTGTGGTTCTGTGCATCCTATTCTGGAAGGGAATTTTGCTACAAATTGAAAAGAGACCAAGAAAGTTCGGGGTTTTTTTAAATGCATTTTTGTACTGGCTGCAAGTAATATTTGGAAAACATATCTGTCTGAAAAAAGACCTGTCACCTCCCTGCTCACAGTGGGCTGGCTTCCAGCCTGGCTGCTTTCCTGACCTGAGTCCCCCTGTGAAGCAGCCTGTGAGCCTGAGCTGGCAGTAAGGTGGCAGTGACAGGAATATGGCTGGCAGCTGGGCTGCCTGCTTCAGTCCTTGCTTGTGCCTGTTAAGAAGTAATGATGGATTTGCAGTAAAGGGCTCATGGTTGTCTCCTGACACCTGAGCTTGAGTTGATGGTCTCCTGCCTCCTTGCCCCTCACACTTCCCTGTGCTGGATCTGCTTGAAACAAACTGGAGAGTGTGTCTGGGCTAGAGTGAATCCTAACTATAGCAACAACTTGTTTCATTTTTAATCTGGATCAACTTTGGTTCAACAAATAGCCTCAGGTCTGTTTGTCATCACAAGTTTGGAGGTGAAGGGGAGGAAGAGTGTGAGAAAATTCTTCCTTCGTGGTACCCCTGTTGTGCTGGCTCAGACATGTAGTGAAATTACTGTTTTAGTAGTCTAGGCATCCTTTGCTGATCAGTTAAAATTAGCAAATAGTTTCAGTCCATTTCCAACACCCTAGATATGATCTTAGATTTAATGCCACTTCTGCTATAGTAACAGAAAGAATTCAGGTGGAAATATGCCACAGAGGAGGAAAAGAACACTTGTAAAATTTGGATTGCAGCTCCCCCTGTTGGGCTTTTACAGGAGTTGTAACATAAAAAAAAAAACATTTAGGTTAGTCAGTATTGCTGCATTTAATTCAGCGAAGTCCCCCTCCCTACAAGCTTGACATAAATGTGCAGTGTTTTATGATATTGTTTAATATTAAATACTGAAATCTTACAAGCAAAAGTTTGGGAAGGCAAGTATGGGAATTTTATACTAGATTTAATCTGAAAGAATGGTTGCAACTACTGATCCTGTTGAGTCTTTTAATGTTATCATTACTAGAGATAGTGTTAGAAATTATGAGATTTCCTGTGATATCCACCCTTTTGATAAAACTTTTATTTGGAGTGGTTGAGTGAAATTAGGCCTTGGTGGCAGCCAGTGATTTCAGATAACTCAGCTCCATGGAGGTAGGAGGGTTGTATGTATACGTCAGGATCCACCATTGGCTCCATTAAGAACCACGAGGAGTTTGAATTGGAAACTAAACTATTTTCCTTTTTTATTTTAATTCTCAAACCTAGCAAAACTTTAGAAATTTTTAATTTTCCATGTGGTTAAGCGCAGTACTTGGGAAATAACTCTAAAACCCAGCATCTTATACTTCCAGTGTATGCAGTAATTTTTGTTGCAATGTTATATAAATATTTAAAGAAAAAAAGTTCACAGAACTGTAAACACAAACATTGCAGAAAATGCAGTGCTCATATCCCTATCCCTAAATAGAATTATGTTAGAGTATTACATTTTTAGCAGAAGGAAGTGGTAATTTTAGAAAGTATTAGGTACAGAAGCTAATTTAAAGGAATATCCATGTTGTTTACTTCAGAAGTAAAGTGTTTAAAAGTAAGTAAGTGTTTAAAAAGTAAGTGTTTAAAAGTCACTAAAGTCAAAGGTAAAGGTTTGTAACACCAGTGCTGTTGTGCAGTCCCAGTGGTTATGTTTTATAAACAGATGTAAAAACTTGCTTTTGAGGCTGTTTCTCTCTTGGATTAATTGACTCATTTTAAGGTAAAGAAATCACAGATTAAGTGAAGGCTGGTAGTGCCTTTACTTTTTGAAAGCTTTGCTCTGTGTGAATATGAATGCTTGTGTGTGAAATAATTTCAGCACAATGATTCCAATATCTGTTTTTCTCCAAGGCTTGCTATGGAATCTTAAAAGTACCTGAAGGGAGCTGGCTGTGTCGTACCTGTGTCCTGGGAATACATCCTCAGTGCCTCCTCTGTCCTAAAAGAGGAGGTGCCATGAAAGCTACCAGGACAGGGACCAAGTGGGCACATGTGAGCTGTGCTCTTTGGATTCCAGAGGTAAAACCCTAAGTTTTCTCCTGTCTTCCTCTTCCATCCTCTGCCCTCTTGCATTCTCATGATTTAAGGTCTTTGGCATAATACTGGGCTTTATTTTGATAGGGCTGCTCAGTTTGTGAAGTGTGGGAAAGAGTCCAGATTATGTTCTACTAATGAGTCACTTTGTCACCTGCATTTACTCAGCAATCACTTCTTGGTGTCATTATGGTATCTGTGACCTGCTAGAAAGGGCAACTTATATAAGCTGTATCTTCAACTGCAGCTTCACTGTCTCATATTTTTTTGTGAATTTGTGTGCTTGGATTCATGTGTAATTTGCATGAGTACCTCCACTTTTTTCAGAGTTATGTTTGTTTGCTTAAAGGTCGCCTGCACTGCATTATTTGTATAGGATGTATGCTGCAGTTTGTATTTAAAGTTTCTTTGAATTAGAATTTTTCTGAATGGTAGGGAGATGAGAATTTTTATCTCCATGTTATATACACTTTATTTATAAAGGCTTTTTTGATATATCTGTGCATAACATATATGGAAAGTTTCATAATGAAGTTTTATGCTTCCTCCTCCATTTTGAATCAACTTTAGCATTACAGTGTAGTTCTGTAAAACAGAAAGTTCACTTAGGTATAGATGGAGTTTGTGTTTAATTTTGCACTTGGGATATTTATGTTTTATTTCTGGTAAGATTCACAAATCTATTATGGTGGGCGGTTTAATGTGAGACAGTAGCCAGATCTGTCAGCACCCTAAAATCAAGCATACAGTATTTTCTGTGCAGACAGGTCTGATGTGTGCACAACTTTGAGGAAGATGTTAAGATTTTGGTTTGGTTTATTTTGACTTAGCAACTGGATATAGTGTGTAATTCTTAGTTGTCTCAGGCACATATATCTGCTTCTTAAGGAGATGATCTTTGCAGCTGCACTTGTCCTTTCAGGCCTATTTGTAGTTTCTGTCATTGCTTTCACTTTCAAGGAGTAAGCAGTTGAGAAAAAAACCAAAAATTTTTTTTTTTTTTAAATCAATTCTCCTCTTGTGCTTATGAAGTGTCTTGCCTGGAACCTCTCCTGGCTCTGAGCTGACTGTTTCTTCTAAGAGGTCCATTCTACATGTGGTTGCCTTGCTGTTCTCATCTGCAGAAAAGGAACAGTGAGGTTTGGGAAGGTGGTGATGGCTGAGCAGGAAGCACACCCTGGCTTTTTGCCTGTCCAGGCTCTGCTCCTCTGGCTGAGGAAGTGAAGCTACTGGGGGACACCCAGGGTGGGAGAGCTTGAATCCAGCTGTTTCCACAGCCCATTCAGTGATTCCAGGTTTTGGACACCTCCTCTCTGCACCAATGCCAAGTGTGTCAGGCATTGTGAAGAGATGGTACATGTCTCTAGGCATGGGAAATGCCTCTTGGATCCATTCTCTTGGGCTTGTGTACAGGTGAATACACATTCTCCCCTAAAGCATCCATGCCTGGGTCTTCAAACTCTTTCTTGCCCCCTGCAGCACATAAGGCCCCTCCAAACAGGAGCTGAGCTACCATTTTAGTAGAGATTTAGTAGAGATTTACAAAGAGTTTTCCTGGCTTCTCTGCTAACTGAATTGCTTTACCTGTGACTACACACAAGCCCAGTAGCTCAGTTCCTGTTTGGAGGGGCCTTATGTGCTGCAGGGGGCAAGAAAGAGTTTGAAGACCCAGGCATGGATGCTTTAGGGGAGAGTGTGCATTCTCATGTATCTATTATTTTTTTCTTCCAAGGTACTAGCATGCTGGAACTCCCTTTAAGAAACATTAATTATAAGTCACTGGAATTTCCTCTTGAGGTCCTAACAAAGTGAATCAAGGCAGAAAGCAGGGAGGAAGGGGCTATAAACATTTGTGTCTTGTGGCAAAAGGTTCAGAGACACTCCATGAGTCACCAAGTGTAGTCTAGCATTGTGGCAGTCAATTGTGCCAGGTATTCTCCTGCATTAATTCATTCAGCACTGTCTTAAAATCTTTCTTCTTCCCTGCCTTCCTTGGGAGTTAATGCTGTTTAAAGGCTTTCTTTTCACTCCCTTGACTGATTGGGACAGTTGAAGGTTTTTACTTTCCAAAGAGTGCTCATGGGTTTATATCCTCTTTTTCTTCTGCCTTTACTTTCCTTTAGTGTAAATATGTGGTCTATTTCATGTTTTTTTAAAAGGTGTTCTTCTAAATAAAAAAAAAAATCAAAAAAGGAAACATTGATACCAGAAAACCTGTACTGAGTGTTTTGAAATTCAAGGTGTTTCTCTGCCTTAAATAACCTATTATAGATATGTCCTCTGCCAGTCGTTGTGGTGTTAGCTGAAGCAGAAAGTGATAACACCTCCCTGGCTGTAGAGCAAAGATAAAATTTACTGTCCTGAGCAGCTGTAGTGAGTGGCTGTGCTCAAGCCACTGGGCTGCCCTTCCCAACCCCTGATCCTTGTGTACTGGAGCAGCTGCTGGTGGCACAGTTAGCAGGGAAGCAGAGGACAGCAGGGTGATTGATCATGTGCATAACATGATAATAGGCTTCAACAACCCACTGTCTTCACTCTCTCCCACTCCTAGAACTTCTTCAGAGTATAGCAGTCAAGATGTAACCTGATGCAAAGTGAAGAAATGGAGAAAATGACTACATGTTATGGCAGATGGATCATTTCTGCCTTGGAATGGGAGTTCTTGGGGGATGAAAAGGTTGGCTTCTGCTCTCTGGATCCCTTGTGAGCAGCAAAGTTCAAACGGACTTTGCCTTGACTCCTCTCTGCAGAAACATGCAGGTGGCACAAGGCCAGTGTAAATAAATTGCACCTGACTCTGTAAGTGCCTCTTTGTGCTTTTACAAAGTGGGGTAATATCAACAGTCAGCATTACAAGCTGAATGAACAGTATTTCCAATATAAATGCTTCCTGACCTTATGAGTCTCCTCTGGGGAAGGAGCAGGGAGAATATTTAAGGGGGCAGAAAGGGGCAGGGAAAAGGTCTGTGTCAATTCCCAGCTCCTGCTGGGAAGCCCAGTGGAAAGCTGATATTACTCAGTCTCCAGAAAAAAAGTCATTGTAGGTTCTGATTTCTTTTTGAAAAGAATATAGACAGCCTGGCACATTCATGAAATCCCTTGATTCTTAAGGGAAGTCTTGTCTCTCAGTGTAGTGGTAACAATCAATCTTTGTACAATATTGTTTCAGAAATATCTGTGCAACTTGTTCTAAGCATGGTCAAGTCAGGTTCATGAAAGTTTCTTTCATTTTGGAAGCAAAAAAGCTACATTTGATGATACTGAAGAGCACTGACCATGATTTTGTTGAGCTACTCAGGCATTCCAGGGACAGTCTTGTCACTTTTCCACCAATTTAAGGAAGGCCACAGGAGGTTAAATTGTTAGCCACGTCTGTCTCGTGAGTACATCACGTATTGCCTGACTGTTCTTCTTTAAAACCTGAACCTTCTGAAGCATCTCAGTGTCTTCCTAATGAGGACTTTGGGAAATGCCATACACTCAATATATTCCAGAAGATGTGGGCTTGCACTTGGCAGATCAGAGAGGGAAGTACTGTAACAAACACTATCTTATTTGAGTCCATTTATGTAATTAATTCATGAGCTATTGGTCATCTTTTTTTTTTTCTAATGTGGAAATGATGAACTGAGTAATCTCTTGCAAAGCTGTTCTTTCCACCTACTTAAATGATCCTTAAAGCAATGCATGATAAGGAGAGAGTAGCAAAAATATTCTGAGCATAGCAACTGTGACTTAGCACTGCTATCTTTGGCTAAGTCTACCTCACTGAGGAGGTCTGCTGAAGGAAAGCTTTTCATCCATAGGGATTAAACAGGTTTTAAAATGAATATGTGCATCAAATGATTGATGATATACCTCCAAAGGGAAGCTAAAAAATTCAGCTTTGTCTACCAGCTCTTGTAAACTTGCCAGTTTAATTATCACATGTTAAACTAATTCATCCAACCCAGATTTTCCTGGGTGTCTCTTACTGTAGATTTAATCTATGGAAATTACTATAATGTAGTAATTTTCTAGAAAAACAAAATAATTGTTGTTCAAATGTCACCCTTAACTGCTTTTTTTAGCCATCAGCTTTCTTCTGGCCTCACTGTGCCACAGAGCATGACCTAGGAACCTCCTTTCTTTGAATTCTTAGGCTTGACCCCTTTGAGAAGAAGCTCATATTCCCACCACAGGAAATAGAGGTCTGCTCTATTCAGATGAATTGCTGTTAGAAAGTGTACTGTATCAGCATTGTGGTTTTGGTTCAGCCAGGTAGCCCTGCAAGGCACACAACTGCTGAATTCAAAAAGTGTTGGAGAAGTGTCAAAATCCAAGCTTTTGGAGACTGATGTTTTTGGGACAGTTATCCCACTGAAATATTCTGCCATGTGCCATTCTCATACTGGCCCAGTTCTGCATGTTAGTCATTCAGAGCTGGCCAAGTTTTTGTTTCTGTGCTTGGATAAATCCTGTCAGGATGGGCTTAGGGATGTCTACAGATATAGATTTATCTGTTTTGGTTTCTAAGTCATCATGAGGAGAGTCCTCATTTCCCTGTGTAGACAACAGAAAACTGAGAAACTTCTATCACAATGGATATGAGGAAGTTAATATAACAAAGAATAGGAAGAACTATTCTGTCTATATATGGGTGGGGTTTTTTCTTTTCTTTTAGTAATATCTATAATCTGGTCTACCAGAGACAAATTTATCGTTGAGACTAAGTCTGTGAAAACTAGCACAAGATGATATATCCTGCTTTGTAATAAGAGAAGTTTGTTGGGTTTTTTTCCCCAAATTATGTTTGATACAGTCCATAGTTAGGAAAATGTATTAGGATTATCTCTTGCAGTGGGAGTGCTCAGTGGAGAGGCAGAGCTGGGAAGCAAGGCTTTTCCTGGCTGCTTACTGATAGATCTGATTCTGTCCCAAATATTGAGTTGACAGAAGTAGATACCGTAGCAGATCTAGGGATTTTATAGAAGGAACTTTTCAGGAAAGTGTTCCTGTTTTGTTCTGAGGGGCTTGTATTTTGGCATTTTTTTAAAGTTAGACCTGTAAAAGCAGCACAGAGGGGAAAAAAAAACCAAAAACAAAACCACAAGGGAATATAAATAAACTTAGAGTGACACTTGCTGGAGTCTCTCAGCTGGTGGTAGTTTAGGAATCGTATTCCCCAATTTAGTGTTCCCACTGAAGCACTTCAAACCATGCACCACTCCCCCCTCCCTTGCACCAGGCTGGAGAGGGGATTTGGAGGCACAAATGGTAAGGATCATGCATCAAGGAAAGAAGAATTTACTGGAAGCGGCAAGTGAAATAAGAAAAACAAAGAAGAATGGACTGTAAGAGCTACAATATCAGTAATAGAGCCAGCACTACCCGACCACTGGCTTCACACCACACTTACCTGAGCAGAAGAGAGCCCTTCTCCCCACTCTCAGAAAATGATGTGAGCTGGTAGAATAACCTCTGGGTCGTAGCCATGCTTCCTCTTGGCTACTGCAAAAATTAACCCTGTCCTGGCTGGAATCAGGACATTGGTTCATAACAAGGGCATGCTGTAGATGCCTCAAATGTTTTGAATGATTGCAGCTTTGAGTCACCAGGTTAAACTGATAGTATTCCACACTGTTGTCTGCATGTGGGATCTTTTGGGGTCCCTTTCTGAGAAGTATGAGTACATGGACATCTTGCTGGAAGAGAAATGAATGGATAGCTTTCTTCTTCTGATATAAATGGAGATATTGGGTTGGGTGTTTTTCTCTTTGATAACTGGTTTCTGCACTGCTTTTTTTCTTTACAGGTTAGTATTGCTTGCCCAGAAAGGATGGAGCCAATCACAAAGGTGTCTCACATTCCACCAAGTCGATGGGCTCTAGTGTGTAGTTTATGCAAACTGAAAACTGGTGCTTGCATTCAGGTACGTCCTTGTCCCATAGTGACTCTGCAGGGATGAATTTGTCAGAAGGGCAATTTTGGTTTTGCATTTTGTTCTTCCTGTGTTCAGAGATGCTTTACAATGGAGATGACTGTTGGATAGATGTCTGCTTCTTCATAGCCATTTGCTATCAAATTAGTTGACTAGACAGAAGAATTAGTCAAGTTTGCCATCTTTTGAATAAGGCTGAGGTGTTTAAGAGCCACTATTATGTTTATCAAAGATTAACAGAAAACTTCTACTGAACACTCTGTAAACAAGAAAATACTATATTGGGTAATACCAACTTCAAAGGGATCAATATTTTTAAGAACATGTAGGAAATTGGTTTTGGTAGGGATGGATTTTCATGTGGTTGAGGTAGTTATGTCCTTTTTTTCTAGTTTGCTGCTACTGTTAGTAATTGAGTAATTAGTAATTGAGGCTTTTTGTTTTGTTTTGTCTGCAGTGCTCCGTGAAAAGCTGCATCACTGCCTTTCATGTCACCTGTGCCTTTGAGCATAGCTTGGAGATGAAGACTATCCTGGATGATGGGGATGAAGTCAAGTTCAAGTCGTACTGTCTAAAGCACAGCAAGAACAAACAGAATTCGCTGCCTGATGTTGAGGAGCACCCCAAGAGCGTGCCAGAGCAGAAGCAAACAGAGAGTGAGAAAACGAGCCTGCGAGCCCAAAAGCTCCGAGAGCTGGAAGAAGAGTTTTACTCACTAGTAAAAGTGGAGGATGTTGCAGCAGAGCTGGGCCTTCCTAAACTTGCTGTAGACTTTATCTACAATTACTGGAAATTAAAGCGAAAAAGTAACTTTAACAAACCATTGTTTCCTCCCAAGGAGGATGAAGAAAATGGCTTGGTGCAGCCAAAAGAAGATAGCATTCATACTCGCATGAGGATGTTCATGCATTTAAGGCAGGACCTAGAGAGGGTAAGCATTAACTTGTAAAGTTTTGAAAAACTATTTGCAGTTGAGGAAGGTCTTTCTTTGTGGATGAAAGAAATGGGGAATTCAAAGGGAGATGATTTTGAAAATAATAACTTAAAAAAATAAAAACGTACGGACTTCAACTCTATTTTTTATATGCTGCACTGCCTGCTGCAGAGACTTTCAGGAGCTGCCTCTCTCAGTCCAATTAAAGATCCAAGGTGAAAGCAGTGCTTCCTGACATGCTTAAAGGTTATTCCTTTATGTGTTTAAAGATGCATATTTCTATGCACAATGGACATACTTGGTAATTGACTCTATGACTTCAGCTTCAGTTGAGTAAATGTTTAAAAAAATGAAGACATTTATTTGGCCCACTGTAGTAATAGTTAGTGATACAGATTAAATTAGAAAAAAATGTTACTTTTATTAAACAGAAAAGAAGAGTAAGGCTTGTTACCACTTGGAGGCTGCCTGTTAGGTTGGCCTGTTGGGTAGGGGTTACCTGCAGTTTCCAAGTGCTTAGAAATAGGTAGTGAATGTAAAAAAGGTAATAAAATAAAATAGATGTGATGAGGAGAGGGGAAGTAAAAGCAGAAGAGAGGTAATAGTGTGGTGAGAAAAGGGGAAAAAATATTGTGGAGAGAACAACATGAACATACAGTAATATTGTTGGAGCCAAGATTTGCACTTGTCAGTGTAACTGTTGTCTTTAATCTATCATAATCAATCTCAGATCTTTTCCAGGACTGCTTTAGATATGGAAGCATACTTTAAGAAAAAAATATAAACCCCATAATATGGAGGATTGGTATTTGGGGGTGGTTTTTTTTATTTTTCAAGAGACCATGTCAAGCTTTTTGTTTGATAAATGTTTGGTTTGCATCAAATATTGTTGAAATGGATGTACTTATTCTGAGTGGAGGGGATTCATAATTTGAAATGCTTGTTTCCAAGTTTCTGAACTTCTTGTGCCACAACATTTTCTATTCTATCTTGGGATAAATATAAATTTGGGAATCTTGGAATTTAGTTTCTAGGTAAAGGAATTCCCGTTCTGGACTGATGGAAGTGAGTGCTAGGGAAAGTTTATTTGGCAGATACCTTTCATCCAGCCCCTATGCTGTTTCTGTGTTTTGAAAGCACTTTTAGGTGTTTATCAAGAACTTGCAGTGTCTCTTCTAACTCTTTCACCTTAGGTGGAAATGTTGCTATTAGCTCAAACAAGTAGAATTATGTGGAACTGAATCAGAATTGTTTGGGTTGGAAGGGACCTTAAAGAGCCTCTAGTTCCAACACACTTGCCATGGACAGGGACACCTTCCATGAGACCAGGTTGCTCAAAGCCCCAACCACACTTCAGGGATGGGGCCTCCACAACTTCTCTGGGCAACCTGTTGCAGTGTCTCACTGTGAACAATGTCTTCCTTACACCTAGTGTAAACTCACCCTCCTTCAGTTCAAAAACATTGCCTTCTTTTCTGTCTCTAGAGGTTCTGGTCTCTTTGTCTTTCTTACAATCCCTTTTCATATAAGGAAAAACTGCAGTGAGGTCTCTCCAGAGCCTTCTCTTTTTCAGGCTGAACATTTTTTTAATAGTTAGCTACATTCAGTAATATTCACAAGAACTTTACCAAGGGATTTTGCAAGTAATGTTGTTGATACAATTTGTAAACTATGTCTGGATTTATTTTCTTACTGCCTTTTAAGTCTCCTGTTATTCCTCCGTAGGTAAGAAATCTCTGCTACATGGTAAGCAGGAGAGAGAAACTGAAGTTGTCCCACAGTAAAGTACATGAGCAGGTCTTCAACTTGCAAGTCCAACTCATTAATCAGGAAATTGCTGCAGGTAATCATATAAATGTAAAATATTTATAAATCCTGCCTGTATTTAAACTAAAGCAGTGTATTTTCTTTATGTTCCTGGTCAGTGCTTTTAACATGTAAAAATGCCTTTAAGAATTTTCTTCAAGTGCACAGTCAATCAAAGTAGCAACGCAGAACTCCATAATTGCTTAAAGTATTTACTTGAATATTTCTTTATTTTATGGCTGTTTCTGGTATATGCCTATTGCTTATCACTGTGGCATCCAGATAGCAGAAATGAGCTGCTGGTGATCTCTAGGTTTTTGCACTGTTGGGCTGCTGCTGTGTGGCACTGGTTCCCCACAGCAAGCTCCACCCTGCTGGTTGCTTCTCCAGCTGAGAAGGCTTTTTTGCTGGCTGTCACCAGTTGGTTCCTTCAGGCAAGAGAAAGAGTGACTGATGGGAATTGCTGCTGTTCTCATGTGCCTTGTGCACGTCATGAGCAGCACAGATTTCTTAGCTTGCCATCTGCATTTGCTCTCCTTCCTGCCAAAAGAGTTTAAGTACTCTGGGTATTAATAGGGACTAGTAACTTTTTGGGAATGCTGAGGTGCCAAACCCCACTTTGCCCTTAGCATTTACAGCAACTTATTTTAAAATGAGGAACACAGCATTTGGAAAGAGGAAAAGCATATGCATTCCAGTGTAGTTACTGGGATTTTTTTTAATAGGAAAGGCAGCTTTTTTTTGTGTGAAATTAAGATCTCTCTGGTCTTTCAAGATACATACTTCACTGGTTTAGGGTGAAATCTTCCTGCTTTTTTTCTCTGTCTCTGAAACATGGATAGGTTTCATTAGTACTGATAAGGGTTTTTTTTTTAACTAGATCAGACTAGTACTTCATGGAAGCAGTGGCAGTCTGAAGCTCCTTGCTTTTGTGTAAATGCATTTTATTAGAAATGCCTACTAAGTTTATTTAATATCTTTACAAGTACAAATGTTTTTTTAATACTTTTATAATAGCTTCATACTTGCAGTGGATGCTGTAAGCATGTATTACCACAAACAACTCGTATGTTGAAGTAAAAAGACTTTTAAAGCTTAGAGAATTTTATAATACAAAGCAGAGAGTTGAACTAAGTCCAAATTGAAACTCAGTTTGAACCATTGTTTTTTCTTCATCCAAAACTGAATATGAACCTTTTTTACAGTTTTGTTGGAACAACTTCAGTCATATCTCAAAACTGGTTCAATTCACTGGCTTAGAGCCCCGTAAAAAGGGCACATTGTTGTTTTTAATGGAATATTTAAATGCTTACCTAAATTCCAAAGCGGTGGATAATTTGGAACAGTTTGGTTATCCCAACTTCTCCTTTGTGTCCTAAAATAATTTCACGCTAATTATTTGCAAATGCTTCCTACTGTTGCATGAGCATATAATGGACAATAAACTTGTTACGGATGGCAAAAGAAATTATGCTTTTTAAAAAAGCCTTTTTTCTTTTTCTTCTGCTTCCTCACCTCTTTCTCCTGTAGGCCATACCCTGACAAGTGCACTAGAGAACACACTGTTCTACCCACCTCCCAGGATCACCCTGAAGTTAAAAATGCCCAAATCAGCATTGGGAGACTGCAAAAATAACTCGCTGAAGCCTGGCAACAGACTGCTCTCTCCTGACAACAACAGCACTGTTTACAGCAAACGGAGTGTGCCAATGTCAAAGGAATCGTTTGAAATTAAAGCAAAATCTTATGCCAGGTATCAGCATGACAGCAGAAGTAATGGGCTGCTGGCAGGGATCGGCAAGCCGCGGAGCGAGGCGAAGGATTCTGGCCCCACGCAGCTGATGGAGTTTCACCGGGGCCAGCCTTCCGGGAAGCCTTTAGCATTCCAGGCTGCTCTGCATGGACAGTCTTCCATCGGGAACGGGCGGCTGCAGCAGGAGAACTCAAGGCTGGTGTCCAAATCCAATGGTCTGATGGGCAGGGCTGGAGATGTGAGCCAGAGAGACAGCTCCAGCCAGACGTCCTACGAACAGGAGTCCGTGCTCACGGCTCACTTGGCCAGCCAGAGTGGATTCCGCAAATCCACCATGGAACATTTCAGCCGGTCCTTTAAAGAGGCTACCAACAGTCTGGTGAGGACCACGGAGGATCTCCGGTGCTGTGAAAAGCCAACGAGAAGACTTGCAACAAAAGATCGCTTGTGGAGCAAGCAGACACTTGAAGGTGCTCCATACCAGGACAACGATGGGTACTGTCCTGACTTAGAGCTGAGTGACTCTGAAGCAGAAAGTGATGAAAACAAAGAACAAGTGAGGTTAAGACGAAGTAGCTCAGAGCGAGAAAGCCCAAGTAAGGACTTTGGAAGAGACTGTCACAATAGAAACAAAAAGAATATGATATCTCACAGTTCGGTACAGAGGTGATTAGAAGCCCCCACGGGGTAATTCAGCCTTTATGTATTCCGGTGTACCAGTGCAAAGCTCAGCATCAGAAGGTTCCAGAAAATAGTCTAGGACCTATTTAGGAAGAGCTGCAGTAGGGGATGGGGGAGGAAGAGAAATCAGAGTAGTTTTGTTCAACTGTGAATTGGTTTGCAGTCTTTTCAGGGTTAGCTCAGTTATCCACAAAGTTGTGGAAATTGTGTGTTTTGTCAGAGGGTAACATCTGGGAGAGCACAAAGCAGTTAATTGTGCAAAAATTCAGGAAACTGCTTCTCCCTTGCCAGCTTAAGTGCAAGGCACTGTGTTCGTGTGGAGGCAGTCTGGTGGTGGTGGACAGGTTTAGAAGAAGTCCTTGCATTGCTCTAAGGTCTTGCAAGAGACTGCAAACGGAGACACTGAAAGTGCGTTATTATGGCACCTGCAGTGTGGCTTTGATCCAGCAACGCACTTGCGGATGTGTTGGGAAGTGAAGCACGTGGATAGCCCTGCTGGTTTCCCCCGGGAACGTTTGTGCTCAGCTATCCGAGCACATGCCGGTGTGCTCTGCTGGATCAGGCCCAAAGTGACTACTAAGTGCTGGTCCCCTTCTGCAGGAGGCTTGGAACTGCAGTGCCGTTTGCAGGCTCCCTGCAGAGGGCGGAAGCAGGCGTCGCTGGCCCTCGCTGCCAAACTCGCTGACCTCTAGACGTGCCCCCCATTCCCTGCTTTTGCTGAAGATTGTGTTTCTCTTCACAATAATTCGCTTATTTTGTAAATATACAACTTCTAGTACTTCAGTTTTTTTAATCTCTGTACATAGATGCTTGTTGTGGGATGCACTTGTAAATATTTTACCCAGCTAACAAGTACAGATGGCTAATTTTGTGGATAGTGTTTACAAAAGTAGATGTACTACTTCAAAGAAAAATACTATTTGACACTTACATTTAGGCAATCACCGGTGATGCCAGGTTCCTCTTGAAACTGAGATTTCATATCCGGAGGTGTTTTTACCTGGTATTTTTAAAGTCAGCTGAATTAGAAATAATTTTAGCTGAATTTTTTTTTTCAGGTGCAAATTTTCAACCCTAGTTGCCTGAACACAGGCATAGGAGTCTTCTGGCATCTAGGTCTGTAAAATTTTAGCCAGTCATCATTTAGAGTATGATGGTTTAATTAAAGATGTTTTTTTTAATTCCTGAAAATCTACTATTTTTATTATGCTGCTTTTCAACCTCTGGATCAGTTGCTGTTTCCCAGTCTAACACATTTTTTGTATGTCCTTTAAAATCAGCAGTTATTAAATAGTGATTAAATTTCAGCCAGTACTGACTGAGGAGTCGAGAAGGGAAGGGAATGAATCCCTTTCTGTTTGTTTCAAAGACAGGGGATTTCTGTTTGAATGCAAACTAACTTGTTTTACAGATGGTGTTGTGTTGATCAACAAAGCTACTGCACTATTTTTGTCTGTAATGCTGTACATTTCATAAACACATCCTCCACATCCTCTGTCCCCACATCACTGGCTGAAACAACCCACAGGTTATGTAGGGCACGTTGTACAGCTCTGTTGAGGGTTCAGTTTTGTCTATAAACAAAAAGGTGTTCCCTCACAGCGTGAAGATGACTATGCAGAATCTGAACAGCAGCTCGGTTTAGCTTCATAGTTTTAATTTATTGCTTTTAGGTTGGGAAATGGCAACGACATTTTCAGATTTGTTTTAAACTAACTTTGAAATCTCCCTAGTTGCAATAGGACTAGCAGGTCAGGGGCTGGAGGACTCTTCAGAAGTGAAATCATTTTTAAAAAAGTATACTTGGCCAATCTGCTCTGTTTGCTTCATGCATCTTATTTTTTTTAAATTTTTTTTTTTTTTTACTTCTTGATTTTATGTATATTTGTGTAATTGATCTTTCTAGAGCTGTATCTTCAAAATTATTTCTTTTGGTGTAAATATGCAGTAGCAATTTAGGTTTCCACATATTTTATTTTTATGGGAAATGCTTTGTGTTCTAAGCCATGGGTCATTCAGAATAAGTAAACAAATGTCTGTTCATTTGTATTCTGGTTCTGATTCTCTTAGTTCTCCTTCAATATTTATTAGTAATCCTCTCTCACTGGCCATGAAATTTTATGAAGCTTTTATTGGGAACACTTATCTGGGAGGTCAGCAAAGTGTTCATGTTATTTTGTGGCTGGAAGCATATGACAGAAGAGAGGGAAAATGGTGCTTCAGCAAAACTCAGCGTTTCTGCTCTTCTGGCGTTATCAATTCAGTTGTTTCCAGTCTGGGCAATGGTTTTGCTAATTTTTACATGATTTTAATAGACATATGAAGGAGCCCTTGGTTATGTAGTTCTCAAGTATTGTCCCCAAAGTGCATTTGCTAGTTTTTATTGTGCATTCGGTGGCTAACTGTTTGAAGTATTACCTCTTAACCTTATTTGTCAATTTTTTGTTGTGTTTTTGCATTTTGTTTTATATATATAAATATATATATATTCAATTTTCCAAGATGGACTCGGTCTTTTTCAGATGTCCCCTTTTTACAAGTACTTTTTCATTAAATTATGAAACTGCTAACAATATTTTCATTTGTTGTGATTTATTCAGGGCTTTACCCTCTGTGTCTGGCAGGTTGTAAAACTCATCAGTACTGTGTCCATCAGGAGTAAATTATTTCTGCCGATTTGGCAATACTTTAACAAGTTAAGTATCCAGGAAAACCCTTCCCCTTCAGCCTCCCAAAAAAGAGTCGCTGAGCACTAATTTGCTCTGTATAGGAAATAGTGCAAGCCTGGCTTTTGTTTCTGCCTAGCTGAGCAAATGTAACAGACCATGTGCTGCCCTGGCCTCCCTTTTCAATGTATTTGCTTATGCTGTAGTATGGCTGGTTGTCCCTGGTGGGACAGAGTGAGTGACAGAGGAAGGGCCGTAGCCAGGCCTCCCGTCTGATCCCGTTCTTGTACCCGCAGACGTGGCAGCTGAACTCCCACTGGCCTGCAAAGGACAGAGCGGGGCCAGCGCTGCGTTCCTGGGCTCGTGTCCCCTTCACGTGGGTTTTCCTGACCTTCTGCTGTAGTTCCCCCTGCTCCCACAGGCCGGTGCTGTGAGGTGCCTCGCTGGCACAGGGCAGCTGCTCCCTGGGCTACAGCAGGGAGGAAGGAAGAATGAGAAGGTGGAGGGAGAGGTGCTGTGCTAGCTGCACAGCTGATCCCGTGGTGTCCCTCCTGCTCTGACTGGCTCTGCAGCTGGCAGCCTTCAAGAAAGATGGCATTGCAGTGTGGCTGTTGCAGGCAGCAGTGACCCTCCTGCCTGCAATGGCCCCGGCAGCAGCAGAGTCAAAGCTGAGCAGCCAACAACACCACTGTGGGCTGGCTTAAGGGCTGGAGTGACTGAGCAGGTGGCCCCAGGCAGGCTTGAACTGTAGCTAAAGAAAGCTTGGGTGAAATGGAGCCCAAATCCCTCAGCTGAAAAGCAAGCAGGAGGTAAAACAAGGGGAAAAGGCAGTAAAAGTGAGACAGAAGGGAAGAAAAGCCAGCACTAGGAAGAAGCAGTAAGCGTTGGACTGGTTGTTGTTATTCAGGACCAGGATTTCTTCTTCCCTAAAGGCATCTGGCAACAGATACCAGCAACAGACTTCCTTGTTGTGACTTTCTGACTGGTGGTTCTAATTCCCTCTCCACATATAGTCTGCTTGTGGCTGGGATGAGGGAAAGACAGGGCCAAGGAAGGAGATTGGTGTCCCCATTAATTAGGAAACATCTACTGTTTGTAGAGTCTTATCAAATAACTAAGTGTGCTTTTTTGTTGATAGTAACATGGTCCAAGGGCTAAAGGGGCTGCACGGTAGTTCTGAGCACCATCATCTCTGCATTTATGTTTCTGCCCTAAAAGAAATGTTTCTCAGTTATAACTTGTGTATATCACTTGTGGAATGTTTTCTTTGCACCATAAATCCCAAACGACTGGGGGAGAAATTGACAAATGTCTTTGGCTATTCAATGTAAGCCTGGAACATTCCCTTGAATTTGATGTGGTTGCTCTGATGACCTGGCCTGGATGTGCAGGCTGTACTGCAGACTTATGGTGTGGATGTGATACCTGGGAGGCAACCAAAGCCTGCCTCTGCGAGCTGCCAAGATAATCCAGCGAAACCACTCATTCTCATCTTGGGAATTTGGATGATCCCAGAACTTGTAAAGGTTTAGCACTGCAGGGAATTGACACATCTACTAAGAGAATAAGCTTTTGATGCGAATTAAGGAACAAAAGCTGCTTGCACAACCGGGGAGCTTGGCATGCAAGGGAAAAATACCAGGGAAGGGCAGAAATGGAAAACAATGGCGTGCCTCAATGTGGCTTCCTTAGACACACAGACTTCTGGGCTCTGGTTTCATGGGAGATGCCTTGCTACTGCTGCTTCTGAACCTTCCTTTTACACCAGCTTCATGGCTGAACACTTTGCCCACTCCTGAGGTAAAACTCTGTGGTATTTACCTCTTGCAGAGATGATTCTGGGATAACTGCTGTCAGGCTCTGCTCCTAACCAAGTGAGTGCATCTAGTGGGATGTGGCAGGAGGATTAAAGTGACTGCAAGCACCGACTTCTGAAAGAAAATGTTACATATTAGTTGGGTAAGTTGTTTGAAAAGTGGATGTGCATGACTGTTTCTGTTCCTCAAGCTCCCCCCTCTGCAGAGAGCTTGGATAAATTTCTGTGACCACGTAGTTCTAGGAGAAGCAGCCTTGCATATTTGCTCATTAATTTCCCTGCCTCTGTGTATGCAGCTCCCAGATAACTTTCTTTTTCCAGTAGGCTTCTTCTGTCTGGGGCAGTCTCCTGCATCCACCTTGCCCTGCCCTTTCTCTGGGATTCTTCTTTTGTTTTAGGTTGGGCAGACCCTCCCTGCCTTCCATTACTTTCTCGTCAGACTTGGAGCTGGGTATCTGCCTCACCTTGGCTGCTTTATCTGATATACATTGTTTTAAATCTCTGGCTAGCTTCCATGATGACACCTTCATGGTTTCTTTTGGCTTAAACATCCTTAACACATTTTTTTCCAGTTTCTGTTGTTTTTCCTCAGGTGCTGCTCCACCCACCCTATCCCAAGGAAAGAGCACTGGGGAGCAGGACAAAAGTTGTATTTTGACAGTTCCATAACAGTTCCAGAGTTGTTCTGCTCATAAAATTGGTGGGCCAGTGTCCTGAGGAAGGATTTAAACTTAGCTCAACAGTAACATAAAAGGAAGGTGCCATCAAGAAATCTCCTGGTCGTCTGAGAGCTCTTGAGCTTGTGACAGACTTCAAGAGTAGTACCTATAGAAAGAAAAAGTGTTATATGCCACTTGGGAAAATGGCTCTGGTTATACCTTGGGGAATGCAGGCTCTGGTGAGGGAATGAGTCATCTGAGGGGGAAAAACACCTGCCCACCCACTTCACCTGAAACCACAGTGTCTGTCTGCATTCCTTTGTAGTTCCTTATCTCAGAAGGGTGGTGCTGGGTAGTTTGGGAACCCCTGTCACTGGCATTTTAGGCTCCATTTGCATCTGGTTGAATGGAACCTGACCAAAGTGCTTTCCCTCCTTAAAACTGGCTCAGCTATTGTTCTCTTGTCTCCTCTAAAGTGAAGTAGGAGCATTGTTTCATCTTTTTCCTGATTAATCATTATGCAACAAGCCAGACATCTCTCCTGGTTAAAGGAAGGACAGAGGCTGAAAAGCTGGATGAGCCAGGTGATGCAGATACTTATAAGCAAGTTGTAGTTTACACTCGTTACAAATGGCTGGTACATAAACCAAACTCCTCCAATTGTCTGGTTGAACATCTTAAATTAAAGCTCTGTGAAGTCACCCTAAATCTGCAGTTAATTTGAAATTTAATTTTGATTTGGCCAGAAGAAGGATTTGCATGCCTGTAAGCTGCAAACACTGAAAGCACTGTTGCTAGATCAGTTATTTGAATGAAAGATGCTGCCTTCCCCTCAAGTCCTGGCTCTGTTGCATGACCTCTGTTGTGACTATAATTTTGCAGCTGCTGTAGCACATATCAATGCTTTTTTTTTTTATCCTGAGGCAAGTAAAATGCAAATCCAGGTCACATGGGGTACAAAGACCAGAAAAGTAAGGCATTAATGAAAAGTGTCTTGGCTGTGCTCCACTGAAGAATGCTTTCTGAAGCACCCTGTTGCCCAACTGCTGCCAGTACAGAGCAGAGGTCTGGAGAGGCACAGGCTGGGAACTCCAGATTTGTGAGGCAGCTTCAGGCAGCAGAAACCTGCACTGGTTGGTGCTCCCATGACAAAGAAGATGGAGGTGTAAGTGTGAGAGTGTGAGGGTGTTCATGAAACACTGGGGAGACTGGCTGCAGTGGGAAGGGTCACACATTTGCTTAAGCATTGTAATCTTAAGTGAGAGATGCTTTTTCATGAGCCTGTGGCCTGTACAGAAGGAATTGTGCTGAAAGAAGTCTGTGTAATAAACTGTAATAAGTAAAGGGTACGATTGCCATTTTTGTGAAAACTGGTTTTTGAAGGCTAAATACTTCAATATGACTTCATGGTGATTTGGTGCAATCCTTTGTATAAAGGATTCCTTGTCTGAGCTTCTTAATCCATTCTGCATTAACTTGTGTGACAGCGGTGTTGGACACATAAATTAGTCAATGGGCACAAATCTGCTTGGTGCCACCTTCTCCCAGGCAGACATTTGCAAACAGGAAAATGGAGTACTTTGGCAAATGTTTTATTATGTTTAAATACACAACTGTGATCAGCCAGACTCGTAAACAATTGAAACTTCTCAGCAGTTTGATCTCTCTTGGAGTTACTTGTTGCTTGTTGCTAACAAATAAAACTTGATCTGGATACACAAGCCAATTCCAAGAATTATACTTGGCTGCAAACAAGTGCATGGCAGTGCCAACTCTTCCTTTCCAGTGAACTGATGGCAGTGACTGATTTCATGTTTCTGCCTCTGCTCTTGCTCAGGGTTTTTTGCTTGTCCCTCCATCTGTGCATCCCCAAATGCAGTACTATCTGCTAGTGCAGAATTCCCACATGCCCACTCTGGCTGCCCTAATGGATTTAACAGGCTTGCACTGAGGTAATGGCTCTTTGGGCTCCACAGCCCTTGGCACAGTCCCTGCTCTCAGTTGTACCTTGCCCATCTGCCGAGGTGGCCTGACAGAGGCAGCTTTTGGGATACAGACAGCTGATGCACAGCATTTGCACTTCATACCAGCCATGGATCAGGCCTAGAGCTCTCCCACCTTCAAGCAGGAAGGAGGACTCACAGTAGTAAGGAAGGAAAAAAGACAAGGATTGCTCTAAAAATGAAGAAATTGCAGGATCAGGCTCATAAAAGAAGACAAGAACAACTGCAACTTTCCAGGAATGAGCAGAAGTAAAACCCAGTCTCTACAGTGCCTGAAATAGTTCAGCACCTCTTCTTGCCTACAGTCATTGAGAGTGGGGGTTTTTTTTCCATCTCTGTGGGGCTCTGGGCTGTTCTCCAGAGCTGCTGAGTGTTTCCTGACTGTCAGGAATGGTAATGGCTTCTGGCAGGCTGGGGGAGAGCTGTGACTTCACCCTACAAGGCCTCCCACATCACAGATCTCCTCTTTGTGTTCCTCATGGTTGTAGATAAGTAAGAATTCCACTTCCCTGCTCCCTCCCACCATGTGGAATAAATGCTAAGCCAGCAGTGTGGAAGCCACAGAGGTGCTGAGTTAGCTCCCTATCAGTCAGACTTGGCCACACAGTAGCCTGTGGCTGCAGTGCCACAGTGGGAAGTTCCTGGTGGGAAGGCACAAGGCAGTACAATCTTTGGCAGCCACCCCTTCCGTGCTCTTCTCTCCCACGGTGAGCTTGTACTGGCAGAAGACTTTATCTGATGCTCTCTGTGAAGGCACCCCAGCACGGATTCCTCCCTGCTCTACCTTTCAACAAGCTTGGATTAGCCAATGCAGAGAGGACAAAGCAGGGGTGCTGTCCCATGTAACTAGAGCTCTGAGCTCCAAGCACATGGCACAGAGTCTGTGTTGTAACCCAGTGCTTACAGAGGCTGTTTATTTTCTCCCAAGATGTGTGCCAGCACACAGCTTGTTTTGATGCCTCCAAACCATGCTGGCAAATGCTTAAGTCAGCAAGGAACAGAGACTGCTGAGGTGGGTTGAGGGTGTATCTCCTGTTGCTGCTGGATTCAGTAAGCTCTTGCTTTGTATCCCAAATGGCCTTGCAGTGTGCAAAAACAATGGGAGAGCAGTAAATGTGGCTAAGCTTTGTAAGAAGCAATAATTGTTCTTCATTGTACTTAATGAATTCTTTGATTCTTTGCATATGGGTTTGTTTGTTTGTTTGTTTGTTTTTTAAAATTTCTGAATCTTCTTTCCATGTTGTGAAGTGTGTGGAAAAAAGAAGAGAGATGTGGCACTTTTGTTCTGCATGTGTCTCTGTGTTGGTTGTTGCTAATAATTTGCTTGCCTCAGATCTGAGATGAATTCCTGCTATTTGTTGTACATGCAGCAGTAGGACAGAAAAATAAATTAATTCAGTGCTAAGCACTGAAGGAATACCATGGAAGCCTATAAAATAGAAGTCTAACTGCTCAGATGAGATGACAATAAGTTAATGAACATAAGTTAATGAATATCACATCAGTACTACATCAGAAGAAGCCTACATGAAGCACATGTCAGTAAGGTCATGCAGCCCATGAACTTTCTGAAGATACCACTAATAGAAATAAATGTTAGCAAGTGAAGCCTGGGCTGTGACCACCTGCTTTATGAATAAAGACAACCAAATAAAAATGTTAAACAGGATATAATTGCTGCAAGGAGGGTGTATGATTCTCGGGATCTTTTGCTGGTCACTGTGACCCCAAGAATGTTAAAAGTCTCTTTTCCCAAACTGAGTGCTTGAAGAAGGAGTCAGAGCTCTTAAATTCTTGGTCTCGAGGTTGTTTATTGTGTCTTATCTATAAAAAATTTTCTCCTGTCCTGCTGAGGTCCGTCGAGCAGGACAGTTCCAGGCACACTGCCTGCCCCCGGGGCAGTGTTCTGTCTTTATACTAAAAACTAATACGATATAATACTAAACTAAACTAATACTAAATATGATATTTACAATTACTTTCCAATATCTATCACCTATGTTAGACAGTGAGCTTCTACTCTAAACTAATCTAAAAGTGCCATTACAGCAGAAGATGGAGGCCAAGAAGAAGAAGGAGAAAGGCTGGACACGCCCAGTTCCCTCCATCTTGCCTCCTGAACCCCCATACCAGAAACCCCAAAGTCTACTTTTTCACCCCGTGATAACTTCACTATTATTCTACCTAAACTGTTGTAGCTTGCTGATCTTCATATAAGGTTGGTAATTTGCTCCACGGGTCATAATCAAAATCACAGGTGTTTTGGGCTCCGTGCCAGGGCTTCTGAGCCCCCTGGCAGGGGTCCTGGCTGTCCTGGACAGCCAAAGGGATGTTCTGGGTTCCCACATATGATAAGAAGCAGATGAAATATCTAAGAGGAACTGTGTGGGGACTACCTCCTAAAAGACCCAGCTGGGTGCTATGGGATCACTGGTTGCAGTGCCCCTTCAATAATGGGGCTGCTACATAAGCCAGCTGAAAACCAGAGTCTGGATGGGGAAGAGGTGAGCTTTGGAGCAGTTGAGTTAATCCTGGTTTGAGGGGACAGAGCAGCAAGCCAGCCTGTGCCTGCCTTGTGCTCCTGAGTTTCCAGGCGGAGACACACAAGGCCCTGAAGCCACTTGATGTCACTGATCCCTGTGGGGGTCACCAAGTCCAAGTTAAAAGGCAATATGTCATGGGATGCTGAAGAGGAGACCTGGAATAAAAAAAGTACCCACTGCTTTGAGACTTGAGGCCTGGCAGCTGTAGTGGCCATAGCACAGAGATAAGCAGGCGCAACAGTCAACTCTATCTGCAAATTTTGTTGCCAGCTGTTTGCCTCCTGCCTTTGCAAGTTTTTGAGACTAAACAGCATGGGGAATAAAAGAGGACAGGGCATGCGGAAGGCCTGAGATATCTGGATAACCGAGGCGCTGCTGCAGGAGCTGTGAAGGATCCCTGGTGCTGGAAGTCAGGGCCAAATATCTGTGGCCACCTCCACCAGAGCAAGAAGGCAGGGAGAAGCCAGGCCTTCGGGGAATCAGCTTCTCCAAGGGCCACCGTAGTGGGGAAGAAAGCTCTTCTCCCTCTTGTCCCTCCCTGCAGCTCTTGGAAGAGGGGTGCCGAGCCGCTGCTGCTCGGCCAGCCGGCACCGCCGGCCCCGGGGAGAGGAGGATCCCGCGGGGCCCGGCCGCGCAGCCCGCCCCTGCCGGGGGACCAAGGGGCGCTATAAGAGCGGCGGGAGCGGGAGCGCTCCTGGGAGCAGGTACGGCCGGGGCGGGCTGGGAATAGCGCTTCCTTGCTACCGTGAGTTACTGATGATTGTTAGTGCTGCTTTTCTCTCCCGCGTTCGCGGGTAGGCAGGGGCCCGCACACGCCGTGTGTACATGACACGGCGGCGCACACACACACACACAGACACGCACACACAGACACACGCACACCCACACACACACAGACACGCACACACACGCTGCGCCCCAGCAGCCGGGCATGCGGGGGCGGGCCCGCGGCGGAGCGGCCTTGGCCTCCCTGTGCCCGCCCGCACCCCGATTCAATCTTCCCTCTCTCTTTTATTATTCCCTCTCCTTGGTTTTTTTTTCTCTTTTTTCCTTCCCCGTTCCCGCTGGTGGCTGGCTCCCGCAGGCCCGGCGGGGCCGGGCTGTAACGCGGTGTCGCTTCCCCGCAGGCCATGTCATCTGTCAGCATCGAGTGCGTGGTCGGCGAGGGCTGCAGGGTCGGCGAGTCGCCCGTGTGGGACGACAGGGAGGGCGCGCTGCTCTACGTGGACATCACGGGCAGGAAGGTGTGCCGCTGGAGCCCCGTCACCCGGCAAGCACAGGCCATTGCCCTGGGTAAGGAGCCCTGGAAACCCTCCCGATGTGCGGGAGCCGCTGGAAACCCTCCCGGTGTGCGGGAGCCCTGGAAAACCCTCCCGATGTGCGGGAGCCGCTGGAAACCCTCCCGGTGTGCGGGAGCCCTGGAAAACCCTCCCGATGTGCGGGAGCCGCTGGAAACCCTCCCGGTGTGCGGGAGCCCTGGAAAACCCTCCCGATTTGCGGGAGCTGCGCGCTGGCGCTCGGGCTCTGTCCCTCGGCGGCTGCACTGGCTCAGATCTGGAGACCCTTCCCTACAGCCGGGGTTTCCTCGGTCACCAGCACACTGGGAGACACTAGATACAGACCAGACCTAGTCCTGGGGACTTTCCTTATGAATTTTTAGTACTGGCTTATGTTTGATCTATTTACTCTCCCTGTAAGTTGTCCTCAGCTCGCTCTCTTTTACTCGTACTTTGTCCCAGAGGTGAAGTTCTTCTGTTGGTGCCTGTAGTAGTTCTGATGTGAATGATCAGTGCTCATAACATTTTCTGTATCATGAAACATTTTCTATATTATGAAAGATGATTTCCAATAATGCTTTAAGAAGTTGATACTTTTTTAAGGTAGCGGTGTCGCCAGCTAGAGTCTCAATGGCTCAAGTATTTTTTCCAGAAAGGAAGAGATATGCTAACTCACATTACAAAAGGATTGCAGATTTACTGCTGGATGTGATAGAGTAAATATTTGTGTTGGGAGACAGCTCCTTAAGTGGTTTCAGTGCAATTTATTATTTTCACGTGTTCAATAGCACTTGGTGAAAATCAATTTTGCCTACCTATAAGCTGTTCACATTATTCACTAGAAACTGATCTGGGCTTATCTGCCCTCCAAATTACTGTAGTTGCCAATTTCAAGATGAGAGAAGGCCTGATGGTGATTTTGGAAGTGTTGCTTCCCAAACTTATTTGCTCTTAGCTTAGCTGAGGGAGTGTGCATCTCCTTTTCCCCAGACTGATCTACTCTCACAGGTGTAGTCTTTTGCTTGCAATCTCTCTGGAGATGTGGAAGGGAGAGCAGCTGAAGTAGCTCCTGTTTTTCTTTTATTTTTTTTAAATTGTTTCCTCTCTTTAGTAATAAACCAGTTATGATTCATAGCTGTGTCTTTGGGAATGCCACAATTAAAAGGAAAAAAACAACCCCCAAACAACTAAAGAATGCCATGTGATTATAGCAGCAGGCTTCCAAAGTGGAAACTAAGAGAAATTATTAATTATTGAAGATTTTAATAAGAAAATTACAACAACCCCATGCTAGAAACAACTTAAAATGCCCTTTATAACTTTACATGGTTAGAAAGAACTTTCAAATGCCCTCAGCTGCTAGAGCTGAGCTTGCAGTCGGATGTTCATCTCCAGTGCTGGAGATGGACAAATAGCATTCGGATTTCTGTCACGGTGGTGCTGCTGCCAGGGCTCCAGAGGGAAGGGGCATCCTGAGCCTTGAGCAAACAGCTGGGAAGGAGCAGTTCCTCTTGTACCCAGTGGTGGCTAAGTGTCTGTGAAAGTATTACCTAATTCTATACCCCTGCAAAGCTATAAATACAATACATGTTTTGGTTTTAAATTAGAAAATTAGTGATTAGTGCCATTCATAGAAAACACTATGCTAGACTTGGTTGCCCTGCCTAAAGTTATTATTCCTTAGATTGCATCTGATTGTAGGCTTTTACAGAAATGTTGTCTTTGCACTCACTGTTTTCTTTTACTAATTCCTTTATAATAACATGTAATTGAGGTTTTATGCATAATAGCTCAAGTGGAGTCATGGAAAGTGAGTGTGAACTAGTTTTCTCTTTTGTTTGAGCTCTTGGGGAGCTCTGCCACTCCTAGGTGTGTTTTTGGTGCTGCTGGAGGTTGAGTGGCACAGCAGAGTGTGGTACAGGGGTGTCTCTGCCCCGTGTGACCTGTCCCAGTGCAGAGATACTCTGCCCCCATCATTCACGGCTCATTTACACAGGAGCTGTGCTAAATAAACACCGTTGCTCTAGAGCTCTTATGACAATTGATTTTTCCCTTGGAGAGAGGACAGCCCACACAGTAAGCAATTGTGAAAAGCATATGTTCCTGTCCTCCTTTTTATACTTATTTTTTTTCAGTAAAGCACCTAGCACAACTAGGTGCTGGTAATGATTATAGCTCCTGGTAGCAGTGGTAATACTCAAATTCATGTGACATAATCTGTTTCTATGTATTTAAACATCAGTTTTGTTGGTAGAAAAGTAGTTTGTTTCTCTTGCCTGTGGTTTTGCTGAGTTCAGTTGGCATGTCTAAAGAGGGTAGGAAAGAAATGTCTCTTCATGGCGCATCTCACTTTTCAATTTCACCCCGTTTCCAGATGCTCCTGTGAGCTCCGTGGCTCTCCGTCAGTCTGGGGGTTATGTCATCACCCTGGGAACCAGGTTTGCTGCTTTGAAATGGAAAGAGGAGCTGGTAACCACCATTGCTCAAGTGGACAAGGACAAGGCAAACACCCGGTTCAATGATGGCAAGGTGGATCCTGCAGGGAGGTATTTTGCAGGTATGCCGCAGTCTCTTTCTTCCCTCTGGTGCTTGCTGGGTTTTGGTGATAAGAGTCAGTGATCAGTTGTAGATGCAGCAAGTTTTCCTTCACAGTTAAATGGTGGGGATTTTTTTTTTGTTTTCTTCAAACAGAGCTTAAATCCGCTTACAGATTTGTTTATATCACCTGGGCACTATCTAATCTGGACTGTTTTGATAAAAAGAGGCTGACTACACCGAGCCTGCCTAGTTTAAGATACTGGCCTTGCCTCCTTCCTGTCAGCTGCTTGATTTGAAGGGTGCCAATAGAAAATACATTTCCAGTGGGAAATTTATTATATTGTGTGGTTTGTTCTCCGTAACTCAGAATATTGCTTCTAAAAACTAAGGGACAATTCATCCCAGAGGTGAGAAGGCTCAGGGGATCCCACCTGTATGTATAAGTGCCTGACTGAGGAGGGAGTAAAAGAGATGGAGGCCAGGCTCTGCTCAGTGGTGCCCACTGAAAGACCAGAAGGAGTGGGCACAAGCTGAAACTCAGCCAATTCTGTATGAATGTAAGGAAACTCTTTTACTGAGGGTGACCAGACAGTGGAACAGGTTGTCCAGAGAGAGTATGGAGTCTTCATCCATGGAGATCTTCAAGGCCCAACACTGGTGGGAGGAACCTGTGGTGTCTGACCCTGCTCTGAGCAGGGGGTGATCCTGGATGATGCCCAGAGGTGCCTCCAGCCTCAGCTGTGATGCTGTCCTCCTGATTTTCAAACCACCATTCTGTGCTTTGCTGTGTCATTCAGTCCCAAGACCTGACTTAACCTGCATTTACCCAGCCTCTCAAGAGCCAGTCTCAGCTGCCAACTTCAACGTGTAAAGATGAGATTTGCTTTAAAAGAGGCTTAAGTGTGAAACTCATTCTGAGGGGAGGAGGTAATTTTTTTTCCACTCTCTCAGCTCTACAAGGCATTAAGATTGATTGTAAGTTAAATGCTGGCCACACCTGTCTTAATATATGAGTGACTGAATAAAACATTTTGCAGGAATCATGCTGCACACCATTTCTGCTGCAGAAACATTCAACAAAAGAACAAAGGCTGTGTTTTGCCACCTTCTGCTAAAAGCAAGCACTTCGGAAGTCTGCCTTTTCCTTCTGTTTTTAACTCAGTTTCTTCCTCAAATTTCAGAAGCCCCCCCTTTCTATGCTGGCAGTGTGATCACCATGGTAGTGAGAGGCTGTCCCCAAACGTGGAGAGGAGTCCATTGGCTCTGAACCTGCTTTTTCCCCTTTGGCTGTGCACAGGTACGATGGCAGAGGAGATCCGTCCTGCCGTGCTGGAGAGGCGCCAGGGCTCTCTGTACACGCTCCTCCCCGACCTCTCCGTGGTGAAGCACTTTGGCCAGGTGGACATTTCCAATGGGCTGGACTGGTCGCTGGATCACAGAACCTTCTTCTACATTGACAGCTTGTCCTACTCCGTGGATGCCTTTGATTATGACCTCCAAACTGGAAAAATTGGTATGAATGGTTGTATTCTAAACCAGTTGTTTGTGCCTGAAGGTGGTGGTGTTTGTTTCTGCTCTGGTCATTACACAGAGATGATCAGAGCTTTGGGGGATGACCAGAAGCCATATTAACCTCTGTCTGCGTAGGCTCCTGGCTCAAACCAGTCAGGGTTGTTTGGTAATACTATAAAGTATTTAAATTGGCACTTGGAGTAACAATCTGTACTACTGTTACTAAACAAAAGGCATATCTGATCTTGCAGCGAAAAGGACAAAGTGTATCTCACCTGTCTCTTCCCGTGGCTGCGTGTTTCTTGTTACTGGCAGCACAGGCAAAGTGACAGCAAGCTTGTAGTCTTGCACAAAACCTCTGCTAGCTTCTCTAGATATTTTTTCACTCTTCACCCTGTTTGTTTTTTTTTTTTTTTTAATACAAGTTACTAAAGGAAGATTCTGCAGAAAGAACAAGGCAACAATGGTAGCAGTAACTCAAAGCTTCCTTCGTTAATTTAAAACAAACCAAAGCCTTGAGGGCTTCTACAAGCTTGGGCAAAAGAAAAATTCTGGTGACTTGGACTAGTAATTTGCTTTTGAGTACACAGGCTGCAGTATTTTTCTTTTAGAGAGCCCAGCCAATTTGATGTTTAGTTTTACAGCTCTGAATTTAAAGCAATTTTGGGTGTAGCACCTTGTCCTAATGTCTCTCTGCCATGGCTTATATCTGATTTTTTCCCTAGGAAATAGGGTACTTCTCTCTCTCACTCATTCTTGCTCGCTCTTTCTGTGGGCAGTCTGACAATCCCCAGCAGCAAAAAGGAAACTCATTAAAAGTGTTGCTGCAGATGAGGAGCATTGAAGTTGTCAGAGCATAAAATAAACAATGTTGGAAAGTTGGGTTTAATTTTCTTTACTAATAGTGGATAAAAGTCCAGATAGAGTTGTTTGTTTTTTGGTCAATAGTATGCCTTTGAAATTGATGCTTTATCCCCAAACTCTGTGTTTATGTAATCTCTCAGTTTGTAGATCTGAAGCTCAGTTTTGTGTTGAAACAGTGACTGTTGGCACGTTCCAGCAAACTGTTTGAAAAGTCTCCAGCTGGAGCAACCCATACTTGAAATTATTCAAACTGCTTTTAAAACAAGTAATTAATTTTATGAATATATCTAACATGAATTTATTCAGTTATTTCATTTAATATTGTAAGTAGGGAACACTAGTGGTGCACTAGAAATGAATGCCAGAAAGAAGGATTATACTTTCAATGGATAGAAACTGATCCACAGGCTTTCATGCTGAGAAACAACTGTCTCAGGAAACAAACAGGGCAGCAGACACAATCTATTTCTTTCATGGGAAAAAAAAACTCAGGGCCTCAGCACAGCTTTTGAAAATAGTAGCACAAATAACTTTGCTGGGCTGTGACTGATAAAAATTTTAACAACTGTCTCACTCAGTTCTGTGGTTTTTCTATGCTGCAGGCAACCGTAGGAGTATATACAAACTGGAAAAAGAGGAGAGCATTCCTGATGGGATGTGCATTGACACAGAAGGCAAACTCTGGGTGGCTTGTTATGATGGTGGGAGAGTGATTCGCCTTGACCCCGAGACAGGTAAGTCCTTGCAACAGATGGACTGGAATTTTGTGTTAAACAAAACAGAACAAAAAAACCCCAAAGAAGAAATAAAAACAAAGCGTGAGGGGTGGGGTTTTTTCACCTCACAGAAATAGTGTATCTACTCCTTTTTAAAAACTGCTTTTTTCTTTTTTTTTTCTTTTTCTTATAATTTCAAACAATTTTATGTCCCTGATCTAAAAAATTACCTTTGTAAATATGTCTCCTTTGTTCCCAGCATCTGTTTTGTTGGAAAAGATAAAGTCACTAAAGAGACCATCATTCTGCTTGTGAATTGTTTGTGTTAGCATCCTCTTGCATCCTCCAAAATTAAGACCAATGTTTATCTCATTGATAAATGGGAAAGATGACTTAAAACCATTTTTCAGTCTTATTTCTTCAGCTTAGTATATTATTTTGGGCAGCCTGCTGGATTTTATTACAAGTCTCATGGGACAATGATGCCAGCAACATCTTTTTTATTGTTGGAAGTTACTTGCACGATCAATTTTGCAATGAAATAATTAAAAAATGTTTAATGGATTCCACAGCATTTTATCATTCCCGCAGTAATGTCTTGGGTGTGCCCATTGTCTGAGTCTGTTGTTCATTGCTGCTCTCATTTGGACTCTAGTGATGTGCCAGGGATGATTTACTCTGGGTAGAAAACACATGTAAAGCACTTAAGGGAAATGAACCACATTCACTGCAAAGGGCTGTTGGGTGGCAACGGGAGCATGATTTTGTCAGATCCCAGACAGCACAAGTTTGCATCATGCAGCAGAAGAGAAACTGCACTGGGATGCCTCTGGAGCCTAGCAGAAGGCTTGGGGTTTTGTGGGACTGTGGGTTCAGGGATGCCAGTGCCCTGTGTGCAGTGTGCAGCAGACCCTGGCACACGTGCACCAGCCTTGCTTCTGACTCTGCTGGAACTTCTACCATTTTTGAGTCTTGTTTCTTCAGCTTAGTGTTTTGTTTTGGGCAGCCTCCTGGCTTTTATTACAAGTCCCATGGGACACTGTTGCTTTCCCCCTCACCTTTTGATCTGTACCCATCCAAAGTCTTGCCAACCTGTAGGAACTCTCCAGTTGTGCAGAGTCTGCACCCCAGCTCAGGGAGAAGGAAGCTCCAGTTGGGAGATGCCAGCAATGCTGGGACTTGTCTCTGGACCCACATTCTCTTGCTCTGGTGGGCAGAGCATTCCTTGGTGACATCCACCAGCCCTCTGAATACCCTCCTGATGTAGTAGATTCAGTAATTTTTCCTCTCTGGTTCACTGTTTCTGCCTTTTTCCTGCCTTTTATTTTCCTTCCCTTTTTCCACTTTTTCTCTTATTTTCCTTTTCCTTATCCCTTTTGGAGGTGTTTTCATATGGGAAAGCTAGAAGGAATAGTGTCCATAAGCAGATGTGTAGGGATAGCAGGAATATTGATGGCAGAGTACATATCCCTGATGCACTCCCAGTCCTTAACTCTGCTCACAGATGGATGAGGTGCTGATGTGTTGGTAGTGCATTTCTCAGTGTACTTCTCTTCCATGAACCTGTTCTGTCTCCCCCTCACCCCTGTCATAGCACCTGCAGAGAACAGTGTTGTGAAGTTTCACAGGGTAACTGTCCATGTCAAAAAGAGCCACCTTTTTTTGTGAATATCTCATGCTTACCTGCCCTCTCACGCTATCATTTTGAAGTAATATCTAAAATCTGCAATTTCCTGAATTCTGAATGAATTGTAATTATTTAGGGAGATAACCCAGTGAGGTTTGAAGAGAATTCTATGAGAGCCTCTTTTAATGCACAATATCCATTAAGTGTGGCTTGAATGGCTGTCAGCCAGTGCAGACACATCCACCAATAAAGACCTCATCCAAAGCACGTGAGAGGTTTTCAGGTTTCAAAGCCTGGACTTTGTTTTTAGGGTAATGGGACCAGGAAACTTGTTTGTTTGACATCTTTCCTAAGTGAAGGTTTTGAGGATCAGGGTGAAGCAGATTTTCAGGTCTAGGCTTCCTTAGCAGAGATGGCTGCTGCCTTTAGATTGAGGATGTGCTACAGGGAAGGGCTGATGGCTGATCCCTGGGGTTTGCAGAGGACTCAGGGGATGTCTAATGTACAGGTTACCAAGTCCTGTCACAGCTTCTGGTCACGCAGTGACCTGCTACTTTTACTCTTTAAATTGGAATCCTGCAATCATTAAAGCTGGAAAAGACCTCCAAGATCATGGAGTCAAGCCATCAACCAGCAGTGCCAAGTCCACCCCTAAACCATGTCTTTAGGTACCACATCTACATAGTTTTTAAATACTTTCAGGGATGATGATCCCACAACTTCCCTGGACAGCCTGTTTCAATGCTTGACAACATTTTCAGTGAAAAATTTTTTCCTAATGTTCAATCTAAACTGCAATTAAATATTTTATAGTTCTTCCTAATGATTGTTTTCAGCATCATTTGACATTTATAGTGTCAAAAAGATTTGTTATATTTGTCTCTTCAATAGAGAGCAAGCACAGAGTAATACTCCAGATAGATTGTAGAGCATCCAGGTGCAGATTTTCTTGAAACTCCAGGGAGACACTTCAGAGCTTTGTAAATGATAACTTCCAGGCTGTTATCCACTGAGAGCACTCTACACCTGCAACCAGGTTCTAGCTCCTTGTCTCTGGGGCTCATGCCCCTTTTCCTACAGTCCATGTTTTTTCCTTTTGAATGCCCTTCCTACTTACTTTCTCCCAGACTTGTTGTTAGTCACTTTCTAGGGTTCCCAACGTCCTGCTATTTCAACACATCAGTAAAGTTGGTTGCTGTAAGGGGACCAAGCCCTTTGCACATGCAATTGGGAGGACAGAGAAATTACACATATTTTAAGGAAATTCATGTGCATATTTTTAGAAAGAGAAATTAATTCACTTGTAGGTACATAAAATAGGCATAATGGGAATAGGCTGTTATTGCCCAGAATTAGCAGAAATTTTGGAAAAATCTGCTGCAAGATGTCTCAACAGCCTTCTGGTTAGGGCTGGAGGCAATGTGTTCACTACCCTCATTAAGACCGTCGTTATTTGTTGGCATAATAAATGTCTAGTATTATTTATGGTAGCACTGATTTTCTATAAACATCACACATGTCCCATGATCCCTGTTTTATGAAAGCTTGATTTGGAAGACGGTTGAAATTTCAGGAAAAACTTCTAGGAATTAATCTGCCCTAACCACAGGCAGCAGAGGTGCAGCAGGAGGTGCGCCTCCGTAGCGCTGCGCGAGGTCTGCTCGCTCCAGGCTGCTTTGTAGTTGAAAGTAGAAAAGTCAGCAGGTCTAGGGTGTGATTCATGTGACCTGTTTTAGAGAGGAATTCTATCCCATTTCCATTGACTCCATGGACAGCCTAGATGATGAGCTCAGATACGTGTTTGTGCTGTGGATGTTAGCATTTAATTAGAGGACAAGCTGGGATTGAAGTGGGATTTGTCGGTGATACCTGAAACTGAAACTTGTCAAATGGTACATCATCAACAACAGGGTTCGAAGAAGTCTGGTTTCTCCCTGTCATGGTGCTCATCAGTCAGGGTGGGACCTCTCCCAGCCCTGGTTCCCACTTTTGCAGAACATCTGGCTCTACAAAGGTTATTTGTGATAATTTGTTTAGATTTCTTGTTCTAAGTCGACAAACAGGAAACACCATGCATGTTTTCCTGCAGGAAAAAGACTCCAGACTGTGAAACTTCCCATAGACAAAACAACTTCCTGCTGTTTTGGAGGAAAGGATTATTCAGAAATGTTTGTGACTTCTGCCAGTGATGGAATGGATAAAGAGTGGCTTTCACGGCAACCGCAGGCTGGTGGGATTTTCAAGGTGAATGATACTTTCTCCTTTAATTTTAGAAAGCTGTTGTTTCACTCCTGATTTTTTCAGGTAGCAGAACTCCAGTTGGCAGTGCTGGGAAGCTGGAAAAAGGCAGTTGTTAGAACATTGGTCATATATGTTAAGCTGCTGTTTGTATTTTTTGTTCCTCTTGCAGAAAGTTAAACACATTTAGAGGTTTGAAGATACTTTGGGGTTTAAACTTTGTACCAGTGCTGATAGTGCAAATTTTCAATGCCATCATCTCTTTATCCTTCTCCCTCTCCCAACACTGTTTGCATTTTCTATTTATGGAAAGGATGGGTATATACTTACATATCTTAATCAGAGGCAGATAAAAGCATCTGCTTTTATTTACTTTCTAGTTAATTATCAGGAAGTTATCTCTTTAAAAAATTGTTCCACTGGGATTTGTTTTAAAGCCCTGCTCTTTGTGTGTGCATGCCGAAGGTTACATTGTGAACTGCAGAATTAAGGCTTAGCAGTATCTAAGAGAAGAGGCTTTTGGGGAATGGACTCTGGCCTATGATTACTGAGCTTTAGAGAAAGAGCATGCATTGAAATTCCCGTCTGTGATGAGCTGATGTGTGCAAAATATAGTAGGATGTCAAGCTAGAGTATGCAGTCCTTTTCTAAATTAAAGCATGTCTAGTTTTGTAAGGAAACCAAGCACCTAATAATGGTGAATTATCACTCTATTTTTTTTTTCTCTGTGTTTTAACAGATAACAGGACTGGGGGTGAAAGGAGTTCCACCGTATCCATTTGCAGGTTAAATACCCTCTTCAGAATGGATTACAGAGGGCTGGCGTAAGCAAGACGAGTCTGAAGGTTTTATTCTGGTGTTCAGCATCTTTTGCTTGGAAATCATAACCCCATTACAATCTTTCATCAGGAAAGGATTAAAAACTACTGAAATACATGGAATATTTTAAAACTGATCTTTTTTCTCCCTTGAAACTTACTTGAAATATATGATGGTACTTTTTCTGCTGTGCTAAAAAGATTCTCATCCTAATAAGCTACTGTTGTAATTCTATTTTATGATTAAATAATATTTTAATATATTTTTATCGAGTAGTCTTCTGTCTCATTTGCAACTTATGCTATATTGTTTTACTGATTATACTAGTTGTACTGTCTCTTTTGCATATTTTCAAAGTTCCTCATAAAATGACTTTTGGTGGTCCTACCACTGTTTTAACTGTAACTTCATTTGTCCTAAGATGTTCCCAACAACTGAAACATTAATACCTCTCACTGCATCTGCAGCTTCCTTCTAACAGGCCTCAGCTGTGGCTGTGCTTAAATTAACTCTGGCTGGAATTTATCACTCCTCTCCCCAGTGCCTGTTACCATGTTGCTCATTTTGTTAAATACAAACCCAAAGTTTTGGAGTCAAGAACCATATGCTTTTCTATCCTTTGAAGATCTTGGCCTGTTTTGGGGACGTCCATGATGACAGGAAAACATTGGGCATTCTTGGCTGTTTGTGCATAAAGCACAACCTGCACACACAAACCTCCTCCAGACCCAACCTCCCCCAGAGTACAAAGAGGCAAGGCAGGCCCACATGCCCAAAAAGCCACTGCTTTTACAAGTGTGAAGGAAAGGGAAGGTCTGTTGCAATTTCTTCACACCACCTGTTGTGAATGAAAACTTACTCACTGGATTGCATTTTTGCCTTTAACTTCAGGCCTGTATGTGCTGCAACAGCTGTGATGTATCTCAGTTGGATTTCATTCTGCAGAATTTTGCTCTTGGAATGTTACAGGTTCCCATGTTAGTGCGCCTCCGTCTGCAGGTGGAATAGCTGTGTGTCCCCATCCTGCTGTGTGAGGGTCACCCACCAAGTGACTGCCAAGTGAGCCCGTGGCAGTGCATTTTCTCTCCAGGTAGCTCCAAGAATCCGCACATAATGGTTTGCCATTTCTGCAGGCTTGTTGCACTTAGTTTCTGATGGATCATCTTCTTTTTGCTGTGCCCTCAAGTGTGCAGTGGGTGACTCAGCTGCCCACCAAGGCCTCAGTGCTGCTTTGATCCAAGGGTTCAAAGATTATTTTGTACACATTACTGTTTCCCCTATTTAAATCATGCAGGGATCTGTCCTGGCAGCTGAAAAAAAAAAAGATTTAAGCAGCTACTCTTCAGTGTGGATGAGCATGAGAGGCAGTAAAGGAAGCTGGGCCTTGTTCTTTGGAGTGTCCACATCCTTCATTTATTTTGTGCTACAAGGCAATCTAAAGGCACAATCTAAAGTCTACTCAAAGCACAGTATTGAGAAAGCTTGAGTTAAGAGAGATGGTAAATGTAGCAAATTTAGGGCTCTGATCTCACTAAAGTCACAAACCTGGTGATACCTGTAACTCTGGAACCATGCTGTTGGGCTGCTGTGGTTGATCACTAGTGGAGATCCAGAGATGCAGCAGAAAATAAGTGGGCATAAACACAGATAAGCTTCCTCTGCCATTGCTGTTGAGGTTTTGTACCTGTGCTCACTCTCACACCATCTGGCAGTAGGGTGATTGCCAGCACAACAGAAAAAAACAAGCCAATCTTTTTTTATGTTGTTGCTGCATTAGAAAAGTAAGAGCAATAGCTTGTACAGGCATGAAAAAATGGGTCAAAGATTAGTTTATCAGAGTTGGCTAGGAGGCACCTGTGAGCCACAGGGAGGAGGACATGGCTGCTGGAGCCCCTCTTCCTCCATGCTGTGCATGGGTGGCACTGGGCAAATGTCTGAGCAACTCATTTCTTTGTGCTTTGTGAGTGTGAGAGCACGGGCTGGTAAAATAAGCTGCTGCAGACATTTTACAAATGAATGCCACCTCCCCCTGCAGTAAAAGCACCTACTCTTCTTTGCTGCACAGGTTTTGTGGGCTTCCCACGAGCAGGAAGAGCCAACTCTGCCAGGAGAGTTGCATTTTTAATGCTGCCGAGATGCCCCGGGAGCGCGTCTCAGCGTTGGGGCTGGAGCTGCTTCCTGCACCCCAGCCCTGAGGAGCCCAAACTGGTGCTGCTGGCGTATTTTCACTCAGGTCCCATGACTGGGTGCTGGATCTGGCAAACTGGAGCTGAGCCGTTGCCGGTTCCCTCAATTAGGAAGGCTTCCTGACTTTTGTTTAATCCCTCGCTTATTAATGGCGCTCACCTCTTTGATCAAAGATCAGCACTGATTTCAATTAGGGTTGAGCAAGAACTCAGTGACAGGAAAGGCAGTATCAGGAGGAGCAGCTGCTGAGCCCTCAAGGGTTTCTTCATCCTCATGACCAAAATCTATAGTAGTAGGTGAAGCGTAGTTGTTCCCAACCAAGCTGGAGAAAGCTCTTGTAATCCTTTGCTGGCAAAATAGCTCTGCTGGAATAAAAGCAGGCGGCACTGACTGCCTGGGGAACTCCAGTTCTTCCCATCTCGAGCACAAGGGAGGGACCAGGCCCTTCCTACAAAAGGGTGAAGCCAGGAAAAGATAAGCTTTGGTTTCACTTTTGAACCACGCTGTCAAGTGGGATATCTCTGGGGTGAGTAACCATACCTGTATCTGCCCGGGGTTTTTAATGCCTGTGTCTTTGTTAACTCTGCCTGTTAGAGTTAACAACAGGCAGAGTTAACAAGGGAGGGGGCTCTTGCCCTGAGAGCTGCAAAGGTGCATAAAAACTTTAAGAGATCAGGACAACCAAATAACAAGCAAACTTGAGTTTCTAGAGCTGTGAATGATGGGATGGATCCTCAAGGGGAATAAGTAACACAAGTATATTTTGGAGAGATATGGGGAAAAAAAGAGAAGCGATGGATTTACCAAATATTTGCAAAGCCACAAGAACAAATTCTGAGCTATTGTCTGAGCACACGCCTGTGGGGAACAGAAGACAACTATTTAAATACCACATTTTGTGGTGTGATAATGCCTTGATATTCTCCTGACTATGTTGATAAAAACTAGGGTCTACAAAAAACAGCGGGTAAGAGTTGCATCAGAGGACACAAAGCAGTGGGAGAGAGGAAGCCACACCAGGAGGAGACAAGTGGTTGGGTGTCAGCCAGGGGTACAGGGGTGCGTTGCTGCCTTTGGCCAACTTCACTAGAAACTTCTGCTTTGCAACCCAGCAACATCAGAAACAAACAAAGGGCATGGCAGGGCCAGGCTCTTTATGTTGTGGAAACAATTAATAGAAAAGCTGCTGGCTAGCAAATACATGCACCTGCTGCTGCAGAGCTGCATCACTCATCAGCAACACCCACAAAACCTTTGAGATGTGTCTCTTCCTAAAGGGACTGGCTTCTGGAAAGGCAGACATGTGGGATGTTGAAATGGCAGAGTGGGAGATGTGGTAACTGTGTTGGTAGCCTAGAGGTGGTCAGGGTAGGAATAAGAGATGATGCAAAATGTGGCAGGGGCATCCCCAGAGCATTTGCAGCCACATGAATAAATTAGAGAGATGTGTTCTGGTATAATTTTCCCAGCTGCTGTCCTTCCTGTGCCACTGATGATCCAACACTCAAGCTGCTCACCCAGCAAGCTGCACGTTTGGTGTTTTCATTGCCAGCAAGGTGAATTCTTTGTCCCTCTGCCTCACTTGGTTTTACGTAGCTGCAGCCTGTGATGGGGAAGTCAAGTCACCAGAAGTAAAAGGCTGTGTGGAAAATGTGGTTTTCTCCTCCAAAATCCATTTAAAGAAAATGCTTTGGGAAATATTTTGTAGAAAACAAGATAACTTATATTTCTAAGTTGTTTTTTTTTTTTTTTTTTTCAGATGAAAATTAATTTTCAGTGAAAATTATCATAAGCCAGAATTTTCCTTTTGGATATGTCTTCCAGCTGAAAATGCTGTGGAAAACATGTATATTTTTATACTTGAACCTCCCTTTGAAAGCAGCAGAAACTGAGGGTTTGTGCAGAGATGAGTTGGAGCCTTTGGGGGCCAAGGAAAGCTCAAAAGGGTCCTCAAGGTACCCAGAATCACATTGTGTGTAATACAGTGATTTTGGAAGGAGTTTGACTTGGAAATATACCTGGCTTTTTCCCTAGAAATATTTTAATTTGTTTATGTCTTAGGGCTGTAATTTTTTAATCTCTGAATGTGGATTGATGGTGACTATGGTAGGATAATACATCTATCTTGTCTGCTTGCTTATCAGGGAAACGTGTTCATCCTGTGAATCATTTGAACATCAAATTACAGTGTTCATTAAAGTCTTTCATGAATAAGGAAATGCATTGTTCCTGCATTCTGGACTGGGGCTGATTTCTCCCAAGGGGCTTCTGCCCTTGCTGAGTGTGGCCCTGTCACCAAAACTCTGGTGGTCGCTCTGGCTCAGTGCCCAGCTTGGTCCCTGTCCCCATGGCAAGCCTGCCTTGTCCCCACCTTGCTGGCCCTGCCATCCCCTCACTCTGCTGAGCAGGGCTGGCTGGGAGAAGGCACTTGGCATCTCCCACCTTGGCCTCCCATAGACAAAAAAAGAAGGCAAATGCCAAAGGAGGAGGAAAATAAAAGCCAGGCAAGACATCACCATCCTGCAGCATCCATGGCAGTGGCTGAGAGTGCCTGGTAAAAGTCCTGCCTCTGTGTGCTACAGGCAGCAGCTTGGAGCTTTTTGCCAAAGTGGGATCAGGCTTTGCGTGCTCAAGGTGAGGAGCCCTGGGACTTCACACACAGGAAGCTTGTGGCACAGCTGGGAGTAGGAGCCAAGTCTTAAAGATGATAATAGGCCTTAATCACAACAATATGTTTTTCTTTATCAGAATACTACAAAACCCTCACTCGCATCTTTCATTAACCTTCCCTTTTCAGCACCCTAAATTTTGGAAGGCTGAGCTAGCCCTTGGGGCAACTGAATGGTGCAACGCCTCAGTTTCCCTCTCACACTCTCCCGACATGAGAAAAATACTGAGCAAGGATTTTTCTCTATCACATGTCCTGCTGCTGGCACTGCAAACCAGACCATTCAGAAAGGCTTTGCTCCCTGCCTCATCATTCATGTGACTGCTGACTGAATACAAAATGTAAAGGGTTACCTGCTCCATGCAGATAACATCAACTGGTGCACATTTTTAACCGTCGCTGAAAACAGCAGCCAGTTTCATTGGACCAGTGCTGGAAAAGAGTCACCAAGCCAGGGCTGGCAATATTTTCCTCAGCAGGTGCGTTGGTGGGATGAACTGCAGCGTTTTGCATAGGTGTCCTCCAGCTTGGTAACGATATTCAGCTGCTTGACTGAGGGGAAAAGGGTTCTTAAAATTCTCTGGTTTATGCAGATGGTTGCTTGAGTGTACATTAAAAGTTTTAGCTGTCTGCCTGCTTATTTGAAGGGTCAGTTTGACATTAACAATGAAATGATGTGTGTTTGCACGGGAGGGAGAGAGGGAAGGAAACAGCAAAAAACCACTTTTAAGGTCAGTCATTCATTTGTATTTTACCTGTATCTTTTTAGGGGTACTGAAATGACCAACTTTTGTGCAGATGATTTGAAAAGGGATGTGGACAGAGGTCTAGAAAGACTGTTTTCAAATGGCTGCCAGAGAGAGGGTTTAGTTTCTAGAGCAGAGAGGATGTTTTTACATTAATTTTTTATTCCTAACAGGAACATTTTCTTATGGTCTCCAAATTCTGATAACTTTTACCCGTAAAACAGTTTAACAATTTAACTTGGAAAATGTTTCAGTGACACCTGTCCATCCCTTGTGCATGAGTCCAGGAGGCTGCAAAACCAACAAAATGTTGGAAAGAGGATATAGGCAGGGTGGATGTGCTGATTTTTTCTGCAGGGATTTTGCTTTGGGAGATTACAGAAATATTTGGTGATTTTTGCTTGGAATTTCTCATCTTTCCTTGCATGCTCATCTCTGATGGGTCAGTGCTGTACCAAGCAGGGTGCAAGGTGCCACAGATAAAGGTGTCCAGGTGGCAGGATGCTTGGGGACTGGCTATGCTGGGATATTTTGAACTGGGTTTTTGGGGGTCATTTCCTCATTTTTCCCTCTGAGATGCTGTATTTGGTGAAATGTTACTGCTGCATAATTCCCTGGGGAAATTTGCATTTGCAGCAGGGAGGGCATGGCAGGAAATGAGCAGAGCACTGAGCAGAGGGGGGACAGGGACTGGGTAGGACAGGGCTGAGTCCCTCACAGCTTGTGGGGACTCTTTTGACTCTTTTGGAGGCAATGCTGCCAGTTAGGGTTGGATGGTCCTTCCTGTTAAAAGCCTCCATTTTCAGCTGCTAGTAAAAATTAGTGAAACCTCAGCTAGCAAAACACAGACCTTCCCTTCTAATTGCCCTCTTCTTAAAAGCAGGGAGGGGTGAGGATGATTTGAGCCACAATATTCACCAGTATGGGAACCTCCACAGCTGGAGTGACACGCAGGAGTTATTTCTGTGGCAGAGGGGAGGGATGCTGGGGCTGAATGTGCATTCAGAGAAGGTGGGTGTGCTCTGAGGGTCCATGGGACAGGGCAGGTCTCTGCAGCATCGCTGGGGGAGCAGGAGAGGGGGAAGCAGGCAGCTGGTGCAGGCAGGATGGTTTCTCGCCTGCCTATGCCTTGTGAAACAGCTGGCAGTGGTGTGATTGTGTACTCCTCATGTGGCATGTGGGATGGGTCTGTGAATCAGTATTTCACCATAGCTTATCATGCCAGGCCCCTGTTTTGGCGTTGCAGAAGTTGGACAAGGGGCGTGTAAATGAAACAGGAGCTGGTGGGAAAAGAAAGGTTTAATAAGGCTTGGTTGGGTGAATGAAACTGCTGACAAGACAAATACGCACTGGCTGCTGCAGATCTGGAGCCTTTCTGCCTCTGCAGGAACCACAGTGCTGCCGGGCTGCTGCCGAGCTCCTGTTTTCCCACAGGGGTGAGAACAGCTCTGTGTTTCCCAGGCCATGCTACAATAAAGTCAGCATTGTGTCTCCAAGCCATGGGTCCCACATATGGCAGCCACATGACACAAAGCTTTAACCCACAATGAAACTCACTCCTCCAGCCCAAGCACTGTTTAACAGGTTTCTGGAGGTTAAAACTTGGCATCTTGCTGTGTATCTTCATTTATGCTTTAGATGCTCTTTTCCTGCGTGGAACACCTTGCTGCCCAGCCTCTTGTGGCCAGTGTATTTTGGAAGGGAAAAGGATATATTTGATAGATGGGTTGTTTGAAACTTGGTGATGTGACTCATTGCAGGAAAGATCCCACGTCCCTCAGCCCTGGCATTTCCACTCACAGTGATTGACTGGCTCTTCCCATGTATTTTGAAGTGCATTAATGCTAATTAATTATTTGTACACCTTATCACTGGCTCACCTGCTAGGAAACAATACCCACTTGAAGACAGTAATCCCTGGGACTGATGTTATGTCAGGGATTGGCTGCCTCCCAAGAATTATCTCCCAATCTGTGGAAAAAATGTGCTGAGGCCAGTGGGTGCAGCAGCGGAGGCAGCTCCATTAGGGGTGACTGAGGCACTGAGTGGGCCCCTTTCTTTTGTAAGAGCTCAATGTGGAGCTTATTGCTCACTTCCCACCCCACAGCAAGGTCAGGGAAGGGACAGGATCTGTGTTTTTGAGGACATCAGTGGGTACTGGACATAAAACTGATGGGTTGTGCACCATGTGTGGGTGTCAACCAGCTGTGGCTGATTGACCGATGTCCCTGCAAGCACCCTGCTGCAATGGGGACAGGGGAGCCAGAGCATGAACAACTTGTGGCAGAGGCAGGCATATGGAATGGGAACTTCACTGGTGGCTTTGGCCCCCCAAGCAGCAGCTGGGGTAATCACACCCCAGAGCTTGGCATTGGGGAAAACTTGGAGTGTGCAGCAGGGGTTGGAGATGAAGTTGGGGCACTGAGGGGGCTGATGAAGAGGAAAGGCTTAGAGGGAAAACAAAGCAGTAGAATTTCAAAGGCAGGAGCCTTCCTCAGTATTTGCATATTCTCACTGACTTGGTGTGGGAACAGGCATTTGTTGTGCAGTGGCTTCTGTGGCAAAGTGGAGTGGGTGCTGTGGGTGTGTCAGTGTCTTCCTGTGGAGGAAATCAATTCACTTGTGTTAGTAAGGCAGAGCCTTGATTTTCCACAAAAAGATTGATCCACCACTCATTGGTGCTGCTGCCTTCTGATCCCTCCCTGTGGTCAAGGGAACACTTAGGATCATGGATCCCCAGACAGCAGCTTGGTTCCAGCTTAGGGCCATAGCCAGCACTCCTGTGCCTGGAGACAGGTGCCTCATCAGCAGCTGTGGCTTAGGAAAGTTTTGGTGGGGAGAAGCTTTGGCACCTCAAGGTCAGTTCCAGCTATAAGGCCATGGAAATGTCATAAGAACTATTAACCTCCTAAATTACTTGGTTGTGGGATTTGGAGTGCTTTGCTATTTACAACCTCTGCTTTTCAACATTGTAGGCATGGAAATATTCACATGACAGCTTTTAATTACATCCATTATTAACTTCCCCTCAGACCATGTCTTCCTCCATCAAAATCGAGTCCGTTGTGAAGGAGAAGAACCGGATGGGAGAGTGCCCAGTCTGGGAGGAAAGGGAGAATGCACTTGTGTATGTGGACATCAACTCACAGAAAGTTTGCCGCTGGAGCCCCGTCACTAATGAAGTGCAGAGTGTGTCTGTGGGTAAGAGTCCACACTCACTGCTTCATCCTGGGACTCTGTCTGTCCCATCCACCCCTCCTGGTAGGAGTCCTGCAGGTTGGTGGTCTCTCATGGGACCACACTCCCTGTCTTCTCACAATGTGTTGCTGAGCACAGTGTGGCCTAAGCCAGCTGAGTGGAGAGGACCATTCACGTGTTGCTCCTGATAAGCCTAACAGGGAATGCATGTTTCATTTGGGACTTGCAGAGGAAAAGGTACAGTCCTAATGGCTGTGCCCTCCTAGAAGGTGGAAAAATCCATGGAACACAGAGCCAATGAGATGTGCTCACAATCCCAGGGGAGAAGGATCTCAGCATCAGCTCAGCCTTTCCTGGTCAGGGGTGTCCCGGGTCAAGCCCAGATGCCCTCGGTGAGGGCCGAGTGACGGCCCCAGAGCTGCCCTTCATATTCTGCTCCCTCTCCCCCACAGATGCCCGTGTCAGCTCAGTGGCCCTGCGGCAGTGTGGGGGCTATGTCATCACCCTGGGGACCAGGTTTGCCTTCCTGGACTGGGACACCCAGGAGGTCACCACCATCCTCGAGCTCGAGCAGGATAAACCCAACAACAGGTTCAATGATGGGAAAGTGGATCCAAAGGGGAGGTTTTTTGCTGGTAAGTTCCTGGCAGAAATTTCCCCTGGAGCAAAGGGAAACTAATTATAGTGTATTTTATATAAGGCATTTTTATTTATTCCCTGTCTTGTGAATGCTCTGATTGGTTACTGCCCAGTGGAGGAGGACAGGGTACCCTGCATCTTCTGACCTAGATGAGGACAGATGCTGCTGACAGGGGCCATCTGACAGGAAGGCTTCCCTACTTGGTGGAAGGTGTTTTTCAAACAACTACCTTCATGGAAAAGCCAGTGAAGGGTACATGTAGGTGGGACTTTTTCTGGAAATGTAGAGAAGGATGTAGCTTCTAGAGCAGAACATGAGCTGCAGCTTGCACCCATTTTGTGCATCCTCTCTTGGTTAGCCTGTGGAAAACAAGGATACGGGGGGGAGATCCTCAGCCTCCTGAAGGCAAGAAGGAGGTTTAGGTTGTACATTGAGTGAAAGGTCTTCACCCACAGGGTGGTCAGGCACTGGAACAAGCTCCCCAGGGAAGCAGTGATGGCACAAAGCCCGACGGAGTTCAAGAATTGTTTGAACAATGCTCTCAGGCACATGGTGTGCACCTGTATTTTAATGGTCACAGCCCATTTAAATTATGAAAGTAGCCTACAAAGAGCAACAACAAAACCAGCATATGATTGATGCCTGCCTGCATCTCAACTTCTGCTGTAAGCAAAAACTCAACCCTCTGGGGCGTGTCCTGGCAGTCCGTTGGGTCTTTGATGTCTATGACTTAAAACTCATGGCAATGCAGGAACATCCTTTCATTGGCCAGGATCTGCTCTGTGGGAGGCAGCTTCCCTTGATCTGCTCCTTTTGCTCTTCCTCATCAATCTGACAGGACCTATTAGTCCCTTTCACCATAGGATTGCAGAATTGTAGAATCATAGAATGATGTGGGTTGGAAGGGATCCTTAAGACCATGTAGTTCCAACCTCCCTGTTGTGGGCAGAGACACCTTCCACTAGATCAGGTCGCTCAAAGCTCCATCCAACCTGGCCTTGAACACTTCCAAGGCATGGGATACCCACAACTTCTCTTGGCAATCTGTTCCTGTACCTCACTACCCTCACAGGAAAGATTTTCTTCCTAAAAATATTTTCTTTTTAGGAAGAATCACAATCCTGTGATTCTCCCTAGAACCTCTTGGTAACACTTGGTTTTTGATCAAACATGAGGAGCAAGCTTCTAGTTTCTAACCAGTGCTCCCACTTCCATTTTTCCATTTCAGGCACGATGGCTGAAGAGACGGCGCCAGGAGTCCGAGCGAGGCGGCAAGGAGCTCTCTATACCCTCTTCCCTGACCATTCAGTAATAAAACAGCTAGACCAGCTGGACATCTCCAATGGTCTGGATTGGTCCCTGGACCACAGGACCTTCTTCCACATCGACAGCCTGTCATACGCTGTCCATGCCTTCAGCTACGATGTGCACACTGGAAAGATTGGTACACATGTTTTAAATTTGGTGATGATTAGTGCCACTGCTCTGTCTGCAGAAGACCTGGGCCTGTGAGATGCAGGGCATGTTCTTTTGAGAGATTTCCTATCTTCTGGTTACAGCTTGTCAGCTGGCTGACTGTGATATTCCCCAAATTTACTTAGCAGGCATATTTGGTGAACAAACTTTTGACAGTGTTTCAGCTTTCTTTCATCTGGAGAGATGGCTCATACTTAGTCCTGTTCAAGGAATTGCAGAAAGAAGTCATTTACACTGCAGAATGAGAAAGAGCTTTTAGGATGGTATTTATTCTTGAGTGCCATCTACTGGAATTCCTTTGATTGTACTAGCTCCATAAATACAAGTGGAGAACGTGCATGTATGTATTTCACAGAAAGGTTTTCAGAGGATCAAGCTGCCATTGTGACAGAGTTTTCCCTACAAAATTTTTGAAATTAAGATGTTTTCAAATTTAACTTAAATTCATTCTATGGATAAACATTTTTTATTGTATCTTCAAGGAACTAAATTTAAGTATAAGCAAAATGGATCTAACCTCATTTCAAAACTCTTTGAAATATTTTCATGCTGTATCAAGCTGATATACTCAACAGGAATTTAAATGTCTGAACTGCCTTTGTACTTTAAAGAGGGCAGACTTTGGGTAATCATAGATGAAAATCACACAAAGTAATTGCATTCACTCAGATTTCATTTTGTTGAGAACATCTCTTTCTACAGATTTTAGGATGTAAGATTTCAAAAGAGGATATAATGCAACATTTCCCCCTGCAAATGTAAAAAAGTAACATGTTTGAGTTTCCTAGGCTTGGCTTTATGTCCACAGCTGTCTATTCTTGGGTAGTGAAATGACCAGAAGGTGCTGGGTGGGTCAGAGCAGGTGATCCATGACCCATGGGCCCTGCTCCATGAACCTGACTGCTCACCAACATATCTGCACTGCATCCCTGACCATGAGCTGGTGTCCAGGTTTAATCAAAACTACTTGCTTGGTTTGCCATTAAAAAGTAAATTTTTTGATCTTTTGCTAGGACAGATTGCTTATCACCAATGTTTAAATGCAGGTAATTATTTATGTGACATGACCAATAAAGGTCCGGGAAAATTTCTTGCACTTGCAGTGGCTGTGTTGTGGCAGGCAGCAGGTGGGTTAACAAGAGAGATGGGGGCATTTTGTTCTCTTCTCTTGGTAAAATAACAGGAGCACTAATTTGGTACAATCCCAGACTGAAATGTCTGTGCTGGGGACTTGTCTCTGCCAGGCTGGATTAGGCTTTTAACACATCTGCAGAATGCAGGTGTGATATACATTTTGCAGCATGTCTTTCTCACAGAAAATGAACGCAGCTGTTTGCAAGGGCATGGAAGAGGTTAGCCTGGGATCTGATACACAATGGGTAGCAGCCCACATAACATCGGCTTTGTAACTCTCCCTGCAGCCTGCCCCAAGCTTTTGTACCATCTGGAAAAGGAGGAGCAGATGCCTGACGGGATGTGCATAGACGCAGAAGGGAAGCTCTGGGTGGCCTGTATTGATGGCGGCAGAGTCATTCGCATCGACCCAGAGACAGGTAAGGCCTCCACCAGTTTGTGCATGTACATGTGAGGGGAATGGCAGCAGGGGGAATGGTTTGAAGAGGAGATAAGGTGAAAAGAATTGCCCATTTCTGCCCCATGGGTTGCCAAGAGCATGGCTGGCTCAGGCTGTGATCATGTAAAGAGTGCAGCTCCCTGTGCTGCCTCCAGTGTCAGGTACCCCTGCCTATTGTTGGCTGATGAAATGCAGCACACTCTTCTTAATAGTACCACTATCAAAAAATCCCCCACAAAATGCTGCATATAACATTTCTCAGTGTTGAAATGTTTAAATGGAAATTGCTTTAAGGAACTACATCCATCCCAAGCCAGGTGTCCCTGCCCTTCCTGACCTCACACACAGTACTGCTTTGTTTTGAGAAAAGGAAATGAAGCCTCGCAGATGCGGGGGAGAGCCTGAAAAATAGCTAGAGATGAGGCAGATGAAATAATTTGGTTTCCCCACAAACTGTCCTTTAGGATGTGGTCTCTCTCTGAAAGGGAGGTGCCTTCTGAGTAATGGCACATCTGTGCCATGTGTACTAATAGTATTCATAATTACATGCTTCCTAAAAAATGAACATTAGAAAACAACTCTACATTTTTCCCAGGAAAAAGAATCCAAACTGTGAGGCTGCCTACTCCAAGGATCACCTCTTGCTGCTTTGGTGGAAAAGACTACTCAGAAATGTATGTGACTTCTGCATATGATGGACTGGACGAGGCCACCTTAGCCAAGGAACCTCATGCAGGAGAGATTTTCAAGGTGAGCAGACTTTATTTCTTTCTTTGTGTACATCAGACCTGCCAAGCCTCGTGTTCTGGGAGTGAGGTGGCCCCGGCTGCCTTTGCTCATCCCATTCATCTCATGAGCTGCTCCAGGTGCATGGCTTGTCCCCCAGCCAGGCCCAGCTGCTTTTGCAGAACTGCTCATGCAATTGGAAGGAAGACTTGGAGAAATTACAAGTTATACTGTTGATATCTGGGTTGGCCAAAGCTGACTGGTCAAGATCTGGAGGCAGTGAGTGGGTATGGATCTGCCATATGGATAGTGTGTTCTGTAATACACTGCAAGGAATTGCTTTTATCTCTTACTATAATTTAATCCCTTTTGCAAATTTCATTCTCTTACTTCTCAGTTTTTAATTGTGCCAGGAAATCGAAATGCTTACAGAACATATTTCTCCTTTAAAAATTAAATGTTTAAATTTACTAGGCAAAATTTTGCGTCTCAGTCTGAAAACTTTTAGGATTTCTTTTTGTCGGTTAAAAAATGTGAGGATTTGAAGGAATTTTGAATGAGTTAGAAATAGGATTTCTGAGTTGTTTTAGATAATGTGATTTATTTTTTTAATCTTCTATATAGGTAGAAAGGGTGAGTTTGGTTCACATCTTCACCACATGGTTTAGAAGGTCATGAGACTTTTAGTTATAAGATCTTCTAAGGATTTATTAATTAATAAAACACTGTTAACAAGGATATTCATGTTTTTGATTCAATCTTTAAATATTTCTTCTTATGGATTCATGTTACAGTGTAAGCTTTCTTAGGTAATCATTTTTTAATATGCAAATCTATAATACTGTATTTTAAAATTCAAAACTTTCCTCTACTTAGTTTAACGTGTCTCTACTTTAAACTATAAATCCACATTCTCACTTCTAGCGCTAAAGTTTGGAAACCTTTTCTCAGGTCTCAAAGCAAATTCTGTGTTTATTTCTAAGCTTTGCCTTACAGGCCTAGAGTTCTGGGAATTCCCTGCATTTCAGATTCCAACAAAAAATGATTGCTACTTTTTAGAAAACATTTTTGTCTGGGGCTCTTGAGTCTGGAACTTGTTTCTCTCTTCATTTTTTTTCACTCCATTAGCAAAAAGGACATCAGGAGAATAAAATGCAATTCTTACTCAGCAATTGCCATCAACCCAGACCAAACTCTTTTATCAGTTTGGCCACAAGATGAAGACATGTTACAGGAGGGATGGAAATCTTTTCTGGGATCTGGGACACTCCTGTTGAAAAGCAGAGCTTAGAGCAGATATCTCATGGCTGAGAACTGATATATTCAAGCACCACAGTTTAGAAGCCCACAGGAGGATTAAATAAGCATCTTTTTGGTTTTGTTCTTGGGTTCTCCAGTTCCACAAGGGAATTGATGTTTTCCAAACTCACATTTGTCTTGCATGGGCAAAGCATGTTAAAAATTACTATGAATTGTTTTGAAGACAAGGACTACATACAAAGGCCACAGATAACATTTCAATTAGCAAAATTATTGAGTAGTGCTTGATAATCTTAGTGATTTTAAGGAGTTTGGAAGAACCCCAAGTCGTGACTCCTTTTGGGCTCCTCTTGAAGCAGGGGACCCTCCACATAGTAGTCTGCTGCTATGGCATTTGCTCTACAATGTTTGAATGCTTTCATTATATTATCTGTTTCCTTTCTTTTATCTTTTTTAAAACAGATAACAGGCCTGGGTGTGAAAGGGATCCCACAGAATTTCTATGCTGCTTGAACCTTGACACTAAACAGCAATGAAGAAACGCTTCCATCTAGTAGTAAATCTGACTGGAAGAAGTCAAATGAACTACAGAATTTATTTGTGTGAAGAGTTCTAAGCCCACATTTGTGAGTGTGCTTGTTTGGAGTTGAAGATATTTCTCCTTCTGTGGGCCTGTGGCTTGATGCAATAGGTTAGAGGGGTAAAGTTAATCTGTGTTACACCTTGGTAGCTTTTGTGACTTCCCATAAACCTTTAAATGCTCAAGCGTAGTTTCGCTGAACTTTCTGCCGACCAGCTCTGGATTTTCAAGTCTGTGCAGTTCCCAAAGCAGAATCTGACTTCTCATGTTACAGTGATGCACCAGCAACGATATGGCAGATTTTAATAAACATTTTAAAGAGTGATGTCCTGAACTGGACTGTTCCTCTGCTGCAAGATTCCCCAGGATTTGCTTTTGTTTTTTGTTTTTTTTTTTCTCCTTTAATGATCAGACCTATTTGTAGTATCCAGGTTCCATTTTTCCATCCTCATTGGCCTTCTTCCAGGATGTCCTGTCTTTAGGACACCCCTTAGGCTGCTGAAAATAAACTACACAACTATGTTTAAAGAAATGCTTACAGATGTTTTTTCCTCTGCATGCAGATGTTACCTTGAAAGCACTGCCTGATCACACACAGTCAGTGCACACACAGGCTGGGAGCCACCAGGACAGCCTGGAATACCAAACATGGATGCTTGGTGGAGTTGTGTTGTTATCTTGTTGTTGTATTTCATATTTCTAAAGTCCCATACTGTCACAATCATATTTCTAAAGTCTCATACCTTCTCGGAGATATTTCTTGGGGGCAGTTCTTCACAGCTCTGACTTCTTCTCCCGCTTGTTCCTGCTTCTTAGTCGGGGCTCCTTCCAGGCTCTCCCTGACTGGCCAAGCCCAGCCCCTTTTATCCCAGTTATCTTCATTAGCCACAGCTGCTGCCCAATTAAGGACATCACAGCTGCAGCCCATCAAGAACAACCAGGGCTTATCAGGGCAAGGCCTGTATACAGATATTCAAATATAATACAGATATTTTACTAAGGCTCCTACTACAGAGTTGTCCTTTCAGGGGTGATATTTCCATACACACACACACACACGCGCGCGCGAACAAACTTCCCTTTGCTTTACAGCCTTAATGTACCCACGGCATCACCATCTTGTTCCCCTTTCTTCTGGGGCTCATCCACTCCCATTTCAAGTATTTTTCCCCTTTTTCCCTTTAGATCCTCCCCTCCTTTCTCCTCCAGAAGGCACAACACCAAGGTGTATTTTTACAGGCTGTTTAAATAACGACCGAGCTCTACCCTGGACTCACTGAACCCTGGTGATCCTTTCAGGATTTCAGAATGCTCCAGACCTGCAGACACACAGTGAAATCTAGCCTTAGCATTGAGTTTGCCATCTTTTTGCTGTCTGGAAAGAGACACAGCATTTTAAAATAACACATTTTCAGATCTTTAGATCTTTAATGCTGACACTTTGTAATGTTGCAAAGAAGGCAATAATCCGCATCATTTACCAGACCAGATGTTTCAGTGTCTTCCTCTGAGGTATTTGACCTTTTCACCCCTGCTATTCAAAGCCCTCAGACACTATGAGTAGGGAGAAAGTACTCAGTGCCTCATGAAGATAATCTCCCCCAAAACCACAGAGGAGCAGGGGAACTGTGGTTAGCCATGCAGAAATATTAAACACAGTTTGCATGGGGCTGTACACAGATTGCCTCTAAAATTAGCTGTTTTCTCCAAACGCAGAATCCCTCTCCTAGCCAGGGGTCCCTCACAACAGTTTTGAAAGAACCAAACTGAGTTGATTTTTTTCCTTTAAAAATACCCATATTGCCCAACTCTCTTATGTGGTAGCCTGCTGACAAGTAGGAGATCTGGTGCTGAGATCTGATCAGGCAGGGGATGGGTCAAGCCACATGTCCTAGGAAAACGTTGTACACATTTCAAAGGTGACTGGAGAAGATTAGGTGGTGTCTCTGACCCCTCAGCAGAACTGGGCCACAGTCCAGAAAGAGATCTGAGATCCAGAGGACCAAGAAGGGAGCTTTATTCCCTAAGTACTATTGAATATACCGGGCCACAAACAGGATTTTCCAAAGTGCATTATTTCAGTGCAGTTACTCCTGAAGTCTGCTAAAACCCATGTTAGATGTTTTTCAGACACTTACTTTAGATCATTAGTCAGTACTTTTCTCCTGTGTTGCTTGATCAGATCATTTGTATAACAGGATGAAGAGGCTTAGCCTATCACTCCTACCTTTTACCCTGGAAGGGAGGTGAGTCCCTGGAGCTGCACAGAGACAACTTGATTGAGAAATAAAAGATTCAGCTTATTGTAATGTTTGCTCAACAAATAGGCTGTTTTTCTTCCTAAGTCATAATTCCAGCAGTAATTAAACTGCTGGGGGTTCTTAAGAGCAAAGGTGCTAAATGCCCTTTGGCACCATATCTATGCCAAACTGGTACAAGGAACATGGAATTATGCAAGATTTCCTGTTTACCCCATCTGGAGAGGAATGTGGTGGCAGGGTATTTGGAGGCAAGTCAAGTGTCCTAACCTTTAATTAAAAAAAATATAGGAAGTGAGTGCAGATACTTCATTTAACAAAAAATACCCAGTTACTTGCAAAATTGCCTACTTACTAGGTCCTTTGCTCTGCCAGAAAAGCAAAGCAGATAATTCTGAAACAATTTACACTTGAGAAATACTTACCACCCCTGCAATATTTTTTTTTTGCTAGAGTTTTCCCAGACATGGGAAAGCTGGGGTTGCTGGTTTGCTATTTTCCAGCCACTCCTTCCTCCATTTCTAGACATGGTGTGTTCTGCTCTAACATTCCAAGGTCTCTCTGCCTTGGGAACTCTCTCTTGTAGTACAGCTTCTCAAACCAAAAAAGCCTTGAAGATAGATGAGTTTCTCTCTGCTACCCAAAGGCCCACTACTTTGCTTTTCTTCACATTGCAGAAGTTGCTGTTTGGTGAATTTGCTTTTAAAAGACAGTGCTAATTGAAAACCATGCTGGGCCTGTTCTCCAGCCTCAGTTCACCAAAGAGAGGCCAAGGCCCCTTGCCTTGATGAAGGCATGAAGGAAGCTGGTACAGGAGTGGGTTTGTTCCTTTTGTGCATATATCCATAGTATATGTATCCACAGTACCCATAGTCCTTGCTGAGGACACGCTCTGAGCTGGTTACTCAGTGGCTGAGTGCTTGGTTGGTGCGGGCTAGCCCTACATAGGGTCAGCCCTAACCAATATGCTCCTGCCCAGGGGAAACCTGCAGAAAATAAACCAGCTAGTCAGCAATATGGCACAGACTGATGGGAGCTGGCTTCCTTTTTAAGGGATTGCTTTGTACATCCTGCCTTTTATAAGTATTTATTATGTTTTATCTATATTTGACCTATACCACACTGGATGACATTAAACGAATATTATTTTAAGTTAGCCATTCCATGCTTCACCTTGCGAAGCATATAAAAATGTGCTGGTGACTGACTAGTTTTGTAAAATTCTCTACCTAACTGCAGCAAAAGTTGGTCTGAGCTCCCTCTTAGTAACCAGCATTGGTTAATTTTGATTTTGAAATGCAGCAAACTGGAATAAAAATATGTAAAGAATTTGGAACTTACAGTGTTTGATTGATACAGGTTGTGATAGCCTGCCTTTGATGCAGCCCGGGACACAGCTGGATTTCTGGGCTGTGAGAACACATTGCCAGCTCGTGTCCAGCCTCTCATCCACCAGCAGCCTCAAGCCCTTCTTGGCAGGGCTGCTCTTGGTTACTGCACTGTGACTGACCCAGGGTCTTGCAGATAATCTGTGTCAGGAGCAGGAAACCAACTCCATCTCCTCAATGCCAGTTCAGCGATTTACCCGCCACAGAATCAGTGAAAAATAAATTAAATTACAGAGTAATCTGAAATTTGGGGAAGCTTTCCAATGACTCTCTGGGGCTTTAAAGAGAGGAGTTACTTCACTTTTGGCATTACATCTGTATAGTTGTGTCCATGCCAAGCATTTATTTCCCACTACAGAAACTGCCTCAAGGCTCAGTGTTTTTTTGTCAGCTTTTCCTTTGCTGATGTACACCAGCCTGACGAAATAGTTGTCTTTCTTTTTTGTATTATAACATTAACACAAAAAACCCACACAAACATTAACAAAAAACTTTGGGAAATTATTAGGAAAAATTTAGGGTGCTTTGTTTCTTACATGGAGATGAGAGAAGAAATGAGAGATTTTTCAAGCCCTCAGATAAAGAATATGTAAATAAGAAGATGTCAAATCTTTATTAAGGACTTCAATTTTAGTCTTTAACATTGGAAAGATATTTACTTCACCTTCAGTTTTTGCTTTCCTATCAATATCTGAGACAAGAAAGCTTAGAAATAGAATAATGGAAAATTATTTTGTTCTGCAATGGTGCTAGCTTGCTGTTTTCATTTTCTCTTAAAAACCTTTCCCTAATTCTGCTTTGACAAAGGAAGGATAGTGCATGGAGACCTATTTATATACCTCCAGTGCTGGTATCTTCATCCTGGGTGCCTAGTGATTCCCCCAGTAACTCTCTATATACAAGTAAATAAATAAATAAATTTTAAATAATAAATAAATAAATAAATAAGTTCCCTTCCTAGATGTAGGAGAAATGTTAGATGCTTTGAAGGCCTCCAATGGGAAATATACTCCAACTGAAATAAATTTTAAAATTTTGTAATGTCAGTAACTAATTGCTTACTTTTGGTAAATTGGAGGTTTTTTGGACATTCAAAACACCTTCTTCCTTTTATTGCTGACTCATTTACTTGAGGAAGACTGGTCCAACAGGTAAATGCTTAACCATTAGACACAACCAATTCCCCAAATCCCAAATAAAACAAGGGCAGCATTCTTTGCATGTGGGCCAGCTCCTTTATTTTTACCTATCTCTGTGGTATACAAACCATATTTATCACATACTTTTGACCATCTCTACAAAAATCAACTTGGCAGTGGTCAAAGATCTACTATAATTGTTTCTGCTTATGCAGAAACAATTTCATTCTTTTTAGGCTACAAGACCAGACCAGGTCAATGATTCAAGTAGCAGAAGATTCAAGTAATGCTGGAGGGTATAAGTTCAAACCTTTCCTATGTGCCTTAGAGACAGAACTCTGAGATCAGCATAAAATAATCAGAAAGGAATGGAGAAAATGTTTATTGATATAATTTTTATTACTAGCCAGACAAGAAGATTTTCCAGTGATACATTGCCCAAGGATAACAATCCCTGAACAGTGCTAAAATATTCCTTCATTCTGTACTGCATGTACTACCTGTGTACTGAATGTTTGTGTTATCTGTGATATAAGAACCAGATCTGGGGAACAATAAGACTATAGTGGACATTTTATGTCTTTTTTAAAAGAAAAGAGTACTAAACTGCCACCTCTGCTAAGTTTTGCACCTGTTGACCCACCTCGGTCCAAACTGGATTAAATTATCTAACCAACGTAGCCTCACATTTCTCTTCACAGAGAAAAGCAAGGCACAGTCCTTCCCAAGAATATTTCTGGGATTCAAATTCTCTGAACCTCAGAGCAAGAAAACACAATTCTTATCATTTGCTGTGCCTGTGTTTGTTCCAAAGTGGAATGCAGCATGGAGATTGTTTACCCAAAGTGATGGTGTTTTGTTTCCTTGGCCTGTCAGGGCCAGCTGTTGTGTATGTTGGGACTGTTGGGGGACAGTCACGAGATGCTGTGCAGTGTGTGCAGTTGTCTGCAATGTTGACTGCTTGGCAGATTCAGTTTTAGATGTATAGAATAATATAGGATAATAAAGTAATTAATTAGCTTTCTGATATCAATGGAGTCATCCTCATCACTCCTCCTTTGTCGGGGCCCTTGCAGCATTGATATAAACCAGCACCTGTTCTGTGTGACAAAGAAGAGGCCTCATAAACTGTGATGAAGGATTTCTTACCTGTTTGATGTAAAGACACCAGTTTCACAAGCATTACTTCCCCTGACAACAGGACTAGAGGGTACTCCATGAGGACAGGAAAGCCACCCCACCTCTGTACCATATAACTGCCTATGCTATGTCCCACTGCTCTCTTGTAGTGTACTCCTCTCACACATGCAGCAAAGTTTCTGTAAACTTGTCATTTCCCAGTAGCCACTCTGATAAATACAGTAATCCTGCACTGTGGCCATTAGAGAATCAGAAATCAACCAGAAATCAGCAGAAACACCAAGTGTCCATGACACAGCAGGTGAAAATGTACCTACAGTCTTTGCCACACAATACAGCAGGCAAACAGAGTAACACAACACTTAAGGTACCAGCACAATTAAAAGAAGGAGATTCTTACTGATAGAAGACAACTTCAGCTAACTTAGTTAGTCTAAGCTAACTCTTAAGTTTTTATGAATTCCTGATGGCACTTGCAAGGAGAGGTTTCTCTGTGCTCAGTACAGAAGGAGCCATTTCAGTTGGAAGTGTTCTATTCCTTTAGCACTAAGCCCATCTCTACATCCCTGAGACAAGTGCAGATACCTCTTATTCCCTGTTGAGCTGGTTTAAGTAGTTTCTGAAAAACGCTAGCTCATCTCTCTCATCCTTCCCATTGTTCTGTTTCCTGAAAGAAGTGTTTACCTTAAAGAGTAAGCTGTTGAGGCCTCCATGATTTGTGGTGCAGGTGGCTAAATTCTCTTAAGTTCTATTGCCCTCAAGGTATCTAGAACTTAAAAATCTTCTTCACTTAATCTGTCTAAAACTTAGAAGGTCAGAATGATGGATTTAGCAGTCTTGAAAAGAAGACCTTATAATGACATAGGGGTGGTTTTGTGCTTTTCAAATCTCTTTATTCTGGATCTTTGCAGATGCAGACAGAAATCAAGATAAAATCAAGATGTTGATTTTACATATCAAATATTAAGAATGCCTAAACATTTTGTTGTAGAATGAAAGCAGAATTGCTAAGGTATGATCCCAGGCCCCATATATGATCTGATGGAGAATAAGTGTTTTTTTTTTCTGGGCTCTGCTATAAAGCCTATTAGTGATACATACACAGTAGAGAAAGGAAGATTCTTCTTCCTTGTGTTCTGTCTGAAGAACACCTAGGACCTTGAAGTCTGCCTAGGATATAAGTTCAGCTTTATGTTTTATAATTTGCATTATGTTTGACTAGTAATTATTTGAAATGACATATTCCACATCTGCCTCCTCTATGGACATTTGGCCCGTGTGCTGGTACATGATGAATATAATATCACAATATGACTATTTTATTCTTATGCTGTATTTTTATGGACTATAAAAAACTCCATACTTGTTTAAAATAAATGGAGTTTGCATTGAGTGTTATAGAATTGCCTTATTTTTACATTGTGTGCACATGTATACTTGTAAATTTTTAACATTCTTTCTGCTCATAGCACTGAAAGTAGCATAATTACATAGATTTCGTATATTTGGGGAATTTTATATAAAGAAATGTCATATTTTTAAGGGAATGTCCAGCTGTGTTGGAAAAAGCATGCTTTTAATGCAAGAGGTCTCCTCAGTATTCTCCCTTCCCTGTGATTCAGTGATATTACAATGACTTTAAACAGGACATACATGAGCAGCCAGCAGCTTGGCATACTCCTAGATCCACTGATTTCCAGTGCTCAGACCCTTCAACCCTGTAGGCAAACCCCAGACTGACTGGAGACAAGTGCATGGGCTGTCTAGACATATTCACTCTCTGATGCCACATCAGTAGCACATGAAATGACCTTACTTGCAAGATCTCATGTGCCCCGGGTTGTGCTGTGTTATGACTGAAGCTATCTTGAAATTGACCTTTGTGCTCTTATCAAACAAAACATGTGCTATCCATAAATTTTGCAAAATTTGGCTTTTGAATGCAAGATAGACCTTTAAATTGCATCTTATTCCCAAGGTTTGTAGCATAAACAGAAAAGAACTGCGGAGGGAAAAAAGATTGTTATATGTTGCATAAGGTTACTGGGGATAATGAAGAATATCTGCTGGGAAAGAAATATAGTAGATTGCTTGGAAAATTTTTGATTTAATCTGGAAAGTAAAGGAGAGATTTTTGTGTATTCATTGCAATTGTGAGGAATGGATGAGAATTTGAGGCTGGAAATTCCACTGAAGAGTGGCCATTAGAAAACAGATTCATAATTATTCCAGTACAAGATGGAGGAATAGCAGCTGAGTGACACAAGGCAGACTTCAATAAAAGCTGTTGAAGGGTTAGTGCTTTACAAAAAATACACACAATGACACAATATCCATCCACAGGCATATACTACCCCACTGTGAAAAAAGAGAGAAAGTGCTGTAAGAGATCAGCTTGATTAAAGCATGAACTGTCCATGAACCTTAAACACAAGAAAGGATCAAGCTAGAAGCAGAAACTAGGTCAGACTACTGAGGATGAGTGATAAATATAACATGAAGATAGAGGAACAAACTTTTAAAAAATAAAAGCTCAAAACAAGATGCGTCTGCCAAGAGGTATAATAATATAATTTTAGAAGTGCAGTTGTAACAGAGGGAAGGTGAAGGCAAGGATGGATTAGTCAGCTGTTCAGAAGAGAGGAAAAGATATTTCTAGATGGTACTCAGATGGTAAAATTCTGTAATAACATTTTTTGCTTCTTTCTTTAGAAGAATGATTTCAGTTGAAGGATATTATAGTCCATACCAGCAATATAAGTGAAGATGTTAACTTTGAACAGGAAAAGAAAAATTTAGAATTTTTCAAGTCAGCAAGGGATTATGAGTTTCCTCATGAAGATATTAAAGAACTTCACAAGGAATATTGGATAATAATGTTTTACCTGAGAACATGTTATAGGCAGGTAATGTCTTAAAAGGTTCAGGAAGAAAAAGATAGCAATTGTCTTTAAATAAGGAGAAAGGAAGATTAGGGTATGATTCAGCCACAAACTTCATTTCTGTATTCAGAAAATATTTTAAAAAACTGACAAAACAAATTATTTGTTAGTACTGAAAGAAAACAAGGATGTGAACAGCACCAATAAGAAATTATCAAATCTATATAGTTTCTTCCTACAGCAGAACTGGATCTGAAAACTGTGCCATGCCATGTCAGCAAGGCAGCCACCTCTTTATTCTGCCATGGACCTGTTCATCCACAGTAGGCACCATTTGAAAGAGCTGCAGATTAAATTTGTCTAGGATTGTAGCTTGTTTGAGCTGCGTAAAGCATCACTTTATTGAGTTTGTTTGTGTAGTGTGCTGCAGTATTGACAACCTGAAAGTCAAAGAAACAGTTGGTGTTGATGTTGTGTCCTCCTCCTCCTGCACCAAAACAAGACTCATGCAAGCTGTAAATGGGTGGGTGGGTTTTGGGCTACGTCCCAAATGCTTTGCCAGATTCTGCACAGCAGGGAACAGGCAGACTCACTTTGGCTTTAAAAATGAGTACTATGGACACTCTTGTCTGTGCTATCTTGTGTATTTGCTGGCCTTGAACAATTTGGCATCTGGAATTGTGTCTTCCAGTCTGGGATCTCTCAATACTTTGCAGACACTACTCCTGGGGTGGCTACCCACCGCAGTGTGCTCTTGTTGCCTCTGCCAGTCTTCAGCCTGGGCCAGAGCTCTTTTCACTGGAAGACACAATTCCAAATCTCAATAACCTTCAATAAAAGGTTATTGCTTTGAAACCAATGAATTCTTCACTATGTGGTCAAGAGAAAGGCATTTTTAGGGTGTAACTCAGCAAACTGATTTTAGAGGCTGATAAAGTGCACACTTTTGATTAATTACTCCCTTTGATTGCAAAAGGAGTCTTAGCTGTGTAGTGCATCAGTAGATGTCTCTGCTGCAGGTATCTGTGAAGCTTATTGACCTGAATCCCACTTCTGTGTTCTGGTGACCTGAACTTGTCCCTCAGATGTTGGTAGCACTGGTCAAAAGGTCAAAATGTTACCTGGGAGGTCACTGAGTGCTGTCACAGGCTTGTGCCTTTGCGTGGTGAGGCTGTGTAGTGGTAGTGGTCACTTCTACCTTCCAAGTGCCTGGATGGCTTCTCCAAACTCTATTCTCAAAGGCAATTTATGTAGTTTGGCACAGGAATCATCTCTGTTAAGGGTGATGGAGCCTGGCATTGCTCAATTTGTTTCCCCTCATTTGATAAGAGCTTCCTTTTTCACAATTAATAACCCTCTCTGCAGCTTGTTATGTCCATTACCCTGCTGGTATGAGAGTGGGGTGTAAAGGATACCAAGGACACTTGATAAAAGAATCATTAAAGGGTTTGGGTTGAAAAGGAATTAAAGATCATCTAGTTCCACCTCCTCTGCCGTGAGAAGGGACAATTCCCAGTAGACCAGGTAACTCCAAGTTCCCACCCAGCCTGGCCTTGAACACTGCAAGGGATGGGGCAACCACAATTTATCACAGAACCACAGAATGTTAAAGGTTGGAAGGAATAAAAATCATCTAATCTCACCCTGTCCTGCCATGGGCAGGGACACCTTCTACTAGACCAGGTTGCCCAAGGCTTTATCCAACCTAGACTTGGGCACTGACAGTGTTGGGGCATTCACAGCCTCTCTGGGCAACCTGTTCCAGTGTCTCACCACACTCATGATAAAGAATTCCTTCTTGATATCATCACAACTTCCCTGAGCAAACTGTACAGATACAGAAGGACCATCTTCCTGGAAGAGCTGGAGAGACATCAGCATTATCATCTCAGCACTCGTGGGTAACTGATGCACACACCAGACTGTTTAAGAACTCTTTAGCAGATTTGAAGAGCCCCAGCAGAGCCCCATCTGCTGCCTCCTACTCCACTAACACCGTGTGGGCTTTGGTGACATGGGGTCTGCTGTAACTGGAATTAGTGGGAGTGACTGCTGAGAGAGGGGAAGGTAAATGTCAGAGCCCAGGAAAGCTGATAGTAAGCCCTTCAGACCCCATCCTTCCTGCTTGGGTTCTGCTGGTCTTGCTGCACTCTCCCACTCTCTGCCAATGCCAATGAGGTCTGTTTGCATCCACTTTCACAAGAGTGAGTAGGAGTAACATGAGTCAGCTCCTTACCACTTCTTCAGTGTAGGTGCTCTCTGCTTGGCATGCAGGCATCAAAGCTGCCAGGGTGGTTTTAGGGTGCCTATCCTAGGAATTTGCTCTAGGTTTTCCATAAGAAGCAGGTCACTGAGAACAAGTTGCTGTTTTCTACAGTCTGTCAGTAGGGACTTCCTAATAGGGCAGACAGCAAAATTCCTGTTTAACAATTGGTTTTTATCCATTTCAACCACTCATTTCCGTGAACAGTTGATTTGATGCAAAGACAGGGTGAACTGTAGATAAGGGGTATCTCCTGTCATGTTAGTGACTTTTCTTATAATTAAAACCACAAAGGGTAATTTTATAAACTCTTCATTTATTTTCAGCATCTGCTTTAAATGTTTGTGTAGTTGAGGAGTGATGGAGAAACTGATGTCAGTAAGTGCTAGATTCATAAAAGTTCTTTATTTTTTTTGAAGTAGGGGATTTTTGTTGTTCATTCTTCCTCTATCATAATTCTCAGGATGAGCTGGTGACTAGGATGATTCCTCTCCAAACATGTTACTTATAAATATTTTTAAAATCACTTTCCCCTTTAAAAAGATTCACAATCTGCAAGTTGAACTTCTTTTTACCAGATAAGGTAAAAGAGGTTGAGTACGGTGATGCACTGACCTCTGCTGGCATCATCCCTTCTTACTGAAACTCCTTTTAAATGCTGAATTTGATACTCCAGAAAATAGATGATGCATCTGAAACAAGACCTGAGGTAGAATCAGTTCATGATGAAGCCACATTCTAATGCTACATTAAATCTAGCACTGTGACTCTTCAACCAATCCACAGTTCTTGGGCATAATGACACATGGTATTGATATCCTACAGAAACCCTCAATCTTATGTTTTAAATATGATTTTGTAGCAGCAGGCTCAGAGTTGGACCAGGTTTTGGCTGTCTGTCCTTCTGTGGCAACATAGTGCTGGGATGTAAAGAAAAAGTGTGTGCCATGTCTCTGTCAGATGCTCTGGCTCGTGATGAACTGTGTGCCCCTGCCTGACTCCAGCCTGCTCTGTGGTGCCACATCACCCTGAGCCAACAGGAGCCACCAGGCACATCTGTTCATGCACTGCTGGCTGTGCCAGCGACCTTCTCTGCAAGCCCTGAAGCAACTGTGACCAAGCAGCTCCATCAGAGCTGTGTCTCTGCTGGAGATGGGGAGCTAGCTGCCAGAAGCATCAAAGGAAGCTGGTGGAGAGAAATGGCAATTTCAAGGCTGTGGTCCCTCTGATTTTAGTTTGGGATGGAATGACTTACTCTCTAGAAATTGCTCTCTACTATAGTCCCTGCTCTGTGGCTCTGATTCTTCTCTGATGGGAATGACTTCCAGGTGCAAGCCAGGTTTGGTTCAGATGAAACTCCAGATGATACAAAGAGCTGATGGGTAAAGCAATCAAAATGCTGCTAAGGAGCATAATACTCCCAGGAAGCTGAAGACTGTGTGTAGAGAGGAATGACAGTGGGACATGATTACGTGAACCACGGCTGTCCTAGTACAAGGAGCTTTCCTTTTCTGTTTGCCCACACAAGGATTAAATACCTCAGAATTTACTGTCTCGGAGATATCTGTACTCCTTTCCAGTTCCCTGGGGGCACCTGCACAACTTTTGTGTATTTAAGAAATTCCCTAGAGACTTCTAGGCTTACTGAATAACTGCAGGAAAATCCATATTTTGTTACTACTCCTGTCAGTCTGCACACATTTCAAGCGAAGCTGTGCCTGTTGCCTGTGGGCTAACCTTTGGAGATAAGTTTTAAAGTAGAGTGGAGAAACAAGTGTGTAAAGTAGAGTGGAGAAGAAACAAGTTCCCCAGCTCTTGTTTCTTATACGGTGAGCAAAATGTTAGGGTTTTGTTTTGGAAGGAGCCCTGCCTGATTGAGCTGAGAGGGACAGGAATATGAAGGGACATGCCTGGTCAGGCACTGCTCAAAGTGCAGGCTGAGCCTCAGCTGCTCTGTCAGAATATGAGTCATGTTTTTATTTGTGTTTTTCTGAGCCTGAATTGAGAAAGCTTGTACAAGAAATTTTACAGCCCTTGACATCACTCTGCACTTTTGCAAGACAATAGCCTGACATTTTGCCCTAGGTGTTGGATTAAATAGTAACTGGAGATTGTGCAAATACTTCTCTTAGCCACAATTATCATGCCAAGGTCTTGTGCAAGCTGGGCACTTCTGTGGCTGGGGTGGTTACTCTAACATGTGACTTTAAGATAGCAGCTCTGTCTGCATCACTGTTGGTTGGCTTTTCTTTGAAAACACTGGTAGAAAGCCCATACAGGATGACCTGAGGGAAGAACCACATCCTGACCACCAGTGCTTGCCATCAGAGTGAATCTGGGTGGTACACAGAGCCCATGCTGAGCAAAGGTAAGCTGCAAGCACACCACTCTCCTGCTGTACACCAGCATTCTGACACAAGCATATCACTGGTTTTGGTTCTCTAGGGTGTCACACTCCCATAAGCAAGGCAATGAAAAAGAACATAGACCTCTGCAAAAATGTGCTTGCACAATTGTATCCTATATATCCTTTACATTACCCTCTCCTAAACTCTGTCTGTGAGAGCAAAGGGAGTTGACACCGTAAGAGCAAACAAACTTGCATTTCTCAACCTCGTGCTAATAGCTGCAAGCCTGAAATCATTTGGGGAGTTTTTGCTTACACAACAGCTCAAGTCTGTTGGGTGAAGAGTGAGTTTCACATGTTTTGATGCCTTATGGATATGCTCTCAGAAAATTTTTTATCCTTTTAGGACCATTGTTTTCCCCTTCACCCAGCCCTGCAGTGATTTATTAGCTTTAACTAAATAATCTCACAATCTTTTTTCAAGCTGCAATAGTAGGAATGTGGCACCAGCACTTTCCTTTCTCAGCAGTATACCTAGTGAGGTAAATATGAATGCAGAGACAGCAGAACTGTGTTCCCCTTTTAGCTGCCCACTTGCTCTCCAGCTACTAACTTTTGGCTCTTGCATGGTGGCATCTTGTGATCTCTTTTCCTCACAGTTGTCTTACAGTGCTAATGTGAACCACCGTGGGTCACAGTTTCAAATTTATCATACTTCCTCTCACAGGCAAAAAAAAAAAAAAATTCAGTGTCTTCGGCTGCCTCTGTCCTGAGGTTCTTCTCTTGTGGCTGTCCAAGCTGGGGGACCTGCTCAAGCCCCTTGTACAGAAATGAGAAGCACAGAGGTTTGTGTGCATGAGACAGGTGTGGAACACTCCCTGTTGTGCTCCTCAGCTCCAGGGCTGAGAGACAGCTCTGTGCCCCAAGCAGTAGGCATGGTCCTTGCAGAGCACAGGACCCAGTGGGAAAAAGCAGGCTTGGAAAGGAGCAGCCTGACATGTATGAGGCTGTGCTTTCTGCATCCCTTGGTTGACTGTGTTAAGGAAAGCAGGTGTTTTGAAAGGTGACTGAGTTTCCTTGCTGAGATGATCATCAATGAAAAGGAAAGGGACAAGCAGCAGGAAGAAAAGGGGGGTTGGAGACTATGGTCATACTACTGAAAAAGTAAGGGCACCTGAAATGTGAGTCTTTAGTAATGTGGTGTCCTTAGGAAGGGTGTAGAAATCAACCAGAAAGCTTTGGTAGCAGTATGTCTCTGTTTGAGCCAGTCTGAAGAAGGTTAGATGATGGGCATGCTAGATGTGCTCCTTTCCCCCTGTTGACTTTAGAGGGTTGTTAGCTTGTATCCAGAAGCAGCTGGGAAGAAAGAGAAGATATGAAGAGGGTAGAAGCAGGTGTATGAGAGTGTGGCTGCGTACACCCTACCTGCTAGAAAGAAACCCCAATTAAAAAATCATGTTAGCCTGGCTAACTGTATGTCCCATGAGGCTAGGACTGTTTGATTCTAACTGTGTTAGAGTGCCTCCTTCTAATTCTGTTTTTCTGGTCACATCTCCTGGCCTGGAACCAGAGCACTGCTGGGGCTGCAAGAGCCCTTGCAGGGGTCTCCTTTTCAACCTCTTGCCAAAGCCAGGCAGCTCTGGGGTGGGATGGTATGGGATGGGATGGGATGGGATGGGATGGGCTGCTCAGGGCTTGGTTCACTTGGTGCCACAACACAACTACACGAGGAGATGCAGCAGGGTTTTTGATGTAAAGGCCCACAGATGTTTAAAGGTGAATCACCAGGACCCTCTTAGACCGGGTACCAGCAGCCAGTGCGCCCTACAGTGTACAGCCCTCTGCAAGGGTGTCAGCCCCCTCTACCTATGGCAGTAGGAAGAAAGTGCAAAAAATCCCCATTCTTGAACCTTCTGCCATCTTGGTCTGTGCATGTGGCACTTGGGGACATGCTTTAGAGGTAAACATTGTATTGCTGGGCTAAAGGCTTGGCTCAATGACCTTAAAGGTCACTTCCTCAACCTTAATGATTTTAGGATTCTATGTGACCTCCACAAGACACAAGCAATGCCCATTCCTTTTCATTTGGTTTAAAACCCAAGGGTCTGTTAGTCAGGTTATCAGAACATTGAAGAGAGGCTGTTTTCAAGAACCTCATGGTACAGTTGATAAGATTTTGCATCAATTCAGCATGTGATTTAAAAAGTGCCGTGGGTAAGAAAGTAGGAAGAAAAACTGTACCAGATTAGGCAACTGCATAAATTATTTCCTTAAAAAAAAATTCCCTTCTACTTATAAAAATCCCAAGCCCAAACCTAACAAGGAAAAAACCCATACCAAAAAAGAAACAACTCTCCTAGGTGCCAGGTTCTATTTCCTATAAACCATCAATTGTTTGGTTTTGTGTTAACCTCCTTTCCCCACTAGTTGAGCCCTAACCTTCCTTTCAATATGGTGCAGAGACTGAAAATATGGGTCAAACCCTGTAGGTTGATACAAAGTTTTGTCTACATCAGAGGACCTGAGGACCATTTCAGGATCAGAAATGGTTCAAATACATTTACAACAATGGCTGAACTTTTAGTTGATGGTTCTTATCATACCCATGAACTTAGTGAAATTTTTTAATCTTTCTAGCCCAGCTGTTCATATAAAAAAGTCAATAAGTGCAACAATGAGCAATGAGTGTGACATCATGTTCTTCACTTGTAACCAGGGAACAGGAAAAACTTGCATTTCAACTTGCCACAAATGTACTTCCTTCCTGTAGCTTCTAACATGTGTGCTGTAAAAAAATGTGTTTATATGCTCCTGTAAGGGAGATTTATTACTCAGTTTCATTAACATAAATTGATTAGTTGCCCCTGCCATGACAGGTAAAATAGATATGGAGGTGTATAACTGAAAGAAAAAAAAAATCCAGTTTTGTTTTTACAGAAAAACCTGTCGATCACGAACACTCTAATCCATGGAAAAGCCAATTGTGAAAACAGTCTTCTCACTTAAGTGTTGTGTAGGATTTATTTTTTTTTATAACAGGTGGTGTATTTTTTCCCTGGTAAGGCATGGTGTGGTTACAAGAGTCTCACTGCATCTGCAGTCCAAGAGAAAGAAAATTGCCATGGAAAATGAACCATGAAAACAACTACAGTCATGTACGGTTTGGTCACTGCTAGAGCTTCTCTGTGTCTTTCTTGTGACATTCATGCAGACAACTGCTGAGCTTTCAGTGCATTGGAATGGCTTCTTACCCCTTCTTTTAGTGGAAGGTGGTTTGTTAACATTTTGGAGCTTGATAAATCTGCTTTTATGGCCAGACAACATTGGAGGCTGCGTGTTCTACACAGTGATAGCAACATCCTCTAACTAAAAATGCTATGTGACAACTTGAAGGGTACTTATTATACTATTATAGAGTTTTAAGATGGGCATATTTAGTGGATGTCTGAATACTGATTAATTAGCTCAGGCACAAAAACCCCACAACACAAACTGTTGGTGGGAAAAGTTAACTGAAATGTTTGTACAAACCCTTCCAGCAAAACTGCTGTCCTGGGTGTGCAGGAGTGGGACTACCCTGGAGCTGCAGCCCTTGTGCAATTTTTCACCTCCACATTCCTGACACAAGTACCAGTGGAAAACAATCTACCAGTGGTCAGTGGGATTTAGGAGATGTGGATAGGAAAACAAAAAAGGGCCAGTAATATGTATCAAGCAGTTTATAAATGACTATGCTATTAATTACTGCCCTGTGATAGTATGGGAGGTCAACATGGTGCTTTGTTACCCTGCAATAAAATAAGCAAAAGTAACAAGAGATGAAGTACTTTCTTAGGTTATCTGTCCCCTTGGGAAATCTATATAATTTTTCTGTTGTAGATTTTAGCATCTAATATTAGCAAAGTTTGACCCAGACTGACATCCTGAGCTCAGCTTCTACCATTTCTGCATCTAAATCCTCTGCCATGGGTGACTGGTGCTGTTTGCAGAGTGAAGTTCTGTTGGAGGATGAACATTTACTGCAGATCACTGCAGATCATACCTGCACTACCTGAGACATCCATCCTTGCCTGCTTTTGCTATGGTGCCCCAATAGGTGTGAAATGCAGGCAGAGACCAAAAAGAAGCACAAAGTCCATGAAACTGCAAAAGATTCATGGACTCTCTGCAGGGCACAGAACAGGACTGGCTCTGCACTGAGGATGCAGTTTATCTGATCTGTATCAGCTTGTGAGTCATCTTTGTTGCTGAAGCATGGACTGTAAAAGGTCTTGCTCCATGGCAGGTTATGTGTGACAGTGCAAATCAGCAATACATGGGAGAAGAAGAACTCATCAGCTTTAGAAGAATATTCAGTTATTTCCCAGCAACCCATTATCAACTCAAGGTCACCAAGGCTAAACCAACATGAGAACCACAGGAGTTAAAGTCTGGATGGCTTAAAGACCCAGACACTGTTACCTCCAACCTTTGCCCAGTACTGGACATTTGTCCTGAAGGACCCAGGAGCCTAATCTTCACAGCTGACAACAGAAGGGAAGTGGGATGCTATTTATGGTGCTGAAGGACCCATGACTCACTCCCTCAGCTTCATCAAAGTGACGAATTTAAGCACAAAAAGAGTCCTTCCTCCTCCTCCCCATCATGTGCCACCAAGTTAGAAGCTGCACACAGGAAAGACATGGACAGGGAACAGTGTCTTGATGGTCCTGCTTTTCCCAGGGCAATGCTTCAGCTTCATACTGCCCAGGCAGCTGCCTCTGATGCTGAACTGAGAGCTGCCTTTGTGGATGCAAAGTGAGTCCATAGTCTCTTCAGCTTCTCCAGGGACTGGGACATCTGAGTAGAGGGCTTTGTGACCTGTTCCCAAAAAAGACAGAGATTCATGCAGGGCAGGGGATTCCCACAGGTTTGAAGGGTTAGATAACAAACTAATGGCAAAGGGAGGAATGAGGAGGTTTCCTTTCTACCTGTAACTTGAAATCCTTTCTGGTGGATGAGAATGCATTTAATTTTTTGTTTCTCCCTAGGTTCTCTGTAAGGTTCTAGCAACAAAGCCCACTTCTCTTCTTGTTCATGTTTTCTCAGATGCTGCGTCTGAGGAGAGAGTTTTGTTTATCTCCCCTTAAGTTTCTCTTCCTAGTAGGACATTACGAGCAGCTCTCCTGTGCATGTTGGAAGAGCTTTTCTTACCTTGTTTTAAACACTGTTAGTGCCAGACATGAGGTAAGCTGGCTGTATATATATACAAAAATACCAAAAGTATTTTAGGGCATTTTAACTCTTCTTGTCAATAATGGTGTAGTTAAGTTGAAATTAAAATCTCACTTTCTTTTGTTTGAGAGGAAGATTATTTTGCCTGCGCCTAGATCCATGCCCACGGAAGCCTCTCTTACATTGGTGGGAATGGATCAAAATGGAAGAATTTGAGGATTTTTTTCCCCCACGTTTTAAAAATTTCAATTAAAATTTTCACTAATAAAATTCAACTCCATTTTTTCCTCTCAGCAACACTGCACCCCATGTCTAACCACCCCAACAGCATTTTTACCAGCCACTGAATTTTATCACTGGCTTTGCCTGTTGCAAATACAGCCAGAGCTGTTCGTCATGGTGGAACTGGCATGCTGCAATGTGTTTGGGTCACCTAAATTCCACCCCAATGCTTCTGCCTAAGGTTTCCTGCCAGCTGGTGCCAGATTATTAGAGGCACATCACTGAAGGGCTCCAGACTGCCTCCCATCCTCATCACATCCTGCTCACAGCAAGCTAGAGTAGCCATTGTGGTCTCATACTCTAGAAGCAAACACAGACCAGCAATTTCAAGCTCTCAGCAGGTCTGGGCTGCATTTTCCTTCCCAGGTCTTTTTATTACCCAGAGTGACCTCCCTGGTGCTGCAAGCAGCCTCCTCAGTGATTCCCCTGCTTTTAGGACACATCATGGCTGCTGCCCCTAGAAACACAACCTCCCCTCAGAAATATTAAGCTGCCTGTTTGTTCCAAAGCCAGAAATTAGGTGAAGGTTGAAAGGACTTATCAGTAAGTCAGGACAGGGACAAATACACACATTGCCCAGGGCGTTGGACACGTCCTCAGAGCAAACACCACAAATCCAGGCAATTCAGTTAAAGTTGTTCAAATGCTTAGTGGTATATTTTTATATAATTTCTGTACATTACAGCATAAAGGTATTCCATATCTGAAAATAAAAAACTGGGTTGGAAGACAAAAGTCTCATGCAACATCTCAAATACTGTACATTTTCAAAATAATGTCACAAACCTCTAATTCATCTGAACAAATCAACTGATTTCTCTCAGACTGAGAGCATCATATTTTGGTATGCCAAAGTGTTTAAATATATAAAGTCCAGTTTAAGGTTCTATGACTGCTGCCTCTGTGACTAACTAACCAGAAACTTCACTCTGACCCACAGCTATAAATCAGAGCTGCACTTCCATCAATCCCCACACTGATGTATCTGCCTGTTTTGACTCACTCAGATGCTACCAGCTTCAAACCTCTTCAGTACTGATTGCTTCAAAACCTGATAAGCTCCTTCAGGTAAGTTCTTTATCTTTTGAGGTCTGTCCTGTCTTTTTAATGCAGACATTTCTTTTGTGAGGAGGGAAAATCTTGGGCTTTTTCATGTCCCTGCTTCCTCACCTTGAAATTTGTTTATCATTATTTCTGCAAATACTGCTAAAAGTTATCCTTGCCTTGACTGCTCCTCAGAAGACATGCTTATTCAGGGCTTTAATCATCTGCTGATTAACTTCCTGTCATTCATTGGCTTATGGAATTCCTAAATCCTTCCTGAGAGACTGTGATCTCAGAACTAAACCAAGAGCAACTCTCTTGACATCTCTAGTAATTCTAGTGCAAACAAAGAACTGAGACACAAACTCAGACTTGAAAGGGTAGGAATTAGAAGGGTTTGGACAGGGCTAGAGATTTCCTGATAGAGTATTTCTGTTGAGGTGAGACCTGCAAGATCATATCCACATCACTCAGCAGACATTTCATGTTACTAGGGTGTAAAGTCCTGCATAAAGGCCTTCAGAATGAAATGTGGGATTTCAGTTTCATGGTCCTTTTTGAGTTTTCTGTTACTCATTTCAAATCCACACCAAAATAGCCTTTCATTTTTTCTTTCCACAGTCATGTTTTGCCTTTTAGTCCAAGCAATTTCACACTGGTTTGTTTCACAAGCTGGAACCATGTCTGGCTGTACTGTATTCATCATGGTAGTATCCAGAGACTGCCTGACTGTTGTTTTGTCACACCTTCATAGTCTTAACTTTATAAGAAAATGAAGAATTAAAGTTGACTTTGATTTTTACTCCTAGCCTCTTCTGATTGAAATACTTTCCTGCTTATTTCATTCTACAAAGGGCACAATAACACTTCTCTGTAACTGTTCTCAGCTATTGTCTATCGTGGTGGTAAAAAACCACACAGCCATCAAATAGTGTCTTTGCCTTCCTACCTTCTCCTTTGCTTTACTTCATTTCTTTTGGCATTTCATCCTTTTTGTGCCCAGTGCTAAACTTGGTGCACATCTATTCTGCATCTACTGGCAGCTAGTTTTGTGATACTCTGTAAGACCTGATATATAAACAGCAGCCTGGACTGATACACATAACTGTAAGCATCTCCCTGAAACCCAGGCAGCCCTGCTGTCCTGGGATTCACCAATGGAAATTATTCTTTTAGCTGAATGTTAACCTGACCTTGCTGCTGTTGGCACCACAACTTTTGCTCTGTGCATATACACTGCTCTGCCTCATGCAAAAATGAGTTAGTGAAAAAGGCCTGTCTGGAAAATACATCCTTGCATTAAGCAGCACAACACTGCAGCAGCCTGAAGTGTTGCCAATCCCGACTGCAGTATGATCCCAGAGCACTTACATCACAGCTCCATTGGAGATGACCCTCTAGGAATGCTGCCCTGTGGGGAAAGGGGAGCTAATCTTCTCTATCCATTCTTTCAGCTGGGGTTTCAGCTCACCATTCTTTACTTAGGGAAATGTGTGTTTTAGTGTGCCTTTGGAACACTAAGGGGTAGGTGAGATCCTTTCCCCATCTCTCTGGGAAGGCTGAGAACACACCCTGCACCGAGGGTAAGCATGTTTGCCTCTACATGCCATTCACTCATCTATTTACCTCCTGCCTCTTTACACAGAAAAGCTTTTTGAAGAGCTTGCCAAGATTTCTGCCAGGTGGCATCATAAGTGAATTTCACCACAGCTGAGGCCCTGACAAGCTTTACTGGACAGACACAGCAGAAAAGTAAGGTACTTCTAACGTATATATATATTTGTAAATATTTATCTTAAGCCTTCCTGCATTAATAGACGTCAAATGCAGGAGCAGCACGGCATACCTGGCACTCCCCGCGCCTGTGCCTGCCCTCAGGCTCCTCCTGGAGCAATGCCCCGTGAGCCCAGAGAGCGGCTCTGCGCTTCGGGCTGCGCCACTTCTCCTCCTCTCCTTCATCCCTCCCGCCCCTTCTTCACCTTCCTCAAACCTGCGGCCACTGGAGCCGGGCGGGGCAGCTCCGCCCCGCCTGCTGCGGGCCCGGGCGGGCTGGGCAGCGCTCGGCTCCCCGAGGAGCCGGCATGGACACGGACTCGTTCCCCGCCGTGAGTAACGCGGCGGCCCGGAGAAAGGGAGGCAGGGAGGGATGCGGCTCTCGGCGGGCCCGGCAGCGGCAGGGATGGAGGGAGGGAGGCGGGGGCAGCGCCCAGCCCCGGGCCCCATCGCCCCCATCGTCGCCGGGGCTGCGGCTCCTCCTCGCCGGGTGCCCGGGCGCTGCTCCTCACAGGGTTTCCCGTAACTGCCCTGGAGGTTTTTTAGCTTCTGGGTCGGCTGCAGCACATGTTTGACTGATGTCATCACGAATGGTGCTTTAATTATATCTGCCGCCCCGAAGGAGCTGCGTTGGCCGGCGTTGGGCCGGGTCCCAGCCGTGCCCAGCGCGCTCCGGCCGGGCACAGCCGCTCCGGGCCAGGGACATCAGCCCGGTGCTCTCTGTGTCCTGGGGCTGGACAAATCAAATCAGAACAACTCATTTCAGGAAGAGAATTCTTTCCTGTAATTCAGAATTCTTTTCTGTAATTCATATCACAACTTCAATTATTCTTTCTAAACAGGTGCCCTGGATGCAGGCAAATGCCTTATCCTTATTTAAACATTTTAACACAGCCTGCTTAATATCTGCCTTCAATAGTATTACATAACTTACCTGACATCAAGAGTATGAAATTTTCCTTTCTTCTTATCTCAAAGATTTGAATATAAGATATATAAAAAATATAGTGGCTTTATAGGTCTGCAGGTTTTATTGCTGTATATTGCATGTGTCCCGGTAAAGTCCTCAAAATGTGATTGCTGCCTGTATGCAGAGCACCCAGAGAAGGTCAGATGCTGACGTGAGCAAGGGGAGTGAGGGTAGTTAGGGTGGGCTGCTCCTGACTGGAAGCCAAGTGCCCACCAGAGACTCTCCATCACTCTGCTGCTCAGCAAGGGAGAGAAAAATGTAGCAAAAGACTCATAGGCCAAGATAAGGACAGGGAGAGATCACTCACCAGGCACCACCACAAAAAAGGCAAAGCAGACTCGGCTTGAGGAAAACATTGTATTCATTACCAATGAAATCAGAGTAAGGTAATGAGAAATAACCAGCAAGTCTTAGAACACCTACTTCCCACCCCTCCATTCTCCCAGGGTGCAACTTCACTTTTGATTTCCTGATTTCCTCTACCTGCAGTGGCACAGGGGGATGTGGAATGGGCACTGAGGTCAGTTCATCAAGTATTGTTTCTGCTAATCCTTCCTCCCCAGGAGAGGACCCCTCACACTCTCCTGCTCCAGCATGGTCCCTCCCTGTGGGAGACAGTCCTCCACAAATTTCTCCAACATCAGTCTTTCCCAACAGCTGCTGTTCTTTGTGATCTGCTCCAGTGTGGGTCCTTTCCATGGGGTCACAAGTCCTGCTAGCAAACCTGCTCCAGTGTGGGCTCCTCTCTCCATGAGACCACAGGTCTTGCCAGAGGCCTGCTTCCACATGGGCTTCCCATGGGGTCACATTCTCCTTTGGGCACTCACCAGCCCTAGTGTGGGACCCTCCACAGGCTGCAGGTGGAGGGCTCTGCTCCAGAATGATCTCCATGGGCTCCAGGGGCACAGCTGCCCCACCATGGTATTTGCCATGGGCTGCAGGCAAATCTCTGCTCCAGTGCCTGGAGCACCTCCTGCCCCTCCTTCTGCACTGGCCCTGGTGTCTGCAGAGTTGTCTCTCTCACATATTCTTGCTTCTCTTGTCCTGGCTGCTGTTGCACAGCAACTTTTCCCCCTTTTTGAACCTGTTACCCCAGAGGCTCTACCACTGTTGTTGATGGCTCACCCTTGGCCTGCCTTGGAGCCAGCTGGCATTGGCTCTGTTCTACTTGGGGAGAGTTTCTGGCAGCTTCTCACAGGAATCGGCTCTGTAGACTCCCTCACTACCAAAATCTTGTCATGCAAACCCAACACAGTAGTTTATGACAGTACTGTGTGTAGGGTGAATTTACCTATCTGGATAAGGGGAATAAAGAAGCAGTTCTTATTTGTGAAGTTTAGGGTTTAGTCATGAGAGGCAGCAGCTAATAGTTGCAGTTTCATTTCTCCAAGTAAGCCTTGGTTTCTCCCCAAAGGCTGCCCCTCAAACACAAGGCAGCAGCTGAGTTTAGAGGTGGCAGTGTGAACATCTAGGGCTTTGCATTGCATGGGGGAGTGGGACAAAACCTGGTCCAGGCACTTCTGTACAGGACTTGATCAGCAGATGGCCATGGTGCAGCTCCTGCCATGCACTGCCAGCAGTTGCCATCCCCAGGCTCAGGGTTCTGTGGAAGAGGGGAAGGAGGAGAAGGAGATGTGCATCTCTCACATGTCTGTGTTTGCAGGACTGCAGTGTGTCTTGGTCTTGCTGTTTCTGCTCTCTGCTGGCTTTCCTCAGGCCCAGCAGGACACTCTCTGTGAAGTGCCCTGGTCCTGCTGAGGCTGGGGCAATGATGGCAGCCGTGCTGCCCATGGGCTTTGGCTGGACAATGCCAAGGGATCTCTTGTACAGCTCAGTAAAGGCAATTGCAGGGCTTGATGCCTCTGCAGGGCCTTCCTGAGCATGTGCTATCGTGACTCTGTGGTGAACTAGGGGAGCACACGGCAGGAGGAGAGTGGCAGCAGGCAGACCTGCACCCTTGGATGCATCCTGGGGGTGCTGTTGTTGCAAAGGAGCTTGTGCCAGGACAAGGTGTGACCGCATGGCAGGGCTTAAGGGTACTGCTGTGGGTCCCTGGGGTGATGGGTGCCTGCTCTGGGGGAGCATGGGTGGCTTTGGAGAGCCCCAGAAGCTCTGGAAAGGGAGGTGCAAATCTCCCCACTCAGAAGAGCAAAAGCAATGCTTATAGTCAGGTCTCTAGTCTGCATACAGGACCTGCCTAAGTGCTGCTGTACACTGGGGTGTTGCAACCTCAGAGCTCCTGCCAGCTTCAGAGCTGGAGAAGAAGAGAGACCATCCAGTCTTTTTAAACAGAAATGCTGTTTTAAGCACCTGCAGCCCCTGCCCATGCTGATGCTACATGGTGCAGAGACTAGAGCAGAGCAGCTGTGGTGTGCAGTGTGATGAAGCATGAAACAGCAAAAGGTGACAAAATGAGCTTCAGACATCTGTTGTCTGAAACAGGGGTCTGTGGGGGACAGAAGCTCATCATATCAAAGTGCAGAGCCAGAGGATGGGTGAGTTGATCTGCCTGAGATCTGAATATTTTCCCAAGAATAAGAATGGCTGCTGTGGCATATAGAGACCATTTGTTTCTTACAACTCAAAGATGCACCAAAGACACAGCAAGGCAGGCTAGGCAGGTGATGCTTTGTGCATTGGCTGTATAAAAGCAGATTGTATCTTTTTGTGTGGTATGGACATAAAGCTTAGAAATGCAATTCCTGAAGTTGCCTTTCAGATGACCCTATGTGACTGTCAAAAAAAAAATATTGCACCATGTTTAAGGAAATGTTCTTCATATAAGCACTGTAAATGTGTGTAGATGTGCTAAGATGTGTGTAAATGTGCTAAGATGCAGCAAAAGGGACCAGGGACCAGTGAGGGTGTTTGCAGAGAACAAAACCTCAAAAATATGTATATGACTGAGATTGCTGTAGCAGACAGGAAGGAATCTTTTACATTGACAGCTTTTAAAAACAACATTAAAAAGGAAGCTGTGATATTGGTAATATGTTGATATTGGTAATCACTGTGCCAGAAGAAACTCTCACATTATCTGTGACAAAATAAAGTCTTGAAAGCAGTGAAAAGAAGGAAGGCTCTAATCCTCAGACCCCCACCTGAACTAGGAACATACTAGGCAAAAGACCCCAAAACACAGAGAACTTATTTTTGTGTTCTTCACAATCCAGGAGATCATAAAATTAAAAATGAACAGGATAACTCTAGCAGGCCCTGGTGATGGCATGATTTCTCACCTGGGCTTTCTCCACTGGCACTCCTGCATGACCACTACAAATTTTGCAGAGGATCTCAGAGAAGAACAGTTCCAGAGTAGTTTCAGGAAGGTCAGACCAAACTGAAATACTTATGATCATGGACTCATAAGAGTGGTAAAAACATCTTTGGTGTTCTCCAAAGCAGGAATAAGGAGAGGAAAGTTTTCCTCTTTGACCCCAGATGCTGGAATGACCTGCAAATCCAGTGTCCTGACATTTTTGTAAAGGCTTTTCATAGAGTACTCCTGTGGCACCTGACTGGATCCTTGAAGGTAAGTGTTCTCTAGGGACCTGAGGGTAGCAGACCCAGCCCCTGTCCCAGCCCTGCCCTTGGTCCCCTTGCCATGCTCCTGGGACTGCAGAGGGTAAAGGAATGGACACAGTTTCACACTGGAGGGAGGTACTCCTTGTGGTTTCACAACAGCCAATACAGATAGCAATTTCTCCATACCAGTGAAACTCTGTATATTTGCCTTGGCTTGGCTGTATTTGCCTTTGCCTTGGCTATTTTTTCTTTCACTTGGTCAGTTTGCAAACCTGAAGCTGGAATCCACCCTTTGGCATTGTGCTGGGAGACAGTGTTATCAAAAGCAGCACATGTTGTGGCTGCAAGCTCTTGACATTTTTCTGCATCTACTTGAGGGAAGGGTTGGCATTTTTTAACATCTGTAAATTCTTCCTTCACAGGTGCAATGCCCTTAATTCAACCACAGTAGATGTAGTGGTTTATTTGGAATGGTTTATTGTTTTTCTTTCCTTTTTCCCTCCCAGAACACCCTATGAAGTCCCAGAGCACATACCAATGGAAGGCCCTTTGCAAACCTTCGTTCACGTGTGCCATGAAAATGGTCAATGGATGTCACAGTTACCAGAGAAGCTCTGGGATATTCCCCTCTATAACTTAGCTCTTCCAGGTAAAGATTAACTTTTGTTCTGCACTGTTTTGTTAGCTTACCATTTAAGCATTGGAATATCCTGTTTGTCCCATTTCAGGATGGCTATGTTTATTATTTGGGTCAGCGTGTGGGGGAGGGTTTGTGCGATGTTATGTAAATAATGTTGGTCTGTAATGTTTGGTGTTTCTTAGAGGGGAGGGGTAACAAAGTAATTTTTTATTTTTTTTTTTAGAAATAAAAATAAAGAGGCACTTTGCATTATCTTGTGAGATACTATTAATAATCTAAGGATTAACTTATTTGGGCAATGATAAAATTTCCCTAATTAATTCTTGTGAATTCCTATATAATAAAATGTTTCCAGGAGGAGAGAATTAAGGTTTACCTTACTATTTGTTTCTTTGTACTGCCTAAAAGAAACTGTGAAGTTGCAGAAAAAGGAGAATTGAGACTTATAATTAACTTTTTTTTTATTAATGTAGACTGTTACTTTTCTACATGACCCAGCTTATAAAAACTGGATTTATCGTGTTATGTGTAAATGCATTTAAACAATATCTGTGTATTATTAACCTTTCTTTGGTCATATTATTGCTTCTTTCTGCTGCCTTGACTTTTTCCGAGGCACTGAAGGCCATCAGCTCTTGAGTGATTCCCTTTGTTTCCACTTCAAAAATGGTTCTGAAGAAAAGTCTAGCCTGTGTTTTCTCTCACACCAGTAGATGTGACAGGTAGCTTGGGGGGAAAGCAGCACAGTGTGTAGATGAATGTTTTATGTAGGCCACAGGATCATAGGTTAATTTTAGGAAAGGCATATATTTAGAGATAGTGTAAAGTCTTGTCTTCAGTGGGTAGAGCCTTGGGAGAATCCAAAAATTGTAGTGTTTTGGCTTTTTTCTACCTTTTGTGAAGTAATGGAGTATGGAGTTCCAATTAAAATTGAAAGCCAGAAACTTATTTCATGGACGCTTCTTAGATAATGTAATTTGAATTGATCTTAACTTCAAAACAAGCACATCTCTGTTTAGGATAAAGTCTGTGTAAGAGGACTACAACAGGTGCTATTAAAGAAACCCCTCTAGATTTCTTATTTAACCATCATAAGAGGAAAAAAGAAAATATGTATCTGTCTTATGACTGAAGAAAGGAGGTAATAGTCTTTTCTTTTTCTATTTTTGTTCCTATTGCAAAAATCATTTAAAAGTCAGTAGCACACACAGTGGGATTTTGTTTTGCTGGAAAGAGAGCCATGATGTTTCTAAAAGACTTTCCCCTGGTGTTTCTTGGCCATCTTAGAAAGTGGAGAACCTACTGACGGGTTTGTTTGCCGTCCTGGCTCTCCTCCTAATAACCTTGTTATTCTTGAAAATGTTTGTTGTTCTTGTGAATATGCCTGCAGGGATAGCAGGCATGAAGAACAGTTGAAGGCAAGTCCATTTCAGCAAACACTAGAGGACTTTTACAGAGCATTGCAGGCTATTAGCTTAGAATATTTTGGTGTCTGTCCAGCTGACCTATAAAGCTGATCTAGCCCAAGTCAGAACACAAACAGATCAAGACCAATCAGGTCAAGACAGCTCTGGCAGGTTTCCAGAGGGAGGAAACCCAATTTGGAAGTGGAAGTTTATCTCACAGAAGGCATGCAAGAAGCATGACAGAGTGGATTCTGAAAGCATGATGATGAGACAGCGGCAAATCTCATTAATTAGTGTTATGCTTGCACCAGGTTCAGCACAGTGCTGCTGGGGAGGGGTGGAATCAAGGTCTGGAGCTACCTGGCTTGGTGCTAGCTCACTATCTTTGCATCATATATGTTGTGTCATGGATGTACCCATCTTCCTTTCATTACTGTAACTCATGACATCACAAAAGACTCGTGAGTAAAAGATTGCTATCCATTTGCTGGTTGGCATCCATAGATGCAACACCCATCAATGGAATCCTGCTTATCTCTCTCAGACTTGGATTTGGTCCATGGATATTTAATAGTTTGACTCCTACATCTTCTAACACATTCTTCTTTTATTACCTACTCTCAATACTGATCTCCCATCTGCAGTGAGTGTGTTTTGGGTATTTAAAGCAGTAACAGGGGATCTTGTTCATCTTTCACTCATAAACTTGGATTTCCCTCAGAAATCTTCAAACACACACCTTGTTTGTTGTTTTTGTAGGGGAGGTGGGGATTTACTTCAGGAGGACATTTTTAGCAGATATTTAAGATATAAATATATTAAAAATGGCTGTTAGAAGGTGAGAAAATTGATTGAGACATCAAACTATTATTGACAGTTCCAAAGAATTTTTACTTCCAAACCAATCCTTTTTACTGTGTTTATTAGAAATATTACCACTGGTACCAGTAAGACTGACAATTCAAGAAAGCACTTCCTAGCACTAGTGAACAATTAATTTTTGACAGAAGACTTAAACCTCAAAATGATAAGCAAATTCTTTGCAGATATTCTGTTTAGATCCAAGCAAGTCACTTCACTGAGTTGTTAGCTTTTCTTATTGATGCTTTATAAAACTGGAAGAAATAATGTAACAGGAAAGCTAGCAAAATCACTGGTTCCATATCCTGATGAAATGATGAGTAGCAATACTTTCATCTAAGCACGATGCAAGAGATGTGTCAGATTTGTTAAGACTTCAAGGAAATAAAGTATTTGGGCATATTGGTCTTGGCTCCCATGCCTGCATAATTCCCTGTTCTGGAGAGAGTCAGGTAATTTTTGAAGTCCATCAAATGAGGGTCTTGTTCATCTTTCACGCATAAACTTGGATTTGCCTCAGGAACCCTCAAGCACTCACCTTGTTTGTTGTTTTTGTAGGGCAGGTGGGGGTTTACTTCAGGAGGACATTTTTAGCAGATATTTAAGATATAAATGGTTAAAGGGCCAAGTTAAGTGTTGGTCCAGTCAAAGGTGTAAGAAGATGAATTTCTTCTTTCAGTCATATTTTCCCATGCAGAGGTGAGGGTATTGGACAATGAAATCCTGCATTTGGACAACTCTGAAAACAGGACAATTTCTAGATAAATTCAGCCTTCAGCTATTTATTCCCTGAAAAAATATGTTTTCACATCAAGATAATTATTTTGAGGGAAGAGGCCATTTGAAACAAACCATTTTATTGTGGTTTGAGGCAAACAACGGTCATATGTAGTTCAGATGGTTTATTTCACACTAAGTTTTTTAATGTTAGGTGACCAACCTCTGTAGACAATTCCACCTTTTTGCCATAACTACAGAGGCTCTCAGAATATGTAGGTGTGTGGCTTGCAAATGTGGTGGCCTATCAGATGTGCACATGAAATGTAGCCATGGAATGTGGTCTTGAGTTGTTAAGAAAAGAGATTTTCTGTACATTTATTTTTGTATCCTACAGGGAGTCACGACACTATGACCTACTGTTTGGATAAACGCTCTGCTGTTAGTGGCAATGAGTCCAAGCTGGTGAAGTTTTTAAACAAATGTCTGCCCTGCATTGTGCACCCCATTATCATGAAGTGGTCTATAACACAGGTAACCATTGTCTGGTGTTCTCTTCTTGCCTTGGCAAAGTTGAAGCTTGTGCTGCAGGGCTGAGAGTGTGCAATGACAGAATAGCCTGCTGCCCAGAAATCTGTGCTCTCATGAGATGCCGTGCTTGGGTGTTGTGGTTTAACCCCAGCCAGCAGCTCAGCTCTGCACTGCTGCTTCTCATTGCCCCTGGGTGAGATAGGGGAGAGAATTGAAGGATAAAAGCTGGAGAACTTGTGGGTTGACATAGAGACCTTTTAATAGGTAAAGCAAAAGCCACATGGGCAAGTAAAGCAAAATAAGGAATTAATTCACCACTTCCCATGGACATGTAGGTGTTCAGTCACCTCCAAGAAAGCCAGGCTCCATCATGTGTAACTGTGTCTTAACAGGACAAACACCATCATTGGTGTTCCCTCTCTTCTTCCCCCAGCTTCATATGCTGAGCATGACTCCTTATGATGTGGGGTACCCCTGTGGTCAGTTAGGGCCAGCTGTCCTGGCTGTGTCCCCTCCCAGCTCCTTGTGTACCCCCAGCCCCTTGCCCCCGCTCTTCTGAGAGGCAGAAAAGGCCCTGACTCTGTGTAAGCCCTTCCTAGCAACAGCAAGAACATGCCTGTGTAATCAATGCTCTTTCCAGCTCAAATCCAAAACACAGTTCTATTCCAGCCAATATGAAGAAAATTACTCTTTCAAAATCCAGCACTTCAGAGTATGAGATAGGAGCCACACATATCTAATCATCTTTTATGGGCAAAAAGCATGCAGGTGAGGCAGGGATGATACTTGTAGTTGTTGTTTAAAGCTGACCACTTGGTACTAGAAACCATTTTTCACATGTTTATTGTAGTGGTAAATAAAATTTAATATTAATGTAATTAACAGAGATTTTTTTTCTCTTGAACTTTGCTTGTCATTTCTGTTATCACTGTTGTGTGAGATGTCAGTTGCCTTCCCCACCTATACTGGGTATTTCACCAGCAGCAGAAACAGAAGAATCCTTTGTTGAAGGGATTTTTTTTCCCCATAAAGGTTAAAAGAGTGAAGGTATGGTCCATCACATAAGGTTTAGTTAACTTTTTGAAATGTGCAAATATTAAGCTAGTTGTTATCTCTTTGTTCCTCATAAATGTATGTTAAGGACAAAATTGATGATCATGTTCTAAGCTACAGCTTTTGAAGATTCTTACAAAGAATACACTTTCCTGACATCAAAGAGGTACCAAAAATCTTTCTGGTTTTGTTTTTATTGAAGGAATAGTTCATTATTAGAGAATTAAAACTGAATAATTGATAAATATCAATAAGCATGCTAAGGTTTCTTTTGTTGTGTTCGAGCAGCTCTGGCAAACTGGAATCTTAGACATTACCAGCTATCAAATATGAACCAGCAATCATGAGCTGACATTGACGGGCACTTGCTTAGCACAGATCCTTGTTTATTTTGAGCTGCTTTTTTGAGGGGGATTTTAGCCAATGAAAGATTTGGAAACCTCCTCACTTGTGGGTTTGTGGCTGACAAATTGACCCTGTTGGTGACAAACAATCTCTTAACATCATTATAATAATCTTCAGATCCAAACCCAGTGTGACAAGCAGGAAGTGTCCCAGTGGTGATAGGGAAGAGGCACAGCTACAATCCTGCCCCTCCTTAGCTCTGCTGTGCTCCAGTTATCTGTGTGGGGAGATGACTCCACCCATTGGAATGCAGAGCAGACACCGTGGAGCCCTTCTGATGGTAGGATCCCCAAGTTCCTGGATGGCCCAGTGCCTGGGAGTTGCCTGCTTGAGCCCCAGTTGCTGTGGCTGTCAGTCTGGAGGCCCAAATGGTTCCTGTGTAATGGCTGTGGAACTTCCAGTCATGGCCTGGATGCCTGCTGTGAGATTGAGGCACTGAGCAGCACTGCTCCTCAGGGCTTCCTTTTGAATTTTGCCCTTTAGGGGGCAATGTTCACGCTGCCTAATCCAGTATCCAAACCCAGCTGACTAATTAGAGAGTCTAATTTGTCTTGTTTTCCTGTGTAGTCAACAGATAAGAAAATTAATCCGAAGGGCAGTTCAGAGCAGCAATTTCATTTGGTGCTTTTTCTGGCCACAGAGGTTATAAATTACCTGCAGCCATGTACAGTCCCATCTCCAACATACTCCAAGCAAAGGGATGTGGATCAGTTCAGCTTGGTGGACATCCAGCAGGCCCAGGAGGAGGTGTTGGCCAGATCCACTGCATCCCTGAACTCTGGGGCACCCGGGGCTGGTCTGTCCCATCCCAGCGCCTCGGGCACAGCCTGGGGAGGCTAAATTCATGTCTAAAAACCAGGAAAGTTAGGGGGTTAAACTGAGCAAAGTGAGCATCCTGCCATGTGCCTTAAGCTCTGCCATAGTGCTAAAGCTATGAATCTAGATATTCAAGAGCAATGCCTTGTGCTGATTTAGCTTTCTGATCCTTTCTGACTTAAATCAGTATAATGTATGGTTTCTGAAACCTAACTTTTCATCCCTAGCAGGCTGAAGACAAACTAGTGTTTAAACATATCTAATTAAATTGATTCTATTTTCTTTTGCTAAGAGAGTCTTGACATAAGGAAAAGACATATCATTTGGAACTTTTTGCCTCAGAAGCAGCTTTATCATGTGTTCTATTCAGCCCTCAAATCCAGTGGAAGTGCTCTGAGGGAGGTGGATCTAGAGGAGTGCCTCTGTTTTGTAGGACTTCTGCAGGTTAATTCAAACTTCATAAGAAACTATATCTTGAAAAAGAACAGTAGCCAGTAGTTTTTTCTATTTTTGTTTTTCTTTCTGTTGAGGATGTGTGAGGTCTGCAGAGACAACCATGGTAAAGTCTTTGATCTAATAAGATAAATACAGCATTTCTAACTTCCTGATCCTGCAGTTGTTTTTTAAATGAATAGTTGTGTGAAGAGCAATGATGTATTTATGCACAGGTTAATTGGTCTTTAACTTTCAGAACACAACAAGGGCAACTGTCTGAAACTAATCTAATCTGTACTTGCAGTAAATGCTGCAGGGAAATTGGAATCCCTCTTGCCAGAGAGCAAAATGCTTCCAAGTTGCAATTTGGTGCCATACAGTAACATTTTAAAGATGAAAGACCTGTGAAAAATGCCATAGAGCTAACTTTGTACCCCTCTTTAGCTTTCTAAACTAAAGAAACAAATCTCTTTCAAGTTCTCAGGGCTTTGTCTTCTGTTTCACCTTTCAGGTCCTGACCGTGACAGAGCAACTTGAGGCTGGAGTTCGATACCTGGATTTCAGGATTGCCCACAAGGCTAATGATCCTTCTATGAATTTGTACTTTGTGCATATGGTTTACACAACTGTTACTGTGCAGGTATTTTCCTTACTTTTGTGATGGCTATGAAACCAGTGCCATTTTTTCATTTGAGGGCCATCATAATCCTGGCTCTTCTGAGTAGGTTATTTGTTTTTCTTTTGTGAGGACTTCAAATTAGAGAAAATCAGCAGGGCTGGAAGTTAGTTTGAGCTGCTGCACATGATACTGGAGCATCAATGTTTTCCTTATCCTCAAACCAGACTTTGTGCCTGCTCTCCACTGCCTGATGTTCTGGGGTTTATCATGTGTTGTGCCAGGATGATACAGGGCATTCCTGTTTCCATGGTAAGGAGAGAAGTTCTTCAAGGGAAGAAGGCATTAAAAGCCCTATATAATTACAGAAACACTTTTTATTTTGAGAAAACACAGTTTTTCGTTATTGTGATTGTGAGTCTACTCCGCCATCACTGCTCTGTTGATTGAATGTCCTTTCTCCTGCATAGCACAGATAACTTATAAGCTGCCATATCTCTTTCTTGTAGGATATTCTGTGGGAAATATTGAGGTGGTTAGAAACTCATCCTCAGGAAGTTGTTATCATAGCCTGCAGGAATTTTGATGGATTAACCAAAAGACTTCATAATCATCTTGTTGCCTGTATAAAAGAGATTTTCCAGTGTAAACTGTGTCCTAGAAATGTAAGTATGAGATCCTTTTTTTCACATTTTAAAAGAATGATATACCACAGTGAGATCTTTAATTGGAAATTTTTAGATATATTCTACTTTCACTGTGTTTTTAACCTTGGAAAGGTACTGTTTGCTGCATCAGAGATATGTCATTATCTAATAGAACTGAAGAGATAAAGCAAACATACATTCCACAGTGTGGAGGAGGGAATGAAATTTGACTGTTATGTATGTGGGACAATAGTAGAGACAACTGTCATCCATTGTCCTGTCTGAGTTTTCTTGGAAAGGAAACGGAAAAGAAGAGAGAAAAGAGAGGAAAAGAAAGGAAAATGAAAGAAAAAAGAAAGGAAAATAAAAGTTGTGCATCTTATATTTATTATTTAGTATTTAAAGAATCCATTTTCTGCCTTTTCACAGCAAAAATTTTAAATTAATTTTTTTTCTATTTAAAACAGTTTAGGTTGGAAGTGGCCTCTGGAGGTCATTCGGTCCAACACCACCACGCAAAGTAGGACCAGCTTCAAAGTTTCGCTGGGCTGCGTCCTGTTCATTCTTGATTAACTCCAAGGATGGAGATTTCACAACCTTTCCATGAAAAATTTGACCACTCTCACAGTAACATTGTTTTCCTTCTCTATCTGATCAGAATCTCTCTTGTGTCTGCTGACTTCCATCCTTTGCAGTGCATATCTGAGGAGTCTTCTCTACATTTACCGTTAGGTACTTGCAGACAGCAGTAAGACCTGTCCAGTCTTCTCTTTTCATGCTGGACAGACTCAGCTCCCTCAGCCTGTCATGCTCCAGCCTCTGCTCCAGCCTCTGCTGGCTCTGCTGGTGTGCTTCTGGATTCACTCCCGCTCGTCAGTGATTTCTTTATACTGGGGAAGCCCCAGCTGGAAACAATACCTGAGCTCAGTCCCACAGCTGCTGAATGGAAGGGAAGATCCCCTTTTCTTGATTTGCTGTGTGTGCCTTTGCTAATACAGCCCAGTTCACAATTGACCTTTGCCAGGTGGGCACTACTGGCTCATGTGCAGCTTGATGCCTATGAGAATCTTCAGGTCCTTCTCTGCAAAGCAAGTTTCTTGCCAGCTTCCATCAGTCTGTCCTGGTGTGTGGGATTAGTCTGTTCAGGACTCTGTATTTGCTTTTGTTGAGCTTCATGAGGTTTCTGTCAACTTGTTGAGGTCCCTCTTAATTGCATCTCTGCCCTCAGTGCATTTCTGGTGGCATTACTCCTAACCAGTCTTACAGTTACCCATACCTCCAGAAAAGCCTTAATTTAAATCAGAAAATATTTGATTGCTCGAGTTTAGAAGTTGAGATTTTTAGCTCCCTCTGTTTTTTTACAAGGTGTGGGAGCTTTTAGTAGTTAAACAATTAACATTTCAAAGATGCAGAGGAACAGAGGGTTTTCTCTGGAGATGTGAGTGGTGCAGGAGAATGATGACCCTGTTTATGATTCAAATTCTGCCTTTGAAGCTGGTGTATCAGTAACATGTGAGTATTACCACTTCAAAGCATTTTGTACAGCAGAGTTAAAATAGAACAATTCTCAGCAAAACTGGGGATTCTGAATATTCAGGCCTCAGCTGAATAACTGAAGACCTGAGTGACACTGTTTTATTGTTTCCCCAAATAACTTGAGTGTGTAAGTTGTGGATGAGCAGAGATACTGGAGAAGGTGGTCAAATTTGCTTTCAGGCACATGGCCAGCCTTAAACAGAAGAAAGTTATTAACTGCAAAAGGGGAAAATGATGTTGCTGATGACAACTTGTTGAATAAATGTATTGAAAGAATGGTCTGAGATCACTTGATGAAGAAAGAACATTTCTGAGTTGTGTCCGGGAGGAAGGAGGAAGAGAACTGGATAAAAAACCAAACCAAGTACTACCCTTGAGTAGGAAAACTTTATATCTATGGGGTCTGTGACCAGCACAGTGGATCTCACCATTTTCCTAGTGGTACCATTGCAGGTTAGGCATCTGTGGGATTTTTCACAATCACAGATTCAGATTTGCCATTGAATATCCAAGTACTTGCTGACTTGTTCTAAAATAAACTGCTACCTACTGCTACCTGTCTTTCAAGACCACATCTCTGTTGTTGTACAGAATTAAATGTGAAAGTGTTTATGAAGCAGCAGCTCAGGCAAGGCCTGTATGTAGTACTGGCACAGGCCACAGTGTGACAATATTACACTGCATTTAAAATTTTAATTGTCTTAACTATTCAAGGTGTCTTCCTTTGATCTGGATTACTAGGGTTTAAAAATCCCTTGTTAGACTTTAATTTCTGCTTTGTCTGCATAATAAGCACCTGTGTTTATATACACATCTCTGGTAGCTTGTTATTTTGGCTTTTATTGCACATCTTTGCTCGTTTGTTTAAAAGGTTTCAGCTTTAGAAAGGCAGTTGGAGTAAAGCAAAGGCTTCAGTCAACCACAAAGTTTTGTACCTTAAGAAGCTTGTGTCTTAATTTTGCAATATTTTCTGACCTAATAGAAGCTTGCATTCTTTCTTTTGTGGATGAACTGAGAGGGATTAATTCAACCCACAGCTTTCTTCTAATATTTATATTATTAATTTTCAAGTGCCTTTGGCTTTTATTTAAGTTAATAACCTAATAGGAACATCAAAAAGCCACCATTTCTTTTTCACAAGCTGCAAATGTAGTTTTTAACCACAACATTCTTAGAAGAAACAATGCCTGTTAAATATACTGGTTTTGTAAATCAGACTAGTCAGAGGGCCTCAGTTCTCTCCGATGGTAACTTCTGAGGCTGGAAAATGTAATTTCATATTGAGACACTTAAATTTAACAGCTATTTTAGCCCATCCACCTGATGGAGAAAATGTCTGACTCAGGTCTTTCTCTCTCTCAATTAAAAATGTCTGGAGTATCCCAGTTTCATAAACTTTCCAATTAGAGAAAGGAGAACTAATGTAGCTCTAGGTGACTCACATTTAGTATTACTAAGTTTTAAGCAGTTCAGTTTTATTTGGTGGTTACTGTGCCAAATTTGCATCAATGTGCCAAATCTGCTAAAATTATTCCTGCTTCTCTCTGTCTGTATTCCTGCTAGACATGGTCTCAGTCTTCCTCCCTTAACAAACTTCCAGCAATGGCTTGTGCATGAGGGCTGAGACAGGGATGGTTTAATATTATGCAGGTGTAAGACCTTGAGTTATGGACATGATAATAGCTGAATTGTTTGAGGAAAGGAGGAATTTGCTGAAGCTCCTAGGGTCGTATTGTCCTGCAGCTGGTAGACCAGCCCATCACATACTGGGCTGCTCATTTAAACTATCTGAACTGAATCTGTGCCAAGGTGATGTCTCACAGTATGTGGAGTTAGGGAATGATGCTGTGTTGCTGATTTCAACCTGGGCCTGCTTCCTTTTAGGTGGTGCCCACGCTGCGGACCTTGTGGCACCTTGGCCACCAGGTTATAGTCTCGTACGAAGAGGAGATGGAACTGGGGAAGCACTGTGAGCTGTGGCCTCCCATCCCGTACTGGTGGGGAAACAAAACCTCCACTCGCGCTCTTATCCGGTATTTGGAGCGCATGAAGCGGATGGGCCGGCCAGGTAGGCATGTGATGGTGTTCACAGGGGTCCCAGGATGAGAGAAGAGACAAGGATCTGACTCCATTATTTCAGAAGGCTTGATTTATTATTTTATGATATATATTATATTAAAACTATACTAAAAGAATAGAAGAAAGGATTTCATCAGAAGGCTAGCTAAGAATAGAAAAAGAAGAATGATAACAAAAGCTTGTGTCTCGGACAGAGAATCTGAGCCAGCTCACTGTGATTGGCCATTAATTAGAAACAATCACATGAGACCAATCACAGATCCACCTGTTGCATTCCACAGCAGCAGATAACCATTGTTTACATTTTGTTCCTGAGGCCTCTCAGCTTCTCAGGAGAAAAATTCTAAGGAAAGGATTTTTCAGAAAATGTGTCTGTGACATAGGCACAGGCAGATCGCTCGCAGGAGAGAAGGGGCACTTACAGCCATGCAGAACAAGTAGGAAGCTGGGCAATTGTTGCCTTCTGGAATATAACCACCCTGTGTGTGCTGTGTGGATACTGTCAGCATGCACACATGCACAGACCACAGAGATTGTGGTGGCCACCTCGCTGGTGTGACCCACAGAAAGTGAGCCCTCAGTGCAGACACACTTACTGCACCCTCCTCATGGGGAGAAGGCTGCTTCCTCAGTCCAGTCCTGCTTTAGCACAGATGGTGACAGAAGTTCATTCCACTAACCTTGTTGTTAAAGGAAGTTCCTACAAGGTTTCTCTCAGGGGACACCTTATCACTCTCTACAGCTACTTGAAAGGAGGTTGTAGTAAGGTGGAAATTGGCCTCTTCTCGCAGGCAACCAGAACAGGAAATGGCCTCAGGTCAGGGGGATGCTGAGCGTGGAAATCAGGAACAATTTCTTCACTGAAAGGGTGGTTAAGCATTGGAATGGGCTGGCCAGGGAGGTGGTGGAGTCACTATCCCTGGAGGAGTTCAGGAAACAAATGGATGTGGCACTTAGTGCCATGGTTTAGTTGTTATGGTGGTGTTTGGCCAAATGTTGGACTCAATGATCTTGGAGGCCTTTCCCAACTGTAATGATTCTGTGATACCAGAGCAGTACGAGCAGGGCATAGCTGCACACAAACAGCAGCACTCAAGCATGCTGGTGAAGTGCAGTCTGACAGAGGTTCAGTTCAGAACATGTGGCACAGCTTTTGCAGTGAACACACAGGGTGGTGACGGGGAAGCCGCTTCAGAAGAGCACTCCCCAGCCGGAGGGTGCACCCTGCGCTCCCATCCACTGGGGGAAGGCTCAGCCTTTGGAAAGAACCCTCACAGAAAGAGAGGAGTAATTTACAGAGGACTAGTCAGTGGAGAACCTTCAGACTGCAATGGGTAACTAGACCAATTTAGCTAAACTGGAATGTTTGGATAACCAAGTGTGGCTCAGGAATTGTTTACTACAGCATGCAGTTGCAACAAGGGGAAACAGTTATAGGGACATGAAACAATACAGAAAGAATGTGAAGTTAGTATTTTAATGATCCCCACTGGAACGAGATGTGAAGGTAATGCAATACTGAGAAGTTTCTCTTCTCCTCAAAAGAATATTTAATGTGTCACTTTCTGATTTTTGTTTCAGGAAAATTCTTTGTGGCAGGTATTAACCTTACTGAAAATTTAAGGTATATTCTTGTACACCCATTTGGATCATTGAAGAAAATGACACTCCAGAGTCTTCCATGTTTGAAAATCTGGATAAAGCAGCAGCATCCAGGACCAAAAAGAAAATGTATTAACATCATTGCTGGAGACTTTATAGGAAACAATGATTTTGTCAAAGATGTGATAGAACTTAACGCAAAAATTAATCCTCCATTGCTCTGTCAATGTGAAGTGGAACAAATAGCATTTAATTCTCAGCTTCCTGGTCTATGAGAAGTTGAAGAGGCTTTGTCTGCATTTATTGTGCCCTGCTGTAAACATCCTGAATCTCATAAAGGTCCACTTAAATTAAACCAGTAATGCTTTCAAGGCTTAGTAGGAAAAGGTCTCCCAACACCATCAGGGTTTTGAGGCCTTTGGACAGAAAAGAGGGCAGGTACCTTGCTGAAGTCTCTAAAGAACTATGCATAGGTGTAATTTTTGGAGATGCTTTGATTCTGTAGCAGCTGGCAATACTAAAAGTCCCAAGAACTCAATCTTGTTTTCCATAGGACTAAGAAGGAGGAAAATATCATTAGTTGCATGATTTAGTGGTAAGATTTTATCTTTCTTATAATTGTAAGGACATTTTGCACTAATTGTAACCCAAATTCTTACTCTTTTATATCAGTCTGAAATTGACTTTTTGGTTTTCATAGTTTCTGTTAAATAAACAAAAGGAACAGTTGAAAATATTTTTGATATCTCAGAGATGCTGCACTGACAATCCAATTTGAAATGATCTTCTATATACACACAACAATGTGCTGAGTATCAGTTGTGAGCTACCTTACAAACAGGGTAGGCCCAAAATTATTTGGAATTTTTAAGAGGTAACTGAATTTGCACTTAGTCATGCCAGTTCTGCAGGGATAAAGACACCAAAACGAGGCCCTTACACAGTTTGTCTGTGGCAGTTAAACATTTTACTAGGTGTTGCCTAAGTATGCCTTACACTGAAAAGAAACACAGAGGAAACAAATTCCTGATCTTAACTTAAACTGCCCTAGAAATACAGATTCTTGGCTTCTATCATGCTCATTTGGGGTTTCACACCTGGTCTGTTATTTAGCTATTTTAGTAGCTTTGTAATTATTTTTCCTCTCACTAAGTAGTTTTTGCATATGTCAAAACTAAGAGGTTTATGCTATTTCCCATTGCATACTAATTCTGTTTTTCTAAATGAACTGTGTAATAACAGATCATCATGAAAGCAAGAAAAATGTCAAGCATCAGGACTAAAACAGGACCAATTATTCTGTAAAGTTCACTATGCAACTTCATCCATACACCTCACTTTTGAGATGCACTTTATATACAAAACTAAATTCAGATGTCTGCTAATGTTTGCAGAAGTTTTTCTGCCTATCTTTTGTGCCCTCTTTTTTACCCTTCTTATTCTAATAAAACTTGATCTCTCTCTGTAATATGGAGTGCAATATTTGGTTTTTCCTTTATGTGGTGTTGTTTTATTGGTTCTCAGTTGTAATTCGTAACTTAAGAAATGGATCTGTTGTGGGTTTTTTCCTATTGTTTTCCTCTGTGAAAAGGTTTGCTGTACCTTAAATGTTTTCTCCAAGAACTGACATAGTAATAGGTATTGTGGATAAATTACTGTAGGCAAGAAAACTGTATGGGTAAAAGATGTTCACAGCTAACTTTATTTAATGCCTTAATTGATTTGTTTTTCTTCACTGCAATAAGACATGGCAGTTATTTTATTTACATTCACGCATTCTGCTTGAACACAGATTTATCTTTATTATTTATATACAACGAACAATATTTTCTTCATTAACTTTCCTTTTCTAAAGACCATCTGAAATACCTTAACTATAATAAATACTATTTTCTTCTGAAAAAGGCAATAAAAAGCTTAATTTGTATGATGTAAGAAACTTGGTTCTTTTCCTGTAGGTTAAGTCAGATGCCATTCCATGTGTTTGAGGTCCTCAGTTTATAGCCAACAACAGGTTTAACATAAATAATTTAGTGCTGTCCTGGTACTTGCTGACAAAATTAAGCTCAAAGCTCTTATTGTTTCCATACAGAAGTTTTCTGAAACAGCGTCCATTTCTAAAATGCGCCAAAACCATCAAGTGTGGAAGAAAAATAAACTATTCAGCAGTGAGACTAACAGGTCGTTTATTTCACATCCTCTTGAGGAGATCAGTTTCTTCTCCTGGAACAGGATGCAGGTTCATGACATGAAAATCTCACTGTTGGGAAAGAGGTTTTTGTATCTGCCAAAAGCAGAACTGCCGATTATCACCTTCACCCTGGCCGTGCCGTCTTCAGGCAAGACCTCTACTTCCTGAACTGTTGCTTCTTTATAGAGCCAGCTGTAAATGTGAAAGCATATTAGCATCTTAAAGCTATGACACATGGCACAAAATGTGATTCTTGGTCTAGTTTCGAAGGTTCCTATCTAGGTAACGCTTTAAAAGATGAAGTGTTTCACTTCACTTCTCTAATGGGGCTAATTTTTGTCAATAGGTCACAAAACATTGATAATTATCTGTTATTCTTAACAGAGGTAGCAGATTAAAATCAGTATAATATGATCTGAAAACTTTCAGACATGAATGATTAAGTGTTTCATACTTCTCCAAGTCCTTCACATGATTTAAAATTATTTACCTTAGCTGAGGTCCCTCTAAGTTGATGTTAACTGTTAGAATCTTCTTCCCTGTTGCTGTCAGTATTTTTTTCTCTATTTCTTGTTTCAGTTCTTCTAAACCATGCCCATGCAGAGCAGAAACAGCTAAAGCATTTTCTTCAGCAGGTTTATACCTGAAAGAAAATGAATTGCTAGCACATTTGTTCATGAAGATTAGGTTGTGAAAATATTCCAAGCACGGACAATTTAACTGAGTAACTCTGTACTGACACCTTCTACAGAGGCCACTTCTTGTATGACTCAAGTGATTTCTTTTGTAATTAAAAGATAATGAATTCTTTTTCAGACCATAGTTACATATGTAAAAGACTGAGAAACACTATTAAATATATTCTGAAGTGTGGGATCTCTTTTCTACACTAAGAATGAAAAAGATTCTGGAACATAAGAAATGTTTAAGTACACTTAGCATCTCCTGCTTACCTTTCTGTCAAATCCACTTTGTTATGAACTTCTACCATTGAGTCCAGTAAATGGCTAGGAAGGTTGAGATTCCTCAGAACTGACAGAACGGTGGCTTTCTGGAGGATGGTTTCTGGATGAGTAATATCCCTCACATGAACTATCAGATCCTAGCAAAGATCAATAAACAATACCATTTACCAGGTTGTAGAGACTGTATACCATTTTTTGCATTGCTAATTACTGTAAAATACTTTCCTATCCATTTGGTAATACACTGGCAGATTAGCACTGTAAAATTAACTACTAAAACAGTATTAAGCTACTGCTTATTAGACCATGATGGAAGAAAATCTGCAGCAGCTTAGCCTTACACCTCTAGTGAGTACAAATTGCCTCCCACAAACCTGAAGCAAATGTTGTCAATCAAGCTAGTCACAGAATCAGATTTCAAATAATACCTGATCCATTTTGTTCAAAGCCAAGGCTTTGTAACAGTAAGGCTTCAAAACCACTGGAGATTAAAAAGAATGGTCTCTGAAAAAAGCTTTCAGAAGAGTAATGGCTGCAAAACTGTTTCAAAAACAGAGGGGAAAAAACCTCCCCGTTACTTGTAATTCTATTTTTACATTCAAAATATAGAATACTATCCTTATGCTTAGCTCTCAGGATACTAATACTGATGCTGCACTAAAAAGCTTTATACAAAATGTACCAGGTTCAAGTATATATATAATGTTTGCCATAATAAAAACCAAGCAACCAAACTCAACATTTGCATTCAAATAGTTTCATCATCTTTGCTCGAGACATTGCTTTATACTTCTGAAAAATAATTAGAAGTAAATGACAAACAGGATGGTTTCAGCGAGGTTTTGAAAGCCCTGCTATTACATGGTTAAGTCTAATCTTTAGCAGCATTCTGGCATCTAGCTACCACTAAATTTCATTACCTTTCATAATACAGGGTTTTTGTTTAAATACCTGTGTGTATGTATGCAGCTTTACACTTTGTTATAGCACAGGAAAACAAACTTTAATGAGAAAATAATTGCTAAAGTACATTTATATTTATTACATGCTGCCTGCATCACATCACAATCACCCACTTGTAGACTACAAGCAACCTTAAGTTAAAACTAGGTAATTTCAGATGCTTTAATTCATTTTTAACTCCCAGGAAAGTTAGCCTTGACTCACTTGGATGCACTGTTCAGATATTTTATCAGAAAAATCTGGTTTATCTGGTTTAAGTATCATGGAGATGGACACATATACTCCAAATAAGCCCCTTCTGAAATCCCTTTGTAGTTGTATGTTTTACATAAGTAAAGCATCAGAAAATTAATTTATTTTAAGATATTTACATCATTATCTCAGGAGTTTACTTTAGTCAGTCAGATACTTTGCTAAGAACAGCATTTCAATTAACTTCCCCTGTTTTGAAGGTTTGAGGATTATCTAAAATGAAATTATTTGATTTCCCAATTTTTATAGTTGATGACTTACTGAGTAAGCCACTTCTTCTAGTGTAGCTGAAAATGACTCAACCAGATTATGTGGAAGATCAGTCAGAAACCCAATGGTGTCAACATAAATAACGGGCATATGTGAGGGCAAATAGCCAGCATGGGCTGTAATATCCAGAGTGGCAAACAGCTGATCTCTGGGTTGAAGTCCTGCTTCCCCAGTCAAGGCTTTGATCAAAGTAGTTTTTCCTAATTAAATAAAAAAGAACAGTATTTTAATGGCTTGTTCCAAGTAAAATTTAATTTGCAAGGCTCGGGTGAAATGTATAATGTAACATATGTTTTTACACCTGAGTTGTTTAATTGTAGCTTGTCATCAGTTATCTATATGATGTTAGGAAATCCAAAGACAGTCTTACATTTTATAACCTGGAATTGGGTTTAAGGTCACATATGTTTAATCACATACTGGTATGTACAGCTGTGCTGTGAAATCACAAGATGATCAAAGACTCATTTGACCTCATTTGATCTACCTACATCTCTCACCTGAAGAGCACTGCCATGACAGCATTGGGAAGCATGCACTTACACACTCCTCGGTGCTTCTGTTGTCAAATGAAATAATTTACTTGCTAAATAAAAAAAATAAAGATAAGTGCTAATAATATATACCTTATTAGGCTGAGGCCTTTATTGGACATTTCCTCATGAACATAATAATAGAGACATTTATTTGACTCAATGAATACTTCATATAATTAGTCATTAAAGTGCTCAGTATATAGCCTAAATAAAGTATTTCAATTATGTGTATGCCAAACTGTTTTATATCTATCTATATCTATACCTATACCTATGCCTATATCATCTATCTTCAGTTGGAAAAGTATGGAAGTATGACATTTAAGAAAAACATACAGTATAATCCAAATCTTTGAGTGCAAGATAGTTTTGTTTTTTAAAGAAGCTGAGTGAGAAAATGAAATTGTCTTAAGATAATCCAACCTGAAAAAAGTTTCTAGTCCAATATCTCTTTATGCCTTGACTAAGAATTCACTTGTGTAAGCTAAAAAACCACACCACACCAAAAAAAGCAGAAAAAAACCTCTTTAGCTTTATTTAGCTTCTCCTAGGAACACATCTCAGAGTGCTACACATAATCCACGAAAAGCTACAGTGCTCCTTAAGCAGGTTTCTCAGATCAATAGCCAACTCTTAATTATCTTCCTACGCCTCAAGTCTTCATGGTGATCTAAACACCCGTGTACTTTTCTGTGCCCATTCTGATCAAGTAGTAGAGATTCATATAAAGGGACAATAACAGTGCAGTCTTTAGCACTGTATATAAAATCTTTCTGGCACAATAGGTGCTAGGCATTTCTCCAAAACATGTCTTGGAGACTGAAAAAACCAAGCAGCTTAATTTGCTTTCCTAACTACATCCTAACTGAAAAATATTCATTACACAATTAAAAAAAACTAATTAAAATACGAAGCCTATACACACACAAATGAGAATCTGGCCAGAGTTTCTAATTAAAAACTAGACAATATAAACTCTTTTGTGTGATGATTTCAGGAGGTTTTGCTTACCACAGTTGGTATAGCCCATTACTGAGACCATTGGGAACTCGCATTTTCTGCGCTGAGTTCTAAGTAAAGCCCTTTTTCTCCTTAGTTTCTCCAGGGCATTCCTGATTTTAAGTTCCCTTTCTTTTAAGACACGATTCTGTGTTTCTAGAAATGTTTCACCTGAAAAATACAAATGAGTAATTGGCAGAACAGCTTACAAGAGAAACTGTATAGCAAGTGATGCATTTGGAAATCAAGTGAGCTAGCACTAGGGCTAGTGAGGTTAAAAATAAGCCACTAAAACTATGTATTCTTGCCTAAAAAAGTGAATAAGTAATTATCAAACATATGCTAACCACTCTAAAATATCCATGTGCACTTATGAAAAATCCCTGTGGCAAGCAAATAGTTTATCCTTCACCAGTTACTGACCAAAAAACTTGACCAGCACAGACCCAAACCTTATTATTTAACTTACTTTCTGATAGATTTTTGTACATTTGTTTAATTAGACACAGAACACTGTTTTTCCTCCTGACCTCCTCCAAATAAAATAAGAAGCAACTAAATTTGTTTAAAAGCCATGGAGAAAAAAAATCCGCTAAATCATGAGATTATTTAGACTTTACCTGAGCCCATGATGTATCTTGAACCTCCTCTCTGCTGATCTCTCTGAGACACCTCGTTTTTCAGATTTGACCTGGCAGCAGAGTAACAGTTACTTGGATGCAATTTTTAAAAATCCAGTTATACCAAAATACCTAAAAATTGTGAAGCAGTAGTGTTATTCTTATAGTACAAATAAAACCACTAAATGACTGAGTTGTAAATAAAACCTGCTCATGGCAAGAAGCCTGGAGAAAAAAAAAAAAACAAATTAATTTTTCTGGCTCAACTGTAGCTTGAAAAAGCCTACAACTCTCTTGGTAAATTGTAATTGCTATTCTGAAATTTCAAAGAGCCAACTATACCTCAAAAACATCCACATAACTCACACCAACTGCCATGCACACATTTCTATGCCACAGAATGCAGAAATATGAAAAATTTAAATACAAATTATTCTTCCTTGTTTATAGCTTTCCTTATTACACTCAACAATTTTATATATGGGATATACATATCCAATTCCTACATATTCTTGCAATCCATCTTGTGTCTTAGAAAGAACCGGGACCTTTTCATGAAAAATACATTTTGTAAGATTATTGAACACATTCTGGTTTTGCCTGTCAGCACTGCAGAAGCTTAAAATAATGGCATTCTAGTAAATAATTCTGTGCTCTAATCAATCATTGAACACCCGATGTATTTTTTCTTTACAGTAAATGTTGCTGGCTTTTGTTACTGTAAAGAAATATTCACTAAACCACGTAGATATGTGATGTGCACAGCCCAGGTACCTCAGAAGTGGAATTTCAGCCAGTGCTACCTGCAGTTTTGCTTCTTTCGTCCGCGCATTGCAGCGAAAAATGTGAAGCACCACGGTGTATCTGTCAAAGACTGGCACGCCCCAGGCACCTTCTAGCTCTTTCTTTAGCCATGCAAGACAAAATAATCGACATGTCTTCTGTCCCCCACAGTATCTCTAGATCAATTCCTACACAGCAAGTGCAGTTAGTTAGCTGATGGACTCAGAGGAAGTCAGGATTCCACTGCAATGGATGGGCAATCATTATGAGCATGCAAAGCCAAAATTTGGTTGACCAGACAGAGAGGAGTTAAAGTGAATTTAGAGAGTAAAACTTTATGTCTAGGCCCATCAAATTCAGTGAGAATCCTTCCACTGCCCTTTATGGATTCTTGCAACAAGTCTTACAGCATATCTCAGAATCAAGAACGTCAGTAGTTAAATCCTTGTAAAAAATAATTATGAAATAGTGGAATGGGAATGGCTAGGGATAACATAGGAAAATAAAAAAGATTACTAAAACTTGTAAACAAATAGAGAGGAATGCAGGAAAATTATTTCAATGAAACAATTAATAAACCCAACCAACCCAAACCCCTCATCCTTGCTCTAATTCAGCAAAAGACACTTAAAATATGCAGCAGTTTCCTTATGCCATCTCTAAAATCCAGAATGCTTGTATACATGTTCTCAAATACTTGCCTGAATCAGCCCTGTTTAATTTTGTCTTAAGATCTATATTCGTCAAAAGAAAACATTTTTTAACAAATCTAGTACTGAAAGAATTCAACTGTAAAATAAACAGTTTTCCTAAAAACTAGGAAATTGAAGTGAAACATTTTCAACTTCCCTTTCATCAACAAATGGAAGCATTTGAATAACCATCTGTTAGAGATATTTGTCACCACTTCATTTTATAATCAGGGAAAGCATTTGAAACCACCAGCAAAGCATTAATGTTTGCTTGTAAAGTTTGCATACACTTTACACCCTGCATGATGCTGCACATACTAAAAACCCAAAAAAGTTTTTATTTTAGTTTGCCCATGAATATCTGTAGTTCATGTACCAATTGTTTTACTGCCAGTGTTAAAATACTGAAGTATGCTGCACCCCTCAATGCTTCTTTTTAAGGGCTAGGAATGAAAGTTTAAGTATTTGAAACATTCAACTATAAGCCTGCTCTGAATTTACACCTCATATTCAAAATACAATTCAGCATCCACAGCATAGGGAAAAAAAATGCTATCTATTATAAATATAGAAACTTGAGCACATAGCTAATCCAAAATATTGAATTTCTTCCTAACAAAATCTTTGTTAACACCCTAATTTTGTAAAAAAGACCTTGAGTAACGTTTTCAACATTTTAAAAAGGGCTAGTGTCAAATGTGGGAGCAGAGTCTATAATAAATTGTAGTAAGCTGCTGGAAAATTTCACGCACATGCTGGAAACATATATCAACTGGACAAATGCAATAGGTATTAAGATTCTTTTCAATAAAACTCAGACCTGGTGCTTCATATATTAACATTTGTAAATTCAGAATCTTAACCAACCCCTTTTCCTAACATCAACAGCTTCCAAACAACAGTGATGCAAAGAAGATGATTTGATATTATGCTTAATTACCTTTGTTAGTGAAGATATTCTTTCCACATTCAAGAAGACAGCTGTCACATGGGGCAATTTTTTAATCTTTTCTAAAAAATGGATAATGATTGCAAAATACAGTGTTAAATGTCAATTCTCTTTTTAAAATGCCCAGACTATAAACCATTTTGCACTGAGCAGAATGCTCATAAAACATCAAATGGCACCATAGTCTTTGTTCATAGAGCATACTTTAGTACTGTGCCAAGAACAGCATCAGTTTCACTTAGGTCAATCACATAAAGTTACAGACTAAGTTAACTCACACATTTTCAGTGACCAGGGGTTATGTCTATTCTGCATTGCTTTTGTAACCTTAAAAATTCTTTCAAGTTTGCCTGGAAACCTGCATGATGGATAAACAAAATTCTCCCTCTCTTCAGCTTCCACACCTATCCTTGAACAGTTTGTCTGCAAAAGTCTTTCATTTAGAGAGATGCAGTGCTGAAAGATCTCAGTCCTTACCTGTCAAAACCTGAAAGTTTCCTTTGCCAAAAACAAACTTCTTGTTGGGATTTTTTGTAGGAATAATTATTTTATCTAAAACAGTCCAGTTCTGAAGAGTATCTACAAGAGCAACGGCTTCAGCAATCTGTAATTCAGCTTCAGGAACATAACAATAACAGAAAAAAGAAAAGAATATTACAATGTACCATCAGAACTCTGCTCAGATCTCCAATAACTACAGTACTTCTTTTAACCTCTAGCACAAGGAGGAAAGTGTCTTACCTCTAATCAGAGTAATTGAACAGTTTGATGCAATTTTATCACACAAAGCATCTTTCTGACAGTATAAATTATTTCTGTGGCTGTTGGCTTAGGAGAATTTTTAATTGTATTGTCAGGAAAGAGATCACAAAGCTTTCTTCTTCAACAAGTGAAATTAATAACTAGCTGGAAAATCTATTATTTCAGATGAGCACAAAACCACACAATTAACACTTTGGTGTTTTGCAGCAATAATTTGGAAATTACTAACACAGCATATCCTGCTGCTAACTTCACAGCCACTTAAAGGACCTAAACTGGTTTGTGACTTGCTTTGTGACTTGCTAAAACCAGTAGATTTGAATCCTGTATTCTAGTTCATCAATTACTTTTGAGTTTTTACCATCTACACTGCAAAGCAATGAGTTTTGAGGACTTTGTGAAATCACAAAGGCTACAGAAGAATATCAGATCAGCAACTCTAGTCTTGATATGCCAAACTTTTCCTTTTCATAACACATTTGTAAAGTTTCCCTAGACAGCAAAATAAAATTTATATACTAAATAGGTTACATTGATCCAAGAGGTAACATAATTTTAAAGATAATCATGATCCACTTTTTCCTCATATTGCACTTTTTGTAAAATACACAGATTTCCTATTGGATCTGTGGTGCTTCAAAAATCATTCCAAAACATTAGTTCAGGTTTCAGGCTCTAAGGAGGGCCTAAATAAATGGAGAAGGACTGCTATTCTTCTGTATGTTTGGACAGAAAGGTGTCTTTATATTTTACCTACTTTTCAGTTGTAAAATTACGTCACTTACATCAATTCTGCAAAGGTTAAAAGCTTTATTCTGCAATGTGAGAATTTGTTAGAATTAGCAGCACTAATAAAACTAAACATGATTTAGGCTCATCGCATAATAAATTGGAATAAAATAATAAGTATAAACAAAGTGTCCCTTGCCATCTTGTCAGAAGAACACTGACAGGCGCAAGAAGTGGGCCCATGGAAGAGTAGTGAGGGTGAACAAGTGCAAGGTCCTGCATCTGGGTCAGGACAAGCTCCCAGGATACTGGTACAGCCTGGAGGATGGACAGACCACAGCAGCCCTGCTGAGAAGGACTCGGGGGCGTTGGTGGAGGAGAAACTGGACACGATCCAGCACTGTGCTCGCAGCCCAGAGAGCCAAACATGTCCTGGGCTGCATCCAAAGCAAAGCAGGGAAGGGAGGGGATTCTGTCCCTCTGCTCTGCTCTGGTGACCCCACCTGCAGGGCTGCACCCAGCTCTGGGGTCCCAGCACAAGGTAGTCATGGACCTGTTGGAGCAGGTCCAGAGGAGTGCCACAGAGATGACCAGACAGGTGGAACCTCTCCTATGAGAAAAGTCTGGGAGAGTTGGTGCTGTCCAGCTTGGAGAAGGTTCCTGGAAAGACTTTTTTACAGCCTTTTAGTAGGTAAAATGTGTTTATAAGAAAGATGGGGATAGACTTTTTAGCAGGACCTGTTGCAATAAAATGGGGCAGTGGTTTTAAACCAAGAGATTCGATTTAGATTTGATATAAAGAAGGAGTTTTCTACAATAAGAGTGGTGAAACACTGGAATAGACTGCCCAGAGAGGTGGAGGTCCTGTAAACATTCCCTGTGAATATTCAGCCCAGATTAGACAGGGCTCTGAACAGGCTCCAGTGGAAAATGTCCTGTATCATTATAGGGGTCAGACAAGATGACCTTCAGAGGTTTCCTCCAACCCAAACCCTTCTGTGATTCTATACATAAAAAGCTAACTTACAAGATGCTTTAATCCCTTACATTGCAACCTTCTAATTAGAGAATGTTCAAAGAGAAGCATCAAGTTCATAACATATTTTAATTGTGTGTGATTAATGCTTATACATTAGCTAGTTATGATTTCTGAGAGAAACCTAATAGTAGTCCTAAAAAAAAGTCCTTACAGAGCAATTATTGGTGCTTCACTAGGTAACTGCATAAAAGCATTTAAGTGCCCGAGAGGATTTATTCAGGACTTGATCTTCAGTGCACTCTCTTCTTCGGACAGGAGGGTATTGCTGCTCTGCAGCCAACTTCTGGGCAGCCCTAAGGCCAAAGGACTCCAGCCCACCTGGGCAGGCAGCAGGGCTGAGGACAATTAACGCTGTGCTAATAAGGGGGACACCCGACTGCTTCCTGACCAAAATACAGTCAGCGTGGTTTGCAAGTCAAAGCACAGGCCTGCCAGCACTCACTAACGGTTCGTTTTTTAAAAAGTTGTCAAAGAAGGAGAGAACGACCGAGACCTTCCATCCAAGCTTGTCCTTGGCAAGCCACAGGTCGCGGTTTCACCGCTGTGACACGGGGCCACTTCACGCTAGCGGCACAGCCACAGAATCAATAGGGCTGGAAAAGACCTCTGAGATCACCGAGTCCAACCAACCTGTGACCGGACACCAGCATGTCAATAGCCCACGGCACTCAGTGCTGCCGCCAGTCTATTCTCACACACGCCCAGGCACAGAGACTCCACCGCCTCCCTGGGCAGTCCATCCGACCCCCCGGTGTACGGCTCCCTGCGAGCCCGCCCGCCCCCGCAGCCCCGCACCCGTGGTGAGCGGCGACTTCTGCGGGCCCCACTTCACCGCAGGGTGCACGACGGCAACGCGCTGGGCGCCGGGCCCCGGGGCCAGCGGAGACGGGGCCAGCAGCTCCTCCAGGGCCGCCTCATCCTCCTCCTCTTCTTCTTCTTCTTTTTCTACATCCCCGCCGGGGCCCGCCGCTCCATTCCAGGGCGCTCCGCCGCCCGTGCCCGGCGGGCGCAGGGGGGCCTGGAGCGGGGCGGAGGCGCTGAGCGGGCGGGCGGGCAGCGGGCGGCACCGGGGCGCGCCCAGAGCCGCCGCCGCCGCCCGCCGGCAGCGTAGGAGCAGCGACCACGAGAGGCGGCTGGGCCCCATCGGCACCGCCGGGCCCGGGGCGGCGGGCAGGGACCGTCAGCGGCCGCGTCTTTCCGGCCGCTGCGGAAGCGCCGCCGCCGCCCATGTGACAGCGCTGCCCGCCCCTGCCGGGCCCAGCGGCCGCCGTGATTGACGCCGGGCCGGGGCCGGCCGCGCTGGGCAGCGCCAGGGAGGGACTGCACGGTTGTCGGTAGGTTTCATTTCTTTCTGTTTCATCCTTCTCTGCAGCCGGGCGGGGGATGGAGCGGGGGCTGTTTCTGGGCTGGTTTGCGTGGAATTAAGTCTCTTTGTGTGCCTTTCTTGACAGTTTTCGGCCGCTGTTCCGCCCGCAGAAGCCGAAGGGTTGTTAAGTTTTTAACACTGTCGATTTCGGCGAAGTTTCCTCAGGAGGTCGTGACAGTTTGTTTGTGCTGCTGAAATAATGTAGCGGAAATGATAGCGGAGCCCAACGCAGCCAGTACCCTTCCCAGCCAAAAGTAAGACCTGGCACAGGTTGTCTGTAAAATGTGTGGGTAAATTCGGGTGCTGTCCCTCGGGTTTGTGTGCAGACACCGCGGCAATCTGTGGTGTGTCACCTTGGGGGAAAGGGGAAAAAAGGGGTTTGCTCTGCATTGTGCTTTGTTACTAATATCTTCATCTAATTTCCTTTCGTCTACTATTTAGCATCTCCTTAGTGTAGTGTTTTATGCTGTTTATGACAGGGAGCTTGGCTTTGCAAGCTTTTCTGTGCCTTATTCACTACAGTGCCTATGTGTACCCTACCTTACAAAAAAAAAAAAAAAGGGAGCAGATTCATTGTCAGTGCACGTGTTCCCTTCATCAGAGAATTTGGGGATGCTGGGAGGGAAGAGTGCTAAGTAATCTGCAAGCTTCCTGTAGGCGTTGCTGGGGGCATTGCTTCTGTATATTTTGTGTTGTTTTTATCAGGGAGCCATCATGTCTTCTTCCTTTTATAATGTATTTCTAAGTCGTTTGTTGAGATGAGATAAAGTATTCATATAATTGTTTATGCAATGGCAACTAGAAGTTCCACTAGAATAAATATAAATAAATAAAAGGTAAAGTTACAACATTTGGGTGTTTCTTGTTTGGTTTCAAAGAACCAAACAAAACCATTCTTAGATGTCCGCTGTTGTGTGCTTTGAACTCATTGCAGCCTGGTCTTTTCTGATCCTCTCGTGTTCTGGGCCTGTTTGCTCCGTGTGCTTTGCTTCATTATGCTCTAATGGAGGCTGAGAGTTGTAGTCCATGATGATAGATATAGCTTCCCATATGTCCATTCCAGTATGTTTCATCTGAAACCAGCCTTTTACCTTCAGAGGTGTTAGGCAGGTACATGGCAGTTGCTTATTGGAGCTTCTTATATTGGTTCTAATACATGAAGCAGTTGTTTTGAAATTTATAATTTTAAAATTTTACAGGTAGGATTCTTTCAGTAGCACAGATTAATTGTTCCTTTTACACAACAAAAGGAATATATTGCCTCTTTGGTAAAGATATGTTTTCTTTTCAAGTGTGAGTCACCAGATCTATTCTAAATGTTTACAAGATAAGAAAACTGAATTCAGACGTTATCACAGTAATATTGGGTCTGAGGATTAGATGTGGGACTTGGCTTCCTTCATGCTTAAAGTGTTTGATAAGTAATACTTCAAGTGCTAGTGAAAGGACAACATTGTGGCATGAACACAAGGTAAAAATGAGTCTCTGAGCCATACATAACAGAGTATAAAGGTGGAAACAGAAATGGCTTTCTGCTTATGCTTTCTTAATGGTTGCTGATGGAAGCAACTAAATGGCTGAGAGCTGTTTCTTCCAGTGCATGAGGCAGTGAATGTATGCATACAAAGTGCTCAACATAGTGTAGAATAACAAAGAGAGGAAAAAAAAACAACAGCTAGTTCAAAATTTGTCAAACCTACCATTGCACTCCTATAGTTGAGATGTTAAATGGAGATAGACATAGGGATCACTGCAGAAGTGACCCCCGTGTCTTCCTCCAGCTAGATACAGTAATACCTATGTTTTGCTTAAGAGAATAAGAGGATGTCTTAATTCTTTTAACAGTTTCTTCAACAGAAATGTAGTTGTGCAAATGAAAATTCCATTTAAATATCCCATTTAATTGCTCAGTGGTTTCATGGGGTTCAGTTTCTAGGTGCTGGTCTAGTTTCTGCAAATGTTTGTACCTGCCTCACGAATAGCCTAACTGGAAGCACCAGTATTAAAGGCTACCAAGAAAAAAGAAAAAAAGAAGAGAGAGAAAGAAAAGAGAAACATGAAAATTAGTAGTACCTGGATTAAAAAACAACCTCTACATTTATGTAAGTTGTCTGTTGTTGCCAGGGCTTCCTGAGGCATAGCTATGTGCTGCAGTGCACTGATAACCAAAACAGTTCAGAAACTAAATGGCTTTTTAATACTAGTATTTAGTGCTTAGTTATATTTCTTGAGTGCTTAAGATAGATGTTTAGTTGCATGTGTACCAGTTACTGTAAAAGGTTTCACCCCAGCTATGTTTTATTTGGCCCAGACCTACAGTTCTCTCCTACAGTGAGGGAGCTGTAGGTCTGTGGTCTTCCCACTCTTGGAGGTTTTGCTGAGCTTTGGTAACGTGCTGCTCCATGTGCCTTTTCCTTACTTTGTTGGGCCGCTTTTGCTACAAGTATATTTTGTCTGGCGTAAGAAATGAAACAAGTAGCACAAGGCCAATAGATACCATCCAGAGAGCTGTCCTTCAGAATGTTCTTAGGAAGGAGAGGTGTGAATTAAACCTTCAAAGAAGTATGTTCTACACAGAGATAGTAAAAGCAGTACGTGATCAGACAAGTCCTTGACGGAACTGTCCTGTGGCAGTTCTGATTTTTGAATTATTTAAATGTTTTAAACCAACTTGGACTCAAATATAGTTGCTATAATCAAATGCAGTGCTTTTATTTTCTTTCTGGGATGGAGTAAGTTGCTAAATAGTACTTGTAAACACTGCAGAAAAGGTTTTGAAGGTGGGTTGGGTGTTATGTTGAGGTACAATGCAGAAACCGGTAACCCATGTTACTGCAGTGCTGGCTGGCACCTGAGTTGCAGCTCGTGTGAAACAGTGCAAGTAAAAACCTGTTAGTCCAGCCCCACAGTGATGCATTCTGCTTTGAAATCAAGAGTGGAAGGATTTAATCACATAGGAGAAACAGCTCCTTGCCAAACATGTTTGGATTCTTTTTGGTTTTGTGGTCTGTAGAAGGATCTGAGAAGAGCAAACTGGCATCAGAGAAGCAATGCATATTGCTGTCCCTTGCTGTTTGTTCTTTTCATCTGGGAAGTCTCTGGTAGTACTTGGGCTACTTAATCTCTGTGGCTTGCAATTTTAAATCAAAGAAGACAATTGAAAAATTTTGTGAATGATTTCTTATAGAATACTGACTGCGCTGGGAGCTATAGTTTATCCCACTCTTCGCATGCAGAAGTCCGCACAGTTGGTATAAGGATTGGTTCATCCTGAGTTATTTTCTTTCCTCCCATCTATCAAACACTGGCATGTTTTGAACTTTTCTGTAGCAAATAATAAACAGAATTTAACTTCCATTTCTCTGTAGAGAAGGTAAGCATATGCATAATTGTATTTAGAAATTTTATATATTTTGGTGCAATTTTATTTTTCTATAGAATTTTTATAGGAATCTTTGGAAGTCTCATTCTACATCAATTCTTGAAGTGTCTCAGTAGATTAAAAAAGTAAACAGAGACATGTTTAAATAAAACTTGTCTGCTCTTACCAACAAAATAATGTTGGGACCTTGGTCCTGCAGTTGATGTTATTCGGTCTCAGAATTTGTTTGCAAAACAATTGTGGGAAAAAGAATGATAAAAATGCTTATCTGGCATTGATAAACCTAGGTGGAGTTGAGCTGGCTCTGCATTCATAGAACAGTTAATTCTCCATCTGTGTTTGCCCACTCTGGATACTGGAGAGTTGACTGTATCTGATAGTGTAACACACTGGTTTTCTTTGTTTGTAAAGTGGTCACTTGTGTTCATACACGCTCTTGTTGCAGTAGTGTCATGAAAACAGAAGTAATTGTACACTCTCATATTTACTTTCTTTCTGTGCCTTCCTGTAGTACAAGTCAACTGGCTTCATGTCCTGGCCACTGTAGTTTAAAGGAGGCCATTGCAGCCAGCTTCCAGTACTGGGCCTGCTGCACAAGTGGGATCCAGCTCGTCTACTCAAACATGACCTTTGGCAAAGCACATTGTTAGCATTGGGAATGATGAAAAATGGCATGGTTTCATTGCAGATAAATGTATGGCTTCAGATCTCCCAGAAGGTGCATCTTTCTTTATACAATTGTTCCTCCGTGATATTAGCAATGACTTGAAAATGAAGTTTTTAGTGTGTCTTTTTTCTTTGGCATGTTTAATAAACAAAGTAAACCAGGTTCTTCTCATTTTAAAATGTCAACACATCAAATGTAGCTGCTTTGTTTAGCTTAGGGCACCCACAGAGTGAATGCCTACTTATGTTACTGGTTCATGGTGCAAAGCTCTTAAGTCAACAAAGGCTGCATTAAGTCAACATCAGCTTTCTGTTTCATTTACTTACTTTATACTTCCTTGATACCTTTGATAGCTTAGCTGGTTTTCTGATTATCTGCATATCTTACAGGAAAGCCAGTAGTCTGAAAAAGGCCCCAAATTTCTTTTGTGCTTTTAAAGTTAGCTGTTTGGGTTTTAGTGAAAAAATGTCACCAGTACCAAACAACAAATTAAAAATCCTAAAATGCATGTATTTGCTTTTCTTCTGGCTTTATCCTGAAGTGTGTAGTCCTGAGTGCTTGCTGCTAACTCCTTCAATATGTTTATTGCACCTTAGAGAGAATGCTGTCCATGATGAGACTGTGCCTGAGTCTCCTGCTCAGAATGGCACCTGTGTGAGAAATGGCAACCTGAAAACACCAGTAAGTTAATTTAAAAACTTTTTAAAGTTTTAATTCTTTTAAATTGTGGAGTTTATTTTGTGTCTCATTCAGTTGTTACAAAATTGAGTACTGCATGCAGCAATTACAATGCATCTTAAAGCTGGTCACTGGATACAGCTTGACCCTCAAATTCCATTGGCAGCAAAGCCTCAATGCTGGCTTTTGAGTGGTCAGTTCATTTCTGCATGGCTCTTCCTTTGTGTGCAGCCGATGTTAATTGGCAGGTAGTCAGTTTAACCTGTGAGGGAAAAGATGTGGAAGAGCTTCTGTGCTTGCTTTCTGTTATTCAGAAATGACAGCTGCCGCTGAAAACTGCCTTCTGGGTAGTGTGCAACTGTGCAAAAAATTCTTTCCTGTTACATCTTCCTATGTTTATGACTCATTGTTAAAATGGGTAAAATTCAAACTGGTAAATCCTTACTTTCATTTCCTTTTAGTATGGTCAAATTTGGTAAGGAATTGTTGGGGTCTTTGGGGCATAAAATGTGCAGCCTGGGGAAGTGTTTACAGTAAGAGTGAAATAAGCTGGTGTCTGTGAATGCCTGTTGTATTGTGTTTTCTCACACACTGTGTTTGACTCGTTTCAGAGGGAGAAGCGGAAGGTCCGAGAGCAGTGTGAAAACATCAGGAGGAGTTCTCCCGCTAGCAGAAGAGTGAGCCAGCTGCAGAATGGAGAAGTGGTTGAGGCAGTTACCTTGTTTGAAGTGGTTAGCATGGGGAAGCAGGCCATGCAGGTATTCCCAGCACTGAGTTCTGAAAGCATTTGGTGGAGGAAAGAGTAATAAACAGTGGTCATTTCCATTATTTGTAATGTGGAACATTTAAATTTTGGCTTAGCTGGGGAAGAAACATGTTCGATTGGAAAACTGCTGTGAGTGTGGTGGCTCTTGGAAAGAACATCTTGCAGCTTCAGTAAATTAGTGAAGAGGTAGCTGTCAGATGTTTAAAAAGAGGAAGGAAATTTTACCTAAACCAGTCTACAATGCCTTAATATACAAAGAGATAATTATTTAAAAAAATGTGGAAGAGATTCATCAATAGCAAATTTAGTTGTCCAGAATTCTGAAAAATCAGGTTATCTTTTTTTCCTTCTTTTTTTTCCTTTTTTTCATATTTCTTTTTTCCTCCTTTTTTCCTCCCCTGTGCTTGCCTTGTACTATTAATCCTTTACCTTCATTCCAATGCAGTTTGCCAGCAGCTAGTATAATAGGCAGGTTCCCTGCTCATCTCTACAGTTAGCAATTTTCTTCAATGTGAGGAAGCCTACCTCCCCATATTCTTTAAGCACATTTATTATCTTTGTATATGTGTTTGAAAATCTGGAGCCCCACATATTTTTATGTACAGTTATAGATATGTCTCTGGTGAGTAGTGTTTGTAAGCAAAGAGTGTGTGTGTGTGTGTGTGTGCACATGCATGAAAAGTGCATTTATATTTTGGATGTGAAACCTTTGTGCTATAGCTGGGGTAGCTTCTGTAGAGCTGTCTGAAGAGCTTGGCTATGCCAAGCTATGCCAACCATCATGGGAAGGCAGCAGGGCTTGAGTTCTGTTGCTGCTGGAATTTATTAGACCTGTGTGGAACTACTGATGGGTTGAAGCCTGGAAAGCTTGTCCCAGGAGACCCATGTCACTTACAGGCTGTAGACTGTACTGCCCTAGAAATGAAATCTGGAGCAGTTTTTTGCCTTATGTTAGTGTGTGAACTGTTTCAAACCTACTGCACAAATCAAGTCCTAGAGAAAAAGAGAACCTCCAGGGTAAATTGCTGGTAGGATTTAGTAGTAATTAGATGGTGCAGAGGCTAAATGTGTGTTTGGATTTTTTGTTGTTTGTGTTTATTTATTTGTTTTTAAATTAAATTGTTACCTCAGTGCAATCAAGAACTCAGGAGGACAACTTTTTTATTTTTCTTTATATTACATTTATTAAAACTGTGGTAATTTTCCCTGTTAACAGGAAGCATAGAATCTGTGAAAAACAACATTGTCTAAAGCAGTTTAAGACTTGAAAGAGTCTTTTAGAACTACTAGAAATGGAAGAGAATTGCTTGGAGTTTATTCTTGGTTTTGTAATTTAATGGAGATGGAGCAGTGTTAGTTTTTATCTTTATTGTGGGTATCTTCAGTGGAGTGTGGCAAACTGTCTTCATCTCCTGACTAATGAGCTTCTTTAATCTGTTCTAGTCTGTAGTAGTTGACTGGGTTGAAGCTTATAAACAAGACAGGAATGTGGCACTTCTGGATCTCATCAACTTCTTCATTCAGTGCTCAGGCTGTCAAGGTAATTTACCTTCTTCACAGCCCTTCCACTGTCTGTGAGAGGAGTTTGAAGTGTGCTTTTTGAAATGGAGTTTTTCTCTGCAGTAAATCATGAACTTATGATCTGTACTGTTCGTTAAGACGAACTCCAGATGGGCAGGCAAAATAGAAAAGAATGCTGCTGGTTAAATTCTTTGTGCTAGCAGCATTCCAGCTCTGAGAGTTGTATTTGAACAAGGTTTGCAGGGTCAGGTTTCTGAAGTGGCATGTCACATTGCTTTGGAGAATCCTCACATAGGGACAGTGCTTTTGATGAGTGTTCTAATTAAAATCCAGTGTTTCAGTTGGCATTTGTTTTGTATTTCTTGGTATCTTTTGTTTTGCTAGTGTCCTTGTTTGAAAATAAGCAGCTAGCAGATTCAGCTCCCTGCTTTGGTGGCTAGAAAAGCAGTCTCTTGCCTCATTGCAGTTGCTTTTGCTAGAGAGTTGTGAAGCTGTCTGTTTCATAACAAACATTGAAGCACTGCCTTCTGGGGACAGTCTGCTAGTGAAATGCTTCAGGATGGCAAGTAAGAGATTTAAGAAGACTGTCCTATTAGTTTGAAACTTCTGAGTGTATTTAAGCAGCTAGAAATGTACTTTTTACATATCTCTTTTTTTTTTCCCCCTCTAGGTCTTTGACTAATATGCCTTCGCTTATGAGAAATACTTTGGGGGTTTTGACTAGTTTTGACCTGTGGGTAAAATTTTAGTCAATCCTTGAAGTAAATAAATGAACAGAGAAAACAGCCTTTCCAGACAGCACAGAGCAGACTTCTCTAATGGGAATTTCAGTTTTGGTTCATCAATATTTTTTCCTATAAATTAATTTATGTATCTTTTTCTGTGTATGTTGCCTGTACCAGTGTACATACGTAAAAGAGAATTCCCCTGTCTTCAGTGTTTCTAAATTTAATAAAGTTCTTACTGTGGTTTGGACTTGATTAATGTTATAGAGTTGTGAGTAATTCTTTTTAAAACACTACTTTTTTTTAGGCATGGTAACAGCAGAGATGTTTCAAAGTTTGTACAAGAAAGATGTCATGCAAAAAATGACAGAGACCTTTGATAAGGTAGGTGCTACTTTAATTTTGCATGTCTTTTTTATATAAACAATAGTCTCTACCTTATTAGCCAGCCTGGATGGAATTCCTGTTGCTTATCAGGAGCTCTGTACCATTACTACTGCTCTGCATTAATTTAGTAAAATAAATATAGTTTTTTGCAAGAGAAATTTGTTGTCATCATGACCCATTTTAGCAGCAGCAGCAGATTTTTTTTTAAGTTAAGTTTTATTTTGAGAGTTTTACTAGGGCTGACTGCAATGACTTTATAGAGGTAGATATAACCCAGCACTGCAGCAGGTAAATGGCTCCTTTGGTATTTGGTTGATAGGTCCTTTAAAAAATAGTAATATGGATTACTGATGAATTAATTCAGATATTTTTAGCTGATATTTTATTTGAAAATGTTCTTTCTGCTTTACTGACAATTATGATTTTTAATAACTGTATTACATCATGTGAAAGAAGAAAAATGTGTTTCAGATTTTTAGATAATTGTGAAAGCAGTAGTGAGTATTTAATTTCTTGGGGATTGTTAAGAAAGGCACATAGCTTTACAATGCTGTTTCACTGCTTGACTGCTCCTTGGCTAATTGTGGCAACGTTAAATTTTCTGCAGTGCTTTCACAGTTTCTTCCATGCTTTTTTCCCTTATGTTTGTCACTTCTGAATTGATTTGTCAAGCAGCAGCCATCAGCCTTGTTTTAATTGAGCATCTCTCAAAGACCAGCTGCTGTAGAAATTCCCACAGAGAATGAATTTGCCAACATGTTTTTCTTCATTTTAGAAGTGTAGTAGCACTTGGGCTAATTTTTTGACAGAAATGAACCTCTATGTGTCTAGCCATATGAATTAGTAGTCTGGCACTTCTTTGCCAACTAAATTAGCCCTGAACAACAGTCATGATACTGCAGGCACTCTGACAGAGATGTGATTACTTTTACCATCAGCCTGGAAATACCACAGCTCTGTAATTTTTTCACCTGTCTTCATGGGCAAAAAGGCAGGTTCTGCAGTTGCCTTAGAAGCTGTATTCTCTATGCTCTGTAAAGAGAGTTCTCTCATAAGATGGAATTGTAAGTTAGTGGTTTAAGTTAGTCGAGGAGGAGTGCCATATGGGACTACTGGGATTTCAAAAACATTTTTTAAAAACTAATGACAGTAATAGTGAAAGTAGTAACGAGAGTGGAAAATATTGCCAGATATTTGCTTAACATCATCTTGCCTTTGAATTTTTATTCTTTGTTTCTAGCATTCAGAGGATTCATTCTTGATTATTTCAGTGATTCAACCATGGCATTGCTGTTCAGTTAATTAATTGCAGCACTACATCCTTGCATCAGTACTTCCTCTTAGAATTCTTCATAATGTTAGTGGGAAATGTTAATAGAGTTCAGTATGGAAAGAAAAGAATTCCTAACATCCTCATGGTCATGGTGGTGAAGTATGAGTTAGTTAAGTGGTCAGTGAGCTGGACTGAAAACTGGTGGAACAACCAGGCCTGTGGGGAAATGATCAATGGCAAAAGGTCCAGTTGGAGTCTAGTCACTAGTGCTGAGCCCCAGCTTGATATTGTAGCCAATGCTGTTTTACATATTTAGTAATGACCTGGACACTGAGGCAGAGTTTAGTCTTAGCAAATTTTCAGATGATGCAAAATGGGGAGGATTAGCTGCCAAATCAGGTGGTTGTTCTGCTCCTCAGAGGGACCCTCAACAGACTGGAGAGTTTGGCAGAGGGGAACCTCATGAAGTTCTACAACAGGAAGGCCTGGGAACCTGGGAATGAATAGCCCTGTGCACTACTACACATTGGGGGCTGATAGACTGGAAAGCAGCTCTTGGCGTGGGTGACAAAATGAACATGAGCCAGCAATGCACCCTTGCTGCAAAGTTGACCAACAGCCTCCTGGACTGCCTTAGGCAGAGCATTGCCAAGAGGTCATGGGGGATGATCTTTCCTCTCTGCTCCTACTACTGAGACTCATCTGGAGTGCTGAGTCAAGATTCGGACCTTGCAGAACAAGAGAGAGATGGGTTTACTGGAGTGAGGCCAGTGAAGGGCCACAAAGATGATTTATGATCTTTGATATGAGGAGAGGCTGAGGGAGTTGAGACTGTTCAGTCTGGAAAGAGGCTGGCTCAAAGGAATCTGGCCCATAAAATACCTGATGTGACAGAAGGACAAGGAGGAAGCACAGCTCCACTCAGTGGTGTGGAGTGAGATGGTGAGCGACGGGCAGTGGGTGCAAACTAAAATGGACAGAATTTTACCTGAACACAAGAAAACTTCTACTGAGAGAATGATCAAGCAATGGAACAGGTTGCCCAGAAAGGTTGTGGAGTCTCTGCAGATATTATTTGACTGCTCGTGGCATCACCTGACACTGAGGGAAAGGATGTGTACTTTGAGGGATCCTTGACAGAATGATGATGGCACCAATTGTAGTTAAAAATTAAAGCTTTATTTGTTAACAGTATGTTATTATTAGTATAGAGCAGAATTTATGATTAAAATGGCACAGGATTTCTATAAGTAGAATCAATATAATAGCATAATATAGAATGTATAATATAGCTCAGGTCTCATTGTCCAGTAGGAGTTGTGGTCAGAGTTCACCAGTTAGACCTTGCAGTACCTTGATTTTGTTGACAATGCTCTGGGTGCTGTGATGCTTCCCTGTTCTCTGACTGGGTCATTGCCACCACCTGCCTGGCTGAATGCCTGGGATCTACAGGCTTGGTAAGGAAGGGAGTGATTGGTCTGGCGCCCAGGAACAGTGAGACTGTGAGGGAGGGAAGTTAATCTGTTTGATTTGTCTGCTTGGTTCACAGGACCTTCAGGGCCTGGTAATGAGGGAAAGGGAATGAATATGTGACCTGCTTGGTCACAGAGAAGGGCTGCTTGCTCTTAAAATTGCATTAGTTATGCTAACCACATTTCCAGGGGTTGAGAGCAGAAGTGCTAGTTGCACACAGCACTGGGCTGCCTATGCTGGCTGACCTTGCTTGAGCAGGTGGGGTTGGATTAGATGATCTCAGAGAGTCCCTCTCAATTTCAGTCTTTCTGTAATTCTGTGAAAACTTGTACTGATGTTAGAAGCAGAGACTGGTTTTAATAGGGTCATGGAGGCATTTATTTCATCTTTGTGAACCATGGTATTCCTCAGTGATGAGGCAGTCTTGTCTTGACACCATTTTTTGTTTTTCTTCTATTTTAAGATAATCTGTTTCTTCTGCTTTTCTTCCTGTTTGTGACATTTACTTCTTGCAGTTCTTTGTTTTTATGTGGTTTTTCTTTCCTTTCCCATTTTGTTGCTTAGACATTTAGGAAGGGAAGAGTTAACTTTGATGCTTAATTGTATAGCTAGATGAGGACAGAAATACTTGTGCTTCACTGAACCTGATAAAGAACTCTAGATTTAATGCCTTTTGTTTTGGAATAATTGCAGAAAACATCTTGAATCAAGTTGCACTAGTGCTGAAAACATTCTTCTCTAATTTGAAAAGCTCAGAAAGTTTTTTTTAGAGTTTAGATGTTTTACATCTAGGTACCAAACGTTGAAAAGGGTTATGTACTTAGACTTGCTGTGGAGCCATATCTTAGAATTAATAATGGGGGTTATACCTTGTATATGTTTGCTTCTAAATTTGTAAACAACTTGTCTCCTATTCATAACAAGACAACTCAGGTTTTATATAAAAAGTGTGTCTTTCTTCTGTCATTGGTTAGTAAAAAAAAACCCCAAAAACCAACAAAACCCAGATGAGAAGGATTTAGGTTTTTTGTAGTATTTTGGCTTGTGTGGGCCGCCTGTAGCACACATTGGCTGAAGTTCTAATGGCCTTTGAAATATGTTGCATGTTTTGAAATGCTTTTGTCTATGAATTGTGTGTGCCATTTCATTAACAACCAAATTTCAAAATTTTGTCTCTTGCATTACAGGAAACTGGGTTGCAGTATAAGAAATTCATGGCCTATCCTTGGATCCTGACAGTTACTTGGCCGGTGGACATGGTAGGGCTGTTGTTGTTTCCCACAACTGTAGTATAGCTTTTTCTGTGGGGAATTTATCTGAACTCCTTGTTGGCACTTCATTTGGACTTTCCTCTCTTTCTGTAGACTCTGTATGAAAGAAGGAAACATTTTCTGGTTCAGTCAGAGCAGGAGCTCACATCACTCTGTTGAGTGATTTGAATAGTTCTCTGGAAGAACCTGTGTTAAGGGTCTAATCTGACTTGATTTCTAGAAGCAGAATTATCTCTCTACTGTTTATGAAAGGAATCTAAGGGAATCCCAAGTTAGGTGCCTCACTTTAGGTGGCATGCCCCTCATGTTGTGTATATGGTTACAGCGTGCGTGTTACCATTAAAGAGTATCCCAGTGTGAAAAACATGGGCAGTAGAAATGCTCTTAAAAAGTAACAAGTCTTTGTGTATTTTGTGCTAATTTTCAGATTGAGGAATAAGCTATGGTGATAAAGTAGGTATTTCCTGAAGTTGTAGATGGTCTTTCTACTGTCCATGTCATGATCAAGGAGCACTAAATGAGGCTTGCTGGAAACTTACCTTTCTGTTTTGGCACTTGCTGCTACTGTTAGGCTCTGAACTGACTCTTACAGCCTGGTCAGGAGCATATTCCAAATTCCTGATGTGCTTTGGGTTGCAGCCAGCCCTGTGATCATTCTGTATTGACATTTCTCATTAAAGCAAGCAGCAGTCCCTATGCATTGGAAACATAGTTACAGGAGAAGAGCATGAAGTGTACTTCAGAAGCACGGGAGGTTATGCTGAGTGTGATGCTGTGTTAGAATGGGGCTGAGAAGGTGGTTGCCCACTGGTGAAGGACAGCTGAGCAGTGGCCAGCCTTCAGGAGGAGATTTTCCACAGTGAGTGAAGTTTTGGAGTTCCTTGACCTCACTCACACATGGAAACTATAAAGATGCAAATTCATATTCTGAGCCGTTCCTGGGATCTGTGAGGTGTACATGAAATGTTCACACTGTCTGAGGCTGCCATTTACAAAGTCTGTCTAGTATACTTTCCACTATTTCGTGTGAGAAGTCATTTCACCTTCCCTCTGTCTGCTTTCCTCTTGGCAGTATCAACCATACTGTGGACACTTATGTTTTTATTGTAATTTGCTTTTTGCATGATGTCAAAGGTATTGCTCACTTACTGTTTCTGTGGGGGTTTTTGGAGACCCAGGTGCAGGCGGTATAGGTGAATGACTGAGTATTTGGCATTGAGCTTTAGCCTGATAAACTGCTCAAGCTGGCAGTGCTGCTGAGGAGAACAGTCCTGTCCTGTTCATGCCAGAGTTGTTTATCTCCACTTTTCCCTTACTTCATTTTCTGCCTTGATTTTACCTTACTTTTGCAGGAAGAGGAAGGATAGGGAAGTGGGGAAGCACTGCTACCTGTGAGAAAGTAGAATAAGCCAGGGGTGCTCATGGTTTATGCCAGTGAAAGTTACTTACTCTGCTCTGCCTTCCCACACTTTCTCCCTCTTGTCTGTTCACAGTTACCTTGCTTACATTGCTTTCAAAAGTGAGCTGTTATGACAGTGATGACAGTGTAGCTCAAATAAAGCTATTTTCTCTCTCTGCTTGCTTGTATCCTAGTTGCTTGTCCCTACTTTGGAATACTAACAATGGAAAAAGTTATGGGGGATGAAGTGAAACTGTCTGTCAGCAGAACTCTCTCTGATGTTCAGTGGGAGATATGGGAATGTACAAGCAGAACTAATTAGTGTGTTTTCTCTCAACTTGTCTCTCTTGTGCAGGACAATGAAGACTACCCGCTGATCAGAACAGGGCCCTACTGGAAGAAGTTCAAGGCCAATTTCTGTGAATTCATTGCAGTGCTTGTGCAGCAGTGCCAGTGCAGCATCCTGTATGATAACTACTTGATGGATGCCATCATCTCGCTGCTTACAGGGTTAGCAGATTCCATGGTCAGAGCATTCAGGCACACAAGCACTTTGGCAGGTAAAATCACTTGCAGAGTTGCTCTAGAGGTGCTGAGTTCTCTTGACTTGTGTACTAACAAAACTGCTCTAAATTGAAAAACTATTTACTGGAGCAGTTCTCTTATGCACTGAGAGTACCTTCCTCCTAGTGTATGTTATATGAATGTCCATAATATAAACTTTTTGTTCCCATGTGTATCTGAATTGAATTTGAATGCTTTAGATATGATAGATCTAACATAATTTTTCTTTATAAAGAAATCTTTAATGCCTGACATGACTGACTTCAGAATTTTGCTGTTTTGAATATTATATTTTTCAGTAACTGATTGATTTTTCACAGTTTTTTGTTGTTTCTCTCCCTCCATTAACTAATGTGATGAGGTTGCAGTAGGTGCTTCACCTTAAGAAGCTTCCTTTGGAGAGCTGCTATTCTTGTGGTCTCTGTGCAAGAAAAGAACATAGCTTATTACACATTTTTGTTTCATGCAGTGTGATGGTACTAAAGCTACTACTTTTTTCCCCAAAAGCCAGTAAATACCCTCTTTACTGTTCAAAGAGCACTTAAAGTATAATTTATTCTAAAGTACGCTGTTTACTTTGAGGGCTCAAAAAACTTACTTGAAATCTGTTCAAATCATCCAGCAATCCTTAAAGGAATGTGGATTTTTGTCCATTCCAGTAGTATATTAAGATTCCCAGCAATTTCTGAGCCAGCCTCACTGTTTTTTCAATTTTTTTCTTTTTGATTACCAACAATCAGCTGTTCCACAATTCTAGGTTCTCTTGCAGAAAAGTCAGAGTTGCATAAACTTACAAGAGAGTTGCCCAGTAAATTACGTTTCTGACCAGAACTCTGACCAAAAGTTCTAAATCACCAGAAATAGAAGTTAATTTTCCTTTTTTGATCATTGTCTGCCTTTAAAATAAACACTGTATTTTAAAGCAAATTACTATAATCTAGTCGTGTTCATATTTTCTATATAAGCTGGATTTGGCTAACCATATCCTTTTTGTGGTAAAGTGGTGAATATATTTATGCTGCATGTCTCTGAGCTAAGCTAATTGTGCTGGGTTTGTTTCTTTTTTAGCAATGAAACTTCTGACAGCAGTTGTAAGTGTCCATCTGAACCTTGATGTCAACAAGCACAATGCTCAAAGATTGTATGAGGTGGAGAAGAAGAGGCTAAGTGGCAAGAGGACCAGTTACAGACTTGATCAGCTAGAGAGAAAAAGGAAAGAGGTTAGGGAAGTGTCTTGTATGGGAGACTTGTGAAAGTGTAAAAGGATTGCTGGCTGCTTGCTCTTGGGTCCCTGCAGTTCTCTGAGGTTTATATATTTTTTTTATGCAAGGTGCAGAGCAGGTGTGACTGGCTGGATTAAGTGGTACAAACATGACTAAAGTAAAAATTGCCCTATGGACTGTCAACCTGTGATATCTCACCTACTGGTTGCTTTTCTAAATTGGCATCATTAGCTCTTGATCTTCACACAAATATGGATTTACACAAAAATTTCATTGTCTCAGTAGCTCTGGTGTTGTGGAAGTACAGTTTTGTATATGTTTGTACAAATTACAAGCCCAAGTTTTAACAGTGAATCAAAAGGGACACAGACAAAGTGTCATCTCTGTGTAAGTAATGCATTCCACAAAAATGGATTGAACTTCAGGGATGTCCTGTATAATTTTTGCTTTTCAATTTCTGTTGTTTCTTCCCTGCTCAAAGACAGCTCCTTTTCAGCTCTCAGAGGCAGAGTTGTAACTGTAAAAAATAACTGTGGTTTGAGGGAGAGGGTGACTTGGTGAATGAACATCAGGTATAGTTCCTTGTCTCCTGACCTTAGAATCACTTACCTCTGGTTTGAGTTTTAGGTGTCTGTGGGCTTCTCTGAGACAATACCCCTTTTGTGGAGAGGAGTGTTTGGGTGAGACAGGATATTTTAGTATCATTGTAAGTCTGATCTTATCCTCAAAGACAGAGGAGATAGGTGTGATGGAGGGAAAACCCAAACTTGTCACCCTTCCTGATGCTGTGGATGAGGGAATATTTTTATTAGGTGACTTGCATTTTAGAAATTCCTACCTAAATTTTTGGGATTCAGTTTTTTAATAGGCTTGTTGTGTATTTTGAAAATTTCTTTGCATTTTTTCCATCTCTGTTTGAGTACATGAAAAGTATGTGAGGATCGCTTTGTGCTGTATCTTTCTGTGTGATTTCTGATAGATCAAGACTCACTGTATCAAACAAGTAGCTTGTTTCCCAAGGCTAGCAGTTGTTATACTTTCCTCAGGATGTAGCCATAAAAAGGTTAGTTGCTAGTGCAGATATAGCCCCCTCATTTTATGTTGGTACCACATGTAAACATGAGCAGTTTGCATCGCAGTGGTATTCTAAGGGCCCTGATGAAAATTTTTCATGTGTAGTGAATTGTGGGACTAATATTAACATTCAGTTCTCTTTGTATTTCAGTATGAGCATAAGCTTCTAGAGATACAGAACATGATGAATGCTATTTTCAAAGGGACGTTTCTAACCCGTTACCGGTAAGAGTGAAAATAAAGCTGTGACGTGTGTCTGCATTCCCCAGAAACTCCTGCTCAGGTTGTACAGATAGGAGAATCAAGTTAAACATCCTGGAGGCACTGATGGTGTCAAGCAAAGTGTAGCAGTTAAATTATTTTTAAGAATCTGGGCTTCCAAAAGGACCTCTCTAGTGTGTTCTTTCAGTTCTTCCTGCTGGCTGTAGAGCAGTGTATTTGTGAATGAGAAGATATCCAGAATTGCAAAATAGTTTGTGGCTAAGAGTGGTCTAAGTACTGATTGAAGAGTAACTTATAACATTAATATGAAGATACTTGGAATATTTTGAATTATACATGCTTTTGAAATTCCGGAACATAAAAATATTGCAAATAACATAATTGGTTTTAAAATTAATTTTTAATGTATTAATATTACAATTTTATAATTTCACAGGGATGTTATCCCCGAGATCAGAGCAACTTGCATGGAAGAAATTGGCAGCTGGATTAAAACATACCCAGATGCTTTTTTGAATGACAGCTACTTAAAATATGTTGGATGGATGCTTTACGATAAGGTAAAGTTTAATTTTTTTTTTGCCTAGGGCAGTACATTAGTTTTCTAATTTTAATTTTTTTGAAAGAATCCTAGCATTTAAATTCTTGAGAGTAGATGTTTAAGACTGCCGTGGTACAATAAGAATTTACTTTCTTCCCCATTTCAGGTTATATTTTAAAAGCCATTTTAACACTAAATAACACCAGTTCTGTGTGAATCCCTGTATGTGCAGTTATATTTATATGTCACTGAATTGGGAGTTATGTCTGAAATGTAAAATGGCTCATATCTTTTGAGAAGGTTAGATGTTGACTGAAGTTCTGCTTTTAGGCTTGATGGACATTGAACATTTTGTTTAGATTATTATAAAGAATGAAAAAATAAATATTGTCTACTACTATTCTCTTGTAGTAGAATAGTCTTCAATGTTGCATCTCTCCTATAGAGTTAGACAGATACAGAAAATGTTTAAAGGAAGTCCTGCTACTTCTGAAAGGTTTAAAGGAAGTCCTGCTACTCCTCCAAATACCACCAAAACAAACAAGCAAAAAAACCAAAAGAAAGTCAGTGAGTTCAAACCCCAAGCAGTAGAACAAGAGGCAGTGGGCAGAAACTGATTCGCAGGAAGTTGCACTGGAGCCTGAGGAAGAACTTTACTGTGTGGGTGACTGTTCCCCAGAGATGATTGCCCAGAGAGGTCATAGGCATCTCAGTGGAGATGTTCAGAGCTATCTGGACACAATCCTGTGCTGGGATGACCCTGCTTGAGCAGGGAGGTTGGACCAGATGGACCAACCAGATGGATCAGGTGCACCATTGTGGTCCCTTCCAACCTGACTGTTCTGTGCTTCTGTGAAAAAACTCCTTTTCTCTTGCTTTGAGAAAGCATGAGAGACTTCAGGGGGATAGGAATGTTTATCGGGAGCGGCTAATTAGCGAAGTCGGCACGCTGTACTTCTGCAGGCCGCCTTTGAAGGCGCCTGTAGCTCCTGTGCGGATGCTGGAACCCGCGGGATTTGTTTGTGCCGGCTGCGGGCGATGTTCGCGCCGTGCGGGTCGGGTTGCGCTCTGCCACGGGGCCAGCAGGGGGCGCGCCAGGCTCCCGCTTCCCGCCCTGCGCCCTCCCTCTGAAGGTGGCGTTTGGGGTTTTAGGGCGACAAATAGTCGGGAACTGTCGTTTGTTCCTGCATGCATTTTATCTGATCACAATATCTTTTTATCTGGAGAATTCTCAAAAGAAAATGCCTTTTTTTTTGAAGATGATGCGTCTTCATTTGCAGTACTCTGCAGTGAAGATTAACAGCTGGTGTCTCTAATTAATGCACACAGCTCACCCACTGCCATTTACTGGAAACTGGAAGTAGAAAAGAAGTAGAACTGGAAGTAGGCTTTTTTAATCTGAAAGCAATGCAGATGCAAGCAGAGTGAGATGAAGTGGAGTGTCTTCCATATTCTGCATTTGGCTGAGACCTGGTAGTGTGCCACTATTGGTGGCTGCAGTACCACTACTGCAAATTGCCTGATTTCAAAATGAGAGCACCAACAGGGGCAGCAGTGTTTTTTATATACTGTCATGGATTTTTTTGGGAAGGCTGGGGAGGGAGAGCAGTTTTTAAAATTGTTTTGCCTCAAATGACAGTTGGGTTGTCTTTGCTATCCAGGAGTAACTCAGAAGTAGACCTTCCCAGTTCATAGTCTGGGAAGTGTTGACCCAGCAGTCCTATCAAACCATCCAGGTCCCAGCCTGTATTTGTAAGGTTTATTGACTGGCCCCATCTCTGTGATAGTGGTGGGGCTGAAATCTCATAACTGAATGTGTTCAAGCAGTGCTGGAGCCTGTGCAGAGCTCTCAGAGGTCACTAGAGCTGCCCACCACTTTACTGATGTTTTCTGTCATCAGGTCAGGATCAAAATGTGCTATGATACAGCTGAGGCAGAGTGTATGTGTTCAGAGTATCCTGAAAATGTGCTTACATAATTCCCCTTCACTTTGTCACGGCTTTGCAGCACCAGACAGGCAGGTTTTTTGTTGAGATTAGAATGGTAGTTCTGATGAGGGGAGTAAGTGGCTGGGTGTTTGTGTTTGCTGATGCTACTGTTGAAAGAACCTGAAGGTAGTGAGATATCCTTGATCATTCAACATTACTTCACATCCTTCCAAAACTATGGGGAATGTTGAATTTAGAAAAGGTGAGGTGGTTGAGAAGGAGAAGCAAGGAAAATGCAGATGGAAACTTAGGAAAAATACCAGAAGTAGTCACAGAAGTAGTTATATGTTTCTATTTACTAGAGTTAATTTTCTCAACACTTAAAGGAACATACATGTGTGGGGTTGTGACTGAGAGCTTTTGGATAGAAACCTCAGAAGGGAGATGTACACTTTAATGTGTTTAACATTATGTCTGCAGACCTACACTTGACTCCACCTGATTGGCAAATGACATTTCCAGGTGTGTGCCAGGGGCTGTATGACCATTCAGCAAACCAGTGCACACTGTTGTCCCTTTGCCCACAAACAATTTCAGTCCCTATTCACAAGCAGAGTGTTGTGACAGAGAACCAAAGGCAACTGAAAGAACCAAAGAACCAAGCCAGCTTTGCAGTACCTTGGCTGAGCTGAGTTTGTGCCAGTGTGCAGTGATGGTGCCACCTTGGGGCTGTCTGTGAGTGAGTTCTGTGGCAGTAGGAAGCAGCAGGTGTGGGCAGCAGTCTCTTCCTCAGAGACTTTAAAATATAATACAGAATAAGTACTGCTGGTGTGTCATGGGCAGATTACAGAACAGTGTATATTGTTACCTGTTGACCTTTCACTTTATATTTCTAGCAAAAAGCTGTCTTAAACAGAGCTGTTAGTCAAAGCCTGCCCCTGGGTATCATCCTTGGCTTTCCATCTAAGCAGGTGAACAGGAACTTGTAGCAATGGATAGCCTGTATGTAGGTGGTCTCCTTTCTTGGATTTCTATGTTTATTCTTACTACTATTGTTAGCAAGAGGAATTAAGGAAGAAATATGAAGAGACTGATTCAAAGCCTGCAGTTCATCTTAGTATCTCTGCTGATATGCTTAGCATTATAAATTTACAGAACACATGATTTTTCTATGTTGGATCATCAAAATCACTTTCCCAGTTCTATTTAAAGCTTTTTCCTTTGAATGATGTAACAATATGCATGAACTAATTGAAAAGCTGGCTAAGGAAAAGATTTCTTTTTGAGGCATCTATGAAGCAGCATAGCAATAGTATGAAATAACACCTTGTATGGATAAATATATTTTGCCTAAATTAACTAATTAGGCTGAATTCAAAACAACCCTTTCCCTACAATACTTAAAATATCATGTTCTAGTGTAAAACAGAAACAGGGAGAAGGCATGGTGCTTGACTCTATAAGAATCCACAGTGCATTTCTAAGTTGTACCTCTTCCTCTGGGAATCTAGAGAAATCTGTAATTTCTTGGACTCCTTGTCTGTGTTTAGCAATTGTCCCAGTCAGCTGTTGACAAAAAGCAAGCAAAGTCTGATGTATGGGAGAGTGCTGGTTGTGCTAAGCAGGCCATCCATACTCCTGTCTTTGTATCTTTAACAGATGAATAGCACAATCCCTGTATCTTTTGTATTCTGTTGCTTTTACTAACAGTGGTCTGTGAGAGTTTCTTTGTGTATGGCTCTTAGGGAGCCATACACAAACTTTGATGTTACCTTTGAGTTTGGCTCACTGCAGGCTTCCTCTGTGTGTGTGTAAGAGAGGGAGATGAGTGTGTGTGCACACAAACAAACTGGTACTGATGTCATTGATAAAGAAGATGAGGCAGCATTTGGATAGTCTGCTGTAGGCACCCACAAAGAGCTCTTTTTTACATGCTGTAAATGCTGATGGTGACTAACAAAATACATGTATTTTACTGTTAGCCAATTTCTCTTTGTCTTACAGCAAGCTGAAGTGCGCTTGAAGTGTCTTCTGGGGCTGCAGGGAATTTATAGCAGAAAAGAACTTGTTGCCAGGATGGATCTCTTTACTAACAGGTTCAAGGTAAATGAATTACTGTTTGCTGTTTTTTTAAGTCCAGGTTGGGTGTACACACAGGGCCTGATGTTTTGATCAGAGCTATCTCCCCACTCTCTTGACTAAGAGGAGCTTAGACTCCTGCAGAAACACTTTGGAGGAGCTTAGACTCCTGCAGAAACACTGTTGACTGAATAGAAGGAGTTTTGCAGGGATGTTTCCCTCTGTTTCTATGAACTCTTCCATTTCACTTTAGTTCACACAAAATGGTGTTAGCATGCACTGTGGTCAGTTATCCCCACCATTTATCCAGATTGGCCCAGTTTTTTTTACAGGATCTTTGGCAGATGACAAAGAATTTCCTATGCTAAAGATCCTCTTTTTGCTGTCCCTGATAATGGGTTAACCTTGATAGTGGACTGACTGTCCATGTATCACACTGATGTGGGAATGGCTCTCTCTTGGTCTACCATGTCAGTATGAATCTTGAAGAAGGATCCCTTATGTCCTTTCTGAACAAATCAGGTGATACACTGTAGTTTTCAGTGCTTGTTTTGTGGCTTCACTGACCCTGTACTCTGTCATATTCCAACGTCCCAACTCATTTAAGAAGTTAGCCCTTTACTTTTTTTTAACTCTGGCCTTGCTAAGGATTTTGTCAGCTGCTCTTACCCTAGCAGGGTTGCACCTTCTCAGTATTTGAGTAAGAAAGCTGAAGATTATGTGATTGATATCTCAGTCCCTGTGAATCAGGACATGATTCAATGTCAGGACAAATCAATGCCTGCATGTGGTAGCAAACCCATGGTGTTTTTGCAAAAGGTGCAGGGCTTACCTATGTGTCAAAGCAGTTGCTAATAGTGAAAAATGCTTATCACATATCCTCCAAGAACATGAAATGGCTTAATATTGGTATCTTAGTAATAAATTATTCAGAATTAAACTCAGCTATCTAAGATTGACCCCTGTTTTAAATGATTATGTGGTAGTCCCTTATCTTTCTGACTGCTGTAAGCTCTGTAACCAAACGCAGGATTGGTATTCAATAAAGAGTGATGAAATAGCTCCAGGCTGTTTGTGCTGCAATTTCCCTGTGTGGAGGATGCAGTATAAATGGATTATTGCTAACTCCATCCCCCAGTCAAAAAACCCCCACCCCAAAACAACTCCATCCCCTCTAAACAAAAGAAATCAAAACAATTACGCATAAAATACCATTTTCAAAGTTTAAAGTATGCTTTCTTAGTGATGGGGAGTGTAATCATATAGCCATCAATCCATTTCCTGCAAACAGGAGTTACACACGCTCCCTCTGTTACCCTTGAGTGTTCAGACTCAGGACTTGTGGATTTAGATACCTTCCAACTGGATTGTGAGAAAAAGGAAGGTGCAAAGGAAAATGAATGCAGAGATTTAGAAACCATGTGTTAAATGGGGAAACTAAAATAGTTCCAAATCAAGCAAGTCTAAAGGTGTAATAGTATCTTAAAGATATAGGCCACACTGAGGTGTGCAAGTTCCTGGTTTCATGGGATGGGAAGTTTTTCAGTTTTTTGAGTTGTTTGCCTGTGTACTAAGTTACAATATTGTGAATTCTGGAGCATAGCAATATTGCTGCTATGCCATGAGGTACCTTTATGACTTTAACTGTCTTTTCAGCAAGGCACTGACTTCTGTAATGTGTAGGTGCAGGCACTTTACTGTTAGTGGGAGAAACTGATTAGATAATGCTTGTAATTTGAGGCTTACCTTCATTTAACATACTGAAGTGCCAGTAGTAACATCTAAGAAACAAGTTGTCAGTCACTTTTAATTTGTAGTGTGTAGTTAATTTCTTGTGAACACATACATTACATGTATAAAAAATATCATATTACTGCATGATTAATTCCGTTAAAAAATTAACATGCTGTAATTTTCAGGGGCTGGGGAACTACTTGGTAGTAATCAAGTTGCCTTATGTCTCTTAGGAAATAGCTGCAGAAATAAAAATAAATCTCTGCTGTACTAGTGTAGATGATCTAGCTGTAGCAAAAAATACATGTTTATTGAGAACAAACCATGTTACATCTTTTTATTGTCATTTTACATCCATTAGGATCGAATTGTGTCCATGCCTCTGGACAAGGACCATGAAGTAGCAGTTCAAGCCATGAAACTCTTGATGCTTATGTCGCAGTAAATAATTTCTTTTTTAATTTACTGTATTGTTTTAATGGCAACAAGATCCAGGTACAAACCTGATGAATCTTCCTGTAATCAGTTACTTGTTGGGAAACAGTTGCTTCTGGCAGGATATGAGTTACAGTTAAAGCTGCTCAAGACATGACATTTTCTTTCTGTGGGAAATGCCAGTGTTAAGAAAGCCCTTGTGCTGAGATTCAGTCTGAAAACTACGTTTTTATATCTGTGTTTCCCTCTGAAAGGAAGTCTCACCTTTTTTAATATTGGCTTTTCTCAAAAAGAGCATTTGACAATCTTGGGGGAAGTTCCCACTGCAGATGGGGTCCCCACCCCACCTTCTGTCCCAGGATTGCCAGGTCTTGACCAGAAGCTTGGAGAACTCTGCCCTCTTCCCTGTCTCTGCACCTGATGCAGGAAGCTTTGAGCTTTGAGGCTGTTGATGGAATTTGGACTTTCAGATTCTTGGCTCCAGGGCAGAGAATCTGGTAGCCTTTGAGCCCATAGCAGACTGACAGGAAATGATCAAGTGTGTGATTTTGCTGAGGTGGAAGACTAACAGAAGAGTTGTTTTCTTGGGAAATTTACCTGCCAGCCATAGCTTTGGTAGGATAATGGCAAGCTGGAAGTGTGGGGAAGAATTACACTTAGTATTACAGAAGTATATAAATCTTTTTCTGATACATCCTTGAGCCGCATGTTTATTTTAGAAATGTCTTTATTTGCAAAATATGTGTAGAATAAATTTTCTGTCCCTCTTTCTCAAAGCAAAATGGGAATAAGAACTTCATTGCATTCCATTGATAATACAGTTGAGATGTTAGGACTCAGTGTCTCCTCTGTCTGAGAGTGTAAGTTGAATTTTGGTGATGTAGATGCTTATTTCCATGTACAGCATGAGACATTATCCAATAGCCTTGTGGGATTTGCTTCTCTATTTAAGCCAGAAGTATTAGTCATTGCTAGAGGAGCATGTAGACCTTAGTGGTCTAACTAATGTGGTGCTGTAGACATTTACATTAAATTTCAAGTATGTTTGTATATTGAGGTGCTGCTTGATTGTCTCCTGTCTCACTTCACATTCCACTGGTTTGAATGGCATTTTTCCAGGGCTCCTTCAATAGGCACATCAGAACAGCATATGATGCTGTGAGCACTGCACCCTCTTCTGAAGGTAGTGCCATTGTTTGGACCTCACTGGTAGTAGCCAGGGTTATATTGTTCCTGTTATATTGTTCCTGTGTGTTCAGTGTCCATGCCTACATCCCTTGGTTCCCCATGGTGCCTAGCTGTTGGAACAAAGCACAATGCAGGGCCCATGGATAACATGTCCCTGTGCTAGGAGGAGCAGCTCACCATTGTTGAAGTACAAAGATTCCATACACCAGTTAGGGCTGCACTTGTTCCGTATCTGAATTAACAAGAGCTATATTGGCACTGCAGCTGTTTATCATCTCTGGCTTTATTATAAGGGATCATTTTCTCATTAATGCAAACTGCAGCTATAAAAGTTTGATCAATGTTTCTTTTTCCCTGAAGCAATTTTTTCTGAATTTTGCTTAAATATGGTTTCCAGTGTGAATAAATGCCATATAAAGTTTTCTGAATGATATTTTTCCATCATGAGATGCAATTTTCATAAGTAAAATTAATACATTATGAAATTGTTTTTAATTAAGCTATGTAGAGACCTAGCAAATACATTCTTTCTTTTTGCTCATCTGTTGCATAGCCATCCTGCTTTGTTCCACGGTACACCCCCAGCTGGTCTGAGCCCTGCTGATTTGGCATAATTATTGGAGTGGTGAAAGTGTGCATTGGAGACTCAATAAGCAAATTCAACAACAGCTCTTCTCTTTGATAAGAGTAGTGCTGACCAGTCTGTAACTGTGTGAGGAGAATGCAAACAATATAGCCAGTCACATGCACAGGCTTCTTAACAAGAGCCTGCATCAAGGTCCTTTTCTAGCAGGGGAAAAGCTGATGCCTTAGTACCTACAATGGTGACAGAAAGGACTTGATGCTGGCAGTGCAGAAACAAAAACCTGCAGGGCTAATATGTCTCAAATAGATGTGTCTCATAGCTCAAAGCTTTTGTGTGTATCCAGATACACACAAAAAGTGTGTCTGGTTTTTGAGCAGTAGTGCTGCTTGATACATGCAGTAAAGCATGAAATTGAGTTGGGGACAGCAACTCCCCTGCCTCAAAGGGGATGATGAAGTAATAAATGACAGCTTGTGTAAATGGCATGGCTACTAGTATGCAGTGGTGGAATAAAATTTTTGCCACTTTTGCCACGCTGTCTTGGCTTGTCTTTGAATGACTACTTTTGTCATCTGCAAATTTGGCAACTGAATCCAAGTGACCCAACTTGTGTTTTTAGTGAGATGTGAGACACCTTTCAGATCAAGTTTCTGAAAGCTATTTTTAAAGCTACTGGAAAGAACCTCTATCTGAATTCTATTTGATCAGGAATCATTAATTAAAAAAAATAATCTTCATTGATGAGGTACAGACCTTCAGACCATGTCTCTAATCTTGGAGTAAATATTTTGTTACGTCATGACATGCGTCATCCAGTAATAGCTTTTTTTCTTCCAATTACTCAGTTGGGTAATTTTTCTTGGGAAAAATACATTATGTCAGTAACTTTCTTTGACTGACTTCCATAGTTGTCCTTTGGGTCAGCATAGAAGCAAGACTTTGGTGCTAATTTACCATTTTTGTGATGTTTTACAGTGGCAGGAAAGCTGTGCTCCATGTATGGTAGTAACAGGTTTGAGCATCTCTCAGCCATCACTGCATTCCAGTTCTGTGGAATGTACACTGACTACTCTGTATCCTACTGCCCCATAAAGCTGCTGTGCCTTTACATTCTCTCTCTTGATACCTAGAGAGGCAGTGAAAAAACTGATCTTTTCAATTCACTTATGTGTGTTATATTATTAAAAAAAATCCCAGTGCTGATTCAGATTTCTCTTGCTATGCATATACTTAGTTTTTTTTCAAATCCATATTTGTATTTTCTTCTTGTGTATCTCTGTGAGCTGAGAGTTTTTTTTCCTTCTTGTTGTTGCATGTTGTCTCAATTGAATGCAGTCTTTGGGCTAGTAGATTTCTGTTTTTATACAGCATGATGTGATCCTGGAACGGAAATGAGCCTATGAGGTTTAGCATAATAGAAATTATTAATGGTACTGAATTATGCATAATTGTTAGCATTAATGTTGCAAAGGATCTGACAGGGAATAGAACTAGGAAGGAAATAAAGAAGGAGAAGCATCAGTGACAATGAGAGACTAAGGTAAAAAAAACATTGCCTTTTAGGAGGCAAATTAGTTCAGTGTACCTACTGCTAGACAATTCTGTTAATTTTTGTGTGCTTAACTACCTAAAAGCGTAGAGGGATTTTGGAAAAGACAGCAAAATAAGGAAACCACAGTAGATGCATGGGGAAAGGTTACAGGTGGTGTGGGTAGGGGCACAAATCCACAATTAGCTTGAATATGTAAATAGCCCAGGGGAAAATGACTTTGATTTACTTTAGTTAAACGTAATTAGAAATTAAACTGAGTTTTAAACACAAAACACATCGGTCTGCCACAGCATAATCACAGTGTATTGCAACATGCTAATCCCATTGTACAGTGGGTGGGAAAGGACTATTGTTTCATTTTAGTGGCAACCATATTGTCATTTTGCTGATCACCGAAGTGTGTCTTGAAATAACCTGCAATGAGAGCAGAGGAGTGAGAGTGAAATTGCAGAACAGTTTAGTAGTACATGGTTTTTGTATTTAAAATTTTATTGCAGACATTAGAATACTTTTAACATACATGGTGTTTTGGTTGATAGTGTTCTGTGCACATATACTACTTTTACAATGCATCTGCAGATTTGGATGTTTAACTTGACTTAATTTTAAATGCGAAGTGACCAGATTCTTTTTTGATTGAGATGCTATACCTTGGATTGTCATCACAATAATGTGTACCAGATCTTGCCCTGCACAACCACTAAAAACAAAGGCTAGAGTAAAACTCTAAAGTGTGTCAGGTGTGTTTTTATTTTACTCTTGTGATTTTGATGATTTTCCTTGGTATGAGCAGACAGCATAGACCAAGTCAAGCTACTCCAGCAGTCATACCTCTTGCATGCAACCAAATAAAACAAAAAGCAAAATATGAAATCTTTCAACTGGTGCCATATGCGGAACAAAATGGGTCTGTGATCTCCCTCTAGAATGTCCCAGTTTCCTCTGGGACATGAAGACTGGGACATGTTCACACTGAAGTGCAGAGAAAGTGGTATGTCATGAGATTGGTATGTGGAAGGCCATGCCTGTTTATTTTTAGGTACCTAAACACTGGCAGGCACTTCTGGCTTAACCTTTATCTGTTGCTTGGCATGCTGAGGGCTGTAAATTTGCAGCAGTATTGCTGCTGTATTTGAAGTATTTGTTGTGTGGTTGACGATATCCTGATGGATGTAAAAAAGAAAGGCACACTTCAGTGTGGCAATGTTAGTGCTGGTGGTATCAGGTGTAGTCAATGCTGCTGCTTGCAGAAGCAGGTAAAATGCCTGGGCACTCATTTCAGAGGGAGCTATGAGCCTAAACCTCATCATGGTCAGAGAGTGGTGGTTGAACAGTAATAGTAGTAGTAGTGCCCACAGGTATTCCCTCCCACTCAAGAAAGGAAAAGGCAGAAGATCAGGTGCTCCAGTGGTGTCAGGAGTGTCTGTCAGCTCGTGTTGCAAAGGAAATGGATTCTTCTGCCTTCCTTTGCTTCTCTGCTGTTTGGGAGTGCTTCCTTTGCAGCTGGAGCAGCATCTCACCTACTTATGTCTTGAGGAGGGAGTAAATAATACTGCACTAGATGAATGTAATGGATAAATTCCCAACCTCTTAGAAGACAAAATTAAAAATGGAGAAGTTGGGATTTTGGAAATCACAGAATGGCTGAAGTTAGAAGGGTTGTCTGGTCCAACCCCCTGCTCAAGAAGAGCCTCGTAGAGCACATTGCCCAGGACTGCATCTGTATGGCTTTTGAGTATCTCCAGCAATGGAGACTCCACAGCCTCCCTTGGCAGCCAGTGCCAGTTCTCTGCCACCCTCACAGTAAAAACATGTTTGTCAGTGTTCAGAAGGAGCCTCTTGTGTTTCTGTTTGTGCCTGTTGCTTCTGGTCTTGGGCACCAGGAGCAGAAGCCTGTCTCTCCCACTACCAGGTACTTACACACATTGCTAAGATCCCCCTGAACCTTCTTTCCTCCAGGCTCAACAGTCCCTGCTCCTTTGACCTTTCCTCAAAGGAGAGATGCTCCAGTTCCAGGAAAGATGATCCCCAGATCATCTCTGTGACCCTTTCTTGATCTCTCCCCAGTCTGTCTTGTGTACTGGGGAGCCCAGCCCTGGACACAGCACTGCAGGTGTGGCTTCACCAGTGCTGTGTAGAGGGGAAGGATCACGTCCCCAAACCTGCTGGTAACACCTAATGCAGATACCATTGGGATACCAGTCACCTTCTTGTCAGCAAGAGAACATTGGTGGCTCATGTTCAACTTGGTGTGTACCAGGATTCCTTTTCTAAGGGTAGAAAATACCTATGGAAAAGCAGTTTCATTAGTGCTGGAGAGGAAGAGTCCTTGATTTCTATCCAGAGAGATAGGTATTGCTTAGGTCTTCAAGCTATCTGAATGATTTAGTCAAGGAACTCTTTTAAAATAGAAACATTCAGGTATTGCATTCATTATTTCTATAAATGTGCTAAAGAGAGAAAACCTGAAATACAAAGAAGAAAAAAAATTAAATAGAAAAAATGTGTGCATTTGAGTGGCATGTTCATACAGGAAATTTCATTTAAGCACAAGAAGAAGGTTTTTCACTGTGGAGTGATCCAATACTGGAATACATTGCCAGAGATGTTGTAGAGTCTTTGACTTCATGGATTGGACACATCAACCTGCTGTAGCTGATCCTCATGGAGCAGATGTTCTGCAGAGGTGCTGACCATCCTCAGTGCTCTATGATTCTGAATTGGTTCAGTTCAGATCACCATATGTTTGTGAAATTTCTTATATTCCCAGCTGTCCACCTGTTTTGAAAAATATATAGAGAAAAAATGACAAAGACATCTTCATGGAAACTAGTGCTTTAAAAGAATTCAATAATAGATTGACATTAAAAAATGAAAGAAACATTGTCAGACTGCTATTTTTTCTGTAAATTCCCCACAGCCTTTTAATATTTATTATATCATGTCTTTTTATTCCTGTAAGTGCTATTTGTTGTCATTCTTTGTTTTACTCTCACTTGTTAAACTTGTAGAAGTTTAATAAATTTGATCATTCATGGCTTCACAGGACACACCACTGCTTATTCATGTGCTCTAATGCACCATAAAACCATATTACTTATTTTTTTACTGCTTAACATCAATAAACACATTTTTACTGTACTTTCTCAGTTCTGTAGATAGTTAAATAGTGACATAAATATTTCTCTTTATGGTGATTTCTTGATATGTATTCCTTTACACTTCCTATATGTTCTATTGCTGCAAATATATTCTCTAGGTAATTGCATGTTTAAAGAGTCCACCAAAACCTGCCTTAAATATGTAAGGCAGCTTTTATTTCACATTATCCTATGAGACTGATTCATCATTTTTGGAGACATACCATTAGCGCTTTCATTTAAAGACTTTTTAATGGATGCTCCAGTGATAATCTCACCTAGTAGGAGCTCACTTCTTTTTCAGTCAGGTTGGAGGATATTTTGGGGCTTTGTGACTTGTGAGGATGCTAAAGGATGCAATGGGTTGGAGGCAAATGGGCAAGCATAGGAAAGACTGCTGATTTTCTGTAGACATCACCCTTAGCTGAAGAATAGCATGAATCCTCAGTTGCAGAGAGGGTGTTGGACCACAGGTGTAGATGGTTTTAAAATGTTACTACTCAAGGATTGAATGCAGTGATCAATAAAAACCCTTTCCTCTCAGCTGGGTGTAGTAAGTGTCAGGATCTCATGGGTTGCTCTTTTATTTTCTGAAGTAGCCTAGTCCAGTGACATTGTTGTGGCAGCAAGAAGCAGTTATTTGGAAACTTTAATCCTGGATTTGGACTTCACTGCTCTGGTACCTCTTCATTGGGTTATTCAACCTTGATGCTTCAGTTTCTTTTTTGTAAATAGTTGATATGAATACCATTTCTATCTCTCAGAGAGTGTTCTGGGTTTACTAGTGGCATGTGGTGTTCTCAAGATGTGTAGCTGAATGAAAAAGTCATGACTTTGAATGTGTTTGTGCAGAGAGGTCACAGCCATAAGCGTGCCATCAAGAATGTGTTTTGATTTCCTTTTTTGTGGGATTCTAGTGTAATAGAATATATTAGAATATATTTTATATATATATAATTTAATAAATGACTTAAGAATAATTTGTACTACAGAATGAAGGTTTCTAATTGTTTATTATCTTCTGTGGTGAACATCTAAGCATAGAGTAAATGCATGATTTTCCTGTTTTATTACTATTACTCTTTTTTCCGTGATCACTGATCAACTGTAATTATACTTTAAATTATTGTTCATGTCCATGCAGTGGGCCTGGTTTGTCACGGTTTACACAAACCTCTGTTTCTCTACACAGTGAGTAAAAGAACACTGCCAATTTTGTTTGAGAGCATTTTTAGAAATGTCCTACAAAAATTTACACATAGCTGTGTAAACAAGTTGCAGGGTTATGGAGAATCAAGCCTAGTAAAAGCTGGACATAGCATTCATGCTATTCTTTGCAGATAAACCTGGCCTATAACTTCCGTTGTTATTTTTGCCTAGGAACTGTGGGGATGTGTTATCAGCTGAAGACTGTGAAATGTTATACCAGTTTGTTTATGCCACTCACCGGCCGCTTGCAGTAGCAGCTGGGGAATTCCTTTATAAAAGGTATCTCTGCCTGCCTACTTCTTGCATAGTCTCATTAGTTTTGGAATTAAGGTGGATTTATTTAAGGGGGATATTAAGCATTAATTTTTCTGATGAAAGTATGGGCCACCTTTCTTCTGGTAATCAGAAGAGAAATGCTGTCTGGGGATAATTGCATGTTTTTCTGCACAGCCCTGAAACAATAGGTATGAGAAAAGTTGCAAGACTAACACAGGGAATTTGAAACTAATTGATCCACAAGTGCCGTGCTATGTTGAGAACATGCCCTCTTTCTCTCTACTTTCCTATTTGCTTCTTACAAGCTAATCTGTCACCTGGCATCTGCTGGATTTTCATAGTTTGATGATTAATCACAAAAATGGCCTCCTCGTCTCCCTTTGGAAGTTGCCTTATACATTGTAAAGGCTTTGAATAATGAGAGATGCAGCAGATTAAAAAACCCTCCCAGTTTCCTGTCAGGTTAATGAAATACAGGTTTTATCTTCCCCAGGAGTAACTCTTATAAATGGGCTTCTTATAACACTGCTTGCATGAAGTTGTATGGAGTTGGCATGCTAAAAAGGGAAGAGACAAATATTCTGTCTTTAGCACTGAGAGAAATAATCTTGACTTACAAAAATAAATGAAAATAAAAATATTTAGGCAAGGATTTTGTGGGGGAACATTCAGAAATAATAATCATGTTTCCATGCATACAGAATCTCTTCCTAGTTGTGTTTTCCTGTCTAACTGAAATGTTGGCATTCTGGAATTTGTGGAGCTAAGTCCAACAGAAAGACAAATGAAGAGTAACTTCTGTTTTGATGAATCTGCTATTACATCTGCTAGACTTAGTTGTTTGTGTTGGTCCTAATATGCTCTCATAAATTAGATGTTTCTCCTGTCAGAACTCAGCTGCATTTTGCTACCAAAGTTATTTCCCTGATAACTTTGCCAGTGCCTTATGAACACCTTGACCTTGTAAATCTCATCCTTGTTCTTGTTTGCCTCTCTCCAGCACTTTTTCCAGTATAGAATGTTTGTTTTGGTGTGATAAGAGATGTTAGTGACACCCTCCTTTCCCTGGTTATACTGCTAAGTTTTAGTATAAATGCTTATGCTTTCCACCCCTGCTGCCCCTTCTTCTCAGCTTGCACAAAATCTCTTCCATGTCTGCATATTTTAACTAAGGTTACTTAGCTGGCATAAATTATGCCAGCAGAAACTCTTCCTGAATGCACAAGCTTTTGCTGACATTTAGTAGTGTGGTCTAGCTCTTAAATCCAAGCTGTTTGGGCCTTACATTAATCTGCAGGGATGGCCTTCCTGTATTTATCTTGAGATTAGCACTTTTTGTGGGTAGTAGTCAGAACCATTTTGGATAAAGGGGGAAATGGAAGTGTCATACTGTGGTTCATACTTTAGACAGAAGAGGAAGAGCAGAGTTTCCACTGTATTTGTGATGTTAATTGCCTCTTATAATTACAAGGTACTGTGCCTTCCTTAAGAAGCTGCAGTTCCAAGATGCACTATGATGTGAATAGTGGCTGTGTGGTAATATCTCTGCTGTGTTGTTAAGGTTTTAAATTTGGCCTAGAGCAAGCCTCTTTTCAAGCATGAGCAAATGCCTACATTGTTGTATGGTCAGTTTATGGAATCTGCATCCATCATCCAGACGGGTGGCAGGGTGCTGGTGAAACTGTCAGAAATAGTCTCTGCATCCACAGGGATAGCATGTCTCTCTTTTCAATGGAAAACAATCTTTTTTCCTTTCATCTTATAAAAAAGTCTAATGAGATTTGGGGTCAATAAGTAGACACTTGAGAGAAAGAAGTCCTTGTGATCTTGTCAGAATTAGTGTTACATTGGTAAATGAGTGTAAGGAGAATGTGGCAGAACTGGACTGACTTGCTTTTCTTTTGGCAGGCTGCTTAGTCATGGGGGAGATAAAGTTCAGCCCAAAGGAGGAAAGTTTGGGGCGAGCACTGACCAGTTGAAAAGATTAATACACTTTTTCCTGGAGAGTGAGGTGAGAACTGGCCGTGCAGTAAGCCTTTTAAATCCAGTGTTGCGTGTTAAATCAGTTATCTTCTTGCTTTTGAAAGCAATTTCTGTTGATGAGCTCTGAAATGTGTGGAGTTAGAAATGTTTTTACTCTCTAGATTAAGTTTTTAGTGAAGCCATTTCTGTTCTGTTGTATTAAACCTAATTTACAAGTGTGCTGATGGAGAGAATCAGTGCTGAGGCAGTTTCTAGAAACAACCAGAAAAACTAATGCCACCAAATTAAGGTTTTTTGGTATATGTCCATGTCTTTCTGGAGGCAGATGTGGGTTGCTGTACCATGGTTCCATGCTGACCAAAGACTGTAGTTTTATGAGAGTTTTATCAGCTTAAGTGCTGATAAACAGTTCACTGTTTAGCTTTTGCAGGGGTGCTGATCTCTATCTAGCCAAAGTGTCTCAGGCACAGCAGTTTTGAATCTTTCTGCAAAGAATTGGATGGATGACTTGTTTCTAGTCCTGTGACTGCATTTTTGGCTGTTACAGTCAGCAATATACAGCAATAGTTTCAGAGATTATTTAATTTAAATTTAAACTTGTATTAAAAAGGAAAATTGCAATTCTTTGCCTACTTTTCCTGATTTTTTATCCCACTTTCCTGCTTTGTATCAGGTTGAACACATGGTGTTTAAATGTTGATTGTCCTGGAAATAAATGTGCTGGAATACTGCATTTGAATATATATGTGAATGACAGAGCTTTGTCATTGGACAGAGGGAGAGGAACATATGAAGCTTATTTCTTTTAGTGATGTGTTTGCTTCTATAAGCTTGTGTTTTTAATCCCTAGCTACACAAACATGTTGCATACCTGGTAGACAGCTTGTGGGACTGGGCAGGCAAATTCCTGAAGGACTGGGAGTGCATGACTACTCTTCTATTAAAAAATTATGAAGAAGATGGAGAAGGTGGGTAAGCAAAGAATTTAGTTTTGTCTGAATGAATCTCCCCGTGCTATTTTTTGAACCTTGCCTTAGCTAGTTTAGGATCATTTCATATTGCAGTACCATTTGCTCCCAGATTGTTGTCCCCAAGTGCCACAAAGCAGATGCAACAATGCACTGCTAGTGTAATATTTATATCAACATACTTGTTTTATTCAGTATTCTGTATTTATGTAATGTTAGTTTAGAACCTGTCCAGTAAATACTTGTGTAATTAAGCCATGATGCTTATGTAGTGTTCGCTTTGTTTGTCCAAAACTGTAGAATCTAAAAGTATTAATAGATTGAAATGCAGTTATTGTCAGGCTTTTACTCCTTCCTCAAAAGAAAATGAGTAATGTATTGAGTTCACTAACATCTAACACTAGAGGGTTTTTTTTTTTGTAGAATTATTTTAAAGTGAATTTAAATAAATCTTTAAAGTCCCTTCCAACCCAAACCGTTCTGTGAATAGTTGTTGTAGACCCGGAGTTGATTGTGTGATTAAAATCAATTTGTAGACCCAGTGCGTTAGAACATTTTGGTACTCAAAGAAGATTCGTCCTAAATGAGACACTAGTCAGTAGGAGACCTCATTAAAACTGCCTGTGTTTTTGCAAGCCCAACTGCCCCAAAAAGTGAAGCCATTAAGGGATTAATGGTACTCACTAAATGTAGAAAATAACTTCCTTCAAATGAAGTCAAGCACTCTTTAGCTGTTTATTTAGCAACACTGCATTCTTTAGTGTCCTTCCACAGTTCCTCAGGTAAATGAGTAGGCTTTACATCAATTGTTGCTGCATCTTCACTTTTCTTTTGTGTGATGCTGAGGCTGATTTACTTCCAGCTCTGAGTGATGCCCAGGAAAGCGCTCTCATTGAAATCATCCTCGCAACAGTCAGAGAAGCAGCTGAAGGTCATCCTCCAGTGGGCAGAGGTGCAGCCAAAAAAGTCAGTGCATCTTAGTCTTATTTATTGTCCTGTCATCACATTATCTTTGCCTTATGTACTTTGCCAGACAGCTTGTTCCTAGTTGGAGATGTATCTTAGGAAATAAAATAACTTATTTTTCTGAAGTTTTGCAGTGTCTTTTCACCTCTAGATCTTGTTAGAAGTGGATGTTGAAGGAGATGAGCATTAGAGAAGAGCCACTTGAAGCATGTTACTGACAAATGATGAGCATTTTATCCATGACATATAGCTGTTCAGCAATTTGCATCTAATTTAAGATCAACCAAAAAAAAATCATCTGGTTTTGTTCATGGAAAAGTGTCTCTATCTTAGGTTGATATGCTTGAGACAATGCAATATAAGTTAAGCTTGTGTTATATGTAAGATTCCACTCAATCCCAGAGATTTTATAATTTTAACCAAGTTCTTTATCTGCAGATTTTGTCAGTAAAAGAGAAGAAAATCCAATTGGAAGATTGTACCAAAATTACTGAGCACTTTATTATGGTGCTTCCTCAGCTCTTGGCAAAGGTAAATAACAGCTGCTCTATGAATGCATGTTAAATATTTCATGAAAATTCCTGTAATGTACTCATATCCTGTTTTTTCTCTGCAGTATTCAACAGATGCACAAAAAGTGGCAAATCTTCTGCAGATTCCTCAGTATTATGATTTAGATGTTTGCAGTACGGGACATCTAGAGAAGGTGAATAGGATTTGGGATAATCTGTTCACGTGGAATGCTCTATTTATGTGACAATGTCGGGAGTTTAACAGGATTTGGAACAAGTAGAAAATTGTTGAAATACAATTAAATGGTCTCATACCTTAAGAAAAGTGCTCTTATTCAGGCTTTACTTTTTGGTTTGGAGCTGCAAAAAAAGGCCTTAGTGCTTGTCAGTTCTGATACGTGGGGTTGGGCCTTGGTGGATAACGATTTGTGGTTTTGTGTGGTAGACCCAGCCCTGGGTGTTTTCATTCCTGGCTGGAGGGAGGGTGGATTATGCCATGTGTCTTAAGTTGGTGTCTCCCAGGAGTTTACTGCAGAATAGGTTTCATTCTCCATGAAGGCTGACTCCCAGCTGCTGGGGAATGACAGTGACTGAAAGATAAGAATGGAGATAATATATCTGCTGATGGGAAAGGGATGGTCAGAAACGGATAGATGAAATCCTCGAAATAGCTTAACATATTCTTGAGCAGGGGTGTTTACAGGGAGGCAGTGTTAGGCAAACACTCTGAGGTTAATTTCAGCCTAAAACTTGAACTGGAAGAGAGCAAGTCAGCACAATAGCACAAATTACCTCTTCCCACTAAGAGTGAAGAACCCTGTTGCTGACATGATCCAAAACTTTCTCCATTGCTGATGGAGACAACTTCTACTGTTTAAAGACAGACCTGTCCTTTGGAAAGGCATTTATTCCCTATGTAATGCTAGCCATGTATTGCTAAAGTAGAACTTAAAGCAGTTGCTTCATTCTTTAGGAAGATCTAGAGACATAATGATGAAAGAGAGCTATAAACACAGAAAAAAAATGTTGTGGTGTTTAGTTCTACTCCTCTTCTGCTTAGAGTGGCATTTGTTTCATCTTGTTTATATGACCCATAGGGATATATGGGCCTAGTGAAATGATTTGAAGCATAAAAGGATTTTTGTACAATTTACCTATAAATGCCCCTTTTATCACGTGCAGCACTTGGATGCTTTGCTGAGAGAGATAAAAGACATTGTGGCCAAACACTCCGACATGTCTGTCCTGGAGGCTTCCTCCAGGACTTATTATATCCTCTGCCGGGAGGAAATTGCCATCTATAGCCAGGTGGATTGTGCTCGAACTCAAATGATAGATGAGTTGATGAAACAGCTTAACCAGCTACTAGATTGCTTCTGGCAAAAGGTGAGTGTGGCTCTTTGAGGGGTAAGCAGACTGTTTTCCTAGGGAAAAAGAGGAAGACAAAGAAAATTAAGGAGGATATGGAACTATTCTTCACCTGCCATTTCTGCTTGAAGGAGGCAGAACTCTAAAAGATGAGTTTGCACCTCTGAAAAGAATGGTTCTTCACATTTTAATGAAGCAGATATATTTTGGCAGTATATTTTGGCAGGAATAGAGCTGGGAAAATAATAAACAAGGTAACCCATGCCACCAATTGGGCATTGTATATCTTCTGGCAGGCTTTTATTGGATGCTGATGTTGTAAAATGTGTCAAGCCAAAAGGTCCCCTAACCTCAGAATTATTTTGTTGATCTGTGCCAGTGTGGGAGAATGTGTACTTGTGAGGAACAAAATTGCTACACCAGATATTCGGGACCTAAGAAATTGCTTTGTAGTTACTCCAGTGCTGTGCCAAAGATACTATGTGCAAAATCAGCTAGTGAGTGCTGCTGGTCTACAGGTGATGAGAATCTCCCCAAAAAGGTACAGTTCTGTAGTTCTCCATGTTTGACTGTACATAGGATGCCCTTTGTGCTGTCACTTGGATGTAGGGAAAAAAAACAAGCAAACAGCAGTCCAACCAAGCAAAATGCAGATTGTATAGCTTTGAGGGTCTTGGAAATAATGCCTTCCTCCTTGGAAGAGGACTGCAGTCTCCCTCAAAGCTTTTCATTAGGTCTAAAAAGCAGAAACAGCTGGTGGGATATGAATAGCTTGCTGGCTGAGCAGAACAACAGAAGCCTGCAGCTGATCTGATCAACTGTGCCGTCATGAACAGGTGTCATGCCATGGTATGAGAGTTAACACTGGCAAGTTTTTATTGGACACAGGGATATTGCAAAATGTGTCAAGCCAAAAAATCCCCTAACCTCAGATTGGATTAATTTTATTGGTCGTAAATAGAGATCTATGTCAATGTGGGAGAATGTGTACTTATGAGAAACAAGATCAGTGCAAGACCAGGGATTCTTCGACTCCTCCGTCGTGTGATCTATATCTAAATAAAGAGATTTTTCTCCTGGAACTCCTCCCTTCTAATTCCTGGTTGTATATTTTGTCCCCCAGAATCACATAGTATACTTGTGGAAACTACAGCAATTGCATCTATGGGAAAGTATTTAATATATTTTTAGCTATCTTTGAATGTGATCTGGCAGCTGGAAGCAGGGAAGGTCAGCACCATGTGAACACTTAGCTTTCCAGAGATCCTTAGCAACTGTGTGAGGGACCATGTTAGACTAATTGCTACTTTTTGCTCTGTGTTAGCAATACTGCAACCTCTAGGGGGGCTGCCATTGGTTTATTAATGACAGGGATTTTCCCTTGTACAAAATTCCTGTGCAGTTATATTGTTTTCTTTTGACTGTAGAGCAGGACATGAGTAGCGTGGTTAAAGGTAAAGGTTAAAAGAGGGCTGGAGGAGAGTGATCCAGGCTTGTGGGTTGGTTGGGAAGGGAACACTGTCTTTCCTTTGGCCCACACTGGCTAATTCCTTTCTCTTTCCCAAACTTCCATGATTTAGGAAGGAGGATTTTGTACAGACGCAGGAGAAATTTCCCGGATGCATTCTACTTTGAGAAGAGTAGCAGCTTTTCATAAGTGAGATCTTTATTTACACAATTTATTTTCCCATGTACTTAAAGTATCAACCTTACACATGCAAAGTGAGAATTGCTTGTTGGGTTTATCAGGTTTTTTCTCAAGAGAATGAAAGTGATCCCTATGAGAGGTGCTGCAAGGTTTAGTTTCTTTTTAATAGAACTGTACTCTTGGATATGGAATTATTTTTGGACTCATTATTGAGCATCAGCCCTAATGTGGCTGAGAAGTTTATGCTACAGAATTGAGATGTTGGAGTGGACACAGAGATCCCCTCTGTGGTGCCTCTGTCCTAGTTAGGTGTTTTTCCACAGCCTTACTAACAAGACTGGTGGTCACTCTGAAGGGGGTGTAGTGAATGCAGTTGTTCTTTGTAGCAGGCGTAATCTGCATTTTGTTTTTAGTTTATCTGATCTTCTTTTGTTAAATATGATTTCTCAAAACCTTGGCTCTCCAGAGATTGGTAAATTGTCATGCAAGCTAGTACAGAGGTTAGGGGAATTGGGCCTTCTCAATGTGTGTATTACCTGTCCAGCCTGCTGGGGCTACTGTGGTTTTCCACAGAGAAGTCTAATGTTGAGTTGAGAATACTCAAGACTATTAGAAACAGTCTTTTAGAGTGGGCTGAGGACATTGTTCTTTAGACCTTTTTGGGTACTTGAAGACTATGCATAAAGTATAGGAAAAGATACAGAACTCAGGTTTCTTTTTCCTCTCCTCATGGCGCTGCAGTTTTGTGGTAGGAGTGTAGACTGTAAAGCTATGGTCTAAAGACTGCAGTGTTAGATGATGAAAACCTAATTTTTCCCCCTCATAATTAATATTTAGTTGTTTAATGTTATTTCTATACATCATATGAAGGCAAAAATAGGATACGTTTAACCTGTTTGATCAGGTGAATCTTCATTTCTTGCTTAGTGTATCACTATTATTTCTTATTCATCTGCAGTGCCCATGATCTCACCAAATGGAATCTGTATGACAAGACTTTAAAGTTCCTGGTGTTTGAAACAGAACACGGCAGTTTGCCTGTTCTGGTGAGTAGTTAATATTTAACATTGAAAGAAGTTTTTCTTGATGAAAGCACAAAGAAATACAAAGTATTAAATAATCTTATATGTCAGTGCCCTATGAGACAGGAAGATACTGTGTCCATTTCTCAGTCTGGGAAACTGAGGCTGTCTTTGGTTATTGGAATCTGTAAATTAATGCCTCTATATGAATTAAGTTTGGAAAGTTTTCAGAACTGTGACATCTGGACATCTGACATCTGGATTGATCCTTGGTCACGTTCAGTACTTCCGATAATTGCATAGTCTCAGTTTCAGTACATATGAAATCATTGGGACCGTGAGGAACCCCCTTTATATTGCATGTAACCAGAAATTGGAATACTTTGGATCTGTTGCTTACACGTTGACTCTTGTTGTGGTGGTTTATAATTACCAGCTATCTCAACTGCAGCCTTTTGGTTATCTGGTTGCCTCACCTCAAACTCTGTATGAAGATGGAGTTGTGTGTTCTAGGATTGCAAGGTGAAATATTTCAGCAGTTATGAATGAAACCAGCCCCTCTTTGCAGGAGAGAACTTGGGGGACTTTTTGGCAAGGGGTGAAGTTTAGTTGAGTAGAGAGAGCCTGCAACCAGTGGGTAGAAGTGGACTCCTTTAGATGGAGCATTGGAGCACCAAGGTTTAGCTTCTGCTCTGAACTGGCCTCTGGAGGAGTCTGTCTTTAATCAAAGGCTTTAAAGAACTCCCAAGGAGCTAAGCTCAAGTGAGCCTCTGGGAATACACTTTTGGATATGTGGGTTGCTTTCCCTTGAACTCATGGAGATGTCTCAGAAGTTCTGCAAAATCAGCACCTTAGTAATGAAGTTTCTCAGGGGGCAATGCTTGCTTATATGTAAACCTTTTAAATTTATTTTAAGGATCTAAATACAACTGGGAAGTGTTCATGTGAGCAGCATGCTGAATGTCAGGCTTGAATGCTTTGTTTAGTCTTAAGCTTTTTGCTGCTGAGCCTTTAATGTAAATAAAGGACATGTGTTTTTATTTGCAGATTATCCTACCAGCTCTCCAGTGCACTTATTTCTCTCTCCTGTGGCAACTAGCTGCAGTTTCGGAAAATTCTCCCAAGGTTGGTCGCTGCTGTAATTTTGAAGCTAGTTTCACCTCATAGAAGTTTACCCTTATAGAAGTTAAAGCTAATTTACCTGTTCTGAGATTTCTTGAAAAAGCAAGCTTATAAGAAGATAGTTTGTCTGTTTTCTTGAGGAAACCAAATCGAATTGAGGCATTTTCTCTCTATATTATCCTCTTTTTTTTTTTTTTTTTTACCTGTATGTGCTTTTTCAGTCTGCAGGAACAATGGTTCACTGCTATTTTTACTGCAAAACATGTGCATCAAATTCCTAGGGCTTGATGGAGATAAGGAACTTGTCTCACTGCCAGTTTGTTGTTTTCTTGTTTTAAGCAGCAAAGAATATTAAGTGAAAACTCCAGGACATTCTGTAACTTTGTTTCTTTTTTAAATTTTCTTCATTTACCAACCTGCGTATTTCTGTCAGAAAGGATGAGGAAGGTGGTAATTTTCTCATTGGTTGACTATTTATTTACATGATTTTTAAAAGTATCAAGCTTTAGCAGATGTTTCAGAAGAAAGTCTAGTTTGAGACACCAGAAAGGAAAACTCTTTTATGTTTTATTTCATGTGTGAATGTGTACCCTGTGGGGCTCCTCCTCATGATGATTTCTGACTCCAGTGGGTGCTGCTTTGTCATTCTGTCCCCTTCCCTGGTGCTCGTGTGCACCAGGACAGGCGCTGACATGGACATTGGCGTGAGGAATGCCAGCTGGGGCGTTACCCGTTTGGCCACTGATTCACTGCCTATTCCCGTCCCGTTCCATTCCTGCCTGGATCCCCACATCTCTCACTGCTCCAGTGTGTTCTGCCTTTCACTCCAGACACAGTTAGCTCAGCTTGGTAATGGGGCAGCACATTTTTTAATTTGGCCTTCATATGGGAGCAAATTTTGATTGGAAGCAGATGTGACGGTGCACTCTGCAGGGCCAAATCTGGATGTTGGCAGATAGAGAAGTTCCAAGAGCAAAAAAAAAAAAAAAAATTCCTGGACAGCAGCTCTGTTATTTCCCCTTGCTCCTCCCCTAGCAGTGTTAGGAGAATGTATTGCCCCTTACCTGGTTCTCCTCAGCATGTCCTGGGATGAATCCCTTTTCTTATACATGTAGAGCTGCGTAACATGAAATCTGCCTCTCTTGAAGGGCATTCCTTTTACACTGATGGCTCAGAGCTCAGTGCAGTACAGCTGAGACCTGGTCAGAAAGTCTACTGTACAGCTGCGAGCAAACCAAATAGTCTCCCATACTGGATTCATCTTAACAAAGTGTGGTGTCTTAAGTTTCTGAGTGCCAAAGTTAAACCCTATTTTCGTTGTAGTCATTAGGGGAAGAAGGGAGAAAACCAACTCCAGAAGGCAGTGCACATTGAACATTAGGTGGAATGGACCAGAGGTTTTTATGACTCTACTTCCATTGTTATCACTGCTTTATACAGATAAGATGAAGTGAATAACAGAATACATGCTGCCCTCCCTACAGATGGAGAAACAAAGAGTTTGTGACTTGCTGAATTCCACTGGCCTCAGCAACTGTGACAGATGCAGTTGTTCATAGCTAGTAAGCTGTTCTGTGAAATGCCAGCTTCTTTCATCATGTCATCAGCTGTGCTATCTTAAATGAATAATATGAGTGGAAGAAAGATGCAACTGTTGTTTGTTCTGTAATTCTCTGTTGAATCGTAGTCTCTAACATATTGGTCCTTTTGTTTTTCCTAAATGTGTTTTTAGGAGACTCTTTTTCCACTAAGAAGGCAGCTGAGACATTTCAGTCAGATTTGCACATGCTTCCTCCACCATAAGGAAAAAGATGTAAGAGAAAAGGTTTGTGTTTTTCTGTCACTTAATGAGCATTTGTGCTCAGATCTCCTTTTAAATGCCTGCCTTTTTTTCATACTGGTTTTTAATTCTATTAAATTTTTGCTGTGTTTTTGTCTCTTAGCAAAGAAATAACACATAAAAACCCCAGTCTTCAACTATTTCTTTTAAATAAAAGCTAAAGTTAAGTTAGTTGAAATGCTACAAGTTAGTGCTGTCTGCATGAGTCCATCTGCAGAATCAAGGCCTCAATCTGAATGAAAATCATTGTGTTTTCTAATTAGACCAGTGTACTGGTTGCTATCATTGCTTCATTTATGTTTTGCTATGAATATTACTTAAAGAAATGCAGAAATTGTCCAGTGGTTCATGTGTTAAAAGAGGGGTATTTCAACATAATACAGCTCTTCTTGCCCACGCAACTTTGAAGATCTTTAGGTGGTATTTGTGCATGATACTTGTGTACACTGCATCCTAACATACAAGTTTTTTAAGGATTTAGCTGGGGCATTTCATCACAGCTGAGGCAAACAGAAATCTTTAGTTTGCAAGGAACAAGTGGGATGGAAACTTGATTGTGTTTGATGGAAATGCAGAGTGGAATTGGCACAAAAAGTAACATGGTCTCTAAATCCTTCTTTGGCTTTATTTGCTTGGTACAGGCCTTCATGATACTCTGTGACTGGTTGCTGATTTTGAGTCACCTGGATTCAAATAATAATGAAGAAGCAGTTGGACTTCTAGGTTATCTTCCTAACACAGAACTTCAGGAAAAACTGTTTTCATTTATCCAGGAACACGTTTTCATGGATGGAGAAGAGGAAAAAAAAGGTTAGACATCATCAGTGGAGAAACAATCTACTATTTTTGCTATCATTTGTCATCTGCAGTGAATGTATCAGGGAAAAAGGCTGGCCTTTCTTTTGTTGTTATTTTGTGAGTTGCTTTGTTTTTTTTTCTAGCTGGTCACCTTTACAAACAAAAAAACCCTGTAATTCTTTGATCTGTGCAGACTGTGGGTTAACCAATTCACCTGTATGATGAAAAGGGCTGAAGTAAAGTGGGGTTAGGTGAGTAAAGTGTTTGGTATACTGTCTTCCATGGTCCAAATGTTAGAGGAAGGCCTTGCAGTGTTGTAGTGTGTCAGTGCATGGACCCTTCTAGGCCATCAGAGTAAAGAACCAGTAGATTTTGATTTTGGGACTGTGGGGCTGATTTCACAGAATTATAGACTGGTTTGGATTGGAAGGGACGTGAATGATCATATACTTCCAAACACCTCTGCCATGGACAGAGACACCTTCCTCTAGAGGAAGTTGCTCAAATCCCCATCCAGCCTGGCCTTCAACATGGAATGGAGCATCCACAGCTTCTCTGGGCAACCTGTTTCAGTGTCTCACCATCACCACAGTCAAGTCCTTATGCCCAAGAAATAAATCTGCCCTCTGTCTGTTTAAAGCCATTCCCCATTGTATCACTACATGCTGTTGAAAGAAGTCCTTTTCCACCTCTCTTGTTGGCCCTGTTTAGGTACTCGAAAGTGCTACAGGGTCTCGCCAGAACCTCCCCTTCTCCAGGTGGAAGAATCTTAATTCTCTCAACCTGTTTTCATAAGCAAGGTGCTCCAGCCCTCTGAGCATCTTCATGGCCCTCCTCTGGACTCAGTCTGGCAGGTCCACATCCTTCTTGTGTTGGGGGCCCCAGAGCTGGGCACAGCACTCCAGCTGGGGTCTCAGCAGAGCAGAGAAGGGGCAGAATCACCTCCTGACCCTGCTGGCATCACTGGTTTGGATACACCCCAGAGCAGAGTTGGCTTTTTGGGCAGTGAGCACACACTGCTGGGCCTTGCCGAGCTTCTCATCAGCCAGCACCCCAAGTCCTTTTCCTCAGGGCTGCTTTCAGTCCAGTGGGAAATAGTGTTTGTTGCTCTACTGCCTTTTTTCAAACACATTTGGATGCTGTATTGAGGCTGTAATTATGAAGGCTGATTTTCTTTTGAGAGTGTTTTGAAAATAGATTGTTCGATGGGGTTCTGAGGACAAGTTCAAGTGCCATGCTTTGAGAAAACAAGTGTTGTTCTAGATTTCTCTGACTCCTCTCCAGCTGTTCAGATGGAGTTCTCTGTTCAGTTTGGGCACCACACAGTTTAGGTCATGGTGTATATACAAGAACCACTGATGGGCAACATTGCATGGCCAAAATTGCAAAAGGGAAATAGTAAGAGAATCTGAATTAGTAAAGATACAGTAGAAAAGATTGCACAAGTAGGTTGTAGTTGTGGGAATTATTGAAGCAGGTTATGTTTCAGGATGTTTATGTTACGTTTCTGAAACTGATAAAATTGATCCTGCTTTGGGATAGATGGCCTGAGAAACCTTTTTTCTGTGATGCCTTCAATTTTTCAGTTCTTCCCACAAAGGATCCCTTTCACCCTATTGCAGATTCCTTCCCGAACAAGTGATTTTGTGATGCAAGGTGTGCTTGTCTGTGTGCACAGCTGGCAGCTTTCATTCCAGTTTAAACTCTTAACTTTCAGATACTTCTGATCAGTCATTTGCCTTATGTTTGTTTCCAGGCCCACAGTCATTCTAGAAGCAGAAAGAGTCCACACCAAAATTATAGGTCAGAGACTGAAGTCTTTTGGTATTTGATAGCTCACATGTGCAGCAGGAGAGTGTGTCTTGGCTCTCCTACTGCAACAAACTCTCCCCAAGCACCTTTTTAGCACTGTTGGAAACTCTTAAGAGTATCTTTTTCCCATGAAAAGTAAAAGAGATACTTAAGAATATCTGTTTCCCACGAGTTATCCAGCTAGTAACTCATGTTCCAGACACTTGTTCTTAATGGTATTAAGTGACTTTTCTTCCTTTTACTCTTGTTGATAAGCACTTTGAGAATTTTATTGGAACTTGGAGAATTTAATTGGAACTCTTGCTGACTGTGTGTGACAATTTTGTAGGGTTTCCAGTGAGTTATGTGCTCTTTTCTACCATCTGTTTTATTCTGTGAAAAAAATGTGTTTGCAATTTTTCAGGTCCCTTCCATTTGGTATGTTTGTGCCTTTTATTCTACTTGCTAGTTCAGTTCTGTAACTGTGAGCAGTGTTGTACTTGGAGATTCTGACTAGTAGAAATGCCAAAGTCCTATGAAGATCAGAGTAGGAGACTGTGGAAGAAGACTGTTTTCACTGTTACCAACTGGAGCTTTGAAATGGGAATAAACCTGTGTTTTCTGATGTACACAGGAATGAGCAGTGGCACCTGTTACTGAACAGCTGAGTCTGTGCTATTTAGGTGAAAGTTGGTCATTTAAACTGAGATACCTTGAATAAAGTAATAGAACAAAGCTTCAGTGCTTTTGTTTTCCTAGATCTGACAGAAGAGGGAAAGGATGAAGCTTGCAAACTTGATGACTTGCACAAAAAGCGGAGTCTTCTGGCAGCATATTGCAAGTTAATAGTGTATAACGTGGTAGAGATGACTGCAGCTGCTGAGATCTATAAGTATTATGTGAAGGTAATGTTTTAGATAAGGTTTTTTTTCCTACCAGTGCATTTTAGTTTTTGAAAGTGTCTCCAGTGTTTGCAAAAGAGGGTGTTAAATAAGTGTTATGGCTCAGAGTCCTGGGATAATCACAAAAGAATCAAGCAGGAGTGGGGCAGAGCTCCTCTCTTGGTTCCACAAAGGTACCTCACTGCAGACAAAGCAACTGAAAATTGAGGAGAGGATGTGTCTGTCTGGACATCTGCTCCTCAGCTTCTCCAGAGAGGCCACTGCAGAGCAGCAGTTTATGGCTGGAGAGTGATTCACGTGTTTAGGTTCTCACCCTGAAGTGTTCAGCTTAATTCATACAGCTCACACAGTGCATATGGAGGTGCCTAGATTTCACATGAGTCCCAGGGTTTAGATGACCAGGGTTTAGCCACTCTGAAGGGGGTTTCAGGAGGACCAAGATCATCGGAGTGGGCAGTTTCCTTGAGTCAACTGACAGAACTTTGGAAATACCTGAATATGAATCTTGTTCTTTGCTTCATTGGCAAGCACTAGTAAAGTGCAGAAAACTCCATATTTAGTGAGGCTTTGCTTTTTTTAAAGAATTACAATTAATTGTGAATTAAGAATTGACAATCAATTAGTTGTTAATACTTAACAATTTCAGTGTAATTTTGATCCTCACATTACTCTTCAAAGAGCATACCATTGCTTTGCATATGAAATATTATAAAAGACACAGTTTTCATCTTTTAACTTGCATGTTCTGAAATTGGGAGTGTTTTAGGAACTTCTTGTGTCACTTGAACAGTCATGTAGTTTGTGTTCTCCCAGTGCGAAAGAAGGGGAATGCTAACTCTCAATTGTTTTGTTGCTGTTAATAGACCTACAGTGATTTTGGAGACATAATTAAAGAAACGTTAAGCAAGACGAGGTACAATGACAAAATTCAGAGTGCCAAGACACTGATTCTCTGTCTGCAGCAGGTAAGGTTAAGATAAAAGCAAGAGGCTAGGGCCTCTTATGATACCTGTATTCACAGTGAAGATTTTTACCTCCCATGCCATAATTATTCAAAATCATTAGAAAACCTAGTGACAGAATTTACTTCCTTTCCTGCACTTTTTCTATGTATATTGTTTTTGCATGTCACAATTAAAACTCCTTTCAAATCATTACCCCTATCTTAAAAGGTTCTTTTGTCCATGATGTTTTTTGGTCATGTTTTTAATCTTCAAGTGCATAGTATATTAGAACTGATGTGAGATTATGAAGTGTTTCTTGGGACATGATGTCTCTTAATAAATGTTAAGGATCTTACGTTGTGTTTTATGGACTACCTTAATTCTTTCTCAGTTTGAGGACCCATGGATGTGCCTGTGTCTAGCCACTCCAACTCCCCCTGTATTTTCAGCTTTTTTTTTTTTTTCTGGATGAAGGTGGTTTGCAGCTCTTCTGAAGGGTCTCAGTTGCTTGCAGCTGCTGACTGATAGCCAGTTAGCTATTTTAGCAGCTGCTTTTGCCAGCTCTGCCCATGGCCAGAGCTGCTTCTAGCCTGGAGTCCTGCTGTAATCCAGAGAGCAGGCTCCTCCCGAGGATACTGACACATGAGCTTTGCTTATTTCACACATATTGCCAGGGGCTTAGATCTGTGAACCAGCCCTTGAAATCTGAGCTTAGATGAGTCTAAGCAGCATTTGGCTACATATATTCTGCTGACATAGTCAGGACTTGGCGTTTAGGTATCACATAGACAACAGGCCCTTTTTGGCCTTTGCCTGACCTTGAAAGTTAACAGGTTGACAAGAACAAGCTACTTCCATATTCTATTAGAAAAAAAAACCCAAAGCACAGTTAATGGAGCTCAAGATGTGTTTTTGACCTACTCTTACTCTCCGAAATGGGACTATGGTGCTGCCAGACTTGCAGCTTTGTATCTGCACTGTGCTACTCTGAAAGCATCTCAGGCAAATTAGGCCTCTGGGGGTTGATTCAGAAGCCCCAACAGGAGATGAGGTCAGTGGGACCATCATCTTCAGGAATCAGGTTTTTGTTTATACACATAATATTTTTATTTTTTAGTTTGTGCCTGTCTTAGGAGCACAGCAGTGTGCTTTGTGTCAGTTCCTTGTCGTTGTTCCATGCAGTGCTTCAGAAGCACATGGCTCACCCGCTCTTCTGTGAGGCTTCTCTCTGTGTGAGGTGGCTGTGTCTGTCTCTCTGTCTGCCTGATGCTTTGTTTGCCTGTAGGATTACCTGTGTTTGCTTATCTGAGACTTCTCTTGCAGCTGTTTCAGACACATGCAGAAAGCCAAGACAGCAGTAATGGTGTGGACTTCTCCTCTCCTTCCTTTGCAAACATCAAAGAACTTGCTCGTCGCTTTTCACTAACATTTGGTTGGGACCAAGTGAAATCTAGAGAATCTATAGCCATGATACACAAGTATGTGCCATGTAGCATCATGTTGTCCGTGGTCATTGCTTTTATTAGTTGTCTCTTTTATCTGTTTTATTACTCTGTTCTTTTCTGTTTTTCTTTCAATAGGGAAGGGATTGAATTTGCTTTTCAAGGAGCTACTGGAGTAGATGGAAAATGCTTGCCTCCTAACTTGAGCTTTCTGTTAATCATCAGTGAATTTTCCAACAAGCTGCTGAAGCCAGACAAAAGACTAGTGTAAGTTCAGTTCTCATATACCATCATACACAGTTTGTGATTTGTGTATCCCTCTACAAAGGACACTTGAACTTCAGCGTGGCAGAATTTGCTCAAGGGCACTTCAGAGAACCTCTGAAATCAGTCTGCCCTTCAGGCTGTTAGTTTGAGACACACTTGTTGAATTTTGTAGTAGTAGTTATTTCAGATTGTATCTGCAATAAGCATTCTAGATTTTTCTTACACATAGTTGTGGCCACATATGGCAGTTCTTCTGAAGGAAAGGCTGTTAATTTGGTGGAAGAGATTTGTGACTTGACTGGTTAGTGGAGTGGCAGGAATGCTATTCTGAACAGAAAAGTAAATCAAAATACTGTGGAAGAAATAATGCAGGGATCATTATTTTGTAATTATCTATTTCCAAAGCTTCAGACCTCAATTATGTGAATTCCATGGAACATATTTGGAATAAAAATATATGTGACACTCTTCATTATATAGATATTTAAATCCAAGAATTTACTGTTTACACAGGCATGTGCCCTGATCCAGTGGGTCATGTTTTAAATACTTACATTTAATGCTATAAGAGTCATAGATTTGTTTTTGTATCAGTAGGGTATTATGCACCTGGAGAGATATATGGGTATGTATCTTATTTCCTTCTTCACCTGCCTCAGCTCTGATAATTTTTGAGATGGAAGTAACATTGTTCCTTCTATTTGACCTTTAGCATTACTTCCTTAGTCAGTGCTGTTCATTTGGATCTGGATCTCTGCACTTCAGAGATACTTCCAGGTATTTCCATTTTTCTGAAAGCACATTTGAAGATGTGGGACAGTAAGACACACCTGCCTTTCTGCATTTCTGAGCAAATCACTTCAGTACACAACAAGAAGAGTTTTACTTTTGAAAGGAAGTCAGCAGAAAGGGAGGAAAGCCAACTGTCACATCTTTCTGAGCTCTGTGTAACTTGCTTGTTCCCATGTCACTTTGTCTTACATTAGAGGAGAACTTCCATGGGAATCATCAGCCAGGTTTTATGTAACATGGGTCAAGAATAGTAAATGTCTATTTTCCTGTTACTTCACATGACACAATTTATTAATGATTGCCATCAACACAATTCATTTGAAAAAACTGATTCAAAGCTGGAGTGCAAAATGCAGAAGAAAAGTAGTCAACATATAATGATTGCTGACCCATAATCTATGGATATGGATAACTTCATTTGCTATTCTTGCATTTTTCTCAGATGAGAATCTTTGAGATCTGCTACTAAAATTGGTTTTCATAGAATCCATAGGACTCAAGGATCATCTAGTCCCAACCCCCCTGCCATGGGGAGGAACACTTTCTACTAGATCAGGTTGCTCAAAGCCTCATCCAACCTGGCCTTGAACACTTTCAGGGATGGGGAGTGCAGAACTCTCTGGGCAACCTGCTCCAGTGCATCACCACAGTCCCAGTCAGGAAATTCTTCCTAATGTCTAATCTAAACTCACACTCAGTTTAAAGCCTTTTAAAGCCTTCTCCTATTTCTACATTCCCTTATAGAAAGTCCCTCTCCAGCTCTCTTTTCATGTCTGTTTAGGTACTAGAAGGTGCTGTAAGTCTTCCCCAGAGCCTTCTCTTCTCCAGGCTGAATAATGCCAACTCCCTCAGCCTTTCTTCATCAGGGAAGTGCTCCAGGCCCCAGTTTGGACAGTTATAACTCTGTCCATTGTTGTCTGTATTTTAAAGAGCTGTAAGCCTCTGTGGTCACACCCATGCAATAAGTAGATTCCTGTTAAACCGTCCTTGAAAAACGGTAATTTCATTTACCTCTGGGAGTTGTTTTTAATCAAACAAGAGGAAAATATTTAATTGTTGATGGGGCAGATCAAAGCTAAATCCTGATATTTTTTCCCTAGGACTATATTAAACCTCTTGATCAGAGGATATATTCTGGAAGTATATTCCTGAATGTATCAGATACATTTGATGCATTCAGGTAGGTTTATTCATGGAGAAGTTTTGTGGAGAATAACAGAACCTAGTAGGGAATGCACTTGACTTCTTACTGCTTTGGGCCTTCCATCTACTGCTTGGAACAAATGGGAAACAATAAAATTTGCTAGAAGGGAAATTGCAATTTATCCACAAGTACGTTCCTACTATATTTCTAGAATAACAGTTTCTATTCTGGGAGGCCATAAGTGCCTTGCAGAGACTGGAGATTATATTTCCTCTTAGAAATATTTAGGTTTAGCTCCATCATAAATTATTGGATGGAATGTTTTAGGTCAACATGAACTTTGAGAAACAAACATCTGGTTTTTTTCATTTTTCTTTTTAATCATAGGATTGATGTCCAGGTCTATATGTTAACATATGTGAACGTACCTGTAACAGATGAGATACAGAATATGGGCATTTGTTAGAAAGGACTATATTTCAACACCATGGAAGTATATGGACTTTAACCCTCTCCCCTGTAATTGCACAGGCTCTAGCAGTAAAATACCTGGCTTGTCAGTTGCTCTGTGCCACAAAATGCACACAAGAAATGAATTGCTGAATAGCAAGCAGCATGAAAGGCCTGATTCCTGAATCAGTAGGAGTCTTTCCATTGACATTGATAGCAGTTGGATTAGACCCTGAAACTGTAGTTACAATACGTGCTTGTTTGGAACCAACAAATTCCATTACCAGGGTTTCTTGATCCCTGGGGCCCCCAGAGTCCAGGACTCTAATTGTTTCAGAGCCAGTGCTTACCCTGACCTCCTCTCAGCACTGGTTTTCTTGTTTTGCAAAGCAAATGAAATGTCTGATATTTTCCAGGCCACTCTCCTAATCAAAAAAAAAAAAAAATGTTGCACAGGCTGGTGTTAAAACCGTCACTTCTGGTATTTGCTAAGGTGGGGTCTGTTTTAACAACACTGGGCTTGATTTTAAAGCGATGGACTGTAGCTGAAATGTGGTGAATATCCGGTTTCTAATCCTGAGTCAGACTTTGGTTTTCTTTTCTTATTGTTATTAAGTAGGAATGGGTCAGAAAGACTTTGTTGAAAATGTCCTGTTTTTCAAATAAGAGTGTTTGAAGATGGCCTTTTTGCTCCAGGAAAGGTGCTAGCTTCACCTGGGATTCAGGAAGGCCCAGTGTCAAATCTCTGGCCTGAATCAGACAGAACAAGGATTTGAGATAATGTTTCCCACATCCCATGTATTGTCACAACTATAGAGCAGTTATCTGCTTCTTGCAAACACTTGACATTTTAGTGAGAGAACTGGATTGAGTTTGAGCTGGTAATATAGAAAAGTGGTTTAATTGGTTGTTATTTTTTTAAATTTTGACAGAACAGGCATTCATGGTATAAAACCCCCATTGCCTGACCTGTACTGTTTTCTGTACTACTGAATCACAGGGAGCATCTCTTGCCTGGGGTCTTCTTTGTGTTCATAAGGCAGAAAAGGCCACCAGAAGAAATGAATCCTTGAAGAATTTCTGCTCTGTTCAGGTTGCTACTGGCAGCAGCAATTGGCAGACTTTCCCTGCACAGGAAACTCTTTATAGAAGCTGATGTAGTTTTGTAGTTTCTGGGGATCTTGTGTTGTTTCTAATGCTAAAAATTCAAGCACCCTTTTAGCTTTGAAGATGTTTGCATTTTAAATAGATAGTTCAGACATATCAGGTATTTCACAGAAAAATAGTGCCCTCTCTTCAACAGTTCTGTTTGCACCTTTGGAGAGTAAAGTGAAAACCCTTTCTTGCAATACCTGCCCAAGATATTGAATGGAAGGATAGTGAGTTTCCTTATGCTTGCTTTTGTTTTTGTTCCAGGTACAGTTACTTACAGAGGTATGTAACAGAGCCACTGGCCTGCAGAGGAGACAAATGGCAGCCTTTGGTCTGGTACAGAAACTCTTTATTGTCAAATGAAGATGAGGAGAGCTCTGTCCTTGGCAGTTTGGGAGAGTGGCCCCCTGTGGGCTCATCTAAGACATCTTCTTTTAAAAGGAAATTGTCTAATGGTATGAAAACTTCCCAGTTCTTGATCAGCTGTATTTTTTGTCTGTCTGGAAAAACTGCTGTATCTGCTATTTTGCTTAGCTGTAGCAAATTTGCACATGCTAAAATGTATTTAATGTTTTGCATTAGCAGTAGAGTACCATGATGTGTTGGATATTGTGGACTTCCCAGTTTGAAGTGTGGTTTTTGCCTTCAGCTTTGTTGTTGTTACAGGTCCCTTGATCACTCAATAGCAATAGGGTTGGACTGAAGGGAATTCAAGATTATCTGAATTATGCTGTGTACTAAAATCTGGCATTTGTCTGAGCCTTTGAGACTTGGTTGATTGCTTTTAATTGTTAACTTAGGACACTGTTGCTTTAGGCCCTGTAGATAATTGAGACAGGAGAGGTATTTCCAGAAGTTGATTCAGGTCTTCAGGCCAGATTATCTGGGCCAAATCATATTCTAGGGTTTTTCTCTCTGGTGAATTTCTAGGGAGTCTGTAAAATTATACTCCTACCTTAAAGAATTATATTTAGATGAGCTGCATCCAGGCTTTGGCAGCATTTATGGACTGCCCATCTGTAATGAAGTATTCATTGATGGATATGGTGGGACTTAGTTAAAATGTAATAAAGCTGTTATGAAAACAATTGCTAATAAACATGCTAAGTGTTATGGACATATGCAGTAGTATGTGGAGGAAAGGAAATTTTCCTACAGTGTCCTTTAGTTTCTTTCTCATTCTTTCTCATAAATCTTCTTTTCAATAACTTGCCTTCAGAGAGCTTGTTCCTTTGTATCCCCAAAGGCCCTGCTTTCTTGAGCATTACATAGACTCAGCAGTATTGATAGCAGTTATGGACCAGGGCCAAGTTCATAAATCTAGATTGCAAAAATGACCAGTGGGCAAATTAAATGGATTTTCTTTTAAGTGGCTTTTAGCTGTCTCTTTCAATAAGGAATGCTTTGCTCCAGATGTCCTTTTGAGCTTGGCCCAATTGTTTCTCTGCTGTGGGGAACATACTGGAAATGTCCATCTCAGGACCTCTGAGGGTGAGGCTGAAGAATGACTGTGTTCGCTCTCTGTTGCAGGGTCTGTGCCTGAAACCAGCCAGACTGAAGCAGGAAGCAAAGCCCCAGAACAGCAGTGTGTTTCCCAGGTGTCCTCTGCAGCAGGGAAAAGCAGAAAGAGGCTGAAATCTCAGGAGATGCACTTGCAGGAACGTTTGCCATTCCTTTGTCCAGGAGGGATGCGTAGAAGATACTGGTGAGAGTTTGATGTCTTACAAGCTCCTCCACCTGTTCTGGCATTGACAGTTGGGGTCTCCCTATCCACCTTCTGGTTTTTGTAATACTTCATGAGCTCAGGGTGTGTGCTCCTCCTGTCTTATGGGCTGTGTCCCAAGGACAGGTTGTGTTTTTTTGTTTCCTCAGTCCAGTATCTACATCTGCTGCTTTCTCCTGCCACTGTCACAGGGCTTCTGTGCTTTCTTGAAGTACTATCAGGTGTGCAGAGAAAAAGACAAGGATGGAGGAAAGTTCCCTGTCCCACTTCCCATGTCCAGATTGGAGATCTTAGGTGCTGGTTACTCTCTGGCTGTTGCTGCAGCCACACAATAAGTGTTTTCTGCATTTCTGGAAATGAAAGAGGATTCTTGTCTCTGCAGATCTGCTGTTAACCACTGTGTTACCCTGTGGCTTTCTTTTAGAGAAGTGTTGGTGTGCAGCATGCAGACATGCCACAGTGAAACTCCACACAGCTTGGATGTGAGAGAGGTGTTGCAGAAATAGGGAGTCTGGAGTCTACTTTTGAGCAATCAAAGTGCTCAGTTGAAGTATTTTCCTTTAATTCAGTTCATTTATTGAGGTAGTAGGTTAAAAGGTGAAACACAAATCCTGGGAAGATGCATGCTTTTCCAGGTTTTGGGACACTTGCTAAATGAACCTGGAGAATACAAGTAAAGTAGAACAAATTATTAAACATGAAGGTAGCCCCTGTTCAAACTAGTGTTTTGTTTCTGAACAGCTTTATTGAAAATTCCTCAGAGCATAACCTGTTTCATAATGGGAAATCCTAGGCCAGTAACTTTAGGCTACCTTACATGGATATCAGCAGCAGATCTTACTATGTGAAATTCCCTGCCATGTGCAGCCTCTGTTATGAGATATCTCAAGACTTAGCTATTTTTTGGTTTGTTTTTCTTTTCCAGCAAAGATGAGGTTAAGACAGAAGATGTCTCTGCGGAGGGTCCAGAAGACACAATTGAAGACGTTGATGTTGTTGGTACAGACCAGGTAATTCTGGCTGGTTTTCCAGCTCTGAGGACAGCTGTAGTTGAGGTGGGTCAGTGTTAGGTCAGAGTCTCCTGGGTAGCCATGCAGCAGCAAAGGGGTTGCTCTTTTGTGACCCTTTTCAGGATGAGAAAAGGAGGATGCCCTCTTCCCTTTCCAGCTGCAACTGTAGTTTCCTCCTTCAGCTCAATCTACATTTTAGAGGCAATCCTTACTGTAGTATCAAGACATCCTTAGGTCGTTTGTAAGGATTGAATGTCACTTAGGATGCATTAAGAGGAGGATCCCCTTTCTTTTTCCCCATACTGTGAAGCTTCCTTGTTAAGAGCCGTTTGCTGCAGTTGCTTCGCTTTACTGACACATTGCAGAGATGGCACTGCTGTGTGGCCTGCAGGGAATATCTGCTTCAGAAATGGTGTTTGCATTGTGCTCTTTGGATTGCAAGACTCAGAATGTGTCTGATCACTGGACAGCCCTGGGCTCTTGCTGGTGTATCCCATGTTTCTTGCCTTTTCCCTGTCATGGCTGTTGGGCAGATTAAATTGTCCCCGAACAAACTGGGGATTTGAAGGGAAGCATGAGAACATTGTGGGCTTGGAGTGGCAACCAGCATAGCCAAGGGCTTGTCTCATGGGCACTGATTGCCTTTGGGATCCAAGTTTGGCAGAGCTGCAGCTGTCTGCCTGGCCTCAGCTCAGCCCTGGACTGGGTCACTGCAGCAGGGAAGGACTTTTAGCCATTTGGGCCAGTGCAGTGCAAGAACTCAGGATGTTGTACAGCAGGGCCTTGTGGAGTGGCTGTACAAGGAAGGGGGTGGAGGGGAGAGAAAGGCCGTGGTTTATCCTGTGCTGCAGCTAATCACACCCCTTCTGCCCCCTAAAGGTTTCTGTGTCAGCCACTACAGGGGGCTGAGCAGTTCCTTCAGGTTGTTCCCCGTTATCTGCACTTCAGAACATAACTCAGTGTTTGGCAGACAGTATTTTTGCAGTGAGTCAGGCAACTCCTTGATTTCCAGTGACTGGTTATCTGGGATCTAACCACCACATTCGGACTTTGCATGATTTTTGTCTTTTTAAATGAGTTTTTGCTGTAAAGTTCAGCCAATTTTTTTTAACATATGGTGGGCTTAAATTTTTAAAGAGGACTACCTTTTCTTTCAGTTATATGCATGTTAAAATGAGAGAGTTTGGCCCATGTACTTGAAGCAGCTCCTACTGAACATAGATAATAGAAGAATTTAACTCCATGGACAAAGATCAAAGCTATACAGAAATTACACTACTTAGGCAGTATGGTGCCTTTCCTGTTGTACCTTTTCTGGGCTTTTTGGGATATGGAAATGCTTCTTGCCTTTTGTGGAAGCTGTAGCTCTTTATAAGAGCTGGCTCTATGTCTAAGTTGCTGAATGGTTTAATGCTGCACTGTTACTCTGATTCCTTATAGGCTCTTAAATGATATTTTCTTCAGAGGAGAGCACTGACTTAATCTCTTTTTTTCTTGTGATGTAGGACAGTTAAGACACTGAGAGGATGACCAGAAGTGAAGTACACGCTGTGTTTTTTCTGCAAGTTGTTTAATTCGTCAAACTGAGGTGGCAGGAGACATGGGTCACGTTGTCTCTGTGCCCATGGGCCTCCAGCCAGAACCATCTTGTAGCACTATGGTTGATTTCTCACCATTGCTGGCTGTGGGCATTACTGAGGTGGCTGCTGCAGTTCCAGGGTTGGGCCTTCTAAGCATCTTTACTCAGCTGCATCCTCATCCTTGATGCTGCCTTGGAAAAGCTCACGGCTGCAGGATTGGAATCAGGGTATTGACAAACACTGAATCAAAGACACTGTGAACCAGGTGAGACAAGCTTGTCTGCAGCATGTGAGGCCAGTGCTCTGCTGGCCTGTTTTTTACTGTTTAAGATAACCAAATGGAGATGTGTGTGTTTCCTTGCACCCAGTGCAGGGGAGAAAAGAGCCTGGCTCACCTGTGAGCACTGGGACCTGCTGGCTGATGGCAAATGCCATTTCCTGCCTGTAAAATGGAAAACCTGGATCAATCATCTGAAAGTATTTCTGAATTCCATTGCTTAGAACAATGTGTTTAGCATCAGGACATGTTCCTGGAAAATCTGTGTGAAGGCTTCAGAGTAACAAAGAAAGAAACAACGGACCAGCTGAGTATTTTCCTCTGGAAATCCTTTGTATAGTGATCATGTGGTGTTTACTTGGAAAAATCCTGGAAAGACAGTGTAAATAGACTGTAAATATGGCCATGCATAAATAGAGGGTTTTTGCATTAAGAATTTGCAAATGATGGTCACTCGAGTGTTTCAGTGGCAGTCGGCTGGGGAGTGGGAGCTGCTTTCACTTACCCTGCTCACTGCTCCCTGGAATTGTACATTGCAGTGATCATATCAGCTTTATTTTTATATATATATATACATATATATATATATATATATATATTTTGGATTGTAACTATGTAAAATAAACTACAGAACTATTGCTATCCATTAGTACTGAATGTGTAAGTGATACTCCCACACTGTGATGGAGAAAGAATGGCAGCAAATGTGTGCTGGCCTTTGCAGTTGTGTTATTCCACAGGCTGAGCAGGGAGTTCCAATGAAGATAGAAGTGAAAGCCATGACTGTTGCCCAGGTATTGAGTACACTGAAGTGGCCACAGTGAAATCCATGATTCTCCTTGTGCATGGTATGCAGGCTGACACAAGGGAGGTGATTCTCAGGTTCCTCTATGACTCCATCAGTAACTCCCCCTACCTGGACTGGGCTGCTGCTGTTTCCCCTCATCCATCTGTGGATGGTTTGTCTATCTAGGCCTAAGGACTCACCAGGTAGGCAGAATACAGCTTGACTAGGAAAACAGTTATACCTGGAACCACATCAAACATATGGATACTTTAATTTCTGTAACAGTGGGATTGGGATGGTAATTACCCTGCAGAGGCAAGGTCCAGTAATCCTCAAACTCATTTTAGGAAAAAGGACTGCTCTGAAAACAGCAGGATACATTCTATTTAGGAAAGGAGGGATTTGGTTAGCACAAGTATAATAGAGAGCAGGATTTAACAGGCACTTCATTAAACACAAAGTGGCAACAACAGCTACAGGCTCTGCAGAAGAGATTGACCCTGCACCATAGTGCTGTGGGAAAGCCTGTGGCTGTTTCCTGTCCAGTAACAAGCCCCCTTCTTGAGAAAAGTTTTAAGGTAGGAAAATGCATCTCTTGCAGTGTAACAGATGTTCAGGATCACCTTCTCCAATGCCAGTTGGTCATCCTTTCCCTGAGGGACCAGAGCATCACAGAAATGCTGTGTATCTTTACTGCTTAAAAGCCCCAAACCATGGGCAGGTTAGTGAAAGGGATCCAGCCAGCCCTGGAGAAATTTGACATAGGTGAGTCTGTATTAAAACTGAAATAATTAACCAAAATCCTTCAAATGGTATTACAATTACTTGAGTTTCCTTCAGTGAGGTTCACCAGCACTTCAGCAGTGAGTTTCTTGATACACAGGTGTGTAGGTTTGTGCAGGAGGTGGTATGAGGAGTTGAGCACAACAGGTTTCTCCCAGCTGCTCAGCAAATACTCTTTTGGATGAAGAAAAGCCTGCTAGAGGCTGATTGCTTTGCATATGCAGCTTGTTGTAATTACCCAACCAGACTGCATACCTGTGTAACCCATCCTGTGTTGAATGGCTCTTTATTAGCAAGACATGAATTGTGCGAAGTATGTAAAAATGACATCTGTGAAATTACATGTACGAAAATCTTTATTTGAAAATACAAACATGTTTTCTAAACATTTTAAAAGATCTACACTGCAACCAAAAAAATAACTTACATCTTTTTTACATTTTTTCCCAACAAAACCTGTTTAACAGTTACGAGTGAGGCAACAATTTCAAGCTGCTGTGACACTGATGAATATCCATGGAATGTGTCAATAGCAAACAAGCAAAGGGGAGGACAGACAAAATCACTGAATGCCCACAACAAATTAGTGCACATCACTGATCAAGTAACATTTATACAAAGGATTTAAAAAAAAAATTGGTTCCTTCTGCATGAATTAACACACCCATTTTGGATCAAGTATGAACACTCAGACTTCACTGTTAAATAATCTTTTTATGATTAACATCAAAAAACCTGAAGTTTAAAAGGGCAAAATTAAAGTTGGGGCAAACAAGGACTACACAGAAAAGAAAAACAGCTTGTCTTGGGTGTTCACTTTAGTGTATTCTACTAATATGCACAGCTTGTCAGACAAAACTCTGCTTGTAAATGAATGCTGAACTGTGCACTCATTGTCACATCTCTTCCTTACCAAGGCATAAAACCTAAAAGAGGGCTGTCTATGAGCATGAGCACACTGCAGGTGTAAATTGTCTCCTTACCTCCCATACCAGGACAGAAACACCTGTTCGCAGGTGAGATGGAGATGGTCAGTGCACCACACATCAGCTTAAAGAGAATTATACAGTTCTCATAAAAACAGTAGATTACTTTTCTCTTAAGTCAAATATTGTTATTCTTCCAAAAAAGGAATTATGCAACATCTGAAAATAAATATTTTAATCTATTTTACAAACGATAAACTATTGAATAAATACAAAAATCTCATCATTCCATATAAATGCACTTCTTTTGCTTACAAGGTAGTGTAGTGATTAGATATTTTTAGCACAAAACTAAAGAAAGTGTTTCTTTTCCCATTGATATGTTTCAGTGGGGAAAAAAACCCCACTGAAAAGTATCAGTGTGTAGCAGACCTGCTGCAGACTGTCCCTTCTCTTCTGCAAGTGCTGACCATCAGTAACCTCTATTCAAAATCCTCATCATAGCCATATTCATCCAAGTCTACATCAGCCAGATGGGAAGGCATTTCAAAAAATGGTCTTTTCTCCATTTGATACTTTAGAACACTGGCCTTCTGATGGTCTACAGGACTCAGTTCTGCTTCATACCTAGAAGCAGACAGAAAGAAAAAAAAAGAAGAAAAAAAAAAAGAAAAAAAAGAAAATGAAAGAGTCTAACTATGCCAAGAAGTGCCTAAATGTTGGAACACTAACAAGGCAGCTGCAGGAAAAACATACTTCCCAACATTTTATAATAAGCATAACCACAACAGCACCAGGGTTCTGTAATAATTCCCTGAATTTAAGTTAGCTTTCTCTCCTATCACATGCTGAACTTCCCAGTATGAAATGCAGCTCTACTGAAAGAATTCAAAGCACACACTGACACACTGCTCCACTGACCAGGTCCTGGGTTAGAGTGACTCACATTCATGCATGTCTTCCCAACTACTACTGAATTTCATCATGTTTTTACTTAACAGGACTGTGCAGAGAATGAGCTTTAGATACTGCATTTTTGCTCTTTAAAACTGCTTTATAAAGGCATTATGTGCTCATCAGCTGTTCTTTCAGAGAAAGACATAGGACAAAGTAGTTAAATACTAAGACTCCACTGTGCACACTAAAATAGAGCAGCACCTTGAGTTTCTCCCATGAGTTCACCACCGATTTAAACAGAAAACAAAAGTCATCTGAAGGTTCAATTCACCAAGTTACGAATTTAAAAACAAGGGCTTATAAAAAGATGCATATTCTAGAATAAGAGTTTTGGGAAGGAAGTGTTTATTCTTTTTTAAATAAATGATAGTGGTGGTGAGGCTGTATTTTAGTAGAGAGGATTCATATTAACTGTCCTGCTGCATTCTTACCCGTCGTTCCACTGCTCACTTGCTGCCTCTTCTGCTACCAGGATATCATACTCTTCAGCAGCATATTTCTCCCAATCAGAGACCTCTTGACTTTCACCTTCACCATCCTAAACAATCATGTTGCATGTTAGGGAAAACAGTATTAATTCATTAATATAAACAGTATTAATTGCTAAGCATGTAGCTGTAAAGACTCTTAAAGTCTCATAACTCACCCGCAACATAGAGAACTGATCCTTCTGTTCATGGTCAAGGTATTTTTCAATGTTGAAAAAAGTATCAAAGAACACATTTGTCAGCTTACATCGCTTTAAATCATGCAGAGTAATTTTTCCTGTAAAGAAGATTATGAGATAAGATTACTAGAGAGAAAATTATTACATTTCAAAAGTGGAGGAATCAAAAGGTACTTTATCACTACTCAGTCATCGCTGCTTAGCAACATTTGTCACTGATCCTTAATGCAATGGGAAAGATGCAAACAGATGAAATACATACCTAGAGATGTGCCCTTCAAAGTGTACAAAACTTGAAATGGTTCATATTTTTTCCCTTGCTGTGGTTTTCATATCCCACAGCCTGTCAGAATGTTGAAGTGAGATGCAGTCTACATCCCTCAGCTATTAAAAATCATTTAAGGTATTTGTTTAAGCTTCCTCAAAGACAGAAGTCTAGTGAGTTAGCCATTCCTTCCCAAGGAGTGCTTGGGTAGCAGGTAGGAATCTCCTATGGCAGCAGCCCTCTCTCTTCCCTGACTTGAGCAGATAAATGTATGACAGACATGACACTGTGTGACTATGCTTCATACAGATGAATTTTTCATAAAGTCAAGGTTGCCACACTTGTCCAGTCTGATCAATATTTACTACTTGAGAGGAAAGCTAAATGCTCAGAGGTGTTTTGTTTGATTTTTATAGTGTGATACTTTAAAGACTCAAATCAATGGATGTGTTAAGCATTAGAAACATTTGTCAGGTTGCTCAGAAATGTTATCCTGTTTCAAAGCTGAATATTGAAGCTTCTGCAGAAAGGCTAAAAAATATGAGATACACAAGGGAAGACAGATGACTATCCTTACAACTCCCCTTTATTGATTCACCTGGAATACAGACAATCTTCCATTGTTAATCAAATAGGAACTAACTGAAGATGTTATGGAATATGAGTTCAATAAAAGCCAGACTTGGAACAGTATTTCCTCAGCATACTGTCCCAGCCTCTAACAAAGTGTAACTCAAGGACATCACAGGGAAGCAAAATCCAAATCCCATTTGTACATGGTTGCCACGCTTGCATCTGTCATGAAGGGCCCCAGTGTGTTCTGCTGGCTCGTCACTGGTGCTGCAGGAGGACACAAATCCCCCGTGGCACCTGTGCCCTATCTGTCAGACCCACACAGATGGCTGGTGCACAGAACCATTTCAAGTGGCAGCAGCTCTCCACAAGCAAGCAAATGATTTGAATCCTAGTTACATAAGCTCCCAGTTTAAGTTAGACTCCTATATTTGGTTCATTGATTTGCTCTCCAGTTTCCATTTATTGCAATGGGAGCTCAGACACGCAACACTTGTGTAGATGCCTACCACTGTCTCTCAAACACCAACAAAAGAGGAGTAAAATTTAAGTAATTAATTCAGGTCTCCAGAAATTCAAGTTTGCTTTTTTGCACACAGAGCATTCTATAGAAAATGTATCACAGTTTAGCCATACTTTATGAAAGTGTCTTCTTTTGTTTCGAAGCTACAAAGTGAAACATCAGTTATGCTGCTAGTTTTTGTATTAGAAAACCAGATTTTTTCTTAATCCACCTTTTAAACATAATTCAGTTTAAACTAAAAAAAAAAAAAAACCAAAAAACCAAAACAAAACAAAAACAAAAAAACCCCAACCCTTCTCAACTGGGTTTCATTTTTGTCACCCTGAATAACTCATCTTGGTTGTGTTTGATAGTCTTCTTTTATTATCCTCATGACATTGATGCATCTCATCTATCTTGTTTCATTTCAAATGTAGAACAGAAATATTATTATAAAAGCCTTTCAGAAGCATAACATAAGATTGGAAGGGAACTACTGAGTTCAGGAGGTGATTGTGAGCAACCATAAAACATAAATGTGCTTCTCAGAGCTTGGCCCACTTCATTTTAAATGCCCCCTAGCCGCCATGCATTACACAATGTTGGTCTAAGACTTCATTCCATTGATATCAGGGATGGAGCTTTCAGATGAATCACACTTAATATTCCTTCTTCATTTACAATTTTTATCTGCCTTTAGTGATGTGCTTTCACTAAGCAAATCCATTTAAACTTGTTTAAATAAGAATATCAAGCTTTATGTTCTGATTTTGAGCCATTTCAATTCTCTCAGCATGCAAAAAATCCCATCTCAATAAATGACAAGTGCCTTAAAAAAATTAAGTTTCTTGTAATTTAAATATTCTTAATACTAGAAAGAAAGTGGGCAATAAACCTGACTTACTTGGTTGTCTAACCATAATTGTATTCTTAAGTTTTTCTCAAGTGTAAAAGGTAAACTGAAGTTGTATCAGCTAAAGATGATACCATGTCAAATGCAGGAGAGTAGAATGCAGGTCAAGGAAAGTTCAAATGTGAAAAATAGGTAAAAACTCAGAAAAGTTCATTATTCTGTTAATTTTAATCCCCCCTTGTCATGAATTTCCTAAGGGCAGGCTTCCAATGTAACCGAAGTCAATACTGGTCTAAGAGACAAACACGGTTTAGAAACTGTTCCCTCCAGAGAAGCTCAAATGAGCACTGCAAGAGGTGAGAAATGGGTGAAAACCATCAAGAGGTTTTCCTGAGAGCCTCACCTCAGCTAGATAGTGACACGGTTTTACTCAAGGCTAAATGTGGCTACAATCACAAAATGAAAGCTGACAAGGAATTTTAAAGCAGCATATTAAATTTTAGTATGGTAAGAATGCCTGCCTGCTGTTGGATGACCAATCAATTATTAAGCTTTAACAGATGTCAGTGAAAAGAAAACCTCAAGGCATTTTGTTTGTATGACCAAGTGAGTGCTCTTAAGACTGCACTAAGTCCAGAGAAACAAGATGGAAAAGGAGTTTATTACCTTCATGTTGTGGCTTTACAAGATCCAGCATCTGGCACAGGCAGTCTTCAAAAGGCAAAGGTTCTATGGCCATGTTTTCTAATTTTTGGCACTGTTCTTCATAAAAATATTCCAATTCATACATAGACAAAGCACCATCACCATCAAGATCCATGCAGCGGAACCAGTATTCAATGCTGAAATTCAGTCATTAACAGCAGAGACAAACTTACTACAGATTTTCAAGAATTCATGTTGCTTGTTTCAAAGGCAAAACTAGATTTAAGAGTACATTCCACTAATCCATGGAAAGTTATTGAACACCAGCTACTGTGCTAAGAGTTGCTGGTATTTGCTACACCATCCATTATTGCATTTGAAAACACATGTGTTAATGGGATGTAGGAGAAGACTAAAACACATAGTTTTCCATTAAAAAAGAGAATCAAGGGAGACAATGGAAAATTGAATTGTACATGACAACTTCAGTATTTTGGGCATGTTCCCATATTGAACAAGCTAGTGACATGTCACATGATAGGTTTCTCATCAGTACCATACAGGAGCTGCACAGCTTCCCAGAATCACTGGCATCATGAAACAGCTGCAACATCCTTAACCTATGGCCCTGTTTATAAATAGGCCACACACAACTTATGAAACAATAACACTGAATTAGCCTCTTAAAAGTCAATAAATTAGACTTCTACAGCTACAACAGGAGACACTGATAAACACAGATGATGCAAAGAACTGGGCCACTTTTCCACTCATGTTTTTATAGTATAAGCTTCTTCCATTAGAGTTGCAGCTGTTCATCAGTGGTCCCCATTTAAGGACTGGAAAAACAAAATCAGTCTTTATTCCTGCTGAAACAAATTCATTCTTACCTAGTTGGTGTTTTCTTGTCCTCTTCAGATATCAAAAACCAGACAAAATCAGCGTAGCTAATCTTCCCATCTTTTTGTGCTTTTCTACCTCTTGGAGGCCAATGAGGAAAAAGATAGAAAATTTATTTTAGAACACCTAGCTTTTACTAAGCAAAGTTAAGGATTATTTTCGTTGTTGGTATTAACTATTTACTACTAAATGATCCAGTGTTCATAAGATGCTAAATAGTTAACAGAAGAGCCATCTCAAAAATTTTTGATGATATATTGTCCACAAGTACAGAGGCTTTTTAGAATTTCTATTCAGGTAGAAGGAATGAGAACTTAAAAGCTTTACAGAACTCCACTAGCTAAAAGTTTTGGAATGAAAATATGAAGATAAAAATGAAACAGAAAGCTTAAGGAAGTAAATGTCCATGGCAAGAACATAATTGTCTGTTTCTACTCTCATAAATGCAGAAACCAAGTAAGTTGCACAGAGTCAACCTGTCTAGTAAAAAGTCAGGTAGGCAGTTCCTAGACATATTACATTTCAATAATGAAATTCATTTTTTGATGTTTTAACTTCAAGATGTCTGAAAAAATATGGTATATGTTTTTGTCTTGCCCATAAAACTCAGATAAAGGAGTAAGCTCTAGACATATTCCTGGTAAGTCTCTTATTTCAGCTTTTATTTCTGTTGATTGGTTGCTTTTTATCTCAGATATTGTGCTAGGAAACATTTCAAAAATTAATGAAATGCCATAAATACAAAAGAGGAAGTCAATCCCAAGGGGAGAAATGAAGAATGACTGTCAAAAATGTGAACTAACTCAACCGGAGGCATTCTTGTAAATTTATTGATGCAATAAGCATTGATTTTACAATTAGTACTTAAAAGCTCAGTTCTCCTCGCACATTTTATAGGTTTGAGGGATGGAAAAAGAATGATTTCTTCCTTCTTCATTCCCATCATACAATACCCAGTGGCCTGTGTTCATATGGGTAAAGAGAGTGAAGAACTTGAACCGTACCAAACATTCCAAGACCACTCCAGTACTACTAGAATTTAAACTACAAATCTCATCTTGAAATTCACTGCTCCTTTGTGAGGGGAGTCATCTTTTTCCCTTGGAATACCACTGAATTTAACAAGCAAAAATGAAATGGAATTTAGACCAGCATACAAAACAAGTACCTTGTTACTGCTCCTGAGAAGATGCGCTCTATCATCCTATTTGAAATTGCTGTGAAGAAAAGTTTGAAACAAAGTCAACTCTATGCAAGTTATTTTTGCATGTATCCTGTTGTTGAAGAGTTTACTGGAACTCTCCTCTTACATACACAGATCAGTGAGAATGATCAGGGGTAGTGCTCATTAATCCCTTTAAGTCCTTTTAGAGAGGATCACTTAACACAAAGCCTCCAAAGCAAAACTACAACCACCCAGCTTTGAATTCAAACTTAATGCAGAAATAGTAATCAAATTGCAATACAAGTAATAAAATTGGCTGATTAATAAAACTGCATTTCCCACTTCTTTGACAAGTAAATCATGTTTTCCAGTAGCAGTAAGTTTTACATGACCTTGGCAAAGAGCCAAACCAGAACTGGCACGATCACACATAATAAACATACCTTACTGATTCTGACAGGGGTCTATTTTTGACATGGTTTTGATCCGTGCTTCTATTTTGAAACCATTTCAGGGATTTTACAGACATGTCTGAACTAAGCACTACTTTTGTAAAGGATATTCAATTTATCCTTAAGAATCTGCAAAATTAAATTGCAGGTGGCACTGCAATTATTAGTTGTGTGTATTGGTTGTGCTTTCTTCCTAAAATGTACTAAGTTAACAGAGCAGCCACTCAAATGAAAGTAGTTTTCCTTTCTCACTGTCCTAAAGCACAGTCAAACTTTAGTAGGCAAATTTTGAGAAGCAATCAGAATTGTGTTTATCCTTTTTAATGTGGGATAATACTCCATAATCACTTTGTGCTTAGGTAAGCTTTCCAGTCCTGAAAGGAACACTATGAAGGTGGACACAAGGATCTAAAAAGAGCCCCAACAGTTCCATACAAGCCACAAGAATATTTAAAATAGAAACAAGCATGCAAGACTATAGAATCACAGTCAATGCATATTGTACATGCTGCAAATGTAAACTTGCTAACTAGTGCTTAACAGTATTAAAGCAAAACACACTGCAGCTGATTTAGCAAAACTCCAAATAAGCCAAGTACCTGAAGGTATGTTTGCCTTTTCTACTCTATCCATATCTAGCCATAAAAGTAATGCTACTTGAGTAATATCAGTAAAATGGATTTTGTCCAAGATAACAACCCAAAATTTCCAAATAAAACCATTTATAATACACCAACACATAAGTGATATTTGCCCTACTTCTTTATCAAGATCAGAATTCAAATTCAGAATTTTCCTCAAATCTGGTATTTGTAGATGCAAAGTAGCATCACAGATGACTTGTCCTGCTTTAGTTCACTGAGTCAGCAGGACCAGCTACACCAACAGACTCATGAAACTGTCCTTGGCATTAAACCACTTCCTCAGCTCAAAGTTTACAGGTTATTTAATACATGTAAACAAAGGTGCTTCATTTGTCATACCATAATCATTATGTCGAGCTAAATCCTTCCGATCAATATAGAGGTCATGGTCTGTGTCCAGCTCCCAAAATTTGCAATAGATAACATAAAAATGTTCATATGAGAAGTACTCTGTCAGCTGGTTAATATCAGCTTCCTCTTCCAATAATGCCACATTCTATTATCAGAAGGACAAACAGAACATATTAAAGAGTTTGTAAGATTTATTTTTTGAATGGTCTGAGTTCTCATAACTAAGTTAATATTTAAGTGGAACAAGTTAATATATTAAGTGGAAGCTATTTCAGTGGAACAATTTTTGTTTTCAGGGACAATGCACACCATACAGTGTGACAGCAAAACTGAACACGTGGCAGAAAATGAATGCATTCACAAAAGAATGAACAGATCAGACCAACTTCTGCTACACACATTTACATGTATACAGCTCCAGATAGAAAAAGTTACATTTAAACATATTCTAATGTATGAGAATTAATGCAATTGGGTCTTCATTACTTTTTGGAAAAGGAAGAAATGCTATTTATGTTACTCCCTTAAGCCTTTAGTTAATGCAGTTTTTTAAAACTTCCAGAAATATCTGTCTTGCAAAATTTTAGATATTGCAAACCTGCAAAAAGTTGCTTTTCCTGAGTTCATTACAAGTTATTTTCCCAGACCAGGACCTATTTACTGTATAAAATATTCTCTGTATGACCTGCAAAAAAGAGAAAATGGAAAGAAACTTTAGCTATGGTAATTAAATACCCATCCAAATATTTCTCAAAGATGTTTTAGTACAGCTGCATTAGAGAGCTCCATGTTTCCCCTATTTCTATTGTTCTCATTAGTTAGAACTTCTCTTGTGTCATATTATCCACTATTCAAATAATTTCTAAATCTATATCTAAACTCATCTAGATGAGTTTTATTTCAATGCTGCAGTACCTATATCTCACTCAGTAATGTTGCAGAATATTATGTGCTATCCAAAATATGTATATTGGCGATTTCACTACCTCAAGTCTTCCAGATCTACAGGATACAATCAAATAAACCTATTAATATATCTTATTACTTCAGATTTAAAGACCTGCATTTGCTGTGAGACTGTTTTATTCATAACTGATTTTACAGAAATAGAATTAGGACTGCTTAAGAATTAAGAGTACAGCAGATGTTGCTACTTCTGAAGTCTACAAACACAACAAATCTACATCTGACAGAAATATTTCCTGCAGGTGCAAAGAGAATGTTTTTCCCCATTTTACTTCATTCTATTTGGAAAAAAAACCCCTGTTAATAGCATTAAAAGAACATTAATATTTTCCAAGTGAAGAACAAAATAAAATAATCTATGCACGAAACTAGTTCTTGTGCCATGACTGATACTGGAACCAGAAACAAATACATTCATATGAGTACTCTACACATCTTTAAAAATAAATTTTACATGTACTTCAACTCAATGATCTTACAGGTCTTTTCCAAACTAATGGTTCTATGGCTATTTTGGGCAACTCATGCATTCGCTTTAATTTTCTCAGATTTAGTTTACAAACTCAAGACTTGAAATATGACTTCAAAATATATTTTTTCTGCTACTTAACTGAATTCAGGATTCACCTCAATTAGTTTGACTTAAGAAAACCAGGTGTACATTTCAAGTCAGTTATTCACCACTAAACAAAACAAAAAAAAAAAACAACCAAAAACACCCCAAGCATATTATGAACTACAACTGCTCAACTGGTGTTTGATTATACCTGCTAACTGGCAAGACTCAGTAATGCATGTGTAGTGCTTCACTTGCAAGAGAGCAGGTACTAAGATTCCTCTCCTTAGGAATCCCTTTCCTGCAATTAATATGTCCTCCCAACTACAGGCTAAGCTTTTTATCACTTCAGACTTCAACTGTAGTAAATCAATAGTTTAAACTAACCAATCATTTTAAAATTACAAATAGAAGAATAATGTACTGATGAAGTTTTGAAAGAAAACTTAAACTGTAGAGCAGCAAGCTCCTCAGTTCTTACTTTGAACAAGAACAGCTGGTTCAATGACTCCAGACAGAAGAATAGATTATCCTGCCTCTGAAACTTAATTAACTTAATTCTAATTGTGAATTTAGGGAAGGCCTATTTTTTTGGCTTACACTACAAAGCAATTTTTTCTAAAAAGGTTTTTGCCTTAGTTTTGCAACTTAATCCGTCTGCATGTCATTATCTCATCTGTTATACATTTAACTGGTCTAAAAATAAAAACAAAATTGAATGTTTGGTAAAGACAACTGGGAACAAACTTAAACTGCTTTCTAAAGTAAACTGATGCAGAGCGTAAGCAAATTGTCAGAGAATTGACTTTACTATTCTGCAGAGTGCTTTGTCAGAAGGGAGAAGAAATGCTGCAATACAGAGACTACCATTTCAAGAACTCATAGTTCAGATATGCACCTAACATCCTGAAAAAATAAATGTAGTATCTTATTTGTAACAGCAAACATTTTAAACTTATTTCAGCTTTATCTTGGCCATATATAACGGGACTGACCAACAAACCTACAACATATCTTAGGAGACAGACCAGATTGCTTTCATGGCTTACACAACACGTGCTAAAGAGATGTATGTAATGTGCATGCATACACACATACATATGTGTAGGTATATACAAAAACCCAGCAGAATGGCTCATTTGCTTTGCAGCTGGATGTATCCTTTAGATGAAGCTTCATGTAGCAAGGTTAAGCTAACTGAATACAGGTATGAAATGGCTTCTTTCATTATAGGTAAAATAATCTATTATCATTAATAACTTGCAGGACAGAATTTTGGAAGACTGTAACAAGCACAGTGGTCAAAGCGTGGTGCAAATAATGTCAAGGTTGTGGGTTTGACCCCTGTATGGATCATTCACTTAAGAGTTAGACTTGATTCTTGTGGGTCACTTCCAACTCAGAATATTCTGAATTTTGTTAATAAAATACTTCCAGTAACGATTTATTCAATATTGCTAAACTTTCTCCAATAAGCTGTTCCTCCAAAGAAAAGTAACTGGACATTGCAGGACCTTTTCTTTCCTACTCTTTTTCAGGTCATTCAGCAAGCTTTCACAATTTTAACCAGAGCAGGCTGTGACACAACGAAGAATCCACAAAGAAACAAAACAACTCACAGGCAGAACAATTCCTTCAATCACAACTGACAGGAAAGTTCTGTGAGCTCAGGTAATCATTATAACAAGAAGCAAAACCTAATGCAGCAGGACATACTTGATAGGCCAGCAAGTCTCTGTAAGAAGGATGTAACAAACAAAACCCAAATGCTCTCAAAAAAAAACCTTCCACAATTTTAACCTGGGTCATAGTGTAAGATGGATATAAGATGGATGCATGGCTTTTTTTTTCTTGGAGAATATTAATTAAGCTAGTTTTCACATGCACAAAGAAAGTGAACTGAATGTCATTTTGAAGAATTTTAATCTTTTGAGACTTCAGTGGAATCGACTGTCTAGTCCTCAGTTGAGAAAATTTAATGTCACCGATTTCTCCCTTGGGTACAGAACAAATACTTCAGTCACATAACCCTGGGAAGACAGGAATTGAACTTTTCATGCACAAAAACCTTCCTTGGAAGAAAAGTCCCCAGAGAGACAAGTGGCAAGCAGCTTCAATATTATCATTATTTCACTTAATACTGAACATAATCATATTAATATAGATGTTTCATTCAAGACTTCATTTAATTAATCCCAGACTAAGGTCAGGATTCTAATGAATGCAGTCTACAGCCACAATCAAGAGTTTAAGATAACAGCCTGCTCTTCATTTAATGCTCATTAACTTATCCAACACTATTACAATTCACTGCTTCTCTTACTAGTATTAAATTCAGCAATTCCTTAAAAATGTTGATAACTATCAGGCCTAAGAATGACTCCTTTTCCACAAAATTTCTAGTTACGTAGAAATGAAGACTTAAGAGCCTGCTCTAACTCTACTCTTCCCATGGGACAAAGATGCTTAGAGACATTTGACTAATCTTGATTTCCTTAGTTAACCAAAAAATAGCTTTTCCAGATACAAATCACTTACTGTTGTAATATACCGAGAATGGAATTCAGATGCTTCTTTTAAAAATAAAAGGCCTGGATGACTATTCACCACATCCTACAAAAAACAATATCACAAGGAGCATTCATTAGTATCCATTTAAGACAATTAGCAAAGAATAGCACACCTGCTATTCCTTAACCAAAACAGTTTAAACTAACTACCACAATCATTACTGATAACTATGTTTTCACCAAGGCTTCAGACAAATCACATTACAAACCTTTTAAAAATAAAATAATCTTTTAAATAAATTGGATAAACAAAAGCTTTCCTGTATTTTAGAAATATTTTTAATAGGGTTTTTTTCTCTGTATTTTAGATAAGCTGAGGATTTTGAACACTGCTGACTGTCCTACCTTGTAATTCTGTGTCTATGATTCAGTGAAGTCAATTCAGGTTTTATTCACTCATTTCTATAGGTGGTGTTTGCTGCTCTTCCAACAAAGATATATTAGGTTTGAATTCATATCCCACTTCTCCTTTGCCCTCCAAAGGGCTACCTGACTTAAATAACTTTAACTGACTTATGAAACATCAAAGATTCTAATACATATATTATTCCTACAATTGATTTTAAATCTTACCAGGGTGCTTAAAAAACATCTCACCTTATACAAAATTATTAACTGTAAAACAAGTCACTAGCATCTCAGTGGATCATGCAAAGTCAGTTGCACTAAATATTATCAATAAACTTTAATGATGACCATGAAAAAGTATGTTTAGTTCAAGCAACTCAGGGCTTTGCCAGTTCATCATTTTGTGGTGTTCCTAGAAATAGTTTCAACTGCAACTTACTTGTAAAAAAGGAATGAAGTCTTCTTGCACCAAGTAGTTACATCCAGGGTTCATCAGAAGATGAACAAACTTCGCAGCATCATCATAGCAGGTCTGAAGTACTCTGAAATGGAAATATTTCTACTTAGTATTCTACACAGAAAATTGCTCATGCTACCTCATGCAGGCAACCTAGAGCAAGGCCTATGAAACAATATTTATTAAAAAGGTCATTACAAATGTCAAACCATGCTCCAAGTGAACTTATCAAAGCAGAAATGTCTCTTAAATTGATGTTAAAGGAGGTGGGTACACCATGTAATCGATTACATGAAAGGACAATTTAAAGTTAAAATTAGAAAAGAGCTAAAAATAAAAAGCACATTGCTCAGAACTGGCATCTACAAGTAAGGGCAATGGTTTTCACTTCTCATGAACTGTCATTTACCCAAACATTTTAAAATCTATAAACCCTGTAAATGAAGATTTGTTTATATTAAAGTATTATTTAGTTACATTTTCCCATGTACAAGCTTGCTGACAACAGCTGATTATGGCAAAGTGTTTTATTCCCCTTTACAAGACAAGATCACATTCAGAACTTAAAATATCACATTTCAATGCAAAAAACCCAGTACTTCTAAAAACAGTAATCTACTTACTTCCGCCACATTGCAACAAATTTATGAACTGACACGTATCCTGTTCGTTCACCTCCAGCACAATAAAACAAAGGACCTTTCCAGTACAGTGGGCATTCACAAGCCTACAATTAAAGTATACATCAAGTCAGCTTATTGATTGCTTATCTGAGGGCTACTCTTCTATTTATGGATCCTTCAAAATTTACAAGTGTTAAGAAAAAAGCATTAGGGAAGAGATTTTTTTAAAACCAGTTTCTGAAACCAGCTTCACGTCCTGAAATAATCTATTTAAAGCAACTTTAGGCTGAAATCCAAAAGTGGAGAGCAAAACACAGGGAAACTTGTAGCATTCCTAATGGACTAACACAGTGAGTTGCGTGGCTGTCTGTCCATGCTCCAAGCAGCTGAACAGAGTCCATCTTAAGCTCCACTTCAAGAGCTGGATGTCTTTAAGCTAAGCTCAAGACAGCACACTTACAGACCCTGTGAACTGGAGCAAATTGACACTTGTCTGGCTCAGAAGATGGCTCAACTCATCTGCATCCTTTGCACGTGCATGGCACATCCTGTATCCAATTTTAAGTAGCAGGCCAGCCTGCCCTGAGCAGCAGGATCTCGCTTTAGGGTACTCAACAGCTACACATTCCCAACTCCAGTGTAAGCACAAGCACCTAAAGCCCAAGTGTCTGCAGCTGTAACAGCCAAGAGCCCAGCCTGCCTAAAACAGACTCCAGCTGGGAGCAGTCAGACATGCTGGCATCCCCAAGGATCTCCAAAACCACTGAATACTGCAAGATGTGTAAGGTCACTGGAGCAAAAGTACAATTACTTCTCATGCAATATTTTAACTAGTACTTCAAACAGAATAAAAGAAGTGGTTGTGATGAATACTGTCCTCATCACTGAATAACAGGTGACCAGACCCTTTCAGCTTCCTTGCTGAGAGAGAAGGGTCTCTTCCCTACCTCCTTACTTCTATGTACTTCTATGTTGGAAGGACCTGTGGAAGACAGGGATCCTATCATTCAGCTTAGCAGTAAAAAAGTTTTGGTGAGGCAAACTCCCAGTCCCGCTCTTGTGAGCAGTCAGTTTCTCTTTTCAAGACCCTGGACAAAGTGACAGGAACATAGATGAGAACCTGAAACTCATCAGCAAGATCACAACTTGCAGTGAGATTTCAAGCATTAATTCAATATAAAAAAATGGAAATTTAAGTCCATTATTAACTAGCTTATTGTCTTTAAATTTACAGAGAAGTTTAAAAAAGTATTTGCTGCTTTCTAAGCTAAGTATTTTGTCACTCTGCCATAACTCTAAAGTAGCTCTTCAAGAATAACTTGAGAGCTATAATCTCAAGTTACCAAACCATCCTGTCTTTACCAGTGTCTTTGCAATGGAGGTTTAGCAGAATGAGAAAAAAAACTCCAACCTGTGTGAATATCTGAAAACAAAACATATATTAGGAGTGCTTTTGCCTTAACTCTCTTGGTCAATGTGGAATGGAGAACAACATACAATCTTGTTCTTTAGTATTTGGTTACTTATGCAGCAAAAAAAGTAGTTCAAGTTTTGTTTTAATGTTTTGTTTCTTTTTATAAGGTCATTTGATAGACAGCTAATGCAAAAACTTCCACATAACTATTATCAACGATGTAAAATATCATTAAATACTAATGTGTGGGAGATGGAAACACACAATACAAGAAAAGCAAGCACACAGAACTCATCTTTCCTTTCCACAGGAGTACAGTACAAAAAGAAAATGGCCAGCAAGTTCTCACCTTTGCAACCTTACCCATGTCTTCTAACGTTGCCCTCTCATTCGGAAATTCAGAAAAAGTTTTCTCAATTTTGGCAATCACAGCATCTATATTTACTTTTTCCTTAGGACATCCTCGAGGAAAGTAAAAAGTTGGAATGTTTTGACTATGTGGTGGTGGCAAAGTTTCTTCCTTCTTTGTTTGAACCTAAATAGATAAATACACATTTGACAGTCAAGTACCATGAAATCACACAGTCCTCCACAGATGACTTAAATCTCTTGGTATTCTATTTTTCAACACACCTTCAAAAAGATTTCAGATTGTAAATTGAATAAACTATTACAGAATACGGGCACATCAGAAAAATTGATGAGTATTTCCAAAAATGGTCATTTAGAAAAACTTCTAGGATGTTAAATATTTAATAAAAACAACTTCAATCTTCAACACATATCACATTTCAAGACTGATACATTGGACAGCTTCTTGGGGACACCTGAAATTACTCACATTGTATTATCTGTTTCAGGAAAAAACCTTTCAACCTCCATCTTAACAGATATTATGAAAGAATTTGCTTTTGAAATACTTCTAGTTTTACAGATTCAAGGTTTTGAAATAAATATAATAACTTTGTTACAAGCCACCAACCTATTTAATAAAGTTATGATGAAGATTTTGGGTTTTTCGCTGTAAAAAATTATAGATTTTATAAAGGTAGCAAACAATGCCTGCAGAGAGGTTTTTTTTAGGTAAAGTATATACCATGAGAGTTTAGAAAGCTGTTTCTCAAGAATTGTGATACACCACATCACTAAAAAAATCCCCCAGATGACCTGTAACAAGAGAAATTTATTTAAAAGCTTTCAAGTTCAGTAAAGAAGAATTTACCTAGTAGTCAGTTTCCAAAAGAATGCCAAATACGGCATAGAAGCAAAGATAATAGGTAAAGTAACAACAGAGTTAGGAAACAACTCAAACTTAGCAATTAAACCAAATTAAAGTCCTTATTCCCAATACTACTATTAAAATGTAAAAACATTGCTATAGGGTGACTTGTCCTAGTGATGAATGTGTTAAAGATTCTGCATCTAATCTCTCATTTTCAATCATAACAGGGGGAAAATAAGCTCAAAATCTCTCCAAAAACCCTAACCCTTGTTTTTACTCTTTATCACCTTTGCCAAAGTGCCTGTAAACATACCCAGCTCTTTTACCATAACTATAGTCCTTCCTTATGTGAGTGGAAGAACTAGGTGCTTATGGACAACAGATTTTAATTTGCAGAGTTCCACACCAGGACCCTTCACTGGAATGCTACATATGCAAAAAACCCCAAAACCAAAAAAACAAAAAAAACCCACAAACCCAAAGAAACTCTGAACTAACCTTTCCTTCCTCTCCTCTGCATTTGAGCCAGAATTCCTGTCCACAGCTGCAGAATTACCTTAACTATGTCACAAGATTTATTCCATAGAAGAAAATGTTACCTTGAATCTGTGACACCAGGAGTCAATGTCTATCACTTTCTATGAATACTGTTAAGTAACAACTTTTAATATCTTATCATTGGTTCACCAGTCCAGTTGATGAAGTAGTTTAAAATAAGAGTGCTATAGGGTATCAAAAATCCCTTCCAACTCCAGACTTCCAAAATTTTAGGAAGTCTAAAGACAGCAATGCTTTATTCTCTAGGTAAAATCACCACCAGCACTACAAATAATGTCTGTAACGGGGTGAACACCTTGTTTCATTCTACAAGCCCAGCTCTACCCATGAGCACTTTCCAAGAGCTCTTGCAATTACCCTATTTTCCCCATTTCCAAGAACTGCCTGGACTGACACAAGATTAGCTCAGCTGATCAGAGCATGTTGCTAATAACACCAAGGTCATGAGCTCAATCCCTGTACAGGTTGTTCATTTAAGAGCTGGATTTGATGATCCTTGTGGGTCCCTTCCAGTATTGCTCAGAATATTCTGTGATTCTGTGACAACCACTCCCATGTGAGCTGCTCAAATGGCCACAGAGCAGCAGGTGCTCCAGCTTTTCAGAGGTGCCCGATGAGGAATGCCTCATCCAAGAAAAGGGAAAGTGCAAATCACAGACTACTAACATTCCCTGAATGTTGCTGATGTCATGAGGATATCATCAGCAAATGTTGATATCATCAGCATTTTGAAGAAGCTTAGTACAAAGAAGCAAGGCATTTTCAAAATCCACAGCTAGGGAAATTTAGAGCCTCAGATAGAAAATTTCTTTTAAAAGCAAAGCTAGAAACAGAGGGAAGACTACACTGGAAAAGATCCCAGGAGAAAAAGAAAAGCTGTCATCAGAACCATTTGATCATTGGATACTATATTTTTTCAGAAACCACTAATTTAGATACCACAGTTACACAAGAAATGATTTCCATTGGTCCAGGTTATAAGCTGTTCTTAAATATAGATGGAAATCTCAATTCAGGATTTGTACTAAGACCTATCCAAGCACAAGTTATTTAAAAGAATTATAAGATAAGGGCTTTTTATTTATTTTTCATCTTATAGTCTGGAACACGTTCAAAACAAAGATTATAAGGAAGAAGTTCAGCAACCAATTCAGAACTTAAGACAAACATATAGTTGAAGAAAAATGATTTTTCTAAGATGAAAATGTTATATTGAAACATTTGAATTCAGCATGCTTACTGTAAAAATATGTAATATTTAACCTGTAAGACGGAATATTAATTCTAAGACCAAATACAGACTACAAATCTGTCCCAGCAAGACAAATTAACTCTCCCTATACTGAAAGATGTCTATTTTCACATGCTGGTTTCTCCAAGTTGACAAAAGAAGAAACTATAAAAAGGCTTCATTTGTATTAGCAAGTGTATGATCACAGTCATTTCTGCTAGAATTATTTGGTGCCTACATATAGGCATCTAGTGAGAATACCATCTAGGGCACGAAAAAAAATGCCCTTGAACATTCCTTGTGGCATCCAGCACAGCTCTCAGTCTGCATCTGCCACGTGGATGATCTGAGCATGCTAATGCTTCTTAAATGCCACCAGCAACTTGGAATGGGACAATTGAATTGTGCTGTTAATGTCAGTCAACACAGGAATAGGAACTGTACCAAAGAGAGAAGCACATTGTCCAAAACCATGAGCTCCAACTCATGCACTATAAAGTTGATATTACATCTCCTCCCTCTTCTCACCTTCCCAAGAAGGGCCAGAGATTCTCCTCTCAGTCTGAATAACCAAAAGGCTTCTTGTACAACTGAGGCTGCTCTGCTGTGTGTGCTCTAATGAAGGAATGTGTGATACTAAAAGGGCTCTAAAAATGTCACTATTTTCTGTTCAGGTGCTAGTTACTTCTGTAGAGGCACATATTGCATAGCTGATGAAGGAGTCAGTTCTGCTATTTCAGAACAATCTAAATGCACTAATTGCATGAGATTGGGCTGTTCTAAAATGAATTATAATTTTAACTGGGGAATTCCTGCATTAAAAATAAGAGCCAGAAGCCTACTAACATCCAGTCTTAGACTGGAAAATCTGCAGGAATAGTTCATTAATCTTTTTGCACAACTACTCCATTTCAGTGGTCAATTTAACATTTAGAAAGTGATCTACATTTTCCTGTTGTTTTAAGTTAAAACCTTTAAAACTTGTAACAGTAAGCTAAACTCAAAAAAAGAGACTTGCTTGGTCAGTGAAAATTTTCCCTGCAACTTGCTGAGAAAGAGTACCAACAACAGCATGCTTGGAAATAAGGAAAAGAGCTATATAAGCTTGTAAATAACTCAAACAGATGTGTGTTGAAGTGCCAGGACTGAAGGGAGCATTAAACTTTGCAATAAGTATATATGAAGTCCAGGATCTGTAAGTGTATTGCAAAGCTGCCACTGAAGTTTAGGTTTTATATAACAGATGGGAAGTGAGGATTCCTTGAAAACATCTTGTTTGCAGTAATGTAAATAAACTTCTGTAAGATTTGTCTGTTGGAGAATTCAAGAAAACCTTTAATACACAACCAGTTTTCATTCTTGAGAAACAGAATTGTAAAGACTGTCCATAGCTACCCAACACTTGCCTTGATTTTTACAGTGAAAGAAATGGAAATGGAAGTTGTTATCCCATTGAGGTCACTGTTCAAAGGGCAAAACTTCTAATATTAATTTTGCAACTTTCCAGATCCTTTTCCAATCCTTCTTTCAGAAGTTGTTTATATAAATGGCATAAATCAGTATTATAATTAAAATACAGTGACATATTAGTATATACCAGAGAACATGGATACACCATATTCCAAAGAGAGAAATTAATTCTTCAAGCTAGACAGTCTTCTTACATCTACCACCCGATGAGTGGCATCCAGCAGAGTTAACTTTGTTATAAGCAAAAAATAAAGACAGTGGAAATTTTAAAAGGGTGGGCTTTTCCTTCTCTCTTAATTGTAAGAGCTGATGCTATGATATAATCATTCAAGTACAGGATATATTGCTGAAATAACAAGGAAGGGAGGAATTGATCCCAGGTATTTTAATAATGTATGCTCAGTAATGTCTAGCTCTAACATTTGCATGTAGCAACTGCCAAAGCAGAAACACTGAGCCCCATGAAGGGGTTGAACATGTGGATTCAAATGCAAGTGAGTAAAACCTCACTTATAAAGGACTTGCTGGCAAAAGAAGCAAAGTACATATATTTGTGAATTTAATACTCTTTTAGACATTTCTGAGATTAAGACATGAACTTGGGTTGGAAGGGACATCTAGATCCAACCCTTCCTGCTGTGGGCAGGGGCGCCACCCACTAGATGAGGTTGCTCAGGGCCCCATTCAACCTGGTCTTAAACACTTCCAGGGATGGGGGATCCACAACTTCCCTGGGTTGCCTGTACCAAGGCCTCACCACTCTCATAGTAAAGAATTTTTCCTCTCTTTTTAGTTTAAAGCCATTCCCCCTCGTCCTATCACTATCTGGATTGAACTGATTGGTATTTACATTGTTTTGACAGGACTACAGAATAAGATAACTTCATTCAGAAATGTTGATTACACCAACATTTTTTCTTCCTGTTTCTCTGAAAAAAGCCCAACCTTAAACATTTAAAAATACTTACAGAATTTGCAGTCAGCTCTTGCTGTAGTATTTGACAGGAATTTCCATGATAATGATCATACTAGAGAAAAGTCATTGGAATGCATACAACAGGGTCAAAAAAGGACCCCAAAAATTCTACCTCACATTTACATCCAACTTTACATTAGGATTTTACTAACTGATGCACCACAATCTCCCCCCCCCAAAAAAAAGGCATTAAATATTGAAAATACTATAAAGAGATTTTTGCCTATCAAATAGATAAAATAGGCTGGTTCAATTCCTTAGTAATTTTCAACTAGGAATTTAGGAGGAAAAAAGGTCTGTTGCAATATTGCTTACAATGTGCAGTACATAAGTTAATCTAGTTCTTCAACAGATTAGGTCATCTAGTCTTATATATTCTACTTTATGCTAAACTTACCTGGATGAACCAAAGTGCATAATAAGCTAAGAGGATTTTCTGCAGAGATATGCAATTCAGACTTTTAAATCCTAATATCCATGCAACCACCCAACAATGAAAACAGATAACTGCATGAAGTTCCCTGACACAAAACAGAAAATGGAAGCCAACATGGAGATTCAAAGGGTAAAATTTTTTTAATGAGTCTTTATTAAATTCAGTGAGTTCTTAAGAATACAATGTGTGTTATGGCTGATCAGTTAAACAGTAATTGTGAATGTAATAAAAAGTTGTCAGTAAGCAGGCTCACAAGGAACACCTAACCAGCCTTCCCATCCCTCTGCTCTGTTATTGCTATCAATCTAAGTCTGACCAATAAAATCACAGAAATATTTCCTTTTAAGCTTATTATCTAATTGACTGCAAAGTGAAAGTCAACATTTCCCTCTGGATAAACAATTGACATTATCAGTAGTTTTATGGAATTTAAGTCTTGAAAATCTCACATAAGACTTGCACTACTATTATTTAGAAAAGGGTTCATTCTCATTTGGAGGAAAGACAACAGTTTTGAAAAACCTGTTCTAATATATAAAATACTTTAACATGCTGAAGCGCCTTCAAAAATCTGTTTCAGGATAGACAAAGTAAGGTTACTACCAGAACTTTCACCAGAAGAAGCCCAGAGAAACATGCCCTCTGTAACATAAGCTCTTTTGACCTTGTGGTAGACATTAACATTTAAAATTATTTGAGTTGAAGTGTGATGCTTTTATTGCTTTCTGTGTCATCCTCATTAGCATCTTTCCAGCCAAACTAATGAGATTTTTTTACTGCAAGAGTTCACTGATTGTACTACTTCCCATTCAGCTTGGTGTGCTAAACAGTATTTTCTCCTCTGTGAAAGATGATCCTTGGACAACTTAAAACTTTGAAAATTTCTGGGTTCTTCTTCCAGCCAAGTTCTATTATTCTAAAATGAAATTATTGCACTGAAAATCATCTTAAAAACACTAAGTTTATCTGAAATCTTAATAATGAACTTTACAGCATGGCATAAGCTATACCACAGCACACCTGCATCTTCCCCTTCCTCCACAGAATTTACTTGCTTCACTAGTGACATTGAAGCAATATGGTGAATTGCCTCAGGTCACCAAGACAGCTGAAGAGCAAAATTAAAACTCCTTATTTGTCTTCACCAAATCTCACTCAGTTGGTGCCACTTAGAAGCAACGTGGTTCTGCTGCTAACATAAGGAAGATCAGGGAGTACTGCAGCAGTATTGTTTAAAATCAGATTACATCAGGCTTAAAACCATGCTAAGATTGTGATTAATTTTGCATAACTTAGTCAGAAATATAAAACTGATCAAACCCTGAGATACCTACAGAGAATGAACCCATGCTAAACCAGTCATCAAGGTATATATGTAAAAGTCTTTCCTCTGGCAACAATCATTTTAGTCCCAGTTGTTTCCTTCTATCCTGGACTTCAGCTTGCTATCCTTCAGTGACTGTCTGGCAGCTGTTTTTAGATGGGCTATAGAGACTAATTTTATCATACATGCTTCTCTTTCTTTCCACAGTAAGAGATAAACATCCATTAATTTTAACCCTGCTGCAGTTTTACACCAGCTTACTTTTGCTGTTAGCCTTAACTCCGATGAATGAAAATTTCATTCATCCAGTCTGGTCTGTAGTCAATATTTGTGCTACATGGGGGGAAGGAAATGGAAAAATTAATACACTTTCCCATAAAATTCTAGCAATATACCATTAGAAGAAAAAAGGTACTTTAACCTACACTGTTTCCAATTTTATACATGAGACCCGAATTAAGGTCTGAGAGCATGGTTCAGCAAATCTCCCAAAGCAGCCTATGTTCCAGTTAGCAATCCTGTGTTCAGATTCTGACCAGAAAAATACGGTGGGACTCTCCTTCCTGCATCCAGTTTGTGCATTCATCTCAGTTTTAAATAAATGGACTATCACTCTCATCTCATTTATGCATATTCTTGGCCATTTACTCTCAAGTCTATTTCTGTAAAAAGGCATGTGGTAATCTGGTCTTGTGTTCAATGCAAATGTTAGCCCTCAATGATGAATTGACTTTACTCTAGAGATGAACCCGTACACGGCTCTGTCCCATTTTGGGATCACTGACATGTTACAGCATGTCAGTGCTGCAATTCCATAAACAAATTAGAAGAGATTCAGTGATTAGAGCAGACAGGAGTAACACAAGGAAGGATCCTAGGTAACAGTAAAAATGAAGCCTGAAGAAGACCCTAATTTCTGATTCTGAGGTAAGAAATGAAATGGGTTTTTTTAAGCTGTTTGCTATATGAAGATAATTTCTCCTCTTAGTTTAAGATAGCAGAGTAAGTAGTAGTACTCTTAATTTTGTGATAGCCTGTCCAGTTTGAAAAAAATGGTGTGTTAAGGGCCACCACGTGGATAAGTCTTGAAAATCTTCCTATAAGGCATAAAGAATTATGGTACAACTATCATTAACACTTTCCCCCTTTATTTAACCAAGCCAAATTGAAATAGCCAAAATGATCCCCAAGAAAAAGCCACTGAAGTGTCAGCACTGCAGCAGAGCATGGAAAACTCTGGACTATCTACACAAACCCATCTGGGAAAGCATATTCTAATGTAGGAAGAGACTGTAGGCAGTGGCATCCAGCAAAAGTTTCCACCTGAATCTATGAAATGCATTCCATACATACTATCTGGGGTATAGAATTTAAAACCACATTCAACTAAAAGCATTTGTGAATGGCCACCACAGGCAAGTCATATCACATATACACAAGAAAAGTAGCACTGGGAAACTTTCAAATGGTCAAAATCTGATTTTCACTTGTTAGTGAAGGCTGAGGTAAACGTATTTTTCTGCATGATACCTAACCATTATAGCACACACTTACCAATCTCCTCCCTTTCAGTAATATATATGCTGCACTAACATAAGTCTCACTCAAGTTCTTCTACAACTCTGATTTTGGAAATACTGAGATTCTCCCAATTTGCAGCTTGGTAGAGCTGACATAGGTAAATCATGCAGTCCTGCTGGGAACTGGAAGATGCTATTGCAAAAGCATTATTGCTGTAGAAACACCTCCAAATATGGCTGCATACTTTTTCTTTGTACAGCTACACAGAGCTTCAATATAAAAATATGGAGTATGAAGAACTTATTGATTTATTCAGAAAACACTTGGGTTTTCACAAACACAAAATGGAAGATGTAGAGTTACCTGTGCCCCCCAAAGGGGCACAAGACCATTCCACATTGCATCTACATCCATTGGTAACTTGCTTCATTTGCTGACAAAACTTTTACCAAATGCTTCTAGAGCGAGGTTTGCTCTGAGAATTTGCCATCACTGGTAATGATGCCACTTTTTATCCAGTGAAGATATTTTCTCTCTTTCATATGCCTTACTAATTTAAAAACGAAAAAGGGTACACATTATAAAATGAAAAAAAAACAGGAGTCTTCAGAAAAACCTACCCCACGAACCACAATTTCCTAAAATTTTCTAATTTTCTTTTACATTTCATAAGACAAAAGCAGTAGAAAAATTAGTCACTGATAGTATAACTGCTAGTGCCTGTGAGTTGTTGTCAAACAGGATACAGTTTATGAATTATGTCAAATTAAGTATCCTAATCACTAATATGTACTGTTAGTCATATAGTTGCAGCTTCCTCAGAAAATACTCTGATTGCAGATTAAATCAGTTCCTCTATTCCTTCCCAGTGTATTCTGTTCCCCAACTGTTTCTGGGGCACAATCTGGCAAGTTCCTCCTAGTACATGATTATTTTGATTGTACACAGCCAATGGACTGACAGGTACACCCGAGGCAATTCTAACATTTGTCTACAGCAAACAGCCCTTGTCAGGACAGGCCATCAGTTCAACATCAAAAGTAACACATACAGCTAAGACAGACATCCACTTAAACTCTGCAATAGCTTTTTATCCTTACATGTTTACAACAAGCAAGCTTCAATCACTAGGTGCAATTGACTTCAAGAAGAATCCTCTCAAACAAGAAATGTCACCAAGTTCAGCCTTGCTATAGAGCTGCAAAGTCAACAGCTGGAGCAAGTATCCTGTCACCTGCTTGTCTGCTGATGCCCTGAAAAATTCTCATTTGGACAATTGTGAAAACAATCTCATCTCCCTCTTGCCCTGCAAAAGTTAAAGGACATTGTATATGAAGATGTGCTGAACTGTTTCAGGCTTTTTAGGACTACCAATAGTCATACAACATCTACTATTAGTAGTGTTAGTTCAAATGGAGAAAAGAATAGGGAATGTTTTATTTCAAGAGAAAAAATAAGTACATCTGAACTCTTCAATGTATGAATTGCTGCATCACAAAACTTAGCTGCAGAGGGAACTGACATCTAGACTCTTAAACCATGAATGCAGGTAAGCTGTAACAAACTTTCACCATATTGGCTTTTCTATAGAAACAGTACACATATTCTGTAATAATAATTTAAAAAATAGATTTATGACCAGACATGAGCAGGTAAAGAAGCTGCTATCACAGGCAGCCAATACATTTTACGTTTGAACCAAGAGTCTCCATTACAGAAATGGCAAAAATCTACCAGCTTATTTACAGTTTCTTTTTAAGAGACTAGAGCTTAAAACCTGGCAATGCACTAGCAGTGAACAATTTATGGAAAACCTCATGTTAACTAGTAAGTCTCAGCGGGCAGCCTATATATTTTCATTCTGTTTTAAACGTTTGCACCTGCTCTGGAAAACTGGCATTATATCAGCAAGCTAACATCAAGTGTACCTATTAGCTACAGTCAGAATGAGATTTGTATTCCATCTCTGGCCCTCCCAGCAAACACTTGTGTTCTTTAATAAGGCATTTGTGCGCCTGATGTAAAAGTATTATGTAAAAATGAATATTGGGTCCTCTCCCTGCGGTGTTAAAAGGTCTACAAATTATGTTAAATTAGAAAACTGATGTTAACAGGAAAGCTGTCGTGCCTGAAGCCTCTAATTGTTACACAACCTTCTTCTGAGACTATAGCTGTAAACCCAACAGCCTCAATTAAATTTTTTGAAAGTAGTTTTGCCTCAGAAATGAGAATTATCTTCATGACTAAAAGAATCACTGTGTGCACTACATCACAAATATACACCAGCCCAGCACACATTAGTACCTACAGACTCCGTGTTCATTGCTTGAACATGCCACAAGCATTTATGCAGCATTTTGGCACCAAAGGAAGGTAAAAATGATCAAGAGGCACTAAAGTCTAAAGCCACTTCACTCAGAAGGCAAGCCAATCTCGTGAGACACTGCAGAAGCTGAAGAAATAGTTCTCATACAGCTGACATAAATAGCGTGTGTAAGCAGCATTTAGTATCATTAACAGGTGGTCATGAAATGAGTAGTTCTCCATTTTCACACTGAGTTGTGACGCATACAACTACACCAAGGGATCACCCAGTAGGCACAGCAGATAAAGATATAATTCATTAAAAGTATCAAAAAATATGCCAGCACAGGTCTGTCACTAACATTGAGAGGATTAATTAAAATCTTAGGGTAGATTTGTTTTAGCTCCTTTTAAAAAATTATATTCAGCATGAATTTATTTGATTTTTTAAAAGTCTAGTTTTAAAATTAGAACTCTGCAGTTTTGTAAGGCGATGTGGCCTCTAAATATCAAGAAATACCCATTTTCCAAGGTTTAGCTTACACTGAGTTAAATGTATAAGCATGTCAGTGTACACACATGTACTTTATTCTAATTATGTTTCAAACTTGAGGTATATTTTCCTCATATAGCATGCATAATGGTGCTGCTTATATTCCAGCTCTGACAGGTAGGGATGTCACCAGACACTGGTTAAAATACAGTGCTGAGCCTTTCAGCTCACATCTGTAAGGTGCCAGTACATTTGACAAGGTGAGAGTTTCTTCTTCCTCCAAAGTTTCAGATAAATTGACAAGCAAGGTGGACAAGCACAGCGACCCTTCAAGCGTTGCATTCCCAGCTCAATATATTCCATAGGCGTTAAGTACTTAAGAAAGACATTGTTTTTACAATTAACATCAGGGTAAGATGGAATGAAGTTTTACTTCATTTTAGCCAGAAATACCTACTAAGAAATTTAGCTCCCCAAGGTAACAGAGAATGTTTCAACAGTTGTGTATTGCTTCATCTTTCTTTTGAGAAATAGCTCTTTCCATAAAGCCCTACTTTGCTCAGGTTTTTTCAATTCTCATCCATAAATTAAAACTGAGGAACAGCCTATTCCACTTTCTAGAACAACCCACCTACTGGTGGTCTATTTAAAGATTTTCAAGAAACCTGATGTGCTATGCTCTAATGACCACCCCTTCTAAACCACAGGGGATTACCTACACAGATTATTTACTTACATGGCCCTATATGAAAAGCCACTGCCTTAGAATTCTTGGAACCTGTGGAAGACCAGTCAATCCAACCCACCTCAGAGCAGATTCTGAGCCACATGTTATTTCACCATTCAGCACCATTACTAATTTTTTATTTTAAGATGCTGGTTTTAATAGCACAAACCTCTTAACGAGAATATGTCATTTGTTTAACAAATTATAAAATTACAAGATTGTAGTAGAAATATGGAAGAATAGATTGCTTCCATTTCTGTTTGACTTTACCATTCTAATTTTACATCATATTCATGACCTGTTGTGTCTGAAAGCCTATACAGGGAAATAGGAGGTTGTAAATTCCAAAACCAACAAAGCTTGGCAACTGAAATGATAAAAATTTGTTTCAAGTTATTCTACAAAATCTCTAAGGAGTCTCTAATTTTAACATGAAATTTCTTCAATGATTACGTAGCTGATAAACACTATTATTTGAAAAACACCTAACCTATGAGGATAAATTGGAATTAACATAAAACAGCAGGTAAAAAATACGCATCTTCTATATCAACAGTTACTAGCACTCCTATTTAATTTTTTATGATACTTCCAAAAAGTTCTCCTTAACATCATGGGGTCAAAGCAAACCATCACCTAAAAAAGGAACTTAAGAGAAAATGCTTTCTATCAAATTGAGCAATGACAGACCTCATATTCTAGTTTTATATGTGTGTTAATTCTGTTTTGCTCAAAAAATTTTGTAATCTAATGAAGTAATTTATCATACATTATTCTACAGTTGCCATTTACCCAGGAAGTGCAAGACTGGTTAAAAAATGAAAAATACTTGCTCACTGTCTTCACTGCAAGTTTATAGCCAGCAGCATCCTAGAGCCCCTACAGATTAGACAAGCTGTTTTCTAAAGCAGTTAGTAGCTTGGAGCTATGCTGAACCATACTACACTGAGATGTTTTCTAGGTCAACATAAAAAGGCCCTGTAAAAGTACAAGTGATCCAACTATCGCTCGATGAAAGACAGATCAAGTTAAGGGGCACCACACAAGGTAATGCTGTGTTTGTTTACAACAGGATGCCATGACTAGACTGAACTTGCCTCCTCCTCTGAGGTGCCCAAATATTAACTGCTACCACTACTTTTGGGTAATTAAGATCATATTTTCTTTTCTTGCTATCTCTAATCAATGTACCTGTCTCCAGTTTAGCACTGAAGACACAAGTCAAAAATCCTTTAACTCACATGTCTATGCTGAATGGTGTAAATCAGCACAGTCAACACTGGCACTCTGCTTTGCACAAAGGAATAAACACTGTTTATAAAGATCACTTGAAACAAATTTTAAATAAACATATAGAAGATAGAAGTCCAATACATTTTTAGGGTCATAGGGCTCTATGTCCCTCTCTTGAAGGTCATCTGGAAGGGACACTAGTGCTCTGAACTCAAAATTAAGTAGCAGGCTATATTTAGAATAACTAACAATGCCAGAAATTCTAAGTTAATGTAATTTTTATTCAACTGCTAAACTTTCCTTAATTAAAAAAGGGTGAAAAAAATTCACAAATGCCTTCACTGACACACCTTTATTTTAGTACATGAATTAGAAGTGAGGGTGAAGTAAGGTCAAAGTGAATGCTTTCAGATATCACTGTATGTCTTAAAGGGTATTCAAAGAAATACCAAATTTCAGTTTCTCAAAAAAAGTTGTATGTTTTTTCTCACTCCAAAGGATAACAAATCTCTTTCAACATTGACTCTACAAGTAGTTTCCCTTCGGATTTTACTTTTCAAATATTTCTATTCTCAAGTTTAAGCACACTTGAAAATTGTAGCTTTAACTCACTGCTACAAAACAACAGCAGTACACATGTGAATCAAGCAGCAACAACTGATCTCATTCAAATAAAAAGTTCAAAATAAACAATCTAAAGGAATTCAGGATCACCAGGCAAGTATGCAAGCACTTTTAACCATATTATGTTTGAGCTAGTGAAGTTACAGCCTATTTCAGTATTTTTTATATGCCCAGTTCCGATAAGAGGAAAATTAAATCCCCCAGAGAAATGTATGTAGATTGCAATTATACAGATTAAGGAAAAGAGTCTTTAAAAGCCTAATAGCATTAAATGTACCAACTTTGCACTGCATATACCTCTGTGCAAACATTGTACTTGAGCTGTGGTATGTGCTTCAGCAAACTCTCATCTTTTCTTTGCACAAAACCCCCACCACAGTCCTTTAAAACACAGAAGAAATCATCATATATGGAACAGACTATCAAAACTCTGCTAGCTGAGTGACAGCTTCCAAGCATTGCCTGCAGTTTGAGTGGTTATAAAGGTACAATTGACAACAATAACTTAATTGTATGAGAACAGAAAGACAAACCTGAACCTGCTGAAAAGCTTTCAGTCTCTTCTTGAATCTAGAAGGTAAAACAAAATCACATCCTCGAGCTAGCAGTGCCAACTCCTTTCTTAGATCGGGATCTTGCCGCAAAGAAATCTCCTTTATCCTCATGCTTTCGGATTTCATATAATGTCTCTGTGTGCCAGTCCAGGCACTCAAGTCCCAGTAAATAGCAGAGCTGTTGTATTATCTCTCAGTGCCGCTTAAAGCAGCAGCTGCACCCGACTTCTGGGATATTATAAGAGTCAGCTCAACTTCGCCCGCTCCATACATTAAAGGGAACTTGGCTGGAATTGCAAAAACAGATTGGGAAGTCACTTTGGGGGCCTGCCCTTTCATCCAGGCATTCCAAAGTCTAAATGGGACATTATGGAAAATGAAAACCGTATTTGGAGGAGCATCTATAAAAGCAGCTTCCAATTTTAAAAAAGGCAAGCTCTACAGGAATGCAGAGAGGCCAGCCGTGTTATTTTCTAGCTTCCTCCTCCTCCCATCCCCCTCAGCTTTCCCTTCTGTCACAAAACACTCACTGTCTAGCTTCAATGAAGAACCTCACCGAAGGATAAGGCTTATTACACAGCAATTAATTCCTTTTAAACTATTTTGTTCTTTAGTAGGAACCCTATTACACTGGGACAATGAAGGCAATGGCAAAGAGCTTCAGACAGGCTTTCAGAATGGCTCACATAATCAATAAATAGATATAGACTGATGTAAAAAAAACCTCAGTTACTGTATTTCAAGAATCTAAAAATTTAAATGTTAAGATGGAAAACCATAGCAGAAATGAAGTTAATGTTACCACACTGAAACACTGCTTTAAATAATTTTTTACCAAAAGGTTACATTAGAAATATAAATGATGTCACAAAATTTGAAAAAATTGACAGGATACTTTTTTGCCTAAGTAGCTTTATAAACATTAACGTCCACATGCTAGATTGCATACCTGTCACATTTCACTAGCATTAGACTCCACTACCACTCTATTTTCAGTGTACTGAATCTCAAATATATTTTATGGGGGTGGTGAGGCCAAATTTTAATACACATCAATATTCTTCATGGAAACAGAAATCTGATAAGCTTTGTGAAAATTCAAGTGACCTTCAGTTCCTTCTCCTTTGCAGTTTTAGGTACAATAACTTATAACTAGTGGAGTTTTCACATTTTAAATGGATATACCTTTATCATAGCAATCTTTAGTTATTTTGATGGATTTGTTTTTTTTCAAATATCACCATTACAATTACGAGTACAGTAACTCTTATTATTCCAGGCTGTGAACATTGTTAGCACCTCCAAATTCTCTAAAGATAGAGATGTTGGCTATTTATTATCAACATAATTGTCATGCACAAGTTTAGTTACAAACAGCATAAAATGAAAGACCTTGCCAAACCTACTCAGTTTTCATCCCTCCTACTTTAAATAAGGCCATTTTCCTGATTACACAAAATGTACACAGCCCAAAACAACTCTTTCACCACTATGTCAGAGATTTCTTTTACTGAATGGCACTATTTTACTCCCATACAATCTTTAGCCATATTTATCCATTCATAGCCATTCTATATGTAACACTGCATTAAAATCCCACAGTAAATATTCCTGTTCAATTAAGAAAACTATGAAAAAGTGCTAGTGAAACATGATTTGTCTTAACTGGATTTTTTTTTAGTTTATGACACACTGTTAGAAAGTAAATAATGACAAAACACCTGCTTTCTTGGTTTTAATTTAGTATCCAGTCCAGTCCCTGCCTCCCACTTCTCTACTGCAGCTCGTTATGAAGATATTTATTTCTTTTGGAAGCGGGAGAACAAGAAAGGAATTGACAAGGCAAGAGTCAGACATGTTGTGGTTGGCATGACCAGACTATCCAACTGCATTGAGCAAATTTGGCTGTCACTCACTGTCTTTTAGGAAGACTAAATCAACTAACCTGGGATAAATCTTGGCCACAGGGAAGTCAACAAAAAACTGGGCATGCAGTACACAACAGCAGCGTGCCTGGAACTTGAGATGAAGCACTGAGGTGTTAGAGTAGGAGAGGAATCCTATTCTGGCAACAGATAACCATTCCAGACCAAAATGTGGAAGGTCAGGAAGGTTGTATTGCAAGGCAGATTGTGTTTCAGGTTAGGCAGAACAGCCCTTATTTGAGGTAAGGAAAGGCATCTTCTCACCTAAATTGCTATTTTCATTCCTTTCAACCAGGTGATGCATTCCCATTTGCTGCTACATGCACAGTCTCATTTGATGTGGCTGTGCTATGTCATTAAGGTGATGGATTGTCACACTGAGAGCTAACCTAAAAGAGTGAAGTGCCAGTCTGTAACCTAAAAGGCCTGGAGCTCCTGAACCTGCTGAAGGAGCCTCAGTAACAAAGAAATGTTCTGAACTCCATTTTTGAAGGAGGTGTGTATTTCCCTCCTTTATTCAAACAGAACTCAGAACCCATCATAACTTAGCCAGCAAACCAGGTTCAGTGTTTTGAATATTCTGCATTGCTTTCTCGTAATATTACTTCACTGCTCCAAGTCAATCCCATTGTTAGTCTCATATGTTTTAGCACTATGGTTTCCAACCTAGTGGCCATTTATATACCTGGGTATTTGTTGTTCACAGGTTGCAATTTGTTGTTCCAGAGATTGCAACTGGCTACTAATCACATAATTTTCACCATCTAAATGGAAAAGGGGTTGGTATTGCCACATTTAAGGAGACTGAGCACTTATAAAGCAATGTGGTCATGAGTCCCCTAAGATCTGTTTTAACCTTTTCAGTCATGAATTAATCACAGGGGAAAGTCAGCTTTCATCCTGACTGAACTGGAAGTGTTCTAGTGTTACTTTTATTCTAAATCTGAATTCTCTCCAGTGAAAGCTAAGGCAAAATCCTTTACTGGGTGAAGGTCTGGGTGCCAGCCATGAAGCTGTTCAAGTATCCTGGCAGCCTATTATTAGCTAGATAAACAAACAGGGGGAAGATGCATGCTCAGAGCTTCCTTCCAAAGCTAAAGATACACACTATGAATGACTGGACTCAAGGACTGTGGCCAAAGAGTTCATCACTTTAACAAAGATCTGAAAATACACAAGAGTAACACAGCAAAAATAACACAATATTCTGGGTATTGTAGAGGAAATACAACCTGGAAGACAACTTTAAAAACCCCTTAAGTATTTGCCTAGCAAACCAGAATTTCTTGTCAGAAGCATATACCAGCAGTATATTAACATCTTAATCTCTTAAGTGGAAGTGACCTCAAATCTGGAAAAAGCATTACAGGAAGACCCCAAGAAAATAATTTTCAGCCATATAAAAACTTTAGTTACTGGAATCTAGCATTCAACCCAATAAAACATGAACCAAGATGACAGAAAGCCTGTTTGGCTTTTGGAGGAAATTTAAATAAGGCTGAATAGGCAATCCCAATGGCAACAGCATGGAGCCCAACAGCATTCTCAGCCTGTGATGGTGCAGAAACTAAGAGTGGCTTCTGGGTTAACTGTGGAAAGAAAATTGTTGTACCTCCAAATCAGTCACTGTAAAGGGCTGTAATGCAACTAATGCAACCCTTTACAAAAGTAACTTAATAGTGAGGGGCAGAACACAGCAGTTAAGAGAAGCAAGGCAAGGTGGCACCTTTTCAATACAGAGAAAAAAAATATGGCATGACTAATGTAGTATTTAAGATATATTCAGAGGTTTAAAGTAGAAAGAAGGCACTAGTAAAAACAAATAGGTCAGGAAAATATACAAGAAGTCAATCAGCTAAGGATGTTTGCTAAAACACAGCTACTATGAGGCAAAAAAATACAAAGAAGAAATTACATAAATATACTAGAAGACAAACAAAAGAAGCAATTCTTTGCTAGACTAAGAAAACAAGAAAACCCAAACCAAACAACCCTAAAATGCTGAATTCTTTTTTTTTCCACTCAAACATCATTGTCTAGTCTAGACTACCACCATTATTTAATGTTATCAAGAATTATTTCTAAGCCAGATGGTCCATACCTCGCCTTTGCTATACTGAAAGATCCTGAAACTAACTTTTTGCTAGCAACTTCCCATTTGTAACTGCTGTGCATGAAAAGAGAACAGGAGGACAATGCACTTGTGAACTGAACAGAATAACCAAGTACTACTATCCATGCCTAACTCTCCTTTGGATGGGAGTCATCCCTTTGCAGCAGTACACTCCCAAAACCCAAGGGAGCTAACACGTACAATGCGCACACAGCAGAAGGAATCAAGTCATTAGGCTCATATTCAACAACCAGCTATGGAAACTGATTGCTTTAAAAGTCATGGACAGTTTTCCTGGAGTGAGTATGACATCCTGATGAACTGCTAGAGGTTGACACTGTGCAGTTCAGAAATCTACCTTCCCAAGGAGAAACTGATCCTTTGGCCTTGGGAGGGAGTTCATGTGCATCTGGGCCTAGATACATAAGTTTTTTTCTTGTAGGATGCAATGCCTCCCCACTGGAATGGGAAGTCTTGCATGTAAATACCTTCTTGAATGATTATTTAAATTTTCCAGTAGTCTTGGATTAGACAGAACAATGCCTGGCAGTTCTTTCCACAGCATTTAAGAGAATCCAGAATTCTTAGGAGACAAGACAGTGAGTAAGTAAAAATAGAGCAGTTAGATGCCAGATGTGTGGTCATGTTAGGCCAGGAAGGAGGGGCTGATCAGATTTTCTGCACATTACCAAAAGAAAGCCGTGTATGAACACCAGCTGCTAAGGGCCATTATCAGCTTACAACTAAGATAAGATACATGTCACCTTGCTATGATTACACAGCCTGGACTCCTAAGACATAGCAAAGGCCTTTTTCAGTTTGTCAACTGCATCTGACAGACTAACTTCGGCAAGCATCAATAAGTTATAAAACCAATGCCTGACAACAAAGGAATGGTTTACAACCCTTTAGAATAATTCTCATGTTCTCTGCCGTCTTAAAAAAAGTCACTTCACATTTTATTTATTTGTGTACAGCATAAACTGACTTTTAAGGGAAAAAGGTTGTTGGAATAGTTTTGCAGATGAAGCCTATTTACTATTCATGATCTTCACATGAACCTATTCATCAGATCATGAAAACCAAGACCACCCAAATTGATGCTGATGAGGTGAGTATTAAAGAGAGAAAGCTATAAAGAAAAAATCTACTATGGATTACACAAATTAGTCACATTTCCTCTAATAAGATGCTGTGCTTTTACATTTTCAATCAACTGTGATGCTACAGAGGCTATCCACAGATGAAGCTACAGTCCACAATGCATGCACTTGTAATTTTACCAATATAAGCCTCTGAATAGCAGACTTAGATTAAAATAAACAATTAGTTCAGGCTGATTCAGAATGCCAGAAATTTTCCTACAAGAGACAACAGCTTTTACAACCAAGTTTAATGATATGCATTATGGAACTTTACAAAGTCACACTGGCCATTTCGGATATTTAGTAATTTCTAGACTGTTATTATTGTTATTATTTACATTGTGCCACCTTAACTTAGAAGTTGACAGTAATTTAGAAGTCTGGTATTAAGAACATAAATGACATTTTATAACTGTCCAGCAATTTAGTTAAACACTGTATAACCTGTTCAGTACTTCCATCTGAAGTAAGTCGTTATGTAAATTTTACATATTTTTTTCAAGCAGTCTGGAAAAATTGTTCTAAAACACTGGGCTTAATTTTGTCACTTGATAAATAAGCAAGGAGTCAAAATTTTACATGGTGTTTTTCGTATGTTAAAAGCAAGTAAGAGAAGAAAATTAGTCATCTTTTGTTTAAAAATCTGATACTACAACAGGAAAGTCTCCTGTTACAGTATTTGCTGTAAATGACTATTCACCAAGATTTTGCAGGTAGAAGAATAATCTAGCTCATTGTTTCAATATTGCATAATTTCAAATACTTTGCTTCATCTTTGGGTAAAGTATGTCACAAAGATTATTATTTACCATCCATCAGTATTCATCACATCTCCTAGAAATGTTTACAAATTTTGGAAGATTGTTTATTGTTTATCAATACAAATCTAGCTTCTAAAGGAATAAAACTCATTGAGAACTGCTCTCCTGATTCTGCTGAATCAAAAAAAAAAAACACCTAATCAAGTAATTTGATAAGTTCTACAAGGCTTCTTTTGTCAAGAAAATCAAACTGAACCTAATTCACACTGAACACATCATGCAAGTATTTGGCAATGATTTCTTCAGCACCCACTCAGTATTTCCCCCTATATCTCCCCATGTAGATTCCATGTACATTTTCCTTTTAGACTTCCAGCTCATCCCACTCAATCTGAAATCAGCCAAAGTTTCTAGCAGGATCTGTACAGAACAAATATCCAAGGCTAGTTCCATATGAAATGAAACTAAACAGCATGCACAAGGTTAATGGGACACATAGGGACACATATCCCAAGAGCTCATCGTTCCTGCAAGCACCTGTGGTCAAGAAGCAGTACATAGGTGGCTCTACAGTTTCTAGCTATTTTTCACATGATTGCTATGCAAAAGGAGCACATCTAACATTAAATACTGGAACATGCTTTTAAAAACACATCTTGGTCACTGTAGGTTTCCATGGACTCATTTTAAGTTGTATCTGTTGTTTGCAGAATACAAATTATTCTTATCTACCAGACACTGGTATCATGGGGTTAACTGGAAGACACACTAACAGCACCCCACAACACCATAACATTTGCATATTATATGTAAATAACAAAGGAGTTATTTACATATTATGGCACACTTAAAACACTAAATTTAGTAACCATTTGTTGCTGACTGTGAAAAACAATGAGTAGGCTTAATTAGTATCTTATTGAATCAATGCAGTGACTTAAATACAATGAAAGCAAGGCAACTGTAAGAAAATTGTGAGTGCAAAACCTCTTAATTTGCCAAGACTTGGTCATGTGGTTTTACCACTGGCATTTGGAAGATTTTTCTCATAACATGGCTTGCTGAAAAGTCCTGAGCACTCATTGACTAGGAAACAACAGTGGACAAACTCGTTCACTGGATGAGCTGCATTTGTGGTTTTATGCTGAAGTAAGCCCATACATACTTTTGGCCTCAAGTTTATTTCTTGCTGACAGAGTAAATGTAAGACATATGAAGAAATTCTTAAAAACAGGTTCACTGTTTTTAGCATCACTGGATTAAAAAAAAAAAAAGTGCTATCTCATCTACATCAATACCTAATTTCCTCACAGACTGAGCACCCATTTTAAAAAAAGGACTGTTTAAATGACTGATATAAAGCTATAATTAAGTTTACTTGTTTTAAAAGACTGAACAGAGAAGCTACTGAAAAGTAATGACCTGTAAGCGATGATGATATAGCTTTGAACTTCTTTTTGTTTGCTTTTAAGTGCCAGTTACTCACACAGGTGTGACTGTCATTAATAAATGTCATAATTCACAACTGAATTAATTTTAATTGTCCTTGGTCAGGATTCAGGTGAGCTTCAAACTCACCTGAAGAAAGCTAAAAAATTCTGATTTCCATTTCTCAGTACTAGAAATGCCAAAAAACTCTTAGACTGCATGCAGCATATAAAAATATGAGTTTCCAGTAGGACACAAGTACAACTGCCACTTTGAAAGAGGACAAAAGTTCATTATTTTTTAAATAAAGCACAAAGTGTAAACAAAATCAATATAACTGCCAACAAGAGTAACATTTACATGCCAGGGTAACAAGATACAGTTAGAATAAGGAGCATTATCATAACCCTACAACAGTTTCTCAATTCAGTTTCTCAATTATGAATAAAAAGAACAGTTAGTTCTTTAATCAGGAAAATGGCTCTTCTATTCCAAGCTATTCAGTACAGCAAAGCTTAAGATGAATAACACAACATACTACCAGTGCTGCTTATGTTGACTGCTATTACATCACCCCACTCAAAGCTAATAATGATTTTATAGGAGCACCTATAACTGCACTCTTCCAGACTCTAATATGAACTTTTGGCTGCCCTTTCTTTGTTGGCACCATAGAAGGAGCTTTATTGAGATCACACTAATGCTGACATCTCTCATAATGCCCAGTTATCACTGTGAAAGTACATCAGTTTGATAGCAGGTTATTTACAGTCTCCCTTTAAGTCACGGGCTTGAGTTGAAAGCCAAGTCCAGCATCCTGCCCACTTAGTGATAGGACATGGCACTACTAACACTATCTGTCTGACACAGAGTTAGGGAGTGTCTGTGCTGGACCACACAGCACAACCTGGTGTGCAGAGCAATGCTAGCACAGCCCAGGCTCTGGAGTTCACAGTTCTGCTATGAACGAGGCAGCAATTCAGATGCAGACGCACTTTGTAAAATGATGGTATCAGCCCAGCTACTCTCCACCCGGAGCTCTCAGAATTAATTTGTTTCAAAAAGCAACTGTTAAGTGTTATTCAGACTTCAGCCCATGTTAAAAGGTTTCATTCTAGCCTCTCTTTAAACTACAATGGATCACAGCAGTATCACTACGTTTAAATCAAGCAACTGATTACAAAAATTTGGCAAGAATGTTGCTCATGTTGAAGCTAAGCAGCCATATATTAAAAAAGTAAAAACATTTACAAGTTACAGAAATAGGAGGAAAATGAGCTTTAATTGCCACAGGATAACAAGCAGGAACATCATGCTTATCAGATAAAGGAAACAAAGAAACCATTTCAAGAAGTACCTTTATATCAAAGGTTGACCCTGCAGAGAAATGGAAAATAACTTTGAAGTACTTCTGATTATATCGCATTCTCTCTACAACACCATCCCACAAAATGCCCATAGGGAATTCTGTGAATAATTTCCCCAGATGCCTTGCACACCAGCTGGTCAGGATTAAACATCTTGCCCATGGCACCTTTTAGACCTTGAGGACTGGGATTTTTGACAGTAGGATGCCCAGTGTACAATTGTGTATGCCCCATGTGCTTAGGATAATCTAGACTCCAAGAAACACTGTTAAATCTATCTACAGTTGTGATAAGGGTTAGAAGAAATCTACAGCATCCTTCTAGTTTCAAAGTTACAGCCCTAGAATTTCTTCAACAATACACTCAGAAAATAATTGAGACTTGAATGCTGAAATTTTTTGTCTCTACTTTTTTGTTATTTGAAGCATATAGTACATAGAAATCACAGGCCTACTTGCAGAATACCAAGTGCTAGCAAGCACTTCACATCACATAACCAAAGCACCAGAACTCTGCAATTAACATGTTCACACAATGGGGACAGTCACATTTCTGCCTCACTGTGAATGGCACCATGCAAGCGAAGCAAAGTAAAGCATAAAGGAAAGTGTCATTTTTTTTCCCATAAAGGAAAAAAAATCCCTAAACAAACACTGTTTTGTTTTCATTTGCATTAAAACACCCTGAAAGATGAATTTTCATGGCAGAGCTTTGAAAAGGTTTTGAAATGTGCATTTGGATTAAGTCAACATGTTTTTTACTTTTAACATGTTTTTAAGTGACCTGTCCAGATGAAAAAAATCTATGAAGACCATGTAGGTTCTTTCATTATTGGAATAAGTACTTTTGACTTGCTAATCAGGAGAGGGCTCCAACTATCTTGAAAGACAGCAAATTTTCCTCTGGCATGACATTAGTGTTTCAGCAAAATACATGGCAATTTCTGTATTTTGGATAGAAATATAACCCACAGGCTTCAATTATAAGCCAATCTCTGGAAAAAAAGCAAAGATCTCCTTGAATACAATAGCTGACAGCTACAGTACATTTAATGCTGTTTAATGGTTGCCATCAGCACACCAACTTATTTTGCTCATATGCTACTGTTTAAAGTATAAAAAGATTACACATCTAATTAGATTCTAATTAAGAATGCTTCCTGTTCAGAAAGACATGTTTTGCTAACAAGTACAGAAACCTGTAGGATGAAAATGTTGTTTTCCTACACAATCATATTTACTTCCTGGTAATTACTTAAAGATGGTGGTTTTATGTTATCAGCTTTATTGTTTGTATTATCCTTCAAAAAAATTGCAGGAACACTTTAAGAAACAGGAAAAAGGCATATAGCAGCCTTACCCATAATCAAATGCAGTGATTTAGCTCAGTGATACTGAAAATGTATCATGCCAAAGTAGGTTAACTGCTTGTATGCTGCCTTATGAGACTTCCAGTGCACAAGAGAAAAAGTTTAGTAAGATGCTTAAGTTGACTTACATAGTCCAAAAAAGAAATAATTCCCCAGCTCTTTATGACTGGATGTAAAAGCCTTTTCCTAACATCACCCACATGCACACAGAGCTAAGCACATTAACTTTTATCATTTTCTAGTACTGATATTTAGAATTTTAATCTGTATTAGCTTGTACTGTAGGTCCAGCATCTGAAACATTTTCTTCCACTTATAGAAACAAGATGAGGGCCTCAAACTTACTTAAAACTCATATGAGGTAAGTAGAACCATTGTGGCTTCATCTGAGAAACATAATAAGATGCACAACAGCAGATGCATTAGTTTTGACACTGTGTGAGGTAGTTTGTGGAAGAAATTGGGGTACATTGTGCTTTCTAAGAGAAAATACACTGTTGTGGCAGAACATGCAATTCTTGGTGGTATTTAAGAGCTAATTCCAGCTGAAAATGCAATTTACACTTAGAGATTAAGAAACTTTTGATGAAGATTTAGTTCACCTGAATAATAAAGCTATAAATATGATTGGAAATTCCCCCTCCCCAACCTACTCAAGCAAGGAACAACCTAATTCCTCTAGGTTCTCTCTCAGCACTATACAAACAATTCCAATTAAGTCAAGGATGTTACTCTTCATTAATCTCTTCTAGTTCTTCTGTATGGAATTTACTTCAAGCAATCAACCAAGACACATGAAGAGAAATTGCAGTACACAAGTTAGTGATCAAGTATAGTAAATAACAGTGAGTTTTAACAGAAAACTTTGTCTTTTGCTTTGCCTGCTTTTATCTGATATGAGAATAAACTGAGCATCTGTTGACTGACTATCTGCATTTTACTAGAACAGGAAATATAATAGTGTGAACAACAACAAAAAAGTAAATCAATCATCATGCCCTGCTGTCTGGCTGGTGATTGTACATAAACACAAGTCCCTGTTATTGTAAAGTCAATCTAGACAAACACTGGACTGGACATGTGGTGTTTTGGAGCTAGGAAGTTGTCAGACTAGATTTGAAAATTAGTATTTATGAAACCAAGAGGTCACTTCAGATTAAATGTTTAAGTGCAAAAGTGTCATGCTGTTACTCCTGTGGCTTAAAGGGTAAGTCTACACACTCAATGCATATCAATAACAAACAATAAATAACTGATCCTCTTAAACATCCCAGCTTTATCCTCTCTACCCTTACCCAACTGAACAGGCTTCTCTGGGATACCAGGTTTGGACACTGCAATAAGTTAGATACCAAAGTATATAGAGCAATTGGGAATTACAATCTCTTAAAATCTTCCAGTACTATTAAAATGTATGAATTTATAGTCCTATAGCACAAACAGCATAAAAACTCTTTGAAGTCTTTATGAATGTCATGAAGTTCAGCAAGGTCAAGTGGAAGGCTCTGCATCTGGGACAAGAAAATCCCAAGCCACAAACAGACTGGGTGGGGAACAGACTGAGAGGAGCCCTGGGATGGAGGACTTGGGGATGTTGCTGGATGAAAAGCTCAGCATGACCCAGCAATGTGCACTTGCAGCTCAGAAAGCCAAACATCCTGGGCTGCAACAAAATCAGCCAGCCAGCAGGGCAAGGTGGGTGATTCTGCCCCTCTGCTCTGCTCTGGTGAGAGCCCAGCTGGAGTGCTGTGCCCACCTCTGGGGTGCTCAGCAAAAGAAGGATGTGGATCTGCTGGAGCAAGTCCAGAGGAAGGTCACAAAGATGATCACAGGGCTGCAGTCCCTTGCCAAAGAAGAGAGGCTGAGAGAGTTGAGGTTGTTCCATGTGGAGAAGAGAAGGCTCTGGGGAGAACTTAGAGAAGCCTTCCAGTACTTAAAGGGGCATGTTGTGACAGGACAAGGGGAAAGGGCTTTAAACTAAACACAACTAAAAGGGCTTGAATCTAAACTAAACCAAGGGTAGGTTTAGATCAAATATTATGAAGAAATTATTGAAATTCTTTACTGAAACAGGCTGTCCAGAGAAGCTGTGCATCTCCCATCCTGGGAGTGCTCAAAGCCTGGCTGGATGGGGCTTTGTGCAATGTGGTCTAATGGAAGATGTCCCTGTCCATGGCAGGGTGGCTGGAACTAGAGGGTCATGAAGGTCCCGTGCAGTCCAAATCATTCTGTAATTCTATGATTCTAGGGTTGTTGATAATACATAAGCAACACTTAATTTTGTCAGTCATGACAAAATTTTCTATCCAGTTTGGTTTTTCTTTATGAAAAGAGCTAGAAACTAGATTTTGAACTGAACTGCAAGCCTAAAAAGAAGGTTTCAGGTTGGGGGCAGGGTTGCCATCCTTGCACAGAGGGCATTGTCTGTTACAAATAAAGCGCTCATTAGGAAGGAAGTGCTGAGTGTACCATGCAGTACCAAAACAATTACTTTGTTAATATGCAGATCCAGTGAAGCCAAATTTGAGTCTTGTACTAACAACAGTGCCTGGTATCATTAGACAAAGGAATATTTGCAGTCAAGGCAGTCTGTTACAAAAGGAACACAAACACAAGGACTTAAATTTATCCACAATTAGATGGCAAGGACCCAAGATAGTCTTATGGAAGCTCAGGCCACCTATCCACTAATAATACACAAACATTGGTATTTTAGGTTCAGTGCAGCTGCTTCACTCCACTCCTGATACCTCCTCTGGGGTAACTATTTACTTACATAATTTGCCAATACCACAAACACAAAAGTCAGTTCCATTTAAACAAATAAATCTAAAAAGAAACAAACTTACTTCTTTGGTCCCGGAGGATCGATGTGTTGCTCTAACATTAGAAATGTTCCTTGAGCTAGCTGGAGTTGCCAATGGAAGAGCAGTAGAAAGCTGAGGAGGACTCAAAGACAACAAAGGCAATCTGGTATCTCCTAATATGCACTGCTTGGAATTGGAATTTTTACTGGTGAAGTTCTTATTTTTACTGTTTCCTGAATCTGTGTTACCAAACTCTGTTTTCTCCTTATTCTTGATTCTTCTCAAGCAGTCCTTTAGTATTAGCTGAGTGGCAGGCTGACTCAACCAGCACAAAAAGAGTTCATCCACCTTCATTTCCACTGCAGGTTGCAGAACTTTGCCAGGTGACATTTTCTGCCAGTTTCCCTGTTTTGTTGGTTCAAATTCAAAGTAAATATTTGACAATCATATAAATATTCCATTCACCTTTCAGTGTTTCACAGGCATTATTTAACAAAGTGTTAATATTGATTCCCTCAAGATACCAAGAGAAGCTGAGAATTATATTTTAACATGTGACTTCAACAACATTTTATAAGTGTAAGCCATAAATCAGTCAGAGTCAATTCCAATAATTTCTTTTAAATAATGGATAACTTATTTTAAAAGCATACTGTGTAAATGGTGGAGACTGGAGAACAAGAAATTGCACTTGGGCTTTTTCAAAAAGATAGCTAACAAATATTACAAATATCCTCTAAGAATATGTGTTAAAAACACATGTATTATGGAAACTAGGACTTGAAAATACTTATAACTGAACATACTAAGAAGTAAATATCTAAGCAGTTTATGCTAAACTCCAGTGATAAAACAAATAAGATTTAATAAGCAAGTCTTTCAGTCAAGAGATTTAGAACTAAGACTGGAGGCTTGATTTTCATTCTGAAGTTGTGATATGGACTCCACATCTTGCATCCCCCCATGTGAGGGATTCCCAAAGCCTTGCCATTTGATATTTTAAAACCTCTTATGTGACATTCACTTTTGCAGCTTTTCAAAACCAATGTAAAATCCAATGTAACTCAAGAACTGCAACAGTGTGATTTCAGGTTCAGTTACTCACCTGAAAAAAAACAGGTTTTTGGTGGTTTTTAGTTTTTTCTGGTTTTTTTTTTTTTTTTTTTTTTTTTTTTTTGTGTGTGTGTTAGAGAGACAGAGGATTGGAATGAAACACTGAGAACAAAACAAAATTTACTATAAAGACTTCCAGCATCCAATTACTTCATGATTTGGTACAGTTCAAATAAAAACCTATGCTTCCTCCCGTGTGTGCTTTTTTTTTAAAGCCCTTCACAAAATTTAATCTATATACAAAAATCACATGATAAAAGATACATGATTGATGATCTTAGACGTCTCTTCAAACCTAAATGATTCTATATACAAATACTTAGCTGAACAAGCCGTAAAACAAGCACTTCAGTTTGGAACCGAATAACGCCTGGCAAGCGAACATCCTATTAAAACCTAAAGCTCATCTTCGTCCCACGGCAGAACGAGAAGCCTTTTAAAAGTGCACCACCTAAACTTTCTGAACCTCGATAACTACGCAGTTCAGTTATTCCGATTCTAAAAGTGAAGAAAACTCGTCTCCCTACTTTTGAAGCTCAACTCCGTCACGGCGCCGGCGGCTGCGCTCAGGCACCCTCAAGCGCCACCCGCCTGGAAAGGAACGGTCCTGGGCAGGGGCCAGCCCGGCACCGCCCCGGCGCGGGGAGCCGGCGCTGCGGCCACAGCTCGCTCCGCTCGGCCGGGCCCCGCACTGAGCCCGCAGCAGCAGCTCAGGAGCGCCGTGACTCCACAGCCCCAGCCAGCCACGCTCACCTGCCCCGTTCCGCCTCCGCCACGGCCCCTTCCCGCCGCCGCCGCCTTCAAACGCGCGCCTCCTTCCGGCGCGGCCCGGCCCGGCCGCCGCCATCTCGCGAGAGCGCGGCCCTTCCGCCCCGCGGGACGCGGCCGCTGGTCGCCATGGCGACGGGCCAGAGGGGGCCGCCGGGCCGGCGCTGCCCTGCCCTGACCGCGCCACCGCCACCGCCGCCGTATGAGCTCAGCTTAGAGCTCTGACAAGGTCTCGGCCTCTGACGGGCTGCTCCTCACTGGTTCTCTGAGGGGAGCTGGCAAAGGGATGAAGGGGCAGAGTATTTCCTCAGCAAGTTTGCTGATGGCGCAAAGCCGGGAGGAGTGGCTGATACCCCAGAGGCCTGTGCAGCCCTTCGGAAAGATCTCGACGGCTGCAGAGAGGGTCAGAGAAGAACTGTCTGGAGTTCAACAAAAGCAAATTCCTCCCTGCACCTGGGAAGGAACAACCCTGGCACCAGCACAGGCTGGGGCTGACCTGCGGGGAGCAGCTCTGCCCAGAAGGACCTGGATGTCCTGGTGGACAGCGAGCTGTCCCTGAGCCAGCAGTGTGTCCTTGGGGACAAGGCCGGTGCTGTCCAGGGATGCACAAGGAGGAGCACTGCCAGCAGGTCGAGGGAGGTGGTCCTGCCCCTCTGCTCAGCCCTGGTGAGGTCCCATCTAGGTTCTGGTCTCCCCAGCCCAAGACACTCCTGGAGAGGGTCCAGCAGAGGGTGACAAAGAGAGTAAGGTGACAGGAGCATCTCTGTTAAGAGGAAAGGCAGAGGGAGCTGGGCCTGTTCAGCCTCGAGAAGACATGACTAGGAGGGGACCTTATTAATGTGTATACATATTAAAAGGGAATGGGTCCAGACACTTCTTGGTGTTGCCAACCACTAGGACATGAGGCAAGGGCCAGAAACTGATGCACAGGAAGCTCCACCTGAATAAGAGCAAGAATGTCTTTACTGTGCAGGTGACCACACACTGGAACAGATTGCCCAGATTGCCCAGAGAGGTTGTAGAGTATCCCTTGTGGAAGATGTACAACAACCATCTGGATGCCCTTCTGTGCCATGTGCTCTAGGATGAGCCTGCCTCAGCAGAGAGGTTGGATCAGATGACCCACTGTAATCCCTTCCACACAATTTACCCATTCTGTGATTCTGTGAAAGTGAGCTGGTTCCATCTGCTAAATGCTGTTAAAAGGAGAACACAAAATGCTCTTTCTACACAATGGCTATGGTTACCACTAGTGTTATGGGATTGCAAATGATAGGATGAAAGAGGAGGTGGAGGCAGTAACAAATAGAAGGATAATCCCCTTACTAAGAGAACGATGTGTGCTAGATCTGTGCAGCCCCGTTTTTGTATTGGAAAACATACACTGGGATTTTGTGGTTGTCAGCTTTCAGGGCTGTCACCCCTTTGAGGCTCCATGGATGCATATATCAGTGGGGTTTAGGTGGTTGACCATTGGCCCATATAGTTTTTTTTCTTTGATATTTTTTGCATCAGTGACTCATTGGTATTTTTACATCAGACTCCCTACTCCCACTGCACTGATTTTTCCTCATGTGTCTATGCTTCACTTTTGTTAATCCATTTTACATTCTGCCAATTTCTTTACCAGCAGACACTCTCTGGATTTATGAAAAGTTATTATTACAAATTGTTGGAACAATAATGCTGTAGAAATGGGGCTGTACTGAAGATGATACAGTGGTTTGGAGGGAAGGCTTGAAAATGTATGCAAGAGTAAAATAGGGTAAGTGAAGGAATGTGCTTGCTTTCTCATTTTTGGAAGCTTGTGGAGAGGACACAAAGATAAGAAAGGGCTTAGAAGAAGCAAAAGCCAAGATGCTGTGAGAGAAATCTGGCACAGTCCAACACAATTACATTTAGGTAATACCAGAATGATAGATAATAACAGTCTACTGGCAAAACCCAGTATTATTCTTCTGAGTATATCAGAAGGCTTTAGCTTCCAGCTTTAAACACTGAAATATATTTTCACAAGTCTTAAAATGAGATTCTGCATGTAAGAAGACATTGAAAGTTCTTGAGGGAGTCTCCCCTCTTTGAAGTGGGGTAGTATTCTGTTTCCTGCCCATTGGTTGGTTGTTGATGAAGTTAGAAAATATGCCTTTGCAAAGCCACAGTGGACAAAACGGCATTTTTTAAACTGGAGTAGAACATTCAACATAACACAGTGGAAGCAGATGTCAAAGTATGGATAAATCTCTATATAATATGGAAGTAGTTTTTTAAGTAGAGAAAAGAAATTTAAAACCCTGTGTTATGGATAGCAGCAAGATTTTTGGCGGAGAACTGAAGGGCTGAATTAAGAAGACTGATAGCAGAGCAAGAGACATGGAACAAAGAGGACTTTTAAAACATTTTGAATGCCTTTGAAGCATTCCTTAGTGATGGTGTAGCCATCTGTTGATTGACATGTTGAAGACAGGTGGGAAGAAGGGGATCAGAGACTGACTTGACAGAGTTGTAGAGTTGGATATCATCTGCAAAGAGATGATGCCCTTTGTTGAAACTGGCAATGAGATCTCCCAGAGGAACATTAGAAATAAGAAAAAAAGAAATGAAAAAAGGCCCCTCTGAGAGATGCACACAGTCATAGTGTTCTGTCATGCATGCTAGTGTAGATTCAAAGCAATTCTAACTCTGACTTCATTAGACTGTGTCATGGATAACATTGGTGTGAGAGAGGAATCAATTCCATGTGAATTCTGTTAAGCAGAAAACACTTTGGGCATCCTCATCAGGTTGTGCCAGTAGTGGCAATTGAGACAGATGTTTTGAACTTGAGTCTATTTGAATCAGGTCCACTCAGCAGTGTATCTACTGGTAGGGGTGTGTTTTTGTAGAGATACAGGGGCTCAAACTTGGCCAAAAGTGGAGAAATACCTAAACTGAACCTCTTTATTCCGATCTTCCACTGAGAATTGAAACTTGAAATCCTTTTTGACTGCTATTTCCTTGTTCTTGCTTGACATAGTGAGTACAGAAGCTGAACCTTTTTTACATTGCTTTTAATGTATGGAAAACAAAAATCTGTTCTAGTGTCTTACCATTTTAGGAAATGTATCCATCTGGTTTAAAGATGGTTTCCTTTAAAATCCATTGAATAATTATTAAATATTAAAGTACCAAGCATACAGTATCCAACTGAAAGTTTAGTGATGTGGTCACACTTAGCATTGCTGTAAAAGACACAGACTATGCTTTAGGTAAGGCACTTGTTTAATAAGTGCAAGAGAGTGGTGCATTGATATAATTTGAGCCAGTTAATAACAGGAGTGCTGGGGCCTAACAGCACCGTGCTGGTGTGGCTGTGTAGCACAGTACCTCCCTCCATGCTGAGTGTGGAGGTACTAACCCCGGAGCAGAAACTGGAGAGCCACATTCAGCTCTTGTTGCTCTGTTGCCTACAGCTCCTTTCTGACCTTGCTTCACTGCTATTGACTCAGCAGGTGTGATGTTAGCAGCACTGCCGATGTACGTTCCTGGCTAAATATCAAAGTCTTCCTTTGCCTTTATTTGTCACTGTGTACAGTGACACAGGGCAGTGGTGTTCATAAGGAATATTTCCATTTCTAATGAGCATTTTGCAGTGACAGCTGGGCTTCTTTCTGATAACCTTGGGTCTGTACAACTTAGACATACAGGTAATAAAGAGATGTCTCCAATCTCTCTGTGCTAAAGCAACATTTCTAAGGCCTGATAAATGTTATCCAGAGGGAGATATATAACCTAGATCAGCTGTAACATGACTTAAAAGTGTTCCTCCCCACTACTTAATAAGAATCTCAATTAGTATTTGAAACATACACAACTACATTTTAGGAGTCTAAAGTTAGATAGGATAAATGTTTTTGGAGTATTATATTTACTTCCTTGCACAGGTCTGTGTCAGATGTGCTCTCATCCGGCCTCAAAAGCAGAGTTATCATCCTTAAACAGACTGGCAGTTTGAGGTGGAATATGTGCCGGAGATCAAAATACAGTTCACTGTAGGATCTTTCTGAGTCCTTATTCTGGAGCTTTTCATGTGCCTTTGTGCTGGTTTATCTGGGGAGGGGTTAACTTTCTTCACAGGAGCTGGTATGGGGCTTGCTTTGGATTTGTATTGAACAGAGATAAATGTTTTTGGTATTGCTGAGCAGGGGTTACACAGAGCCAAAGCCTTTTCTGCTTTTCCTACTGCCTGCTGATGAGCAGACTATGGATGCATGGGAGATTGTGAGCCAGGACAGCCAACCCCAACAGACCAAAGGGTTATTCCAGACTATATGACACCATGATCAGTATATAAAAAGAGGGGAAGAAGGAGGAAGAGGGGGATGTTTGGAGTGATGATTCTTGTCTTCTCAAGTCACTTCTGTATGATGGAGCCCTGCTGTCCTGGAGATGCCTGAACACCTGCCTGCCCATGGAAGCAGTGAATTAATGTCATTGTTTTATTTTGCTTGTGTGCATAGCTTTTGCCTTTTCTCTTAAACTGAGTTTATCTCAACCCATGAGTTTTCTCACTTTTACGTTTCCAATTCTCTCCTTGATCCTGCTGGGGGGGGGAATGAGTGAGCAGCTGTGTGGTATTTGGTTGATGGCTGGGGTTAAACCATGATAGCCTGTCACTCAAGGAAGAGAACTACAGTACCTCTTTTGAATGCTGCTTTAAGGACAATATTGCATTTTGATTAAGCTTTTGTTTTTATAATGCTTTTATAATGCTTTTGTTGGCATATTTCACAACTTTGAAATATGAAGTCCAGTTCTAACCTATATATAAGCACTAAAATAAATGTGTCCTGATTTCCTGATGTGCTAATTCAGTTGGAAGCAGGTGTGCTGAATGACTCTGACAAACCAGTCACTTTTATTTAAGTTGTTGTTATTGAAAAGTTTGGCCTGATGGGTTCATGGAGGCTGTGCTGCCAAGGTGATGCTCCTTGTAAACCTGCTTATGGTATGCAGTCAGAGACACTTCAGAGGAGTGTAAATGTTGCTTTCCACTAAGTAAAGGATAAGTCTAACATACGTTATGTTAGACTTTACTGACATAAGATGTCACTCAGATTGCTGGTCCTGGTACTAATTTGTGGGGGAATGAAGAGATGCCTGCCTTATGCTGCATCATTTAAAATGAAGATAGATATTAAGAAAATGGTAGTAAATGGTAATCCATTGGACTATGTACCCATACCAGCTAACTATACCACTCCATCCTGTCTTGCAGCAGGTTACCAAAAATAGAGCTGGAATGGTGAACTATAGGTCATATGGCCTCCAGAAGTAGCATCATAAGCAGGCAAAAATATGTCAGCAATGCTGACTTGGTGCACGTGTTTGGCAGCCAGCAATGCTCTCCAAAGAGCCTAATATTGACATGGGAGGCTTGAATTTTCTCTGTCTCATACCACCTTGAGGTAGAATACTGCAGTAATATAGGATCTGGTTAGTAGCTTGCTGGTGCACAACTCCTGAAGAGCAAATAAGAGATATAATTACAAATTATTTTGTAACCTGCCAGCTTGTGTTATGAGTAGAGGCATTTAAACATTCTGTACTTGCAGACATATTTTGTTTTCTCCTTGTCACATGCACCATGTAGTTAGAATAAGGCCATGCCACTGGCTCTCTCCTTAGCTGAGCAGTTGGTTTAAAGCAGGAATATTATATCTCTGCAAGAAAAAGAAAAAAGAGTATAAAATGTAGATACTGTAAGAGCAGGTGCACTACAAGCCAAAGAAGAAAATGGATTCAGCAGTTGTTTGCCATCATGTTTTTAGATTAATTCTTACTGCATATCACTGCAGGGCTCTAGCAATGAGCAATTCTTATACATTTTACTGAATTACTGTTGGTGTGTTATTTTTTTCCACAGGGGCCTTGGACTGAACGATGTTTACAGCAGTCCAGATGTGAAGGTTGGTTCTGTATTAAGTCACCCTGATCTTCTAATCCCAGGTTCACATACTTCTGGTGCTGTATTTTATCTGATGGTTTTATCTAGCTTTGCATCCAGGTCACACGGAGTTTATGGAACACTGCTTGAAATGCAGTCTCTGGGGTGGTTTTTAACAAGGTGTGCGTGAGGATGTTTATGGGGTGTGAGAATGGGAGTCCATTCATTCTCCACGTTGAGTGTTACTGAGCCCAGTTCTCTTCTAACCTTGTCCTGGTGCAATCATTAAAGGGGAGAGAAGACTCTGAGCTCTTGTATCCAGCAGCCTGTAATGTCTGCCAGCTACTTGTCTGCTACCATGCCCAGGTGCCTGGCTCTTGCATCTCCTTCCCCTGGCTAGGACCCAGTCTGAAGAGCTGAGACCTAAACTTGTTTTGGGATAGAATCTACTTTTCTTTGTTTCATCAGAGCAGTCTTCATCAGATTATCAATTGGGCAGTGTAAAACAGTGCCTCTACTATTTTTCTACTTTGGCAGTTCTAAAGAAATGTAAATCATGTAATGAACAAGTATATTTTTATTACTTGGTATCCACAACTGTTTCTGTAATAACATGAATATTTATAGGGCAGGGTCTTTTGAATATCCATGTACATAAATACTTGCAATAAATAGAAACTGCAGTAAACCACAGAATTTTGCCAGCTACCACTGCTCTAATTAGCTCACGGAACTAAAAATAATTAATATAGTTAGTTGTTGGATTACAATACAATGAGAAGTACACACCTAATAAATCACATTGTTTTTATTATTATTTGCTAAGTATCTGGCTGCTTGAGTAATATTTTACAACTTTGGCTAAATTCACCTTGTGCTCTTCAAAGTCAGTAGCAAAATTTCCAGTTTTCATAATGCTATGAGATCAGACACCTATGCTCTGGGGGGTTTAATTCACTGCTGCATTACTCCATTTACAAGATCTGATCTGCGATTTGACCGCTATTTTCATTCAGCAAAACTAAAAGATTAACTATTTCTAAATTTATGAGCTAATTAGTACACTAATACAAACCACATTTATAATTTTCCTGAGTTTGCTTAATCCTTCTTCATTATGAAAGTCAGTTCAGATGTCCGTAAAAGCTTACAGGAAAAAAAAAGAAAAGTATTTGTTTTCATTTTCATTAGGGAAAAGTGAAAATTCCAAAAGATTCTGGGCAGACAGAGCCACATTCTTTTGCTCTCATTAAAGTCCTTTTAGTTACAGTAGTTAGAGGAGGAAAACACTGTGCAGCTCTCGGCATATGTCTGCAAGGTTGCCAACACCAATAATTTTATCACAAGTTTAATAAGATTTAGTGTTTTTCTTATAAAGCTCCAGAGTCCAATGATTATGTAATAATGTTATCTCCCATTAAATGTGCATGTTAAAAGGAGTCCTTGTAGTTGCAAAGAAAGTATTGGAAATACAAAATTATTGGTTCAAAAATCCTAATAAAAAAAAGAGCCCCAGATTAATTTCTTTAAAATCGAGGTTTTAGAGGCAATCTCAGATTTTGAAAAGTGTTTTTTAATCAAAATATTGTGTCAGTAGTGGCATTAATTCCAGCAGTATTGCTCTTCAAGTATTTTTTGTATAGAATCTGGTGCTACTTTGTATTCTTCTCCTACTCTATAAACTTCACTTAAGACACAGAAACCCTACACGTTTTTCTGATTTAAGTGCATCAGAATGCTGAGACATAGGGTTAAGAATTGGCTACATATTTTAGATATTGGAGCCAGACAGCAATTCAGTCTAATAATGTGCATGTCTACTATTTCCTGAAAATTTGCTGGTACATGACCCTTTATATGCATATATGTGACCCTACAACAAACTCTTTTATGTGGTGCCAAAAAATGGCATTAGCTTCAGCTGCTTTATTAAATTGCTACCCAAGCTGGCGTGCATTCAGAGTGTATCAGCGGCTCACACTGCTGTGCCAGCTAACATGGGAACCTCTGCTCCTCTCCAGGCTGACTGGGGTTAGCACACAGACGATACAGATGAAGAACAAAAGCCTCTTGAGCGCTGGGCCAGAGTATTTTGCACACTGTCACAACCATGTTTGTCCTTTGGTCTGAAAGGAGCACTGGAGGGGCACTAACAATGGCTGGCTGAGCTGCTTTGCTCCCCCAGTCCTCAGTGAGGCAGCATATGCAGCAGACAAGGAGTCTGGCTTTTGAGAGGCATTTATGAAATAGGCTGCAGCTGTGATGAACGATACTGTTCCCAAGTAAATATTCTGTCCCAGAGACAAGGTTAGAGAAATAGTCCCTGTAATTAACATTTACCTTTAATACTACCAGGTGAAAAAAGAAGTGAATGTGACAGCAGTCAGCAACTGCCAAGATATAGATCCAATATGGGACTATTATGGAAATGAGAAAAGTGCACACTGGAAGAAGACAAAGCTTGCATAATGTTCCACATGATCCTGGGCAGAATAATTGCAGCTAAAGAATGTAATTTGAATGTATGAAGAGTATTCACAGGGGCTAAATTTATTTGGGTAATGCAGACTCCTCTGGGCTGGAGCTGGTTTCCTGATCTGAACTGCCCTCCAGAAGAGCCTGTTGGTATCCCTTGGTTGTGAAAGTTCCCCCATGGGGCTTAGTGACCATAGGCTAATATGGCCTTTGGGAATAGTCCCCATGGTAACATGAAACTAGCTTGTATTAGTATTTCAATGCTGCTGTTTCCTGACTTTTAAGCACTTCCTCACATATCTTGACTGTCCTGACTCAATACTTAGCCCTTCTGCAAGGACTGGTACTAAGAACTCTTCTGGAAGGAACAAGACTGGAATGCAACTTTTCAACAAAATTAAGATATTTTTTCTAATTTTCCTTTTTACTGTGTAGTAAAAATTGCTGTCATATTGTTTTACACTTCTAATATTTTCATAGAGGTGTTCACAAAAGACGTTCCAAATAGCTCAGCAGAAGTAAACTCATGCAGCAAATGTCCTTAGTTCTGGACCTTGAAATGCAGATAATAGATTAGTCAGAACTATGCACTTGTTTTCCATCCTGTTCAGGACAGAGAACAAGCTTCTTCTTGAATTACTTGCAAATCACATGCTTAAAACCTCTTCTGTGACATCTTAATTTTTGTGTTTCTGATTATATAACACACTCCAAACTTTGTCTATCTATTTGGTATCTATTCACTTTTACCTATAAAATAGTGCATTTTAGTTATTTATATTCCTGCAAGTCCAGAGGATGTAAGGGACCTGAAAAGGGTAGTTGGGCTCTTATTTTCTTGTTCATCAGTGTGCCTGTTAGTGGCTTCCATTGCAGAACCACCCTTATGCCATACAGTGGTGCACGTATTGTTTGGTTCCTCAATTGCTGTTATGGGAAAAGTTGAAAAAAATGTAATTTTTTTTTTTAATCTGGGGCTTGACTGATGTCATCGTCATATTTTCTGAAAAATCTCTTTGCCCAGGATTTTCTCCTGGGAATCTGAGAAGCCTCAGAGAAAAATGAAAACAATAATTATCTGATTTGCTTCTTCTGTGTTTTGCTGCTTGGAATGTGTTTGGACATCATTTACCAACAGGTGAGTGTTTCATTGGTTTCATGTGAATTGCTCTTACTTAATGGCCAATCAGTGCCAAGCTGTGTCGAGACTCTGGAAAGAGTCACAAGTTTTTATTTAGTATCATTTTAGCCTTCTGTCTGTAACCTTTCTATATTCTTTAGTATAGTTTAGTATAGTATTCTTTAATATAATATAGAATAATAAAATAATAAATTAGCCTTCTAAGAACCTGGAGTCAGATGCATCATTCCTTCCTTCATCTGGGAACCCTGAAAATACAACAGACTGAAATTAATATATTTGTGTGTCTTCTTAGGTTCAGCTCTTCTCTCCACATCTGCTGGTGGGTCACAGGTATTCACCATTTCCTGCAAATATATCTTAATTTAAGAGTTAGTTAGACATTAAGAGCTTTAACTTCTAAGTATTTCTAAAAAAGCCATTATCCTTGATAGTCTGAGCACTTATCCTGCTCCTCAGAGTGCTTCTATGCATACTTTTTGCACTTGTGTCACACCCCATCTTTACCCTGTGCCTGTGAAACTGCACAAGCTGTGAAACTGCACAAGCTAATTTGTGTTCTCTAAGTAACCCATAGGTTACTTAGAGAACACAAATTCCCTGTGAGCATGCCCAGCATCATGCAGAGCTCTGTCTTTCCCCAGAGGAAGATCAAGTCTGAGCACTGCTTACTTGTGGTGTGGAGGAAGAAAAATTGATGAAAAATGTTCTTCCCTAGTTGAAAAGGTGTGTCTGCAAGGTATGGGGAAGTTTCTCTGAACAGGAGTTCCCCTCATCCTGCTGTCCTGGATAATGCCTGTGCACCAGGTTCATGTGTGTGAAGTGAGAGCAGAAACATAGAGAAGGAACAAATTCTAGTACAGTCAGTAAGGGCAGCCTAGGACTTATTTTTAACACAGTGCCTTAACATTTAGGTTGCTGCATCACATTTTTGATTAAGTGTTAGTGGTGCCTACAGTTAGGCATTCCTTGTGGCTTAAATACTCCAAATAATTAGAAAAGAAATAACTGGTATGCAGTCTTTGAAAATCAAACTGCGTAATTCTGTGCATCTCTAGAAGGGAGGAAAGTAACTATTGATGGAATTTAGGCCAAAGTAAATTTATGCAGTGTCATTACACTCTTGTTTTCCTGGAGACATATTGTCCAAGCACAAATGTCCAAGTAAGTTTCATCAATAGTGTGGTGCCAAGCTGCCATTGTTCAAATCAATTGTTGTTTTGGGGTTGAACTTCATAAGTAGCAAGAGGATATTCCAAATGATAGTCCTTGGAAAAAAATGAGATGCCTGATGACATTATTTGACAAAACTTTCAGGGATGGAAATTAAACATTGCAGTGGTTTAGTATATCAAGCAGCTTGAAGTGATTAAAAGGGCTATGTTTTATTCTCAAAAAGCATTTAAGACATATTAAAAGGCTTCAGTAACCCCCCACTGAACACTGCAGGCACATTCTGAGAACAGGTCTGTTTTTCCCCCAGTTTTGTACTCGTTCATCTGAGCACTCTTACAACGATGCCTGCATTTCCCCCCAAAGGTGGCTGATTTTCACATCTTCTAACCTACATAAATTCTTAATATTTTACTATACTTTCTGTGGTGGAGATGTTATTGGTTAGATAATAAGAAAAAAACCCAGTTCTACCATGTAATGTGCATTTTTTGCACCTTATGAGAATATTGAATAGACTTCATTATTTTTTTCAATACAAGTCTGAATTCTACCATTTGATTACCTGAACCAAAAGCATTTCAATTTGCCATCCATCACCCTGACCAGTGTAAAATGCTGAATATTCAGATTAAATTGGAACTTTTTTTCTATGAATAAGGAATTTGATTCAATTCTATAATATACAGTGTCTCTGGGGAGAGGAAATTGAGCTGAAGGTCGCTGAAGGCAAGTGAGAAAATTGTATTATCCAAATACAAAATTCTTTTTCTTATCATCAAAACCTGAAATACAGCCATGGGGAATAAGGGGGTCAAGAGAGAATTCAATTAGAGATGAAAATGAAAAAGGTGCATTTTTCAACTTACCTTTCATTTTTCCAAACAAGTGGCAGCAGTGAGCTGTATAGGGACAATGAAATATTTGTCAAGCAGTTAAAACTTTTTTTTTGAGTATAAATCAGAAAACATTCTCAATCAGTTTTAGAGAGATAGTAAAAGTCCATATGAACATGGAATGGCCAATTCTTCAAAGCCTTAACCATTGCAGTTTTAGCTTGTTCAGCAGTGGTGGGCAGAGGTAATGAATATATAATTACAACAATTTGTATGGATAAAATTGTTTTGTTTAGAAAGACTTCTCAAATATTTGTAATCAATTTCCTCTCAAAGACAGTTTGTAATAACAATTTCTGCCCTTTTTCCTCCTTAACTCCTAATTTTAAATTATAAATGTTCAAAACCATTGCAAAAGTATGATGTTGTTATGCCATAAAGATACATAATTTTATCTTTATTTTGAAGTTTCTCTTTATTTGTTTTAGTGTAGATATCAAGGCCTTATGAAATAAGCCAGACCTTGCCCAGTGTGGGCAGCTGTGAAACACTAGCAATTACAGATAGAGGCAGTGATTTAGCCAAGAGCTGCCGTGCTTGCTCAGTTCTCAGCTGCACGACTGGGATCGCTGCACTGTGTCTGCAGGGTAGGAGGTCTTGATTAAGGCCTTTGAGCTAATGCTGAGGATAATGGTAGAGAAAAGGAGATTTCCAGTGAGATCCTGGAATGATAATTTATCAACTTCATAAGCTCACTCTATAAATTACAGAGTGATTTATAAAATCAGCTTGAGATATCTCAGGAGTTCTTATTCTGTGTCTGTACTTGTTAGCTTCGTTTGCAGTAATTTCCTAAACATTTATTCTTTCCAAGAAAAAGTCACTATGAAATTTACAGAAACCTTGCTGTATTTGGTAAGGGATAATTTAAAATACTTTATCATTACATATCCATTTATGGTCTTTATAGTTAGAATAGATAGTGTCATATATAGCCAAGCATTCAAATATATTTTAATTCTAAGGAGCCTTTCATTCATATTGCAACTACCAGTTCTGAGTTTGGGTCTTCTCCACTGTTGGATAAAACTTAGTGAAGTTGTTATCATATTCTACAAAAAGTAGTGTGAAATTGTTGTTACTTTTGAAGACAAATGCAGTCATCTCTGAGAAATTACCTGGAAAGTAAATCTTCAAACTCAGTGAATAATTAAAATCTGATAATTGCCGTTTTGGTGTATTTGTAATACTATATAATTATTAAGTTGTAAATGCCCTGTCTCTGGAAGTGTTCAAGGCCAGGTTGGATGGAGCTCTGAGTAACCTGATCTAGTGTAGGGTGTCCCTGCCCATGGCAGGGGGATTGGAACTAGATGGTCTTTTAGGTCCCTTTCAACTCAAGCCATTCTATGATTCTATAATTAAAAGCATGTTATATTGACTATGAAGCTATTCTGCTTTTCAACAAAATAGTCCCCTTTTAAAAATCAGAATTTAGCAATCCCAGCCTTGGTTCTTTAGTGGTGCAAGGATTGTACATGCAGATGCAAAATGAAGCCTTTTACCTCTTTGTGAGCACCTGCAGTTGGTATTGTTTGCAAGTGGAAACAATGCAGTACCCACCACATCTCTGAACACGAAAGAGTTCAGAGAGATGAATTGTTTTCTCACAAATTCAAAGGTCTTTAAAACAAATGTCCATCCTCTGAACATTCTCTAAATTATCCTTTTCTTGTTCCATGGGAAAGAAATTTCAATCTCTGGTTTGTTTTTTTTTTTCGGGTTTTTTTTTTTTTTTTTTTTTTTTTTTTTTTTTTAATGTAAACCAAAATTATGTTTCAATTTTTTTGCCCTGTTTCATCTAAAACATAATGGGCTATGTTATACACACAGAAATGAGCTGGAGTGAGAATTCATTTTCTGTACCTTTTTAAAAAGATTTTGTTATGAGCCTGTCTGCATTTTAAAGTGCCAGAACACCTCTATAAGCCTAGTGCCTAATAGATTCACTGGCTTTCAGTGGAAGTGAAAGGGCTCTTCTGTTCAGATTGGATTGCAAGATTGGGGTCTTTGTAAAATAAAATGCCTACTAGATGGATCAGGACTGTCTGCATGTTGCTTATATAATGTGATATGTATAATTTTTTTAAAGTGACAGAGAGTTTTATATTTTATATCTAATGAAATAAAGCTTACTCTAATTTTCATTTCAGCCTGTCACAGGAACAAGAATTTCATCTACAGTTGCTGAATTTTTCAAAGTGAAGGAAAAAGGACATTACATAGGTAAGATTATTCAGTCTGGTTCTGTTTGAAACTACTGAACTTCCTTCTATTTGACAAAATGTAAAATTAATGTTTTTGGAATCTGGGGACTTCAATAACCTAAGAAAATTAAAAAATAAAGGGAGTTTTACTGAACTGAAATAGGTTGTTAGAAGAAAATCAGCCTCTGGTAAAGGGAAGGGAAGAAAAATGATAAAGAGAAATCACATTGACAGAAACCTCAAACATTATGGTAACAAGTAGGTCAAAAGAGGTATATTCAAGAGGTATGTTCAAGACAATATACCTTTCAAGTATATATTATCAAAAGCACCACTAATTCTTTAGGCAGAAAGACACCTGAGATCAAGCAAATGCTAATTTGTAGCTAACCATTAAACAGCTACTTGGGTGATGGGAACAAAAGAATATATATAGTGCAGAAAATGAATCCAAGATTATTTGAATGAAAAGGTATTATACCAAAATAATAGGAAAGTAAATATAAAATACACTTGATTTTTCAAAATAAACTAAAACTTCAAGTTCTGTTGGATAGATCTTCTGTGGAAATTTGATTATTATATTCTAAGATATTGGAAAGGGAGATAAAACCAGTGTCCACCACCTGGACTGTAGAGAGGAGCTTCCTTTTTAAACTCAGTTTTATGGACTGCTGGAGAATGCAGCAAAGCAGAAGTTATGCAGTAAAGTGGCAGTCGGACAGATGCAAGATGTAACAGCAAACCTTCACTTCCCCTCAAAGGTATCACTTTAAAAACAGATGGGTGGGAAGATGTAGGCAACAAAGGAGGAAAAGGGTTTTATGAAGGCTCTAAGCATGATTTGTGAGATGTTGTAAGATAGATGCTGGAGATCTTCAGCTCAGGTTATCTCAGTGAAAGTTGAGACTGGGTACCAACTTGTACTTGGCAAGGCCAATGATGTGAAAGTCCACATGTATTTATTTGCTACCCTAATGCAGTAAGATAATTTAAATGGGAAAACACTGCTTGAAACTGCAGCCTAATGGCTGCTCTGTAATAAAGTGAAGAAACTGTGTTGACTAGGCAGGAGACTGACCTACTGAATCAAATACCTTTGGGAAGACTTTTTAAGTATCAAAACCCTTTTCCACACAGTGTTAGGGTTGTGATATCAGGCATTCAATAGTCAGCAGTTCCCAATGGGTAAGGTGGTAAGCTCAGCTCAGCCCTATTTTTCACCATGTAGAAATGGTTACACAGATGGAGCAGGGGACAAGTACTTTACTAGACCAACATGTCTGGGTGGAACTGCCTGTCCCCAAGGTTCTGGGTATCATTAGAGACAAGTTGCTTGTTGAATTGCTTTTGACCATTATACATCTGCTTTTGACCATTCTACATCATGCACTGCAGCCCAGGGGATGAGCCAGGCTCCTTAGAGCTACTCCAACTCCAGTCTTTGTCCTCTGAGACTATGTTGCTCCTGGAGAAGGGAGAGAATGATGGGATAAAAGTAAAAAAAAATAAGTCACTGTCCCTCATATGACCTCTGCTGGACTCCCATAAAATAAGTATCAGTACTTAAGAGGACAGGACTACCCTTTCTGATGCAGTTCTTTAATTTGCTTTTGTTTTGTCTGTGGTGAATTTAGATGAGCCAGATATTTAGCAAAGTCCACAAAGAGTAGAAGAGGTATTTTTGGAGAAGGACACTTGGAACTCACTTGAGTAGGTGAAAATTTTTTATGACTGTGCTGGAACATGTGACACAAATCTGGTTTTCCTCTGAAGATTTCAACTTTAGCAGATTACAGATCCTGTTGGTTTTGCAGGCCAGGATATGCTGACCAAAGGAACCACTGTAGCTCCCCTTGATATTGCTGGAAGAGTCATCTTTGACTTTAAGGGTGCATGGCCTTAGCCAGCAGTATGCAGTTGTGTTTGGGGATAAAGGAATTTCCTAGCCACATGTCAACACCACAATTTCTGAACAGTTGAGTTCAGTGCAAATGGTGTAGAGCATTACAGAATACCTGGTGGAAAAAGAGCCTGCCCAGGTGATTGTGATGTGATCATACTCTGGTAAGAGGAATGCATCAGTTATCTCAGTATATTTTGGATCAGAATCTAAATGAGATGTTGAATACCTTGAGATACCAATGACTTCAGCAATACTTAATGTTTTGACCAGCAGGATGTTGCTTTACCAAGACAGAGAGATGCAGTAGAAGACAATTTTACTCAGTAAAATATAAGTGGAATAAAGGGAGGCAGAAGCTGCCAGAACAGGGAAGCCATACTGCATGGACTTATTTCATCTGTTTAACAGAAATTTGCACAATGGCAACTCCCTTCCCCTTTCTCCATTTTCATAACTCTACAATACCAGGGAAATATGTTATCATGAATATGACTGTGTTTCTTTTATTTATAAGAATAAACCTATTTTCTTTCAGCTCCAGACCCATTATTCCATTATTGCAACAGTAAACAAGAAAAGAGGGATCAATTTTAAACTGATAAACAGTGAAAATTTTCACTGGGTAGAATGAGTTATGTTGAGGTTACATGCTGAGAGCAGGAGAAAGCCAGCACTTGTGTTTATTGAGTTTTTTTAATGAAAAGTAAACTCACAAAGCCTTGTTTATTAGTTTTTTTTAATAGCAACAAATGAGGAACTGTGGTGTGCACATATACATATTGACAGTCAAATCTGAACTTGTTCTCCCCCATGCATGAATATGTAAACATGAACTAATAATTTTACATACAGAAACAGCTGAAAAGCCCAGAGAGAGTCTGGCTCCAGCAGAGCTTTTCCTGTTTACTTTGTTGTCTGTTGGATCATGGGCTTATTAAAATACAACTATAATTTGGTAAAGCTCTCAAGTAGAATTTGTCCAAGAGGTTGCTTTGCACAAGTGCACAGTCTAATGATTAGTTTGCCATTGGGAAGAAAGAAATGCACATAAAAAGATAAAACCAATCATATAATTGGGTTGCATGAGTGTATTGCAGAACAGTCTGTTTTAGAAAAGATACCAGATTGGTAGATACAGAATTTCAACACTAAATTATTTCTTTCGATACCCATCTCTTACAAAAAGAGAAGAATAATCCCTTTTTTTCTTTTCTGCTTTACAAGCAAATAAGAGCCAAAGCAGAATCCTCTTTAGGCCATACCTTTTATTTACCACAGTCTGATTGCGAAAGACAGAATTCAGCTGAGAATAATACATATGCATGATGATGGACTTGTCATCCTTGCCTAGTGGGAAGTGGGAAGGGAGGTTCTGGATGGGGAAAGGGTAAAATTAAGCACCAGCTGAAAACTCTTTGAATTTTGAAGTCCAGGTGATGCTGTACAGGATAGGACTTTGAAAGCATCCCCTTTGGACATGAGAAGTGGGGAAAACTAGAAAACCTAAAGTAGATCAAACCCATACTGGTGGGTCCATCAAGTACAAAAGCTTGTACTTGTGGGCAAGGTACTGATAGATGTAGAAGGCAGAAGCCTATTAAGCTTTGGAAAACTCTTTCTTGTATTCTCTAATGACCATGCTGCTGTCTGCTGAAGAAAGAACATGAAAATTATATTGCTAGAGATGTGTGCAGGGACTCCTCGGTGGTAACTCTGTGCAGTTCATCAAGTAAAGCCTCCCTTCTTGCCATTCCCAAAGGCTGAAACAGTTACTTGAATGGGCTTTTATATAAACATAACATAAAACACCCATCTGCGTGTATGCTACTGATATAATTTTAAGTGTTTTGCTTAAAAATACATAACTGTGAATATTGAACTCCTTACACAACTCCTCTGAGGGTGAATAAGGCAACTTCAAATTCATCTGTTCTAAGTGACTTGAGAGGTAAAGGATCTGTGTATGTTACCTCTACGTGTTCCTCTTTATTCTGTGGAAACAAGATGAAATACTTGTAGCCATATTGAAGAAGTGATTCACTGGAGTCTCTAAAGGCCTCACAGGTGAATTTTATTTTTCAAGAGTATGAGAAAATTCTTCTCCTGGAAAATGAAGACTCATTTTCCAGGAGTCTTCACTTTTTAACACTGGGAGACTTGTATTAACCTTGCTTACAATCTTGACCTCAGTTGCAAGACAGCTCTTCCAAATCATGAAGCAGAGAAAAACAGAGAATCTCCCATTACTGCCACAGCTAAAGGACCCTTTTTTCCCCCTACATTGTAGGAGCTGGTGTATGTGCTTATCCTGTCTTTCAGGAAATGGGAATGATGTGAATGTGCTGAAGGGAATGGATTTTCTTGCTTCTTCTCCTTTTGGCACCTGCACATACTGTATCCAGAGGCTGTGCCCATTCTGTATCTGCCATGCTGCAGTCCCTCTAGGTCACATTTGTTGAGATACATTATGCCATCAGCACTGCAAAATTCCTGAACATTTACTGGGGATATTAGATTTGCTCTTTCCGAAGTGAGGCTTATAAACTGCATCACCAGCTAATAGGAGAAGGCATGCAGTATATTTGTAGCTGTAAGTTAAGAAAAATCTGTATATATCTATGTTTTCTATTCACTGAAGGAAGAATCACCTCTCTCTCCTTATCAAATCTGATGAGTCAGATAAATACCTCTCTTTCTTCTCAAATGATAATGACATAGTACAAATACTCTCCTATCATATAAAAAGACATGTGCCTGCCTCTCTTTTTCCTTGTAATGTTTCATCATTCACTAAAAATGTGTAGTGATTTCAAAATCACAAGAGAATTTTTGTATTATTTGTGACGGGTTAGGCAGCATTAAAATGAGCAATTCCAATCTACTGCTTTAATTATTTTCTCTTTTGGTTTAAATTTCAGCCTTGAGCTACTTGTGAGGCAGTAATGTGTGTATCTTCATTACTGACGGACCCTTCTGTTGGGTTTTGTTACTGTTTTCCAGGTAGTTGAAACAGCAATGTATTTACGGCAAATCAGGTCAATGATATGTTGGAGACACATAAAACTGTCTTAAAAAACATTAATAAAAGACTTTTTTTCCCAGTAACTAGTGGCATCTATATTTCTTGCAGCAGAATATTTCTTGCTCTGAATGTCTAAATAAAACCCATGACTGTGCAGAGGAGCAGTTTGTGAATGCTGCATGGGTCTGGACTATTTATTCTCTCAAAGTGCAATACTGTCTTGGTGGTCTACTGAAAAAACATTTTCCTTTCCTTTTGCACTATTTCATAATATAGCTATGAAAGGGAGTATTACAACATAACTGCTCCCTGTAATGCAGTGCATATGAAGTGCAGTCTGAAAAGATACCGTGAAACAAGAAGTCCATTTTCCATGTGTCAAAACTTACTGTCACAGTGGGTTTAGTTGTTGAATTTTGAGTAGAAGTGTTGTTACATATATCTGTCTCACAAACAAAGGAGCAAGTATTGTTATTCCTAGGCGTTGTACAAGTGAATGTAATATTTAGCAAAGGTAATTATGTATTTGACTTTTTCCTGACCAATTGAGTCACATAAAAGAGAGATGTGCATTATGGTGTCTCTTAGTACGAGGCCCTGGGAGGTATGTATGAGAGCAAAGGGGGAAAAGGTACATGACAAATTATAAACTGCATGTCTATGTGTCCAGAAGTTATTGCAAAGCTAACACCCATAACACCCCCTAATACCATGTAATGATATTAGTATCTATTGATTTTTGTGACAGAGAATGCTAGAGGAATGGAAAATTAAGCAAAAACAAGATAAAAAATAACACACTTAAAAGCAGCCTTGCTTTTATAGCGGTGATAGAGGGAGGAGGGAAATTAAAGATGCCAAAGTCCTTACGCTTAAATGTGTTAGAAATTGACTATCTTTTCTTTCTTACACATACATTGTACATAGCAAATACCATACCAAACCTCCTTTTCCTGTCTTTTGAACCCCAAACAAGGTTTCCCCCTGATAGACTCAAGACTTTGTTGAAGGTAAGAGGTAAGTTAAGCCCTAAAAAGCCCTAATGCTAGTGTGCTGTAATGCAAGAACACATCCTTGTCGGAATCTTGTGGATTGCATTCGCTGAAGAAGGGGGCAGGATACACATGATCAGTGTTGAAATGCAAACATGGCACACATTGGATTGCTACAATGTCCACCTGGGTCTGAAATATTTGGGAAATTTGGGTGTCATGTTTATACTTGTGCTTCACAAACACATCCAGAATGGATCCGCCTGTGTTATCCACACTGGTGTTTGCCAAGACCCTTAGTTGAAACCCAGTTCAGAAATATTGCCTGCCTGTAAAAGAAACACTACTCCAGAGCTGATAGCCACTGGTTCAGCAAAAACAGTTCACTGTTCGTTTCAAAAAAAGAAATTTTCAGAACTATGTACCTCTATGTATCTGTAATGCAGCTGATTTCTCTACCACTGACATCACTTACTGTCCTTTTTTACTTTTGCTTTTGCTTATCATCCTTTGCAATGTCAGACCATAGTCCTGTAGTTTGTCAGACTTTTACATTTTCTACCCTATTTACCTTCTTCTTATATGAGCAATGATCTGTTTGGTTTAGATCCCCAGGGGCTGTGGCTAATGGTGCTTGTGTGTCATTCACACTTGCTGGAAAGACTCCTCTTCATGCTCATAGAAATGCACATGTATTTAATAAATAGTCAAGTGCAATTAATTCTGAGTCATATATGTGGCTTCATTTCTCTGGTTATCTTTTTGTTTAGAAATATTTTCAACAGGGATTATTTGATACTTTAGTTTTTTCATATTTTTTCTCTCAGTCTTATACCATCAATTTCCTCTTTCAGATGCTCATTTAAACTTTAAAAATATGGGGTAACATGCAGGAGGTGACCAGATAACAACACATTTCTATGGCACAGCTCTGCATACCTGGTAGTTTTCATACTTGATTCCAGTTGATGTATTTTGTGTTGGAAGTCATGCCCAGGTGATACTTTAATGAAAGGAATTCTCTTGCAACAGCTGTAAACAAATAAAAAAAGGTCCCAATAATAAGTCATTGAGATGATCTCACATGTTAGCTAAATGTTTATCTTTCCCCCCCCCCACTTAGACTGTGATGAAGGAGAGAAATAAGAACATGACAGATTGTAGAACATTGCAGAGGACAACATGTACGAGCAGTTTAGTTAAGTTTTCCTACAGTCCTTCTTTCTGCTGCACTTTTATGTGAGTAGTTCGATCTCAAGCAGAGAAAAAAGTTATTTTGTCAGCTCCTGTGGACCAAATTCCAGCCCCCAGCCAACTTGTGCCTCTTTGAGCTGGGGTTCATGTGGTCTGAATCAAGGATGGCAGAAGCAGCAGCCTCCTCTTCCTGTTTCTGAGCAAAAGATGAATGGATGTGGTACCAGATGAAAGGCAATGCTGAATCTAATGGAATTAGTTTATGGGGCAAGCCCCACCCAAAATAATTTTATTTGTCTCCCAGCTACAAATGAAATTCATTTGTTTTGCACTTCCTGACAGATTCAAATGTGTCAAAACATTAGGGTCATGAAGGTGGGTGGTTTGCATTGACAACTGTGGTTTTTTGTGGCACACTGGTTTAAATTAGCAGATTTCAAACAGATTTTGTATTGAAGTTTAGGACAGAGTTGAACCCAATTTTCATGAAGAGAGTTGTGGTGTGTGAACAGATTTATATGGCTGGTCAGTAGCTGGAAGCAAGGCCATTAATGTTTGAACGTCTCTGGATGTTATCTGGGGAACTGAAAAAGCAATTAAGTATTTAGAGAGACATTTAAGGGACAAAAATTAAATCAAATACAAAATAAAGGCTTAGGGAATTCAGTGATACAAGGGAAGAAGACCGAAGAAATGATTGAGAAGAAAGCTGCAGTAGAATGGGAAAATACTGTTTAGAGAACATGAGAATTAAACTGAATAAAGTTGAGATCAGTCAGAAAACTCCAAACCCTTCATCTTAAAAGCAGTTATAGGTTAAGGGTGCAAGTGCTAGGCATTTTTCCTGTATCAACAAGAGATGCAGTCATTTAAATTTGGCAGAGGTAAAGATGTGCTAATTAAATGCACGGCTTGCATCAGCTGAAGAGTGTGAGCTTGATCTTAACAGCTCTTTGTAATTTTTCAGATGAGAATCTTACCTTCTGTTGCATTATTCTCCAGCTGCCAGAATAATGGTGCTTCTTAGGGATAATATTGGGACATTTAAATAAACTATCTGTGAAAACTGTAACATAATTTATAAGGACAAGAAGTAAAACTGGATATATTGTTGGTATTTGCACGTCAAATGGAAACTGGACATTTGGTATCCCATGGGATTTCTAGCATATTGATAAACTACAACATGAAAGGAAAACACAAGACTGATGGTTGAGTTGGATGCACCTATTCATAAGTGATGTTTGTGTAATGGCTAGTGGCAAGGAACTAATATATATTTACTTTGCTTATTTGTGTTTGAGTGTGCATGTGACTACAGCTTGTTTTGTTGACAAATTCTGCTAAAAGCTGTGGTATTTTACATTTTAGGTTCCAATAAGGTGCAAAAACTAGATCTTTAAGGGCAACTTAAAATACACTTTTTCTCTGGGGATATTAATTATCCAGATTTATGATGTATATAATTTATAAAAGTACATATGTATGAAATGCTTTTACAACGCTCTTCATGGAAATTTATAATTATAGCATACAATGAATACCTAAGTTCTTGAATGCTATTCTCCTGTTTTTGATATTGAAAACATTTTGTTTAAGGAAAACTTCTCTTAAAATAAAACTGATGAACTCATTGTAGCAACTTTACTTAGTCTCCATAACATTTATAAATGCATTTACACTACGGGTCTTTTTTTTTATATTGGGATGTTATGGTACATTACATTCAGCTATCTAGGTCAGATCATATTAGTTATTTATATTTAATAGGTTTAAAAAGAGTTTGAGCATTTGGTGTGTACATTTTTCCTGAGGTAACAAGCTGAATGGCAGTGCAGATACCGGGTGGGTCTGGTGGTTGTCATGGCACTCAGTGCAAAGGAGGAGAGCTATCTCAGCCCCATGCTGAGGGAATTAAAAATGAAAATGAGAAAGATTAGGTAATGTAATGTTGATTTTTTTTGTAATTTCTACTTCCTCTGAGAAAAACAAATGCAACATTTTTAGTGAGGAAAAAAAATATATCAGATACTCTTGGTATTTAGAGATGTCAGCATTTTGTGTAACAGCTTATTTCTAGCTTGACCGCATTTCTGTTTATAAACCATCACTAGAGGTTTCTATTGGAAGGAGATGATGCTCCAGATGATACTTGCAAACTGCCTATAGTGATACTCTAGAAACTAGCCAGATTTAACTCAGATATATAAATAAGATTACTTCTATGCTCTGTGGTGTTTTACTCTCCGTCTGTCCCCCTTCTGTGACTTCTCTCATGCCAGCACAACCACCCAAAGCATCTCCAGAAGCTGCTGCGCTGCTGCAGCTGGTGTTGTGTGGCATGTGTAGAATGTGGGGGGTTCCAGCCCCCTCACCTGCCTGCTGCTGCTCAGCCAGCCCTGGGTGCAGCTCAGTCCAGTCACTGCACTCTGCACATTGTTGTTTTCCTGCTCCTTATTCATGAAGTGCAGTTAAAGGAGCCTCAGATGATATTCACTAATTTTTAGAAATCCCTCAAGAGACACTCATGGGTACCATCCAGGGAAGACAAGTTTTGGGCTTAATCTCCAGTGGTTTGGGGTGGGGAAATGTGGAGATCTGGCTGTTTGCAGATCACACACCCTGTGGAAGCTTTTGTCAGCATGAAAGCATTTTTTTTTAAACCAGCTGAGGACCAGTTGCCAAAGATTTGGTACAACCTAAGCATGGATGCTGTGCTGGAATACCTTCAACTTCCACAAATTTTCTATTTTGTCTGCTGGCTCTGGTCTCATTTTTTTTTGATATTTGCTGTCCAAAACACCAGTTCTCCCATACATGTAGGGATTGCTGTCTTGATGTCAGGTCATAGAACAAATAGAGAGGAAATGGGCTAATCTGGGAGTGGTTGAACTTTTAAATATCTTCATATGGCTGAGAGCTACCTGCACCCTTCCTGCTCTGTGCCCAGCACCTCATCCCCAGAGGGTGCCATCCTGGTCATTATACTCCAAATCTTTAGTAGCCTGTGGACAGTGGATTAGGGTCAAAGAATATGGAAATAGTAATCTTGGTTGTTTGTCTACAATACTCTCATAGCCTCAATCTGCTGTGCAGTACAAGAGAATAAAAATGTTAAGTGTTAACAAGTGTTTAACTCATCTCCAAATTACCAGCAGCATGATCCTACAGGATTTCCTTTTCCCCAGGTGCATTTGCAAATATGTGTTTACATTTACTGGGTAGAAGTCAGTGACAAAAATGATCTGAAATGAAACTGTGAAATGTGCTGCTTAGAAGAGTCAGCATCATAGGAGAAACAGAGTAGGCAGAGAGTAATCTATCCAGGATGCTGCCAGGCCAGGCTGCAGAAGGATGACAATCTATATTCAATAAAGATATTTAATAATTTTCTAAAAAAATAAATGTAAAAAATACGTAAGGAAATATGAATGTTATTATTGATTAATCTTTTGAAGGGGAATTTTTCTCAATAAAGGAAACCATATTTTCTACTCAGTCCTTTTCTTGTGTTTTCATTAAGCAATTTAATATGTCTGAATCTTACTTTATGTTGTATTTCCTCTTTATTACTTTATATTACATCTCTGTGTTCAGAGATTGAATGATATAATGCCTGGCTAGAAAGAAAGTATGCCTTCTGTTCAAACATATAATAATTTCTGACCAACTTTACTGCTTTTATTGAGGAAAAAGTTATTAAAAAGCCCATAAGGTGTGTTTGTTTTCTTTTTGATCAGAAACTTTGGTACTCACTTTTTTCTATTTCCTATCCAGAAATAAAAAGGTGCTCTGTCTGTTCTGTAAAGGCCCTCTGTTGCACTGTTAAAGTCAATGGGAAATTTGCCCCTAACTTTGATGGGAATGCTACCAGACCCTGTATTTATAGCAGAGGGCAGTATTCATCTTGGTGTAATGGAAAAGATGTGCATTTCAAATATCTGGCAGTCATTCTTGCATGGCTTTTATAACCATGTCAAAATGCATGTAGCAGTGCTTCCTCAAGACAAATTAAAAAAAAAATCAATATCAGTTTTGGACAACACCAGATTTCTAAAGAAAATAAATTTTCAAATCTATTTTTTCTTACCATATATTTTTCTTGCAGAGATATTGCTCTGGTAATTACTATTTAAGAAAAGAATAAAAAGAGGCATATGCTCTGAGAAAATGTTCTTTAAGGCAGCCTGAGACAAATAAAATCTCCAAAGAAAAATCCCTCTCGCTTAAGAATCTTCTCTGCTGGATAAAGCTCAGTAGCGGCAGCATAGGTGTTAATGTGTCTTGCTTGTGCCACTCTGCCACAGCAAATGTGTGTGCTTCCTCAGACATCTCTGACGGCTTGATCATCTGTATTATTGAATCATTGGAGGGCAAACCTTAGAGTCAGAAAAGATGACTTTCCACCAAATTCTTTGGGATTTTGCCTGGAACAGACCATAAAAAATGATGGAAGATTTTCTTCTGGGAGATGGACTTTCTGGAGACTAGGGCTACTTCATGTTTCAAATTAACTTATTTCATTGAAAGTACAATAAAAAACGTGGTCTTTTGATAAAACTTTTTCCTCTAATCTATGTAAAATCAAGTTATTTTTATGTTAAAATCTGGATATCATAATAGCAGGAAGAGCCCAGCAAGAAAGAAGACAGATGTGGCGGTACCTAGCAGTGACAAACAAGAAGTCTGCAAATACTAATGTGCAGCTGTAGAGTACCAAGAAAAGCTGTAGCATGTGAACTAATTATCAGTCTTCTGTGGTATCTTCAGAACACCTGTGGGAGGTTCTAAACACATTTTAAGTACATGAATGGAAGGTTGGCCATACTGGCATGCAGTGAAGGGAGGCAGGTGCTGAACATTTGGCATAGAATTCAATCACAAATTTGCTGTAGATTTCAACAGGAATTGAGTGAGTGTCTTCAAAAGTAAGCTTATATGACCATTGCAAATAAGTATGACTATTTATTTGCTGTATAAAAGAGTACAATGCTCTGTTAAAAATATGTATTAATAGTTTGGAAACCTGGGGAGATTCCCTCATCCACAATCATGGTCCTTTGCTGAAAGAGGTATTAACAAATGGAACAATATCTAGTCAAATTTATGGGTTTTCATGCTAAACACATATTTTATGGAGTTAAGCATACTTTTTATTTCTGTAAGAGAATGAGATCATAGAAGATATTCTGTGGCTGTTTCAGGAAGGAATAGAAAAATCTGGATTTGCCCTAATTAAAAAAATAAATAAATGTGGATTCAGATTGAAAAAGAAGTTCATGCTTTTCTGAATTCTCTGTTCCAGGAAGAATTCTAGAAAGTTGCTTTGCAAATTCAATAATTTGCTTGTCTTTGGGTTGAGAATAAAATCTCACTTCAGTTCAGCAAAGCAGCTAAGCCTGTACTGGAGTCCTGTTAAGAACTGGTGAGGTATCATTGCTGGAATTGAACAAAAATGATTAAGTTACATAAACCATTACCCTCAATCAAATATCATCGAACTTAAAGTGTTTAACAAAAAACATCCCCAAAAATACGTATGTACTTCTGCTTGGAAGAAATGTTTTTCCATTTGTTGGTATCACAAACTAGAAAACTGTGAAACAGATGGTCTTTGAGCTATGAAATCACCTATCAAAACCCAGTCTGTAGTAGCTACTCTGCTTTCCACAAAGAGATGATAGGTCCTGCAGGTCACCTGAATTTCACCTTGGTTTCTCATTTGTGTGTCAGTGATTTTGAGTATGGTCAATAGCCCCTCCTGGTACTCATTGCCATAGTTTGATTAAATTGACATCAGCTGAAGATTTACCCCTTCATGCTTTTGAAGTGTTGCTGTCAGGCTTTGTACTCCAGAGGGGCCGTAGGATGTGTGCTGAGGCTCTTCATTTTCAGAGGACAGATTGTGACAGAAGTGCTGAGGTGTCTGGACAGTGCCCTGGCCCTCTGTCTGCCTCTCCCACGGGCAATGGCTGCAGCCTTGGGTGTGTGATGTAGCATCCCATCCTTGAGACAGTAGCAGTGACATTCTCTCTTCCCCTCCCAGATAAGTTTGTTGGTGCGCCAAAGGTGTTCCAGTAGCAGCACAGGAACGGGAGCCAGAGCAAGGGGCTGGATGTGGGCTCTGGCTGGGGCAGTCTGGTGCTCTGCTGGGCAGCCCAGTGTCTGCCTGGAGCTGTTGCCATATTGTGATTTGGGCTTGGCTATCCTGCTGAGAGAGTTTAATGGTGGGGATGTGAGAGAGATCAGTCCCTGGGCTGTTTTCTTTTGGAGCTGAGGCAGGACAGAGTAGGATGGTTTCAAGAGGTCATTTGCATTATAGAAAATCTATGTGTAATTTAGATAAACACATTTGTTCAGGTTCTTATGGTTAAGGAGCCAAATTCTTCCATTTGCTGCAAAATGAGACCCACAGATACAAGGAATTGTCTAATATTTTTACTTCTTGCTTGTTGCTGGAAGAGAGAGTTTTTGTCATCAAATGCTTGAGAAATTGCACTACTTGTGGCTGCTGCTGTGCCCTACAGCAAGACTGCATCCCTCACAAGTCCCCTGGGAGCAGAGGCCTCCTGTTGTCCCTGACCTGTGCCACCTGGCAGCCCATGTGACCACCAAGTGTTGTACAAAGCAAGTGCATTTGGAAACTTGCTGTGTGTAAATACCTTCCTGATGGCTTAGCCCCAGTAATTGATGCTGCCAAACTTCTGAGAGGTCCCAGAGCACAGATTAGGCACAAGTACCTGCTTCTGTGTGAGCTGCTTTGCCTTGCTGGTAATGGCCTGTGCCAGAGGGTTGGTGTTTTATTGGTGGTTAAAGCTCAGTTGTGGAAACTCAATTTCCTTTAGAGGAAAGCAAAAAGCATGAGAATGCAGTAGGTCGGGCAAGAGAACTCCCCCATCAGGGAAGGAATCATGTGCTGCACTGTGCATTCAACAGCCTTTCTCTTTATTAATTTTCAAAGTTAAATAAAATTATTTTTGAAGAAAACACCAAGGGGCAAGTGTGAGCTGAGCAGTTTAGGAATGCTTACAAACATGCTAAAAACCCACTTGATTACTTAGAGGAATGGAAATAACCACACCAAGCTGCTGTAATCCATACTAGGATAAAAACACATGTGAAACTCTACTTTCCCAGTTAATAAGATGACAATGACATTACAGGGCAGCCTTGTCACAGATAAACTGATAAGTAAATGACAATCCATACTGGTAAATGGTATTCTTGACATGAGATGATTTCAATAAAATCCAAGGGAAATTCAGTTATATAGAAAGGGAAGGTGAAATACAGATTGTTGAGTGATGTACTCAAGGTCATCAAGGAAATGTTGTCAGAACTGGCAGTCAAATTTAGGGAGGCAAATCCTTCTTAATTCTAAACCCACAGCTAAGAAGCTATGGGTTTTCTTGAAGCTAGTTACAATGAATTTGAAAATTTTGGTTTTAAAAAACAATGCCAAGACCAGCTGGCTTCAGGCAATTCCTTGTGTTTGATTGTCAGTTTATTTAACCTTTTCTTACACCTCCTTTATGAACCTCAGTTCAATTCGTAAGGAAAAAATACCTTTCCAAATGGAAAATATCAGTGTCTTATTTGGAAAATGAGGATACAAGGTGTCAATGTTCCTGAGAAGTGTTTTGACATTTCTGACATTCCCTCTTCTTTTTTTTTTTGTGTCTAAAACAGACTGTAAGAGTTGATTTGACTTGACAAATATTCTCACTCCTTAGAAGATCAGTTTATGCCAAATTTACTGTTTAATGATGCTATTTCCTACAGATCTATGGCTCAGCCTTATTTAACATAGTTAACAAAAGTTAGCTATAAGACAACACAAGTTAACTATTGTACTTTCATTAAATATGTCTGTCTTAAAGCCTTAGATCCTTGGAGCAAGTGTCTGTGCAAGAGAACCTGTTTACCTGTTTTCATTAACAAAAGCAGAATGATTTTTTAAGTCTTTGGAATGAAACACTTAAAAATGGGATGTAAGTATATTTGAATCTATGGTCTCTAAAGACCCAAATGCAGACATATCATGTTGTGAATATTTCAAGGCCTTGCCATTTTTAGATAGAAAATTCATTTCTAGAAATCATGAAAAACTTTTATGAAGCTGGGGTTTTTTGTCATACAATTGAAGGGTTGAGCTGGACTTGGACTGAGGTAACAAATCAGAAAAAAAAGGAAAGGCAATGCCACACTCATCAAAAGAAAAGGACATTTTCACTGTCTCTCTGGACTCTGGATGAGGACCCTGAAAGTTTTATGTGTGAGTTTATTTTATGCAAAGCAGAGGCTCTAATAAGTTTCCCTGTAAGGGGTTTTTAACCATCTCCAGAGGAATGTGGAGTTGACTTTACATGGCACCTTTGTACCAGCAAGGGTCTCCCTCATAGTCTGTCATGCCATGAGGGATCAGTCCTGCAAGCACATGATGTGAGAAAGAGTGTGCCTGATACATGAAATTATTCCTAGCAGCTCTTATATTAGTATGTTTGGTATGGTCTTTATTGTGTCTTCTAAAAATAATTTCCATGGATGCTTTACTGACTTATATTGCGTAATACACTTTTCTAGGAGCAACTGAATATAAACATAAACACACAAATGTGCACACCAACCCCCCTTTTCTTATGAGATCATTACTGTTGTTATTATTTTATGGTGGTTTCTTATAAGCTCCCCCAGGCACTAGCTTAATAATTTTATTTCTGTAGTCCTAAGTTCTTAATTTTATGATTTTTGGCCCTTATTCAAAAAGGTACTTAAGGAAAAATCTTTAGTGAAGTTTCTGTAGAAATAAACTGAGTGAGTGTAATTTTTAGGTGAAAGGAAAAGAGATAGGAAAAATGTGACTCTTACAATTCTGTGTCTCTGTGCCTTACAAAAAACTCAACTGTGTATGCAAATAACCTTATTTTTTTAGAGACACCACAGCAGCATAGGCTAGAGCTGTCAGGATGCTGCAATGTAAGAACTTGGAAGAAATTTGGTTGCACTCATCTTGCATTTGACAATGTCTGCTGGCCTCTTAAACTGTGGCTTGTCAATTACATTGGATTTGTTAATGCCTGGGTTTGGGGCTAAGTAATGTGTAATGCAATATTAATGTAAAGAGCTGTTATTATTCATTATCTATTTGTATCTTCTCTCATTAAATTTTATCATCTAATCAAGAAGGACAAATGTCTGACTATTGATCTAAGGTAGGAATCACCCAGTGTAAATTACAAATGTCAGATATTCAAAGCAAATGATCCAGGCAAACCACCTCCTGTTTGTCCAAGCTGCTTGCAGCAATTTATGAACAAAAACATCAGTAGAAATAAGAGCTGGTTCATAAGCAAGGAAATATGCTTACTGTATCAGATACTTTATTTGTAATTAAAATCAAATTCAAAGGGACCCATAAGGATCATTGAGTCTGACTCCTTGGTCTTTTCAGGACTGCATAAAACTAGAACATATGATCAATTCTGCTGGAAATGTGATTTCGGGAACTATTAGAAGATACGTAGCTGTGAAATGTGTTATTTGACTAGAAGGACCTGGCTCAAACCTTCTCCATGCCTCAGAGGGACCAGATTAATCTGTGAGCTCTGCAGCAAGAGCAAATCCCTTTGAGCATACTGAACAGCAAATGCAGCCCAAGGGAAGCTCACATCCTTCACAGTCAGGACCAATCTCCAGTTAGTAACAAAATGCTGAGATCCATCCTTTACATATACTTAGCTAAAGTCTGGAAATTTGTTAGAACAAAACTTTCACGAGGATGTCACTTCATGTCTCTCTGGTGTATCAAGAGAAAAATAGTGCACTAACCATTAGGATCTAAATCTACACCAAGCACTCACTTCAAAGACATATAATTTATTAGAGCAATAGAAAACTTATTGCAGTCAGAGTAGGGAATAAAATGAAGCAGCATCGTGATTTTCATGGCCATACCAGTCTGGGATTCCTAAATAGAAGGTGCTATTCCATTTTCTTCCCTTAGCAGGGTGATATTACACAGCAAAACAAGGGAAACTCCATCAGCAGTGCAGAACACCTGCCCTGCACCATTCATGTGAGACATGGCACCCAACAAGATCTTGCTCTGTGGAAGGATACAGGTCCCTAAAGAACACTTGAAGGAGAGTTATTTTGCATTCCCACAATGCAGGGGAAGTGACAGAACAAGTGTAGAGTGCTTCACTGCAGGTATGGCCAGTACTAATGTCACCTGTGGTTCTGCTTCTTCTCTGCCATTACTTCTCAATCTTCTCATAACTAAGATATTGCTGTTCACGATTGTTCATTCTTGTAAGAGTGGTTGTCTGAATGAGGACAAGTCTTGATATACTGGCACACGGTTGTGGCACATTAATTTCATCCCACCTCAGCCAGCTGAATGCTCTTTCATTTCCCTTGGCTGGCACTGGTGCCTAGCCAAAAGGAACCGTGCTGCAGAAGTTCAGCTGTGGCAGTATGCATGGGACACAAGACTGCATTGTTTGTTCTCCTATTAATTCTTTAAACTGTGTCAGTTTTTATGTTCAGGTGTAAAATTTAGTAGCCTTTGTAAATTAGGCAAATTATAAAATAAATTTGTACAAATAAAGGACAGAGATATTTGCAGGTAAGGCTTCAAATCAGGTTCAGGAATGTAAATTGAATTTCTAACTCTGTGTAATTTGAGGCTTTGGTTTCACATTTGTAAAACTGGAATACATTTGTCTCATCCATTTTGATTGTAAATTCCTTGAGATTATATCCAGCACCAGGCACATTTCCAGTTTTCTTATGAAAATTTGGAGCAGTGCAAACGAATAAATCTGGTTCTTTGGGAACGCCCAAAAACTCTTGAAGTAAACAAGTTTTTAGTTTTTTGGTGGTGGGTTTTTTGGGTTTTTTTGGTTGTGTGGTTTTTTTTTGGTTTTTTTTTTTTTTTTTTTTGTGGTGGGGGTCAAAAACCAGAAGGAGCTCTTGTATTAAGTTTTTGTGTTGCAGACGAAGCCTCAAACTCTAAAATCTTCCAGACTCACTGGTCATGTGGCACTTTTTCCCTGTCCTTCTCAGTCAGTATTGAAAACAGGCACTATGTTCTTGAGCAATTTCTTCATTGGCCTTGTTTTTTGGGTTGGCCTTGGGGACCAGGGTTTGGATGGGACATAATATCTTTTTAAAATGGTAGATTTTCAGAGCAGCTTTCAAAATGCCACAAAAAATCTCCATTGCTTTTTTTGATTCTATTACTTTTACTTCTTCGTTAAAATAAAATTCAGAGCACAGCAAACCCTTCTGTGCTTGCAGTAGTAAGACAGAGGAACTGCTACCTGTATTGTGAAGATCTGGGGCAATGTTTATTGTTTGCTGTGGCAGGAAAATGAAAAGTATTTTAATTTTTTTTTCCTTAACAAATTCTGAGGGAATAAACACAGATTGACGATGTAGAAGTGCCCCAAAAAAGACTGTTTAGCCAGTCTAGTATTTGTCTCAGTCCAACAATGGATGAGAATGCTTTGAAGAAAGTGAAGCATGCATGTGCAGCCTGGGAGCTGCTTTCCATTAGTTCCCATCTCCATAGGTGTGTGGGCTGCTAGAGATCTTACATCCTGCAAAGCACTAGTTTCCAGTCATGATTTCTGCCTTCATTAAGTACAATTTGAGAAACTACATCCATGGAAGACAAGATGACCCTTACCAAGGCAGATCAGATTTCAGTTTTTTACCCTAGTTGCCATAGTCTTAGGCCTAAGCAATCCAAGGACTGGAATTTTTGATCAGAAGAGCAGCAGTGGAGCTCACTGCAGGTGTGAACGTGGACAATCAACCTCTGTGAAGACTGAGTTGTGGATTAACCACTTCCACCTGCCACTTCATTTTTATTATGTTTACTGCGTCCTTCTTCATAACTTTTTAAAAATTAAATATACCTTGAATCTTACAACCTAATATGGGTCTCTATTGTATTAGCCATGTTGTTCTGTCTCCAGTCTTCCACATTCCCCTGGCAACTGAGAGTTCATAATATAAATGAAAAAGTGAAATGTGTAATCAGTACAAGATTATAAGACTGTACAAAATGAGCATTAGGTTGGTCCATAAGAATGTAATTCTTGTGCTGTTACAGCAGTTAAAACTGAAGTTATCTAGTAGTATGTCTTAAATGATAAGCCTATAGCAGAGAAGCTGTGTTGCAGAGCTATCTTCCTCACCAGTTAAGGCAAGGGGCTGAGAATGGGCACACTCAACCCTGCTCTGTCATGAGCTGGGCAGAGCACAGAGTATGGAAGAGATGTATGTGTGAACAGCTTTTTCTGAAACACTTTTGGTTTCTGGACATCATCCCTTGACAGCTGAGGCAGCCTTGTGGGGTACCACAGGCTTCTCTGACTTGTGTCAGTAGAGGACAGTCATCAGCATCATCTGTATGTATAAAGCTTGTGCTTATTCAAGGAGTATTTCTGCTGAGATTGTCTTGCCATCTAAGAAGTGGAGACAATTCATCATATTATTCCTTGTGGAGGGGGTTATTTTCCTTGATTAAATGCTGTTCTCAAAGCACAGAGTGGAGCTGGGCTGTCCGTGCTCTGGACTGGTCCTTCCTGCCTGGCCCTCAAGTCCCTGCAGAACATGGTCTGTCTCCATCCATCTGTTGTCTCCTGTATCCAAGATATCTAAGGAAGGCCTGAGTCTTTCTGTGCAGTGCCTAGCACAGCAGTTTCTTGTTCAAGACTGCTTGCTTTTGTAGCAGTGAGTACTGGTAGCAGTAGCCATATGATAATACAGGTCTAGAAACACAGGATAAAAAAATTACCCCTCCTTTTGAACTTTTCCTCTCTCTAAACCTGAGCTACAAACACAGTTAAATGAATGATTTGTCACCCCTTGGTTTTGATTTTTTGGTCATGCCTTTCTGATGAAAAAATAAGAAATTTTTTGTTAAGTAAGAGTGCTGTCAAACTTTAGAACGTGTTCTAGTTCTGAATATTTTGGTCTCTTGTTTGTAATTCCCTATGGTTCAGATCTCAATTAACTGTCTTGCAGAGCCAGCATTGTTAATTCACACCAAAATATTGCTTCTCTTATTTCTTCACTGATTAGCTAATGTAGCTTAATTTCAGTGAGGAGTATGCATGTTAAATGGCCTGCTGCAATCAAAATGCTTTTTAGTTTTGAAGTTTCTTTAATGCTGTTACAAATGTGTTCTTTGTGATAACATGTATTTATACTACTGAAAATCCCTTCCTGTAGATCATTTCATTTGTGCAAATTGCAAAAATATAAGTGTAAATAAATTGTGGAAAACTGCCATTTGTCATGAGTTGTGAAAGCCAGAAAATTTACTTGTTACAGCCATAAAAAGAGAATTCACTGGAGAACTGGATGGCTTGGGAGAAGGATAATAGGTAATGGAGAACATAGGATTTCACAACCAGGACATCTGCACAAGTCCAACCCAAAGGTCTAGTCCAGTAAACATTAATATCTCTCCCACAGCAATCCATAAAAGCAAACAAAATATCAATATGTGCAAGAGACTGAATATAAAATAGTCTGAAAAAAGAGTGGAGCCATCTGTCCAGAAAAAGTCCCAACAAAAAATTACCAATAACAGCAACATATCTGAAAAACCTCCTTCTTGGTGCGGGCTAGATGTTATTTTCAGCATTTATTTTCATGCTTTCTCTTACACAGACACTGTATAGGTGAGCTATGGTTATGCTGGCACAGCGCTGCAGGCAGAACCTGACTGTCAGAGGCATGACCTGTCTTCAAAAGGGCTGGTTAAATCTGTGCTATTGTGAGCATCAAAATAGAGCTGCTTCTTGGGTGCACAAACACCTGTTTCCCTGGGCAGATAGAGGTTTATCCGTGGGAGAGGGATGCAGGGGGTCTGTGTTGCAGCACAAGGGCACAGACAGGGCTGAGCATCTTCCCCCAAGCCTTACTCATCCCTGTCTCGGGACACCAGAATGATTGAAGAGCCATAACAGCATCTGTGTCCACACTCCTCACTTCCAGCCAGCATCTGGCCCCAAAGGTCCTGTACATTTTTCCCTAGGGCTCATCCTTCAGTGCTTGCTCAATCTGCTCACTCTTTCCTGTTTTCCCTCTTCTTCTCCTTGGACTTCTCTTTCAAATCTCTTTCATATCTGTATTATCCTTCAGAAAAATAAAAGATAACAGATACTCCAGACTGTATGCTTTGGCTGGTGGCATAGGAAAATTGAAAACTACTGGTTTTCTCTGAGCATACTGGTCAGTACTTTAGCTTGGCAAACTGTTTAATGCCACTGTGCTCTTTCTGTCTGACTCTGTCAATAGTGGACTGATTCTAACAATCATTTAATCAACTGCCCATTTTTATGGGCAGTTTTATGTTAGAATGAGGCAGACACCTAGAATTGTGGCTCTTAAACAAACTTGTGGTTTTTAAATCATGCTTAAATCATTGCTCATATTCATCTATTAGTGATTTTGTCCTTTTCCTTCCATTTACTTCTGTTCTCTGAACATCTGGAAGTTCCTGTGAAGGAAGAAAAAAGTTTATTGCTTAATCTGTTTCCAAGTTAGCATTTAACTTCATGCATTCTTATGTCAGTGACGTCCAAGTAAAATGCATTCCTATAAAAAAAGAGTAGAACAGCACCAGATAGTTCCTAATGTGATGTATTAGGGACTAGTATGTTTTCCTTTGCACCTTGATGGAGGGCTCTGGCTTTTCTCTAACTTTCAGCTCATGATTTTTACCTTCCACTATTCAGGAAGTAGGATAAGTTTAGGGGATCTATGCATCTTCTGAGGTAGTTTCTAGGGGCTTTTTATTTTCAATGTGTACAGGAGGGTCAAGGTCACAATGCATATATGAGTCTTCAATTATTATGGAGAAAGCTCTTGAAAGTTTCCTTGAACATTTGACTGTTTTTGAGAGCTGGTCAAGATAAAATTGCGTGGTAGGAATTTGCAGTATGTAGACTGGTCTCCAGTATTTTGCAATGCAAGTTAAGTAGTTGCCACTAGATGACAGTATAATCTACTGATACGATACTTAAATCAGCATTTCAATACATTATAATACTGAATTTGTTCTTTGCATGAGCAGTTTTGCTAGACTTATTTCGCTGGATCCAGTTAGAACCCACTGGAATTCAGCAAAATGTGAAATTATCTGCTTTAATTTTTTCCACCCTAAATGCTATTAGCTGGAAGGGCAAAAATATTATCCACAAGTCCTGGGCAAGTGCTTGAGGAAAAAAACCTGCAAGAAATAGACATTCCTAATTACTTAGATGTAATTAATTTCTGAATTTCTCCCTGAGCTCCTGGTAATGCTGCCTGGCATCTCTAGTAGTTATTTTCACTGAGTGTTGTCCTCCTGGCTTGATGGTGCTTTTCTCAGATATCACTGTGCGAAGGAGAGGCAGAAGTGGTGAATCCTTTTAACTAGCTGCAGTATAGATAAGATTCATGCCAAGGAAACACTGGAAAACTGATGTAAAAAGAGACTGAAAGTATATTACTGTTTTTAACCTAACCTGAGTCATATGTTCTCTCTTGCTCTTATTTAATGACTTGTTTCTCAAAGAGTTAAAGAAAAAGTGTTTCATGTGAAGTTGGACTTCTTGGATAAACAGAAGCAATGATCATCCTTGTATTCACCTCGCTTCTTTCTCTGACTTGTGCTCTGCAAAAATATTGGATAATATTAAAAAGAAGACAATTAAAGAATCTTTTTTGCACTCTTTTAATATGTATGCTTACCTTTCTCAGTTGCAGCTTTGAAATGGCATTGTTTTTTCCAAAACATATTGAGCCGGGACTTAATGCAATGAATATGAGTTTGCTTGTGTGACAGAAGCAGCTTTGCTCTTACAGATGTGGCTGGGACAGTCACCTGTGGGTTAGTTTGCCTTCTGCTACACAACTTTTACAGAAAGCATTACTTCAAAAGCCAACAGACTTTTAGAGTTTACTTAATTATTGCATCTTTGTATAAAGCTGACATTTGTTTCTAGGCTGCTCAGTGCTGTGAACAAACGAAGTGCTCTATCACAAGTCAGCCGTCACAAAGGTTTTCACTGTATCATAAAAAGCAACAGAGAATCCAGCCACCCAAATATTGCAAAATAAACCCAAGAATTTTTTTCCTGCTTTATAATTTCAGGTTTGTTCAGGAATTGTGCAATAAAGAGCAGTGAATAGCTGAGAAGTGTCACATGCAAATCCTCTGATGATGATGAGAGTTAGCAGTACAATAAAACAGTCTAGGCGTTCTCCAGGTAGAGCTTCCATTTCCTAACATGATCTTTTGGAAGTCTACCTTTGCCTTCCAAAGGTCATGTTTAAAATTTGCCATATGATGTGATAATGATAACAGCAGCCTCCTGTAAGACCATTTTTGGATCAAAGTCCTACCCTAGCAATGACACAGAACACTGACACCAATGCTCACCACTAAATAAGTACTTGAGAGAGTCAAATGTTCTTAGCCTAATAGTCATGTGAATTTCTTCTTCCTTGTACTATTGTCCTGGAAGAAGTCATGGCTCTGAAGATATCAATGCTACAAATGCATTTAATTAGAATGATGGGAAATTACCAATCTGTGCCCATCAAGCTAAATGGAAATGGAAAAATGAGTATATTGGGCAAGAATAAGCAGGGATGAGAGTGCACGCACTGACTGTTTATATTATCTGCTTGCTTTCTGCTGGGGACCTGTATTTGGCTGACCTGAGAGATCCTTCAAATAAATCACTTGAATAAAAGTGGTCAGAGGTAAGCAGTGGTGTTTCAGAGTCTGTGCCAGAGACGATGCAACAGTGATTTTTTACCTCTTGCCTTCCTGCTAATTCTGTCTTCAACAAGAACCTGTTAAAGTGGATAGCAACCATAGCCTATGTTCTGCTGTTTGAGTGTTGATTTTAAACCAGGTTCAGCAGGAGGGATTTGGAAAATGTCTTGTAGCATATCTGTATGTGCAGATTGGGGTTGGGGGGGCAGTCCTCTGTGCATTATTATGCTTAAAATCAAGTTACTGTTACTGAAAAAACTTTGATGATATATGAGACTGAGAGGGAGTGAAATGCAGGTCTGCATTTAAAAAGTTTTCTTTTAGAATTGAAAAAAAGAAGAAGGGTCTGTATTTCTCCTCCTTGTCAGTTTCTTGGCTTCTTGTCTTCTGTTGAGATGCCACAAGCAATTCTGCGTGCAGTGTCTGCAAGTGACTGAAGCAGGGCAGTGATAATTTCTGTAGCCTCACGTGCACAGGCTCTGCCTCACCCTGGGTGCCTAAACAATCCTTAGAAGGACTTTTTTTCCTTGAAAAAGTCTAGCACAAAATTGTGGCTTAAAACATATAGTGACTGCAGCAGAAGGAAAGCATTTTTAAGCCAGAAGGCCACACACAGCAGTGGCAGGAAGGGGTGGGCCTTGGTCTCTGAAGGTCTACTTGTCGCAGTGTTGGACTTTTCTTCTGTGTGAGCTGCAGCAAAATACCATTGATCAGGCAGAAGAAAGATGTTGGCTGCTCTAGAAGAGAGGTCTGAGCTTTGCTTGTGCTTTCTGGAATGCCACAGCACCAAGGATTTTTTTAACTATTAGAAAGGACTAGTATTCAGTAAGTAGCAGAGGGGACTTAGGGCAAGAACTGAGGCAAGAGTATAGTCAATGGTGTGATATGATTCACAATGTGCCCCCTTGTGCATTCATGGGGAGAGCAGAAGTGCTGGTATAATTTATTTCCATGAACAGTGATTTTCTTGATAAATCCTGTAGGTATTTCACATACCCATCCCGACAACTCACCTGCTATTCCTGCAGGCAAATGTAACAAGCAGAGCTTCATCACAAGAAAAATGGTTGAGATCAGGGTGGGAATTAGGCCAGCAGAATGTTTTCCCATCTTCAGGCATGTTTGCTTTCATGTGTGCGTGCCACCAAGCCTATTGAAGCCATCTGCTCAGCTCCAGTGCCTGTGCCTATGGAACATTTTCCTCAGCTTCATCTTTAACCTGCACACTGAAGACTGAAAGAAAAAAGTAAGCTCTCATGCCGAGTGATGTTTGTGGGGATGTTAGAAGCTGGAAGAGAACACAATAACATGGCCTTGACAAGCCAGTGTGCAGGTGGGTTGGAAGTAATTGAATATCCCATAATGCTGGGTGTCACATTCCATTTTCTCTGTGAATTCAGAATGTAGATACACACTACTCTGGCTCATGTTGATAGGCACATAAAACTTATTTTAAGAAAGCACTTGAAGGAAAGGCTTGTTTTACTGAGAAGCCATACAGTATGTTGATGCCTGTTTGCACCTGTAATGTAATGCTACGGGTCAGAATTAGAAATCCAACAGATGAAGAAGCACCTTCCATAACTTTCACTACCTCTGGACTGAGATGTCAAGGAAGAAGTAATTCTTGAAACAAACAAGCAAAAATCAGATAAAGGAAGGAGACACCCGTAATTAAAAAAAAAAAAGACATTAAAAAGTAGGTGGCCAAGTTTCTCAAAGCACCACACTCTCCTGTTTTTCGGGGTTCCCTTGGAATTCTGCCATTGTGGATAGCACATATTGCCTGAAGTGCTTGGCTTTTCTGTGCTTTGTACATGTTGTGTATCTTTAGGTTCAGGTAGTGGGCAAAGACAGATTTTTCCAAACTAGAATATTGCTTTACCTTCACTTGCATACATGTAAATCCTTACAATGGGAGGGGGCTGAGGAAACATCCCACTATTTCTAGGTGTCCATCTTGTTAACCTTGAGCTTACTCTTCCAGCTAATTGAACCAAAAGACATATTGTCACACAGAAGAAAACATGACACCTTCCAAAGTCTATTAAGTGTGGACTGAAGGGCTGTCTACTTCTAAGGGGATGTGTAACACATCTTTACATGCTCCTCATTGGGAGACTGGAGACTATCTTATGCATTCCTCATTCTGGAGCACAGAGGTGAACTTATCTTGACCATATTACTCTAAGACTTCTGCTCTAAGAGTCCAAGCCCTCCTGGACCAACCAAATGCACGTGAGCTGTAAACCTTGGAATCAAAAGTCACACACAGCCTCATGGGGAAGGTGCAAGATCTCCCTGTTTCTGACAAGCCTTGGGAAGAAAGGTACAAGTTAGAGCCCTGCAGATGAATGAGAAACCACAAGGTGTTATTGCTGGTCAGTGTAATAGGAGCAATTGGGGATGGCAGAGACTGCTGTGGGAAGTGAGAATCTCCCTAGTTTCAGATTATAAAAACCCCATAAAACAGCATTGCTCTTTCAGTAATGCTGCCCTGCATTAATATCTTCCTATTTATAGCCTCAGTCTAATCATAACAAAGTCCTCATTTCCCACCTCTTCCCCTTTCCCCCCCTGCCACCTAATATTCTCTGGAGAATTGTCTAATCTAGCTTTAAATAACTTAAGAGTACTTTCATAATTTAGCTCTGGAGATGATTACTTGGCCTAATAGTAACAATTGTGAGAATTCTGTAGAGTTTGGTCCATGATGATGTTTGGAGACTGAATTCTGCAAATCTATTCATAAGGAGTTGGCCAAAGATAAAAGCATTCACTGCTTTCTTGATGTTCAGACACACCAATTCAGATGCCTTACAGTTTATTTCTAATAATTTCTAGGTGCTTAAATAGCCATAATAACGTGTCTCTATATGGATACTCACAGCTAACAAACCCTTCCTGTACTACCCTGCTCTGGTAAAATATTGTGTGAAATTATGCTATTTGCCCAATGGCCTCAGTCTTTTTTTCTGGCAGATGACTGATGGCAACATAGATAATCCTTACTATTTATGTCCAGATAAAGCAAGAGTGCATAAGGAGGAAAGACATCTTAATTTTTTTTCTTTTTTTTTTTAATCTCCATTATTTTCTTTGAGGTTGACCAAGCAGGAGTCAGACTCATGCATTCAGTATTATGGTGGTAAAACACTAGTTGCTGGGCCTCCTGGTCAGACTTGGTGTTCTTCAGAAGAAGTGCTAAATGGATGACCCCTTCTTCCTGTAGTAGTGGTGGTTGCTTTCAGCAGTGATTCCACACTTTTTGGACAATGGTCCACTATGAATCCTAAAACAGCACACAGATCACCTGCATTTCTTGCAGGTAAGTGTCTGTGCACAGGCTTTTCATTGAAAATACCAGCTTGCTGATACAATCCCATTAGCTGGCTAAACATCAGCTACCATAGTTTTTCTTCTCAGAAACCAGCCAGAAATTTTCTTTACAGGCAGAAATTTTCTGGTTTAAAACCAAAAGAGATTGCCTTCCTTCACTAAGGCCATAAATCACTCTTAATACACATAGTACTTTCTTTAATCTCAGTGAGCAAGATTTGGGATGCTCAGAAGGATCAAGCTCTGTTACTGATTTTAGTAAAAAGCTCACTTTGGTAGCAGGGATAGCACAAGTTGCTTGTAACCCAAGAGAACGGTTCCAGCCCATTGGAACTGCAGTTCTTTAGGAGTTTCATGACAGAGTTCATGAAAAAGTAGAGTCTTCTAATTGAGCTCAAACTGAAGAAACAGATGAGTCTGGCCAAAGGCCAGTGTTTTCAGAATTGTTGATCAAAGATAAGTTTTATCACAGCTGGTCTTTAAAAAATACTGACATCTCAGACAAAAAATGAGCTAAAACAGATGGAATGTGAGCCCTTACAATTTAAGCTGATCTGGCTTTTTCTTTCTTCTTCATTTTTTTTCCTTTTCGCCCTGTGATCACAAACATAAAAAGATGGAGGTAATACAGGTGTAAAATTTATTATCACTACCAAACTCTTGAGGGTCTTTAGAGAGCAAAGTACATACAAAACCTGCATTTGACCTTAACCATTACTTGTTCCTGTGGTGGTTGGGAATGATTAAGTCATTTTTAATGTGGTGGAAGCTGGGGTCATGCTCCACTTCTCCTAATGCTCTTTAAAGAACAAGCTGCTATAATTACTATAATAAATGTTGTAACCTATAGAAAAGTGCAACCCACAGCTCTCAAAAACACCCAAGTTCTGCTCTGGGCATGCATTCTGGATTGTCGCTGGCTCAAGCACCACAGTGAGTGTGGCAGTTATTAGGAGAGCAGTAAGAATGTGTAGGAAAATGTAGTCATTGCTGTTAACTACATCAGGCTTTTAAACCAGTCAATTTCTTTTTCCATTAATTGGGGCTGTAGAGTCACATATTAGAGCCATGCACAGATTTAGGTCAGAAGGGACCTCTGGAGGATGTTTGGTCCAGCCCCCTGCTCCATGCAGACCTTACTTCCAAGTGAGATCAAGCTGCTCAGAGCTTTTCCAGTCGTGTTTTGAATGTCTCTAAGGACAGACAGATTGCACAGTCTCTCTGTGCAGCCTGTTCCCATTCATAACCACTCTCATTGTGGAATGTTTTCCCCTTATGTGCAATAAGAATTTTTGCAATCCTGCTTAGCACTTTTTTCTTAAAGCCCTTTCTTGATTTTTGAAAAATGCAGTCAACTTCAAACTTCTCAAGCTATTATTCTTTTTATGAGAGGGATGTCATCTAACAAGGAGAGAAGCAGCGTGCCAATTGACATATATAACCACTTACACAATCTGGGGTTTGAATTCTATATAGCAAAAGCCCTGTGGTACACTAATTATGAATTCTGGTGGAAAATCTGTAACCCCAAATATATTAATGAAAGCAGTCAGTAAAACAATTACAAATAGCATAAAAGCTCAAAAAAAAATTTCTTGTTTCATGAGTGAGGAAGTTTTGAGGGAGAAAAGGCCCCAGCACAGGAGTCTATTGTTTGCAGCTCATTCTGTTTAGGACTGAGCAAACTGGAATCAGGGGAGCCACATAGAGATCCTAGAAAGAATAAATTTGACTCAAAAAAAGGGCTTTATATTAAAAACCTTTGAATTTCTGCTTTTTAGTTGGATATTTATTTGTGACTATAATTTTACCCTTCAAAGAACCAAATCTATCTTTAGTAATAGATTTCTGCAGTAGTCATGCTAGCCTATGTTTCTTTTTGCTGTGACAGTTTCAGGAATATGTTGCTTGCACACTGGCACAAGGAAAAGAAGGAAGTTCTGGCAAATCAGTGGCAAATGAAGAGATGGCAGCTTGCAGGAGGAATTGTACAAGGACAAAGTGATCTTTTAGATGGGTGACTGCAGAATAAAAGCTACACAGATGACATACTGAAAAAAAGTCAATGGATTTACTGTCAAAACCAAGAGACATGAGAGTGTGAAATTTTTTCCATTTCTGTTTCATCTGGTAAAAAAAAATATCCTTTTCTAGTGCAGGATATGTGAAACGTGATAAGCAAAATGAATTTGAAAAGTATTGTAAAATACACAGGCCTGTGCCTGGCTAACGCTGTATTTTAAATCACCTATTTATTTCCACTATAACTTGAATTCTGATATGCTTTTTTTTGAAATTCATTATGTCAACATAAGTAGGTGCAGCTTATAATCACTTGGATGGTTGTTATTTTTTAGCTGTTTAATTCATTGACTCACATCCGGCAATAATTCATGCAAAATGGGCTCTGAACTCCTTTCCAATATGCAGATTTGTGTGCAAATGAGCGTTACCTATGGTGTTCATACTGAAGCGTTTTTCTTTGATGTACATTTCTGACATTCTGAGATTGTAAAGAAGAAAATAACTTTAAAAATTTTAAGAAACCTTAATTGAAGTTAACATAAAAGAAGATACATGGTGTTAATTGGTCTGTTTCAGGCATAATTTGTGCCTTTGAGACCATGTCCCTTACCCCCCGCCAAAGTGTCAAGACTCACATCTTTAATTCAACAATCTTTGTATTAATTACCTCTGGATAAGGTAAGCTTTGATTGGGAGTCCTTTATTGTAAAATTACAGTACATTGCCTGCTTTAAGATAAATAAATTAGGGTTGAACTTGAAAAAAATCTCCATCCAACTGTGAATGGGAAAGTGCATTTGAGTATCAAATGCTAGATGAAAGAACTCTTTTTATCAGACTTCCTTACTAGGGGAAAAGTGTTTTCTTTTAGTTCTTCTTTTTTCATTGTTTTTTCACATCGAAAAATTATAGCTTTAGATGGAAATATTTGGGTCCTTGGGCTGCCAGCACTTTCCTTCCAAAAGGTTCCTTTCTGCCTCATGGGATCTCAGCATTCTCCTCTGAGAAGAATTCCCAGTATCTGGTTTGTTATGGAATAATCAGTGAACCATGGATGGCATTCTCTGCTCTGCTGCTCACTGTTACCCCTTCTTAATTGCATCTAGTTGACTGTCCATTAAGGCCAAATTTTGCTTTCAGGGATGGAAGGATTTAGAAGGGCTTTTTACCCCCTCCATACCACCTGGATGTGTTTTGGGGAGTAGGTGTCACAAGTTCTGAGCGGTACAGAAGCAGCTACATGGACAAGAAAGCTGCCAGCATTAATACAGGCAGACTGAGGACAGCTTGTCTACCTGTCCCAGAGGAAAACTGCCCATTCCTGGCTTTGCTGTGATGGAGCTGCAGAGCTGAGTTTGGATGTGGGAGCTTGGGTGCTCTGCAGATGGTATGCTTTTTGAATGGATTATGCTGGCTGCATTCTGATGCCCTCACATATGCTTGCAATGCAGCTAAGTGGTTTGAACAGCTATTGTTGGATGGTGACAGAGCTTTAAAACCAATAGGCTCAGTACTGACCTCAGAGATGCTGGTGTGACTCTTGAGTCTGTAGGATGTGCTGTGTGCGTTGTGTACCTTTCAGGGTTAACACACATTGTGCCATGAGTGCTCATCTGAGGGAACCAGAGACTGAGCTGAAAAATTAGGTGTGCCTGTGGGAAGGTGTTAAGGACACTTATTCTAAAGTTTCAGATCTGACACCTGAGGGATTTCAGCTCTACTGTCTCTCAGTAAAGACACACTAACTGCTCTTCAAAAGATTTGCAGTATATACATAAAAGACTTGAAGACACAGGTCCATTTTTTTGTTCTTCACTTAATTTTGAGCATAGCCTTTCTCTTCCCTGCTGGGATACCTTGGGCAGTGCAGTGCTCCCACATTTGCCCAGTTAGCAAAGAAGGTGTGCCAGTGATAAAGGGATGCTGGAGGCTTCAGTTTTGCCACCTGAGCTGTCAACTGCCTCAGTAAGGCAGGTTTTACCCCATTTTTGCAATGTAATGTTTTTGGCCCTTTATTTGCATTGAAATCTGCTGAAATGAAAGATACCCAGCAAAGAAGAACTTTTGATTTATTAAAAGCTCTGGAAATACTGAGACAGAAAGACACATGGTACCTATTCAACCCTCCCCTGCTCTGGGAATTGTAGCAACAATATGCTGAAACCACTGTGGGATCTTGACCCAAGAACTGGTTGTATACTACTTTCTCGTTGTACTAGGCCACTGTGATTTTCATCCTGCCATGTTTTCCCATCCCCTAGAGGCAGACTTGTCAAGAAGCCTTTTGTCTGGCACAGTATTTTCAAATCCAAACTCTGATAATTATCTGTGGTTCTGCTGCTGATTTGAAAGGCAATTGCTAGGCATCGAATCCACATTCCCTTCAGTACTAAAATTAAGAGTAAGGAGCAGAGGCCTTTCTGTGACTGCTTCTCTCTCCAACACTTGACACCAAATGCACATGTGAGGCTGACCGTCAAAGATAAATGAGCTCAATAGAAAAGAGGAGACACACACTTGGATCTCAGTGAAATTCAGTACAAATCACTAGAAAGTGCAACACAAAGGCTTTGCATGGCAGACTGCTAATCAGAAGAGGTGAGTATTTTAGCATATTTAAATGAGGAAAGGGCATGCACTAATCAAACAACATATTCCAGAAGTACTGAAAGAGCAAGGGAAAGAATGCTGCTTAAAACTTTCCAGTATGGATGGAGGGTTTTTAAAATATAATTAAATATGATGATCTAGGTTTATAGGAAGATAATGAGGTAAGTAACAAATATGTCAAAACTAAACTATCAAATACTGTAATTATGTTGGGTACAGATTAGTTGCTGAAAGTTTCCCCATTACTGCACTATATCTGTCAGAAAAGCATATTCAAATAACAATGGGTTTTCTTTTGATTTGCTTTATTTAGCAAAAGGTGCTATGTAGTAAATTTCCAATAGCTTTCATGGGATGAATAAGAATTACATCATGAGCCTGATAGGATTCTTCAATATAAGTTGGTGTGAAATACACATAAGTGACAAAAAAAATTTTTACATGAGAGATTTTAAAGGCTTTCACATCATCTAAGTAGATTGTTTTGAAAACACCTTTATTTAGTTCTCTTACAGGCTTTGTCTTTCTTCTACTGTTGTGTTTCTTCTGCAGCTTGGGTTGCTGTCACATTCATTGACATTTCTCCTTCACAGCAGCAATATTTTTTTTTAATCAGTCAGGAAAGAGAATTAGTTTTACATCAACATTTAAAAGGGATATTTTCTTAAAACCTCCCAGGGAAAAAAAATACCTTTTATTGAGAATTATACAAAAGGTACATGCTTCCTAGGCCAATAGATCATTGCCATATGAGTATAACAAAGGTTATTTAGCAGTCATGGGTTTTCTTTGGGAATATTGCCTTCACAGAAGCAGCTCTCTAAGGAGATGAGCTTATTTTAAGCTGATATTCATTAGAAAGCTACTAAGCCGCTAGAGACATTCTGGATACAAAATAGGATATCTGGCTTATATTTTCTTTTGCAGGTAATAAGAGATAATATCTGTAATCATGATTAGAATCTTTGATTTATTACTCTGATGGGTTATATTGTGTCATATGATATTCTGATATTTTTTCACTATTTCTTTAAAGGAGTATTTTTAGAGTATTTTTATGGATTTTAACCACATGCGAGCGGGAGACTTATAGCTTCAAGACTGGTATCTTCCTCCATTTATGGAAATAATGTCTCCTTCTGGTTATTACCTGTATTTGCTGTAATTTTTATCAAGGGCTTGAATTATCTGCTTTAAAGACCAAATTTGTATTTTCATTGTCTCCAGTAGAAACTGGATGAAGGCTGCATACCTCCACACATTAAGAGGGAGTTAGGTTGGATCTTTTGAAGGTAAGAGGGGATATATGTTTAATCTATTATTCTTTATTTTTGGTGAAATATGAATCTTCCTTGAGGTACAAAAAGTTGAAGAAAAAACTAAGTGCTGGACAGAAGAAATACATGACTGTATGTATTAAACAGTGAGACTCTTCATGCTAAATACTGGAGAAAGATGATAATTTAATTGGATAGAATATTTTAGTTCAGAAAAGAAATAGAGAAAGAATCAAGATTTTTGTCAAGAGTAAAAAGAAATTACTGTAAAATTGAGAAATGGTAGTTTCAATATAAAAAATAAAGAATCTAGAAGGAAGAATGCTTGCATATACAAAATAATCTCATCTGTGATAAAAATGGAACAATCAAATCTGAAAGGAGACTTGGGAAATATATATTTTCAGCTGTATGAAAAAAAGTTTTTGGCTTATCATTTTTGACACTGTGGATACAGTGGGAAAAGAGCAGAATGGTATCTGCAGGGATAACACAGTACAGTCAGGGATTGACTAAAAGGTAAATTCTACTCTTTTTCCTTTATGTTTTGGGTGGCAGGGTTTCACTGTCTGTACCTTCATTCTGCAGTACTTTCAGGCATGCAGAAAGGCTAGTAGTGGCAAAATAAAGGGATGCATCACCTAGAACTTCAGTGCCAAAACTCTGAAGATTTCTGTTTTCTACACAGAGCGAGAACAATTCCAGATCAGGGCAAGAGTATTATGGAGAAATAAAAGCCATAAAAAAGAGCACAAGGCTGAAGAACTGCACAGCCAAAGAGGGAATATATCGCTCCCCTGTGACTTTGGGTTAGTTACTGCAATGGCAGACTTCTCTCAAAGCCTTTGTCTTTAATTTTCTTTTGTAGACATGGAGGTGCTATTGATCATGTACTCCTTGTGTCTTGAGCACTACTATCAAGAGATAAAACATTTATTTAATATCTCATATCTTCAACTCCTGGAGATACAAGAGTTCCTGGAGAGTTCTCGTCATTGTCTTGCCATAAGTTCTCTCTGAAGGTTTCAGGGGCCATTTTGCCTCCCATTTCCTTGGTTTGCCTTTTGCCACTCTTAGGAGACAGCTGCGTGTTCACACAGCTCTCAGTAAAAAGGCATCTTGCTGAAGAGTTTCAGAAAGAGCAACAGGAAACTATGTTTTCCAGAGCTGAGTATTGTAACAGGGTGGAGTGGGGGCAAAGCACTGTGCAGATCTCTAGTACTCTCTAAACATCCAGCTCTTTAGTACTCTCTTTCAAATATAAAAGCACAAATTTTTCTGCTTTTATATTTAAAAGAGAGTACTAAAGATCTGGATTTTTTTTTCTTCATATTGTGTAATCTAATTGTTCACCTCACCATTATTCTAACAGAGATGGGAGAGGTGAAAACAAAAATCTATGGTATTTTGAAACTTTTTGCTTTACTGCTGGATAGCTTGTCCAAAAGAATGAAGTACAACTGGTGGAGCTGACTATAGAAGGTGAAGAGAGGAGGAACCTCAAGTAGGTTCTCTTGTAGTACATAGCAACCAAAAGTCCATTCATTGGCAATGTAATTATTCACATACAGGCACATGATTTTTATTTTTGTCCATTTGCCTCCACAGGTTTGTCTTAAGCCTGGACCTCCATATGTATAAGTGTATATGGGTATATGAATGCAATTAAATTCAATTAAATCTGCTTTATTTAAATTAAATTACTTCAATTAAAATCTGCTAATGTTAACAAGTCCCCATCCTCATTAGGGTGAAGATGAATGAGTAACAAGTACTAGCTTTCAACAATGAACATACATGTCTTCGGTGCAGAACCATGGAGATTCTTAGATTCTTGAAGGGTATTCCTGTGTTGCCTTCTGTGAAATGTTCTGTCTGTCAAAGGAATAGGCCTTAAGATGAGAGCAAGGTTCCGCAAAGGGGTATTGCAAAATCCAGCAGTTTCCTGGTTCAACAGTAACACTCTTAGTAGCTTTTTCCTGCACGAAATGGAAAATCTGGTGTTTCTTGACAGAACTTCCTCCCACATTACTGTCAGATAACCATTTGCACAGTTACTCACCTGTGACATAGCTGCTTAGAAACTTCTCCAACATTGCAGCATGACAACTTTAATGAAATTATCACCAACATAAAAAAATTTATTTGGCAAATTACTACATGTATTATGATGAGGTCACTCTGGATGAGGTTTTCCTACAATAGATTTACAATTAAATAAATTGAAAGATAAAAGAAAATAAGGGATTTAATGGAGAAAGAGGTGATTTTTCTATAAGTGATACATTCAATCTTTGTGTGAATTTGGAGACAATGTCCTAATTCCACCCTTTATAAATATTTTTAAAATGTTCTCATAACATTTCACATCAAAACTATTTTTACTATTGGTAAAAACCAATAGTACTGAGCTATGATTGAATGAAGATGCATGGAAACACTGAGTCTGAGTGAGCTTGTCTTTAAAGATTCACTTAAAAACTCTCTGATCTGCCTGTACCTAAATTAGACTGCAGCACTGTAGGACCTGCTCAGTGGTGCAGTGGAGTCAGTGGAAAAACTCACTTAGGCAAACATCTGTGTGTAACAATACTCTTCCAGCAGTCACCAAGATGAGCAACTATTCCTACCAATTGCTAAATCTGCAGAATTCATAGAATGTATTCAGCATTGATTATCAAATCCAGATCTTTTCCACTGCTATTTACAATAAAGCATAAAGGATGAAGGATTCATTTTCGTGACGCACTTCTTTTGGTCCACCTCCAGACCAGAAACTTCAGTTATTCAATATGTTATTTAAGCACCTGCTCACCGAGCCCTGAATGATGCAATGCAAGGATACCATCAAGATGTATGTTAAAACACCATTTCCTTCCCCTCACAGTGGTGCTCTCATTTCTTTAGGAAATATTTAAGGGGTGCATGTTGTTCTGACAGCATATTAACGCAATGTCTTCTTTGATGATGTAATAACTGTTAACAGCTTAACGCTCCCATAACCAGCTAGTAATGGGAAGGGTATTTTGGATTCTACTAGTTTTGAAGTGATGTCAGCCAAAGATTTGTGGGATTGTAGTTTTCCTTAGCTTTTAAAAGTATCTCCATCTGGCATGCTTTATATTTTATTTACTCTGCTATGGATTGTAGTTTTGCTGTGCTTTGTGACTTGCCTTGCAAGACCTATGCTTTTTTGCCTTGACTTGACCTCTGTCTTGATAACCTTGGACTGGTCTTTAAGGATTCAAGTTGCAAACACAGGACCTGTTGTCATCCTTCATTAAACTTTGAATCCCCTAAGTGATTCTTGACTAATCCTGTGTAAAATCCTGCTCACTGAGCATCTGATTTCTTTCCATTGCTGGGACATGGGAATTTTTTATGCTTACCACATATTTTAAAGATTGTCAGTGATGCGTTCAGCCAACTTGCAACCTGACTCTGTAAAGCTATAATGCTCAAGTCCCAAGCTAAATTTTATGTATTTTGTGGTTAAAATTGCTTAACTCTTTCATCCCTCATGAATTCTATCATATTTAAAAAGTCCATATTGATCTCTTGTCTTACAGAGAAGTGGGGAACTTTCTTGATATTTGTGAAGCTCTTTGAAGAACATGACATTGGAAGCAAGCTCAGGAAAGAGTAATGCTACATATTGCCAGTGTTGTTTTGTTTGGACTTTGAAGGCTGAAGCCAATTGCCACTTAGGTTAAAAAGATGCTGCATTTTAGAACATTCAGACATTTCAGATACTTACCAGACTGCCCAAATGCTGATGAACAAGATGGGTAGAAAGCAATGGATTACTAATAATTAAGAGAAACTTTTTGTTAGAATGAAGCAACAGCTATTCCACACTTCATTGAAACCTGGAATACTTCACAAAAATACACATTAAGTTTTACCATGTGTAAAAAGGAAGAACTCAGACATGGCAGATGAGCTTTTGAAAGAGGCCAGCTTTTACAAGTGTCTCAAATTTACTATGTTCTCCACAGGACAAGTTAGAAGAGGGGTATGTTTTTGTCTTCTGGTATAAGAAAGGACTACCAGGTGGGATGGGAATCTTTCTGGCAAAGCTTATAGTTGAGTGTGAAAACAGATCTATTTCTGCTTGCATGTGACTCTTGCACTCTGGATATCAAAGTATTCAAGGCATTGAGCTCACATCTTTTCACCTCCAGACCCACACAGTGTATTTTTTTAACAAAACTTAAGGCTACAGGTTCCAAAGTTGCCATAAAACCTTGTTTTTTATGACTTGGTGTACTCTAAAGCTGTGGGACTATATGTCTGATGAGTGAATGGCCTTTGTGGCAGGAGCACTTCTCTTCAGATATATTTTCTGGGCAGGTGTTTAAATGTTGATTTTACTGGGTGATGTATCTTACTGTTCGCTCTTGAATAGCTTGAAAAATGTTCATGAATGCTGCCCATGTTTTCTGGTTGAATTGAGAGAGTTCACAAAGTGTGTACCTCCTTTGTGTTAGCAAAGTCTGGTCTATTACCAATGAGTATATCTTTGGCTACATCAGCTACAGGAAAATTTTATGAGAAAAACATGGGAAAAAAAGAATTCATTGATGAAGATGATCAAAATTGTTAATATATTAAATTCTGAAAAACATGCTTGATTTGGGAAAATTGGGAAAAATCCAATTCTAGTTTAACAGCTTGATTGCTGACAGAGAGAAAGCCTTTTGTTCTGATGAACAAATGAGAAGGAGCAGTTTTACAAACAAAGCAGACAGACATTACATTTCTTTCTTTCTGCTTGTAGTAACTAATTAAAGATTCTGTGGATCTATTTCCAGAAATAATGCAGTCAGCTCCAGGTAGTTAAACTGATTTCTTAATTTTGGACAATCGACAAGGAGAAAAAAAATCAAATTCCTATTTGGGGAAAAAAAGGAACAAGAAGGAAATATAACCTGTAAACTCTGCAGCCCTGGGAGTTTCTGGAGGTAGTTAAATGAGCAAGAGCTGTTTGGCAGGTAGAAGATTGCTGGCCAGGAGACAAGAAGAGTTTAGGACTGCTTTACTTATAGAATTGGAATAACTTCACTAACATCTTAGAGGACAAGGAATATGGATTTCCATATATTGACTGGGAAGTAGCAAAACAATTCTGTTTTTTGCCTTTTCAGAGTGAAAGTCAAGTACACTGAGGTCTTTCAGTGGGCAGGTGTGTGTTTTTCCTAAATAGTACAGCTGATAAATACACCTCTGGTTCTGCTTACTGTTACAGGTTCCTCATGATGTCTTGTTTAGTTCAATTTCAGTTAGGAAGATATGAATGCAGCAGGGATAGGAGAAGGGAGAAGGCTGGAGAGGAGGTGCAGAAGTACAGAAGTAAGAGCCAGATGTCAAACTGCTCATCCATGAAGTGTTCTTTATTGTTTGTTACATTTCTCTAGGTGATGTGGTAGGTTCAGATTCTGTAGAGTTTAGGCTTCTATTTAAAGGGAAAGATATGAAATATTTCTGTTCTAGCCAAAAAGATAGAAATTTTAAATGTAAACAGGTCCAGCCATCACCCTTTCTGAGTGAACACACCAGCTAAAATAATGCTTCAAAGCACAAAATTCCATTCCTAGCTCAATGAGCAGTGAACTTAAATGTCAGAGGAAAAATGAATTATGAGAATGTGTGAGTTAATAGGAAAACTGTGCATTCAGTAGGGGCAAATGGAGAAGAAAAAAGACAGGGACTGAGGATCAGAGGCAGAAAATACCTGGAGAATAACTGAGCACCAAAAAGTCACAAAGAACAACAAATCTGAGTGGACAGAGTGGTAAATCACAGCTAAGCTAGTGACTGAGTACTGGCAGTGCTAACCACAGATCCCTGTGTTCTTTAGTGCTCATGACCCTCCAGGGCCCAACATGCAGCTGTTTGTCACGTCAGTCATTTCTCTCCCTTGTGTCAGGTGAACAAGTGCTGTGCTTTCCCCATCTCTTGCTGGGGGAAAGTTGAACTCTCTCAAATCTTTTGAGGAAGGGTAGGACTGCGCAGTCAAATGAAGAAGTAAAACTGCTGTGTGCCCTTTTTCTTTCTTTTTTCTTTCTGTCCCTGTGGAAATTGACATGGCTGGTTATTTTTTCCTTCCTGACGCTCCTTTCTGTGTTTATGGACATGAGGGCCAGCACAGAAGCTACCACCAACACATGGCAAATTAATCAGCCTGAGTGGGCTGTGACCAGCAACATCCTGGTAGCTGAGAGGTTTCAGAGGGAGCTGCCAGGGCCAGTGACTGTAATTGTGCTCAAAGATGGGTGCAAATCCTTTGGAAGGCTGCACTCACAGCATATCCTCTATGCAGTCTACACACAGCCCTTAGTTCCAAGTGTTGTAATTCAACACCTACTCCAAAGGGAAGGCTATTTTAAATAACCTAGTTAAGCCAAATCAAATAATACTTGCAGGTTTTGTTGTTGTTGTTTGTTCATTTGTTTTATTAAATTAACACTCTGTTTTGGAGCCGTTAGTGATCATGTGGGTCATATTTATAAACTCTTGCCCATAACCACCAGGGTTAGAAAATGGCTTACAAAGTAAAGTGAAAGCTGAGATTCCAATTATGTAATTCCAGGCACTTAGACTTCAATAAAACCACAGGTATTATAGAGCTTGTGTGACTCAAGTATCTGTGAGTGCAGGGAGGAATACATAATGCCCCTTCAATCTTCATTTTGGGGTGTTCTAACTCTATGTTGCCCAAACTGAGAACCTTAGATGCTGGATCCAGCTCTAAGCCTGATTCCTTTACCCATGTACTTATTTTGCCTCTTGCACTAACTCAGTGTAGTAAATTTGTTGCGTAAACATCTCATTTGGGGGTTTGATTACATGACATTTACTCCTTTGACTATCCCTTTATTGCAACGATTAGGCCTCAAAAATGAAAATAAAATCAAAGTAATGTCAGGATCAATTTTTACTGAGGTCTGGGTATTGTCTCAATAGGGCAGAATCAGCATTGGACTTTATAAAAGGAAGGATGCTTGTCAGAGTGGACACCATCATATTTGAAAATATCCCACGTGTTCCTTCTGGAAGGTACCTTTTTTGTTATATGTATCAGGGAAATCCAGATGTCATACATGCTGATCTATATTCCCATTACATCCTCCCACTAACAAGAAATATTATCTACACAGTGGTTACAAAGATTTATCTTTCTAAAATTCCTTTCCCTTAGGTTATGTTTTCATGGAATCAGAATGCTGTGAGTTGTAAGGCTCCTTTTAAACACTATCTAGGCCAGCATTCCTACAATGAACAGAGATATCTTCACCTAGATCAGGTTGCTGAATCTCATCTAACCTGACCTTAAAGCTTTCCAGAAATGGGGCTTCCAGCACCTCTTTGGACCATCCATTCTAGTGTTTCACTTCCCTCATTGTAAAATACTTCTTTTTTATATCTAATCTAAATAGATCCTCCTTCATTTAAAAACATTTATTCTTTATCCTACCATAACAGGCCCTGCTAAAAAGTTTGCCCCTCTCTTTCGTATAGCCCATGTCAGTATGCAATAGGATTTTCCCAGAGCTTCCTCTTGTCCAATCTTAAAACCCCATTTTTTTTTCCATCCTAAGGGAGAGAGTTTTGCCCATCTTGAGGGAGAAACAAGAAAAAAAGCAAACTCTGCCACCAAGTTGATGCAAATGACCCTGTGTGCTTGCTAAGGAAAGCAGACCTGAGCTGGGTCTGAGCTGGCCAGTATGGGAGACAGAAACTGGATGCCAGGTACGAGGGAGTAAGGGAGGAAATGGATGCAAACAGGGTTGCATGTGACATATGGTTCCTTTTGCTTTCAGTCTAGCAGAAGTTTCTTAGTGGATACGAAGTCCTGTGCCTGATTGTGTAAAGCCCATTAGCATATGTCTCTGCAGTGGGTTTCTGTGGCAGAGTTCCAGTAATTACTGTTCATTAGTATTCATTAGTACCAGGTCTTGCCTGATCTTGAGTTCATGTTGAATCAGCACTGCTGTAACATTTTTGATATGGGCTGGATGTAGAGGTCAGCATGGAGGCATTAATTAGGCCTGGTAGTCAGAAGTTATTTTCATGGCTCTTCAGATAGGGTTTGTTTCAGATGCACCATGGCTTTTCCTTCTGAAGTGGAAAGCATACATGTAAAGTGGAGCAGTGGTGAGCCTGACACTCAACCGCTTGTGAATATAAAAGCAAGGATTTAAAGAAAGCCCTAAACTCTCTCCTAACAGTGACCTGTTAAAAAAATCTGCAGGGGTTTCAGTGACTTTTCTTGTTGCTTTCTTTATTCTTGCAATCTAGGAATGTTGACACTGAGAAGAATTTAAAAGTGCAAAATGTGGATAATGTGATTTGTATTGCTGAATGCTCATTCCTCTTTTGATCAGCTACTCCTGATAATAATGTAACCATGAGCTTCTAGGGTATACCCTCTACCTCTACAAAAAGAAGAACATTGAACAACAAACCTACTTATCTCTTTTTAAAAACAAAAAGGAGGAAAATGTTGTGTTAGAATAGTTGCTACATTAACCAGATAAATAAACGTACTTTTGGAGCCTAGAGGTACTTTTTAGAGGTTACAAGTGAGGAAGGATTGAGTAAAATCTGAATACAGGTTGGCCTTTTTATCTTGTATAGTTAAAGAAAGTGAAATAATTTCAATTTCAATTTTTCTTAGAGAAATATGTATTTTCTATAGATATCTTAGACTGTACATTTATCTAAAAGCACAGCTCTATTTACCTTGTCTTTACTAAAACAGTCTGTAAAATCATGATCCTCAAAATACAAATCCTTAATTCTAGTAATAACCAATCTCAGTAGAATGTTGCTCATCTGATAAAGAAGAGGTATACAAAGATTCATGCACTGAAGCATTCAGCCAAGGTGTTTTCTTTGTCAGCCAATTCCTCCTCTAGCTGAATTTAAGCCTACAATACAGAGACACAACTGGTGAGATCACAGTCTTTTAAATTTCTGTAACATAGAGTATTGCCATTACTTGGGAATTACTCCAAAGAAATCTGGCTGAAGAATGGCAGGAAAAAAACCTCTTTTTTCAGACTTTCTCATCTTCAATAATGATGAATGAAATATTTAAGACAGAACAAAAAAATCTCCTGGTAAAGGAGATGCTGAGGTTGGGACTGCTCTCCTCATAAAGTCTTGTCTTTCTACATAAGAACACTAATAGAGTTGTAGGTCTAGTTACACTTCAAAGTGAAAAGCACAAAGTCCTCTCCTGCTTGGAATAATCAAAAGATTCCAGATGATGACAACAAGACTAGACAGTCTTTAATGCTTCCTGGATTCCTTTAATTCAGGTTCTTTTTGACATTCCTCTGCTCTTTTTTCCATGTTACAGATATTGGGTAAACTGCTAAAAAGTGTGTCCAGTGAACTGGGCAAATGGGCCTCTGACCTGACCAGCATGGCCACTCTGATATTCTTGTAGTGCATCTCCAGATAGATCAAATTGAGATCCTGATGGCAAAACATTTCTGCATCATCTTCAAACTGAAAGAAGGTGAAGCAGATACTACCATGCAGAAAGGCCTTTGTTTTAAATGAAAACAAGACAGAGCATGTAGATTAGGAAAGTGTAAGAGTAACACCTCATGTAATAAAGTGTGGAGTCAGTAGTATATCAGTAGTATGGAGTACAGGAAAAGTCACTGCCTGTACCTGAAGCCTTTTTGAATATTGCATGATATAATATCAGAAACATTAGAAATAAATATAAATTACTTGGTAGCTTCAAGAGATCCAAGTACCTCCATGAACCTAAGCAGACCAGAGATATGTTTGGTGAAGGAACTGGGGAGATTTGCAATCCACACTAAGGAGGGGGATGAAAAAGCCAGTATCACATCCTGTTCAGGCTGGTTCCCCAGCCTAAAAAATCTGGCACCCTCTGGGGTGACCTTTGGCACCAGCTGGTTTATAGCTCAGACTCACACATCTGTCTCCAGAGCAGAACACCTCTTGGGCCTCACCTTGCCCTTCACCAGAAAACGCACACGCTCTGGATCCCAGCTGAACTGGATACTTTTCACTTCCAAATGATTTAAAAGGAGAGACAATCCTCTTTTAGGGCTTCAACGGGTGAGATTCTTTCACAGAAATGCTAAGTGCTCTTTGCAGATTAATGATGTAAACTTGTTTGAGACACAGTGTGGAACACAGATTAATGACCTCCCAATACAGTTTGATTCACGGGTTCCCTTACTTGTGTGTCATATGCAGACTGGCCTCAAAATAGATGTGCTTTGAGTCAGGACATTTAAAGTCAAGAGAGCCTGAAGTGCACAACCAATTTTTAGGATATTTTACTAGGAGTTATCTGATTATGAGGAAATATGAGTGTTGCAATGCAACTCTTTCCTCCTGTAAGAAAAATAAAATGCAGGCTCCACTACATAAGAAATGCCAAGCCTTTTCTGCCAATAAAAAAATTAAAATTCTCTTTATCTAAAGATATGAAACAAATTAAGTTCAGTGATGGCAGGTTCCACATAGAGGCCCCCTTTGCTTTCTTGTCATGCTTGGCATCTTGTTTTAGGATCCTTCTGATGTGGTACTCCTGTTGCAAGAGAATTGTTCCTAGTTCAGGGAAAGAATGATGCGTCTTTAATAAACAAACCTGGGAGCTAATACAAATCCATGTTGACAAATGCTTGTCAAGAAGAAAACCAAAGAAACAAAATCAATACATAGTCTTGCATTAAATCACATTGTTTACAGATAGACCTCCTGAAACTTTTTTTTTTTTTGTTTACTAAATAGCTGTCCCTGATTAATTTAGGATAGACCAGAATCTGGCTTTATAACAACAGAAGTTTTTTAAAAAAAGTTTACAGCCAACCTCTTCAAATATTCTGTCGTTTTTAAGGAAAAAAACATTCCTCCCAGCCTTCCTTATTCTGACACCATTTTACTTTAGAAGATCTCAAAGTACAAGTGAATACATGACACTTGCAGTGTCTCCAGTGTACACATTTTACGTTTGATTTATGACATTACTATATAGGTGCACTTGACAGCTTTCAGATTGAAGCAGAGACAAGAGAGCTTTAAAGTGAGATGGGTTATCTGGGTAAATCTATCAAGGGTTCGTCCTGGGAGAACAAGGAGAGAGGCTTTGTAGAGCCCTGCTGTGTAGCAAGCCTCCATGCTGAGCACATCCCAAGCTCCCTGACAGTTGCACTCAGCCTTCACTGTAATAACGAATAAAAGGGAGCTCCCTGTAGATTACAGATCTTCCGTGTTTTGACATTGACCTTAATACATAATTTAACCACAAAGCCTGAGAAGTGTGGAACAAGATAAGAAAAGACCACAGAACTGGCAAATAAAGTGATGTTCAATCAGAAATCATATTTGTTCCTGATAGTGGAGATGTGGGCATTAAAAGGGGAGACAGAGAGGGATTGAGAGAGAGAGAGAGAGAGGGGGAAAGAGAGAGGGAAGAACAGTCTGGTTTATTTGAAGACTTATGGATCTCTTTTAAAGGACATACGGTTGTCAAATAAAAGTTTGTCCTGGATTTTCAGTAAGAAATAAAAAAAAAGTCAATGGTTATTAAATTTTCATAGACACCAGGTTGCTGCTTTTCTCAACATACAGTAATGGCATTTTCCATGTTTGCCTCATGTCTGTGCTTTTACTTTTAACTCAATGGACTGCGGAGGGGGCGATACACAGAATTACCATAAAGCTGTCCTTAGGCATATATTTAGACTAATCAAGTTTAATATCTGCCTATTTTAGACCTTAGCTTGGGTTTCTACATTAAAAGAAACAATTGTTTGGATGCTAAGAGTTTGTAGGTTTTTCTTCTTATTTACAGAGAACACTCAATGCACAAATGAAATGCACAGTGGGATGGGCTGCTTGCATGGCAATGGCATATTTTGACTCTAGCAGAGGAGGCTCATGCAAAGGAACAGGTTTTTTAGCATTAGGGGATAAATGTGGGTACTGTTAAAATGAAGCACAATCCTTATGTGCTTAATGATCATGGTTAAAAAAATTGATCATGGATAAAATTATGCACAAAATAAAAAATTAATGTTCAAATATAACGGAGGACGAAAAAATTGCTGGGAAAAACGTCTTTTCACCATTTGTGTTGTTTTTGTTTTTTTCATTCCTATTGGATAACATGTCTGGCCAGCTAATTGCACATTTTTCTTTCTAATTCTTTTTAAATGGTCCATGACTTAGCAGTTTTTCTAATGCTATAATAGATAGCTGGATGGTATAGGCTTTGAGAAAATTCCCATTTATCAGTTATATTTGAAATTGATAACATTTACAATTAATGATATTTAAATAGAGATTTGACTACGATACTGGTTGCAAAATTTAAATTTGGTGCCTCCTTTGGATGGATTTCCAGACCCTTCCCTTATCCCAAAATCCTTCAATTCCATCTTCAGAATACATGCAGGCACCTAAGTAATTTGAGTGGTTTTGTATGAGAATGGGATTCCCTTTTGTTTGAACGTATATACATAACTAGGCTGGTTTGAGATTAATACCTTTCCTTGAGTGCAAATATTTGACTTATATTATAAAGTCAAACAATGGGAATAAAGAATTAAACATTAAAGACAATACATTCCTTCATGTATAAAGATGGAATTATGTTTCTTTCATTTCCAAAAGCAAACAAGTGAGCAAGTCACTCTAAGAGAATTAGAGTACATCAGTATTTTTCATTTGGGATCAATGTTGCATGCATACTGTTTCAAACAGTGTGTTGAAGTATGTTTGGGACTTTTTAAATATATATATATATATTTAAAATAATATATCAGTATGATTCCTCAGAGCAGCCCGCAGATCAGAAATCCCTCATGTTCAGGATAAGATTTCAACTCAACAAAATAGAATGGTCCTAACATTATCTCCCTCTCACCACAGCACTCCATGTAGCCCCTTTGACATACTCACTTTTGTATTTGCAGTACAACCTAGTAAAAAGGGATGAATACTGAGTGTTCAGCTGCCTGCTACATTTTTGAAGAATATGATGACAGTTAAAGCCCCAAAACACCAGGGAAGTTCTTCTCCAGGATCAATTGGCCCAATTTAGTCCTAAGGATTCTGATCTAAATGAATTTGAGAGTCCTTACACCAAATTTGTTAAGTCTACAGTTAACCACTTTCATGACAATTTTTCCTTTTGAAATAAAAAAGGAAAAAATAAATGGGGAAAAAAACCAGAACTTCAACACAAACATCTCAACTATTTCTGGTCCAACTATGCAACTTTGCATCTGTGTGCTAATAGCAAATATGAGGCAAAACTCTGTATCCATATGGAGAGAAGTAAGTGAAAAACTCCAAGAAATATCTCATGGAGATGACAGCCACTGAGGTGTTTTCTTACCTAGGAGAGGAGACAAAACAATTTTGTTCTGTTCAAAATAGTTCTGCATGAAGCCTGGCAGGTTCAGAAAAAAAGGAAAGACAAACTCCTTTCGGTCTGCTGAGTTTAGCTGCAGTATATTAAATACTTGACCGTTCATTTGGATCCAAATGTGCTAGCTTGTCTTTCAAATCTTCTGTTACAAAAATTCATAATTTTTCATGGCCATTTTGGTTTGATTTATAAAATAATGCCACAGGTTTCCTGGAAAATACATTGCTAAAAGTAGGAAGTTACAGGTGATGCCTGTATGTATGTGATGCATTGCCATAACAGCTACAACTCCAAATTTAGCAGTTTGCCTTACTGGCACACCAATCTGAAGGTCTGCCTGTGCAATGAATCACAAACCAGGGTGTTGAGAGCCCAAGAAGGCGAACAAATGGTAAGAGGAAGAGGGAAGGGAAACAGAGTGCTTTGGATTTGGCAAAAAATCTGTGGAAGTGTAATCTGGTGTGACATTTCCCTGTCCTCATTAGGACTAACTTTCACAAACTGATGGAGGGCTGGCAGATCTGCAAATCTTCTGTGATTGCCTGTGGAGACATAAGGACTGGAAATGCAGTGATTGCTCACAGTGTGGCTTATGGGGTTGTTTCTGACTCATGGATGGGAGATGTTGCTTTCATCAAAGAGAGACACAATTGTGGTAGCTTAGCAATTTTATCAGCAGGCCACCAAGAGGATCTGTTTCAAGGTCTAGAAAAACAAAAACAAAAGAAGACCCAACTGGCTCTAAACTTTCCTTGAGCAGAAAAAATGGAATTTATTTTTCTCCCTGCTAAAGAACCAGTGCCTGGAGTAGATAAAAATCACCAATATTTGAAAAGGATGATGAATGCTGGAAAGGTAAGGAGAAAGCTCAAGCACATGTGTAGAGGCTGTATTCATATACTCTAAAGTCATATAAACCTTATTTTTCCCAAGAGCAAAGTGAATGAAATGGACATTTGATCTTCAAAGTTCCATCGCGGGGTAAAAATCCTCTAGAAGAGACATTATCAATAGAGTAGATGGAACAAGGGACTAACTTAGCACAGTCTCAGAACCAGCCAGTCCTTGTGAATTTAGGGCAATGAAAAGTGCCCTTGTTCAAAGCTACACATTTTGAGGTGAATCAGTTGAAAGTTCTCAGACTAAATGCTTGAGCCTATGCTTGAACACCAGTCAAATAGGTCTGGAGGAGAAATACAGGTACTTTTTCTTTAAAAAAAAGGACAAAAGTAACTTTTTCAGCTGATGTAAATGAATATAAACCAGTCCAGTATATGTGCCAATATCAAGAAAGGAAAACAAGCCATGTGTTTGCAAAATCACTCAGACTAGAGCAGGTAATGAAATGAATAAATAGTGTGCAGAGGTGAGCTGTGCATTTGCTCCACAAAGAAAGATGCTGCAAAGTCAAAAGAATGCCTAATAAAACAAAGCACAAATGGCCTCCATGTGATGCACAAATTAGGCCCAGGAGCACAAATGAAAGAAGTGAGAAAAACTGAAACACACTTGTTCAAAAGAAAGTATGGAGTTGGAGAAGTCAAAGGTGAGACTGAAATCTGAAAGCAAGGGACAAATTCCAGGCCTGGCCAAGTGTGAAGTGTCACTGATGTTCAAAGGCACAAAGAGTAAAACAAGACGTTATGGTAATGCATTAAGGAGAGCAAGTGGTCCATGGGCATAAGTTTGGTCTCGTCACTGAAATGTGTGCCAAACCCCAGTAGATTCATGGCCCCAGGAACAACCCGAACCAGACATGAATGTGCCAATGCGTGAAGTGAAGTGTGCCTGCAGAAAAAAGGGGTCACCTGGTGACATTCCAGGTACAGTTAATGGAAGACGCAGAATGTCTTACATGTGGCACTAATAAAAGTGCAGCAAAACATGACAACAGATGGCTTCATTCACAGGATCAGTCAGAGCAATAAAACAGGCTTGTTCTTTGTAGCTGTGGAGAAAAATAGCAAAAAGGATTGGTCTTAGATTTTTGCAGTGACCACAAGATGCTGAACAAGATCATTTAAAAAGGGAAACATTTCCATTTGCTCTCAAGGAACAAAATGTTTGCTGAGATGGCAGAAGCCAAGTTCTTCAGAATATTAGATACAGAGAGAGGGTTTTGGCAGGCTCCCCTGGACATGGAACACTTCAAAATTTGCTTTCAAATCACCATTTTGCAAATGCTGCTTCCTGGGATTGTCTTTTGGAAACCATTTAGCATACTGCAGAAAAACACCCCAAACACTAGGAGGTGGTCCTGGAGTGAAAATATATGTGAATGACACAAGAGAAATGGGCAGCAGCACTTTTGAACATCAGGAATTATTGCGGAGAACACTAAAAATTGCAAGAAGAAGCATTCTCAAATTGAACAACTCCAAATTGCCAGTGTCTAGCTAATAAGAGAAGTAGATCATAAAATGAATGATGCCTAATTCACCTACAGCAGAGGCCTCGAGGGCTACGACAGTGACACAGGACAGATCTATGAATGTATATTCTAAATAGAACATGCAACAGCCATAAAAGGTTCTGTCATTTTTGTCTAGAATCAAAAAACAAGACATAAAGTATAGATAACTTTTTATGAAACAGAAGAAACGACCCACTGAAACCAAGCAAACTTATTGCAATTGCTTTTATTACCCAGCAAGCTTATTGCAATTTTTTTTCCAAAGGCTGAAAGAAGGCTGTGAATATGGAGGTCGTGCTAGTGACAGTAAATTGTAATTTTAAGCAACCAGGTGACCTAGAATGAGCTATAACACAGTGTATGACTACTATAAATGTATGAAGCTCTGTATTTACCCTGAATGTGGGATAAGTTATGCAAGCAGTTATGTGAGCTACAAGCAGAGAATGATAAAAAACAGAAACATTTCTCATGCTCACATTGGATCATCTGGAGATCCACACAAGATAACTGCCATACAAGAATGGCAGCTATCACAGAAAGGCAAAGTAAAATGTAGGGAAGATGTTCATCAAGAAGGACACCTTGGAATGACTAGTCAAAAAACATACCAGTGAAGTTTCACTTTATTCACAGATGAGGCAGATATCAGAAATGGTGAACCTAAGGGGGGACTGGTTTAAATGCATCAAGTAGAGCTCTGTAAGTTAGCCTGCTATGCTTATAGTACTGATATGTTTCAGGTTCCAAAATCAGAAGTGAAACATGATTTATGTGAATAAGCATTGCATCTCTCAAGGCATATCACTAATTGAAAAGACCACAGGTTTAGCTGTGATCAAATGTGTTACAACTGATGCATAACTGTTGAGAAAGCGAATGGTTATTATTGTACTTCACAAATTCTGAACTCCCAAATGCTTCTACGGCATATGCATTTTAACATAAGACATCAAAGCCTTGATTCTTCTTATTCCATTTAAGATGCACAGACATACCTGAAACATCCACAAGGAATGATGTAGGACTTAAAGGAGACCTGTGCATTACTACGTGAAAGCTGGAGGCCATGGTGGACACATTAGGGCATCTCAAATCCCATAGATACCCATATATACCTATAAAGACTCCAGTAATTTAACCATAGATGTCAGAGGAACACCAGAGCATACTCTTTTTGCATAAGGAAGAATTTGCTCAGAAAATGCTTGGCACAAGAGAACCCTGGGAAAAAAAAAAGGAAATTCGGCTATACAAGTCTACATGGGTGCCTGAGACATAGAAACAAGACTAAATCAAAGAACAACGTATAACTGTGATTTTTGGCGAACAGCCTAGAGAAGTCAAAATGGACAAAGAACTGTAACAGTCACCAGGTGTTTGCCACAGCCCAGAAATACAGACCTCAGCAAGATTACTGCTGTCAGAAAAAAACAGTGAAGATACATCACCTGGTTTGCATTCTGGGACTTGAGCCAGTAAATGGACTTCTCAGACAAATGTATCATCTCAGTACTTGGGTTATAGTAAAACTTATTTAAATTTTAGGATTGGCTGATATCCCTGTTCTTCTTTTAAATTAGAACTGCAAGGTCACTGTAAGAAAGAGCTGTATAATCCCCCTGGTTAACCATCCCAGCACAAGCCTGGTACAGCATTGTGGGTTGTAGGGACCTGGTGTTTATTGTGGTTTTGGCTATTGCCAGGGTGAAGGTCAGCATGACCTTGGTCTTCATGACATAATGAACAGGTCCGAAAATCTTCAAGAACAAGATGTCTCTTTGATCACCAGCACTTACCTGTCAAAACTGGGCTCAAAGTCACCTTTGTACTTCCATCAGCCCTGAAATGGAGATTAATTTGGCAAATAGTAGGATTAATTTGAAGACCTGTTTCCCACTGTCATTTCTTTGAGTTTTCCTTTTGCTCATGCTATGTCCAGTTCACATGTAAAACTGTCACTGGCAGGCTCTTCATTCCACAGGCTTCTTCCTCACATTGTGTATCCAGGGCAGACTCTGGCCATCCAAAGAAGGTTTTGCTAGACCTGAAAGGTTGCAACTGAGCTGTGTTGAGCACTGTGATGCCTGCTGAAATTGAAGATGCCCATGTGAAATCCCAGGGAAAAAGACCTTCTTGTTCAGGACGGCAGAGATTGTTTTGACATGGGAATTTTTCCTGTGGGGCAGGGTATTAAAAATGTCCATGGCCCTTTGCAGATAAGAATGAATCTGTGCTAGCAGAGAGTTGTCATTTCAAAGTTGTTTTTTAATTACAGATATAAAGTAAAAGCAACGAATCCCAAAAAATTGCTATATTTGTTTTTTCTTCTCTTTTAACTTGCACACAGCTGAACCAAATTATTTTATGTCCAGTAAAAGTCCTTTCCCATAAATGTGCAGGCTGTTTCCTTCCATATGAATTTTTTCCGTATGCTTTATGAACTTTTGAAAATGCAGGGAGAATAATTGTGTTGTTGATAAAAATATAGCATAAATTGTGGAGACTGCTACACTAATGAAGAAAGAAAGAAACTTTTTTTTTTTTTTGGGGTCAGAAAGCCTGGGGCAAATGAATATTTTCTTGGAAACTTCAGTGGTAGTTTTGCTTGAGTGCAGATTGTGGACTCATGAGTTCTGTGAGTGGACAGGCAAGCCCATATAATTTTTACGACATGTGCATGTTATTTAATAGGATGGTTGCACACAAAATTCCCAGGCTGGAAAATCATTGTCCTGAATGGAACTGAAGTCCCAGCTTAGATCAAAATCCATCCTCTGCTGCTTTGAAAAATGATCAAAAGCTTTGTTGGAAGTTTCCCTGTTTCTGTTGCCAACATGTACAAGGTGAAAAGGATATTAACAGGGGTCTCTAAGCATCTCACCTGCTGTCTGGAATTTGGGGTCCAGGACAAACTACATTGTGCCCTGCGTCTACAATCTCTTCAGCTGAAACTTAGGTAAGATGGGTGACTTTCTTTGTGGGGAAGAAGAGGAACACATGGATACAGAAAACTGGTATGAGGCATGGCAGTCTTCCTAATGTCCCTCAATATATTTTTCGTAAGTAACAAATTCCCTTCTACTAAAAAAAAATAGTTGAACCAATTTAATAACATGTTCAATTGAAAAAAATTGTTAAGAGGAGAAAACCTTTTGGGTCCCAATTACTGTTAATTTGTAATCCGGTGAGGTCAAGTACCTGATTAAATATTTATATAGGAGAAAGGTCATAGTCTTTTGTGATCTTCTATGCCCTGTGTTAATTTTCCGTCAGATGCAATGAGTTCCTTTTGGAGAACACTTTATCAGGGAAAGTAAGCCTTGCTCTTGGCCTCTGAAAAGGTAACTGTTGGGTTTTGATGTCAGGCAGCTGAAATCAATCTCTTGCAGTTAGGTACATTTTTAGCTCAAGTTTTTCCAAAGCAATTTAGTGATTTTAGGTTTCTCAGCATTTGAATGCTCATCTCAATGCCTTTGAAAGGCACTAGACTTTAAGGAAATTAAGAGTATCTGACCTCTGTAAATTGGGACACTTTAAAGAGGTCTCAGCTGGACATGTGTGTGTCATATGGAAACATTTCAAAATCACTTAGTACATTTGAAAACCTTGCACTCAAAGGACACAAAAAATTATTGGTTTTTTTGTCTGTTGTAATTTGTTTTGTGGCTTAAACCCCTCAAAAGAGGCCTGCTGTAGCAAGCTCGGGGTGTCTGATGAGAAAATAAATATCTGGGTGGAATTCAGGCAAAACCAAATGGAACCAGCAGAGATTTGTCAAGATTTGCAGTCTCTCCCCTGTATCTGTGGAGGGCCAAACCACACTGTCTGCTCCTCCAGCTGAAGAGATGGGACAGATGGAGATCAGCCAAAGTTTCTCTCTAAAAACCTCCCTTCCTATGGCACTGCATAGAGCAGTGCAGTCATTGCAGTCAGGATGTGGGGCCTTGGACATCTCAGGGTGAACCCAGAATCTTCTAGGGAGTGGTCAAGTGCCCCAGGTGCTCTGTGGGTGCACCCTAATGTGGGACATATTTTGGATTTTCTGTAGAAAAACCTCTTTTGTCATTCTCACATTAAAATTAGTATTTTTTTCACTTTTTTTCCCCATTAAGTGTGTGTTTATTTCTGTTTAGCTGGATGTATTTCAACTCTTCTCTTTTGCAGCATTTTAACTATTTATTTTTCTTTCCATATGCTATACACAACTGCACATTAGAAATGTACAATCAATCTAAAGGATCTACACCAGGCAAATATATTAGCTAACTTGGAAGCCACAGAAAGCATTCAGGGTGTAGAAGGTTTTCAAAAATTCTAGTTTCTAGAGGTAGTTGATTTGCCATAACCAGTTATATCATGTATCGTGCAGAAATACCCCTGCGAATATAAGATGGTTATGGGGTTTTGTATTTATGATGCATCTTTTTAGCTGTGGAAAATCTGGATGGGGTAATTCACAAGTGCCACTGGACCTGCTGTAGTGCCATGCAGAATTCTGAATTAATATTATTGGAATGACCCAGTTGAGTAGAGCCTGGACTGATAACTATGCTTTACTGTACTGTTATTTTTTCCCTTTGATTATTGATTGAATTGAATGTCTTTGGCCAGTGAACACTAAGTATTACTGAGAGAAAGATATGACATCCACCTATTGCAGTAATTTTTACACGCATTGTTGATGAGATTTAAAGTGATACAGACAAAACAAGTAACTGTATCCTTAGGAGGGTAGTATTCTTAGTACACTGCCCTTTCATGAAGAATAATTGTAGAATCAACAGAACATTTGACTGTTGTAATTTTGGCTATGCTTCTCTCTCATTTGTCAAGTGTGAAATATGGGCTCTTGGGAGTAGTGATTATTGGTATTCCTCGCATATATAAGATGGAGTGGAATGGAATGGTGACCCTGTTTGCCTACTAGTGGGCTGAATTTTCTAATCTGATATTATATAATAATATACTCAGTGGGCAGAATCAGGGACTTAAGAATGAGATTATTTTAAATATGAATATTTTAATTTAGAGTGCAAATCCTTGTTGAAGAAATTGTATCTGTTTTTTCCCCAGAACATGTAGAGTTGAAGGCCAGGAAATGATCATGTCATCTAGACTTTGTATTATCACAGACCCATACATATCCTAAATTACAGACATAAAATCCAAATAACTTGTGCTCCAATGAAAGAATATCTTCATAGTGGTGACCAGTCTTACAAGGAAGAAGTCCAAAAATGTGAAAGAATACTGCTATTTCAAGTAGAACAGAGTTCCAAAACTTAATCACGTCCTGCAGCATAAACCCCAGATACATTTATTCTGATCTAAAGCTTAAGCTTCCCACCCTTGGGGTTCTTGCTGTACTTCTCTCTTCTAGAAATTCTCACAGTATTTGCTACCTAAGAAGATATTTACTTACTGAAATCATATTACTTCTCAGTCGTGCTTCAAAAGAGTAAATATACTGAGCTCCTAGAATGTCCCATTGTAAAGCATTTTCTTTAGCTCTTGGGATGCTTTCTCCACATTTTCCATTTTTACCATTTCCTTCTTAGAGAATGGACACCACATGTGTTCACCATTGCCATAAATCCTCTCTTGTTCCTGCATTCCCTGTTTAAGCATCTAAGGGCTGTTCTTTTTTTTTTTGCCACTGTAAGACACTTTGAGTTCCCATTGAGCTGTACTCACAGAGGACTTTGTTTGTTTTATCTGCAGACATTTGTGTGTAATATTCTGTAGCTGCATGCTAAATTATGACCACAAAACTTCAGGGTAAGTGCCTGCTAGAGTATTCTATGTAACGTAAGAGGTCGGATAGCTTTCACTACACTCCCAGCAGAAAGAGCTTGAACACTGGATATAGAATGACATTTTTCCAAAATCCATCAAATCTGGATATTAACAAAGTGACAGACTTCTGCAGAGTGACACTAGCCAAATAATTTGACTCACCATGTTGTATTAGATTTTTGTGCATGTCAACAGCCTGTGTTATGATGTGCCAAAACACTAAGAGAAACAGAGCTCTTCCAAAAATGACAATTTAAGCCCATTTTAATTCTGTTACTTCACTAAGCTTAAGGGTTGGCAGCTGAGAATCCATGTTAACCCTTCAGTAAGACAGTTGTTTTCAGCCAAGGAATTTGCAATTTGCTTAATGGGGTAAATTAATTACGTAATAAAGAACTTGGTGACTTATGAAGCCAAATTGCAGACTCCTTAGAAGAGAGTGCACTTTCTAAAATAGAATATTACGGACAACATTCCTATTCTAAAGTGCAAAAAATATCATCCTGGATTCAGAATTATGGGCATTTTTCTCCTTGTATTCTAGCCCAAGTAAGGATTTCCTAATGTCATATTAATATTCCTCCCTGGTAATTTTTTTAACTGGTGCAGTTTGGAAGAGAGAAATACTGTACTTGCGCACTGTCTCATAATATCTGTGTTACTAGAAGGGGATTAGGAGATCCAGGGAGTCCTCAATCCAACAGAACCCTAAACTTGAAGAAAGCTTAGACTGCAAACTGCTAGGGACAGGGCTGTTTTGCTGGTGTCCATACAGTGCCATTCTTGCCCATGACAAAAAGCTCCCAGGTGCTCAAGTAATAAAACTGAAAAATATGCAAATAGTCTCCTTGAAGATCCAGTGCTTTGACGGATCAGGGCCACGACTCAGCAGATGAATGATGTTGGCTCACAGCAGCTGAACAAGCCCTATTGTTTTAGGAAGCTGTCATCTTGTGCTCCAAATTCTAATCCTTCATTAAAAATAGCCTCTAGCATATAATTGCAAAAATAGCCTTCCCCACTTGGACTGACAGCAAATTGATGCCATGTTGCCTCTAGCTTCTGTAATAACTGGAGACAGCAGCTCAGAATGCCCTATATTCAGTCCTTTCACTTCAATATCTTGTTGACTCTGAAGCCTAATGATGATTGTCTCAGAGTTCATGCTATTATTTAACTGATGATCAAATATGCAAGAAACAAGAAGAAAGGTGATCAACAGGGGTTTGTGTCTTTAAAGCATCCAAAACTTAGAGTATGTGGTTGTTGTTTACTATGTGATCCCTTACCTCAAAACATGGCAAGGGGATTTCTTTTGAGTCATGGTATAGCTCCATGATAAATTCTGCATTTAATAGAAAATATATTTTCTACTATGGAGGACATCGGAACTTGTTCTTAAAAATCCCACTTTTTTTGGTTCCACTGTTTTAATGTTCATCAGAATGCAACTCTGGGTAATTTTTAGTTTATTATGTTTACAATAAAAAGAGATGCGTATTTGTTCAGTGTCTTGAGTTTGTTTTCTAGTTCATCTTCTGACTGAAAATGTGCATAGAATGCTCATGTGAGCTGCTGATTTTTTCCCCATTCAATTTTTAGATGAAAGACTCATGGAATGAACTGAGTAAAAGAAATAAATTGACTAAAGTATACAAAACAAGACCAACTGAACTGCAGCCACTTGAGAACTTGTGGTTTTTTTCAATATCTGCTCAAAAAACATCTGTGTCATTGGTTTAAGAGCAGGTGTAGCATTCAGGAACAAGAGTATTAGAGATGCAGATGGACAATGTGTGTAAAGGGTTCAGGGAAAACTCTTGAGAATCCTGCAGTTAAAATAATATCTTCCAAGGCAGCCCAGGGAATTGGAGGATGATCTTTTCCTGAGGTTCACTCTTGAATTTGTTGATTATGTGTGAATAAAGGGGATGGTTTGAAATCCAGATAACACCTAATATGGTCTAAAGAAAATATTTTGATTTGGAATGCTGCAAATAAAGCCAGTTACTGTCCTATACAGCTTTTATCTATCAAAAATCTTTTAGACAGTGCACCAATCCTTGTGAAAATGCACTTTTATTCATAAAGGATATATGTGAGACTGAAATATTGTTATACAGTATGACAACAGATGGTACCTCCTGTGTTACAGATAGCAGAAAATGGGGCCTAAAAAGACAACTGAATTAATGCTAGAGTTCTATGAGAATATCTTCATGAATCATCTTAAGGGATTTATGAGAGGAGCCAACCAAGTATGAAATTCCTGTTTTTTCTCTCTCCTGTGGAATCCTCCAGGTGTTTGTTGATTTGCTAATGACTCTCCAGAATGCAGTCTTCTTTGACACAGATGGCATCAGGGGTTACATAAATCCTGTAATGTCATGGAATGACACATTCCGTGATAACTTCTGTAGACTAGAAAACCCCATTTAATTTCAAATGTAGGAAGAGGAAGAAAGTTTTGTGTTTTTTGTTGGTTTTTGTTTGTTCACTTGTTTTTTTTCCCAAGATAAATGCTTTTTCCTGAATACTTCTTGTCATGCAAAAAGCCTGGTTACTTGAGGCAAACAAAACATAATATGGAAATTAAATACATTTTTCTATAATCTCTGCAGGGCTCTGTAGTAACAGAATTTTTCCATGATGCTATGAAGACTATTTCAGAATTTTCAAAATGGTTACCATTTGCTGTAGTGGAAGTACATGGAAAATTACCTATGTATGCAAAGTAGATTAACTATTTCCAAAGAATGTGTTTTATGTGGTTTATAGTTTATTTTGCCAAAACACTTTTGTAAAATACTGATATTCTGCTTTCCAGGTGGATTTTGAGTTGCCCTATTTATAACAATGTGTTATTATTTTAGTTGTGAATATCTGTTCACCAGGGTGATAATAAACATACACTCTGCTTTCCTGCCTCTACAGAGCTGGAGGCGGGTTTTCACCTTGTCCTAGTTAGACCAGTCATTGATACAATGTAGAGGCAATCATTAAATACAGCTGTATACAGAGACCTTATGGTTTAACTGCATCAGGCTTTTCTTGGTCAAGTAAAGAAATGCCAGAGGAGCTGGCCTATATGCATAATGACACTTTCAGGAATCAGCTGCTCCCCTAAACATTTCTGACAAACTAAGTAAGTATTAATTACCTAATTTGATGTAGCTTGGCTGGTCTGTTTATCAGACAGAAATTTTGTATATCACATGTGTCTTTTATTGTTGCTGCATGTCATACTGAGGTGGGATTTGCCTCAATTTTTGAAGGCTTATTTCAAAAGAACACAGCTAAAGTTTGCGAGAGAATTATTTTTTGTAATATTTTCCCACAAGGCTGGCTTGTCAGCCTTATCAAGGCGCTTTATGCTCTCTCTTATAATGTAATATTTAATACCTTTGTTTTTTGCATTTGGTTTCCTTGGTACCATTAGAGTAGGACATGAAAAAAGGCAGATACAAAAGTGTAAGTGTTGCTTTGGCAATTAATCTGACGAACTATGCACAACCAGCCAGATGACTGAGGAGTAGGGTCCTGGTTCTGCAGGCGCCAGCCAGAACACTTCGACTTCATGTGGGCAATCCCACCCATGTGTTCTCACAGAGAAGGAAACATTGTCCACCCTGCTGCATGGGGAAATACAACACTACAGCTATACAGGTTTTACACAACAGACAAGAGGTTTTCTGTGGCAGTTTCTCCCCTTGATTTAACACTGTAAAGCATTTGAGGGTAGGGCTCATGTGGGATCTCAGCACCTCAGGATGGAGGTGCAGAGTGGCCGAGAACACCCTTGGGGGGGCTCGGGAGTCCTGGAATGTTGCCAGAAGTGTCTGGTGGCTGGACTTTGATCCGACACAGGAGACGACGCCTGTATGAGGACTGGGAAGGTTTCACTGGGTGTATGGTGAAGGGATAAGTTAATTAGAGTGTAAAACACAGGGTTTAGGATTTTGGTACAGGGGGGTCTAAAGAAGTAAGATGGAGGAATTGGGGCGTGTCCTGTTCTTCTTCTTCTTCTTCTTGGCCTCCATCTTCTGTGGTGATGGTGGCACTTTGGGATTGGTTATTACTAAAAGTGCACCGGTTAATAAGGGTAGAAGGTATTGGGGAGAAATGATAAATATTGTACACGTAACTTCGGGTATAAAGATAAGTGACCACCCCGGGGTGCTTGCAGTGTGCCCATGGCTGACTTGCTGTGCAGACCTCTGTCGGGCTGAAAGAAAATCTTTTAGATAAACAATTAATAAACACCGAGACCGAGACAAGATCAGAAGTCTCTCCTCGTCCTTTGAAGCACCGGGCTCTTCAAGGCCATCTCTGGGCCTTTCCAGGCCACCTAGACAGCACAGAAAACTTACAGGCTCAAATGCCAGGTGTGTATGCTTGAGTCAGCCAAACAATTGCAAATGGAGGGGGGCTGCTGTGTGGGCTTATTGTAGCCTTTAGAAGCCTGCTCAAGTACTTCAGAAATAATGTTTCATTTCTGTTCCTGCTTGGAGAGGCAGAATTCTGTCCATATCCTGAGTTTTTGGATTGCTAAATGTAGTGCAGACTGCAGGGGGAGCTTATCAGAACTGGTGTTACCAGAAGCTAAGAGAGCATAATTCACTTTCCCAAATGTAAGGACTTCAAGTGGAATGTTGTTAGGTATAGGGGTTTATGTCCTGACTATTTTCAACTTTACTGAGAGGTTCTCATCCTGAATTTGTAGATGGTGAATTTAGATTTCTACCTCTGGTAACACTGAAATGCAGGCCTTTCCTCTTCCTGCTCATTCCCATTGGCAGTTCACTGGAACTTCGCTGAATCTCAGCTGCATCCTCCATAAATTGGGAAATTCACTTGGATCTTTGCCAACTCCTTCTTTTTTCATCTTTCTGAAACTTTTGAATCTATCCCATAGTTCTGTCTGAAAAAGGCACTACAGTCCTATTTCTACCTTCTCCATCATATATTTACTCTCAGTCTTTGTCCTCTGTTTCTTCGGTTTCCCTCTTACATTTTTCTAACCTCATTTTTATTCTTTGGTCTCTACCCACTACAGTGGTCATCTCTACTAGAAGCAACATCCTTTGAGTTAAAAAAGAAGAGACAGGCTTTTTAAATAAATCAGTCCTTGCTAAGAGAAAGTGGGAGATGACAGCCATTTTCAGACAGAGTCCTTGAAGGAAAGCCAGGCACTCTGTGTAGGTTTCAAAGCCCTTTCTTTGTTGCCAGAAGAACATTATTTTACACTGGCAAATGTCAGCCCTTTCAGTAGCATTCTGCATCAAATATAAACAGTATTTTAAAATGCCCTTCATTTTTGCTAAATTAGCACAATTTGTTAATAAGAATGAGAATGCTCATCCAGTGCGCAATCTTTCCATGAGTTTAATTGCTGCTACCTTTTCTGAGTCCAGTTGATAGGCCTTACAGAGTTAATATAATCCAGAAAAATACAGTGTAACCTGCACCTGCATTTAGGCTTACTTTCTCTGGCTTTTCTGTTGTTCTCAACCCCAAGAAGCAACTGGCCCATTACTGAATTTGTTATGAATGCAAGATATGATGCTTTAGCACATATTGGGTGGTTTGACAAACTCAAAGGGCAAAAAATATCCAGTGACAGTCCCAAAAATAAATAGAAAAATAGCATTTCATCTTATGCTCTTGTGAAAGAAAATAGTGGTATCTGCCTGAAATACATAAAAACTGTTTGTGTTTTTCTTCTCTTAACAGAAATATTTTTGGATTTCTATTTTGTTGTTTAAACAGAGCTAGTGAGACCATGTATGCAAAAAAATTGTTTTCACCCAGTAAACCTTGCCATTTAAGTCTCACAGATTGCACGCCCTCATTAGCCACATTTTCATAGGTGGTAGACACCTGAAAACTTCAGTGTTCAGGGTACAAATTATTAATCAGCCCTGAAAATTGAGTTGCAAGGAGCAGAATTTTTTTTTCTTACCAGGACTTGTTTCACTAAGCAGTGTTTCTGGCCATATATGCTCTGCACAGGGAAACTTTTGTAGTGTTTGCAATATTGTTTCAGAAATGGTTTTATGATTTGTGGCTTCCAGAAAAACATATTCCTATAAAGCAGCTTTGACACTTGCTTCACCTGGTTACTCAAAATATTAACATCTCTGTTGAGTGAAGGTATGGCAAGTGCATTGAGGACATAGTAATCTTGGGCACTTCCTCTTTCATCACACACAACTGACACAGAAATTGTTCCAGCTAATTTCTTTTTTCCCCCGGCAACATGGTAATCAAAGACTTTAGGGAGATACTCAGTACGCAACCATTGAGATGTTGGCATGACCCCAGGAGATTTTAGGTTTGCTTCAAGGTAGCAGCACAGACTTGGGTTTTCGAGATCACTGAGTGCCACATTAACACATGTAAATGCTCCCACCATATATTAAAAAAAAAAAAGAAAAAAAAAAAGGGAGAGATTCATTGAACTGTTTGAGTTCTAAACAGTTGTTTATTTTCCTGTTGGGCACATAGGAACAAAATCAGGCCCTCCCCTTGTGATGCACCCCACGGCTCTGAGACAGCTGATGGTGGGAAGCCTTTCCTCCAGGACACCAGAGCTGGCATACCCCATGGGTAAAGCACTGCCACCAGAAACTTTAAATGACATTTCTGTAGGGAAAACACAGAAACCACTTGGAAATGTTTCTAAATCTTGTGCCTATTTTTGTCTGCCTTAGCTCAGTGTGTAAAGTGGCTCTGGTTTCAAGATTTCTCAGGCACCTGCCGGCCCTGAGGTCACTCAAATCTTTTGGAAGTAGGGAAACAGAAAAATCAAGAGCTACTCCTGTTTTCTTCTTTCAACCTCACAGAAGAGTACTTTGGGCATGTTACACACCCCACTCTTTAGAGAGTTGGGGTGTTTCTCCTCCCTAAAGTCAGTGGCTCTTTCTTGTACCCCTCACACCCACTCTTGGTGTGGGCACTCCCTCTGGCTGTGGTGACATGGAGGGCCCTTTGCCAAGGGAAGGAAAGAGCTCTAGGGAAGGACCAGCATAGTTTATCTTCAAGAGTTTCAGCCCTCCTTCCTTGTGTGATAACTGGGGATTTTCATCACTGCTCCCCTGGTCTGGGAAGGGGTGATGTAACCCAAGGGTAGTCTGGGTTCTGCCTGGACAGAGCTGTCCAGGGAGATGTGGGGAGAGTTGGGCCCATGGAGCAGTGTGTTGGTGGCTTCTGGACTCTTCCTGATGGTCTCACCGGTCTGGGTTGGTAAAATACATTAAAAAGGAGCTTATAAGGGGGGAAATGCTGGGCACAATGTTGCTATGGGGCTGCACTAGAAAGTGCCCAGGAGTCCTGATGATTTTGGAAGGCATCATCTCCTGAAGCAGCGCCTGGCCATCCCCCCTCAGGGACCCGGGGTGGGACCAGGGCAGGCTGTGGCCACTGTCTGAAGGGGGAATGGTGGTGAAGGTGGAAGGATGGGATATGAAGGGGCAGGACACCCTCATGTGCTCCTTGGCTGTCCAGTTAAGTCTTTCTCTGGTTAAGACCATATGGGTAATGCAAATGTTAGGTGGGTGAACACTTACAGATTTTCTCTAGGATTTAAGGGTTAGTTAAATATGCCCCTCTAACAATAAAATAAAAAAAAAAAAAAGGAAAAGTTTTCTCACTTTTTTGATACAGTACTTCTGTTATCATGATATTAATAATTTCGAGGACACTGTGGAAGACTGTACTAAGCTGTTGCCGTGTCAATTACACAGAGCTATATTTTTGTGCTCATTATTATTCTTGGATGTCTCTAATTTACATCTAAATGTACTGACTAATTTTGATTCAATCATGTCAAAAATGATAGGTCATGTGTGGGAGGAGATGACAGCCCTACCATCAGGAATTGCCAGAATGTGAATTCCTCGGGGCAATGATTTAATGCCCAAGTCAAGCAGTGCTGTCAGAATTGGAGGCCAAATTATGACACATTATGCTGTACTATGGACTTGCACATACAATGCATATGAAAAAAGTGACTGAGATTGGAGTTATTAAACTATGCTTTAACCGCTGCTACATTTTCCTTCTCACTCTCACTCTCTCCCTCCTGCTGTCTTTTTTTTTCCCATGCTCACTGCATTTGTTCAGAGGTACTAATAATGGTACAGAAATCTCTTCTGTAACAACCAACATTCTAAACCATCCTGAACAGCAGCCTGTGATTAAAGTTGGTGATAAAATAATGGCACTTGATGTACGTTTCTGCTTAGCCTTTCTTTAAATCATTTACACTCTTTTAGCAAGCTACATGTCAGCCAGATGTTCTGTGAAGGGGCAGGACCCATTTGTTCCATTGTTCCTTTTTACCAGGATATGATTTTTTTAAAGGAATCCAGTGTCTGGATAAACCTGCTGAATAACCTTCAGCAGCTCCTGAGCAATCCATGGGAACAGATTTGCATGTTGGATAACTCATCCTAATTATTACATCCTATTTGCCTTTTTTAGCTTAAGGGGATTTATCTGTCAGAAGCGAAGTGGTTTTTTGTTTGGTTTTTTTTTTTTTTTTTTTTTAGAAAATATGCGCTTTTCTATCTCACCTTTTAATTCTGGGGGAGAAGGTGCAAAGCTGTTTACCGTGAACACTGTATGGGCAGTTCATTGCATATTCTTGTGCAATCAGTGTTGAGATTAATGCTTTAAAGTTAGAGGTCAGAGGTTAAAATGATGGTTAGACTCACCATCAAGCTGTTGAATTTGATCTTGTATTTTCATATCATTATGATATGTTCATTTATTGTAATCCTAAAATAATGCAATAAGATATTGTGATATAATAGTTGAGTCAAAGTAATTTGGTTTATTCAACTTGAAAAAAAAAAAACACCTTGACATTTTAAATAATTGTGTGAGAAGTTGTGGTAATTGATTTTATTGGCACAGAAGTGAAAAATTTTAATGGTGCACATCTAACTTTTGAAATGTTTAAATCCATGATCTCTTTTGAGGTATAGGAGATGAACAAAAAGGAAATTGTTTTGTGGTTTCAGAAATATAGTATTTTAAGCATTGCTTGAAAAGTAAACTCTAGGAAAAACAACTGACATTTAAGCCTATAAGCTGAGAATGGACATTGTGAGGAAAGGCCATTACTAGATTTGGAAAAGATTGGTTTGATTGTCAGCAGGTTTGGATTGTTTGGATGAAGTGCAGTGACATTCTCAGAGAAGAATTGGAATCCTGTTTAAAAACCCTTAGGCTTAATGTTCACAGACCCCCAAATCCTGAGGAACAACACTTCCCAAGCAGATCTGCCTTGCTCCAGGCATGTGATTTGTGTTGTTCTTCTCTTACCTCCCTGGGAACATTAAAATCAACTGTTCTGAATTTCTCAGTCAGGCTGGGGTTGGATGCCAGGCTGGGAACTGTCACTGTGTCCAATGTGGCTGTGGCCACTCACAACTCCAAATACCCAACCCTGTCCTGAAAGTGCAAGAGGTTTCCAAATGGTTTTGTAGCCTGTGTGCCATCCTAACGATTGTTCTTGATCTCCTTCAAGGCCATAGGAATAAAAGACATCAGGATGGATGGACTGCATGGGTCAGATCTGCCAGCTGGATTGATCTACCCAATTTCCATTATTGCAATGCAAGTAACAATTTTTGTTGCTGTGGGAGGAGAGTGTATTACCTCTTATGGAGGTGAGAAGAGTGCCCAAAATGTTAAACAGCAGAGAAAGGTCCCTCCTTCTTCTGGGAGAGTTCTCAGATAGCTGGGATGGTTCCCAAAGTCTCAGGATTTTTTATGTGGTTATTGATGTCTGTGCCAAAGCCGCAGTGCTGGATGCTCCGAAGGTGGTACAGACAGCAGTAGAAAGGAAGAATCCAATCCAGTCAAGTTCCTATTTCCCAAGGGTCACTCTGGGGAAAGAGGAGAAAAATTTGTCAGGATTTGGAAGGAAATCAGTGAGAGGTTGTATGGACTGGATCAGATTTTGGGATTGTGAGAGGCAACAAGGACAGTCTAGAGATCTGATTTCACTTCTGCAGGCACGCAATTGAAATTCCTCCTTGCACTGACATGGTAGAGAAATGATCTGCAGCCAAGGGGATTTTATACTTCAGTCTGCATTTCCCTGAATGTGGAGAGTTCCTACCCCTGATAATTAAACTTCAAAGCTAACACTCTATTAAATGAATACAGCTATTATTTCAATCTGTTTGGCCACAGTCAGTTGACATTGCAAAGGCATTAAAGGGGGCTGTAAACATCACTGTTTTCAAACAAAAGCAGTGTTTTAGAAAATATAGCAAAATCATCAGGAGTATTTTAATGTCATTATGTCTGCTGATTTTTCTGTGTGCCTGAATGTCTCTTTTCATTGCTTAGGAAAACATGTACTAAGCTAGTTTCCTGACTTTTGATTGCCATGGACTTACTGAAAAGCCAGGACAAGGAGTCTCATTCCAGTTGCAGAGGGGAAGCAAACAGCTGTCAGGGACCATACCTGTAAATGCAGAAAGCCACAGCTCAGTAAGCTGTCTTGCCATTTTTGTGGTACCTGAAAAAAGCACATTATTATATCAGAACCATGTAAACTTGCACAATTTTATACAAAACTATTTTTGTATTTCTGAGCTCTGGAGACCACTGAAATGTGACTCCTTAAGTAAGCTGGTCACTGGCTTATCTAACAGACTTTTTTCTCAAGATTAGGGTCGAGGTAGAGGAAGAGCCAGAATAGACCCTGTGAGAGGTTGTTTGAATAGCATGCAGCTTTGTTAACACATCTGGGAACTATCCAGCAATAACTTGTACAAAACAGATCATTCTTCCTTCCATAATCCACTCCACCTGTTGGAGGACTGCCATCAGGATGACTGACCAGTGTGGCCATTCTGGCTTGTTTTCCAACATTGTTTTCCATGTGGTCAATAGACATGTGGACAGATGATCAGACGGAACCTCATTCAGCAGCTTCTTTGGACCCACAACTCCTCTACCCCTTTGCTGTCTTCTGTTTGCCATCCTGCTAGATCTGTTATCTCCCTGCCTCACACTGGGCTCATTGCAAGTTCTAAAACACTGAACATTATTTTCCAAGCTCTTTTCTGTGTTTCTGAACTACTGAAGTGACTTTCCTCAACCTGTCCCATCTGTAAGTCCATACCAGTGACTGCCTGCCCAAATGGAAAGGAAAGGAAGAAATTTTCCCTGGTCAAGAAGAATGTGGCTTCAGGCAAACATGCCTTTCCTAAGCTTTGTCTTTTCAAATGCACTGTAGGCTAGGACCAAATGTACCTGTTTCCTTTCCCCATCTACATATATGAGAATTTGTTTTGTGCAAAACCAGAAGATGGGTGGATTATCTATGCCAAGTACAAACACTAGCATCTCATTGTCTTCTCCCTTCTTTTCAGTCTTACAGGTTTGACCTTGCTGGGCTGGCACAAAACTATATTTCTGTTGTGTGTTAATATAAAATGGTCTTTGACTAACTCATGGCCTCAGGCATGAGCATAATTTATTTTTTCCAGTTTAGGTATTTTAAAGTCCAGGTAGTCTATATTAGTGACTGACCCCTTCTCTACAGCTAGCTGAGAGAGACACACATTCAGAGGGAAAATCCCACATTCTTGGTGACATATTTGCCTGACACACCTTTTGTCCTTGATGTACAGTGGGCCAAAGTGGCTACATACAGGTTGAGTGGCACTGATTCACTCTGAACAGTACTTCTGACAGGACAATTAAAAAGCCGACCTTAACTGACTTTTTCCTTAGGGTAGTTTTTCTTTCTGTCAGCTGGATCAGCACAGCACATCTTGACCAAACATCTCTGCAAGACTAGATATATCAAAAATAGCTCTGAAAAACAGACATTGAGAGGTGTTTAGAAAGTCATCCCATGCTGAATAAAAAAGGACTTTTTAGACATATTTGTCCCTTTCCTTTCCTTTCCTGCAGTTCCTGTTTAATACAATAGCAATAATTCTTAGCAGTAGAATAACTTTTTTAGCTACAGAGACACAAATCTTACAGGATACAAATTTTTGTGAATTTGACAAGCTGTTTTTTGAAACCTCAGTATTTGCCAAACATAGCCTGAACTTGCAGAAGTTCTGTAACCTGATCCATAGATATGTTTTCAGTCACATTATCCACAGAACCAATACCAGCTGTCCAGGGAAGACTTTCTCTTAGCATCCCCAGTCATGTTTCCTCTTTTCTCCCAATAGAGCTTACCAGCCTCTGATAGAAGCCATTTCTTTCCATGCTAGCAACTGACCCACAATGCCCTTTGCTGAAAGAAAAGGGGAAGAGCAGGAAGCAGAGTTTGGCAGAGGGGTCAGAGCTGCCTTTGTGTTCTTCTCATAGTGTGGGAAGTCTCTAAGGATGGAGGTGAATCTCACGAAAAGGAAGTCTGACCCTCAAAAATGAGAAGTAATACCAGCCAACAGAAAAGCTGTGTTTGGATGTGGGAGTAGGAGAATGATGGGAAAGCCAGCCATGGAATAGGATGTTTGTAAAATGTTTTGCACAAAAACAGCAGCTCTTAGGAAAAGACCTGGAGGTAATGGGTTGCCTGCTGGTGGAAAAAAGGGGTAGAAGGACAGCACATCCAAGTCCTTTACAGAGGACAGGTTCAATTTGCATTTGGTACTCTTCTTACTCATTTCCCACCCATGTCATGTGGGAAATCTATCTTCACTGGTGTATAAAAATGTTCCAAATGAAAGGTCATAATCAGCAAAGGACAAAAAAGCAGATGCACTAATTAAATTGAATGGTCCACCTACTGCCTGGTACTGGAGCTTCTGAAGATTAGAATAGAAAAAATATTTGCTCAAAGTTATGTATTTCTGCACAGAAATCTTTCCTGTTTGTTATTATGGTAAGATGAGTTTATTACTCAGATTCCAACAATGCTGATTTCCAGATGTGATTTCACTAGTCACTCCAAGCTATTAAACTCTCAGTGCCCTCAGACTTGACACATATTTGACATATAAACAACATTACACAAGTAAAATAGAAATTCCTTAGAAAACTGATCTCGTAACATTGGAGTGATAAACTTTTAATGTTAGTTAAGGATAATATGAATTAACAACAGCAAAGACTAGGAAACTGTGTTAACAGGAGAATGCCTGTGGTGTAAAAAACCACAAACAAACCGACCAAACAAAATACTGTGGCTGGAATTTGATTTGGAGACCTGCACTGGTGAGTAACTCTATACAAGGCTTTGCACAAGGGTCAGTTTTGATGTGGGCAGTGGTCACATTATCTTGTTTTGTATAGTCAGTAATTGAAGAATGGCCTTCAAAAAGCTGCTGTGACATACTGGGTTAGAGTGGACTCCATTGGTTTCAGTTATAAACATGAGTTGACATTGCTGAGGGCTTCCTTTGTATGGCTCACACAGGGAGAATGGGGAACTGATTTAGCACTTTCTGCTTTCTTTCTTCCTCTTCTGCTTACACCTTTGTTTCAAATGAGTAATGCTTTTGTTTCTTCGGCCTGACTTTGCTGAATGATTTACATTCAGGAAAAATGGGTCCCTGTGGAAATAACAGTTATTAATTTCGAGTACCAAGGCTAAAATAGCCTTGATACAATCATGATAAAGAATAGTGTGGCTAGAATCACTGTGCTATAACATTCACTATGACTTTTTTAAATGTTAATTTGGTCTCTTAATTTGACCTCCTGTTAGGCACTTTATGAAATGAAGATAAAAATGGAAAGGGTAATACATTAATGCTTAATCCACTTAATGAAATAGGATTTCCTTTGTGATTCCATATAAATTAGTGTATAACTTAGACTATTTTACCTGAAATAATAATAGCGATGAAATTAATTCTCAGCTGTAAATCCTCACAGTTAATTTTGTAGTGGTCACTTTACCCTTGTGGATTGCTGCATTTTACTATTGTTCAGGAGACTCAGATTGTAGTTTTACTTCATGCTGCTTTCTACATGCACCAGTTGTTTCTCTCCTGCATCTGACACCCTACAGATGTGAAGAATGTTGTAGATTAATATGTACCAAGGGGAAAGTCAATAACATGCATTCCTCACACAGGATTGTTTTGAGATGGGCTGTAAGGGTCACCATGTTATTTCACTTCTTTTCCTAAATCATGACAAGTGATGAAGAAATAGTGGGAGAAGAGAGGGTTTGAGTTCTGTGATTCTTTCCCTTTGAACCCCACAGGGAATAAATAATTTGCACCTAAGCATCTTTCAGTCTTCATGGCTTGCTGTAAGACATCCAGGTTTGAGTGTTGTGCCCTCTGGGTATTAGCTATTGCCCCCTGAAATTAATCTTTCCATGGTACAGTTAGGATTACTGGTGTGGGAAGTCACACACTGAGGATTGAACCAATGATGTCAAAAGCATGAATGGCTATGGTTTTAGCCAAACCTGCCCCACCCTGGATGGTCACTGATTCTGTGGAGCTTGCATACAGGAAACACCAGTAGCACGTGTGTTACTGGGCCTTCATGTTGGGGGGCCTGTAGAGCCCTCAATCTGTGTTAGTCTTCCCTTGTCAAATCTGTGCATTTCAGACCAAACCAAGAAATTTATTATCAGGGCACGTTGTTTATGGAAATTGTTTATGGGACAAGCACATTACTTGAAAGAAATGAAACACACCAGACTGTATCTATTTGACTGCAGTATTACGTGTGTTTTGCTGATGAGTTCATGAGAGCTTGGTGGGGTTAATTACACCTCAGGCTGATTCAGTTTTCTCCAGAACTGTTTTGCAGTCTTGCAGCCCCTGTGGAAACACTGGAATTACTCTTCATTTGTAGGTGTGTGAGGTCAGAATCTGCTCACTCTACCACCACTGGCTCCAGGCAGCTGCTTTTAACATAAACGTGCTCTCCCCTTTTGCCGATGGATTTGATGTGTACCAATTCTGTATATGGTTTTGGTTGAGTAATAAATTCCCAGTTATTTAGTACAGTGTTCTGCCTCTTCATTTACATCAGCAGGACTTTTCCATTAATGTACAACCTTGTATTCAGTTGGGACCAAGTAATATTCCATGTGTACTGATTTTAGTCTATTAAAATATTACACATTTTGTATTTTTAAAGTAACCACAGGAAATTCAATTCTTTCTTTCTTTGAGTTTCATTATTCCAATATCAGAAACCATATGTGCATTTCTACTCTGTTGTTTATTGTACCATGTGGCTGAAAAATAATATAAAATTGGGACTTAATTGGACTAAATGCTTGGCAGACAAGCTGCATCTGGTTTAAAGAAACCCCAAATATCTTCCTTTCTGAAGACTGTGAGGCCTTAAGAATGGTAAATTGAGAAGGATTTAAAGCAAATTATTGAGCTGTTTGGGTAAGAGAGCCTATCAACCATGAGGTTTGAGGCCTGATTCTGATGTTACTTTCCTTGGTAAAATTATATCAGTAGCTCTACTGGAGTCTATGGCATTAAAGCAATATAAAACCCATTAATGTCGGATCAAGCTCTGGTCAGTTATTTGGAATTGAAAGTACTGTAGTTGAAGATCTGCACTCTCTGCCTTTTGAAGTGTAATGGCTCAGTGTACCAGGCCCCAACAGCTTTATATGCTCCCCTGGTAAAAATCTGCTTCTGGCTTTTAAATTCAGAGGTCATCTAGGCCCTGATTTATTAAGGTATTAGAGTAATGTAAAAGGAAGGAAAAAAAGGGAATAAGTACTTTTAAAGTGTAATTTTCTACTGTTTGAAGTATTGTGTAAATTAAATGTCATCTTCCTTAATCTGGAACCTCAGTTGGCTTAATCAAATATCACACCAGTGGGAATCCTTAGATGGAATGGCAAATTTAAGTGCTCTCCCTCTCTGTATAATCCATACTTTCCTTTAACACTAAGTCATTTCAGTTGTGTTTGCAGCAAGCATTGAAACAGAAGTGTGGCTGGGGCAAGAGCTGGACAGGTTGTTTCACTTAAGCAACATTTATGCTTTGCTTTCTGTCACGACAGAGCATTCCCAGGCCTGCCTTAGTGCTTCTCTGTGCTCCTGGCATTCAGGGGTAAATATCCTAAAGCTGCTTAAAATTAAAAAAGTGAAAGTAGTTAGTGCTTGTATATGGTAATTCCCATCTGTGGAATTCAGACACGCTATTGTGAAAGAGAAGATGAGGCATGGAAAAATTAAATGTTCTGCATATGATGAAATAGTAAGTTGGTAGCAGAGCCTAGAAAAAAGGAAATTGGATCTTCAGATTGCCAGCTCATTTCCTCCACAGCATGGACTCTCAGAATGGGCATTAATACCAACATTTGTATTTCCATGTCAGGTTTTTTCCCAATGAATATTTATCTACATATGGTTGGGGGAGGAGAATAAGTGTAACCCTCATCTTCCCCAGGGTACTGCCTTTAACCATTCATGGGTACATTACAGAGGAAGATGGAAGATTTGTGTGTCAGTAAGTTAATGGATTTCTTTATCACCCACTTGGGTTTCAACCTATTCCACTCAAAACTGATCATTTGCAACAAACATGCCAACACTGAAAGCTGTAAATTCTGAATGTTAATTCTGTGAGTGGTGATCCAAACTGAGAGCAAGGAATTAAATGGTAAATGACCAAGCAGAAAAGAACAAAAAAATCTGTCTGTGGCTGGATTCAGGTCTAAAGAAAAGATAGATTGTTGTCTGTTTTGTGACACCAAGGATACAGTGTATTTTTAAACCTTTTTCTCTTGATTGCTGTGAGATATTTGGATTGTGCCCCTTGTATGTTTGAAAGCAAAAGACAAGCAAGCTTTTTTTTTTTTTTCACTGTGTAAGAGAAACAAAGAGAAACACACCAACAAATTTTTGGGGGGATTCATACCCAGTAAATCAATCTTCTTTCCACTGAATAGGAATGAGTTCCATGACCTTTACTGGATTCAGGAAGTGGAATACTTTTTGTTCTTTTTCCTGTGTTTGAAAACTCACAACAGCTACCCAAGTGTTGTTTATACTCACAGTGCTGCATATCACGTCTACACTCAAGTGGAGCAAATGCCAAGAGCTGCAGAATCTCTGGGTCGCTGCATGAGTTTTCAAAAGCAGCTTGTTGTACCAAACAATAAAATGCCATAAAACGAGACACAGACTCCATCTCTAAAGCACCTTGTGAGAATGGCAAAGTACAATAAGAAGTCTTTTTCCTCTCTTCGGCAAAGCTGAGCCCTTGGAAAAGGAATATACTGAAAGACTTTAGACCATCTACCAAAGCTGCACTTGGGAAACTAAAGTTTACTTCTTTAATTTTCCATCTAGAAAATTTTATCTTCTCCTACCACTGATGGAAATAAAGTTTATGATATAATCAGGTGGCTGAGGTCAATAACAATATGGTGAATGTAAGTTATTTTTATGTAAGTTGGCCTTTATAACAGATGAGGCAAATTAGTGTTAAAAAAAAGACAGGGAATTGTCTGGAAGGACAGGTGCTTAAAGGATTGCTAGACCTCAAACTGGATTCCTAGGAAGGTTTCAGGAAGGCCAGTGGCTTACAAAGGCAAGTGATTTTTGTTAAACGTACAAAGGATAGCCAAGTCTTGAAGCAGTGTCCTTGCTTGGGAATGGTGCATTAAAATGATCCTTCCTGTTTTTGAAGCTAAAAGTTGTAATGAACATTAATTGCAAGCACTCTTGCATGCTTTGGCTCCAATTTAGTCTCCATCTAAATTAGCTAGAAATCTATGGCCTTGATTTATTGCATTTGCAACAGTCGCACTAAAGGAAGGTAATTCCTTCTGAAAATGCCACATGCAGGCAGGAACAGGAAACCAATTAGGAATCAGTGGATGATAAATGGGCATTTTTACCAGCAGTTTACTTAATATCCCCATTAAATAAGCCTCTTTGCATTTATCATTTCATTCTCCCTCAGTCTATAAGGTCCTTTAATTGCTGCCTAAATGAGCCCTGTGTTTCAGTCCAAATTTAATCTTGGATTGGGAGAGAGAGATCCTTTCCAATGCTTGCCTGCCCAGCTGCCAAGAACTGTCAGAAATGATCACATAACTTTGCACATTTCTCACAGTCTCATTGGAGAAACGTAAGATTGACAGAAAAAAAAAAATAAAACCAAACTAAAAACACAGGTCATATTTTTGCTTTTAATTGTAAACTACAGTGCGAGCAGCCTTTTTCATCAATTGCATTTCCTGTATTTTTTTTTTTTTTAAGTTGCACTAAAAATAGATGGAAGCTGTAATGTTGCTCTGTGCTTTTCCGTTTGGGAGAGGTACCTTCAGTGGAAGTAGATGTGTGGCAGAAGTAATGAAGTGTTACAGAGTTTGTGCAGCAAACAATTACTGGCTGGCTGTGGGTGAGCGGGTTGGTTACTGAACATGTGATTTGTGGGCGGAACATTGCATCTCCAGGCTAAATGGCAGTCAATGATGAAGAATCCCAAAGCAGTTGCCTCAACCTGCCTTGTAATTTTTTTTTTTTTGGTAACACTCAGATTTGGGGGTCTAGGGTTGGGGCTCTTGAAAACATAAAAATAGTTGTTTTCTTTAAAAATTCTGTTATTTCAGAGGTCTTCTGACCTTGGAGCATAAGCAGATATTCACAGCATATGGAAAATTCATGGAGTAGCCCCCAAACATCATTTTTGTAAGGAGACAATTCCCACTTAGAGTCAACTGTTTTCTGAAATGCAGTGGACTTTCACCTGGGTGGTCCAGATGTCAGACCTCGCACCAAAAGTACAAAGCCAAATCACCAATGCACTAAAACTCATATATTTCTGAAAAATTGGCAGCAAATAATAGGCCCAGAGGAGGAATATTACCCAAACATTCAGTGCGGATTTATCTTCCTACTGTCAAAAGCATACACATCTGTCTTGGTACAAAGAGCAACCCAAAGTCAGTGCTGTTATCTTGCCCTTCATCCAGACATTTCAGCTTCTAATTTAAAATATCTGTCAATGTGGAGCCTGATGTTGGTGCTGGAGGACTTTGAACTGATGTCAATGAGACAGTCTAGGACTGAGGCACTCAAATGTAGTGTTAAATAATGACGAGTGTTATAATAATCTCTAAAACCAGAAGGGTGACTGAATCTCTTTTTGGACTTGTCCTCCTACTACCATAAACAAACAAATATCACAAGAAAAGGAAGCAATACAGCCTCTGTGAAGCTCTGACCTCACTCATGGGATTATAAACTGTTTGCTTTATATATGTGCTCGTCTGCTATTTTTCTTCCTTTAACAAAAAAAAAATAAAAAAAAAAATTGTAAATTCAGAGCATATAGATGATAACAGCTTGGGAAACATTAGATGCATCTCAAAAATATTTTTCTCTTAATTCATTGAAGGGTGGTTGAGTCCACTGTCATGTGGATTCAAGACTGTAGAAAAAATCATATACAAAGGTAATTGTATTCTGTTGAGGAAGGGAAATGATTGATGGGCTCGAGGGTGTACTAATATAAGATTTGTCTTATTTTACTGTCTCCATTAAAGATTCGAAGGTGAGAGTAAGCAGGAAGTTATTTACATTCAGACGTGATACAAAGCTGTCATCTTATGCCATCTGAAATCAGTCACTTTGGAGCATTTTTGTCTTAATGCTTTCTTGAAATCATTCGTCATCACAGGGAGGCTGGGGAAAACCCAGCCTGAAACCTAATATTTCAGATAATGAAGATGGGATTACTGCATAGGAATGGCTGTACCAAGCAAGACCATAGGCCCATTTATTCCATCTTCTGTCACAGAAGTGGCCAATAGAAGATGCCTGGGGAAGAGTCTAAACAGGGCAAGCATTCACGGATACTTTCCCTGACTAAGGAAGCAGAGGTGTCAAAAGATGTGGTATCCATCCAAATTAATATATTCAGCACCTGAGAGGCTGGTAAGGATTACATGTTACTTGTGTTGAGTTTCTGAGAACTAGCAGGTACAGTTTTTATTTTTTAAAATGTTGCTAAGAAAATTAATCAACAAATCCAGCCATTCTAGGAGAGGTGAGAGGGGTAAAATTCTGCCACCAATTATGGCTGGTATTCAGGGAAAAAAAAAAGAACTGGAATAAATGGTCCATTTCAGCATGATATTATGATGATGTGTGTGTGATCCCAAGAATTTAACAGACCTATTTATAATCTGTGAGGACTAGATGAGGAAAACCTTGAGATCCCAGAATCTGCACAATTATTTAGGTTATTCCAGATGAAATGAGACTGTGGGACTTAAAGCTAGGTGGCTGGGGAGCACAATGTCAGATGGAATTCAGTGCTGACAAATACATTGTAATACATATCAGAAGGAATAATTTGATCACTGCCTTTTAACTGAACTGAAGTCATTGCAGAAAAGAGTTTGCCAGTGGACAAATTAGGGAGCAGCAGTAATGAAAAAGCAAAAAATGTGTTAAAGTCAAGGACTAGAGAACACTGAAAGTATTGGATTGTCATGATATAATTTTAACTGGAAATACAGAGCATGAATAGGATGGGCAATGGATAGAAGTTATAAAAGGCAATTCCTGAACAATTTATCTAAGGAAAATGAAAAGGTTACAGCATGAGAGGACAATTAGAAGGGAGCATGAGGAATGTATATAGAGAGATGAAGGACATAAAATAGATATATCAAGGGTGCTTATTTGTATTTTTTCCTTACATAGAAACTAATGAAAACCAAGAATAAGGCTACAGGACTTCAAATTTCTGTTTGGCCTGTCTTAAACTAATGAAAAACTCACATAAAAATTTATATGCTAACGAGGTACAACATCTGAGAGCCTTTATTGGGTAATTTCTTTGCTCCTCTGCTCCCTTTTGCATCAAGGAAAGCTAAAAAAATAAAAAAAGCGCCTAACCTTGGCTTGGTAAATGTATCTTTTTGAATAATAATGAAATATTACTTCCCATTTGGTAAAAATGCAATTATCAGGCTTCCTGCTGGTCAGTTTTAACATCTGATGGTCAAATATATTTGCTATGCTACTTCCTGCTTTCACATCACTTGAATCTTTAAGAGCTGTGACTGGGTGATGATGCCAGAGCTGAGGTGTGTTGGGAAAGCATGGACTGCCAACCCTCATAAGGGATTATTGCAGCCTGGAATGGGGCTCCCTTGCCCACAGGTCTCTAGGGATTTCTGCTCTTTAAAGGGGTAATTCATGTGAACCTAAACCACTATCTTGCACATATTGCATGCGTTATCCATGCCACTCCTTGACACTTGATGCTGTTGAGGGAATAACACTACCACTGAAAAATATAGACTTGTATGATTAGAAAGTTCTACTTATGGGTAGAAATGTCTGGTTTTATGTGACACAGGAGAAAAACTTATTTTCTTGATCATATTAGTTGACAGAACTTGAAAACTTTCCATTAACTATCTGGCACTATCAGCTTTAGGATACTGAAACTGACATTGGCTGCTGAGGCCTGGGCAAGGCCCATTCAAAGGGATGTAGCCACTGGTAGCCACTGCTTAGTGACATAACACTTCTTGTCATGGCTTCACACTGTCCAAGCATCCCTCTGAGCTGGTGACTCTGGGGACAACCCTTCAGGTGAATCTACAGCATTGCAATTAATTGCATGAAATTAGAGTGTAAGAATGTCACTTGATGATCTTATGCAGTAGGAATGTAGAAGGCAGAAACATATTTATAAAACCTTCTTTGATTTACTTTTGTACTACAGCAATAAAGATGAGAACCTGACCCTCAGTGAGTGTGGGTATGTGGTGTGCATGTGCTCACACGTGTGTGCTTTGTGACACGGCTGAATCTGCTATATTTCATCCTTCATGCATAATTGTTACCCTTTCCCTCCTCTGCAGAAGGAGGTCTGTAAAAATGGTTGCTGGTAATACAGCATATATATACATATACGTATACATATACATACATATATATATATATATAAAAAAAAGTATATATTTATATGCAGCCTGGAAAAGAGAAGGTTTTGGGGTAACCTAATTGTGGCCGTCCAGTGACTGAAGGGAGTCTACAGGAAAGATGGAGGGAGTCTGTTTACAAAAGCATGTAGGACAAGGGTAATTATTTCAAACTGAAAAAGAGTAGCTTTAGATTTGGTATGAGGAAGAAATTCTTTGTGGGTGATGAAGCATTGGAACAGGCTGCCCAGAGAAGCTGTGGATGCCCCATCTCTGGAAGTGTTCACAGCCAGGTTGCATAAGGCTCTGACCAACCTAGTCTGGTGAAAGATATCCCTGCCCATGGCAGAGGGTTTGGAACTAGATGGTCTTAAATGTTCCTTCCAACCCAGGTCATTCCATGATTCTATGATTCCATAGGACATGGCAGCTCATGGCTGGCTGTATGTATACCATGTGGAGGGGCATTTCCAAAGCTACTCTCCAGGAACTGGATAGCTGCTATCCAGGAACACTTTGAAGTGAGGGGAAAGCCCAGGTCCCAGAAGCATCCCTCACACTTGAAGAAACCCCCAGGCCAGAACTGTGCAACAGCTTGATGGCTTTAATGAGGAGAAATCCTCCATGGTTTGGTTTGTAGTGTTCCCACTTGCCTCCATGCCCCATCCAAATCCACTCAAGTTCTAAGAAGGAATAACACTCTCAAAAGGTCAGCCATTGCACTGCACTCCTGATTTCAGCCATGGAGCTAAGTGTATGCTGTAGCCTTATCCCTCCCCTACAGATGAGATAACTGAGGGGCAGAAAGCTAAGGTGAGTGCCCAGAATTGCTAGCAGGCTGCTGGCAGAGCCGAGAATAAAAGCCTGGTGTGTGGCATGACATCTGGCCTTTGCAGCTTTGCAAAAGCTGGATTGCAAGGTCACTCGGGTAGTGCTTGTGTCTTCCTATTTGTTCTGTAAAACATGACTCTCCAGATTAAAAAATAATAAGAAATGTCTTGGGTGAATTTCTTTACAAAGTCTCTTCCCATTATTACTTGGATTTTTTTTTGGCAGCATAGCTATTATGCTGATGTTGGCCAATGAACTATGACTATACAGAAAGGAAGAGAAGAAAAAAAAAAGAAAAAAGTGCATAACTATTTTGTGCCTATGCTAAATATCTCTGTAATTTAACAGTATGTATGTGCCCTCATGAAAATCTCCATACTGCATAAAACAAAGTCCTGAGCATCTTTGAAAATGCAGGCTGTACTAGCAGAAATATAATTAAGAGAAAATACTAATCACATTTTTATCCAGGGTGACATTACGGGTGAAGAGCGGATATATGTTTGTATCTGGATTTCAGTCCTAAACTTAAGGCTGAATCCTAACAATATAACCTCAGAAAAGTGGTGAATAACATAAGAAATCATTTTCCTGTAAAATATTTTTGACTTTCAGAAAGTAACTGTCATTAATTTGCAACAGTACATGCTGGTACTCTTAAGTAAGTTTTTCCCAGGATAACAATCTGTGTAAATTAGAAATAATGAAAAAACTATTTTGTGCGTCATTTCTTGAATCCAGTGTTGGCAACCTGATCAAACCATTCAGTGAATTGTTCACTATGTTCACGTTGCACAGACCCTCACTTTTGGAAGGATTTGGGTATGTTTTCATAACCTAGCCATCTTTTCATTGAACACCTGTGTGCTTAATACTAACAACTAATTTTCAGTTGCCCATTCAACTGTGGTTTCATGAAGACAAATCAGAACATGAGGCCACCACCTTTCCCCCTTGTAAAAGTAAAGCTTGTTCAGTCTTGATGCAAGACTTTCTAGTGTTGGAGATGAGCTGAGCAACCATGGGGTTTTGTCATGACATTCTGCTTTGGACGAGCACTGGAACAGAAGTAGAATGCTTTGGGATCAAGGATAATCATTCAGATCTGGTGGAATCAAGGTATAGTTGCTATTCTTGACCATGTCGTAAAATAGTAGCTGTAGGGCAATTCAGTGGAGCTTTGAGGTTTAGCATAACATGGTCCATCCACAGAGAGTCTATGAAGCATAATTATCTAGTGTAGCACGTTGTGGAGTAGTGTGTAGTAAATACTTGATGTAGAATTACCTTCCCTGTGAATTACATGAAAATATAAAATGCTGATGTTTCCCAAATAATTTGATTTAGTAAAAATTAAAGAAGTTATTAAAAAATCCTAAAATATAAAGCACATTTCTCAGCTAGGCTCTTGGTCTATGTTATGTCTTGCAAGTATTGCAAAGATATAGTCCTTTACTGTATTGCCCTGTGTTAGATGCAAATTGAGATGATATGACATTTTTGGGTAGCAGCTCAAGGTTGAGCTGTGATTTTACAAAGTCAGCAAAAATTTCATGCCAGATACTGTCTTATCATACTCTTTTTCATTCCTATCCCTGATAATCTTGTCAAATGTTATTGCTTAATATAGAGCAAGATACAGCAATTAATCTGTAATGTTAACCACTGCACTTCCATTTGTTGACATAGAATGTTCAATAGTAATGAACAAGAGAGTAAACTGAGATTATCCATAAACTACTGTTCTTGCCTAGCTTAGCAGGGATGGCAAGAAGGGAGTGTGGAAGGCTTTGTATCACCATTCCTCATCACAATCTTTTGTATTTTGACTATCAAATGTGTGCAGCAAATCCATGGTGACTCAGGAATGCCACAGTTGTCACTATGCTGTGCACTGCGGCCACTCAGAGCCGGGTGGCAGTAGCAGAAATGGGATTCAGTCCTTCTGTTCTCACACTCCAGGTTTCTGTCACCTGGAAAACTAGCACTCATGTGGGGCTTACAGAGCAGAAAATGGTGTCAAGTCTGTCTGGTGGAGACTGATAAGTACTGGAAGGATGAAAGTAGTGTCAATGTAATACAACATCACTGAATAATGGTAATATGGTAGTGAGTCCCTCACAGTCACCAGCCAGCTGGGAAATCTGATTGATAGGTAAGGTTTTGGAAAAAAAAAAAAATCTAACTTATACACTAGTCTGAATAAAAAAAGTGATTTTTCCTACTCCCTTCCTGAACAGAGCAATGCAGTTTATGGCTATCTGCTATAATATTACTATTTTAATAATTAATTTAATTACTAAAACTGGTGAATTGGTCAATGGGCTAACACCTCTGTCATATCTAACTTCAATAACTCATCACTTTTGTCATTCTGCCATTTCTCAGAAATAGGGGCTTTCAAGAAAGGCAGTACTCTTTCCCATGTTGATGGATAGAGGACATGGAATGAGGCCAAGTAGAGTGTCAGCAGGCTTGCAAACACCTTACATCAAAATGGATCCAGAAAATCAACACAGGTCAATCCCTCCAGCAGGGATGAGATCAGAAACATGTACTGGAAAAGAAAGTGAGACCTCATCTTCACCCTATGAAAGTGGATCTGAAGACTGCTCATTAAGTCGTCAGTCATAAATAAGGCTTATAGGGAATGTTCACAAAAACAGTGTTAGATCTGCTTCTTGTAAAACCTAAACTGGAGTATGTTGTGTTAGCTCTTTTAAAATTTTGTTTGAAAATTCCAAAATCTTCATTTTTTTCACCTCAATTCTTGTACTTTCCTTGGTTTTGAAATAATAAGGGCCAGCTAGAGGGAGAAGTTTGTAATGAACTACAGTGGCATTGCATCTCTCATCTGCTGATTTATAAACACTCTTGAATATAGGTAAGCAAATGTATCAATGCCATTTAGTGTTATACCATCACTGTTTTAGGGGCATTTTAGGGATGTGACATAGTGGTCCTCTAGTTTCCTCCAGATTTGTCTAGGACCTGGTGGTTAGCATGTGTGCTGGCAGTCTTAACAGAGGCCTGAGAGCTTAAATCTTACTGGAAGGGGTTCATCAGGGTTACTGTCAAGGGCAGCATGATGAAATAGGCATTGCCCTTCATACAGAGAGCACTGACTGCTGCGCTATCAAATAAACCAGTACCTTTAAAATGTACTGGGGCTATTAAAGAGACAGGCTCTTAGATTACCCCTAAATGCTGTGCTTCTCTCCCTCTCATGTCTGCTGCTATTTCATTTTTCTTGTCTTTATGGAAAAAAATTCAAAGGGTTGGAGGACAGAGGAAACATTCTTGTAAAGTTACTCTGTAATCCATAGAGTAAGTCCATGGAGGGAGAGAGAAGGGAAGTATTTTTCAGAAGCTTTAATAGGTTGCAAATTCTCTGCCTTAATGGTCCTGTTTAGGCTCTGTATTTACAGATGTGTGCATACATAAGTGCACACATGCACAATCAATGTGTGTTCACACAATAAATTTCTCCAAAGTATTTTAGGAAGATGCTTTTCTAATACAACCCTTGCCTAAACCCACTGCTGAGAAATAATGGCATTTCACTCTCACCTTAAGTTTTTTCCTCTGGATTTCCTGCTCACTCTTTTGCTCTCTCTCAGAGAATCAGATCCTCGGCAGTGAGGGATTAAAGTCTCATGCTGTAACATTCATCCTTCTTGCTGAATGAATAACATGATTAAGGTATGTGGGGAAGTGGAGTGACTTCCCCACATAAAGTATGTGGGGAAGTAGCAAGTTCCATAGGTACAAACCCCCTCAGGGGTTGTACTGCAATATACAATGATTTATTTGGCAGCTATTTGCATACAACAAATGCCTGTGAAAATTTCTCTGGGACTCTGGACAATTTCCATGATGGAGGAAGTAGACGAAGGCTGATGTGGAAGAAGAGCAGAGTTTCTTTCTCCACTACATTGACAGGTCAAATCAGGAGCAGGGTGGAGTGAGGGACTAGCATGTTCTGCATGTGTTTTGTGCTCACATATTGAGTCCTGTGCACATGGTGTGATAACAACCATCACAGCACATGGTGAAACTGTGGTGTTCAGGTATCACAGGCTAACTTGTGGCCAGCCAGCACTGCCCCTGGGCTAAGTACAAGGCCTCATTGCTCCAGAATGAACATGTTTTTTTCTGGAAGTTTGCCATTTTGCAAACTCCATCTATGAACTGTAATTTCTCTTTCAAAGGCTTGCACTTTTCTTGTAAGGCTCATCCCCTCACAGACTTTATTGCATGCATTTTTGTCAATGTTCCTGTGAAAAGAGTACTCCTGTTCCTCTTTCGAAGAAGGAAAATGAAGGTGTTGAGAATAGAGAGTCAAATTCATGAAGGGACCACCAAAATTTCCAAATGTGGCTTTGGTATCTTAATCTCACAAATTCTGCTCAACTACTGTTTTAAGTCTGCCACTGCACAAGTTTTTGACATTTGATTTTTTTGGGAACTTAAATTCTTCTCCTGGTCTTCCTCATAGGCACTTCATTTTTGACAGTCTTAGCAGCTCACAGTCTGTTTCATGTTTTAATTCTCCTTGGATCCATAAATTGGGTGTTTCTGTTTGCTTGTGTGAGGGGCTCAATCCAATAGAGGTTCTCCAAACATCAACTTAATTGAGTTTTACGCAAGATAGAATTGCCGGATACCTCTCCATCTCCTCACTCTCATTCCCTCAGCCAGGTGATGAAGCATTTGTCTTGGTTGTGTGAGAAATCTGATATCTAATCCAATTGATACCTAAAGAGACTCGCAGTCAAATCTCTGATGCAGAGTGAAATAGATTCCAAGATTGGATGAAACTGCATTCTTCTCTAGAGGGAGGAAGGAAAAACTGCCTGTGAAATCAGCTAAAAGGCAGTGAGCCCAGGGTTCCTGGATTTTGGTGGCTCATGTTGTGAAAACTCTGATGTGGTTATGAAAGAAAGCTGCAATCCACACTCAGATTTTGAATGAAAAGGTTTAGACAGCTACCCTGGGGAGAGCATTGAGTGCATTGGTACTACTGAAAAAGGAGCTTGAGGCACAGAGAGGAGAAGCGTATCCATTTGGAGAGACCAGCATAGGCCCTAAAACCTGCAGATCTGCATTAGCATGGTGATGTTCTGGAGTTGTTCTGGTCTTCTTCACATGAGCAATATCATAATATGGAAAGAAATAAAGTACAAGATGATAAGTGAAATTGTAATAGGGAGACATTCAGTGCTATGACAAGAACACGTGGCTAGGGAGCAACAACAATGAAAGTCTGGTCCAAGAGCTTTTCAGCAACAAGCAAGGTTGACCAAGTTTATCTTCTGCCTCTGGACATGTGAGGTCAAGCTAATGGTTTGATTAAGTCAATAAGATTTCAAAATGAGATAAAGCTAAACTGTTGTGGATACACTTCAAGAAACAGACTGTGGGCCAAATTCTATTCGATGATGGACTTCCTGATTCTGTGTGCTTTGACTATTTTTCTGTTGGTGTGGCTTCTGTCACCTCTTGTATGACCTGTATTTTTTTCTTCACTTCTTTATGCAAGAGGCCAGGTAGCTACCAATATATATGTTCTGATTTGAAGACTGAAAAGATAATCCACAGTAAAATAATGTGTGTTTAATCAACTGTCCATTGGGATATGGAAGAAAAATATTTTTTTCTTTTGAATGCCTAGATGTATAATTACCTGATGGACCAGAAAGATGAGTTTTAGTCTCTTGTAAAATTAAAAAAAAAAAAAAAAAGAAGTCTGTCTAAATGATTTGGAAACAGAAACTTGGTCTGATCTCTTGGGTAGATACAATGCATTTTAGAACTAAGCATACAAGATATACTAAGAATATTTTAAAGGAGAAGCCTGAGTGTATTAGCAAGAGTTGGCATGAATCAGGAAGGCCTGCATGACACTATCTTCTGTAGTGATCAAAATGCTCTGGCTGTGGTTGAACTCCTTTTCCTCAGTGCCATAATTTCAATTCTTTTAAAAGAAAAACTGTATGTGCTTGAATAAGTGATCAGCACATTCCTGTTAATAGAGTCTTAAAGTGCTTTGCTGTGTTATAGTGGAAAGCAGCTTGCAACTTCTGTCACTGACTCTTCATTGATGGGCTACAATGCTCTGCCAGGAACTTGGAGTCACAGCGCAATAGGGCAGGGGGCTGTGAAAAGCTGCACTCTGGAGACAGGAAAAGCAATGGCAGGGCCAGTCACACTGCTGCTTGACCCCAGGGTTTCATCTGCTTGTGATTTGTATTTACTCACAACAGTACTGGAAAAAGTTTTTTGAAATCTCTCCAAATAGATGAAGCGATCTTATTTCTATTTTTTCCCCCTCATATTCTCCAAAAATAACTACCTGATATTCTTGATAGGAAAAACTGTTAAACACATTTTCTTTGTGTGTTTATCTGTATTTTTCCCATTACAGCTGAATAGAGAGAGTTGGACACACTCAATTTTTATTTTCCTGTAAAACAACTGTGTTCTCTTAAGAAGTTTAGTAGACCTTCATTAGGTACTAGTACAACATTTAAAACTTTGGCTTAAGAATTTTTGCTACTTGACATTGTTTTTCTATTTTTGCTATCTTTTTAGAAAACAGACACGAAGACTTTTATTCAAGTGCAATTTGAAGGAGATTGTACAATTTAAGAAGATTTTTTTGGTTTGTGGAATTCCTATCTCTATGTACATTAAACTGTATACTCCATTTTGAATATGGGGCTTGTGTGCGTTTTCTGCAATTTTTTGCTTCCAAAAAAGGAGATGAGCTACAGAAAAATGTTAGTTAATAAATGAGCAGAAACTGCTCATGAATGCTTTGTGCCTGAAAATTAGAACAGAATATCTATAAAGTTTCTAGCTATTACAGTGGTGAGGCTATGGAACAATCTTGCCACAGTATGCTAAGCCCAAAATCTAATATAGATACACATGTGTATGTTTATATGTAAAAAAAAAATAAAAATAGAACCTGATTCAACCTGATAAGCTTCTGAGGAATTTCATGAAAGGGTTTGTATGATAAGAACAAGTAACTGTGCTCTCAATGTAGAAGTCATTTCAGGTCTTACATTCCTGATAGCCTTTGGAACCCTACAACAGCTTTGTTTTTGATGAGTTCAGTTAACAGTTGTCCCTGGATAGGGAAGAGATTTGGAAACAGGGGAAAGATTGTATTTCAGATGCTGAAACACCTCTGGGACTGGCATGGGTTTAGACCTTGAGCATCTTAAGATGGGTATGAATAGAGGGGTTACAGGTAGAAACCAATGTTCAAGAAAACTACTTGAAAGATGTTGAGGCAGGAGCAAACATGGGAGTCATGAAGACCCCTGGGGACTTGTAAGTATGCATACTTATAAGTGTGCACTGCTGAGGGCTTAAGCACCAGCTGGCTGTCAACCAAAACAGAACAACCAAACATTTCATAGTAATGAAATGAGAGAAACTTTCATTCTTCAGCTTGTTTAGAAGATGATGTTTTAAAATCAAGACTTTGTTGATGAGTCTGTTCTGGTAGAGGGGGGTGAATGGTTCTGTGGGGACACACTGCCCTGTGCTGCCACTGTGCTGCTGTGGCTTTCCACCCATACACTGAGGAAGATCACAAGCTGTGCTCTAGCACTTCCCCAGAAGCCCAAACCTCACTGCCCAACCCTGCACCATTTAAGCAGCTATGTACTGAAACTGTTATACTATTTCCTAGTGGGAAGATAAATTAGGAGACCTGTAAGTTTGGCTGAGTGAAATCTTTGGGTGCACCTCACTGGGCAGATACTGTGGATGGAGCTGCGGCCTCATCACTCAAGGCTTCCTTCCTGGAGCTCTTTGCAAGAACCTGCTATGGCTGCCACTGTCCTTCTTGCATGTAATCTTCAAAGCCATGTTTCGTGGTAGAGTGTATCTACTTCTAGGCAATAATAAAGTGGTATTAGCCACACAATTAGGATCATTACTGTCTTTCTGCAGGTGGACAGGCGTGGTGCAGATAAGGTTAGGGGGGTTGGTCACTATTTCATTCTGATGGACTTGTTATGGCATGTTGTCACAATCTGCCACTCAGGGAGTATATGTAAACCTTTGTAAATCTTAGACACAACAAAATAGAACAAGCTCCAAGAGGGTTTCTCTGCATTTATAGTCAAAGTCAGATGCTCCTGTCTTTACTTTTCTTTCTGATATTGGTGGGTGGAACTTTTGTGAAAAATCTCATGCTTATCTGTTTGAGTGCAGGGGGAGCACTGATACATTTTGATGTCTCCTTTGAAAGAAAAGCAGATCCTAGGAATAAATTGTATGCTTTGAAAATCTGATGCTAAAATGCAGAAGGAAAGCACATCGAGAAGGGATTTCATACTAAAATGAAAAGAGAGGTGGCTATGAGATGATCAGTTCAGTGGCAGCCTAAGCAGTGCTATGCCAAAAATTGCAAAGGGCCTTGTGAGCTAGGGATGAGATGTGCTGTAGGAGAAAATAACCAGCAAGAGAGTGGATGGAGTAGAAGTCACGTAGGATTATATTATGAGGAGAATGTATAATTCTGTACGTTGTTACCTGCCTAAGTGGATGCTGATAATGCCAACATCAATTGCCAGAGATTTTATGTTTAAGATACCCTGAGGTCTGCTTCAAATGAAGAAGGATGAGTTATTTCAGGAATTGCAGAAGTCAAAACCAGTAGAGAATATGGGTCAAGTGCCTGCAGAGAGCTACCTGCTCAGGTGAGTGCCATCAAATCCCCCTCCACCATCACAGCAACACATCAGCCAGGTGGGTCATGAAGCAATTTCCAGTGTTGCCTGCTATGCCCCTCCATTTCTGTATTACAAACCTTTTTGGCCACAATTTCTGTCACTTTAGAAGAATGGCAGACATTTTGAGGATCCCTCTTTCTAGGGCTGCTTTGGCTGCTTGAGTAGTTTTGGATTGTTTAAGAAGGGACACTATCCACTCCTATGCATAATCATTAGTTACACCATGTGTGTGTGATGTGTAGGGGATCTGTAAGGTTCTTGGGCTGTTGCAGACCATGTGTCATACTGTTATAATTGATTTAACCTCACCAAGAACAACTGAGAACACCTGTTTTTCTATGTGGTTTTTTTCTTCACATATGTCACAGCTATTCTCATTATTTACAGTGTATTTTTAGATTTCACATTTAATCACAGTGTAAAAGTGCAAAAAATCTATTTTCCACAAGAAAAAAAGTTTTTCATTATCTTGCATTTTTTGTTGTTCTTTTTGTTTTTTGTGGTTTTTTTTTTTAATAATTGTATCATGGTTTTGACAGCTAAATAAATGGATTTTATTAAACAGGATTATGGGCTGAGATTATTTAGTATTCCTTTTTTATTATCTGGTGTAGCCTCTGCTGGGAGCTGTGAGTTTCTTTTCTTCATTTCCAACATTGATTCTTGCATTAGATGGTTTCATTGAATAATTAATATACTTCCTGTGATTGATGATTTGCATGGCCTGAATATTAGGTTATCAATCATGACCCACTTGTTCTAATGTAATCATATTGAAAACGTGTCAAAAGCTGTTTACCTAACAATGACAACAGGAGCTGTGATATTGAAGGTGCTTGATACACTAGAACAGAAAATATCCTGGTTGAACATTCATAATGCAGAGATTATGAGTTTCTCAAATTGATGTAACAAAAGCCTGGAGCCCTTGGTGAGAGTTATCAGCTCCAATAAGAAAAGCCCTTTTTTCAGCTGGAAAATCATACTGATTTCTTTGCCTTTTATCAGCTGCTTAGTGACTTTTTGAGTCTACAGTGCAAAGTAATTATGTTCGATGCTGCACAGCATAAAGAGACTGAACAAAAAAATGGAAAGTGTTCTTTTTTTTGAAAAAATGAGCAACACTGCCTGTATCTGTTGTTACTGGAAGGAATGAGCATCGTTAAGGTCTTTCCACAGTTTGCTTTTAAAAAACCCACTTTTTTGAAAAAGTGGGTTTTACTTCTGTGGGACTCATTAAAGCAGAGCATTACATTTTAATACTCAGCATATAATGCACATTTCTTGCAGTGTATTTCTTAGCTCACATGTGCTTCTTTCTGCAGACTGTATTGGTTCCATTTCAATACCCTGTTGCTCTTTACCTCAGCCAATTACATGGCAGGTTTAGTTGTGTATATTAATTTCATTCTTTCCTTTTTCCCGTGACATTTCATATTTACATGAGAATTATATTGTGGTTCAACTTCACAAACTCATAGTGATGGAAATGTTTCCTATGACCAAAGTAGAATTGCTCATGTAAGACAAAGCTGCTTGGGGTGGAGAAGTCTAAAGCACTGGGCTTTATAATTCTAAGAAGCAAAGGAAAGCCATTTCCTTCACCTCTGCCTGACTTCCACTCTGGACTGCAGCATACACAGATTTTTCCATTCTCCTTTGTTCATGAAAAGTCATGCAGTGATGCTTTTCCTAACATTTGACAGTGTTTTACTCCTCATGTCACCTTTTGGCTTTGATGGAGTACTCAAAAGCTCTGCTCTTTCCAGCTCCCTGTTGCTCCTGACGTTAGACAACTTAATTGGTGGATATAGACCAAAACCAGACTATTCATCACGATTAAGAGTACTGCAGTTTTGTCCAAATGTGAGGACCCTACTAGTCCTGGCTAGCCTTCAAGGCATATAATCATGGAGTTCATACTGGTGTGGTCTCTGAATAGCTGGCATGGTTGGCAGTGCTAAAAAGAAAGACAATTGGAAAATTTAAAAGCTCAGGGAAAAAAAGCCCTACAGTTTGACTCCCCTCCCTTTTTTTTTTTCCCTTTAGTCAATATTTTAATTTGTTCCACCAAAAAAGAAAGTTTATAGGAGCTATGTAATCTCAGTGATACCACCCAGCAGGAGGGGTAATCTCCTGGGATGTCACCACAGTTGAAGGCCAAGTGTTTCAATTACTTAATATATGAAACTATTAGCCCTGTTGTGTCTCTCAATGATTAAAACAGCGAACAAGTATGTTCATTGTTACAGGATAAAGGGCTCCTAAAATAATTTGTAATAATAAAACCACAGAAATCTGGAACCAGAGAAAGTGTAGATGAAAAAGACCTAGTCATCTAATTCCTTTGCCAGTGTAGTATTTCAGTGCACATTTTTGGTATATTAGTTAAGAGGGTTACTTAGAAAATTATGCCCAAATCTGTTGGATTTGAATCCACAGTGATTCATAGTTTTTATGATTTCTTTTCTTGAATGTCTGTAATTAACTCAGAATGCTTCAAACACTAGTGCTTCTACAACCATGGGAAATAAAGCCAATTAATTAGATTGTAAGAAAAAATAAGATGTTTCTTGATTTCAGCAAACTATGTCTTCTGCTACTGCTTTTTATCACACTATATAGTTCCAGGATTTCCAGTGCAAGTCTGTTAGAAAAATTGTCTTCACTAATCTCTTGTTAGAAATGGACTTTAAAATGATGCAATTTTAAAGAAAGGGTATGTTCTGAGTTTCCTTTATTTGCCTGATGTTTCTAAAGCCTCTAAGGCCCATTAGTTATCTCTCCTCCACATCTAAGAGAGTTTACAACTGCTTATTATTTTTAAAATAGAAGCAGGGACTGTCTTTTGTTGAAAGAAAGAACTCCATCTGGAGAGATACCTCCAGAAAGACTCCCTGTATCTTAGACTGACTTTGAAAGAGCTAGTGAAGGTGGCAATATAATTTCTCTCTCTCACTGGTGACTGATCTTTCAAGTATTTGTGTATTTGTTGTGCCACTGTATCTTCTCTTGATTGCATCATGTTAGGTTTTTGCTTGCTACGTATTACATATGAAGCAGGGCAGAAAAGCCCTGTACATAAAAGAGGGGCATGAAAACTACACTACACATCTTGTAGAACACTGAATTGTTTTATGAAGCTTTCCTGCAGGAAAAGCTGTTCTACTTTCTAAATCACCATTTCTACATTTTTTTAATTAACATTTTTTTGGTTATTGCCTCAAGACTAAAAGGCCACTAGTTTTCAGTTGTTTAGTTTCTCAGCCAGTAGTAAAATTTTCCTTGGAAAGAAGCAGCATTTTATGGAAACCGTCAGTAAACTGTTTTTCTATGGAAAATATTTGAGTAGCCTTCCTCTGTATACATAGCTATAAAAATATTAGGGCAATATGTGCTAAGTGGGCAGTACAAGTGTTTCAGCACAGAGCACCCATGTCTGCAATTTGCTGCCAAAAGCAAATTACTGTAGCAAGCCATTCAACATAATAGGACATAGCAAGTGTTGGGCCACATCTTCAAGCAAACAAAAACCAGGCAATGACTAATTCACTGGAAGGAGCAGTATAGCCAAAATTTTCTTCTTCTGACCCACAGGAAAACAAATCCACCATCCTTCAGTGCAGCGCTCATATGTGCAGGATACAAATCTTTCTAAGCAACCAGAGACATATCTGATACTGTGCTTGGAAAAGATCAAAATAGGCATGGACTTCTGAGAGGAGATGTGAAACACATCTCTCTGAACATTCCTCAGTATACCACAATTATAAATAAGTACAAACAAAGTCTATTCCCTGCTGATTCTGAATGGAAAAGAGCTGGAGAGAAGAAGAAAAAAATGGCTGTATATGTTTTCTTTATAATTTTGGAATGCATTCAGGCTTCACACCAGGAAGCAGAGAGAGGGGAGCAGCAGACACCATTCTCATATATTCAACTCATTCTTGAGCGCAAATTTGTCATCAGCATTGTCCACAATGGTATCTTGACTCTGAGAACAGAATATTTCTCTGTCTACATTTATGAACAGTGAAGGACTAAATTGCAAGTGGACAGATGAAAAGTAGTTTAATAGGACAAGAGGCAATTTGACTCATTGTGGTTTGTGAAGTTGGCACTTCAGGTCTAAGCCAGCAGGAAGGTGCTCCTGCCTCCAGCCTCCTCACCTGCCTCTGCATTTCCACAATTTGTGGAGCCTGCAGCACCATTCTCCGTTAGTCTACCAGAAGACTGATCATGCCTGAGTTTGCTAATGCACGTGACAGACACTTTATGTTTGATGTCACTGATGCTAGCCTAAGGTGACAGAGTTGTCTTATTCTTGGCATCCTTGCAAATCCTGTTGCTGCCTGTGGTTACTTCTCATAGCTACTGTAAATGCTGTAATCACTACAGAGGGGATGACAGGATATTTCCATGTTGTTTGTTAACTTCTATGAACAACAGGATATTAAGCTGGGTGTTGTGTGGCACTTGGCAATTTCTTTTTGAAGTTTTTTTTTTTTAATATTATCATTCCCCCTTTCTACTTCCTTCCCTGCTAGATTTTCCATGGCAGTATTAGGATGAATGTGTCTGTCAGTTTCAAGCTGTGACTTTTTTTTCTGTTTTTGTAGAGCTGTCCCAAAGCATACCTGGGAAATGGAGTGTTAAAAAAGAAAAGGAAGCAGAGTGTAAGATCGCTGGCCTTGCCTGTAACATGAACACCTGCTGAAGTAAGAGGAGGCTCATTAGGTGACTCTGACTCCTGCTGCCTTTGCTATTTTTGGGCCAGCTGTCATGTGCACAGGGTGATCTGCCTGGCCTTGACGTTTGGTATAACATCTCAAGACCAACCCATTGTACATTTTCCCTCTCATGCCCTGCAACAGGAGGAAAAGCAGCCAACACCTTCGTTATGGGCCAGACATCCAATTAAGCAAGCACGGGCTGGATGCGCCCAGGCAAGGGCTCTGGTGGGCAGAGGGGAGGAGGGTGTGCAGAGCCATTACCTCAGAGTGCCCTGCAAACCCTCCTCTTCGCTTCTGCTGCATCCCTGGGAACTGCTAGGAAGAGCATCTGAGCTGCCTGCAGCTTTAACGGTATGGCACAGGGGAGCAGAGGTCTCCCAGGATTAATTAATGGGCATCCCGAGAACACATTCTCATTATAGCTATAGCACTAGGGTTTTTCCTCATTTTGCAGAACATCAAATGTATTAGATAGCGTGTGGGATGGAGGCAGGGAGGACTGGGGAAGGCAGAGGCTGCAGTCAGAGGGAAGCAATATGGACTAGGAGATTTAATCTGACCCTGTCAGAGGCTGTCACAGGACTTAGTGTTGCATTTATTTAAACTGGATTTTCTCTGATATAACGCATCTGACTTTGGGGGAATGATTCTTGGTTTTGAGGGGTGTGCAGATCCCTCGGGGGATGAAGTGCCACTGATAATAAAGAGCTCGTGCTGACATCCTCCACCACGATTTTTATTTGTTTGTAGCTGCTCATTCTTTGTTAGAACACAGAAATGGCCAGGCACGTGTGTTTTGTTTCTTTCATGTGATTTTCCCCGCCAGTCAGCATGGCTTATGCTCAATTAATTCCATCAATATACGGTCCCCTCCAGCCTCATCTGCACTTGTGTAGCATGACAGGCAGTTGTGAATATACCACTAACTGTGTCCAGACAATGGCGTGAGGAGGCTCCACGAGGGGTCTATTAACTCCACAGACAGACTGCGGCTTCGTCTTCAGCGCAGTCCCTTTGCAGGAGGGGTTTCTTTTTTGGTGAAACATTTAGTGAAACGTGTTTCCTCCCTCCTGGTGAATTAGCTGCCACTTGGTTGCTGGTGAGTGGCAGCACTGCCGGCTGAACCGCGCCCGGTGAAACACCGGGGTGGCTGGACATGCTTCTCCGGTGCTCACCAGCACACACAGAGCACAAGCTCCCTGCTTGGGAGAGCTCAGGAGTCCCCCCTGGGTGATCAAGTGGGGCAGGTGATCAACTCTGGCTGAGTGTTTTGGTAAAGAAGGTGCTCTGACCATGTTCTGTCCCATCAATACAATTAAGCAGTGATGACTTTCTCTGAGAGAGCACTGAGGGGCACAGCCATCATTTCATCTTTTTCTTCATAAAAGGGGAGCAAATGTACTGATATCTCAGGGCCATGTGATCCCCTCAGCAGTGAGGCAACCTGCTTGCAAGGGGACTTCTGAAGAACAGGGAGGAAAATTAGAACAATAGTTTTTGACTGAAAAAAATGATCTTTTTGCGCACTGGGTATTTCAGAGGCATGGATCTGTACTAATTGGGGTACAGTGTAATGACTAATCCCATTAGAGGTGCTGTTTACAGATTACCTGCTTGTTTGAGGGACTAGAAAGCAAAGTAGAAATAAAAAAAATCAAATAGGAGAGAGAATATTATTTTAGAACTGCTGTGACACGAGAATGTGAGGAGATGTTAGTTATATTGAAACACTCTTTCAGCCGACAAGGTCACTTGTGGCAATAATCCGCTCATTAGAGGTGTAATCCATCACTCAAGTAATATCAATTTAGTGCCAGGGTTTTAATGCAGGTTGTACTAATCATTAGCGGCAGTTTGTCAACTGCATAATTCACCAGGGATTGTGGGTATGCATGATTTAGCAGGTGACCCTTGACCTCAGTGGAGTAAGAAGCCTGCCTTAGAGGCAAAATCAAGAGGGACAAAAAGCAGCGCTCACTCATGAACAATTATTATGCTTAACAGCATGACTGTCATTTTAGAGAGAAAGGGAAAAAACAGTATGTACTGAATAATGAAGGATTAAAATTCACCTGAGACTTGGCTCCCGCTATAATGCTGGAGTCACCACCCTCGCTTAGGGGGGCAGGAAGAAGACAACACTTTTTTTTTTATTGTTTACTTAATGGCCCCTTAGCTAATATCTAAGAGTGAGAAGCCCTTCTGCCACACAAAACATGAGGGGTGATCAGAGCAACAGACTCATTTATTCTTCTGCTGTGAAAATGTTAGTTTGCTCCCATCTCTATCCCAGGTGCCAAGCACTGGGATTGACCTGTGACTGTCATAGGTGAAAAGTATTAGTTAGGAAAGTCTGCATTAGTGTCAGACAGGTAGAGGATTTCCCCTCAGGCTGTCAATTCATTTGGAGGGAAGAGGAGAATAACCTGAAGTGAATTTCTGTGCCCACCTGAAATCTACTCAGAGAGTTAAATGCAGAGTTTGATTTACCAATCATTATAAATGTAGTATAGCATCATATTCTCTATTTCAACTATTGGAAAAATGCATTTCTTTTCACATCCCACTTGGGAAGTTATCAGTGTCTTGCCTTGCTGTATTGCTGCTCTGTTTTATAATAGCAATAATCCTCCTGAAATCTGGCAACTAGGACGAGCTAAGTGCCCTAAGCTTTACTGTAATTAAGGTACTTTTTTGCTTGCAATAATTCAGAATTGGCTCTGACTTAAAAACTGAAATTTAACAAGTTATTTAGCCTGTAATGTGCTCTAATTGCTTTTGGTATTTTGAAAGTGGGGGTTGGGTGGGAGAAAGAAGAAAGGGGTCAAACAACTCAGTAATTTAACAGAAAAAGTGACAAGTGATCTTGCATGTTAGGCTTTTTCCAACTGCAGTTTTAATATGCACAGCAGCTTCCTGGTTGTGACTTTCTAATAATCTATCTGTACTTGATGTCTATGCTTACAATTAAAAATGATGCTTGGAAGGAGGAAAGGGGCTGAGCAAACCTCTTTGCTAGCTAAACATTTTGAAATGTCACTGGCACTGTCGACAACAAATTTACATCACAGCCCTTACCAGCTCTGAAAGAAGAGTCAAAGAATGTGGTGTCCCATCCTGAAGGGAAGGGAGCATCCAGGATTCACAGATGACCTCAGTCAAAAAGAAACAAAAAAATCAGAGGCCCCACAAAAACTTGTAAAGTTTTATTAATGAATTATAAACTTGGCATGGAAATTGGTATATGTTAGTCCCTTATCTTCTAATATAAACACATGGTGGCTGGTTTTGAATAGAAAGAGCAAAAGAGAGAGAGGTGGAAAATAGGTAGAGTGAAAGAGAGATTAAAGAGAGGAAGGAAGGCAGGAAGGCAGGCAGGCAGGAAAAGAAAAGAAAAGAAAAGAAAAGAAAAGAAAAGAAAAGAAAAGAAAAGAAAAGAAAAGAAAAGAAAAGAAAAGAAAAGAAAAGAAAAGAAAAGAAAAGAAAAGAAAAGAAAAGAAAAGAAAAGAAAAGAAAAGAAAAGAAAAGGAGAAAAGAGGAAAAAGAAAAAGAAAGATGATCCCCAGCCCTGATTCCAGCATCAATCCAGCTGATGGGGTGTCAAGGGCCCTAGCAAAGCTGGGCTTTGTGGGGGTATTTTTTATAGATAAATTTACCCATAGTGGGGCTAAGTTTCTTGTTTTTGATGCAAGTTATTATGCACAATTTTTTCTTCTAGACCTTTCTAGAAGAGGGTTTGGAAGGCTTTGGTTGTCTTGCTCCCTCCTGACAGTACATGTCTGTCCCTTCATCTCATTCCTGCCCTTGTGCTGTACTGAATTGTTCTTACCTCCAGGAGACAGAACAAGGGTATTTGTTCCAGCCAGAAAGGTGCTGCCCTCCTCCAGCCAAAACTTAATCATTCTTGCCTGATGTACAGCATGCTCTTACCAGCAGTCTTTGGTTGGCTCTGTTGCTATCTGGCTGTTGGTTTTTGGAAAATACACATTAGCCCCTTATCTACTGGGCTTCTTCAGGAAGAAAGGTAGGAGAAGGCAAGAGGGCACAGCCACCAGGCACCAAGAGCAGCCAGATGGCAAAAATATCAGTGTATAATAATAATACTGAGGATTAAAATTTGTGACTACTGTCTCTTTCAGAGGGACCTAGGGCACTGCTGGATCATTCCCATTTCCAGTGCAAAATGGGCAAAGACAGGGAAAATAGGATTTTTCCTGTAGTTCTGTAGGAATTACCAGTATTTAAAAAAAAAAAAAAAAAAAAAAAAAAAAAAAAGTGAAAAATTGTCCATTAAGAGGTATTGACACCATCTAATTTGAGGGATCCCTTTCTCTGCAATACAGGATAGAGAGCTAGGGTCTTTCAGCAGAATTCAGTCTGCTTAAATCACTTCCTACTCTAAATTATCTCCCTCCCCTGTATGTCCATAGCCCTTGGTGGATGCACCAGAGAGAGGCTCTGGTTCTCATGCCCAGGGCAGTCTGGGCTCCCTTGGTGCCTTTTGCAGAGGTATGATGCTGTGGTGTGCTTTATTTGGCGGCTGTGTGAGTTTCCTTGGCTGGGAACTGTCTGAGGGAGCTCCTGTCAGTGCCATCAGTGGAGCCCTCAGTTTTCAGCTGCTCTAAAAAGGGTGTCTACTTGAGCTGAACTGCTAAATTTAGGTATTTGAGCTGAATCACATCCAAAGTGATGCTCCCCTTGCTGAAACAAGGGGAGAAGCAGGAAATGGAAGTTCAGCACTGGGTCAAGCCTTGATTGTAGTTCAGCCACACTTAGTGATTCCTGCTGTCTCATGTATGTAGGTTATATGGGTTTTAGGTAGGAACTGTCCCCTACCACAAAGGACACTGCATTTCCACAATCAAAAAATAATTAAAATTCTGTAAGAATATCACATAGTCAATAGTTCACATGTGAATAAAAGAGAGCTTTTAGGAAAATAACAAATTTCGTCCCATCAGATATAAGATGCCAAAGTCCTTCCTCATACAGAGGAGGCAAGGAAGCCAGCCAACATTTGTCTAATGAGTTAGCATTCTCCTCTGTTGGAAGTCAAAAACATTCATGGCTTCAGGCAATACTCTTGCCCATGGACCTGAGAACAGTAAACCTCATGTCTCCTGTGGACTGACCAGAAAAGGAGCAGATATAAGCTGTGCTTCTATTTATGTGTATACATTTTGATCAAATCCTTCATATAACTGATGTTTCTGTAAGCAAGAGTTCTTTTTCTCTTTCTATTTTAGTCTTTTTAAGTTCAAAAGCTACTGTTAGTAGGAAATTTGGAAAGAAACCCAAATAAAGCATTATGCTATCATCAACATGTTGATATTTGGATATATCTGAGGATAGCACAGTGCCCATCTGGACTGCCTTAACAGTGCAGTTAATTGCATTATATATGGAGAAAGGATTCAAAAGAACAAAGAATTGAAGCTATTCTGTTTAAGTAACCCGTTGCTGTGGTATCTGAGCACAAGAGTAGATCAGAGCATAAAAAAAGCAGATTGCTAAAAGCTATACATCCCAAATCTTATGCATAACCCTGGATAGAGATTAACGAAACAAGCTGAGCAGCAAGCTGGAATATTAGTGACAGCAGATTTACTCCCTCTAAGTGTTTGCAAGGACCACAACTTCAATGATTCCCAAAGTGAGCTGTATCCTTCATGGATGGGCTCCACAATATTTGCTGATGTTTCTTGCACAGCTGTTTGTCATATGGGACAGGGTTTTAAAGGTATCTCCTAGCCTCAGGAGGCTGACCTAGTGGGGGTTTCAAAAATATCTAGCCACTAAACTCACAGGAAAATCTCATACCAGCAATCCCACAAGCTGTCTCTGGTTAGGTATCTAGATATTCTGCAAAAATCTGGGCTCTCCTGGTGGCCTGTGGGTGGAACCTAGCTTGTGGGGGATTTTTTTTGCAGAGGAGGGAGAGGCCACATGCAGGGATGGTCTGCAGTATCTGCTGTCAGCCCAGGCCAGAGGTGTAGGTGCATGTTGTCTGCTGCTGCCTGTGCAGAGGTGATGCTTACGGGTAAGAGTGCTGGGAAGGGCACATCCCTGGATGGCAACTCTTCCTGCCCTGCCTGGGGCAAAAGGGGAAAGCTGATTGAGCCTCCTTGCTGGGCTCAGCAGACTGAGGGATGATGTTTCTTGTTGCCAGAGCAGTGCTTGGGGAAATTGTGGGGTGCCCAAATCTGTCGTTAAATCAACCTGAGCACTATGGGTCTGCTTTTCCTCCATATTTTGGGTGCATCATGGCACTGAGGATCATTAGATTCTCCTCAGTGTACTATTCTAACACTGCTGCTGAGCAGCTGCTGGTTTGGTGCAGGGACACCAATTAGCAGCGATCTGTATGACTGAAAATGGAAGAGAAGTGGGTTCACGAGATATGAGAGCTGCTGTTTCCTGGTGTTTGCATATAGAATTTTGCTGGATGGCTAAGAACACAGCAGGTAGCCCAGATGCTGATTCAACCCCCATGGTCTCTCCTCGAGATAATGTCTCCCTGGGAGAGCTTGAGCCATGTGGAAAGCATAGGTGCAAACAACTGCAGCCAGTGAAATCACGTGCCAGAGACAGGGAAAAACCTGTGTCTGTGTGGGATCTTATTTAAGCAGGCCCAACCTTATGTCTCCACAGAACCAGCAGCATCCCAGCTTCCCAGGCATACTCCCACATCGATTTCCCAGAGGAGCACTGCCCACAGAAGGGCCAGGTGATCTTCCTGGGGGGATTAATCAGCCAGTGTGTAGCACCTGGGGACATCTGGTCTGCATGAGAGCAGCTGAGACATCTGTATGGGCAGATTAGTGCAGCACAGCATGGGTAGGGCAGAGACCCTCCCCACAGCAGCTCCCTCTCTGCTGGAGTTGGGAAGCTGCAACAAAGGGTGTGGTGTCCATCCCACCTTGTCTGCAAGCCCAGGATCTCATCCAGCATCAACAGCATCCCTCTGTGTGCCAGGGTCATTCCTTGATTTGATTGAAGCCTTCAGTATATTGACTTGTCTGTTTTGATCTTCCTGGGTTTACTTTTGTTTCTTTTGGAATTCATTTAATCTGATGGTTTCTTCTGAGATGTCTTATTTCTAACCATACTTCCTTTATTTGTCTTTCTTGGGTTTTTGTTTGTTTGGTTTTTTTAATGGTGGTGTTTTTTCAGAAGCTATCTTTTCAAAGAACTGTCATTGCTGCCTCCACAGATGCTTCAATACACCAGATACAGAAGATTATGGGTGTCCAAAAGTATAACCATTTTCTAGCAAAATTAGATATATAAGATAATGTGTCTGTACACTGAATTGAAACTTTTTAAATGGCTCTGTACATTCAAACCCAAGTTGTTGGACTCATTAAAACTGACATATGCAAACATTTCAGCTACAAATATTCAGTTACTGATCTCTGTTAAATCCCAGGCAGCAGATGACACTTAGAGTCTGCTAAAGAAAAAAATGCTAGTCTTTTTTTTCCCCCACTGCTTTTAGTATTTGCTCAGTATCATTAATATAAATATGCAATCATCGAAATCAACACAACTGAAGTTAACAGAGCAACTCCAGATTTACATCAGTGTAAATGAGAGCAAAACTTGATCCCTCGCATGTAATTTATCTTTAATTCTGGTTTAAGTCTCTCTCATCTTGCTGAATAAAAACTGATGTTCTTCTCACACACAATCTGTATACCATTCATTAGTGTCTTTTCTGTTTGGAAGAGAGATTGGAGCCTGTGGTAATGAAAGCTCAAATCCTGGGGAGCAGTACACATGGTATTTTGTTTTAACTAAATGCTGCATTGGTATTCTCATGAGTGGCTTTGCATTACTTGAACATTTATGAGTAGCTTGAACTAATAAATCTCTAATTAGCACTAATTACTAATTAGGTTATTGATTCCTCTGACTGTGGACTCCTCGCTGGCTTTATTCATAAGCAGAATGTTATTTTAAAAATTCTTGTGGATATATCCTCAAACGAGCTCACTTCTGCCACAGGAAGAAGCAGAGCAGCAGGTTCTGGGCAGCCTGCTTGTCAGAGCAACACCCAGGCTTATTCAGACTGAATAGGTCTGCTGAGGAGCAGAGATACTCTTTTTTTGCTAATTGAGCTGTCAGAGCCCTGCCTGCTTGCCCTGATGCACTGGAGAACCCCAGCACTTTTCTGCAGCCTTGTCTGATGGATACCTGCTCTTTGCACCCTGGGGAAACATGGGCTGTGCCCTGCTCCAAAGGGTGGCTGATGCTCTTCTGAAGGTGTTTTGAGGCAGTCATGCTCTTTTTGGCCTCATGATGAGACCCAAAGCACAGCTGCTAGAGCAAATTGATGTACTCTGCTTTGCTTCCCACAGCCTGGCTTTCTTTCTGTTTGGTTAGAAAAGTCTCAGAACTGTTTCCCCTCCCATTCTCCCATCTCTCTCCAGCAGCTGTCCTGCTCACTACCTACCTGATGAGCCAAAAGAGGTTGTTAAAATCTTTGCTCTGTAGTCTGCATTTACACGGCATTCCCAATAGCTTTTTGCAGAAACAGCCGTTCCTGCCCCAAAAAGATCCATCAAATAACAGGACTCCCAAGGTGCAGGACTCGTGTAGGAAGCACTTAAGCACTTCCCCTACTGCCACCCTGCCACCATCATTGCCACACCAGCTCACCATACTTCTCCCAGTTTCTCTCACCTACAAATTAATTCATAAAGGAGTTTTGGTTTTGTATGGTTTACTGAGGACAGCAGTTAGCACACTGTCTGCTAACTTCTTTCACTTGAAGGCAAAACACACAAGTGGTTGAAGAAATGTTGGCTTTCTTCACTGACAGTAGTGATTTTATCTAGAAATGACTGATTGCCTCTCTGTTAGGACTGGCAGGAGAGGTCAAGTGCAGCACTATTTTATACAAGCATCAGGCTGTTTCGCTTACATGGTACATCTTCAATTTGCAAACCCAGACAAGTGCAAGATGAGGCTTACTTCTGGTTGGCATTATCTGTGAGGAATATGCAAAATCTCTTTTTTGGTGGCTGCCTTCTCTATCTGTTTATTTAATGGAACCCACTATGTTTGTTTTGATCCCTGCAGCCCTGTGCAGGTTCTGTGATGAGCCGCTGTGGCACCACAATGGTGCTGCACTCATGCTGATGTTCTCACCAGCAGACTCCAGGCCCTGCTGAGCTTTGCTGTTGCATGCACAAAACTCCCTAGGACAACTGTGGGAGATGTCTGCGTGTGGCAGCGAGGGGATGGGGCTCCCTGCGTAGCAACATCTGGGGACCAGAAATTGAGTTTGCTTGGCTACAGGCCTCGACTCTGAAATATGATCTTCCCACCCTTCTGGTCCATCTCTTCACAGAGCAAAGGAACAAAAAAGGGAGCTAAGTATCTCTGGATGGAAGTCCAGTCAGCTAATTAATATCAATGAGGTGCGTGTTACTTTTAGTTATTGCAGATGTGCTCATACCTCATTAGCTTAAACACTTTAAAGCAAATAAATAACAGCTTCTGTCATGCTTAAAGGAAACATTTTATAAAGGGGTTATTGATCTGGACTTCAGAGGGACCTGGTGGGAAATCTGTAAGGCTTCTTCTTCCAGAGGAAGGAAAGGAGGGGACGACTTTACAGAAGTAAACTGAATGTGTCCTCTTTTGTAATGCACATTAAGAAGCCAAGAGGCAGATCTGTTTCCATGTGGGTCTGGTGGGTTGGAGTTCCTGGGCTGGTTCCTCTGGTGGAGACACTTTCAGATGCTTTGCAGTGAGGCAATTGAATTGAGTTGTTTTGGGGAGACAGTTGGTCCAGAAGAAAGGGTTTGTCCTGAGTCTGCAGGAGGAATATTTCTTTGGCCCTGATTACCTGATATTTTAATTTCCATATTTAGCAAGTACCCCAGATGTGTGTTGCAGGAAGTAAGTAACTTGTCAGTGGTTTTGAGGTTTCTCAGCAAAAAGAAGATTACGTAGTTTTACACTGAAGTATTGAAGAGAGTGTTTTATATTTTGAATGCTAATAAGCACAGTTTTTTTTCAGACGGGAGCCATAAAACTGTCATTATGTCAGTGGTATGTCTTTGTTCTTAGCTTTGCTCGTGCTAATCAAAGACAACAGTGGTATATTTTGAGTTAATACTGTAACAAGAGGAATGGCATTAGTGGTCATCATCATGAGTGACTCCTGGACATGTGGTAATAATTTCTTAAGTGTTTCTGAATAGTAAATGAGTGAGAGAGAGGCAGTTCAGCTCTAGTGCTGTGCAGAATGGAATGTATGATTCTGCTGAAATGATAGATACACAGCTCACATTTGAGGGCCTGTAAAAACAAAAATCTTCTTTTTAATATAATTCACGAATCTCCTTCCACAGTCCCTCTTTTTCTTCAGCATCTGACTTTGCCTTTTTATTTGGGATAAAGCAGTGACTTTTAGCATAAGGACTGCATGAGTGTAATCCTCTCTATGTTCCCAGGGAAATCATTCCACTTGAGAAACCAAGATCTCATCCTTTGAGTATTTCAGTTTTGCGTAGTTGGATGTGAGTTTGAGAGCCTTCAGTTGAAATGTGTTTTTCTTCTTGTTAATAGATGCCCCCAGATTTGGTAAATGTATGGAAATAGAATTGGTAACATTATATATTTAAGTGCCAGTTTTCTTAGGGAAAAAAAATACCACCCAAACCTTTTTTATTATCAGTCAAGCAGTTTTCATTTATTTGGTGAGGCAGTATGTTTGCATTGGCTGGCAGGCTCATGAATGGCTCCTGCATAACGAATCATACATTTTAAGAATTCTTTCCAAAGCTTTTATGAAAATACAAAAACTTAAATAACTTTAACACAGTTGTGTGATCACTCTGATTAAGTTAATGCATTTAGTTTAAGTAACCCCAGTGGGGTTTCAGCAGTACTGTACGTTCCAGAGAAGGGAACAATTGGTGTGTTTTCACTGTCTGACTGTGTTTCTCAGAGAATGCTGAACAATATTAAACATTCAGAGGCTGCATTTTCCCTTTGTTTTGACAAATGCTAATAAGGAGCTAACTGCAAGAGAGGGGGAAAAAAATTCCTAATTCAAACCAGTTGTGTGATGGTCGAGCTCAGCAAATTCCCTGACCAACAAGATGTAATCTGTGAAGAAAAGAGTGGAGTGGTAGCCTTTGCTAGCCTTTGAAATCACTAATAAAGTCATTAGACAATATTTAGCTGAAGAGAAATGACTAAAGCCAGAGAAAAACTATTCTGAGGAGCTCTCAGAAGGGACATTAGTGAGCTTTGGTTTCTAATTAAGTGGTATTATTAGGAGCTTTGATAAAAACTCTCGTGTGTGTGACATCTTGTATTTCTCTGTGTATCAAGAGTTGAAGAGAAACTAAAAAAAGAGAGACTTTTTAATGATAATACCTGAAAAGTGTTTTTCAGCAGACCCATACATCATTGTCAAGTGAAAAGATTAAACTTTATTGTTTCTTTTTGAACCAAGAACTCAAGGTGAGTGGAAATGTCTTGAAATGCAAAGTAGTTTGGCAGATAAAGTAAAATAGAGATGAAAAAAGACAATAAAAAGACATTGGCTGTAATAGAGGAAAGAGTGGGGAAGTTCACTCTTTAATGTTGCTGGGAGAACTTTCTTTTTCCTATTAATGATAGCATTTAAGTGTTACAATTACAAGCTTTTATTGAAATGAAACATTTCATTTAAGGAATGGCACCAAAATCATTTTTGTGTGTAATATGAAGCATTAGTTATGTGATGCTGCTGCCAAAATAAACCCCACCATTCATTTAAAATATCAGGAAACTCCATTTGAGAGGGTAGTTATACATCCATTGAGGATAGTCTGTATATTATTTTTCCTTGGTATTAATAAAGTCTATTAACAACATAACTGCAATTGATTCATAATGTCACATTTGTTTGCAAGTAATGGATGTAAGGTTAAAATGGTTTAACTATTACAATGTTTGAAAATGATTGCTGTTCCCCAAAGCCTCCTTTATTTTTATTACAGTTTTTTTCCCCTTCAGCAACCAGTTGTTTTGCAGTTGTTAAACTGCTTTCAGCTGTAGATACTCTGCATTATCAAGATAGATGGGGCTTGGTGTGGGATTTTCACAAAGGTTGGTTGCTGAAAAAGTAACTTCCACAGTGTGCCCTTGAAAGATTTATTGAACTTGTGCCTTAACAGGCCAGGCTGCACTGATTTCTACGAAAAAAGTCAGTTTTCTGTCAGATTCTGGCCCATTTTGGGAGCCTCACCTGCCACGTGAAATGCGCACCCGACCCCAAAGCATCTGATGGGCTCGTCCCGGCCTCGGGCTGCCTTTGCCAACCAGGACACAGAGGGCTTTGGTGCCTCTTTGTGCTGCGCTTACAGGGGCCACGAGGACACCCGGAGCACTCCCCTTTTGCTCTGGCTGTGTGTCATTCCCCTCTCCATGCTCACCAGCTGTAGAAAAAAGTAATCCCTGAAAGACTCTGCTGGGGGACAGGCAGATGTGAGGAGCACGCATTGGACCCTTGGGCTTTCATTGCTGAGTTCCCGGGAAGAATATTGCCAAGTCTATCAGAGCCTTTCTTGCCATCTTAATCCACAATTCACTCCAAGCAGAGACTTTTTAAAAAAAAATCTGGGGTTGAGACAAAAATGCATATAAAAGCAGATCACTTGGCACATACGTCTAGTTTTGAAATGGGTTGGGCAAATACTCCATGCAGGTACAGGCACATAATTTGTAAAAATTCGTTTTGCCCAATACTTTCTTTTACAGTCACATTCAACAATAATTCCATTTCAGAGAGAGTCATGGATTGTGTGTCAATTTGTACTCTATTCATATATGTAAGAAGAGTTGGATATTTGTTTTTTAAGGCGAAAAATAGAAAGGAAATAATTTTATTTAAAGAAAACATATATCCTTGAAAGAAAGAACACCCTTCAATTTCTGTCTACTAAACCTCTATCAATAACATAAAGTATCAGAAGTGTTTTTTCTTTTTTTAAAATCAGATTTAATTCTTTCTCACTGTACAGTTGCAATTTCACGACTTTCTAATTGGACAATGAAAATATTACAGATTGGTGGACTTCATTTTGTGTTGATCACCACCAGTTGATTTTACTCTTTGGTTACCATGCACTGACAGAGGGTTGCAATTGCTAAAGGTTTTGTGTGGATGGCCCTCAGCAAACCTTGTGACGCCTGGCAGTTTAAAAAACTTGGACAGATGGAATTTTGGACTGCTAATACAACAGGGGAATATTTAGTTGGTTTTAACAAAACTATTTTAATAAGCATTTTCAAGAAATTGTGGGTTCTCTGATTGGGAAATGATAGGTATTTCTAGCCCCCCCAAAAAGCTCAAATTCTAATTGTTCTGCTTCTTTGAAGAGTGTTCTGAATTTTCACATCTTGTTATTACAGGACTTTCTACCAACATGACCACATAACAGGGCTACTCCTGGCACAAGTGCACATGCAGAAGAGGAATTGCATTCATTAACTGTATCAGTTTCCAAATGGCACATGATCTGCACACAGGCTTCAGCCCTGCCTGACAAGCCGAGCCAGTGCACCAGTGCATCCAGAAGACCAGACTGTTTTCAAAAGATCTCATCTACTTTGTACAGGGTTTCAAAAAGGAGTCGTGTTAGGGGTTTTTCTGTTGGTTTTGTTTTCCTCACTGAGGCTTGCAGGGTAAGTCCCAGACAAACTCATACGCTGAGTCAGGTCTAGTGAGTATTTTAGGTGCTATTTTTGACATTTTGAAAAAGCGTGGCAAAGTAGCCCCAGCACATTTACAGGAGCAGTGACTCCACGTGCAGGCAGCATTCCCATCACACAGGCAGTGGAAGGCACACCAGGAAAATGCAACTGTGGTGGAGAGCAGCTAATCTCTGCCACCACTCTGTGCAATGACAATACTGGATAACATTGGAAAGGGCCTGCTCTCAGATTTGTCAGCTTCAGAGAGCTTTGCCTCTTCAGTGACACGATCGTGTTAAAGCCAAGGCTCCTGTCTGCAAAGAGCAGAAAGCTGGAGCTGAAATCTGTGGTAGTGTCATTGTTCCCAGAGCTGCAGTCATGGCCTTCACTATACAGTGCTGTATCTCACTTGGAAGGCACCTACTCTGAGTGACATAAACTCTTTGTTAATGTGTATAATAGACTTCAGCATCACTTAAACGTCTTAAGAAAATAAGGCATGGGAGAGTATTAACTACCTAATTTCAAACACATTGTTAAAAGTTTTCATTTGACTTTTGCATGGCTTGCCAACATTACCATTAAACTTTTGACTGTTTAAGCCACTTCTGTGATCAATTATTTTTTTTAAGCAGAATGAGTCCTTAGAAAGCTACAGGCCAAACTGTGAGACCACAACCATGACCTTCTCAGATCAGTGGCTCACACAATTTGTTAACATTGGATATGAAATGCCACATTAATAAATCTGTAATTAAGGAAAAAAACAGTATTGTCAGTCCATTAAAAAAATTACTTTATGGACTGCTTTGCATAAAAAAATAAATAAAATAAAATAAAATAAAATAAAATAAAATAAAATAAAATAAAATAAAATAAAATAAAATAACTATTTTATTTTGCCTTTTTTCTGCAATGCTTTGGCTACAGCAATGTCCATCCCAGGCTGATTTCTTTGGAGCTCAGTTTGGGATTATCTAGAGTGACTGACTGGTACTGATAAGAAAAGCTGATGGTGAGAGAGGGTGGGGGTTTGCTCAAAAGCACAGGCTGACTCCAAGCCTGGCATGGGGCTTCCCTAGCTCATTGCAAGCCAAATAAATCCCAGCTGGGTAAGGCACGCCCCTGCTCTGTGCTGTGTGTCCTGGAGGGGTCTCCATTCTCAGCTGCCACGCATCCTGGGCTGTTGGTGGACTCCTCCTCCAGCCTTGCTCTCTGTGGGAATGGTGGTTTAGTTTTCTGTCTTCTGCCTGACCACCATCTTCTCTGGCAGTGACAGCAACACAATATCTTTGAGGCTACTATCTCCTGCTCTGCCAAACAGGCTTTAAATTAGTCCAGACACTCCAAAATTATTAGGATGTGGTAGAGACTCCCTCAGAAGATCTGCTAAAATCTCTTCTCTTTCAGCCAAGAATTTTAACTGTGCCTGTCATTTTCTACTAACTCCTTACCCCCCTTTCCCTAAAGTAACACTGAGCTGCTGAATAGCAGATGCTCAGCACAAGTAATATGTATAAATATTTACCAAAAATAGGGGTTGACTTCCCTTTTACTGCTCACTGATTTTCAGCTGAGAGAAGGGTATGTATTCCTTTGTGAACTGATTGTATTTGTAAAAGAAGTAAAAGACTATGACACATCTGGAGCTCTAAAATAACACACCTTCTATGATGTATGTCTGACTTTCTTATCTGTTTTGGCTACTTATGCCATGGGAAACTAGTCTGAGGCAGTCTATAGACAGCATCTATACTCAGTGTCCACCCCATTCATTAGGATTCATCATATCCTAAAAATGATGTCCACTACCAATGCTCGAGGTATCGATCCCTCTGTTTACTCCAGAGGGTGTTCACACAGCTGCTTTAGCCTGGTCTATGGACAGGTGATATTAAGTGGGATGAATGCCACTGAATGCCACCATCATGATTAAGATATGAACTTCACGTGTGTAAATGCATCAGCACTGTCACATCTTCTCAGTGAAAGAAGAACTTAATGTCTCAGACGGGCAGCTCAGTACTGCTGTCATACCTGCCTCTGCACACCGTATATCACAGGTTCAGTGACAGCCAATGACTGTCATTCTGTCAAATGGCCTGATTCCCTTTGACATGCAATGCCCTTTACCCCTCTTTGGCAGTGGCAAGAAGCAGAAAATGTAAATAATGCAGAAAATGTAAATAATATTAAAAGAGACCTTAGGGCGCTACACAATTGATTGAACAGCATAGGATTGGTGGTGTGTAAGAGAGAATAAAGAGTTTTGATTTTTTTCCTTGAATTCAAATCATGCAGGATGGATCCTAGATATAGAGGGTTTAAAACAGCTGAATAATACCAGCATTTTTTATTCATCACATGATATTTTGTTGGGATTATATATAGCATAGTTCCACAAATCCACATTTTAAGTTATATTTGGTCTTTTCAATACGCTTTACTAAGTCCTTATACACTTGAACAAGAATATGTTCTGACATCCCAGTGTTCTCAGTAATGATTCCATCATTGCTCACTTGATGTGGCAACATTAGCCTCTTTCTGAATGTGTTTGAAGCACAAGGATTTCCAGGTTGCCATTGCTCATGCACAGGAGAGGCACAATATATCTGAGCTATCCTTTTTGTCTTTTTTTTTTTTGTGATGACATACATGTCTGGGTACAGAAGCTATGCTATAAGGATAAATGACTGTGGGATTAAACCCCCAGTAGGACGAACAGGAATGATACTCTTAAGCATTTGGAAGGAATGCAGCCAAGGCCCAAATGCTTTTATTTTTCAACTTCATCGATCAAAAGCTACTCTGTGTAATATGCTAAATGACATCTGACATATCTGAAATGCTGGGATAAAACAGCAATAGCAAAAAACCTAACCAATAATAGGTAAGGTTTTACTGCTAGTAAAGCAGGTCCTCTGCTGAGGAGAAACATTAAAACTGCGTGAATTGCATCCGAGCAACTGACAACTTTACTTAGCTATTCCATACATTAGAGGATAAATCTCCATTCTAGGAAGTTTCAATGCCATTTTAGTTATCCATTTAATCCACCTATTCATTTAGCAGGAATGGTAATTACGGGAAAATTGCTGCCAAACTATGATGTGCAATTAAAATTCAGGCTATTTTGTGTGATGCAAAATCTCCCTTTTTTACTATCATCTTACAAATCCTCTGATAGAAAGTTTGTGCCTTTTTGAAACAGAGCTTGTAATAATAAGCCATCTGGCTTACTTAAACATGAAAGATTAAAATGATATACAGTATGAAGGCTTCCTATTCAATTGCTAATGTCCAAGAACTCAACTCCAGTGGTGAAAGCTGTCATTTGGGGGGAAGAGGTAATTAAAAGATTTCCTTGTAGAGATGGGTCCTAGAGTAGGGAACTGGCACATCCAACAAGCAAAACTAATTTTCCAAAAGAAAGCAATGCTGGCCAAATGTCTTGCAAGATAATCTTCTGTGTCCTTAGTTCACTCACAACTGCTTGAGTGGGGCTGAGAGGTGGGTTGATGTCTGGTGGCACAAAAGCCACCAAACCTTGCTTTATTTACCATGCTAAGCCAGCAGTGCTTCGTAACACGGGCTTGCCTGAGGCAGACAACAATGAGAGAAAACGCATTGTGATTAAGTGCGACCCACTCTTTTTAAAGAGAGGGAGAAAAAGGTTAAAAACATTTTAGACAAACCGCAATGCAGAAACTGAAAATGTGGATTCTGAGCAGTGACATGCAGAAAGGCACTTTTTGGAGATGAGCTTTTGAAACAAATGCACTTAGTAGCCTTTACTACTTTATAATTGGCAAGAGGCTAATTGGGGGCACAGTGCCTGGGCTTGTGCAGCATACAGGCCGTCTGATAAAATGGGGTAATTGTCAACTGGCTGCAGAGGAAAAACAAGGTACATCTCAGCTGTGACGGTGGCATATTCTGTTGCTTTCAGCTTCCCTCTGCCTCCCACCTCTGACTGATGAATTTCCAAATGGGAGGCAACGGAAAATCCTGTTGATGAGATAAAGAACACACCCCAAGGTCTCAGCCTTAAGTGGAAGCAGAGGTGAGTATGAATCGTTCCCAGACAGTCATCCATATGGTCTGGAGTACTTGTAGGGAGCACTGTACCCCTTTGACCTACAAAACAAAGCCTAAATGTTATTGAAACTAGACTGTAGCCCTCCCAGATGAAGAGATCACGTCTGATTCCTTACAGGAAAAAGAATTTAATTCAGAATGTAAAACTCTCAAAATAATTTTGAGTTCAAAGTATCATAGCAGGGATCTTCTCTGTTGGGTTTTATGGAATTGCTCTACAAGTCTGGAGAAACATAAACTTCCCAATTTTTATTATATTGCCACTGTTGCTCCTGCAGGGGCCTACTTAATTACCACTGAACTATATTATCTCTGTCTGCATCAGACTTTTTCAAAAGGGAGATGTTATAAAGTGCTGTGTGCAGGTACAGTACTCTATAAATAAAGAAAGAGTGCTAAAATGAGAACCCTTCCACTAAAGACACTATCCTCATCAGCTACTTTTCAGAAGAGCCTATTTAATGAAGATCCTTTAGCTATTAATTCTACTTTCAGGCTCCATTTAGGCTGAGAGAAGGAAATAATGAATCATGACATAATGGAAGTCCCTGTAAAGCACTCAGCTTACCACACAGGAAACCAGACTTGCATGTGCGTTTGTTTTTGTTTTTAAGGCTAGTTCTAACAATAGCAGCCAATGAGAGCCTATTAACTTCATTGTGTCTTAACTTTCTGTTCAGTCCTTGGCTATCTTCCAGCTTAATTCCTCTGAGTCAGCAACACATTCAAAACAGGTTAAATGAACTCTTGGATAAGAACCTCCAATAAAGGAATAATTGATCTTTCCACTGCACCTCATCACCCCTTCCAAAAACACAAACAAAAGCACATGCAAAGGCGACATTTAAATATGCAGCCTTATTCAGAGGTGACAGGATGGGCAAGAGAGGGTTGTGGGGATGGATGAGTTGGGGGAAGCAATGGTGTGAGAGTTGTTAAGCAGCCAATATGAAATGCATACTTTGGCAAAAGTGAGAAGAAAGGCTCATAGGACTAAGGAAAATGAATGGACTATATTTCCTTCTCTTAGGGAGCTCTGCTTTGCCTTCAGCACAGTTTCTCATAATCTGATTTTCTCCTGCCTTTTTTCTCTCTGTAGTTCTACCCAGTAAAATGATAAAGATTGACATGCCTCTTTCATGTCAGAGGAGAGGACTTCTCCATGTGCTAAGGACTTCAAATATCTACAGGAAAATAGATGAAATCCACTCTGTTTTTGGCCTAGATCTTCACCCAGGAGGACCGAGTGGGAGGATAGCAGCTTGCTAGATGGGTGTCTGCTGGTCTCTCTGCAAGGGGAAGGAGTACTCAGGGAAAGAGATCATTTGGAGTAGAGTGCTGAAAACATGCCAAAAATAAATGAGAATTTACTTTGCATTTAACAAAATATCATGTCAATTCAGGTGCCTTTTTTTTTTTTTTTTTGTATTTTCGTGGAAAAAGGATTCATGGGTACATGGATAAGCCAAAGAGAACAGGCTCTATGTTAAATAAAATAAAATAATTTGACCTAAAAAAAAGTGGCCCAGTAGCTGTAATGCTGTGATCCCAGTTCATTAAACTTAAGTAGACACCTTCAAAAGCAGCACACTTATTGTCCTCTGGCCTTCTCACTGCTTTATTCTTGCATCCATAGTGCATGAAGACTCGGAGTCACTTTACCTAAAAGTCTGTATGCATGCTCCAGGGTGACAGTTTTCCTCTTTAAATGAAATTTGAGCTGTGCACTGCAAGAGTGAAGTGAGTAAATGAACTAAAACCGGCTTTCTTGAGGACTTCATTCTCCATGAGGAACTTGGAGCTATCATAAACTTCATGTTCCTCTCTGGAATTTGGGCACTTTTAAGGGAAAGAATAAGATGTGTAATGTGGGTGTGTCTCTCAGAAGCAAGACATGACAATCCTGTTGCTGAGGTCTCTGCTGAAACATATGTAAGTTAGAAGGTGATGAAAACATGGAAAGACTCTGGAGAAGATGCAACAGTTATGCAACAATTCCTGTGGGCTCCACCTTGCTTTGTTGTGTTGTAGCGGTGGCTCTTTGAGAAAGAGGCACAGCTTCCTTCTGTGTTTTCCTAGAACTGACACAACAGGGGTTTTGACTTGGATTTCAAGGTAGTATCAGAATAAAAATGTGCAGTGATATATTCCAAGCATGTAATCCTCACTCTAGAAAACTCCTGCGCTTTGCAGAGAATTCCTGGACACAGAATACTAATTTTCCCTGTCAGTTGTTTTTTGTGAGAGATTATTTGCCTATTGGAAGGGTGGTTGGGAAGGGACACTGTGTGTGTCTTATTTTTTTGGCCTTTTCTGTGCTAGCTGATAGCTTTTATGTATGGCTACATAGACCAAGTCCCTGACCAGGCTTTGTTCCCTTCACTTCTTCACATGTCTACTCATCTCTTCAGGCTTCAGAAGAATGAGAAATTTGAGACCATCTGAAAGTGTCCCACACATAGAGTGTACCGAATAAAATTTTCCAGGAGGTTATTGTTTACACAGTAAAATACGTATTAAAATCCAAAAGAATTACTCTCTGAAGGGTATTTGCCTTTCATAGATCTCCTTTGTGGAGAGTAGTAATTTCTCCTTTGATACTCCCAGGGTCTCCCACCTTGTATATAACAAGTCATGGGGAAGGAGGTGATTAGGTCTGCTGAATTAAACTTTGATGTCACTACAGAGCCTTGTATTTCACTTGAGAGAACTCCAGGGTATCTAGTCCAGATGATAACAGTGATAATAATAATAATGTTTTTACTCTTTTTGGTACCAAAACATGTCTGTCCCAGCATGGCCAGGGGCTCAGCAAAGGAATCACTGGTGGGAGTGGCACAGCTCAGCATCCTGAATGTGAACCAGTGCAGAAGCATTGTAGCTCTTTCAGCAATGGCACTTGCAATTGTGGTTCACTCAGGGAGATCTGACACTACAGAGGTGTTCCCATGGCAGCTGATTTCACTGATCTCTGACACATGCCATAATGAATGTGTTGGGCTAGCTGAGGGACGCAGTCTGATCAAAACAGCAAAACAGCAAGGAAAGGAGAGAAGGAATCTTTCTGAGGTGAATAGTGGTCGAGGTGAGAACGTGTTTTACTTTTAGAGAGATCTGAGAAGAAAAAGGCATATAACCTAGAGTAACAGAGTGGCTGCTGCTTAATCTGCAGGAAAGAGAATAGCTCAACTTCAGAGTGGCCCAACAGGTAGGCAGGATACTTTGAAAGAAAGGTTGCCTTAAGATGAATAAAATTCATTATGTGGCTCAAATGAAAGGGGATTTGTCTTGATTTGATGACATAGCTTGGAAATGAGAGGAAAAACAGCACCTAAAGGCTACTCATTGACTAATTTGCTATCCAAAGCAACACAAATATACTGCTGTGCTTCCTGCCCTTCCCTTTCCTCTTTTCAAGAGTGTTCTGGATTGTATGTATGCTACCATTATATGTTTGTACCCACAATAAAAACACCTAACAAACTACTGCTCTTTTTCAAACCCTTCCTTAAGCTTTCCATCTGCCACACACTTTCAAAGCACTGAGGAGTGATCAGGCTGTCCTAATAGTAATTTTGATGTGATCTTTATTTTACAAGATGAACTACTTTGTCTCCTCCTTTTGTCTCCATGGTCTCTTCATTTTATCTCTTTCATCTTTACTTACTACATCCAACAGCTGCAAACTGTGGGACAATGAATGTGCCTAATTCCAGCAGCTATTGCAGTTCAAAAGTAACGAAAAGCTATTAATAGCTAATTCAGTAGAATATTGCTGTTCAGTGTAAAGGAGTGGGTCCAAATTGTGCTACCAGTTACAACTGGGTAGCCCCAACAAGGCCAGCATCTGCTCCATATCAACATTAAACCTCTAGGAGACTTTATGATATGCTGCAGGCGCAAATACAGACAGGATGTTGATGATGAGTGTTGCTCTCTATTTGAAACAGACACTGACTCCAGTTATCATGGAAACAGAAAGATGTGGTTGGAGAGAAGCTGGTTCAAATGGATCTCAGAGAAAACAGTTACGCCCTCCAGCACTGAGGAGCCTTTAAAGCAAAATCCTGGGAGAGCCTTGTAGCTGATAGGATCCTTCTAGCAGGTGTGGAGGAGTGCAGAGACATGTGATCGCTTGACTTTGTTTGGTAGTGTCACACTAATGAAAGAAATGTGTTCATCTATCATCTTAAATCAAACATATAAACTTGTTCTTGAAGAAAAGGGCCTGAGTGCAACCATGCACGTCTTCTGAAGCTAGTTTACAGCAAAGCCTTGCAGCCAGGACGGCCAGGAGTATCCCAGGGTGCATCTGAAGAGTGTGGCCAGCAGGCTGAGGGAGGTGATCATCCACTTCTACTTGGCCCTAGTGGTCCTAGGCACTAGAGGACCTAGAGGTCCCATCTGGAGTGCTGAGTCCAGTTCTGCACTGCTCAGTACAAGAAAGGCATGGAGCTCCTGGAGAGTGTCCAGAGGGTGACAAAGATGATTAGGGGACTGGAGGGTGTCTCTAATGAGCAGAACCTGCAAGAGCTGGGCCTGTTTACTCTGGAGAAGACTGAGAGGGGACCTCAATAGTGCACATTTCAGAGGTGGGTGCCAAGATGATGATGCCAGATTGTCTTCAGTGGTGACCAGCGACAGCACGAGGAGCAATGGTTATAAACTAAACCACAAAACTTTACACCTAAACATGAGGAAAAACTTCTTTAGATGTGAGGGTGGCAGAACAGTGGAACAGGATGACCAGGGAGTCTGTGGAGTTTCCCTCTCTGGAGACATGCTCCTGTGTTACTTGCTACCTGAACATGTTCCTGTGTCACTTGCTGCAGGTGACCCTGCCCTGGCAGGGCAGTTGAACCTGATGATCTCCAGAGGTCCCTTCGTACCTTAACAGTTCTGTGATTCTGTGATGCTGGTCTGGCAGCCAAAGATATGATTTGTAGCTGACTTAAATAACAGCAGTACACTACATAGGATTTGTAGATTACTTCAGTTTCAAAATATGCAAAGTACTTCACTACAAGAAGAAGTTTTTTTGTCCTCCTTTGGGTTTTGTGAACCCTTGATGTAAGTAAAGGGGACTGCTGCAGTAATAGGTCATGCAACAGCACTAAGGCTTATAGTGGTAGGACTCCCATTTTCCTTTCCCCCATAACAACATCCCTATAAAGTTTTATAATCTGTCCTGTAATCAGCCCAGTGGGACTGGGAGAGGGAATCCATCCACTGCTCTGCCAGACTTCCATTACTCTGGGGATCCAAAAGGAAATCTGAATTTTCCCACCTCTTATGTTTAAACCTGAGCTTTAGCTTGTGCTTTTGTCTCAACCAAGGCTCAAGGCATCAGGCTTTTCCCATTAAAAAAAAAAAAAAAGGAAAAAAGAGTTTTCAATGAGTGGCAGCACCAAAAAAAGTCAAAATAGCAGTTCTTCATGTTAAAAGTCTTTTGGAAAGTTGTTTTTACTTCTGCAGCCATCCCATATACATGGAGGTTTTTTGTTAAATCATTCTTCCTCCTGTCTTGTCTTATCACCACAGTGACTTCTGTGACCGTGAGAAGTATTTGTTTTCTGAGGCAGGATTATGATGAGCCCAGAGGGCCCCCTTAGAATGGGGCCATTTTAGTGGTGTGGGAAGTTCAAACCCAGAGGTTGCTTTCTGCACTGCTGGTAAATACACTGCATGCATGATGTGATGCCACTTCATGCAGAAAAGTGTAACCCACTGTCCTTGTGTTTTATGGCATCACTTGCTTCTGCTTTCTATTTATTTTGTTATTAATGCTGGCTGCTCTCCAATAGCTTCTGGCCACAATGACTGCTGCAATCTTTTGTCGGCTAAATCAGACACAATCTGCAGACAGAAACATATTATCGTGTACATCATTTTCAAATAAAGCAATGCACATTGCAACACACTGTGTTTTTCTGGAGGTGTACTGAATTAAATCGAGAATGCTGTAAAGCTCATCTAAAAGAATAGATGTAAAAAGTCATAATAAGATGATATATCATCTGGGTTTCAAATAGAATAAATATAGGAAATTAAGACTTTAAATTTATAGTCTCTAAAGGAAGTCAAGTAATTAAACATGATTCTCCATTCCTTGCCCCAAAGAATAATTTAGGGAAAATGAAAGATTAGAAGGTTAAAATAACAGACAAGTACATATAATTTTCAATTACAAAAGTAGACCATGTCTACAACATTTCTCATGTCTGTGAGAAACCTCAGTGATTTGGGAGCTGATGGTATTTTTATTAGTCAATATGTATTTTTTTCTTTGGTTGTTATGGAACTGATGTTGTATCTCCATTGCTTCAACCACTTTTTCTCTGGCGTTGATGAATGCAATGTCACTGCCCTCATATCCATTCAGAAAACTGCTAGACAAATTATAATTTTCCTAGCCCATGGCTTTGATTTTCTTCTCTCCACAGACCCTCTTTGCTCTTTTGCTAGAACTTAAGCTACTTGTCCTCATTTCCTACACCCACCAAGGCCTGTCACTGCTCATCCTATCATCACAGGCTTGACTTCTGTCAAACAGAAGGATGCCTGGTATTCACATTCTCTGAACAGAGAGAGACATAATTCTTCTCTCTCCCAGGATTTTCCTGGGAAAGAGAATTATGTCTCTCTCTGTTCAGAGAATGTGAATACCACATCATGCACAGGGTAAACAACAAAGATATGTGCTTCAAAACCTAAAACTCAAGGAAACTTCAACTGTTTCTAGGAAAGTTTCTGTAGGCCAGTGGATAGGCCTACAGAATAGTTTAGGATAGTTTTGAACACCACTGGAGAAGTTAATTCAGGCTCCTGAAATTCCTGCCCTTTCTGACAGCAGGCAGCTGTGATTATTTATGTGAGAACTTTTCCAGTCAGAGTACGGTGCTGGTTCACAAGCAGTGAGGGGCAATGTCTCATGGACCTTTTGTTGAGGCCCACAGTAGCCAGCCCAGCCCCAGCACACACCTGCTGGATAGCCTGATCCTACCACATCTTTGTGCTCTCACAGGCTGTCAAGGGAGTGCCTTGGTTTTGTGTGTGGAGGACCCTATGGCCCCTTCTCTTGGGAGCAAGGCATGGAATAGTAATTGGCCCTTGTTCTGAGCCCAGAGAGAGGGACAAAGTCTGGGTGAGCGAAGCAATCAATATATGCATGTGATAGCATTGACATGGACTCAACTAACAGATGAAAGTGAAGTAAAGCCAGAAGCAATATTCTCACGGCAAGGAGAGGCAGTGAGGGAGATGGGATGCCCACGTGTGTGGAGCAGGGGCCCAGACTCAGACATTGCTTGGTGCTGCAGGAGCTTCAGCGTGGCTCCCACATGCTTTCAGTACTTTTGCTTGAGATCTGCAGTCATTGCTCCCATCCTTTAAGACTGTGTCAGATGGAAAATTTAGAACCATAAAAGGCAACATCTGTGAGCAAAACCATGTGAACTGTGTTTGGGTACTACAGCTCAAGAAAGGTGGCAGATTACACACCACAATGAGGGCCATAGGCTCCACCATACTTTTAGGGAAACTCTGGAAGTCATGAACATTTGATGGTATGAAGGGTGAGGGAAGGAAGAGAAGGAGACCCCAGGCACACCTGCATGTGGGAGTAATAGAATGGTTTGAGTTGGAAGGGACCTTAAAAATCATGAGTTCCAATCCCTTTGCCATGGGCTGATACACCATCCACTAAACCAGGCTGCTTGAAAATCCATCCAACCTGGTCTTGATGTTGATTTAAGGTGTATCATGGCTTTTGGCAGGGGGGAATCTTACTATTATTCAATTCCAAACCAGTTTGAAGATCTGCACCACACTGATGCTGTGAGCAGAATGGGTCTGTGCTGCCATTGCCCAGGCTGCCAAGGTTCCCTGGAAGGAGCTGGACCTTGGCTGAACATCTCTGAATCCATTTTTAACACCCCCATAAAAGCCCCATTTCTTTCTAGACAAATATCCTTTGTTTCAGTCGGTGTCTCCAGCCGGTTATCAGAGTTCTTAGCTATTATTTTTGAGATTGTTCACTTCAGCTCTCCTACTTTCTGCCCAGAATTCACAAGATATCCTTTCATTTATTCTGCCTAAAATGAGATAAACCGCGAGTGACCAGTCTTCTGGGGCTGTGCCATTCTGCAGTTAGCCTTATGTAAAAGATACAGGGCACATTCTCAGCGCTGTGTTGTTATTAATGAAGGCTCTCTGCGCAACTCTTTGTCCACCACAATGAAAATTTACCCTCATGTATCTCCTAAATCTCAGATGTAGATTTCATTTGCAGCATTTTCGGATAATCTTTGATTATTTTTTTCATGTTAGGGGACCATAACGATAAGTCCCTGCTCAAGTGAACTAGACCTCATCTGACACTAAAATTTGCTGGTTTCTCTTTTTGGACTTAAAAAAATTTGCTTTTCAGAGCTATTCAATAAGATAAATGTTAATGAGAAAAATTTTAACAAGGCAAGCCCTGGCAGTGACCCTCTCGGATCTAAGCAGCGCTACAAACTCAGGGCAAGCCTGATGCATGAGGAACATCTTGCAGAATATCACTGGCCTTCTGTTCTATCAGCACTATACCTCTAGAAACAAGGCTCTTAATGAGGAAAGATCAATCCCAACAGGAAAACCTGTGATATCTGACATCAGTAGACAAGCATCCATGCTGTACAAACCACCACCCCCCTGATGCCAACCCCTGCTTCCAAAAAATAAAATAAAATAAAGTAAAATTGTGTCATTTTCATTCAAGGTTTAAAGACTTGGGATCACTTCATGTAGCATTTAACTATCATTTCAGTCAGGCTTTTGAAGCTGTTTAAGTTCTTTTGTACCCGAATTGTTTAATGTTACTCAGACAAGGTAAATCAAAGTCTAATAGAGTGGAAAAACAGTAAAGGCAGAAAATAGGTAAAAGATAAATCACACAGGAAGTTTTGCTTTTTTTTTTGTTATTATATTCATTGAGATCAAAGTCCTTGTTTCAGCTCTAATTAACAAAAGCTAATGCAGATTGGAGACCTTCTGGCACTGAGCAGAGCCTTGGAGGATACAGTTGAAATCTTCTGAAGATTTAAATAATTAATATGACACCTTGAGCTTTGGATGGGAAAATAAAAAATAAAAAAAAAAAAAGAAGAAGGAAAAAAAAGAGCCCCATGTTCAAGTTTAAGAACAATGCCATTGCCAAGTTTGATACCATTTGTTCTGATGAAAATGAGCTGAGTAGACTGCACCGACTTCATTGTCTGGTACATTGGCAGTTCAGTGGATTGTTTTACCTTTTGTCATGCTAAGGGAGTCTTTTGTGCAGTACTTTGTTACCCCCAAGTCTGCCCCAGTTGAAGGAGGATAGAAAAAGGCAAATCTGCTTTAGGGACTTGGAGGATGGTCATTTAATGGTTTTTAATCCTCTTAATCCACGTAAGAATGGAGATCTCTGAGTGAAAATCCCATCCCAGAAGTCCTTATGATTCAAATGCCTGGCTCAGGAGACTGTCTTTTGAAAAAAAAATACAGCAAAATATTCTCCACTACTGTGGCATTGTGGTTTATTTCTCTCTGGTTTTCTGAAGCTGTCTGATGCAATATAAGCAACATGAAACTGAAACCTACTTCAAACCCTGTGAAGCAGGAGAACAGAGAGTGCCCGGTACCAGTCTGTGTGTTTGGGGTACTTTGGTGATTCGGCTTGATTTCATAAAAGTGATAAGGACCCTCTCTTCTGATTGTCTCAACTGTATGCAAATCTACCCTAGATTTTGGTGTGCACTAATGCCCTTCCCGAGCTGTTTTCCACTTGCATATTTTCTAGGTAAATGAAATCCACTATTGAGGTTGGATATAAATTACTTCTAACTGCTACATAACTACATACATAACTACTACAACATAATCATAGCTAACCCTTTCTTCTGAGCTCATTATTACTTCATAAGACCATGGTTTCCCTTCCCTGTCACCATAAAAATATAAAATCAATATAACTAATTAGATAAACCACTAAAGAAATGCTGAGGCAATTTTCATAGGTAAAATCAAAGAAGATCTGAAGACAAAATGGGCTTTTCTTGCTCTCAATCTATAGACTTGCCATCAGCCACAAAAAGTTGACTTTAAAATAATTTTTCAATTAGATGCACAATGAGGCTTCTCATTTGTTCATGTATTTCATTACTCTATTCTTTAGAGCTGGTTAAAAAAAAGAAAAATACAGCTTCCAACTTGTAAACTACTATGTAATAGATATAGAAAAGAGTAAAAATGTCAAAATTTATTTTTAAAAATGCATTTTAAAATTTCCCTCTCCAGACCTTTAGGTAGAAACAAAATTATTTTAGCAAAATGGTATTATGAAACAACTCAAAGCATGTCTTGAAAAATTGCTGCTCATTGATGCAATGCTTGCTGTTCCAGTTAGCTCACTGACAGCCATTTCTGAGCATCTATTCCTATAGCCCTCTCATGCCTCTGAAACTACAGATACAACTCCAACAATGGCTTACTAGGATTTTAATACAGGTTTTCTGAAAATTCAGCCTGCATAAAACCACAATCTCTCTGAAGTAATTTCAGCTGGATGTTAATATTGAGCTACTCTACTTCAAGAAAAACTGGGCATTATTTTCTTTCTTCTTTACAGAAAAATGTTGACTGGTCATGCTTTCTGTGGCATCCCATCAGAACTTTGGCTGTCCCTTTGATGAAATTACTGTGTTTCCATCTGAACATCTCATTTGAGATTAGAGGGAAAGTAACTGTTCTGTGAAGTTGCAGCCTGGAGAGCCAACTGCATCTGGGCTGCACCTAAAGAGGCATGACCAGCAGGCCAAGGGAGGGGATTCTGCCCCCTTTACTCTACTCTGCTGAGACCCCACCTGGAGTGCTGTGTCCAGCTCTGGGGCTCCAACACAAGAAATATTTAGACCTGTTGAAACAAGTCAAGAGGAGAGCCGCTAAGTTCATCACAGGGCTGGAACACCTCTGCTGATAAAGCAGGCTGAGAGAGTTGGGATCATTCAGCCTGGAGAAGAGAAGGCTCTGGGGGGACCTTGTAGCAGCTCTACTTTTTAAAGGGAGCATATAAGGAGAGGAATTTTTCACAAGGGCACGTAGTAATGGGACAAGAGGGAACAGCCTTAAGCTGAAGGAAAGTAGGTTTAGATTAGATATTAAAAAGAAATTATTTTCTCTGAGGGTGGTGACATACTGCAACACGCTGCCCAGAGAACTTGTGGACTCCCCATCCCTGAAAGTGTTCAAGGCCAGGTTGGAGGGGGCTCTGAGCAAGCTGGTCTGTGGAAGGTGTCCCTGCTATGGCAGGGGGTTGCAACTGGGTGATCTGTAAAGCCCCTTCCAACCTAAACCATCCTATGATTCTGTAATTCTATGTTATCAGGGCATCGTCAGTGCTGTATGCTTCCTCATTTTTCTACTATTTTACAGCTTCCATTGAGATCTCACCTTTGCTGGGCTGAGCCTCACAGGGGATGTGCTGTCTTGGATCTCTCATGATGATGTGCCTGGAGATGAAGGAGGCACAAAACAGCAGCCTGGCTCGCATTTTCTGACTCACTGCATCACAATGACACGGCTGCAAATGACAAATGTTGGATGAAGATGTGTGCATGAGAAAAAGGTGGGTGCTGGTATTCAGGGGTGGAAGGTTAGCTACAGGGAGGCTGTGATTCCCTGGAAGTAGCATGGTATAAGTCATACCAGGCTGACAGCAACAAGATTAAGGGCTGAACTCAAATGGTGAGATGGCTGTATCCTCTTTGGAAAATAGGGTATGTAGAAGTTGATTGAGAGAGTTTTCTGTCATTATGGAAAGGAGTAATGAGTTCATAGTGAAATATTTTTAAGAGGAAACTGAGAATATAGTGCAGACATGAGGGAACTCCAGCACTACTATTATGTGCAGGAAGTAATAAACATGTGGAATAAATTACTTGGAAAGGCTATTGAAAAAAATAGTACAAATGACAGACAAAGTCACCTAGCTTTTCTAGGGGGAGAGGGAGTTGTAGAATACAAAAGAAATATGTAAGGAGGAGAGAGATGAGCTTCCAGCAGTCAGGTGTGCCGAGAAGAGAGAGCTTCCTTGGTTATAAACCACTTTGTGCCTGCAAAAATGGTGGGGTAGCACTCGCAGTGCCAGCCTGCACACTCTGAGGTGCCTTGTACCCAAACTACCTTGGGCACAGTATTTTCAGGACCAGAGCTGCTCTGGACACAAACTTTGGGCCAAATATTGTGCCAAAAAATGGCTATGAAAAGTGGCTCTTTACATATTTTCCAGCCCTTCATACATCAGCCAGTTATCCCCCAGGAAACTTGCTTTTGTCCCTCTGGCCTCTGCAGCTCCATCAGTGGGACAGGTCTGGGAACACCCCCAGGAGGGACCACTCCGGGTGTCAAGAGCGCACACGTTTCACACAAAAAATCCCTACACTTGAGACAAAAATGGGCCACATCTCTGCCTGTGTCCTCTGCTCTCCTCCCACTGGTGGTGGTAGTGCTGTGGCAGGTGTTGGGGGGTGGAGGTTCAGCATAATCCCCCATGACCCACAGCTCTTGAATAGGCCATGTTTATTTCTGAAGTGAATGCTTTTCTTTTCTTTTGGACTCTGCAGTATTGAGGCCATCCTGCAGCATGGGCTGGTACCAATTTTTTGTTTATGGGCTATAATCTCCCCACAATGCGTCCTTACTTCAGTGTCAGAAAAGCACAATGCAACAACAGTTGGTCAACAATCTGATTGAAAATTACCTGCTTTAAAAAAAAAGTCTTCAAATCTATTCTGGAATATCTTGGAGTTTTCTTTGAATAATAACTCTTTTGGAAAGGAATTATTTTGCTCTGTCTTTCTTCTATAAAAGCCTTCCTCCTATTAAGGTGATGTAAATTAATAACAACCCCTCTTGGCCCCCAGGATGAGAACACACTTTTTGCAGACTGCTCCTATTCTGCCTAGAAGCTGTCATTTTTAATGTGACTTTCCGAAGTTTTTTTCAGCAATTCCCATTCCCTATGCACTATGTACTTCATAGAAATGCACATACTGTTCTTCAGACTATGTTATATATATTCAATCATGTGAATCATAAATTTCTTAGTTCTCATGAAGATTGCATGTTTGTCACTATTTCTAATTTTCATATCATATCCTTACCTGACAGGATTCTTTTGGAATGAACAAAATATAGCAACAGCAGAATCATCTTGAGAGAGGCTTATGTGGGAGGAGATAGGGACAATAAACAGATATCGCACACAACACAATATAATGTAACAAATAAGGGTCTGACTCAAATAACTTTAAAGGACAGAGAGCAACCCCTTATTACCAAACTACAAAGGTTGCAGTAACTCCTTTCCCTGAGGTACCACTGCTATCAAGGAAAAGACCCCTAGTAGTATTTTTATAGCCTTTGCTTGAAATGTTTTTGAAGGAAAGCTCTGACTTCTAAAGAGTTCTGAAACTGTGTGGTGTCTCAAGATAGATCTTAAGGAAATTTGCCGCTATCAAAACTAGACTGCCTGGAATATGGCAGAGCCTATTAGGACCGCAATAACAACATTGATTTTAGGGATTTTACCCTCCCTCCAAATACGCTGCACACTTTTTTGATGTATGAAGAGACTGAAGCTTCTTAAAAGATATTTTCAATGGGATAGTTCTGAAGACTTCAGATAAAATATTTCAACACAGTACCTGCAGGGACAGGAGAAATTGCTTCAGTTCATTTTGCCTTAGTTAGAGTCGTGTTAAATCAACTGCTCTTGGCGTTTGCAGGACTTTGTAGACATTCTTTCAAGTGTTTGAATAGCTTCAAATAGATGAAGGTCTTCAAAAGGCAACTATCACATGGGATTGACATCAGTAATGCTCCAAAGACTGTCCAAAAGGGCCAATACATTATATAAATGAAACTTTATTACCTCTTTATTCATCTCAGATACTAAGCATGGTCTGTCTTTGTTACACGATCCATTTGCTGCTGAGAGGATACCTGATACATATCCTGATTACTAGGACACATGAGGGCCTGATTCTCCATAGCCTTGAAGGAGATACAGCTATTTGTATGTGACTTTCATGTGCTGACAGTTTAGTCAGTAATTTGCAAAGTTTTTCCACCAGTGAGAACACCAAGTGCAATGTAAATCCCACATGGTGACATCTGCTCCCTTCCATCGCCTTTCCTTTTGGTGCTATATAACATGGCACAGTCCAATATAAGTTGGAAAGAGCAGAGTTTCAGTCTAAGCAACTGCAACATATGCTGCACTTCTCAGGATATGCAGAGGCAGAGATCTTGCCAGCCCTGTTCACACAGGCAGCTCCCATTATATTTTAGCAGAACTATTCATATAAATGAGGATTTAGTTACTGAAATTCACAAACAGCAAGATTTAAATGACATACCACTGGAAAGTTGTAATGGTATAAATTCCTAGAGTCTAACCAAGAGGATGTATTTACTCATCCGTACTCGTGTGTGTGTGTAATTAAGCCACACTTACTGTAACAGAGGGAGGGGGAATCTTCCTGCATTACTGTCTGTTTCTAGTGGGAAAGCATGAGATACTTTCCTTCCCACTGGAGATGGGAAGATGCAGTGCAGGTCCTTGTAAAGACTGTACACCTGAATGCAGGATGAAAATTTGCTTTCCATGGAAGTAGTCCTTGTGTTTGCATAGGGATGGTGGTGACTGGATGTGTATCCTGTGGTATAAAGAGCTCCTTTAGACAACCATTGCCTTACCCTGAAATTCACTCCCAGAGCCTAATCCAGCCAATTGTATGAAAAATCAATGTAAAAAACACAGAGGAGCAATATAATCATAGGAGTGTCTCTAACGGAGATATTGCACCACAGTGGATTTTCCTGATAGATCAGTGTGCCAAACTCAGGTTTTCCACATCATCTTAACCTTGTAATGATGTGAGACAAAGCTGTATAACTGAAATAAAGTGGTGTCTATCCACTTGCAATAAAATTTGGTCAGCAGACTGGAAATTCTGTTGTTTGTGATAAACAATCCTCAAAGTAGCATATTCTCATAAATATGCAGCCCTTGCTGCACAACTTTAAAGAAAACTTTTTATTTCTCTTTGATCACAGACTTAGAGACATACTTATTCTTCTTAGCAGGAATCAGTAGATTTATGGCAGGAATGAGTGTGAATCACAGAGTTTCCCAAAAGTGCAGTAAAGAGCTTAGATACAATAATATCAGGAGTGGCCTTTAAAACAAGCTATAAGAGTAAGTTAAGATAAAAGATTCGCAGAAGATGATGCCCTTTCTCATTAATCCTTATTGTATTTACAGAGTGTTGCTATAGAGACCAGAGAAGCAAGATATTTTCTTTCTCTGGGAAAATAAAGACATCTTTATATTTTCTTGTCAAATCTCTCTTGTATTTTGGGGCTTTGAAGCAGCTCTGATGGAGGTGTTTTCAGAGCGAATAAGAGCAGAAGGCAGTCTCCCATGATGAAACCACCTGTTGGCAACCTCATGACCTAGGCTGCTGGGAAAGTTTAAACTGAAGAAAAAGAAGCAGCAGGTATTGTTCATTTCTGTTCACTTGCTGCTCCTTAATATATTAAGTTCATGTTGAAATTTTCATATATAATCCTAGACTGAGAGTCTAATTCTTTCTTTGCACTCAAGAGCTTTTTAGTCTTAATACAGCCTTTATTAAAACATTTTATTAATGCTCAAGATGAGACTTTGGGATGGATCACTGGTCCTTTAACTTTTGAAGAATCACAGAAGAATTCAGCTTGGACATTGAAAATATCTGCTCCAGACCTCTGCCCAAAGCAAGGCCAATTCTGGGACCAGTCCAGGCTGCTCAAAGCTTTGTCTACTTCAGTTTTGAAAACCTCTGGGGATGGAATAGCCTTTCAGGGAAACTTGGTCTGCAGCCTGATTGTTATCATGGGGAAAAACTCCTTGGATACACCCTGGATAAATCTCTTTTGTTACTATTTTCCCCAGGATTTTTGCCCTCTCCCCGTGTGTCACGGTGAACAATTCAGTCCCATATTCTTGATGACCCTCTGTAGGCACTGGTAGCCAGTGGTGTTATGAGGTGTCTCAGCCCAGCTCCTCACAGGACAAGTGGTCCTGTCCCCAGCATGCCTCTCCTTGGAGCCACTCCAATTTCTCCATGCCTGTCCTCTGCTGGGAGGTCCAAAACTGGATATAGTGTGTAGATGTGGTCCAATGTCACTGTTCATACAACTCAGAGTGCTGTCAACCTTGTGTCTGCCAAGAAGCACTCTGGCTCTGAGTTTGCTCTCCACCAGGATCCTTCAGTTCTTTTCAGCAGAGATGCTCCTCAGCAGTCATTCTTGACATTTTTTGTCCATGTGTCACTAGTCCTCTGCTCCAACATTTTTTCTTTCCATCCTATGCTGAACTGTCCCTCATCACATCACGCAATAAACAATCTTTTTCAAACCTCAAGCTGAGTGTCCACATTAATCCTTGTTTTTTCTTTCCCTTGAAGGTGAGCTACACATTTTTGTGCTGTTGTAGGCCACAGTGATTTGAAACAAAAGCCTTCATCTGAAACACCTTACGACAAGGCTTTTACTCACTTGGGTTTACACTTGATATAGTGTGACCATCTGACCCATCCACTGAATTTACTTCCAACAGTACAGGCATTTTTTAAAAGTGCTTTTTATTTAAGTCCTTTATTTATGTACCTGGCTTGAGTTATTCTTCCTCTGTAGGCATATCACTGACCAAATCTCACTGTGACCTCCTCACAGACCACCTGGTCAGGGTAGAGTTATGCTTCACCAAAAAAGGAGAGACTGTGAGCTCACCAGCACAGTGGAGTTTGCACAAGAGACAAAGTAATCTCTGAGACAGAGCAGCTCTGTCTTCCCATTTCTTCACTCCTTGAAGTACAGCATCAAAATGGGAGAGAGGAGAGGTCACCCACCTGCCTTGCCAGGCTTGCACCATCAGTACAATACCTGCTGGAAATGCAGGGCAGGCAAACCTCGCTGCCTTTCTGTTGTAGGAGCCACTGGCACCTGCAGCCTCCTGCACAAGCATGAAGGCAGGCAGTGGTAACAATGCTTTGTGCTGCTCTTGGTGGGAACTGAATGTCACCCAAAAGACTGCCAGATAAGGGCTTGTCATTGTTAGTGTGTCTGGCATAACGAGTCAATTGCACTTAGTATTTCTGAGCAGAGAGCTGCTCTGGGTAAAAAGCCAATGGACTTCTCATGCTGAGAGTCCAGCAGGCTGCTGTGAATCAGGTTTTGGCTTTTCTTTCTGTATTAATTAATGTCTTAAATGCTAGAGGAAAAGAGTCTTTAACAGAAAATATCAACATGTTCCTTAGTCACTTGGAAAATTTAAAAATATTTCTTTTTTTTTTACTGTTGGTAATCTTTACCATTCTCATGGCAGTTTTGCTTGTTCAGATATTTTTAAACAGATGAATTTGCTTTCCTATCAGCCAGAAACTGTCTCTTCTTTTTGTTAAAGTCTCATTTCTGGGAAATCACTGCTTGCTAAGTAGATGTACTTAGGAAAGAGGGTGCAATTCTGCCATTGCTCTGCATCTTGGATAAGGTTTTACTCTTTCTGCTCTTCCTAGACTTCCAGAGTCAAATTTTTGACTCACAAAAGACTGTTAGGATTATGGACACAGAATGACTTCTGTTTCATCCACACATCAGAACCTTCCCAACTTCTGACAATCAGGCCCCTGCTGAAAAATGTCTGGGATAAGAAGAGCTAAAGAAAACATAGAGGGCTTGGTGGTTCAGTCTTCAACAAAAGAAAAGCTAAGAGGTGAAACAATAATCAAATCTCTGCAATGTTTTACAAGAGAACAAGACTCTCTCATACTCATGAATGTCAGTTGAAATGACCTTTTAAAAGTGTGATAGTTCAGAGAAAAAAAGAAAAATGTATTCTTTTGGATTGAGAATGTCATCAAAATGTTAGTTAGAATCTTTGGATTTGAAAAAAAATATTGTTATCTTTGCCAGTTTGCTTCAAATGTTGAAGAGGGGAAAGTACTGCATTCTATAAGGCTTTGATATTTGAAACAGAACAAAAAATAGAGTTGAGGAGTTTGCAATGGTCTGTGGTTTGATTGATCACTTTTTCTCTATAACATGCATTAATGACTGTAGTATTCCCATAAATTCTTTCTTTGACCTTTCTGTTAAAGTATGATGACAAAATGACAAGTGCATTTCTTACAGCTTTTGGACCAAGAACAGATTGTGTGTTATCCCTTAAGAGCCTGGACTAGCATTGTTCCAAATGTTTTTCTTTCATGTGGTAGCCTAAATTCTTTATTCTCCATCTCTTCAGGATCCATGTTAAATATTGGTCCAAAGGGTGGGTTTTTTGATTCATTTTATATTGCACGTATTTCCATTTTTTATTACATTGTCTCTAGGTTCATGAATCTTTCTAAGTTAAATCTGAGTTTGATGGAGAAATTGCCTTGGTAGAGGGAGAAAAGGTCCATCTTGGATTCTGTGTGCAAAAGAAAAAAAATAAATTTGAAATTACAAAAATGGTTGCTAAAAGTTAGCTTAAAATCAATTTTAGTCATGTTCTTTCAAGGAAAAGTTGCCTGTGATATTATAGCTTCCACAAATCACGGTATGCCTGATGGACAGATGGAAATGAAGATGTATTTATAAATGATGGTGCTGCTGCAGTTGTAAATTGTTGTTGCAAACATGAGTTCTTATGCAAATGGAACTGTTGACGTTTTTCCTGCTTGCTGGGTGATGTTTCGGAGCAATCTGTGCTATGAACACTGTGGGCTTGTCTAGGCGGCCCTAGCCATGACTGTGCATTCACACATGGTACCCCGCGCACCCTGATTTGTGCAGTCAATGCTTTGGAGCCCGGGAGAGCAGGGCCTAAGCAGACCGGGTCAGAAGGTGGGCCAGTGCTCCCCAGCCCAAGGGGTAGATATTTATTCAGCCTGGAAGGTCTGCTTGCTGGATGCTGCATTTTGGCCATGGCAGACTGATCTCCACATCCTTTCCTTCTGCTAGGAAAAAAGAGAACAGAAAAGGCTGGAAAGATTACACTGAGTCTTTGATTTACTTATCATTAAATTTAGATTGTTGAGATATGAAGATACACAGACCACATTAAAAGGTTACAGGTGGTGACTCATCATATCAGGTAATGGGATGATTTTTGGTATTGCTTTGGTATCTTTTATTGATGCTATGAACAATACTCTGTAAAGTAGGCAATGATATACAGAGTGGATTTCTTATGAGGAACTTCAAATAAAAGGAAGATAGATCTTCAGATGGATCTGTGGTCAGATGTGACAATGGTGCTTTTAGTTTACATGAGCTGAAAGCTTCACTAATTTTTGTTGAGGAGAAACATCAGTGCCAGGAGTATTAAATATTAGAAGAGACTTCAGAAAAGTATTTACTTCCAACAATACAGGCATGCATTGCCAGATGATGCCTTAATAGATCTGTCAAGGCAACACTGGACCAAAAGTGGGAACTGATCTTTTTAGGGTCCTAGTAACAATGCCACTACTTGGATGTTGTTCCCTTCAGTGGTGAAAAAGGTATTTTCAAGGCAATTCAGTAATAACAACAAAGTAATGTAAAAATGCAGGAGATTTTCTATTGGAATACAAATTGAATTGCAACTTTCAGCTGGAAATTAAACATACAGTGGTAGAGGTTTCTGAAATCACCACATTGGTTCTGTTTTGGCTGGTACCTATTCCAAGGACACAGAGACAAGAAATGTAGGTAGGAAGTCACAACAATTTTTCCTGTCCAGTGAACACAGCCTTGTCCAGAATGTGCACAATATGTTGCTGTAAAGTGGCAGAAAATAATTTGTTATCTACCTCTAAGTAGCTTTCAGATTTATGTGTTAAATTATGCACAAGATAGACAAAATCTGTAAATTACTCTAAAGATACCTCATGGCTGCAGCACCTACAATAAGTTTGCATTGCTGGCTCCAAGAATTATAAAGGCAAGACTGTTGTGGCACAAAATGTGGTGGATTTAACTTCTGGTTTTGCTTACTAAACACTATAGGACATTGATAAAAATTTTGCAAATACTGAAATAGGTGAGTGCATTATTCATGACAACCCTTTAATTAGCAGACACAGAGGTCCTGGGAGATGGTAACCAACAGCTTCCAGGAAAAATCTACTTTCAGATATCACCTATCAAGACCACTAAAATCAAGAGACCAACTTAAACATAATGTAATTTTTTAAAGTAACCATTCATGGACATTTTAATTTGCCTTGTGAAATATAAGCTATTGCTTTTGTTTTGATTGCCAGCTTTTCCATTCCATCCTGAGTGCTGGAACCTTCCTTTCTTTGAATTAAAGTTCAAATTTCTGTATAAGTCATTGACTTCTTGAACTGAAACTTCAAATAAAGTGCTTTAAGTAAAGCTTGGACTGAGATATCAAGAGCTGATAACACTGAGATTTATAAGAGCAAGTGCTATTCATTTTTTGGGGATTCACTTAGTGATGGAAAGATGCTCCTTAGAAGTCAATTTCAAAGTCAATTTCAGCTTGGAAGGGTTCAGGGGGACAGACTAATAATAATAATAATAATAATAATAATAATAACAGTAATGACATAAATATGAAGTAAAAAGAGATGCCAGTAATGCTGAGGATAATTAGTTCACAGCTTGAATTAATTTTCTATTTTGGCTGTGCCAATAATTACTTGCAGCAACCTACAAATTTTTGTTGCTTTGCTTGGGTTTTTTAATTTGGTCTCCTAGTATGGTGGTTCCACTAGAAAAGAAAATCTTGCAAGTTTTAAGAGGATTTAAGAGTGAGGTGCCAGAGAGAGAGATTTTCTATGATTGCTCTTGTTATTAAATATTCTCTTGAAAATGTAATTTTTGTGGACATTTCTGTTAATAACTGCATTCAGGTTTTCCTTGAAACAACCTCCTGAAAATTCTGAAATTCTTACTGTCAGGGAAGCATTCAGAATCATTAGTAAATGTATTTTCATTCTTTTTCAGATGAAATAAGATTGTGAAAAATAAAACCACAGGGTCTCCTTTAGGACAAACTCAGACTTAAAAAATTTTCTTTGTCTCCTCAAATGTGGTGTGTCAAAAACTAGTCCAAGTCAGATTTCTGACATCAGATTTCTGGCCTTGCTTCAAATACTATAAAGCTACAGGCTACATTGTTATTCTGGTTATGTGTTGACTCCAGGGGAGCTTCTCCACTCTGGTATCTAATTGAACTTTCTCCACAGATCTCTCTGTAATTGGTTCCTTTGGATGCTGTCTCTGCTGAGAGTCCCGGACACCTTGGAGCTCCATTCTGTGCAAGTACCACATGTGCACCCTGGCTTTGGCCAACAGCAGCTGATCCCAGCCATGGTGACCTTGTGGAGGACACCCAGGGACATGAGCCAGGAGACAGACAAGTGTCACAGCCTTCCTGGGCCGTGGGCGGACCATGATGCCAGGAGTTATGGTGGTGGATTCTGCGGTCTGCCCCTATAATTCTGGAGTTCACAAACTTCCTGACCAGCAAGGACAGTGTTATGTGGGATGTGCTTGTCAGTGAAACTGTGGTAGAAGTGCTTCTTACCCCAGACATGTCTCTAAACAGCAAAGGTGGTGGAAGCACTATGAAAACAGTCTCAGGGATCAGTGCGATTCCTACCAGGCTGTGAATGTCAAGGTGACTGGCTGAGGCACTGTGTCAAGGCCACTGAAATATTTCACAGTTATGAGGAAACGCATTAACTTAGCCAGCAAGTCTTTAATCTCAAAATTATGAATTTATTGTTTAGGTTTAGACCTGGACTTTAAGATTTTAGACTGGATAATTCATGCTCTTCTACCTATCATTTCTATTCTTCAAGAGGAAAACAAGGTTTTCTGATGTTTAGCTCACCCACATTTTCTCAAGTTTGCATGAGCCAATTATTTGGAATTGGCATTGAAGGAAGCTGAAATGAAGAAACTCCTCTTGGCACATGCAGAAAAGGCTAGTCCTGCTAAAAGTTGGCTTACTGCTTCAACAATGGCTGCGTTTTGGCACTCAGTGACTTCCTTAATTTCACCCACTTGACTTTGAAACAGCAGCATGCACTTGTTTAAGGACTATTTCAATTGAAATGGATTGTTTATATGTATTGTATTTAAGGCTAAATATAAAGTGATATTTTCAGTCTTAAACAGGTTGATTGACAAGATCAAAATACTGAGTCTTAAATGCAGTAGAAACAGAAGTGGGACATTACTTACATGTTTTTAAATCAATCTTTACCAAGAAGGAGATGAGTAGTGTGTACAAGATGTGGTTCTTTTACAGTGGGCCAGACAGTAAATTTGTCCCTAATCAGCTGAACTGCAGAATCAAAGAGTTATATCCCCTCTGAAGACAGAGGTACGCTTCAAGCAAGCAAGGCCTATGTTTGAACATCAGGGAATAAATGGGTGGCTAACTGTGTACCTGGAGAGGTACAAGGCACCCAGGGATGCTTCTCTAGCTCTGAAAAATGCTAAAAACTCCTTTTCTTTCATTTTTTATCTCTTTTAAGGATGCCAACATAGACTTATAGAATCATCATGTTCAGGTTGGAAAAGACCTCTAAGATCTTTTGAGTCCAACTGTTAATCCAGCACTGCCAAGCCCACCACTAAACCACATCCCCTAGTGTCACATCTGCATGGCTTTCAAATGCCTCCAGGGGTGGTGACTCAACCACCTCTCTTGGAAGCCTGTTCCAATGCCAGGAAACCCTGCCATTAGAGTTCATTTGTAAAAATGGAAATTTCTGAACATTCTCTCCTGCCACAGAACTAACTATGTGTAGTTCTAAATATGTTTTGCCAAAGTTAACTTTGAGTCAGATGCTGTTATGGTGATGGAAGATGACTGGTTTTTATAAGGGAAACAGTTTGGGTGACCCTGAGATTGGCCCAGCACAGCAAGATTCCATGGGGCAAAGCACTTGCCTGGTTAAAGGAGGATTTGCTGTAGACCAGCAGAGGGAAGATTAACAGTGGTGGAGGCAGATAAGAAAACAATAGGCTAAACCAGCAGCTTTCTTTGGCTGCAGGAAGAAACCCTAAGGAGCAGCCCTGCCCATGGAAGCTGCTGGTTGCAAGCCTAAGGAGAGGACCCATAGCAACATTCCCACCTTCTGCTGGTTGTGAGTGACATCAGTAACAACAGGACTGCTGCAGAAGTACAACCAAACACAAATGAATGGTGGTGAAAAGCATGCAGTGTCCCAGAAATGTCAGAGAGCTGGTGTGATGTTGGTAACAGGAGCATGTGCCAGTGACCAGCACTAAAACAAGAACCATACAAACTCCAGGGGTGGTCTCCCTACCCTCCAAGGATTTATTTGGCAAAAGGGCAGATGAATTTGGCAATTTGTCATTTTCAGCTGAAGCTCAGTAAAGCCAGGGAAAGAGCTAAGGGACAGCATGTCTGAAGTGCTGTGCCCTCATCTGTTATTGCATCTGGGGATGCTTTGATTTCCAGGGCAGGAAAGAGAGCCTGTGGCAGCTCCATAGCATGTGCCAAGCCCCACAGGTCTGCCAGGGCCACCGTGCCAGGCATTATGGACACACCACTCTGGCTGTGGTAAGTCAGTAGGTGGTGGCACACAAATCAAGCCAATAAAAGTTGTTTGGAGAAAACATTCAGTAATTTGCATCAAGCTGGGAGAGGTCTGCAGGGAGGAAGTATTTAGAGGAGGTGTGGTGCAATCAGTCTGTAGGTGCCTGGGTATGGTGCTAGCTGCAGTTGAAGGGCTGTTTTCTTATTAGGAAACTGGCTCAGCTTTACAAGCTCAGGGCCTTTTCTGTAATTTCCCCAGTGTGCAGTACAGGACATAGCAATCACCTCAGTACCTTCCTCGTGTGAGTTGCTGCAAATGCCCCATTACGTTTCTCATGTACTTTTCAGGGTAGTGCCAGTAATTTCTTCAGTCAGAACAGACCTTCCCTCTATTACAGTGAGATGAGGAGATTTCCTTTATGCATATTTTCGTTAGTGCAGTTTTGGGGAGTACCCAGGCTTGAAATGAGGTAAAAGCTTTAATGAGTGCTAGAGCTGTCTGGCTGATTTTAAGAAGTTTGTAAAGCTTTAATCCTTCAGCTAGAGACTTAAGGCATACTTCTGTCATAGTCTATAAGCTGTGAACTGAGGGAGCTTTGTTGAGTGGGGTAGGAGAAAAGACAACTGAAGCTCACATCACTCTGATCTTGCTTCACAAAACCAAGAAATCTAGGGCTGCTATGGCTGTGTGGCTGCTGATGAATGGCTTACTTTTTCCAGGTGCTGGGGATTTGGGGAATATGAAACCTCTCTCAGACCATTTACCCCAGTGATTCCACTACTTGCTTGCATGTATAATGTTGATGGTGCTGAGAGCTATTGCAGTATTCATTAAAAGAAGTGTGCTGACTAGATTGCAGTAAATTTTGGAGCAACCAGTTGTCTAGCACCTTTTTCTTTTAGATCTGTTTATTTGCAGAATAGCATTGCTTCTGTTTTTCCAGAAACCTTGACCTTGCTGGTGCAGGTTTTCTTTTCCTGCGTGTTTCTTTATACATGCTGTGTACTGCCCATGGCCTGTTTTCTTTCTGGTTTAGCTCTGCTGATGCCATTTAATTTCAAACCCTTTTTGGTGAACTAAGGAAAGGAAGCTTGATGCCAAGAGAGCCTTAAAGCTGAGACCAACAATTGTGAATGCACAGAATAAGCAGGCTGGGAAAATGAGGGGAAATAAAACAACCCCTCCTTTTGATTTTGTACTGCAATCTTTTAGGACAGTCATATTAATAATAAGCCCCACATTAGAACTTGACAAGATTCTTTTAATTCCACAGGAATGTACTTGAATTTGTACAATATTAAAGCAAATATTCAAGACCTTACAAATTTTCATGGTCCAGCCACCAAAAGGATGCACAGATTAATGGCAAAGGCCAACTCAGTAAATTGCATGGGAGATCAAACTTAGAAAGGCTGTTAAAAGAGAGAAAACAATTACAGAAGGAGCAAATAACTTGTTATTCAAGAATGTAAAAACTTCTATTCCTGAAGTTTTAATTAGTTCACTTAGAAACATTGTGAAGAAGCAAAGGAGGAACACAGAGTAATTTATCAGTGAGGGTGGCTATTCCACACCCAAGGCATTGCACTACAAAAAGACATTGAAAAGGTAATGAAAGCATAAAATAAACAGGGATTAAAGTTTACATCACTGACAGATGAAGGAAGGTAAGGCAGCTCATTAAGTGAGGTAAACAAGCCCATCTAAGTTCTGCCCTAATGCAGTTAAAATGCTTTTGAAGAAATCCCTCATTCTTGTTGATATTTCTCTACAGCATAGGGTCTGGCTTCTCCTCCAAGGAACTGGGGTGGAGGCTGGATTTCCAACTCTCAGAAGTTTTGAGTCAAGGAAAATAGTTTAAACTAGGTGCATGTGAAGAATGTTTCAAAATCAGCCTGAAAAGATGGCAGAAATTATACTGAACAAAAAGAAAGTTTGATTGCCTTCTTAAATGAAATGAGGCGTTCAGTGTTTCCCTCAGTTGATCAATACTTAGCACATTTAAGTCTTTTCTCTGTTACTCCATAATCAGTAAAATGGAAAGGAAAAAAAGAAGAAAAGAGAAAGGGAAACAGTGAGAGAGGAAGACTAAAGGTACAAGTTACCTGTTCAAACTTAATCTTGAGTACTTTGCAAATTGCAAAAATGTTATGCGTTTCACCTAAAAATATTTTTCAAAATATTTTTCAGTTTTCCATTAAAAAAAAAAAAAATATTAGCTTTCATACAATGGTGATTACCTTTCTGAGGAAGTGCATCTTTTCTGTCATCATTACCTTTGCAAAAATTGTACAAACAATTAAATAACAAGTGGGAGTCTTTCTGAATACTTCTGCTTTATGAGTCACTGCTAATTATGTCTTTGCAATAGAGAATGTGATCTGCTTTGCCCTCAGTTCCTGCAGAACTGTGACTTGTGTAATCTGCTTTCTGGAAGTGATAAATTAATAATTAGCTTTGCAGAAAACAGAAGAACCAAACACAGAGAGCCAAAAAAACAACCTATGGCCTACAAAAAGATCCCAATTCCATTTTGGAGCAGCAGATCATCTGCTTGGGTTTTATGAGGCGCATATCCATACTATTGGGAATTGTGGTGAGTTTAGAAGTGACTGTGAAAATGGGACACTTCCAATCCCCTTGCCCTGCTTCCCCCCCAGCTAACAGCCTGATGGCTGTAGAGTCATGACTGTGCATGATCTGAGGCCTGAGTAACGTGAGGCTCTATTGCTGGGCATGAGCCTGCAGAGCACTCTGTGCTCCAAAAGGCACATTTCAGACATGCCTCAGCTCATGCTTCTTGGCTGGCGGGCTGGGTACCCTTCATGGTGTGGTGTACAGGCAACCCCTGGGCTGAGGACACAGACAAACCAGGAGTGGGATGGGCACACATCTCAGACAGGATAGTCTGGGTGTTCATCCGCGCCCTTCAATCCATGGCAATGGCTGGCTGAGGACCTGCAAAAGGAAGTGCTGCTCTGTGGAATTGGGGATGTCCATGACTGCAGAGACAATCAAATCTGAAGTGTAGTCTTTTCCTCATTTCTCAAGAATAAAGCATAGATACAGAAGGGTGACTTATGTCCCAAGACCGACGGCTTTGCACTTTTTCATCTCCAGCCCTTGATGTCACTGGATTGTCTGTATTAGCCTACTGCTTTATTAGCACTGTAAATGTTCTTTCCTGTTCTTCTGTTACATTCACACCCTTCTTCAGTGAAATAATTTCTTAATGTAAAGACTTGATAACTGAAAAGCCATCTTTCTTTTTTCTTTTATTTTTCCTTCCCTGGGATTGTTTCCTAAGTCCTATGACTTGGTATTTTAAGGGTTTTTGGAGGATCCTACTTAGGATTTAATTGTAGAATCATAGAGATGTGAAATTGGACATTACTTCACTTCCTGCATTAGTCCCTTCAGTCCCGGTGATAGTATTAATTGAGTTACACGTCCATGATGCCCATGCTGAAGTCTGATTGCAGTACCAGTAATTCAGACAAGGATCAAATAATATTTTTTCTTCCAAGGAGGTATCATATAGATTTCCTACATATACCTTTGGAAAGATTGAAAATATATTAAACATGCAGCACATATTTTTATATTTTTTCATCCATCAATTTTATTCTTATTCAGTGTGAAAACTGTCAGGCTGATACTTAGATTAATCTTCCAGAGTGCACACATCACCTGTAAATCACTCTGCTTCAATAGGGAAGCCATTGGCTTGTGGAGCACTGGAGAATATATTTTATGGGCCACCTTTTCCCTGGATGCCATAATCTGCCTGTCTCATCAGAGGCACACTGGCCTGCCCTGATCAGGGCAGTGCTGCTGTGGGGCAGGGTGTGGGTGGCAGCACTCACTGTCCCTGCCCACTGATGGGGGACAAGGGGGTCACCCTTCCTCTTGCAACGTCTGATGATGTAAAAAAGATCAAGCAAAGAGAAATGATAATTTACGAACCCTATGAAGCTGGGAGAACCACAAGTTGATGACAAGCACAGCATATTTGCAACTCTTTACTTTCAAAGAACATTACAGAATGAATTAATTGATCTACATATTTTGAAAAGATACAACTGTAACCCATACAACTTTGATCCCCAAAGATTCATCAGTTTGTAGAGGAAAAACATCAGCCTGTTTAACTCATCTGTCGCAAAAGAAGAGTTGTTCCCATGCTTTAACTTAATGTGTTTTCTTCTTTTAATTAACTTGAGAAGCTATTCCACAGTGTCAGTGCTTTCAACTAGGGCTCACTGAGAGTCTGTTTCTACATTATTAGAAAACATGTCACTCAAGTAGCCCATCTATAATTTTATTCTCAGTGTTTACAGCCTGTAGAGATTTGTATACCCTTTATATTCATGCTCCTGCAACTGCTTTCCAGTAAAATTCTCTAATTTCCATATCTGGCTCTGTCAATCCTCATCAAGGCCACTGATTTCCATGATGTTTGAGGTTTGTTTTTTTTTGCAGGGCAAAATGCTTTCTGTGGTCATCTTATGTGCTTGCTGTAGTATGTATTTGAGTACCAGACTTCATTTTTAGTGAAAAGCATCACTAATATAAAACAGTTGTTATTTAGGTCCTTTCATTTAATGGTGGAGGTGTGTAGATGGACTGTCCCTACAAAAAAACTGGGCAATTTTCCAATCTAATTATTCAAGCTGCATAGAGAAGTCAGGACCTCAGTGCATTGTTGGAAGTGGGAACCATCTTAATGTCTGGGCATATCCTAGTAGTTCAGTGATGCATTTGACCCATCTGCTTTTATTCTACTGGTTTTGGATCAAGGGCTTGTAAGCAATTGTTGAAAACCTTCAGAAATTTGGGAGTTATATATTAGTAATATCTGAGGCCAAAAGAAACAAGACACAATAAAAAAATAGCACAGAATGTAAGGAAAGAGATGCTGAATGAGCAGAAGAACAAGAGTAGGTATTTGTTTCTATGGTGGCATTTAGAGTTTATGAAGAAAACCTGGGAGGGATGTCACCAGAGGTGTCACCAGAGGTGGGCTTGCCCACTGCTGTTAAGCCAGATGATATTTGCCCTGGTGAGCACCACACTGAGAGAACATCTCCATTTTTGTTCCAGAGCTCCATTAGATGCTGTGAGCCCCCAGCTGGATCCCCCATGCATGGTGGGAATATCCAGTAATGGCAAAAGCATTTTCCAGCTACACAGCTCCCTTCCTTTGGAAGGTTTTGGTTCTACCCAGAAAGATAAGAAAACTTTTCTGCTAATATTTTCTTTAGGTAATTACCTCAGTTCACGTATTGTTGAAAAAGTTAAATAACCACAGCCCTATCTCCCTGTCTGTGATGTAAAAACAAAGGACTCAAGGTTAAAAGCAGTGAAAAGGTCAGAAGAGAAACTAACTCAGATACTGTTAGGGTGGTGGGTTTGTTTGTTTGTTTGGTTTTTTGTTTGTTTGATTTTTGTGGTTTTTTGTTGTTGTTGTTTGTTTGTTTTTTTGTTTTTGTTGTTTTGTTTTGTTTTTTTTTTTTTTTTTTTTTTTTCTGATTAGATAGACCCTACATCGAGGAGGCCTTTAAATTAGTGTTAGACTTCTTTTGCATATTCCCCTGACAGGGGAATGAATGAAGGAATGAGAGGTGAAAGGAGGAGATGGAGAAGGACTTCAGTGACAGGGAGGGGACAGAAAGAAGAGGATGAGTATGAACTCAGAGATGGGAAAGGGGAGCAGAAAAGCAGAAGGAAAATAGAGTGGTTTTGCTACAGTACATTTGTCCTTGAGAGAATTTTGGAGGGAAGAGTCCCCTCCATGGACCAATTTGAGATTTTACAACATAGAGATAGGCAAAGGCAGGTGTCTCTGAATGCACAGTGTTCCCTCACAAGGGGAAAACATGTTTTTCCTCAGGTCTGTGTGCAAGCTGGGTATTCTCTGTGAATTATCCTAACATCTACAACAAATTGCCATGGAGACTCTGGAGTCTGAAGAAGTATGTGGCTGTCATAAGAGTGGCTGGGATTTACATGAAGTTGTAGAAACACCTGCAGGGCGGGTGTGAAGAAAATGCTTAACAGAAGCAAGAGATGATCCTCTGGACTTGATGTTGTTTGAGAAGGGAAGCAAGGTTTTTCATTAAACACTCACTCAGCAAAAGAAAAATGGATTTGGATTACTCCTGATCTTAGTATGAAGGATGTTTTTCTCAGTGAGATCGTTTTGGATGGTCATGATGAGCTGGAGATCTAACAACTGAGTTTATTGCTGAGCTCTGTGAGGACCACTAATGAGACAAGAGTAGGAGGAGTAAGCAGATTTGGTCTGCAGGGGCTGGGCTCATATAGCTGCACATTCACACACATGCACACACATACACAAACACAAAAACCAGCGGGACTGAGCTGAGGGTGGTGCAGGAGCATGCAGAGGCTCCAGGGCTGGGGTGAAGTTCAGCCGAGGTGGATTTGCTGGGGCAGGGTGTGTGCTTGGAGCACTCGCGCTGCCATCATGAATATTTATTGAATCAACCCCCTCATACCTAGGAGTACTGGCAATCATCCTCTCCAGATCCACAATTTACACCCTCCTGCCACTGACTGCACGTGAGCTGAGACACCATTTGGCAAATTTCTTTTGAAATTTTGATTTATATGCTCCTAAAAAATCTTTATTACACTTCTCCCTTCCAGACAATTTACTTTGTTCAATATGTTTGGTTGTTGGGTTGAGTTTTTTTTAAACTTTAATTCCTACTTTCCATTTTTCAGTATTTATTATTCCGCATTCCCATGGGGCTGTGACTGGCAGGTGGGTCACAATATACATAACTGATAGGCCCATCTGTCTTCTTTTGCTGCATGCTACCCCCCCCCCCTTGTCTTTCTTTCTTTCTTTCTTTCTTTCTTTCTTTCTTTCTTTCTTTCTTTCTTTCTTTCTTTCTTTCTTTCTTTCTTTCTTTCTTTCTTTCTTTCTTTCTTTCTTTCTTTCTTTCTTTCTTTCTTTCTTTCTTTCTTTCTTTCTTTCTTTCTTTCTTTCTTTCTTTCTTTCTTTCTTTCTTTTTCTTTCTTTCTCTTTCTTTCTTTCTTTCTTTCTTTCTTTCTTTCTTTCTTTCTTTCTTTCTTTCTTTCTTTCTTTCTTTCTTTCTTTCTTTCTTTCTTTCTTTCTTTCTTTCTTTCTTTCTTTCTTTCTTTCTTTCTTTCTTTCTTTCTTTCTTTCTTTCTTTCTTTCTTTCTTTCTTTCTTTCTTTCTTTCTTTCTTTCTTTCTTTCTTTCTTTCTTTCTCTCTTTCTCTCTCCCCTTTTTTTTCCTTTTTATTTCTGCCTTTCTCTTTCTTTTCATGTGTCATAAACAACCAATGGTAGGCACAGTCCTAAGTGAGGACAAACAGACAGGTAGCACCAGCCTGAGAGAAGGCTATTAGAAAATGAAGGGGTTGTTACCTCACAGTAGGTTATGAAAGCATATCCTTTTATAATGGCTTGCATGATTTCTCCTCAATATTTACAATTTTATCTTCTATGACACATGGATTCAAACAGAAATAGAGCTGTGCTTTTGAGAAAAATGAAATATCTTCATTTTCAGTTGCTTTTGTTGTGCTTTATCTTGGTTCTTTATTTCTTTATCCTCCAGCACAAGATCTCCTGCTTTCCTTAGGCTCCCTAGTTCCTAAGGATTCCAGTGCTGGGTTAAAAAAGTAGATGCTAACACCCTCTGAAAAAGCAATCAGCCTCTGCAAAACAGTCCACCTGGCCTCTGCTCTCAGTAATGCTTCCCGCCTGATATTTTGGGAACTCTCAGCTTGGTTATGTGCCTGGTTTTTAATTTTAGTAAAGGAAAAGTGAAAGTTCAAAGCGCGGCAGGAGCTGCTCTTGCGGTGGAATGTGAGTGGGAGCTCACAGGGACCAGGGGCCAGTGGGTACCGAGGGCCCTGATCCTGCAGGGTGCCCTGGGTGACACCACAGCCCAGGTGTGTGACAGGGAAACAGCAAACTGCTCCTGCCCTGCCAGGCCAGATGCTTGAGGTGTGCAATGGCAAGGTGACATGGAAACCTGCGGTTCCCTACACAAGTACAAAGAAACCAAGGGATGGCAGGCACCATGGTTGGGTGGGAATCTGGCCTCAGACACTCTGAACCTCTATCCAGCACTCTGTGAAGGTGCTGAATCAATGGGAGGATGCTCAAATCCCACTAGGAGCAACACTTACCGTATGTTGCTGAATGGCGGAAGGCCATTTCTCACACTCTTCTTTTTTTCTGTATATTTTACTTTGTGGCACTTTCCACCCACTTTTTCTTACCTTGCTGTTCATTTTAACTTGCATTGTTTATTGCTGTTTTATTCAGCAGCCCCCCAAAACTGAAAATGGAGTCATCCCACATTTTTTCAGCTCATACTTTAAAAAAAAAAATAGGCAAAAATATAGGCAACAAAAAATCCAGCGGCCTGTCTTTAACCTTTGGTAACCCTGACATTCTTTGCACTAAAGTGTCTGATATTAAAGCAGATTGCTTTCATGCCTACATAAGTAATATCATATGCTTCACATCAGCCTATGCTCAGGCTAGCTGAATTCCCACTGTATTATTGCCTGTGAATGTACACTCCGTGCATACTAAGAATGGTCTATCTGAACCAGCTTGCCTTTCAACTTTTTGAAAAGGAGTTTTGTTGTTTTGTTGGATAACTATGGCAGAGGAATATAGTTTAATGAATGATGGTAATGTTTGTGTCTATCAGTGCTTGGCAAGCTGCACCGGGGAGGTAGAGCTGAGAAAAGAAACAGCCTTAAAAACCTGTGAGAATTACTGAAGAAATGGTGTCCTCCCTTCCCCCACAGCTGTTAACCAAGATCATGCCTGATCTTGCTGTAGTTAAAGAAGCACTTAAGAGGACTTCCATTGTATTTTTTTATTTTGTAAGCAATGTGTTTCGACCTTTATATTTTTTTTCCGCTGAGTTTTTTCTTTTCCTTTTAGACGGTAGGTGTTAAAAGGAAATCCATCAGAAAGAACTCTAAGCCATTATGATTTACTGGCATTGTCAGGTGGTCCATATCTGTGAGAGAATTCTTTTCAGGCCTGCCAGTGTTGCCCCTCAGCTCTTCATCTTGCTCCAAACACTTCTCCTTGCGATCTATCTCTGTTTCTGACTTGCTTTGATACACAATTTCCAGTGTTAGAGTATGCTCTGTTTTGTGGGAGACATAGCCCAGGTTTCTGTATTGTGAGGCAATAGTCTTGTACATAAATACAGAGCTTGGCCCTATGCTGTTGTGGGATTCTTTTCTTCCAAAAGCCTGGGCATGCTCATTTTAATCTGGCAACCCACCTTCTAGGGAGCTTCAAGATAGTTTTGTTTTTGTCCCAGTATCCAAACGCATGCAGTTTTTTCACATTAGAGGTTCACTGGCAAGTAAAATGAGTCCCTCTCTCCCACTGAGCACATCACACCACGTGAGTAAGATATTGTGTGAAAAATGCCTTACTTTTAACCTTCTTTCTGTATACAGGCTTTGTTTTAAATTCCATAGTTCACTACTAATTTGGCAGGCTTCGTACAGGCTATCTGCATATATATATATGTGTGTGTGTGTGTGTGTGTGTGTGTGTGTGTATGATATACATAAATCTTGGCAAAAATTTTTGCTGCCACAGATACAAGTTCCCTTGTTAGAACAAGGGAGGTGTAAGGTTGGACAGATTGTTCCCCTAGGTCCTCTCTTGAGCAGCAGATAGTAGCAGTGTTTTTGGAAAAAGATGGAGAAGTAAGGCAACCACAGAACAGTAATTGTCCTCGCATTTTTTCTGAGGTTCCAGCAATATGTGTCTCTTGGGCTTCTTTGACAAGGGCCATCTCAGTCTGTAGCTACCAGTGAATTTATTGACCGTAAATGATCAAATTTTTTTAACCTTTTTAGTGTTGAGCCTATCTCATTATCACAGTCACTAAGTAGGGGAAAAAACAACCATTGAAGAAACAAACATTACTGCAGAACCCCAGAGTCCAGCCTTGGGTCCCTCAGCATATGGACGTACTGACCACAAAAGAATGCATCCACCTCTTGATTCTGAGTGTAAACCACAGGCTAAAGGTCTGTATTATCAGCTCAAGTATGTGTCTTATGCATTTCCTTGCCTGCTTTGCACTGGAGTGTCACAGATGCAGCACTAGAGGTAGAATATTAGCTTTGTTTGATAAATTTCAGGTCCAATGTTATATGTTGCGGTGGCCTTTTAAGAACTGATAGACATTGACGAGGGAGGGGAAGAGATGGAGATGAATGGGCCATGAGACTGCTTTCTGATGTTGAAAAAGAAGCGAGTGCAAATTTTTTTTGTTTCCTTTACATGAGTCAAATCCTAGCTGCTCTTCATTCTGTGCTTAAGTTTCTATTGTATAAGTAATCATATGGGCATATTTAAGTACTGGGCTTTTTGAGTTAAATCCCATTCAGACTGTTATAACTGTGTTCAATCTTTGAAAGATGGGTGGGGGGGGGGGAAATCTGTTCTTCAAAATAGACTCCTTTTTATATTGAAAACTATAGGATTCTTATCTTTGATCTAAGTAAGCACAACTGTACCATGTCAGCAGCATATTAGTGCCAACGCATGTGTGTTGTACTTTTAAATGCTGTTTCAACATGTGTCATTGGATCTATGTTCCTACAGGCTCACAACAACCTGCACCCTGGTAACTACATGTTGATTGAAAGCACCCTTATGAAAAAAAGATATAAATGTTTGTGGTTAAGGTGATAACCCTTTTGTTTTCTCTGTAATCCATCACAGGGCTTGTCAGCCCTGACAGCTCGAGTGGATTTTTTTGAACACCTCTTTATCTGACAGCTTCATGCATCATAAAGCAGCAAATAGAATTAGATCAAAGTCTAAGAGTCACTGTAGGCTTCATAAGGTATGCAATCCTGTTTGTATCTTTATCCAGGCTCTGACAGTTCATTTTAACTGCAACAGGGGGAAGGAGGGAGAAGGAGGAAAGTTTCTTTTTCTTTTAAGAAGGTACAGTAGTGCTGCATTTTTAAACGTACACGGCTTTCACATATCATTTCCCCTTGACATCTGTGATTCCCTGTGTACTGTAGCATACTACATATATTTTTCAGAATGCTCAACAAAAGCAGTCACATTCTCAAAGCAAAGGCTTAACCAGTGTATGAGGCCATGTACCCATATGCTTTAATAATCCTGACTTTTGTTTAATATCAATGGCAAAGATTGACAGAGCTCACTTTAAACAATGGAATATTGTCCATCCAGTTCATGCCAGATTCTGTGAATTATTGTGATGGATAACAGGTTCACCAAGTGTCCACTCTGAACTCCCGGGGTATAACCAGCATTTCCTTGTTAAATAAACAACAAAAGGGGGAGAGAGAGGAGAGGAGAGGAGAGGAGAGGAGAGGAGAGGAGAGGAGAGGAGGGGAGAGCGAGAGGAGAGGAGAGGAGAGGAGAGGAGAGAGAGAGGAGAGGAGAGGAGAGGAGAGGAGAGGAGAGGAGAGGAGAGGAGAGAGAGGAGAGGAGAGGAGAGGAGAGGAGAGGAGAGGAGAGGAGAGGAGAGGAGAGGAGAGGAGAGGAGAGGAGAGGAGAGGAGAGGAGAGGAGAGGAGAGGAGAGGAGAGGAGAGGAGAGGAGAGGAGAGGAGAGGAGAGGAGAGATATAAAAACAAAACCTGCTTTGGTAAAAAATCTCAAGGGAACAAATGGAAACTGTGATTTGAGAAAAAATGTGTCTAAATGTATGTTATTTGGTCTTTGTTGGTGTATCTTGTTTTCAAAATATGTTGATAAATGGTGACTCTTTATGAATAATATAGGCAAAACCAAAGATTTATAGCAAAGTCTTTAGAGATGCCATCATACTTGGAAGTCTGTGATGGAAAAGAGTGGATCTATTTTCTGGTCTTTTTAGTCAAAAGTGTGTAATCCTTAAAAAAGAAATTAGGTAGCCTCCTTTTCTTCCATCTGAGATGTGGACCTGAATGTTTTCTTTCTTTTTCTTTCTTTCTTTCTTTCTTTCTTTCTTTCTTTCTTTCTTTCTTTCTTTCTTTCTTTCTTTCTTTCTTTCTTTCTTTCTTTCTTTCTTTCTTTCTTTCTTCTTTCTTTCTTTCTTTCTTTCTTTCTTTCTTTCTTTCTTTCTTTCTTTCTTTCTTTCTTTCTTTCTCTCTTTCTCTCTTTCTCTCTTTCTCTCTTTCTCTCTCTCTCTCTTTCTCACTTTCT